>NC_064923.1:17570020-18880854 GCF_023897955.1 Schistocerca gregaria | reverse complement strand
CTTGCATTTCAGAACATGTCTTTCACACATATCTACAAAATCACCTTCACCTTCAAATACAGTTTCCTTGCGACTGACAGAGACGTAGGCAAAGTTTAAAGTTGCTATTTCCATTAAATCTCGTTCATCAGAAAAACGGTAATTTACACCTGCAGCGGAACAAAATTCCGTTCCGCCCAGCGTCTGGCTCGAACCCACGACCCTGGGATTAAGAGTCTGACGCTCTACCGACTGAGCTAGCCGGCTACCTCGGTGAATACATGCCGGGTAGCACGTCATACAGTACTCGTTTGGGTTGGGTGGTCCCATATAGAATCTCTCCATGATGCCTAATGTTTTCCTAACGTCACACTCGTCACGTACTTCACTTTTATGTCATAATCATTTCTGAGAGGTAAAGAAATTGCATGACAACATGCAGAGCTAGTGGCGTCAAAATTAACACACATACTTTATGTGACTGAAAAGCCGAACGAGTTACTTTCCGACGTTGGTTTAGATGTGCAAGTGATAGTCAGAACTCGCTGTGTCGGCACTCTGCCGACCATTTCGCTAGTTAACACCGGTCTTGTTGTGTGTGTTTCAAGCTCAAGAGCATCTCCAAGCAAAAAATGGTCAACAGCAACATTCAGACGGTTTCGTACTGCTCAATTGCTACATTAAAACGTTATGTTTCTTTTTCAGAACTGGAAAAATACAAGCGTGACAGCATTCGAACCTGTAATCTTCAGATCCGAAGTCCGACGCCTTATCCATTAGGCCACACGGTCACTGACGACCAACATTTACATGTATACGACTCATCTCGAAGCGCTCACACCCCTGAGGATTTGTGTTTTCGTTCTACACAGCCGCTGCCCCTTGCTCTTTCCCACCCATTCGTTACATTCAACCTCTGACGAGACCGACCAAAGATAGACTGAGAAACAAGACCACACACTTTGTGCATTCGGAATCGAAGGCAGGGCGTCCCTCGCCGCATTTGCTACGATTGCCATTTGCTACTTCTGCAGAAGCGGCGGCGGCGGCGACGACGACGACGACGACGACGACGAATATCGCGAGAGGCTCTGAGATATGTGAGAAATACATCTATAAAATGTAATTCAGACTGCCTCGTCCCACCTTATGCTGTACCGCTTTGGCAAATGCTTTATCTGCGCCATTCGCCTTAATCGCATCTGAGAGTAATTCTTAAAAAAACGCCTGTCGCTAATTGTTCGTCATCACAGGTACTGTATGCTATACGGCCACGACGCGCAACTGATTTCCAAAATTCATCTTTCTCGTGTTAGGATGGAACTTACGACTCCTGGTTTATTAGACCAGTGCTCCACCACTGAGCTAAAGAGGCGCGGCCTAGCGGTACTCTTGGGTACTTCGTCCTTACGGTCGTCTGCATCATCAGACTTTAGCTGACAACACTTCATATTACCGGCTAATATTTGCAGCTATTTCGACAAATTACTGCTTGGCTACACATCTGACACGTAACCGATGTGCTCTCCAAACAACAACACTTGCATTTCAGAACATGTCTTTCACACATATCTACAAAATCACCTTCACCTTCAAATACAGTTTCCTTGCGACTGACAGAGACGTAGGCAAAGTTTAAAGTTGCTATTTCCATTAAATCTCGTTCATCAGAAAAACGGTAATTTACACCTGCAGCGGAACAAAATTCCGTTCCGCCCAGCGTCTGGCTCGAACCCACGACCCTGGGATTAAGAGTCTGACGCTCTACCGACTGAGCTAGCCGGCTACCTCGGTGAATACATGCCGGGTAGCACGTCATACAGTACTCGTTTGGGTTGGGTGGTCCCATATAGTATCTCTCCATGATGCCTAATGTTTTCCTAACGTCACACTCGTCACGTACTTCACTTTTATGTCATAATCATTTCTGAGAGGTAAAGAAATTGCATGACAACATGCAGAGCTAGTGGCGTCAAAATTAACACACATACTTTATGTGACTGAAAAGCCGAACGAGTTACTTTCCGACGTTGTTTTAGATGTGCAAGTGATAGTCAGAACTCGCTGTGTCGGCACTCTGCCGACCATTTCGCTAGTTAACACCGGTCTTGTTGTGTGTGTTTCAAGCTCAAGAGCATCTCCAAGCAAAAAATGGTCAACAGCAACATTCAGACGGTTTCGTACTGCTCAATTGCTACATTAAAACGTTATGTTTCTTTTTCAGAACTGGAAAAATACAAGCGTGACAGCATTCGAAAATGTAATCTTCAGATCCGAAGTCCGACGCTTTATCCATTAGGCCACACGGTCACTGACGACCAACATTTACATGTATACGACTCATCTCGAAACGCTCACACCCCTGAGGATTTGTGTTTTCGTTCTACACAGCCGCTGCCCCTTGCTCTTTCCCACCCATTCGTTACATTCAACCTCTGACGAGACCGACCAAAGATAGACTGAGAAACAAGACCACACACTTTGTGCATTCGGAATCGAAGGCAGGGCGTCCCTCGCCGCATTTGCTACGATTGCCATTTGCTACTTCTGCAGAAGCGGCGGCGGCGACGACGACGACGACGACGACGACGACGACGACCGCGAGAGGCTCTGTGATATGTGAGAAATACATCTATAAAATGTAATTCAGACTGCCTCGTCCCACCTTATGCTGTACCGCTTTGGCAAATGCTTTATGTGCGCCATTCGCCTTAATCGCATCTGAGAGTAATTCTTAAAAAAACGCCTGTCGCTAATTGTTCGTCATCACAGGTACTGTTTGCTATACGGCCACGACGCGCAACTGATTTCCAAAATTCATCTTTCTCGTGTTAGGATGGAACTTACGACTCCTGGTTTATTAGACCAGTGCTCCACCACTGAGCTAAAGAGGCGCGGCCTAGCGGTACTCTTGGGTACTTCGTCCTTACGGTCTTCTGCATCATCAGACTTTAGCTGACAACACTTCATATTACCGGCTAATATTTGCAGCTATTTCGACAAATTACTGCTTGGCTACACATCTGACACGTAACCGATGTGCTCTCCAAACAACAACACTTGCATTTCAGAACATGTCTTTCACACATATCTACAAAATCACCTTCACCTTCAAATACAGTTTCCTTGCGACTGACAGAGACGTAGGCAAAGTTTAAAGTTGCTATTTCCATTAAATCTCGTTCATCAGAAAAACGGTAATTTACAGTTGCAGCGGAACAAAATTCCGTTCCGCCCAGCGTCTGGCTCGAACCCACGACCCTGGGATTAAGAGTCTGACGCTCTACCGACTGAGCTAGCCGGTTACCTCGGTGAATACATGCCGGGTAGCACGTCATACAGTACTCGTTTGGGTTGGGTGGTCCCATATAGAATCTCTCCATGATGCCTAATGTTTTCCTAACGTCACACTCGTCACGTACTTCACTTTTATGTCATAATCATTTCTGAGAGGTAAAGAAATTGCATGACAACATGCAGAGCTAGTGGCGTCAAAATTAACACACATACTTTATGTGACTGAAAAGCCGAACGAGTTACTTTCCGACGTTGTTTTAGATGTGCAAGTGATAGTCAGAACTCGCTGTGTCGGCACTCTGCCGACCATTTCGCTAGTTAACACCGGTCTTGTTGTGTGTGTTTCAAGCTCAAGAGCATCTCCAAGCAAAAAATGGTCAACAGCAACATTCAGACGGTTTCGTACTGCTCAATTGCTACATTAAAACGTTATGTTTCTTTTTCAGAACTGGAAAAATACAAGCGTGACAGCATTCGAACCTGTAATCTTCAGATCCGAAGTCCGACGCCTTATCCATTAGGCCACACGGTCACTGACGACCAACATTTACATGTATACGACTCATCTCGAAGCGCTCACACCCCTGAGGATTTGTGTTTTCGTTCTACACAGCCGCTGCCCCTTGCTCTTTCCCACCCATTCGTTACATTCAACCTCTGACGAGACCGACCAAAGATAGACTGAGAAACAAGACCACACACTTTGTGCATTCGGAATCGAAGGCAGGGCGTCCCTCGCCGCATTTGCTACGATTGCCATTTGCTACTTCTGCAGAAGCGGCGGCGGCGGCGGCGACGACGACGACGACGACGAATATCGCGAGAGGCTCTGAGATATGTGAGAAATACATCTATAAAATGTAATTCAGACTGCCTCGTCCCACCTTATGCTGTACCGCTTTGGCAAATGCTTTATCTGCGCCATTCGCCTTAATCGCATCTGAGAGTAATTCTTAAAAAAACGCCTGTCGCTAATTGTTCGTCATCACAGGTACTGTATGCTATACGGCCACGACGCGCAACTGATTTCCAAAATTCATCTTTCTCGTGTTAGGATGGAACTTACGACTCCTGGTTTATTAGACCAGTGCTCCACCACTGAGCTAAAGAGGCGCGGCCTAGCGGTACTCTTGGGTACTTCGTCCTTACGGTCGTCTGCATCATCAGACTTTAGCTGACAACACTTCATATTACCGGCTAATATTTGCAGCTATTTCGACAAATTACTGCTTGGCTACACATCTGACACGTAACAGATGTGCTCTCCAAACAACAACACTTGCATTTCAGAACATGTCTTTCACACATATCTACAAAATCACCTTCACCTTCAAATACAGTTTCCTTGCGACTGACAGAGACGTAGGCAAAGTTTAAAGTTGCTATTTCCATTAAATCTCGTTCATCAGAAAAACGGTAATTTACACCTGCAGCGGAACAAAATTCCGTTCCGCCCAGCGTCTGGCTCGAACCCACGACCCTGGGATTAAGAGTCTGACGCTCTACCGACTGAGCTAGCCGGCTACCTCGGTGAATACATGCCGGGTAGCACGTCATACAGTACTCGTTTGGGTTGGGTGGTCCCATATAGTATCTCTCCATGATGCCTAATGTTTTCCTAACGTCACACTCGTCACGTACTTCACTTTTATGTCATAATCATTTCTGAGAGGTAAAGAAATTGCATGACAACATGCAGAGCTAGTGGCGTCAAAATTAACACACATACTTTATGTGACTGAAAAGCCGAACGAGTAACTTTCCGACGTTGTTTTAGATGTGCAAGTGATAGTCAGAACTCGCTGTGTCGGCACTCTGCCGACCATTTCGCTAGTTAACACCGGTCTTGTTGTGTGTGTTTCAAGCTCAAGAGCATCTCCAAGCAAAAAATGGTCAACAGCAACATTCAGACGGTTTCGTACTGCTCAATTGCTACATTAAAACGTTATGTTTCTTTTTCAGAACTGGAAAAATACAAGCGTGACAGCATTCGAAAATGTAATCTTCAGATCCGAAGTCCGACGCTTTATCCATTAGGCCACACGGTCACTGACGACCAACATTTACATGTATACGACTCATCTCGAAACGCTCACACCCCTGAGGATTTGTGTTTTCGTTCTACACAGCCGCTGCCCCTTGCTCTTTCCCACCCATTCGTTACATTCAACCTCTGACGAGACCGACCAAAGATAGACTGAGAAACAAGACCACACACTTTGTGCATTCGGAATCGAAGGCAGGGCGTCCCTCGCCGCATTTGCTACGATTGCCATTTGCTACTTCTGCAGAAGCGGCGGCGGCGACGACGACGACGACGACGACGACGACGACGACGACCGCGAGAGGCTCTGTGATATGTGAGAAATACATCTATAAAATGTAATTCAGACTGCCTCGTCCCACCTTATGCTGTACCGCTTTGGCAAATGCTTTATCTGCGCCATTCGCCTTAATCGCATCTGAGAGTAATTCTTAAAAAAACGCCTGTCGCTAATTGTTCGTCATCACAGGTACTGTATGCTATACGGCCACGACGCGCAACTGATTTCCAAAATTCATCTTTCTCGTGTTAGGATGGAACTTACGACTCCTGGTTTATTAGACCAGTGCTCCACCACTGAGCTAAAGAGGCGCGGCCTAGCGGTACTCTTGGGTACTTCGTCCTTACGGTCGTCTGCATCATCAGACTTTAGCTGACAACACTTCATATTACCGGCTAATATTTGCAGCTATTTCGACAAATTACTGCTTGGCTACACATCTGACACGTAACAGATGTGCTCTCCAAACAACAACACTTGCATTTCAGAACATGTCTTTCACACATATCTACAAAATCACCTTCACCTTCAAATACAGTTTCCTTGCGACTGACAGAGACGTAGGCAAAGTTTAAAGTTGCTATTTCCATTAAATCTCGTTCATCAGAAAAACGGTAATTTACACCTGCAGCGGAACAAAATTCCGTTCCGCCCAGCGTCTGGCTCGAACCCACGACCCTGGGATTAAGAGTCTGACGCTCTACCGACTGAGCTAGCCGGCTACCTCGGTGAATACATGCCGGGTAGCACGTCATACAGTACTCGTTTGGGTTGGGTGGTCCCATATAGTATCTCTCCATGATGCCTAATGTTTTCCTAACGTCACACTCGTCACGTACTTCACTTTTATGTCATAATCATTTCTGAGAGGTAAAGAAATTGCATGACAACATGCAGAGCTAGTGGCGTCAAAATTAACACACATACTTTATGTGACTGAAAAGCCGAACGAGTTACTTTCCGACGTTGTTTTAGATGTGCAAGTGATAGTCAGAACTCGCTGTGTCGGCACTCTGCCGACCATTTCGCTAGTTAACACCGGTCTTGTTGTGTGTGTTTCAAGCTCAAGAGCATCTCCAAGCAAAAAATGGTCAACAGCAACATTCAGACGGTTTCGTACTGCTCAATTGCTACATTAAAACGTTATGTTTCTTTTTCAGAACTGGAAAAATACAAGCGTGACAGCATTCGAACCTGTAATCTTCAGATCCGAAGTCCGACGCTTTATCCATTAGGCCACACGGTCACTGACGACCAACATTTACATGTATACGACTCATCTCGAAACGCTCACACCCCTGAGGATTTGTGTTTTCGTTCTACACAGCCGCTGCCCCTTGCTCTTTCCCACCCATTCGTTACATTCAACCTCTGACGAGACCGACCAAAGATAGACTGAGAAACAAGACCACACACTTTGTGCATTCGGAATCGAAGGCAGGGCGTCCCTCGCCGCATTTGCTACGATTGCCATTTGCTACTTCTGCAGAAGCGGCGGCGGCGGCGGCGACGACGACGACGACGACGACGACGACCGCGAGAGGCTCTGTGATATGTGAGAAATACATCTATAAAATGTAATTCAGACTGCCTCGTCCCACCTTATGCTGTACCGCTTTGGCAAATGCTTTATCTGCGCCATTCGCCTTAATCGCATCTGAGAGTAATTCTTAAAAAAACGCCTGTCGCTAATTGTTCGTCATCACAGGTACTGTTTGCTATACGGCCACGACGCGCAACTGATTTCCAAAATTCATCTTTCTCGTGTTAGGATGGAACTTACGACTCCTGGTTTATTAGACCAGTGCTCCACCACTGAGCTAAAGAGGCGCGGCCTAGCGGTACTCTTGGGTACTTCGTCCTTACGGTCTTCTGCATCATCAGACTTTAGCTGACAACACTTCATATTACCGGCTAATATTTGCAGCTATTTCGACAAATTACTGCTTGGCTACACATCTGACACGTAACCGATGTGCTCTCCAAACAACAACACTTGCATTTCAGAACATGTCTTTCACACATATCTACAAAATCACCTTCACCTTCAAATACAGTTTCCTTGCGACTGACAGAGACGTAGGCAAAGTTTAAAGTTGCTATTTCCATTAAATCTCGTTCATCAGAAAAACGGTAATTTACAGTTGCAGCGGAACAAAATTCCGTTCCGCCCAGCGTCTGGCTCGAACCCACGACCCTGGGATTAAGAGTCTGACGCTCTACCGACTGAGCTAGCCGGTTACCTCGGTGAATACATGCCGGGTAGCACGTCATACAGTACTCGTTTGGGTTGGGTGGTCCCATATAGAATCTCTCCATGATGCCTAATGTTTTCCTAACGTCACACTCGTCACGTACTTCACTTTTATGTCATAATCATTTCTGAGAGGTAAAGAAATTGCATGACAACATGCAGAGCTAGTGGCGTCAAAATTAACACACATACTTTATGTGACTGAAAAGCCGAACGAGTTACTTTCCGACGTTGTTTTAGATGTGCAAGTGATAGTCAGAACTCGCTGTGTCGGCACTCTGCCGACCATTTCGCTAGTTAACACCGGTCTTGTTGTGTGTGTTTCAAGCTCAAGAGCATCTCCAAGCAAAAAATGGTCAACAGCAACATTCAGACGGTTTCGTACTGCTCAATTGCTACATTAAAACGTTATGTTTCTTTTTCAGAACTGGAAAAATACAAGCGTGACAGCATTCGAACCTGTAATCTTCAGATCCGAAGTCCGACGCCTTATCCATTAGGCCACACGGTCACTGACGACCAACATTTACATGTATACGACTCATCTCGAAGCGCTCACACCCCTGAGGATTTGTGTTTTCGTTCTACACAGCCGCTGCCCCTTGCTCTTTCCCACCCATTCGTTACATTCAACCTCTGACGAGACCGACCAAAGATAGACTGAGAAACAAGACCACACACTTTGTGCATTCGGAATCGAAGGCAGGGCGTCCCTCGCCGCATTTGCTACGATTGCCATTTGCTACTTCTGCAGAAGCGGCGGCGGCGACGACGACGACGACGACGACGACGACGACGAATATCGCGAGAGGCTCTGAGATATGTGAGAAATACATCTATAAAATGTAATTCAGACTGCCTCGTCCCACCTTATGCTGTACCGCTTTGGCAAATGCTTTATCTGCGCCATTCGCCTTAATCGCATCTGAGAGTAATTCTTAAAAAAACGCCTGTCGCTAATTGTTCGTCATCACAGGTACTGTATGCTATACGGCCACGACGCGCAACTGATTTCCAAAATTCATCTTTCTCGTGTTAGGATGGAACTTACGACTCCTGGTTTATTAGACCAGTGCTCCACCACTGAGCTAAAGAGGCGCGGCCTAGCGGTACTCTTGGGTACTTCGTCCTTACGGTCGTCTGCATCATCAGACTTTAGCTGACAACACTTCATACTACCGGCTAATATTTGCAGCTATTTCGACAAATTACTGCTTGGCTACACATCTGACACGTAACCGATGTGCTCTCCAAACAACAACACTTGCATTTCAGAACATGTCTTTCACACATATCTACAAAATCACCTTCACCTTCAAATACAGTTTCCTTGCGACTGACAGAGACGTAGGCAAAGTTTAAAGTTGCTATTTCCATTAAATCTCGTTAATCAGAAAAACGGTAATTTACACCTGCAGCGGAACAAAATTCCGTTCCGCCCAGCGTCTGGCTCGAACCCACGACCCTGGGATTAAGAGTCTGACGCTCTACCGACTGAGCTAGCCGGCTACCTCGGTGAATACATGCCGGGTAGCACGTCATACAGTACTCGTTTGGGTTGGGTGGTCCCATATAGAATCTCTCCATGATGCCTAATGTTTTCCTAACGTCACACTCGTCACGTACTTCACTTTTATGTCATAATCATTTCTGAGAGGTAAAGAAATTGCATGACAACATGCAGAGCTAGTGGCGTCAAAATTAACACACATACTTTATGTGACTGAAAAGCCGAACGAGTTACTTTCCGACGTTGTTTTAGATGTGCAAGTGATAGTCAGAACTCGCTGTGTCGGCACTCTGCCGACCATTTCGCTAGTTAACACCGGTCTTGTTGTGTGTGTTTCAAGCTCAAGAGCATCTCCAAGCAAAAAATGGTCAACAGCAACATTCAGACGGTTTCGTACTGCTCAATTGCTACATTAAAACGTTATGTTTCTTTTTCAGAACTGGAAAAATACAAGCGTGACAGCATTCGAACCTGTAATCTTCAGATCCGAAGTCCGACGCCTTATCCATTAGGCCACACGGTCACTGACGACCAACATTTACATGTACACGACTCATCTCGAAACGCTCACACCCCTGAGGATTTGTGTTTTCGTTCTACACAGCCGCTGCCCCTTGCTCTTTCCCACCCATTCGTTACATTCAACCTCTGACGAGACCGACCAAAGATAGACTGAGAAACAAGACCACACACTTTGTGCATTCGGAATCGAAGGCAGGGCGTCCCTCGCCGCATTTGCTACGATTGCCATTTGCTACTTCTGCAGAAGCGGCGGCGGCGGCGGCGGCGACGACGACGACGACGACGACGACGACCGCGAGAGGCTCTGTGATATGTGAGAAATACATCTATAAAATGTAATTCAGACTGCCTCGTCCCACCTTATGCTGTACCGCTTTGGCAAATGCTTTATCTGCGCCATTCGCCTTAATCGCATCTGAGAGTAATTCTTAAAAAAACGCCTGTCGCTAATTGTTCGTCATCAAAGGTACTGTTTGCTCTACGGGCACGACGCGCAACTGATTTCCAAAATTCATCTTTCTCGTGTTAGGATGGAACTTACGACTCCTGGTTTATTAGACCAGTGCTCCACCACTGAGCTAAAGAGGCGCGGCCTAGCGGTACTCTTGGGTACTTCGTCCTTACGGTCGTCTGCATCATCAGACTTTAGCTGACAACACTTCATATTACCGGCTAATATTTGCAGCTATGACGACAAATTACTGCTTGGCTACACATCTGACACGTAACCGATGTGCTCTCCAAACAACAACACTTGCATTTCAGAACATGTCTTTCAGACATGTCTACAAAATCACCTTCACCTTCAAATACAGTTTCCTTGCGACTGACAGAGACGTAGGCAAAGTTTAAAGTTGCTATTTCCATTAAATCTCGTTAATCAGAAAAACGGTAATTTACACCTGCAGTGGAACAAAATTCCGTTCCGCCCAGCGTCTGGCTCGAACCCAGGACCCTGGGATTAAGAGTCTGACGCTCTACCGACTGAGCTAGCCGGCTACCTCGGTGAATACCTGCCGGGTAGCACGTCACACAGTACTCGTTTGGGTTGGGTGGTCCCATACAGAATCTCTCCATGATGCCTAATGTTTTCCTAACGTCACACTCGTCACGTACTTCACTTTTATATCATAATCATTTCTGAGAGGTAAAGAAATTGCATGACAACATGCAGAGCTAGTGGCGTCAAAATTAACACACACACTTTATGTGACTGAAAAGCCGAACGAGTTACTTTCCGACGTTGTTTTAGATGTGCAAGTGATAGTCAGAACTCGCTGTGTCGGCACTCTGCCGACCATTTCGCTAGTTAACACCGGTCTTGTTGTGTGTGTTTCAAGCTCAAGAGCATCTCCAAGCAAAAAATGGTCAACAGCAACATTCAGACGGTTTCGTACTGCTCAATTGCTACATTAAAACGTTATGTTTCTTTTTCAGAACTGGAAAAATACAAGCGTGACAGCATTCGAACCTGTAATCTTCAGATCCGAAGTCCGACGCCTTATCCATTAGGCCACACGGTCACTGACGACCAACATTTACATGTATGCGACTCATCTCGAAACGCTCACACCCCTGAGGATTTGTGTTTTCGTTCTACACAGCCGCTGCCCCTTGCTCTTTCCCACCCATTCGTTACATTCAACCTCTGACGAGACCGACCAAATATAGACTGAGAAACAAGACCACACACTTTGTGCATTCGGAATCGAAGGCAGGGCGTCCCTCGCCGCATTTGCTACGATTGCTATTTGCTACTTCTGCAGAAGCGGCGGCGACGACGACGACGACGACCGCGAGAGGCTCTGTGATATGTGAGAAATACATCTATAAAATGTAATTCGGACTGACTCGTCCCACCTTATGCTGTGCCGCTTTGGCAAATGCTTTATCTGCGCCATTCGCCTTAATCGCATCTGAGAGTAATTCTTAAAAAAACGCCTGTCGCTAATTGTTCGTCATCACAGGTACTGTTTGCTATACGGCCACGACGCGCAACTGATTTCCAAAATTCATCTTTCTCGTGTTAGGATGGAACTTACGACTCCTGGTTTATTAGACCAGTGCTCCACCACTGAGCTAAAGAGGCGCGGCCTAGCGGTACTCTTGGGTACTTCGTCCTTACGGTCGTCTGCATCATCAGACTTTAGCTGACAACACTTCATATTACCGGCTAATATTTGCAGCTATTTCGACAAATTACTGCTTGGCTACACATCTGACACGTAACCGATGTGCTCTCCAAACAACAACACTTGCATTTCAGAACATGTCTTTCACACATATCTACAAAATCACCTTCACCTTCAAATACAGTTTCCTTGCGACTGACAGAGACGTAGGCAAAGTTTAAAGTTGCTATTTCCATTAAATCTCGTTAATCAGAAAAACGGTAATTTACACCTGCAGCGGAACAAAATTCCGTTCCGCCCAGCGTCTGGCTCGAACCCACGACCCTGGGATTAAGAGTCTGACGCTCTACCGACTGAGCTAGCCGGCTACCTCGGTGAATACCTGCCGGGTAGCACGTCATACAGTACTCGTTTGGTTTGGGTGGTCCCATATAGAATCTCTCCATGATGCCTAATGTTTTCCTAACGTCACACTCGTCACGTACTTCACTTTTATGTCATAATCATTTCTGAGAGGTAAAGAAATTGCATGACAACATGCAGAGCTAGTGGCGTCAAAATTAACACACATACTTTATGTGACTGAAAAGCCGAACGAGTAACTTTCCGACGTTGTTTTAGATGTGCAAGTGATAGTCAGAACTCGCTGTGTCGGCACTCTGCCGACCATTTCGCTAGTTAACACCGGTCTTGTTGTGTGTGTTTCAAGCTCAAGAGCATCTCCAAGCAAAAAATGGTCAACAGCAACATTCAGACGGTTTCGTACTGCTCAGTTGCTACATTAGAACGTTATGTTTCTTTTTCAGAACTGGAAAAATACAAGCGTGACAGCATTCGAACCTGTAATCTTCAGATCCGAAGTCCGACGCCTTATCCATTAGGCCACACGGTCACTGACGACCAACATTTACATGTACACGACTCATCTCGAAACGCTCACACCCCTGAGGATTTGTGTTTTCGTTCTACACAGCCGCTGCCCCTTGCTCTTTCCCACCCATTCGTTACATTCAACCTCTGACGAGACCGACCAAAGATAGACTGAGAAACAAGACCACACACTTTGTGCATTCGGAATCGAAGGCAGGGCGTCCCTCGCCGCATTTGCTACGATTGCCATTTGCTACTTCTGCAGAAGCGGCGGCGGCGGCGGCGGCGGCGGCGACGACGACGACGACGACGACGACGACCGCGAGAGGCTCTGTGATATGTGAGAAATACATCTATAAAATGTAATTCAGACTGCCTCGTCCCACCTTATGCTGTACCGCTTTGGCAAATGCTTTATCTGCGCCATTCGCCTTAATCGCATCTGAGAGTAATTCTTAAAAAAACGCCTGTCGCTAATTGTTCGTCATCAAAGGTACTGTTTGCTCTACGGGCACGACGCGCAACTGATTTCCAAAATTCATCTTTCTCGTGTTAGGATGGAACTTACGACTCCTGGTTTATTAGACCAGTGCTCCACCACTGAGCTAAAGAGGCGCGGCCTAGCGGTACTCTTGGGTACTTCGTCCTTACGGTCGTCTGCATCATCAGACTTTAGCTGACAACACTTCATATTACCGGCTAATATTTGCAGCTATGACGACAAATTACTGCTTGGCTACACATCTGACACGTAACCGATGTGCTCTCCAAACAACAACACTTGCATTTCAGAACATGTCTTTCAGACATGTCTACAAAATCACCTTCACCTTCAAATACAGTTTCCTTGCGACTGACAGAGACGTAGGCAAAGTTTAAAGTTGCTATTTCCATTAAATCTCGTTAATCAGAAAAACGGTAATTTACACCTGCAGTGGAACAAAATTCCGTTCCGCCCAGCGTCTGGCTCGAACCCAGGACCCTGGGATTAAGAGTCTGACGCTCTACCGACTGAGCTAGCCGGCTACCTCGGTGAATACCTGCCGGGTAGCACGTCACACAGTACTCGTTTGGGTTGGGTGGTCCCATACAGAATCTCTCCATGATGCCTAATGTTTTCCTAACGTCACACTCGTCACGTACTTCACTTTTATATCATAATCATTTCTGAGAGGTAAAGAAATTGCATGACAACATGCAGAGCTAGTGGCGTCAAAATTAACACACACACTTTATGTGACTGAAAAGCCGAACGAGTTACTTTCCGACGTTGTTTTAGATGTGCAAGTGATAGTCAGAACTCGCTGTGTCGGCACTCTGCCGACCATTTCGCTAGTTAACACCGGTCTTGTTGTGTGTGTTTCAAGCTCAAGAGCATCTCCAAGCAAAAAATGGTCAACAGCTACATTCAGACGGTTTCGTACTGCTCAATTGCTACATTAAAACGTTATGTTTCTTTTTCAGAACTGGAAAAATACAAGCGTGACAGCGTTCGAACCTGTAATCTTCAGATCCGAAGTCCGACGCCTTATCCATTTTTTTTTTTTTTTTTTTTTTTTTTTTTTTTTTCTTTTTTTTTTTTGTTTGTTTTCGTTCTACACAGCCGCTGCCCCTTGCTCTTTCCCACCCATTCGTTACATTCAACCTCTGACGTGACCGACCAAATATAGACTGAGAAACAAGACCACACACTTTGTGCATTCGGAATCGAAGGCAGGGCGTCCCTCGCCGCATTTGCTACGATGGCCATTTGCTACTTCTGCAGAAGCGGCGGCGGCGGCGACGACGACGACGACGACGATGACGACGAATATCGCGAGAGGCTCTGAGATATGTGAGAAATACATCTATAAAATGTAATTCAGACTGCCTTGTCCCACCTTATGCTGTACCGCTTTGGCAAATGCTTTATCTGCGCCATTCGCCTTAATCGCATCTGAGAGTAATTCTTAAAAAAACGCCTGTCGCTAATTGTTCGTCATCACAGGTACTGTTTGCTATACGGCCACGACGCGCAACTGATTTCCAAAATTCATCTTTCTCCTGTGAGGATGGAACTTACGACCCCTGGTTTATTAGACCAGTACTCTACCACTTTTTTTTTTTTATTTTAGCTCCCAGAGGGAATCTGATTTCTAGTCAGACGCCTTAACCACTTTTTTTTTTTTTTTTTTTTTTTTTTATTTTTTTTTTTATTTTTTTTTTCTTTTTTTTTTTTTTTTTTTTTTTGTTCGATTGTGAAACCGGGCCTCCTGGGTGAGAGCCAGGTATCCTAGCCACTTTTTTTTTTATTTTTTTTTATTTTTATTTTTTGTTTTTTTTTTGTTTTTTTTTTTTTTTTTAATGAAGTAGTGGCAGGCAGGCGGCGGCAAAGAGGGCAGGGGTCAAGAATCCTGAGGCCTGGCCTCGATGTCGCCCCCATACCAGTCACCCATTTGTATATGTGAAAATTTTTTTAATTTTTTATTTTTTATTTATAATTTTGTTTGAACCACTTTTTTTTTTTCCTCTTTTTTTTTTTTTTTTATGAGGATCTACCAGAAGGGATCCATTCTTCCACCAGAACTCAATCCGTTTCTTCTAGGTGAGTGAGGCGTTAACGGCAAAAAAAAATGATGACACTATCAACTATGTTAAGCAGTGTTCGAACTAAAGTACCTTTTCTGGTTAGGATTAATAAATAAATAAATAAGAAATAAGTGATTAAAAAGGAATCTTCTCCTTTGTTGGTGCTAAATATAAGAAAACGAAAAGTGTTTGTTTTTTTCTCTAGTGTTGTCTTCACATCTTTCGTCTGTTATTGTCCTCTGCTGCTCCTCAATGATGTAGCGAATAGTCGGTTTCGCCTTACTTCGAAAGAAGGTTAAACATGCATTCATGTCTCGTGGTATAGTTTCGTGCGTTCTTTAAATATTACGTTCCCCGTCATGGCAAGGCTGACGGGTCGAGTGTCGAATCGCATATCACACAATGGTCTTGCTTAAAAAGTTGGCAAAGGTCGCCTTGTAGTTACGTTCGCGTGCGATCATGCTGTGCTGCAGGGTCAGGTATAGAACGAAATCGTCTTTGTTCTTATCGCCAGTACTAAAAATATAGTGCACTGTGTGACCTATTATCCAGTTGACAGCATTCCGCTTTGTCCTGGGAAATGGGATTGCATCAGGGTTGAGAAAGTCAGCTGGCGTTATCGCAGATGGTGAGGTCCTCTTGATGCTCGACAGTTTCTGTCGGGCGTAACCCCATATATCTTTCGTGGTACCACAGACGAAACGGTGTTCTTCGCTGTCTATGAGATTACACGTGACACACATTGGCGAGTCCTGCAAATGAATTGCATGAAGCCTGGACTGCGTCGGGATTTTTCTATTGACGGCAGCGTACCACGTCGCCTTTACTTGCGAAGGTAAGTAGGGGCTGTGGATGTTTTGCCACGTCGCGTCCCAGTTGTAGTTTGGAAATTTTTGTTCGATAACATTCCGTGATTTAGTTGCCACAAAGGAGTTGTAGATTGCCTTAACTGTCGTCAAATTCTTTTCAGAGACTGTTGTATGGACATAACTATACTCTAAGAGAAAACTCTTGAAGTGGTAGAGCGCAGTCGGTATATGGTGCACATCAATTGGCGGTTGAAGATCAGTCGGTGCGATTTCATTCAGGACAAGAGCGGTCAGACTGGTCGGTGACTGTTTCCATAGCTTGTAAGTTTTGCAGAAATAAAGAGCTTTCGCTTTCTTGTGTACATCGATGAGACTGAGTCCGCCATCTCGCGTTGGGAGTGTCAAGGTGTCATATCGAACTTTAAAGATCTGGCCACGACATACAAAGTGTCCAAGCGCGGACAGCATGCATTTGGCTATATCGGTGGGGATGGGCAAAACTTGAGCCACATAATTGATTTTGGCAGTGATATAAATATTGGCCAATTCAACCTTTTGAAGCTCGTCCAATTTCCTGACGCTATGTAACTTCGCACAAGCACGAATTTTGTTGAGCAATTGCTTATAATTGGCGGCAATGGTGTGGCGGATGGTGTTCCGAAAATCGACACCGAGACACATCATCCTAGTGATCTCTTTAAGCTGGCCATGACCGATCGCGCCTATGCCTTGCCCAACGTTCATGATCCCTGATTTCGTCCAATGCAGTTTCGCACCAGATGCCTTTTCATATTGTGAGATGATCAGGAGACCCCTCTCGACCTCATTGACATTCATAGCTAGGAAGGTAACATCATCAGCGTAAGCTCGGCACACTATCTTCTGCCCGTGTATGTGGAGTCCTTGTAAACGTTCCGTCAAGGTGACTAGCAGCGGTTCGATCGCAATGGCAAACAGCGCCATCGACATAGGGCAGCCCTGCCTAACAGAACTGTTTATCGGGACGGCGCGACTTGGCTGACCGTTAACGACAAGTTTGGATGTACTATTCCGTAACAATTTCTGTATGATGCTGATGAACTGCGGAGGAAAACCCAGAGTCTGCATTATCTGGAAAAGGTAAGGATGGTTCACTCTGTCGAAAGCCTGTGCGAAATCTAAAGTTACGATAGCACATCGGATTTTGCAAGCGTCCGCAACAGAAATCACATCTCGATAGTCTGATAATGTCTGATATATAGCTCTGTCCTTTCCAACACTCGTTTGATGTGATCCAATGACGGTATGCATCACAGTTTTCATTCTCGTTGCGAGAATGCGAGCAAAAATTTTGTAGTCGCTGTTGAGCAACGTAATGGGTCGCAAAGTTGCGACGGTGTTATTGCTCGTCCGTTTCGGGAGTAAGACCACAAGTCCTTCACTGAATGGCAGAGGAATGGGCATGTCCGGTTGGAGAAGTTCGTTGCAGAGCACCGTCAGCTTTGTCTTCAGTTGTGGCCAGAAGACTTGATAAAGTTCCACCGGGAGACCGTCACATCCGGGAGATTTGTTTTTTGGACTGTGGAACACCACATCTTCCAGTTCATCTTCCGTTACATCGGTGACGAGTTCGGCTACATCCGCAGGGCTAAGCCTGTGCGTTAAGCTGCTCCGGAACTCTGCAAGGGCTTCGTCGTCGGTAGGTTTATTGGACATCAAGTCAGTGTAATAAGTTTGAACGGCGTCTCTGATATCGTGTTGCCGAGTTAGAATCGTGCCGTCTTCGGATTGTAGTTCAGTTAAGATCTTTGTCCGTGCTCGTTTAGTTTCACGTATCAGGTGATAAATGGATGGCTGTTCGCCTTTTGCCATAGTCGAAACCCGACCTCTAATTTTGTAACCTTCCATCTGTTTTCGTTTCAAAAGTAATATTTTTGCTTGCAGTCTTTTAATGCGGGGGTAGTTGTCAATCACAGTGGCATCAAGAGTATATAAGTCTCGAAGACATTGATAATAAAACTCCATCGTTCTCTTAAACCACCAGTTCTTATTCCGGGAATATTGTATCATGGATTTACGAATTTTCGGTTTAGCGCATTCGAGCCACCATTGCAATGCCGAGCCGTACGTACTGAATTTGGCTTCACTTTCATTCCACGCTCGAGTGAAGGCTTCTCTGCATTCAGGATCGTCTAAATGTGCAACATTTAGTTTCCATAGTCCTTTGCCTCGGTAGGTTTCCTGTTTCCCCAAATTCAGCGTGCAAATATAAGCCGCATGGTCGGAGAAACTGGTTGGCCAGACCTCAGTTTGTAAAATTCGCTGTCTGAGAGTGTCCGATACGTAAATGCGGTCCAATCTACTCGCTGAATGATTCGTGACGTGAGTAAAACCAGGTGTTGTACCAAACTTGTGCTCCCACGTATCGACTAAACGTAAATCCTTGACGATCTGTTCTAATTCAATCGATTTATTGAAATGCGGCGTCTGATCTTTGGCGTTAAGTACACAGTTAAAATCTCCCGCCAATATTAGGTGGTCACATTGTGTTGCAAAAAGCGGAAGTATTTCTTCCTTGAAAAAGTCCGCTCGGCGTCGCCTATTAGTTGAGCCGGATGGTGCATACAGATTTAGGAGTCTAACATTATTGATAGTCACGCCAATTCCCCTACAACTTATGAGTCGTTCTACATTCTGGACGATAATTCCTTCTTTCGTGAGAATAGCGGTGCCTAAATCAGAACCGTGTCCCGGATTGGCCGTCACATTATAACCGGGAATGTGGTCCAAAGCAATGTCGGCGACCTCCTGAAGCAAGAGGATATCAATGTCGGCGGCGTATAAGAGGTCTACGATGTTGTCGAGTTTGAGGGAACTGCGGATTTTATTTATATTTAATGTACCAATTTTATACGCCTGCTGATCAGTCATTCACGCTCTTACGAGAGTAAGAAGGAATCGGCGCCGTTTTAAAAGAAGTCAGAGTCCTCTTCTTTGTTTGCCTGCCGTGGATCCAGTAACTTATCATCATGTGCCGGTTCTATTGCCGTAGAAGGCTGTTCGGGAAATCGGGAAGTGACTGGAATATCAGTTGCATCAGCGTCCATGTGTTCGACCTCTGGTTCCGCCGCCCAGTCTATAGTGCTGGGGTTCTTGGACGCAAGAGGATGATGTTGTCGTTGTTCTTTTAAACAATGATCAACATCGTCACTGCACATGGGAGACACCTGGCCGGTAGCATCGCGAGAGGGCTCAGTTAGCGTGATTGCACGATCTTCATCCCGCAGGTGTGCAGAAGTTAGCGCCTGTTGTCGGGAGGATTCTGGTGATTTTGCACTGACTTTGTCCATGATTTGCTGCACCTTTCCCCGCAACGACGCCGCCGCCTCTTCCGCACCCTGGCGGGCGATTCTGCGTTTCTTGTTCTTCCGCGGGGATTTAGCAGGTGGACAACGCTCATCGGAATCCGAGATTTCATGGTGGGGTTGTGGGGAACGACATTCAGCAGTCACAGTCCTGACCTGCGTCTCTGAGGAGGTGGAATTTTGTTCTGTTGACAGAGTCGGGGGCTGCGCTACGGAATCAACCACGTCACTCACACTCAGGTTTTGCTCTTGTCGCTCAGAAATGTCAACAAGTTGCTCGGCCGTTGGAGGAAGGGTTGGTTGGGGGCGAATGTCTACTTCGGTATCCATGGGCAGTTGGTCGGTCGGTTGGCCGCGAGCCACCGAAGCGTAAGTGGTGGACAAAATAGTCATCTCCGCGGACTTCGCCGCTTCACCTGTCGGCAGCTGCACAACACGTCTTTGAATACATTCAGAACGAATATGACCTGGAGAATTGCAAGCTGCACACGTTCGTGGTTGACCATCATAAATTACGATACCTCGATAACCGCAAACGTTAATGTAAGACGGAATATGTCGTAATAAGTCCACCTTCAACTGCCTGACACCGTTCAAAACCGGATATTTGTGAGCACCGGACCATTTTTCTGCAAAATTACTGAGGACCTTCCCAAAGGGTGCAATAACAAGATTGATCGCATCTGTAGGAACTTCAAAGGGTAGCTCAAAAATTCGAATTGTTCGAATACCAAGTCCCACATGATCGACAGTAACTTCGCCAATATTTCCATCACTGTGTTTAAACTTAAGCTTACCACCGGTATTATTGACAACTCGTTCGCATAACTCAGGGTTTTTCAGCTTCAAGTACATCACACTACTCACAATTGACAAGTGAAAACCAACAGTATCTTCAAACGGAACTTGAACAACTTCCTCTAACCAATCCTCAATTTCGAAAGATTTAGGTCGAGCAAAACGTCGATCAAAGGTAAATTTCAGAGTGTCCTTTCTACTAAGTTGAGCCATTACTGCATTTTCGAACGTTGACAGAATATCTAACTACTGCGAAGCGCCGGCGAAAACGCACAGACTTACACAGCGGATGTAAACAAAGCCAGCCGCAGAGCGAAGCACAGCACGACGAACCGCTCGCCACCGCCGCTGCAGGCAGACTGTCCATTAGGCCACACGGTCACTGACGACCAACATTTACATGTATACGACTCATCTCGAAACGCTCACACCCCTGAGGATTTGTGTTTTCGTTCTACACAGCCGCTGCCCCTTGCTCTTTCCCACCCATTCGTTACATTCAACCTCTGACGAGACCGACCAAAGATAGACTGAGAAACAAGACCACACACTTTGTGCATTCGGAATCGAAGGCAGGGCGTCCCTCGCCGCATTTCCTACGATTGCTATTTGCTACTTCTGCAGAAGCGGCGGCGGCGACGACGACGACGACGACGACGACGACGACGACGACGACCGCGAGAGGCTCTGTGATATGTGAGAAATACATCTATAAAATGTAATTCAGACTGCCTCGTCCCACCTTATGCTGTACCGCTTTGGCAAATGCTTTATCTGCGCCATTCGCCTTAATCGCATCTGAGAGTAATTCTTAAAAAAACGCCTGTCGCTAATTGTTCGTCATCACAGGTACTGTTTGCTCTACGGGCACGACGCGCAACTGATTTCCAAAATTCATCTTTCTCGTGTTAGGATGGAACTTACGACTCCTGGTTTATTAGACCAGTGCTCCACCACTGAGCTAAAGAGGCGCGGCCTAGCAGTACTCTTGGGTACTTCGTCCTTACGGTCGTCTGCATCATCAGACTTTAGCTGACAACACTTCATATTACCGGCTAATATTTGCAGCTATGACGACAAATTACTGCTTGGCTACACATCTGACACGTAACCGATGTGCTCTCCAAACAACAACACTTGCATTTCAGAACATGTCTTTCACACATGTCTACAAAATCACCTTCACCTTCAAATACAGTTTCCTTGCGACTGACAGAGACGTAGGCAAAGTTTAAAGTTGCTATTTCCATTAAATCTCGTTAATCAGAAAAACGGTAATTTACACCTGCAGCGGAACAAAATTCCGTTCCGCCCAGCGTCTGGCTCGAACCCAGGACCCTGGGATTAAGAGTCTGACGCTCTACCGACGGAGCTAGCCGGCTACCTCGGTGAATACCTGCCGGGTAGCACGTCACACAGTACTCGTTTGGGTTGGGTGGTCCCATACAGAATCTCTCCATGATGCCTAATGTTTTCCTAACGTCACACTCGTCACGTACTTCACTTTTATATCATAATCATTTCTGAGAGGTAAAGAAATTGCATGACAACATGCAGAGCTAGTGGCGTCAAAATTAACACACACACTTTATGTGACTGAAAAGCCGAACGAGTTACTTTCCGACGTTGTTTTAGATGTGCAAGTGATAGTCAGAACTCGCTGTGTCGGCACTCTGCCGACCATTTCGCTAGTTAACACCGGTCTTGTTGTGTGTGTTTCAAGCTCAAGAGCATCTCCAAGCAAAAAATGGTCAACAGCAACATTCAGACGGTTTCGTACTGCTCAATTGCTACATTAAAACGTTATGTTTCTTTTTCAGAACTGGAAAAATACAAGCGTGACAGCATTCGAACCTGTAATCTTCAGATCCGAAGTCCGACGCCTTATCCATTAGGCCACACGGTCACTGACGACCAACATGTACATGTATACGACTCATCTCGAAACGCTCACACCCCTGAGGATTTGTGTTTTCGTTCTACACAGCCGCTGCCCCTTGCTCTTTCCCACCCATTCGTTACATTCAACCTCTGACGAGACCGACCAAATATAGACTGAGAAACAAGACCACACACTTTGTGCATTCGGAATCGAAGGCAGGGCGTCCCTCGCCGCATTTGCTACGATTGCTATTTGCTACTTCTGCAGAAGCGGCGGCGACGACGACGACGACGACCGCGAGAGGCTCTGTGATATGTGAGAAATACATCTATAAAATGTAATTCAGACTGCCTCGTCCCACCTTATGCTGTACCGCTTTGGCAAATGCTTTATCTGCGCCATTCGCCTTAATCGCATCTGAGAGTAATTCTTAAAAAAACGCCTGTCGCTTATTGTTCGTCATCACAGGTACTGTATGCTATACGGCCACGACGCGCAACTGATTTCCAAAATTCATCTTTCTCGTGTTAGGATGGAACTTACGACTCCTGGTTTATTAGACCAGTGCTCCACCACTGAGCTAAAGAGGCGCGGCCTAGCAGTACTCTTGGGTACTTCGTCCTTACGGTCGTCTGCATCATCAGACATTAGCTGACAACACTTCATATTACCGGCTAATATTTGCAGCTATTTCGACAAATTACTGCTTGGCTACACATCTGACACGTAACCGATGTGCTCTCCAAACAACAACACTTGCATTTCAGAACATGTCTTTCACACATATCTACAAAATCACCTTCACCTTCAAATACAGTTTCCTTGCGACTGACAGAGACGTAGGCAAAGTTTAAAGTTGCTATTTCCATTAAATCTCGTTAATCAGAAAAACGGTAATTTACACCTGCAGCGGAACAAAATTCCGTTCCGCCCAGCGTCTGTCTCGAACCCACGACCCTGGGATTAAGAGTCTGACGCTCTACCGACTGAGCTAGCCGGCTACCTCGGTGAATACCTGCCGGGTAGCACGTCATACAGTACTCGTTTGGTTTGGGTGGTCCCATATAGAATCTCTCCATGATGCCTAATGTTTTCCTAACGTCACACTCGTCACGTACTTCACTTTTATGTCATAATCATTTCTGAGAGGTAAAGAAATTGCATGACAACATGCAGAGCTAGTGGCGTCAAAATTAACACACATACTTTATGTGACTGAAAAGCCGAACGAGTAACTTTCCGACGTTGTTTTAGATGTGCAAGTGATAGTCAGAACTCGCTGTGTCGGCACTCTGCCGACCATTTCGCTAGTTAACACCGGTCTTGTTGTGTGTGTTTCAAGCTCAAGAGCATCTCCAAGCAAAAAATGGTCAACAGCAACATTCAGACGGTTTCGTACTGCTCAGTTGCTACATTAAAACGTTATGTTTCTTTTTCAGAACTGGAAAAATACAAGCGTGACAGCATTCGAACCTGTAATCTTCAGATCCGAAGTCCGACGCCTTATCCATTAGGCCACACGGTCACTGACGACCAACATTTACATGTATACGACTCATCTCGAAACGCTCACACCCCTGAGGATTCGTGTTTTCGTTCTACACAGCCGCTGCCCCTTGCTCTTTCCCACCCATTCGTTACATTCAACCTCTGACGAGACCGACCAAATATAGACTGAGAAACAAGACCACACACTTTGTGCATTCGGAATCGAAGGCAGGGCGTCCCTCGCCGCATTTGCTACGATTGCTATTTGCTACTTCTGCAGAAGCGGCGGCGGCGACGACGACGACGACGACGACGACGACGACGACGACCGCGAGAGGCTCTGTGATATGTGAGAAATACATCTATAAAATGTAATTCAGACTGCCTCGTCCCACCTTATGCTGTACCGCTTTGGCAAATGCTTTATCTGCGCCATTCGCCTTAATCGCATCTGAGAGTAATTCTTAAAAAAACGCCTGTCGCTAATTGTTCGTCATCACAGGTACTGTTTGCTCTACGGGCACGACGCGCAACTGATTTCCAAAATTCATCTTTCTCGTGTTAGGATGGAACTTACGACTCCTGGTTTATTAGACCAGTGCTCCACCACTGAGCTAAAGAGGCGCGGCCTAGCGGTACTCTTGGGTACTTCGTCCTTACAGTCGTCTGCATCATCAGACTTTAGCTGACAACACTTCATATTACCGGCTAATATTTGCAGCTATGACGACAAATTACTGCTTGGCTACACATCTGACACGTAACCGATGTGCTCTCCAAACAACAACACTTGCATTTCAGAACATGTCTTTCACACATGTCTACAAAATCACCTTCACCTTCAAATACAGTTTCCTTGCGACTGACAGAGACGTAGGCAAAGTTTAAAGTTGCTATTTCCATTAAATCTCGTTAATCAGAAAAACGGTAATTTACACCTGCAGCGGAACAAAATTCCGTTCCGCCCAGCGTCTGGCTCGAACCCACGACCCTGGGATTAAGAGTCTGACGCTCTACCGACTGAGCTAGCCGGCTACCTCGGTGAATACCTGCCGGGTAGCACGTCACACAGTACTCGTTTGGGTTGGGTGGTCCCATACAGAATCTCTCCATGATGCCTAATGTTTTCCTAACGTCACACTCGTCACGTACTTCACTTTTATATCATAATCATTTCTGAGAGGTAAAGAAATTGCATGACAACATGCAGAGCTAGTGGCGTCAAAATTAACACACACACTTTATGTGACTGAAAAGCCGAATGAGTTACTTTCCGACGTTGTTTTAGATGTGCAAGTGATAGTCAGAACTCGCTGTGTCGGCACTCTGCCGACCATTTCGCTAGTTAACACCGGTCTTGTTGTGTGTGTTTCAAGCTCAAGAGCATCTCCAAGCAAAAAATGGTCAACAGCAACATTCAGACGGTTTCGTACTGCTCAATTGCTACATTAAAACGTTATGTTTCTTTTTCAGAACTGGAAAAATACAAGCGTGACAGCATTCGAACCTGTAATCTTCAGATCCGAAGTCCGACGCCTTATCCATTAGGCCACACGGTCACTGACGACCAACATTTACATGTATACGACTTATCTCGAAACGCTCACACCCCTGAGGATTCGTGTTTTCGTTCTACACAGCCGCTGCCCCTTGCTCTTTCCCACCCATTCGTTACATTCAACCTCTGACGAGACCGACCAAATATAGACTGAGAAACAAGACCACACACTTTGTGCATTCGGAATCGAAGGCAGGGCGTCCCTCGCCGCATTTGCTACGATTGCTATTTGCTACTTCTGCAGAAGCGGCGGCGGCGACGACGACGACGACGACGACGACGACGACGACGACGACCGCGAGAGGCTCTGTGATATGTGAGAAATACATCTATAAAATGTAATTCAGACTGCCTCGTCCCACCTTATGCTGTACCGCTTTGGCAAATGCTTTATCTGCGCCATTCGCCTTAATCGCATCTGAGAGTAATTCTTAAAAAAACGCCTGTCGCTAATTGTTCGTCATCACAGGTACTGTTTGCTCTACGGGCACGACGCGCAACTGATTTCCAAAATTCATCTTTCTCGTGTTAGGATGGAACTTACGACTCCTGGTTTATTAGACCAGTGCTCCACCACTGAGCTAAAGAGGCGCGGCCTAGCGGTACTCTTGGGTACTTCGTCCTTACGGTCGTCTGCATCATCAGACTTTAGCTGACAACACTTCATATTACCAGCTAATATTTGCAGCTATGACGACAAATTACTGCTTGGCTACACATCTGACACGTAACCGATGTGCTCTCCAAACAACAACACTTGCATTTCAGAACATGTCTTTCACACATGTCTACAAAATCACCTTCACCTTCAAATACAGTTTCCTTGCGACTGACAGAGACGTAGGCAAAGTTTAAAGTTGCTATTTCCATTAAATCTCGTTAATCAGAAAAACGGTAATTTACACCTGCAGCGGAACAAAATTCCGTTCCGCCCAGCGTCTGGCTCGAACCCACGACCCTGGGATTAACAGTCTGACGCTCTACCGACTGAGCTAGCCGGCTACCTCGGTGAATACCTGCCGGGTAGCACGTCACACAGTACTCGTTTGGGTTGGGTGGTCCCATACAGAATCTCTCCATGATGCCTAATGTTTTCCTAACGTCACACTCGTCACGTACTTCACTTTTATATCATAATCATTTCTGAGAGGTAAAGAAATTGCATGACAACATGCAGAGCTAGTGGCGTCAAAATTAACACACACACTTTATGTGACTGAAAAGCCGAACGAGTTACTTTCCGACGTTGTTTTAGATGTGCAAGTGATAGTCAGAACTCGCTGTGTCGGCACTCTGCCGACCATTTCGCTAGTTAACACCGGTCTTGTTGTGTGTGTTTCAAGCTCAAGAGCATCTCCAAGCAAAAAATGGTCAACAGCAACATTCAGACGGTTTCGTACTGCTCAATTGCTACATTAAAACGTTATGTTTCTTTTTCAGAACTGGAAAAATACAAGCGTGACAGCATTCGAACCTGTAATCTTCAGATCCGAAGTCCGACGCCTTATCCATTAGGCCACACGGTCACTGACGACCAACATGTACATGTATACGACTCATCTCGAAACGCTCACACCCCTGAGGATTTGTGTTTTCGTTCTACACAGCCGCTGCCCCTTGCTCTTTCCCACCCATTCGTTACATTCAACCTCTGACGAGACCGACCAAAGATAGACTGAGAAACAAGACCACACACTTTGTGCATTCGGAATCGAAGGCAGGGCGTCCCTCGCCGCATTTGCTACGATTGCTATTTGCTACTTCTGCAGAAGCGGCGGCGACGACGACGACGACGACCGCGAGACGCTCTGTGATATGTGAGAAATACATCTATAAAATGTAATTCAGACTGCCTCGTCCCACCTTATGCTGTACCGCTTTGGCAAATGCTTTATCTGCGCCATTCGCCTTAATCGCATCTGAGAGTAATTCTTAAAAAAACGCCTGTCGCTAATTGTTCGTCATCACAGGTACTGTATGCTATACGGCCACGACGCGCAACTGATTTCCAAAATTCATCTTTCTCGTGTTAGGATGGAACTTACGACTCCTGGTTTATTAGACCAGTGCTCCACCACTGAGCTAAAGAGGCGCGGCCTAGCGGTACTCTTGGGTACTTCGTCCTTACGGTCGTCTGCATCATCAGACTTTAGCTGACAACACTTCATATTACCGGCTAATATTTGCAGCTATTTCGACAAATTACTGCTTGGCTACACATCTGACACGTAACCGATGTGCTCTCCAAACAACAACACTTGCATTTCAGAACATGTCTTTCACACATATCTACAAAATCACCTTCACCTTCAAATACAGTTTCCTTGCGACTGACAGAGACGTAGGCAAAGTTTAAAGTTGCTATTTCCATTAAATCTCGTGAATCAGAAAAACGGTAATTTACACCTGCAGCGGAACAAAATTCCGTTCCGCCCAGCGTCTGGCTCGAACCCACGACCCTGGGATTAACAGTCTGACGCTCTACCGACTGAGCTAGCCGGATACCTCGGTGAATACCTGCCGGGTAGCACGTCATACAGTACTCGCTTGGGTTGGGTGGTCCCATATAGAATCTCTCCATGATGCCTAATGTTTTCCTAACGTCACACTCGTCACGTACTTCACTTTTATGTCATAATCATTTCTGAGAGGTAAAGAAATTGCATGACAACATGCAGAGCTAGTGGCGTCAAAATTAACACACATACTTTATGTGACTGAAAAGCCGAACGAGTTACTTTCCGACGTTGTTTTAGATGTGCAAGAGATAGTCAGAACTCGCTGTGTCGGCACTCTGCCGACCATTTCGCTAGTTAACACCGGTCTTGTTGTGTGTGTTTCAAGCTCAAGAGCATCTCCAAGCAAAAAATGGTCAACAGCAACATTCAGACGGTTTCGTACTGCTCAATTGCTACATTAAAACGTTACGTTTCTTTTTCAGAACTGGAAAAATACAAGCGTGACAGCATTCGAACCTGTAATCTTCAGATCCGAAGTCCGACGCCTTATCCATTAGGCCACACGGTCACTGACGACCAACATTTACATGTATACGACTCATCTCGAAACGCTCACACCCCTGAGGATTCGTGTTTTCGTTCTACACAGCCGCTGCCCCTTGCTCTTTCCCACCCATTCGTTACATTCAACCTCTGACGAGGCCGACCAAATATAGACTGAGAAACAAGACCACACACGTTGTGCATTCGGAATCGAAGGCAGGGCGTCCCTCGCCGCATTTGCTACGATTGCTATTTGCTACTTCTGCAGAAGCGGCGGCGGCGGCGGCGGCGGCGACGACGACGACGACGACGACGACGACGACCGCGAGAGGCTCTGTGATATGTGAGAAATACATCTATAAAATGTAATTCAGACTGCCTCGTCCCACCTTATGCTGTACCGCTTTGGCAAATGCTTTATCTGCGCCATTCGCCTTAATCGCATCTGAGAGTAATTCTTAAAAAAACGCCTGTCGCTAATTGTTCGTCATCACAGGTACTGTTTGCTATACGGCCACGACGCGCAACTTATTTCCAAAATTCATCTTTCTCGTGTTAGGATTTAACTTACGACTCCTGGTTTATTAGACCAGTGCTCCACCACTGAGCTAAAGAGGCGAGGCCTAGCGGTACTCTTGGGTACTTCGTCCTTACGGTCGTCTGCATCATCAGACTTTAGCTGACAACACTTCATATTACCGGCTAATATTTGCAGCTATGGCGACAAATTACTGCTTGGCTACACATCTGACACGTAACCGATGTGCTCTCCAAACAACAACACTTGCATTTCAGAACATGTCTTTCACACATGTCTACAAAATCACCTTCACCTTCAAATACAGTTTCCTTGCGACTGACAGAGACGTAGGCAAAGTTTAAAGTTGCTATTTCCATTAAATCTCGTTAATCAGAAAAACGGTAATTTACACCTGCAGCGGAACAAAATTCCGTCCCGCCCAGCGTCTGACTCGAACCCACGACCCTGGGATTAAGAGTCTGACGCTCTACCGACTGAGCTAGCCGGCTACCTCGGTGAGTACCTGCCGGGTAGCACGTCACACAGTACTCGTTTGGGTTGGGTGGTCCCATACAGAATCTCTCCATGATGCCTAATGTTTTCCTAACGTCACACTCGTCACGTACGTCACTTTTATGTCATAATCATTTCTGAGAGGTAAAGAAATTGCATGACAACATGCAGAGCTAGTGGCGTCAAAATTAACACACATACTTTATGTGACTGAAAAGCCGAACGAGTTACTTTCCGACGTTGTTTTAGATGTGCAAGTGATAGTCAGAACTCGCTGTGTCGGCACTCTGCCGACCATTTCGCTAGTTAACACCGGTCTTGTTGTGTGTGTTTCAAGCTCAAGAGCATCTCCAAGCAAAAAATGGTCAACAGCAACATTCAGACGGTTTCGTACTGCTCAATTGCTACATTAAAACGTTATGTTTCTTTTTCAGAACTGGAAAAATACAAGCGTGACAGCATTCGAACCTGTAATCTTCAGATCCGAAGTCCGACGCCTTATCCATTAGGCCACACGGCCACTGACGACCAACATTTACATGTATACGACTCATCTCGAAATGCTCACACCCCTGAGGATTTGTGTTTTCGTTCTACACAGCCGCTGCCCCTTGCTCTTTCCCACCCATTCGTTACATTCAACCTCTGACGAGACCGACCAAATATAGACTGAGAAACAAGACCACACACTTTGTGCATTCGGAATCGAAGGCAGGGCGTCGCTCGCCGCATTTGCTACGATTGCTATTTGCTACTTCTGCAGAAGGGGCGGCGGCGGCGGCGACGACGACGACGACGACGACGACGACGACGACGACGACCGCGAGAGGCTCTGTGATATGTGAGAAATACATCTATAAAATGTAATTCAGACTGCCTCGTCCCACCTTATGCTGTACCGCTTTGGCAAATGCTTTATCTGCGCCATTCGCCTTAATCGCATCTGAGAGTAATTCTTAAAAAAACGCCTGTCGCTAATTGTTCGTCATCACAGGTACTGTTTGCTATACGGCCACGACGCGCAACTGATTTCCAAAATTCATCTTTCTCGTGTTAGGATGGAACTTACGACTCCTGGTTTATTAGACCAGTGCTCCACCACTGAGCTAAAGAGGCGAGGCCTAGCGGTACTCTTGGGTACTTCGTCCTTACGGTCGTCTGCATCATCAGACTTTAGCTGACAACACTTCATATTACCGGCTAATATTTGCAGCTATGGCGACAAATTACTGCTTGGCTACACATCTGACACGTAACCGATGTGCTCTCCAAACAACAACACTTGCATTTCAGAACATGTCTTTCACACATGTCTACAAAATCACCTTCACCTTCAAATACAGTTTCCTTGCGACTGACAGAGACGTAGGCAAAGTTTAAAGTTGCTATTTCCATTAAATCTCGTTAATCAGAAAAACGGTAATTTACACCTGCAGCGGAACAAAATTCCGTCCCGCCCAGCGTCTGACTCGAACCCACGACCCTGGGATTAAGAGTCTGACGCTCTACCGACTGAGCTAGCCGGCTACCTCGGTGAATACCTGCCGGGTAGCACGTCACACAGTACTCGTTTGGGTTGGGTGGTCCCATACAGAATCTCTCCATGATGCCTAATGTTTTCCTAACGTCACACTCGTCACGTACTTCACTTTTATGTCATAATCATTTCTGAGAGGTAAAGAAATTGCATGACAACATGCAGAGCTAGTGGCGTCAAAATTAACACACATACTTTATGTGACTGAAAAGCCGAACGAGTTACTTTCCGACGTTGTTTTAGATGTGCAAGTGATAGTCAGAACTCGCTGTGTCGGCACTCTGCCGACCATTTCGCTAGTTAACACCGGTCTTGTTGTGTGTGTTTCAAGCTCAAGAGCATCTCCAAGCAAAATATGGTCAACAGCAACATTCAGACGGTTTCGTACTGCTCAATTGCTACATTAAAACGTTATGTTTCTTTTTCAGAACTGGAAAAATACAAGCGTGACAGCATTCGAACCTGTAATCTTCAGATCCGAAGTCCGACGCCTTATCCATTAGGCCACACGGTCACTGACGACCAACATTTACATGTATACGACTCATCTCGAAACGCTCACACCCCTGAGGATTTGTGTTTTCGTTCTACACAGCCGCTGCCCCTTGCTCTTTCCCACCCATTCGTTACATTCAACCTCTGACTAAACCGACCAAATATAGACTGAGAAACAAGACCACACACTTTGTGCATTCGGAATCGAAGGCAGGGCGTCCCTCGCCGCATTTGCTACGATTGCTATTTGCTACTTCTGCAGAAGCGGCGGCGGCGGCGGCGGCGACGACGACGACGACGACGACGACGACCGCGAGAGGCTCTGTGATATGTGAGAAATACATCTATAAAATGTAATTCAGACTGCCTCGTCCCACCTTATGCTGTACCGCTTTGGCAAATGCTTTATCTGCGCCATTCGCCTTAATCGCATCTGAGAGTAATTCTTAAAAAAACGCCTGTCGCTAATTGTTCGTCATCACAGGTACTGTTTGCTATACGGCCACGACGCGCAACTGATTTCCAAAATTCATCTTTCTCGTGTTAGGATGGAACTTACGACTCCTGGTTTATTAGACCAGTGCTCCACCACTGAGCTAAAGAGGCGAGGCCTAGCGGTACTCTTGGGTACTTCGTCCTTACGGTCGTCTGCATCATCAGACTTTAGCTGACAACACTTCATATTACCGGCTAATATTTGCAGCTATGGCGACAAATTACTGCTTGGCTACACATCTGACACGTAACCGATGTGCTCTCCAAACAACAACACTTGCATTTCAGAACATGTCTTTCACACATGTCTACAAAATCACCTTCACCTTCAAATACAGTTTCCTTGCGACTGACAGAGACGTAGGCAAAGTTTAAAGTTGCTATTTCCATTAAATCTCGTTAATCAGAAAAACGGTAATTTACACCTGCAGCGGAACAAAATTCCGTTCCGCCCAGCGTCTGACTCGAACCCACGACCCTGGGATTAACAGTCTGACGCTCTACCGACTGAGCTAGCCGGCTACCTCGGTGAATACCTGCCGGGTAGCACGTCACACAGTACTCGTTTGGGTTGGGTGGTCCCATACAGAATCTCTCCATGATGCCTAATGTTTTCCTAACGTCACACTCGTCACGTACTTCACTTTTATGTCATAATCATTTCTGAGAGGTAAAGAAATTGCATGACAACATGCAGAGCTAGTGGCGTCAAAATTAACACACATACTTTATGTGACTGAAAAGCCGAACGAGTTACTTTCCGACGTTGTTTTAGATGTGCAAGTGATAGTCAGAACTCGCTGTGTCGGCACTCTGCCGACCATTTCGCTAGTTAACACCGGTCTTGTTGTGTGTGTTTCAAGCTCAAGAGCATCTCCAAGCAAAAAATGGTCAACAGCAACATTCAGACGGTTTCGTACTGCTCAATTGCTACATTAAAACGTTATGTTTCTTTTTCAGAACTGGAAAAATACAAGCGTGACAGCATTCGAACCTGTAATCTTCAGATCCGAAGTCCGACGCCTTATCCATTAGGCCACACGGTCACTGACGACCAACATTTACATGTATACGACTCATCTCGAAACGCTCACACCCCTGAGGATTTGTGTTTTCGTTCTACACAGCCGCTGCCCCTTGCTCTTTCCCACCCATTCGTTACATTCAACCTCTGACGAGACCGACCAAATATAGACTGAGAAACAAGACCACACACTTTGTGCATTCGGAATCGAAGGCAGGGCGTCCCTCGCCGCATTTGCTACGATTGCTATTTGCTACTTCTGCAGAAGCGGCGGCGGCGGCGGCGGCGACGACGACGACGACGACGACGACGACCGCGAGAGGCTCTGTGATATGTGAGAAATACATCTATAAAATGTAATTCAGACTGCCTCGTCCCACCTTATGCTGTACCGCTTTGGCAAATGCTTTATCTGCGCCATTCGCCTTAATCGCATCTGAGAGTAATTCTTAAAAAAACGCCTGTCGCTAATTGTTCGTCATCACAGGTACTGTTTGCTATACGGCCACGACGCGCAACTGATTTCCAAAATTCATCTTTCTCGTGTTAGGATGGAACTTACGACTCCTGGTTTATTAGACCAGTGCTCCACCACTGAGCTAAAGAGGCGAGGCCTAGCGGTACTCTTGGGTACTTCGTCCTTACGGTCGTCTGCATCATCAGACTTTAGCTGACAACACTTCATATTACCGGCTAATATTTGCAGCTATGGCGACAAATTACTGCTTGGCTACACATCTGACACGTAACCGATGTGCTCTCCAAACAACAACACTTGCATTTCAGAACATGTCTTTCACACATGTCTACAAAATCACCTTCACCTTCAAATACAGTTTCCTTGCGACTGACAGAGACGTAGGCAAAGTTTAAAGTTGCTATTTCCATTAAATCTCGTTAATCAGAAAAACGGTAATTTACACCTGCAGCGGAACAAAATTCCGTTCCGCCCAGCGTCTGACTCGAACCCACGACCCTGGGATTAACAGTCTGACGCTCTACCGACTGAGCTAGCCGGCTACCTCGGTGAATACCTGCCGGGTAGCACGTCACACAGTACTCGTTTGGGTTGGGTGGTCCCATACAGAATCTCTCCATGATGCCTAATGTTTTCCTAACGTCACACTCGTCACGTACTTCACTTTTATGTCATAATCATTTCTGAGAGGTAAAGAAATTGCATGACAACATGCAGAGCTAGTGGCGTCAAAATTAACACACATACTTTATGTGACTGAAAAGCCGAACGAGTTACTTTCCGACGTTGTTTTAGATGTGCAAGTGATAGTCAGAACTCGCTGTGTCGGCACTCTGCCGACCATTTCGCTAGTTAACACCGGTCTTGTTGTGTGTGTTTCAAGCTCAAGAGCATCTCCAAGCAAAAAATGGTCAACAGCAACATTCAGACGGTTTCGTACTGCTCAATTGCTACATTAAAACGTTATGTTTCTTTTTCAGAACTGGAAAAATACAAGCGTGACAGCATTCGAACCTGTAATCTTCAGATCCGAAGTCCGACGCCTTATCCATTAGGCCACACGGTCACTGACGACCAACATTTACATGTATACGACTCATCTCGAAACGCTCACACCCCTGAGGATTTGTGTTTTCGTTCTACACAGCCGCTGCCCCTTGCTCTTTCCCACCCATTCGTTACATTCAACCTCTGACGAGACCGACCAAATATAGACTGAGAAACAAGACCACACACTTTGTGCATTCGGAATCGAAGGCAGGGCGTCCCTCGCCGCATTTGCTACGATTGCTATTTGCTACTTCTGCAGAAGCGGCGGCGGCGGCGGCGGCGGCGGCGGCGACGACGACGACGACGACCGCGAGAGGCTCTGTGATATGTGAGAAATACATCTATAAAATGTAATTCAGACTGCCTCGTCCCACCTTATGCTGTACCGCTTTGGCAAATGCTTTATCTGCGCCATTCGCCTTAATCGCATCTGAGAGTGATTCTTAAAAAAACGCCTGTCGCTAATTGTTCGTCATCACAGGTACTGTTTGCTATACGGCCACGACGCGCAACTGATTTCCAAAATTCATCTTTCTCGTGTTAGGATGGAACTTACGACTCCTGGTTTATTAGACCAGTGCTCCACCACTGAGCTAAAGAGGCGAGGCCTAGCGGTACTCTTGGGTACTTCGTCCTTACGGTCGTCTGCATCATCAGACTTTAGCTGACAACACTTCATATTACCGGCTAATATTTGCAGCTATGGCGACAAATTACTGCTTGGCTACACATCTGACACGTAACCGATGTGCTCTCCAAACAACAACACTTGCATTTCAGAACATGTCTTTCACACATGTCTACAAAATCACCTTCACCTTCAAATACAGTTTCCTTGCGACTGACAGAGACGTAGGCAAAGTTTAAAGTTGCTATTTCCATTAAATCTCGTTAATCAGAAAAACGGTAATTTACACCTGCAGCGGAACAAAATTCCGTTCCGCCCAGCGTCTGACTCGAACCCACGACCCTGGGATTAACAGTCTGACGCTCTACCGACTGAGCTAGCCGGCTACCTCGGTGAATACCTGCCGGGTAGCACGTCACACAGTACTCGTTTGGATTGGGTGGTCCCATACAGAATCTCTCCATGATGCCTAATGGTTCCCTAACGTCACACTCGTCACGTACTTCACTTTTATGTCATAATCATTTCTGAGAGGTAAAGAAATTGCATGACAACATGCAGAGCTAGTGGCGTCAAAATTAACACACACACTTTATGTGACTGAAAAGCCGAACGAGTTACTTTCCGACGTTGTTTTAGATGTGCAAGTGATAGTCAGAACTCGCTGTGTCGGCACTCTGCCGACCATTTCGCTAGTTAACACCGGTCTTGTTGTGTGTGTTTCAAGCTCAAGAGCATCTCCAAGCAAAAAATGGTCAACAGCAACATTCAGACGGTTTCGTACTGCTCAATTGCTACATTAAAACGTTATGTTTCTTTTTCAGAACTGGAAAAATACAAGCGTGACAGCATTCGAACCTGTAATCTTCAGATCCGAAGTCCGACGCCTTATCCATTAGGCCACACGGTCACTGACGACCAACATGTACATGTATACGACTCATCTCGAAACGCTCACACCCCTGAGGATTTGTGTTTTCGTTCTACACAGCCGCTGCCCCTTGCTCTTTCCCGCCCATTCGTTACATTCAACCTCTGACGAGACCGACCAAAGATAGACTGAGAAACAAGACCACACACTTTGTGCATTCGGAATCGAAGGCAGGGCGTCCCTCGCCGCATTTGCTACGATTGCCATTTGCTACTTCTGCAGAAGCGGCGACGGCGGCGGCGGCGGCGGCGGCGGCGACAACGACGAATATCGCGAGAGGCTCTGAGATATGTGAGAAATACATCTATAAAATGTAATTCAGACTGCCTCGTCCCACCTTATGCTGTACCGCTTTGGCAAATGCTTTATCTGCGCCATTCGCCTTAATCGCATCTGAGAGTAATTCTTAAAAAAACGCCTGTCGCTAATTGTTCGTCGCCACAGGTACTGTTTGCTATACGGCCACGACGCGCAACTGATTTCCAAAATTCATCTTTCTCGTGTTAGGATGGAACTTACGACTCCTCGTTTATTAGACCAGTGCTCCACCACTGAGCTAAAGAGGCGCGGCCTAGCGATACTCTTGGGTACTTCGTCCTTACGGTAGTCTGCATCATCAGACTTTAGCTGACAACACTTCATATTACCGGCTAATATTTGCAGCTATTTCGACAAATTACTGCTTGGCTACACATCTGACACGTAACCGATGTGCTCTCCAAACAACAACACTTGCATTTCAGAACATGTCTTTCACACATGTCTACAAAATCACCTTCACTTTCAAATACAGTTTCCTTGCGACTGACAGAGACGTAGGCAAAGTTTAAAGTTGCTATTTCCATTAAATCTCGTTAATCAGAAAAACGGTAATTTACACCTGCAGCGGAACAAAACTCCATTCCGCCCAGCGTCTGGCTCGAACCCACGACCCTGGGATTAAGAGTCTGACGCTCCACCGACTGAGCTAGCCGGCTACCTCGGTGAATACCTGCCGGGTAGCACGTCACACAGTACTCGTTTGGGTTGGGTGGTCCCATACAGAATCTCTCCATGATGCCTAATGTTTTCCTAACGTCACACTCGTCACGTACTTCACTTTTATGTCATAATCATTTCTGAGAGGTAAAGAAATTGCATGACAACATGCAGAGCTAGTGGCGTCAAAATTAACACACATACTTTATGTGACTGAAAAGCCGAACGAGTTACTTTCCGACGTTGTTTTAGATGTGCAAGTGATAGTCAGAACTCGCTGTGTCGGCACTCTGCCGACCATTTCGCTAGTTAACACCGGTCTTGTTGTGTGTGTTTCAAGCTCAAGAGCATCTCCAAGCAAAAAATGGTCAACAGCAACATTCAGACGGTTTCGTACTGCTCAATTGCTACATTAAAACGTTATGTTTCTTTTTCAGAACTGGAAAAATACAAGCGTGACAGCATTCGAACCTGTAATCTTCAGATCCGAAGTCCGACGCCTTATCCATTAGGCCACACGGTCACTGACGACCAACATTTACATGTATACGACTCATCTCGAAACGCTCACACCCCTGAGGATTTGTGTTTTCGTTCTACACAGCCGCTGCCCCTTGCTCTTTCCCACCCATTCGTTACATTCAACCTCTGACGAGACCGACCAAATATAGACTGAGAAACAAGACCACACACTTTGTGCATTCGGAATCGAAGGCAGGGCGTCCCTCGCCGCATTTGCTACGATTGCTATTTGCTACTTCTGCAGAAGCGGCGGCGGCGGCGGCGGCGGCGGCGGCGACGACGACGACGACGACGACGACGACGACGACGACCGCGAGAGGCTCTGTGATATGTGAGAAATACATCTATAAAATGTAATTCAGACTGCCTCGTCCCACCTTATGCTGTACCGCTTTGGCAAATGCTTTATCTGCGCCATTCGCCTTAATCGCATCTGAGAGTGATTCTTAAAAAAACGCCTGTCGCTAATTGTTCGTCATCACAGGTACTGTTTGCTATACGGCCACGACGCGCAACTGATTTCCAAAATTCATCTTTCTCGTGTTAGGATGGAACTTACGACTCCTGGTTTATTAGACCAGTGCTCCACCACTGAGCTAAAGAGGCGAGGCCTAGCGGTACTCTTGGGTACTTCGTCCTTACGGTCGTCTGCATCATCAGACTTTAGCTGACAACACTTCATATTACCGGCTAATATTTGCAGCTATGGCGACAAATTACTGCTTGGCTACACATCTGACACGTAACCGATGTGCTCTCCAAACAACAACACTTGCATTTCAGAACATGTCTTTCACACATGTCTACAAAATCACCTTCACCTTCAAATACAGTTTCCTTGCGACTGACAGAGACGTAGGCAAAGTTTAAAGTTGCTATTTCCATTAAATCTCGTTAATCAGAAAAACGGTAATTTACACCTGCAGCGGAAAAAAATTCCGTTCCGCCCAGCGTCCGACTCGAACCCACGACCCTGGGATTAACAGTCTGACGCTCTACCGACTGAGCTAGCCGGCTACCTCGGTGAATACCTGCCGGGTAGCACGTCACACAGTACTCGTTTGGATTGGGTGGTCCCATACAGAATCTCTCCATGATGCCTAATGGTTCCCTAACGTCACACTCGTCACGTACTTCACTTTTATGTCATAATCATTTCTGAGAGGTAAAGAAAGTGCATGACAACATGCAGAGCTAGTGGCGTCAAAATTAACACACACACTTTATGTGACTGAAAAGCCGAACGAGTTACTTTCCGACGTTGTTTTAGATGTGCAAGTGATAGTCAGAACTCGCTGTGTCGGCACTCTGCCGACCATTTCGCTAGTTAACACCGGTCTTGTTGTGTGTGTTTCAAGCTCAAGAGCATCTCCAAGCAAAAAATGGTCAACAGCAACATTCAGACGGTTTCGTACTGCTCAATTGCTACATTAAAACGTTATGTTTCTTTTTCAGAACTGGAAAAATACAAGCGTGACAGCATTCGAACCTGTAATCTTCAGATCCGAAGTCCGACGCCTTATCCATTAGGCCACACGGTCACTGACGACCAACATTTACATGTATACGACTCATCTCGAAACGCTCACACCCCTGAGGATTTGTGTTTTCGTTCTACACAGCCGCTGCCCCTTGCTCTTTCCCACCCATTCGTTACATTCAACCTCTGACGAGACCGACCAAATATAGACTGAGAAACAAGACCACACACTTTGTGCATTCGGAATCGAAGGCAGGGCGTCCCTCGCCGCATTTGCTACGATTGCTATTTGCTACTTCTGCAGAAGCGGCGGCGGCGGCGGCGGCGACGACGACGACGACGACGACGACGACGACGACGACGACCGCGAGAGGCTCTGTGATATGTGAGAAATACATCTATAAAATGTAATTCAGACTGCCTCGTCCCACCTTATGCTGTACCGCTTTGGCAAATGCTTTATCTGCGCCATTCGCCTTAATCGCATCTGAGAGTAATTCTTAAAAAAACGCCTGTCGCTAATTGTTCGTCATCACAGGTACTGTTTGCTATACGGCCACGACGCGCAACTGATTTCCAAAATTCATCTTTCTCGTGTTAGGATGGAACTTACGACTCCTGGTTTATTAGACCAGTGCTCCACCACTGAGCTAAAGAGGCGCGGCCTAGCGGTACTCTTGGGTACTTCGTCCTTACGGTCGTCTGCATCATCAGACTTTAGCTGACAACACTTCATATTACCGGCTAATATTTGCAGCTATGGCGACAAATTACTGCTTGGCTACACATCTGACACGTAACCGATGTGCTCTCCAAACAACAACACTTGCATTTCAGAACATGTCTTTCACACATGTCTACAAAATCACCTTAACCTTCAAATACAGTTTCCTTGCGACTGACAGAGACGTAGGCAAAGTTTAAAGTTGCTATTTCCATTAAATCTCGTTAATCAGAAAAACGGTAATTTACACCTGCAGCGGAACAAAATTCCGTTCCGCCCAGCGTCTGGCTCGAACCCACGACCCTGGGATTAAGAGTCTGACGCTCTACCGACTGAGCTAGCCGGCTACCTCGGTGAATACCTGCCGGGTAGCACGTCACACAGTACTCGTTTGGGTTGGGTGGTCCCATACAGAATCTCTCCATGATGCCTAATGTTTTCCTAACGTCACACTCGTCACGTACTTCACTTTTATATCATAATCATTTCTGAGAGGTAAAGAAATTGCATGACAACATGCAGAGCTAGTGGCGTCAAAATTAACACGCACACTTTATGTGACTGAAAAGCCGAACGAGTTACTTTCCGACGTTGTTTTAGATGTGCAAGTGATAGTCAGAACTCGCTGTGTCGGCACTCTGCCGACCATTTCGCTAGTTAACACCGGTCTTGTTGTGTGTGTTTCAAGCTCAAGAGCATCTCCAAGCAAAAAATGGTCAACAGCAACATTCAGACGGTTTCGTACTGCTCAATTGCTACATTAAAACGTTATGTTTCTTTTTCAGAACTGGAAAAATACAAGCGTGACAGCATTCGAACCTGTAATCTTCAGATCCGAAGTCCGACGCCTTATCCATTAGGCCACACGGTCACTGACGACCAACATGTACATGTATACGACTCATCTCGAAACGCTCACACCCCTGAGGATTTGTGTTTTCGTTCTACACAGCCGCTGCCCCTTGCTCTTTCCCGCCCATTCGTTACATTCAACCTCTGACGAGACCGACCAAAGATAGACTGAGAAACAAGACCACACACTTTGTGCATTCGGAATCGAAGGCAGGGCGTCCCTCGCCGCATTTGCTACGATTGCTATTTGCTACTTCTGCAGAAGCGGCGGCGGCGGCGGCGGCGACGACGACGACGACGACGACCGCGAGAGGCTCTGTGATATGTGAGAAATACATCTATAAAATGTAATTCAGACTGCCTCGTCCCACCTTATGCTGTACCGCTTTGGCAAATGCTTTATCTGCGCCATTCGCCTTAATCGCATCTGAGAGTAATTCTTAAAAAAACGCCTGTCGCTAATTGTTCGTCATCACAGGTACTGTTTGCTATACGGCCACGACGCGCAACTGATTTCCAAAATTCATCTTTCTCGTGTTAGGATGGAACTTACGACTCCTCGTTTATTAGACCAGTGCTCCACCACTGAGCTAAAGAGGCGCGGCCTAGCGATACTCTTGGGTACTTCGTCCTTACGGTCGTCTGCATCATCAGACTTTAGCTGACAACACTTCATATTACCGGCTAATATTTGCAGCTATTTCGACAAATTACTGCTTGGCTACACATCTGACACGTAACCGATGTGCTCTCCAAACAACAACACTTGCATTTCAGAACATGTCTTTCACACATGTCTACAAAATCACCTTCACTTTCAAATACAGTTTCCTTGCGACTGACAGAGACGTAGGCAAAGTTTAAAGTTGCTATTTCCATTAAATCTCGTTAATCAGAAAAACGGTAATTTACACCTGCAGCGGAACAAAACTCCATTCCGCCCAGCGTCTGGCTCGAACCCACGACCCTGGGATTAAGAGTCTGACGCTCTACCGACTGAGCTAGCCGGCTACCTCGGTGAATACCTGCCGGGTAGCACGTCACACAGTACTCGTTTGGGTTGGGTGGTCCCATACAGAATCTCTCCATGATGCCTAATGTTTTCCTAACGTCACACTCGTCACGTACTTCACTTTTATATCATAATCATTTCTGAGAGGTAAAGAAATTGCATGACAACATGCAGAGCTAGTGGCGTCAAAATTAACACACACACTTTATGTGACTGAAAAGCCGAACGAGTTACTTTCCGACGTTGTTTTAGATGTGCAAGTGATAGTCAGAACTCGCTGTGTCGGCACTCTGCCGACCATTTCGCTAGTTAACACCGATCTTGTTGTGTGTGTTTCAAGCTCAAGAGCATCTCCAAGCAAAAAATGGTCAACAGCAACATTCAGACGGTTTCGTACTGCTCAATTGCTACATTAAAACGTTATGTTTCTTTTTCAGAACTGGAAAAATACAAGCGTGACAGCATTCGAACCTGTAATCTTCAGATCCGACGTCCGACGCCTTATCCATTAGGCCACACGGTCACTGACGACCAACATTTACATGTATACGACTCATCTCGAAACGCTCACACGCCTGAGGATTTGTGTTTTCGTTCTACACAGCCGCTGCCCCTTGCTCTTTCCCACCCATTCGTTACATTCAACCTCTGACGAGACCGACCAAATATAGACTGAGAAACAAGACCACACACTCTGTGCATTCGGAATCGAAGGCAGGGCGTCCCTCGCCGCATTTGCTACGATTGCTATTTGCTACTTCTGCAGAAGCGGCGGCGGCGGCGGCGACGACGACGACGACGACGACGACGACGACGACGACCGCGAGAGGCTCTGTGATATGTGAGAAATACATCTATAAAATGTAATTCAGACTGCCTCGTCCCACCTTATGCTGTACCGCTTTGGCAAATGCTTTATCTGCGCCATTCGCCTTAATCGCATCTGAGAGTAATTCTTAAAAAAACGCCTGTCGCTAATTGTTCGTCATCACAGGTACTGTATGCTATACGGCCACGACGCGCAACTGATTTCCAAAATTCATCTTTCTCGTGTTAGGATGGAACTTACGACTCCTGGTTTATTAGACCAGTGCTCCACCACTGAGCTAAAGAGGCGCGGCCTAGCGGTACTCTTGGGTACTTCGTCCTTACGGTCGTCTGCATCATCAGACTTTAGCTGACAACACTTCATATTACCGGCTAATATTTGCAGCTATTTCGACAAATTACTGCTTGGCTACACATCTGACACGTAACCGATGTGCTCTCCAAACAACAACACTTGCATTTCAGAACATGTCTTTCACACATATCTACAAAATCACCTTCACCTTCAAATACAGTTTCCTTGCGACTGACAGAGACGTAGGCAAAGTTTAAAGTTGCTATTTCCATTAAATCTCGTTAATCAGAAAAACGGTAATTTACACCTGCAGCGGAACAAAATTCCGTTCCGCCCAGCGTCTGGTTCGAACCCACGACCCTGGGATTAAGAGTCTGACGCTCTACCGACTGAGCTAGCCGGCTACCTCGGTGATTACCTGCCGGGTAGCACGTCATACAGTACTCGTTTGGGTTGGGTGGTCCCATATAGAATCTCTCCATGATGCCTAATGTTTTCCTAACGTCACACTCGTCACGTACTTCACTTTTATGTCATAATCATTTCTGAGAGGTAAAGAAATTGCACGACAACATGCAGAGCTAGTGGCGTCAAAATTAACACACATACTTTATGTGACTGAAAAGCCGAACGAGTTACTTTCCGACGTTGTTTTAGATGTGCAAGTGATAGTCAGAACTCGCTGTGTCGGCACTCTGCCGACCATTTCGCTAGTTAACACCGGTCTTGTTGTGTGTGTTTCAAGCTCAAGAGCATCTCCAAGCAAAAAATGGTCAACAGCAACATTCAGACGGTTTCGTACTGCTCAATTGCTACATTAAAACGTTATGTTTCTTTTTCAGAACTGGAAAAATACAAGCGTGACAGCATTCGAACCTGTAATCTTCAGATCCGAAGTCCGACGCCTTATCCATTTTTTTTTTTTTTTTTTTTTAATTCGTGTGCCTCCTGTGAGGATCGAACTCACGACCCCTGGTTCACTAGGCCAGTGCTCTGCCACTTTTTTTTTTTTTTATTTTTCGCCTTATCCATTTTTTTTTCTTTTTTTTCCTTATCCATTAGGCCACATTTTTTTTATAATATTTTTTCTCTACCACTTTTTTTTTCTTTTTTTAAGCTGTTTCTTTTTCCTTTTTTTTCCTGACTCTTGTGTAAAAGAATTGGTGAGTGGTCAGTTCCGTGCAGGTGGAGACAAAGCGGGCAGGGGTCGAATCCCGAGGCCTGTCCACGATGGCTCCCCCTGCCCATCCCTGAGTCACTTCTCCAAGCAGACAGTTTTTATACATATATTTTTTTTGTTATAGTATTAATATTTTTATAGTTGTTTCTCCTCTGCTCCGAGGTATATAGTGCTGACACATTTGGAAAGGAACATTTCTTCTTTTTCGTGTGTCAGTTGTGTGTTTTGATCCATATCGAAATACTTTGCTCTTCCGTTAGAGGTGTGAAATTGACACGAATAAGCAAACAAGTATAAGGAGACTAATGAAAAGAAGTAAACTGACCAGGTATAACAGAAAGTGTAACTTAAGAAAAATAGAATAAAACTGAATAGATTTCCTCTTGATTGGCTTCGATCATCCAATGTGGTCATCCTATGCCATGTTTTTCAAAGGTGATGTCCATCATGTTTCCGAATAATTTTTTACTGTTAGTGACACATTGAATCTTCCAGTATGCCAGCTCCATGTAGGTCAGAAAACTAATATAATCGTCTTTTCCACGAACATTAACGATGTAGTTGACGTAGTGCCCTAGGATCCACATTACTGTATTGTTTTTCGTGGCTGGATAAAACTTTTTGTCGGGACGCAGTAGGATATCCAGTTGCAGATTGTCTTCCGCGCTCCTTGACAGTACCGCAATCCTTTTCTTGACCCATCGCCAATTCAGTGCATGGCCCCCGCAGGTAAACCGATGGATCAGAGAATCGACGAGTCCACAACAGAGGCAGAGATTTGTGTCACTTAACCCAATTGCATGTAGTTTTTCATTAGTGGCAATTGTGTTATTTACCACCCTGTACCAAGTTGAAGCAACATCCGAAGAGTGTACTTTCAAGCTGATGTTGGCCCACACCGTTTTCCAGTCAGTAGTCGGATACTTCCGTTCTATTGTATTTGGGGTCGCCGACTTTTCCCACTCACGTTGCAAGTCGCGAGTTGACAGTGGTCGGCGCCGTAGAACACCAACATCTGTATAACTAACATGAAGGAAAAATTCCCTGATGTGTTTCAATTTGTAGTGGATTCTTCCAACGTCAATAGGAGGTCGCACACTCGCTGGACGCACTGTGAGGTACAACTTTTGAGTAACAGTGCAGTGGCTGTCATGCAGTAAAGTCGTGGTCCGCTTGACGTACAAGGCCATTGCCTTCCCGGCGATGTTAACCAACTCAAGCCCACCAGTAGTTCTCGACTTGGCTAGTGTATCGGAGGACAATTTAAATATGGTTCCCTTCCAGATGTATTGATTGGCAACCTGCATGATCTTTCTGGCCTGAAGCTTGGGAATGGGAAAAAACTGTGCAACATAATACGCCTTGGAGAAGACGTAGGTATTGAGAATCCTAATTTTTTCTATAATGTTCACAGCACGCCAGCGACATTCGATAATGGTACCCTGTATCAGATGCGTCACTGACTTCCAATTGGAGGCCGCCATTTTCAGAGGGCATCTATTCAAGGTGATTCCTAGTAGTTTGTGAGATTCCACAAGATGCGCCCACGGTATAGTTAAGCTCTCAAAACCCTTGAGATCGAGCACTTTACATTTCTGGTCACTTAGTTGTGCTCCAGACACTGCACTATACTGGTCGATCGCCCGTTTAATACGGACCACCTCGTCGTCACTGCGTAACAGAACGGCAACATCGTCAGCGTATGCACGGACGATGAATGTGTGACCTGACATTGACACACCTGACAAATGGTGATAAAGAGACCGAAGGAAGGGTTCCAGTGACAGCACAAAAAGTGACATAGAGAGTGGACTGCCCTGGGGGACACCCCGCTGAATGGATATTGGTTGCGTCAGCTGTCCATTGACTTGTATCCTCGCCGATATGCCAGATGTCAAATTGCGAAGGACTTTTAATGCCCCTTCCTCGAGTCCTATTTTGTCCAGTATGTGAAAAAGATAGCGGTGGTTCACATGATCAAAGGCTTTATGAAAGTCTAGAAATAGCAGGGCACAATTCAGGTTGGTGACTGAGGCAATGGAGATTAGGTCCCTAATTTCAGACATCGCAGACATGGCATTCCGTCCTGGCACGCAGGCCTGGTGCCGCCAGACAACTTTGTGAAGGAGCGGCGACATTCGGGCGTTAACAGCTCTGGCTATAGTTTTGTAGTCAAAATTAAGCAGGGTGAGCGGGCGCAGATTATCAAATCGCTTACACCCTTTGCGTTTGGGAACAAGGACAATTTTACCCTCCTTCATCGCATTAGGAACAGGCGCCCCGGCAATGCTTTCATTTAAAATTTCTGTAAATGTAACACCAATTACATCCCAATACCGAAGGTAAAACTCCTTGGGTAGGCCGTCCAGTCCTGGGGCTTTGTTAGCGGGCGACTTAACAATAAGTTCTAAAGTCTCCTCGACACTAAACGGAGCCAGAAAGTCACGATTATCATCCGCAGTAACGGACGTGTCCATGAATTGGAGTACAGTAGCAGTCAAGTCATCATTGGTTGGGTAGTCCGAATACAGTCCGTGATAATATCTCTGAATTGCCGTGACTATGTCAGGTTGCCGAGTGAGAATTTCCCCGTTATTAGTTGCCAGTTCGTCTATAAATAAGCGTCTACGGTTGGTCTGATGCTTAATAAGATGGTACATGGAAGTTGTCTCAGATTGAACCAAAGAGTTGACTTTGGACTTGATTTTTAACCCTTCTAGTTGTTTACGTTTGATACTGAGCATCTTAGCCTTGATTTGCTTTATTTGAGCAGTGTAAATATTATTGACGCCAGATTTGTCGTAGAGCTCCCTTAAAATTGAATAATAAAATTCCGTGGTCTTCTTTGCATCCCTCGATTGCGTATTACAGTACGAAATTAAATACCGTCGCAACTTTGGTTTAGCAAAGGACGTCCACCACTCTACTTTCGTACGGTACCTATTGACAGAGCGAAGACAAAAAGTCCAAGTTCGTGTGACAAGTTCCTCGAGATCGGCGTCCTGAAGGTGGGAAAAGTTCAACATCCAGTGACCTCTGAATCGTTTGGTGGGTTGTCTGTCCAGTTGTATGACGGTTGCGTAGGCGCAGTGATCGCTACATGGGACGGGAATGACCTCTGAATCAACAACATGTTCTCCGAGCTGAGAAGACACATATATTCTGTCGAGGCGGCTACTCGAGGTGGAAGTGAAGTATGTAAATTTCACAAGGGTAGGGTGAAGGACTTCCCACGTATCCTGGAGATTCATTCGTAAAACCAGATCATGAAGCTCCTTATAATAGTTAAAATTTGGCCTCTGATCTTTTTGATGCACAACACAGTTAAAATCTCCGCCTAATACAAGGGCAGTCGGATTTTTACGAAGCAAGTAAATTAGTTCGTCTTTAAAGAACTCGGTCCTTGCGAACCTGTGGTCACTCCCGGAGGGCGCGTATAGGTTCACGAGCGTGACGCCGAATATTTTGCAGCATATGCCACGCCCTGACTCCAGTGTTTCAACGTCCGAGACGGGGATGCCCTCACGCACGAGAATGGCTGTACCAGTGCTAAGCTCGAAAGCAACATTGGTAATACAGTGGAAACCGGGAATGACCAGATCTGAAAGAAGGAATTCCTGCAATAGAAGTACATCAGCGGCAGACTCATATACAAACTGCCTAAAGACTGCAAGTTTCAAATCAGACGTGATCCTGTTTACATTAACACTCAGGAACTTGTACGCTTGTGCCATGTAGTTTACGGAGCTACTTTAAATTAACGTGATCATCGTCTCCAGCAAACCAGTCCATTCGTGAAACAGCTGGTGGAGAGTGGCCATCACCATCGTTTGCATCCGAGAGGGCTTGCTGTTTGTGTTTGCTGCGTGGTACATTCAAGTTCGGTTGGAATTTCTTTTTGTTCCTCCCGCCACTGGCGACTTTTTCCGCAGAAAGTGGCATCGGAGAATCTACACAGGTCTCCTGTGCAGGTTGCCCTGCGACAGCAACGTGCAGTTGCGTCTCGCCGGTTAACCCTTCCAGAGACACGCTAAGTTCTTGTTTGGCCACACGTTGGGATTGTGTGGAAACACTCTCTCGGTCAGGTTGTTGACAAGCAAGGCTGAGATCTCGCTCTGTGTTGACACACTCGTAAGCGTGTTTGTTGTCAGTGTCGCATTGCTGTGATACGAGTTGTGAACTTGGGCACACCCCGCCGACGTAACTGTGGGCAACGTGCTGAGGTTCAATATCGGTCGGTTGGAGAGCCGACGCGATAGACGCGGATGGTAAGCAACAACCAACCTGGGGCGTAGCACTACCGTCAGCGGGCGAAGAAGTATCAACTTCAACGCTTGATTCTGGTAGAGCGTCATGCGAAAGCTCAGTGTCTCCTGCCGGTTGTTTGATATCAAGTGTGGCAGGTGTTACCGGCACGGAGACGCCTTCATCGGAACTACTACTGTCGCACGTTCGACGTCTCTTGGACGCTACCGCAGTGACGGGACGGGTGAGAGGGTTCTGATCCCCGCCCGTCGCAAGAGGAATAGCAGGGAACTCTTCTTCAAAAGGTTTTTCATGTACAGTCACAATATCACTGGAGGGGGACGGCCCAGTACTTGTTAATTGAGTACCTGTCACTAAATCAGCTAAAGTGAGTCTCTTACGTTGCTGGAAAGTAGGCTTTAAGACGGTCACCCTTTTAGGGCAATTTTGCCGTAAATGACCACATTTATTGCAGATAAAACACGTAGAAGCTTGTCCGGAATAGGTAACCTGCACCTTATAACCACAAACAAATACATGCGATGGGATGTTGACTTTGACTTGCATCTCAACCGATCTGATACCAGAAAAACATTGCAACTTATGTTGCCTGGACCACTTTTCAAGTCGAATGTTACGCACCTCGCCATATTTAGTGAGCACATCTTTTAAGAAACAGTTGTCTACTTCAGGGGGCAGGTTGTAAATACGAACGTTGGAGATCTCGACATCAGCGTTAGTAATTTTGACAGTACTCACAGTGCCGTCGCGATGCCGGAAATCGACGCCGCCGCCATGTTTCTGCAAAAGACGTTCCAGTAAGAGGGGATTCAGAAGCTTCACGAAGAAGCAGTATAAATCCAGGTCGTAGTAGGCAGTGTGAACTTGATCAGTGGTTATGCCTATTGTATCGACGATCCATTCATGAACTTCCAGTGAACTTGGCTGAACTGATCGTGTAGCCTTGTCAAACTCGAACTGCAGGGTATTTTTCCTTGGAATCGTGAGAACCATTTTGCAAATTAACCCAAATGGGCTAACTGCATACAGCAAATACTTCAAACAACGACACGAACACACAACCACGCACAATCACGTGAAACAGAAAGCACAAATACAACGTAAACAAGCAAGTGACACTGAGCGCTCCGAACGTCCGCACGCTGCCGCGTCGCAAGCGGTAATGATATCCATTAGGCCACACGGTCACTGACTACCAACATTTACATGTATACGACTCATCTCGAAACGCTCACACCCCTGAGGATTTGTGTTTTCGTTCTACACAGCCGCTGCCCCTTGCTCTTTCCCACCCATTCGTTACATTCAACCTCTGACGAGACCGACCAAATATAGACTGAGAAACAAGACCACACACTTTGTGCATTCAGAATCGAAGGCAGGCGTCCCTCGCCGCATTTGCTACGATTGCCATTTGCTACTTCTGCAGAAGCAGCGGCGGCGGCGACGACGACGACGACGACGACGACGACGACGAATATCGCGAGAGGCTCTGTGATATGTGAGAAATACATCTATTAAATGTAATTCAGACTGCCTCGTCGCACCTTATGCTGTACCGCTTTGGCAAATGCTTTATCTGCGCCATTCGCCTTAATCACATTTGAGAGTAATTCTTAAAAAAAACGCCTGTCGCTAATTGTTCGTCATCACAGATACGGTTTGCTATACGGCCACGACGCGCAACTGATTTCCAAAATTCATCTTTCTCGTGTTAGGATGGAACTTACGACTCCTGGTTTATTAGACCAGTGCTCCACCACTGAGCTAAAGAGGCGCGGCCTAGCGGTACTCTTGGGTACTTCGTCCTTACGGTCGTCTGCATCATCAGACTTTAGCTGACAACACTTCATATTACCGGCTAATATTTGCAGCTATTTCGACAAATTACTGCTTGGCTACACATCTGACACGTAACCGATGTGCTCTCCAAACAACAACACTTGCATTTCAGAACATGTCTTTCACACATGTCTACAAAATCACCTTCACCTTCAAATACAGTTTCCTTGCGACTGACAGAGACGTAGGCAAAGTTTAAAGTTGCTATTTCCATTAAATCTCGTTAATCAGAAAAACGGTAATTTACACCTGCAGCGGAACAAAATTCCGTTCCGCCCAGCGTCTGGCTCGAACCCACGACCCTGGGATTAAGAGTCTGACGCTCTACCAACTGAGCTAGCCGGCTACCTCGGTGAATACCTGCCGGGTAGCACGTCACACAGTACTCGTTTGGGTTGGGTGGTCCCATACAGAATCTCTCCATGATGCCTAATGTTTTCCTAACGTCACACTCGTCACGTACTTCACTTTTATGTCATAATCATTTCTGAGAGGTAAAGAAATTGCATGACAACATGCAGAGCTAGTGGCGTCAAAATTAACACACATACTTTATGTGACTGAAAAGCCGAACGAGTTACATTCCGACGTTGTTTTAGATGTGCAAGTGATAGTCAGAACTCGCTGTGTCGGCACTCTGCCGACCATTTCGCTAGTTAACACCGGTCTTGTTGTGTGTGTTTCAAGCTCAAGAGCATCTCCAAGCAAAAAATGGTCAACAGCAACATTCAGACGGTTTCGTACTGCTCAATTGCTACATTAAAACGTTATGTTTCTTTTTCAGAACTGGAAAAATACAAGCGTGACAGCATTCGAACCTGTAATATTCAGATCCGAAGTCCGACGCCTTATCCATTAGGCCACACGGTCACTGACGACCAACATTTACATGTATACGACTCATCTCGAAACGCTCACACCCCTGAGGATTTGTGTTTTCGTTCTACACAGCCGCTGCCCCTTGCTCTTTCAGACCCATTCGTTACATTCAACCTCGGACGAGACCGACCAAATATAGACTGAGAAACAAGACCACACACTTTGTGCATTCGGAATCGAAGGCAGGGCGTCCCTCGCCGCATTTGCTACGATTGCCATTTGCTACTTCTGCAGAAGCGGCGGCGGCGGCTGCGGCGGCGGCGGCGGCGACGACGACGAATATCGCGAGAGGCTCTGAGATATGTGAGAATACATCTATAAAATGTAATTCAGACTGCCTCGTCCCACCTTATGCTGTAACGCTTTGGCAAATGCTTTATCTGCGCCATTCGCCTTAATCGCATCTGAGAGTAATTCTTAAAAAAACGCCTGTCGCTAATTGTTCGTCATCACAGGTACTGTATGCTATACGGCCACGACGCGCAACTGATTTCCAAAATTCATCTTTCTCGTGTTAGGATGGAACTTACGACTCCTGGTTTATTAGACCAGTGCTCCACCACTGAGCTAAAGAGGCGCGGCCTAGCGGTACTCTTGGGTACTTCGTCCTTACGGTCGTCTGCATCATCAGACTTTAGCTGACAACACTTCATATTACCGACTAATATTTGCAGCTATTGCGACAAATTACTGCTTGGCTACACATCTGACACGTAACCGATGTGCTCTCCAAACAACAACACTTGCATTTCAGAACATGTCTTTCACACATGTCTACAAAATCACCTTCACCTTCAAATACAGTTTCCTTGCGACTGACAGAGACGTAGGCAAAGTTTAAAGTTGCTATTTCCATTAAATCTCGTTAATCAGAAAAACGGTAATTTACACCTGCAGCGGAACAAAATTCCGTTCCGCCCAGCGTCTGGCTCGAACCCACGACCCTGGGATTAAGAGTCTGACGCTCTACCAACTGAGCTAGCCGGCTACCTCGGTGAATACCTGCCGGGTAGCACGTCACACAGTACTCGTTTGGGTTGGGTGGTCCCATGCAGAATCTCTCCATGATGCCTAATGTTTTCCTAACGTCACACTCGTCACGTACTTCACTTTTATGTCATAATCATTTCTGAGAGGTAAAGAAATTGCATGACAACATGCAGAGCTAGTGGCGTCAAAATTAACACACATACTTTATATGACTGAAAAGCCGAACGAGTTACTTTCCGACGTTGTTTTAGATGTGCAAGTGATAGTCAGAACTCGCTGTGTCGGCACTCTGCCGACCATTTCGCTAGTTAACACCGGTCTTGTTGTGTGTGTTTCAAGCTCAAGAGCATCTCCAAGCAAAAAATGGTCAACAGCAACATTCAGACGGTTTCGTACTGCTCAATTGCTACATTAAAACGTTATGTTTCTTTTTCAGAACTGGAAAAATACAAGCGTGACGGCATTCGAACCTGTAATCTTCAGATCCGAAGTCCGACGCCTTATCCATTAGGCCACACGGTCACTGACGACCAACATTTACATGTATACGACTCATCTCGAAACGCTCACACCCCTGAGGATTTGTGTTTTCGTTCTACACAGCCGCTGCCCCTTGCTCTTTCCCACCCATTCGTTACATTCAACCTCCGACGAGACCGACCAAATATAGACTGAGAAACAAGACCACACACTTTGTGCATTCGGAATCGAAGGCAGGGCGTCCCTCGCCGCATTTGCTACGATTGCCATTTGCTACTTCTGCAGAAGCAGCGGCGGCGGCGACAAAGACGACGACCACGAGGACGAATATCGCGAGAGGCTCTGAGATATGTGAGAAATACATCTATAAAATGTAATTCAGACTGCCTCGTCCCACCTTATGCTGTACCGCTTTGGCAAATGCTTTATCTTCGCCATTCGCCTTAATCGCATCTGAGAGTAATTCTTAAAAAAACGCCTGTCGCTAATTGTTCGTCATCACAGGTACTGTATGCTATACGGCCACGACGCGCAACTGATTTCCAAAATTCATCTTTCTCGTGTTAGGATGGAACTTACGACTCCTGGTTTATTAGACCAGTGCTCCACCACTGAGCTAAAGAGGCGCGGCCTAGCGGTACTCTTGGGTACTTCGTCCTTACGGTCGTCTGCATCATCAGACTTTAGCTGACAACACTTCATATTACCGGCTAATATTTGCAGCTATGGCGACAAATTACTGCTTGGCTACACATCTGACACGTAACCGATGTGCTCTCCGAACAACAACACTTGCATTTCAGAACATGTCTTTCACACATGTCTACAAAATCACCTTCACCTTCAAATACAGTTTCCTTGCGACTGACAGAGACGTAGGCAAAGTTTAAAGTTGCTATTTCCATTAAATCTCGTTAATCAGAAAAACGGTAATTTACACCTGCAGCGGAACAAAATTCCGTTCCGCCCAGCGTCTGGCTCGAACCCACGACCTGGGATTAATAGTCTGACGCTCTACCGACTGAGCTAGCCGGCTACCTCGGTGAATACATGCCGGGTAGCATGTCATACAGTACTCGTTTGGGTTGGGTGGTCCCATATAGAATCTCTCCATGATGCCAAATGTTTTCCTAACGTCACACTCGTCACGTACTTCACTTTTATGTCATAATCATTTCTGAGAGGTAAAGAAATTGCATGACAACATGCAGAGCTAGTGGCGTCAAAATTAACATACATACTTTATGTGACTGAAAAGCCGAACGAGTTACTTTCCGACGTTGTTTTAGATGTGCAAGTGATAGTCAGAACTCGCTGTGTCGGCACTCTGCCGACCATTTCGCTAGTTAACACCGGTCTTGTTTTGTGTGTTTCAAGCTCAAGAGCATCTCCAAGCAAGAAATGGTCAACAGCAACATTCAGACGGTTTCGTACTGCTCAATTGCTACATTAAAACGTTATGTTTCTTTTTCAGAACTGGAAAAATACAAGCGTGACAGCATTCGAACCTGTAATCTTCAGATCCGAAGTCCGACGCCTTATCCATTAGGCCACACGGTCACTGACGACCAACATTTACATGTATACGACTCATCTCGAAACGCTCACACCCCTGAGGATTTGTGTTTTCGTTCTACACAGCCGCTGCCCCTTCCTCTTTCCCACCCATTCGTTACATTCAACCTCTGACGAGACCGACCAAATATAGACTGAGAAACAAGACGACACACTTTGTGCATTCGGAATCGAAGGCAGGGCGTCCCTCGCCGGATTTGCTACGATTGCCATTTGCTACTTCTGCAGAAGCAGCGGCGGCGGCGACGACGACGACGACGACGACGAGGACGAATATCGCGAGAGGCTCTGAGATATGTGAGAAATACATCTATAAAATGTAATTCAGACTGCCTCGTCCCACCTTATGCTGTACCGCTTTGGCAAATGCTTTATCTGCGCCATTCGCCTTAATCGCATCTGAGAGTAATTCTTAAAAAAACGCCTGTCGCTAATTGTTCGTCATCACAGGTACTGTATGCTATACGGCCACGACGCACAACTGATTTCCAAAATTCATCTTTCTCGTGTTAGGATGGAACTTACGACTCCTGGTTTATTAGACCAGTGCTCCACCACTGAGCTAAAGAGGCGCGGCCTAGCGGTACTCTTGGGTACTTCGTCCTTACGGTCGTCTGCATCATCAGACTTTAGCTGACAACACTTCATATTAGCGGCTAATATTTGCAGCTATGGCGACAAATTAATGCTTGGCTACACATCTGACACGTAACCGATGTGCTCTCCAAACAACAACACTTGCATTTCAGAACTTGTCTTTCACACATATCTACAAAATCACCTTCACCTTCAAATACAGTTTCCTTGCGACTGACAGAGACGTAGGCAAAGTTTAAAGTTGCTATTTCCATTAAATCTCGTTAATCAGAAAAACGGTAATTTACACCTGCAGCGGAACAAAATTCCGTTCCGCCCAGCGTCTGGCTCGAACCCACGACCCTGGGATTAAGAGTCTGACGCTCTACCAACTGAGCTAGCCGGCTACCTCGGTGAATACCTGCTGGGTAGCACGTCACACAGTACTCGTTTGGGTTGGGTGGTCCCATACAGAATCTCTCCATGATGCCTAATGTTTTCCTAACGTCACACTCGTCACGTACTTCACTTTTATGTCATAATCATTTCTGAGAGGTAAAGAAATTGCATGACAACATGCAGAGCTAGTGGCGTCAAAATTAACACACATACTTTATGTGACTGAAAAGCCGAACGAGTTACTTTCCGACGTTGTTTTAGATGTGCAAGTGATAGTCAGAACTCGCTGTGTCGGCACTCTGCCGACCATTTCGCTAGTTAACACCGGTCTTGTTGTGTGTGTTTCAAGCTCAAGAGCATCTCCAAGCAAAAAATGGTCAACAGCAACATTCAGACGGTTTCGTACTGCTCAATTGCTACATTAAAACGTTATGTTTCTTTTTCAGAACTGGAAAAATACAAGCGTGACAGCATTCGAACCTGTAATCTTCAGATCCGAAGTCCGACGCCTTATCCATTAGGCCACACGGTCACTGACGACCAACATTTACATGTATACGACTCATCTCGAAACGCTCACACCCCTGAGGATTTGTGTTTTCGTTCTACACAGCCGCTGCCCCTTGCTCTTTCCCACCCATTCGTTACATTCAACCTCTGACGAGACCGACCAAATATAGACTGAGAAACAAGACGACACACTTTGTGCATTCGGAATCGAAGGCAGGGCGTCCCTCGCCGCATTTGCTACGATTGCCATTTGCTACTTCTGCAGAAGCGGCGGCGGCGGCGGCGGCGACGACGACGAATATCGCGAGAGGCTCTGAGATATGTGAGAATACATCTATAAAATGTAATTCAAACTGCCTCGTCCCACCTTATGCTGTACCGCTTTGGCAAATGCTTTATCTGCGCCATTCGCCTTAATCGCATCTGAGAGTAATTCTTAAAAAAACGCCTGTCGCTAATTGTTCGTCATCACAGGTACTGTTTGCTATACGGCCACGACGCGCAACTGATTTCCAAAATTCATCTTTCTCGTGTTAGGATGGAACTTACGACTCCTGGTTTATTAGACCAGTGCTCCACCACTGAGCTAAAGAGGCGCGGCCTAGCGGTACTCTTGGGTACTTCGTCCTTACGGTCGTCTGCATCATCAGACTTTAGCTGACAACACTTCATATTACCGGCTAATATTTGCAGCTATTTCGACAAATTACTGCTTGGCTACACATCTGACACGTAACCGATGTGCTCTCCAAACAACAACACTTGCATTTCAGAACATGTCTTTCACACATGTCTACAAAATCACCTTCACCTTCAAATACAGTTTCCTTGCGACTGACAGAGACGTAGGCAAAGTTTAAAGTTGCTATTTCCATTAAATCTCGTTAATCAGAAAAACGGTAATTTACACCTGCAGCGGAACAAAATTCCGTTCCGCCCAGTGTCTGGCTCGAACGACCGACCCTGGGATTAAGAGTCTGACGCTCTACCGCCTGGGCTAGCCGGCTACCTCGGTGAATACCTGCCGGGTAGCTCGTCACACAGTACTCGTTTGGGTTGGGTGGTCCCATACAGAATCTCTCCATGATGCCTAATGTTTTCCTAACGTCACACTCGTCACGTACTTCACTTTTATGTCATAATCATTTCTGAGAGGTAAAGAAATTGCATGACAACATGCAGAGCTAGTGGCGTCAAAATTAACACACACACTTTATGTGACTGAAAAGCCGAACGAGTTACTTTCCGACGTTGTTTTAGATGTGCAAGTGATAGTCAGAACTCGCTGTGTCGGCACTCTGCCGACCATTTCGCTATTTAACACCGGTCTTGTTGTGTGTTTCAAGCTCAAGAGCATCTCCAAGCAAAAAATGGTCAACAGCAACATTCAGACGGTTTCGTACTGCTCAATTCCTACATTAAAACGTTATGTTTCTTTTTCAGAACTGGAAAAATACAAGCGTGACAGCATTCGAACCTGTAATCTTCAGATCCGAAGTCCGACGCCTTATCCATTAGGCCACACGGTCACTGACGACCAACATTTACATGTATACGACTCGTCTCGAAACGCTCACACCCCTGAGGATTTGTGTTTTCGTTCTACACAGCCGCTGCCCCTTGCTCTTTCCCACCCATTCGTTACATTCAACCTCTGACGAGACCGACCAAATATAGACTGAGAAACAAGACGACACACTTTGTGCATTCGGAATCGAAGGCAGGGCGTCCCTCGCCGCATTTGCTACGATTGCCATTTGCTACTTCTGCAGAAGCAGCGGCGGCGGCGACGACGACGACGACGACGAATATCGCGAGAGGCTCTGAGATATGTGAGAAATACATCTATAAAATGTAATTCAGACTGCCTCGTTCCACCTTATGGTGTACCGCTTTGGCAAATGCTTTATCTGCGCCATTCGCCTTAATCACATTTGAGATTAATTCTTAAACAAACGCCTGTCGCTAATTGTTCGTCATCACAGATACTGTTTGCTATACGGCCACGACGCGCAACTGATTTCCAAAATTCATCTTTCTCGTGTTAGGATGGAACTTACGACTCCTGGTTTATTAGACCAGTGCTCTACCACTGAGCTAAAGAGGCGCGGCCTAGCGGTACTCTTGGGTACTTCGTCCTTACGGTCGTCTGCATCATCAGACTTTAGCTGACAACACTTCATATTACCGGCTAATATTTGCAGCTATTTCGACAAATTACTGCTTGGCTACACATCTGACACGTAACCGATGTGCTCTCCAAACAACAACACTTGCATTTCAGAACATGTCTTTCACACATATCTACAAAATCACCTTCACCTTCAAATACAGTTTCCTTGCGACTGACAGAGACGTAAGCAATGTTTAAAGTTGCTATTTCCATTAAATCTCGTTAATCAGAAAAACGGTAATTTACACCTGCAGCGGAACAAAATTCCGTTCCGCCCAGCGTCTGGCTCGAACCCACGACCCTGGGATTAAGAGTCTGACGCTCTACCAACTGAGCTAGCCGGCTACCTCGGTGAATACCTGCCGGGTAGCTCGTCACACAGTACTCGTTTGGGTTGGGTGGTCCCATACAGAATCTCTCCATGATGCCTAATGATTTCCTAACGTCACACTCGTCACGTACTTCACTTTTATGTCATAATCATTTCTGAGAGGTAAAGAAATTGCATGACAACATGCAGAGCTAGTGGCGTCAAAATTAACACACATACTTTATGTGACTGAAAAGCCGAACGAGTTACTTTCCGACGTTGTTTTAGATGTGCAAGTGATAGTCAGAACTCGCTGTGTCGGCACTCTGCCGACCATTTCGCTAGTTAACACCGGTCTTGTTGTGTGTGTTTCAAGCTCAAGAGCATCTCCAAGCAAAAAATGGTCAACAGCAACATTCAGACGGTTTCGTACTGCTCAATTGCTACATTAAAACGTTATGTTTCTTTTTCAGAACTGGAAAAATACAAGCGTGACAGCATTCGAACCTGTAATCTTCAGATCCGAAGTCCGACGCCTTATCCATTAGGCCACACGGACACTGACGACCAACATTCACATGTATACGACTCATCTCGAAACGCTCACACCCCTGAGGATTTGTGTTTTCGTTCTACACAGCCGCTGCCCCTTGCTCTTTCCCACCCATTCGTTACATTCAACCTCTGACGAGACCGACCAAATATAGACTGAGAAACAAGACCACACACTTTGTGCATTCGGAATCGAAGGCAGGGCGTCCCTCGCCGCATTTGCTACGATTGCCATTTGCTACTTCTGCAGAAGCGGCGGCGGCGGCGGCGGCGGCGACGACGACGAATATCGCGAGAGGCTCTGAGATATGTGAGAATACATCTATAAAATGTAATTCAGACTGCCTCGTCCCACCTTATGCTGTACCGCTTTGGCAAATGCTTTATCTGCGCCATTCGCCTTAATCGCATCTGAGAGTAATTCTTAAAAAAACGCCTGTCGCTAATTGTTCGTCATCACAGGTACTGTTTGCTATACGGCCACGACGCGCAACTGATTTCCAAAATTCATCTTTCTCGTGTTAGGATGGAACTTACGACTCCTGGTTTATTAGACCAGTGCTCCACCACTGAGCTAAAGAGGCGCGGCCTAGCGGTACTCTTGGGTACTTCGTCCTTACGGTCGTCTGCATCATCAGACTTTAGCTGACAACACTTCATATCACCGGCTAATATTTGCAGCTATTTCGACAAATTACTGCTTGGCTACACATCTGACACGTAACCGATGTGCTCTCCAAACAACAACACTTGCATTTCAGAACATGTCTTTCACACATGTCTACAAAATCACCTTCACCTTCAAATACAGTTTCCTTGCAACTGACAGAGACGTAGGCAAAGTTTAAAGTTGCTATTTCCATTAAATCTCGTTAATCAGAAAAACGGTAATTTACACCTGCAGCGGAACAAAATTCCGTTCCGCCCAGCGTCTGGCTCGAACCCACGACCCTGGGATTAAGAGTCTGACGCTCTACCGACTGAGCTAGCCGGCTACCTCGGTGAATACCTGCCGGGTAGCTCGTCACACAGTACTCTTTTGGGTTGGGTGGTCCCATACGTAATCTCTCCATGATGCCTAATGTTTTCCTAACGTCACACTCGTCACGTACTTCACTTTTATGTCATAATCATTTCTGAGAGGTAAAGAAATTGCATGACAACATGCAGAGCTAGTGGCGTCAAAATTAACACACACACTTTATGTGACTGAAAAGCCGAACGAGTTACTTTCCGACGTTGTTTTAGATGTGCAAGTGATAGTCAGAACTCGCTGTGTCGGCACTCTGCCGACCATTTCGCTATTTAACACCGGTCTTGTTGTGTGTTTCAAGCTCAAGAGCATCTCCAAGCAAAAAATGGTCAACAGCAACATTCAGACGGTTTCGTACTGCTCAATTGCTACATTAAAACGTTATGTTTCTTTTTCAGAACTGGAAAAATACAAGCGTGACAGCATTCGAACCTGTAATCTTCAGATCCGAAGTCCGACGCCTTATCCATTAGGCCACACGGTCACTGACGACCAACATTTACATGTATACGACTCGTCTCGAAACGCTCACACCCCTGAGGATTTGTGTTTTCGTTCTACACAGCCGCTGCCCCTTGCTCTTTCCCACCCATTCGTTACATTCAACCTCTGACGAGACCGACCAAATATAGACTGAGAAACAAGACCACACACTTTGTGCATTCGGAATCGAAGGCAGGGCGTCCCTCGCCGCATTTGCTACGATGGCCATTTGCTACTTCTGCAGAAGCAGCGGCGGCGGCGACGACGACGACGACGACGACGAGGACGAATATCGCGAGAGGCTCTGAGATATGTGAGAAATACATCTATAAAATGTAATTGAGACTGCCTCGTCCCACCTTATGGTGTACCGCTTTGGCAAATGCTTTATCTGCGCCATTCGCCTTAATCACATTTGAGATTAATTCTTAAACAAACGCCTGTCGCTAATTGTTCGTCATCACAGATACTGTTTGCTATACGGCCACGACGCGCAACTGATTTCCAAAATTCATCTTTCTCGTGTTAGGATGGAACTTACGACTCCTGGTTTATTAGACCAGTGCTCTACCACTGAGCTAAAGTGGCGCGGCCTAGCGGTACTCTTGGGTACTTCGTCCTTACGGTCGTCTGCATCATCAGACTTTAGCTGACAACACTTCATATTACCGGCTAATATTTGCAGCTATGGCGACAAATTACTGCTTGGCTACACATCTGACACGTAACCGATGTGCTCTCCAAACAACAACACTTGCATTTCAGAACATGTCTTTCACACATATCTACAAAATCACCTTCACCTTCAAATACAGTTTCCTTGCGACTGACAGAGACGTAGGCAAAGTTTAAAGTTGCTATTTCCATTAAATCTCGTTAATCAGAAAAACGGTAATTTACACCTGCAGCGGAACAAAATTCCGTTCCGCCCAGCGTCTGGCTCGAACCCACGACCCTGGGATTAAGAGTCTGACGCTCTACCAACTGAGCTAGCCGGCTACCTCGGTGAATACCTGCCGGGTAGCACGTCACACAGTACTCGTTTGGGTTGGGTGGTCCCATACAGAATCTCTCCATGATGCCTAATGTTTTCCTAACGTCACACTCGTCACGTACTTCACTTTTATGTCATAATCATTTCTGAGAGGTAAAGAAATTGCATGACAACATGCAGAGCTAGTGGCGTCAAAATTAACACACATACTTTATGTGACTGAAAAGCCGAACGAGTTACTTTCCGACGTTGTTTTAGATGTGCAAGTGATAGTCAGAACTCGCTGTGTCGGCACTCTGCCGACCATTTCGCTAGTTAACACCGGTCTTGTTGTGTGTGTTTCAAGCTCAAGAGCATCTCCAAGCAAAAAATGGTCAACAGCAACATTCAGACGGTTTCGTACTGCTCAATTGCTACATTAAAACGTTATGTTTCTTTTTCAGAACTGGAAAAATACAAGCGTGACAGCATTCGAACCTGTAATCTTCAGATCCGAAGTCCGACGCCTTATCCAATAGGCCACACGGTCACTGACGACCAACATTTACATGTATACGACTCATCTCGAAACGCTCACACCCCTGAGGATTTGTGTTTTCGTTCTACACAGCCGCTGCCCCTTCCACTTTCCCACCCATTCGTTACATTCAACCTCTGACGAGACCGACCAAATATAGACTGAGAAACAAGACGACACACTTTGTGCATTCGGAATCGAAGGCAGGGCGTCCCTCGCCGCATTTGCTACGATTGCCATTTGCTACTTCTGCAGAAGCGGCGGCGGCGGCGGCGGCGGCGACGACGACGACGAATATCGCGAGAGGCTCTGAGATATGTGAGAATACATCTATAAAATGTAATTCAGACTGCCTCGTCCCACCTTATGCTGTACCGCTTTGGCAAATGCTTTATCTGCGCCATTCGCCTTAATCGCATCTGAGAGTAATTCTTAAAAAAACGCCTGTCGCTAATTGTTCGTCATCACAGGTACTGTTTGCTATACGGCCACGACGCGCAACTGATTTCCAAAATTCATCTTTCTCGTGTTAGGATGGAACTTACGACTCCTGGTTTATTAGACCAGTGCTCCACCACTGAGCTAAAGAGGCGCGGCCTAGCGGTACTCTTGGGTACTTCGTCCTTACGGTCGTCTGCATCATCAGACTTTAGCTGACAACACTTCATATTACCGGCTAATATTTGCAGCTATTTCGACAAATTACTGCTTGGCTACACATCTGACACGTAACCGATGTGCTCTCCAAACAACAACACTTGCATTTCAGAACATGTCTTTCACACATATCTACAAAATCACCTTCACCTTCAAATACAGTTTCCTTGCGACTGACAGAGACGTAAGCAATGTTTAAAGTTGCTATTTCCATTAAATCTCGTTAATCAGAAAAACGGTAATTTACACCTGCAGCGGAACAAAATTCCGTTCCGCCCAGCGTCTGGCTCGAACCCACGACCCTGGGATTAAGAGTCTGACGCTCTACCAACTGAGCTAGCCGGCTACCTCGGTGAATACCTGCCGGGTAGCTCGTCACACAGTACTCGTTTGGGTTGGGTGGTCCCATACAGAATCTCTCCATGATGCCTAATGATTTCCTAACGTCACACTCGTCACGTACTTCACTTTTATGTCATAATCATTTCTGAGAGGTAAAGAAATTGCATGACAACATGCAGAGCTAGTGGCGTCAAAATTAACACACATACTTTATGTGACTGAAAAGCCGAACGAGTTACTTTCCGACGTTGTTTTAGATGTGCAAGTGATAGTCAGAACTCGCTGTGTCGGCACTCTGCCGACCATTTCGCTAGTTAACACCGGTCTTGTTGTGTGTGTTTCAAGCTCAAGAGCATCTCCAAGCAAAAAATGGTCAACAGCAACATTCAGACGGTTTCGTACTGCTCAATTGCTACATTAAAACGTTATGTTTCTTTTTCAGAACTGGAAAAATACAAGCGTGACAGCATTCGAACCTGTAATCTTCAGATCCGAAGTCCGACGCCTTATCCATTAGGCCACACGGACACTGACGACCAACATTCACATGTATACGACTCATCTCGAAACGCTCACACCCCTGAGGATTTGTGTTTTCGTTCTACACAGCCGCTGCCCCTTGCTCTTTCCCACCCATTCGTTACATTCAACCTCTGACGAGACCGACCAAATATAGACTGAGAAACAAGACCACACACTTTGTGCATTCGGAATCGAAGGCAGGGCGTCCCTCGCCGCATTTGCTACGATTGCCATTTGCTACTTCTGCAGAAGCGGCGGCGGCGGCGGCGGCGGCGACGACGACGAATATCGCGAGAGGCTCTGAGATATGTGAGAATACATCTATAAAATGTAATTCAGACTGCCTCGTCCCACCTTATGCTGTACCGCTTTGGCAAATGCTTTATCTGCGCCATTCGCCTTAATCGCATCTGAGAGTAATTCTTAAAAAAACGCCTGTCGCTAATTGTTCGTCATCACAGGTACTGTTTGCTATACGGCCACGACGCGCAACTGATTTCCAAAATTCATCTTTCTCGTGTTAGGATGGAACTTACGACTCCTGGTTTATTAGACCAGTGCTCCACCACTGAGCTAAAGAGGCGCGGCCTAGCGGTACTCTTGGGTACTTCGTCCTTACGGTCGTCTGCATCATCAGACTTTAGCTGACAACACTTCATATCACCGGCTAATATTTGCAGCTATTTCGACAAATTACTGCTTGGCTACACATCTGACACGTAACCGATGTGCTCTCCAAACAACAACACTTGCATTTCAGAACATGTCTTTCACACATGTCTACAAAATCACCTTCACCTTCAAATACAGTTTCCTTGCAACTGACAGAGACGTAGGCAAAGTTTAAAGTTGCTATTTCCATTAAATCTCGTTAATCAGAAAAACGGTAATTTACACCTGCAGCGGAACAAAATTCCGTTCCGCCCAGCGTCTGGCTCGAACCCACGACCCTGGGATTAAGAGTCTGACGCTCTACCGACTGAGCTAGCCGGCTACCTCGGTGAATACCTGCCGGGTAGCTCGTCACACAGTACTCTTTTGGGTTGGGTGGTCCCATACAGAATCTCTCCATGATGCCTAATGTTTTCCTAACGTCACACTCGTCACGTACTTCACTTTTATGTCATAATCATTTCTGAGAGGTAAAGAAATTGCATGACAACATGCAGAGCTAGTGGCGTCAAAATTAACACACACACTTTATGTGACTGAAAAGCCGAACGAGTTACTTTCCGACGTTGTTTTAGATGTGCAAGTGATAGTCAGAACTCGCTGTGTCGGCACTCTGCCGACCATTTCGCTATTTAACACCGGTCTTGTTGTGTGTTTCAAGCTCAAGAGCATCTCCAAGCAAAAAATGGTCAACAGCAACATTCAGACGGTTTCGTACTGCTCAATTCCTACATTAAAACGTTATGTTTCTTTTTCAGAACTGGAAAAATACAAGCGTGACAGCATTCGAACCTGTAATCTTCAGATCCGAAGTCCGACGCCTTATCCATTAGGCCACACGGTCACTGACGACCAACATTTACATGTATACGACTCGTCTCGAAACGCTCACACCCCTGAGGATTTGTGTTTTCGTTCTACACAGCCGCTGCCCCTTGCTCTTTCCCACCCATTCGTTACATTCAACCTCTGACGAGACCGACCAAATATAGACTGAGAAACAAGACCACACACTTTGTGCATTCGGAATCGAAGGCAGGGCGTCCCTCGCCGCATTTGCTACGATTGCCATTTGCTACTTCTGCAGAAGCAGCGGCGGCGGCGACGACGACGACGACGACGACGAGGACGAATATCGCGAGAGGCTCTGAGATATGTGAGAAATACATCTATAAAATGTAATTGAGACTGCCTCGTCCCACCTTATGGTGTACCGCTTTGGCAAATGCTTTATCTGCGCCATTCGCCTTAATCACATTTGAGATTAATTCTTAAACAAACGCCTGTCGCTAATTGTTCGTCATCACAGATACTGTTTGCTATACGGCCACGACGCGCAACTGATTTCCAAAATTCATCTTTCTCGTGTTAGGATGGAACTTACGACTCCTGGTTTATTAGACCAGTGCTCTACCACTGAGCTAAAGTGGCGCGGCCTAGCGGTACTCTTGGGTACTTCGTCCTTACGGTCGTCTGCATCATCAGACTTTAGCTGACAACACTTCATATTACCGGCTAATATTTGCAGCTATGGCGACAAATTACTGCTTGGCTACACATCTGACACGTAACCGATGTGCTCTCCAAACAACAACACTTGCATTTCAGAACATGTCTTTCACACATATCTACAAAATCACCTTCACCTTCAAATACAGTTTCCTTGCGACTGACAGAGACGTAGGCAAAGTTTAAAGTTGCTATTTCCATTAAATCTCGTTAATCAGAAAAACGGTAATTTACACCTGCAGCGGAACAAAATTCCGTTCCGCCCAGCGTCTGGCTCGAACCCACGACCCTGGGATTAAGAGTCTGACGCTCTACCAACTGAGCTAGCCGGCTACCTCGGTGAATACCTGCCGGGTAGCACGTCACACAGTACTCGTTTGGGTTGGGTGGTCCCATACAGAATCTCTCCATGATGCCTAATGTTTTCCTAACGTCACACTCGTCACGTACTTCACTTTTATGTCATAATCATTTCTGAGAGGTAAAGAAATTGCATGACAACATGCAGAGCTAGTGGCGTCAAAATTAACACACATACTTTATGTGACTGAAAAGCCGAACGAGTTACTTTCCGACGTTGTTTTAGATGTGCAAGTGATAGTCAGAACTCGCTGTGTCGGCACTCTGCCGACCATTTCGCTAGTTAACACCGGTCTTGTTGTGTGTGTTTCAAGCTCAAGAGCATCTCCAAGCAAAAAATGGTCAACAGCAACATTCAGACGGTTTCGTACTGCTCAATTGCTACATTAAAACGTTATGTTTCTTTTTCAGAACTGGAAAAATACAAGCGTGACAGCATTCGAACCTGTAATCTTCAGATCCGAAGTCCGACGCCTTATCCAATAGGCCACACGGTCACTGACGACCAACATTTACATGTATACGACTCATCTCGAAACGCTCACACCCCTGAGGATTTGTGTTTTCGTTCTACACAGCCGCTGCCCCTTCCACTTTCCCACCCATTCGTTACATTCAACCTCTGACGAGACCGACCAAATATAGACTGAGAAACAAGACGACACACTTTGTGCATTCGGAATCGAAGGCAGGGCGTCCCTCGCCGCATTTGCTACGATTGCCATTTGCTACTTCTGCAGAAGCGGCGGCGGCGGCGGCGGCGGCGACGACGACGAATATCGCGAGAGGCTCTGAGATATGTGAGAATACATCTATAAAATGTAATTCAGACTGCCTCATCCCACCTTATGCTGTACCGCTTTGGCAAATGCTTTATCTGCGCCATTCGCCTTAATCGCATCTGAGAGTAATTCTTAAAAAAACGCCTGTCGCTAATTGTTCGTCATCACAGGTACTGTTTGCTATACGGCCACGACGCGCAACTGATTTCCAAAATTCATCTTTCTCGTGTTAGGATGGAACTTACGACTCCTGGTTTATTAGACCAGTGCTCCACCACTGAGCTAAAGAGGCGCGGCCTAGCGGTACTCTTGGGTACTTCGTCCTTACGGTCGTCTGCATCATCAGACTTTAGCTGACAACACTTCATATTACCGGCTAATATTTGCAGCTATTTCGACAAATTACTGCTTGGCTACACATCTGACACGTAACCGATGTGCTCTCCAAACAACAACACTTGCATTTCAGAACATGTCTTTCACACATATCTACAAAATCACCTTCACCTTCAAATACAGTTTCCTTGCGACTGACAGAGACGTAAGCAAAGTTTAAAGTTGCTATTTCCATTAAATCTCGTTAATCAGAAAAACGGTAATTTACACCTGCAGCGGAACAAAATTCCGTTCCGCCCAGCGTCTGGCTCGAACCCACGACCCTGGGATTAAGAGTCTGACGCTCTACCAACTGAGCTAGCCGGCTACCTCGGTGAATACCTGCCGGGTAGCACGTCACACAGTACTCGTTTGGGTTGGGTGGTCCCATACAGAATCTCTCCATGATGCCTAATGTTTTCCTAACGTCACACTCGTCACGTACTTCACTTTTATGTCATAATCATTTCTGAGAGGTAAAGAAATTGCATGACAACATGCAGAGCTAGTGGCGTCAAAATTAACACACATACTTTATGTGACTGAAAAGCCGAACGAGTTACTTTCCGAATTTGTTTTAGATGTGCAAGTGATAGTCAGAACTCGCTTTGTCGGCACTCTGCCGACCATTTCGCTAGTTAACACCGGTCTTGTTGTGTGTGTTTCAAGCTCAAGAGCATCTCCAAGCAAAAAATGGTCAACAGCAACATTCAGACGGTTTCGTACTGCTCAATTGCTACATTAAAACGTTATGTTTCTTTTTCAGAACTGGAAAAATACAAGCGTGACAGCATTCGAACCTGTAATCTTCAGATCCGAAGTCCGACGCCTTATCCATTAGGCCACACGGTCACTGACGACCAACATTCACATGTATACGACTCATCTCGAAACGCTCACACCCCTGAGGATTTGTGTTTTCGTTCTACACAGCCGCTGCCCCTTGCTCTTTCCCACCCATTCGTTACATTCAACCTCTGACGAGACCGACCAAATATAGACTGAGAAACAAGACCACACACTTTGTGCATTCGGAATCGAAGGCAGGGCGTCCCTCGCCGCATTTGCTACGATTGCCATTTGCTACTTCTGCAGAAGCGGCGGCGGCGGCGGCGGCGGCGGCGGCGGCGACGACGACGAATATCGCGAGAGGCTCTGAGATATGTGAGAATACATCTATAAAATGTAATTCAGACTGCCTCGTCCCACCTTATGCTGTACCGCTTTGGCAAATGCTTTATCTGCGCCATTCGCCTTAATCGCATCTGAGAGTAATTCTTAAAAAAACGCCTGTCGCTAATTGTTCGTCATCACAGGTACTGTTTGCTATACGGCCACGACGCGCAACTGATTTCCAAAATTCATCTTTCTCGTGTTAGGATGGAACTTACGACTCCTGGTTTATTAGACCAGTGCTCCACCACTGAGCTAAAGAGGCGCGGCCTAGCGGTACTCTTGGGTACTTCGTCCTTACGGTCGTCTGCATCATCAGACTTTAGCTGACAACACTTCATATTACTGGCTAATATTTGCAGCTATTTCGACAAATTACTGCTTGGCTACACATCTGACACGTAACCGATGTGCTCTCCAAACAACAACACTTGCATTTCAGAACATGTCTTTCACACATGTCTACAAAATCACCTTCACCTTCAAATACAGTTTCCTTGCGACTGACAGAGACGTAGGCAAAGTTTAACGTTGCTATTTCCATTAAATCTCGTTAATCAGAAAAACGGTAATTTACACCTGCAGCGGAACAAAATTCCGTTCCGCCCAGCGTCTGGCTCGAACCCACGACCCTGGGATTAAGAGTCTGACGCTCTACCGACTGAGCTAGCCGGCTACCTCGGTGAATACCTGCCGGGTAGCTCGTCACACAGTACTCGTTTGGGTTGGGTGGTCCCATACAGAATCTCTCCATGATGCCTAATGTTTTAATAACGTCACACTCGTCACGTACTTCACTTTTATGTCATAATCATTTCTGAGAGGTAAAGAAATTGCATGACAACATGCAGAGCTAGTGGCGTCAAAATTAACACACACACTTTATGTGACTGAAAAGCCGAACGAGTTACTTTCCGACGTTGTTTTAGATGTGCAAGTGATAGTCAGAACTCGCTGTGTCGGCACTCTGCCGACCATTTCGCTATTTAACACCGGTCTTGTTGTGTGTTTCAAGCTCAAGAGCATCTCCAAGCAAAAAATGGTCAACAGCAACATTCAGACGGTTTCGTACTGCTCAATTCCTACATTAAAACGTTATGTTTCTTTTTCAGAACTGGAAAAATACAAGCGTGACAGCATTCGAACCTGTAATCTTCAGATCCGAAGTCCGACGCCTTATCCATTAGGCCACACGGTCACTGACGACCAACATTTACATGTATACGACTCGTCTCGAAACGCTCACACCCCTGAGGATTTGTGTTTTCGTTCCACACAGCCGCTGCCCCTTGCTCTTTCCCACCCATTCGTTACATTCAACCTCTGACGAGACCGACCAAATATAGACTGAGAAACAAGACGACACACTTTGTGCATTCGGAATCGAAGGCAGGGCGTCCCTCGCCGCATTTGCTACGATTGCCATTTGCTACTTCTGCAGAAGCAGCGGCGGCGGCGGCGACGACGACGACGACGACGACGAATATCGCGAGAGGCTCTGAGATATGTGAGAAATACATCTATAAAATGTAATTCAGACTGCCTCGTCCCACCTTATGGTGTACCGCTTTGGCAAATGCTTTATCTGCGCCATTCGCCTTAATCACATTTGAGATTAATTCTTAAACAAACGCCTGTCGCTAATTGTTCGTCATCACAGATACTGTTTGCTATACGGCCACGACGCGCAACTGATTTCCAAAATTCATCTTTCTCGTGTTACGATGGAACTTACGACTCCTGGTTTATTAGACCAGTGCTCTACCACTGAGCTAAAGAGGCGCGGCCTAGCGGTACTCTTGGGTACTTCGTCCTTACGGTCGTCTGCATCATCAGACTTTAGCTGACAACACTTCATATTACCGGCTAATATTTGCAGCTATGGCGACAAATTACTGCTTGGCTACACATCTGACACGTAACCGATGTGCTCTCCAAACAACAACACTTGCATTTCAGAACATGTCTTTCACACATATCTACAAAATCACCTTCACCTTCAAATACAGTTTCCTTGCGACTGACAGAGACGTAGGCAAAGTTTAAAGTTGCTATTTCCATTAAATCTCGTTAATCAGAAAAACGGTAATTTACACCTGCAGCGGAACAAAATTCCGTTCCGCCCAGCGTCTGGCTCGAACCCACGACCCTGGGATTAAGAGTCTGACGCTCTACCAACTGAGCTAGCCGGCTACCTCGGTGAATACCTGCCGGGTAGCAGGTCACACAGTACTCGTTTGGGTTGGGTGGTCCCATACAGAATCTCTCCATGATGCCTAGTGTTTTCCTAACGTCACACTCGTCACGTACTTCACTTTTATGTCATAATCATTTCTGAGAGGTAAAGAAATTGCATGACAACATGCAGAGCTATTGGCGTCAAAATTAACACACATACTTTATGTGACTGAAAAGCCGAACGAGTTACTTTCCGACGTTGTTTTAGATGTGCAAGTGATAGTCAGAACTCGCTGTGTCGGCACTCTGCCGACCATTTCGCTAGTTAACACCGGTCTTGTTGTGTGTGTTTCAAGCTCAAGAGCATCTCCAAGCAAAAAATGGTCAACAGCAACATTCAGACGGTTTCGTACTGCTCAATTGCTACATTAAAACGTTATGTTTCTTTTTCAGAACTGGAAAAATACAAGCGTGACAGCATTCGAACCTGTAATCTTCAGATCCGAAGTCCGACGCCTTATCCAATAGGCCACACGGTCACTGACGACCAACATTTACATGTATACGACTCATCTCGAAACGCTCACACCCCTGAGGATTTGTGTTTTCGTTCTACACAGCCGCTGCCCCTTGCTCTTTCCCACCCATTCGTTACATTGAACCTCTGACGAGACCGACCAAATATAGACTGAGAAACAAGACGACACACTTTGTGCATTCGGAATCGAAGGCAGGGCGTCCCTCGCCGCATTTGCTACGATTGCCATTTGCTACTTCTGCAGAAGCGGCGGCGGCGGCGGCGGCGGCGGCGGCGGCGAATATCGCGAGAGGCTCTGAGATATGTGAGAATACATCTATAAAATGTAATTCAGACTGCCTCGTCCCACCTTATGCTGTACCGCTTTGGCAAATGCTTTATCTGCGCCATTCGCCTTAATCGCATCTGAGAGTAATTCTTAAAAAAACGCCTGTCGCTAATTGTTCGTCATCACAGGTACTGTTTGCCATACGGCCACGACGCGCAACTGATTTCCAAAATTCATCTTTCTCGTGTTAGGATGGAACTTACGACTCCTGGTTTATTAGACCAGTGCTCCACCACTGAGCTAAAGAGGCGCGGCCTAGCGGTACTCTTGGGTACTTCGTCCTTACGGTCGTCTGCATCATCACACTTTAGCTGACAACACTTCATATTACCGGCTAATATTTGCAGCTATTTCGACAAATTACTGCTTGGCTACACATCTGACACGTAACCGATGTTCTCTCCAAACAACAACACTTGCATTTCAGAACATGTCTTTCACACATATCTACAAAATCACCTTCACCTTCAAATACAGTTTCCTTGCGACTGACAGAGACGTAGGCAAAGTTTAAAGTTGCTATTTCCATTAAATCTCGTTAATCAGAAAAACGGTAATTTACACCTGCAGCGGAACAAAATTCCGTTCCGCCCAGCGTCTGGCTCGAACCCACGACCCTTTGATTAAGAGTCTGACGCTCTACCGACTGAGCTAGCCGGCTACCTCGGTGAATACATGCCGGGTAGCACGTCATACAGTACTCGTTTGGGTTGGGTGGTCCCATATAGAATCTCTACATGATGCCAAATGTTTTCCTAACGTCACACTCGTCACGTACTTCACTTTTATGTCATAATCATTTCTGAGAGGTAAAGAAATTGCATGACAACATGCAGAGCTAGTGGCGTCAAAATTAACACACATACTTTATGTGACTGAAAAGCCGAACGAGTTACTTTCCGACGTTGTTTTAGATGTGCAAGTGATAGTCAGAACTCGCTGTGTCGGCACTCTGCCAACCATTTCGCTAGTTAACACCGGTCTTGTTGTGTGTGTTTCAAGCTCAAGAGCATCTCCAAGCAAAAAATGGTCAACAGCAACATTCAGACGGTTTCGTACTGCTCAATTGCTACATTAAAACGTTATGTTTCTTTTTCAGAACTGGAAAAATACAAGCGTGACAGCATTCGAACCTGTAATCTTCAGATCCGAAGTCCGACGCCTTATCCATTAGGCCACACGGTCACTGACGACAAACATTTACATGTATACGACTCATCTCGAAACGCTCACACCCCTGAGGATTTGTGTTTTCGTTCTACACAGCCGCTGCCCCTTGCTCTTTCCCTCCCATTCGTTACATTCAACCTCTGACGAGACCGACCAAATATAGACTGAGAAACAAGACGACACACTTTGTGCATTCGGAATCGAAGGCAGGGCGTCCCTCGCCGCATTTGCTACGATTGCCATTTGCTACTTCTGCAGAAGCGGCGGCGGCGGCGGCGGCGGCGACGACGACGACGACGAATATCGCGAGAGGCTCTGAGATATGTGAGAATACATCTATAAAATGTAATTCAGACTGCCTCGTCCCACCTTATGCTGTACCGCTTTGGCAAATGCTTTATCTGCGCCATTCGCCTTAATCGCATCTGAGAGTAATTCTTAAAAAAACGCCTGTCGCTAATTGTTCGTCATCACAGGTACTGTTTGCTATACGGCCACGACGCGCAACTGATTTCCAAAATTCATCTTTCTCGTGTTAGGATGGAACTTACGACTCCTGGTTTATTAGACCAGTGCTCCACCACTGAGCTAAAGAGGCGCGGCCTAGCGGTACTCTTGGGTACTTCGTCCTTACGGTCGTCTGCATCATCAGACTTTAGCTGACAACACTTCATATTACCGGCTAATATTTGCAGCTATTTCGACAAATTACTGCTTGGCTACACATCTGACACGTAACCGATGTTCTCTCCAAACAACAACACTTGCATTTCAGAACATGTCTTTCACACATATCTACAAAATCACCTTCACCTTCAAATACAGTTTCCTTGCGACTGACAGAGACGTAGGCAAAGTTTAAAGTTGCTATTTCCATTAAATCTCGTTAATAAGAAAAACGGTAATTTACACCTGCAGCGGAACAAAATTCCATTCCGCCCAGCGTCTGGCTCGAACCCACGACCCTGGGATTAAGAGTCTGACGCTCTACCGACTGAGCTAGCCGGCTACCTCGGTGAATACATGCCGGGTAGCACGTCATACAGTACTCGTTTGGGTTGGGTGGTCCCATATAGAATCTCTCCATGATGCCAAATGTTTTCCTAACGTCACACTCGTCACGTACTTCACTTTTATGTCATAATCATTTCTGAGAGGTAAAGAAATTGCATGACAACATGCAGAGCTAGTGGCGTCAAAATTAACACACATACTTTATGTGACTGAAAAGCCGAACGAGTTACTTTCCGACGTTGTTTTAGATGTGCAAGTGATAGTCAGAACTCGCTGTGTCGGCACTCTGCCGACCATTTCGCTAGTTAACACCGGTCTTGTTGTGTGTGTTTCAAGCTCAAGAGCATCTCCAAGCAAAAAATGGTCAACAGCAACATTCAGACGGTTTCGTACTGCTCAATTGCTACATTAAAACGTTATGTTTTTTTTTTTCAGAACTGGAAAAATACAAGCGTGACAGCATTCGAACCTGTAATCTTCAGATCCGAAGTCCGACGCCTTATCCATTAGGCCACACGGTCACTGACGACCAACATTTACATGTATACGACTCATCTCGAAACGCTCACACCCCTGAGGATTTGTGTTTTCGTTCTACACAGCCGCTGCCCCTTGCTCTTTCCCACCCATTCGTTACATTGAACCTCTGACGAGACCGACCAAATATAGACTGAGAAACAAGACCACTCACTTTGTGCATTCGGAATCGAAGGCAGGGCGTCCCTCGCCGCATTTGCTACGATTGCCATTTGCTACTTCTGCCGAAGCAGCGGCGGCGGCGACGACGACGACGACGACGAGGACGAATATCGCGAGAGGCTCTGAGATATGTGAGAATACATCTATAAAATGTAATTCAGACTGCCTCGTCCCACCTTATGCTGTACCGCTTTGGCAAATGCTTTATCTGCGCCATTCGCCTTAATCGCATCTGAGAGTAATTCTTAAAAAAACGCCTGTCGCTAATTGTTCGTCATCACAGGTACTGTATGCTATACGGCCACGACGCGCAACTGATTTCCAAAATTCATCTTTCTCGTGTTAGGATGGAACTTACGACTCCTGGTTTATTAGACCAGTGCTCCACCACTGAGCTAAAGAGGCGCGGCCTAGCGGTACTCTTGGGTACTTCGTCCTTACGGTCGTCTGCATCATCAGACTTTAGCTGACAACACTTCATATTACCGGCTAATATTTGCAGCTATGGCGACAAATTACTGCTTGGCTACACATCTGACACGTAACCGATGTGCTCTCCAAACAACAACACTTGCATTTCAGAACATGTCTTTCACACATGTCTACAAAATCACCTTCACCTTCAAATACAGTTTCCTTGCGACTGACAGAGACGTAGGCAAAGTTTAAAGTTGCTATTTCCATTAAATCTCGTTAATCAGAAAAACGGTAATTTACACCTGCAGCGGAACAAAATTCCAATCCGCCCAGCGTCTGGCTCGAACCCACGACCCTGGGATTAAGAGTCTGACGCTCTACCGACTGAGCTAGCCGGCTACCTCGGTGAATACCTGCCGGGTAGCACGTCACACAGTACTCGTTTGGGTTGGGTGGTCCCATACAGAATCTCTCCATGATGCCTAATGTTTTCCTAACGTCACACTCGTCACGTACTTCACTTTTATGTCATAATCATTTCTGAGAGGTAAAGAAATTGCATGACAACATGCAGAGCTAGTGGCGTCAAAATTAACACACACACTTTATGTGACTGAAAAGCCGAACGAGTTACTTTCCGACGTTGTTTTAGATGTGCAAGTGATAGTCAGAACTCGCTGTGTCGGCACTCTGCCGACCATTTCGCTAGTTAACACCGGTCTTGTTGTGTGTTTCAAGCTCAAGAGCATCTCCAAGCAAAAAATGGTCAACAGCAACATTCAGACGGTTTCGTACTGCTCAATTGCTACATTAAAACGTTATGTTTCTTTTTCAGAACTGGAAAAATACAAGTGTGACAGCATTCGAACCTGTAATCTTCAGATCCGAAGTCCGACGCCTTATCCATTAGGCCACACGGTCACTGACGACCAACATTTACATGTATACGACTCGTCTCGAAACGCTCACACCCCTGAGGATTTGTGTTTTCGTTCTACACAGCCGCTGCCCCTTGCTCTTTCCCACCCATTCGTTACATTCAACCTCTGACGAGACCGACCAAATATAGACTGAGAAACAAGACCACACACTTTGTGCATTCGGAATCGAAGGCAGGGCGTCCCTCGCCGCATTTGCTACGATTGCCATTTGCTACTTCTGCAGAAGCGGCGGCGGCGGCGGCGAATATCGCGAGAGGCTCTGAGATATGTGAGAATACATCTATAAAATGTAATTCAGACTGCCTCGTCCCACCTTATGCTGTACCGCTTTGGCAAATGCTTTATCTGCGCCATTCGCCTTAATCGCATCTGAGAGTAATTCTTAAAAAAACGCCTGTCGCTAATTGTTCGTCATCACAGGTACTGTTTGCTATACGGCCACGACGCGCAACTGATTTCCAAAATTCATCTTTCTCGTGTTAGGATGGAACTTACGACTCCTGGTTTATTAGACCAGTGCTCCACCACTGAGCTAAAGAGGCGCGGCCTAGCGGTACTCTTGGGTACTTCGTCCTTACGGTCGTCTGCATCATCAGACTTTAGCTGACAACACTTCATATTACCGGCTAATATTTGCAGCTATTTCGACAAATTACTGCTTGGCTACACATCTGACACGTAACCGATGTTCTCTCCAAACAACAACACTTGCATTTCAGAACATGTCTTTCACACATATCTACAAAATCACCTTCACCTTCAAATACAGTTTCCTTGCGACTGACAGAGACGTAGGCAAAGTTTAAAGTTGCTATTTCCATTAAATCTCGTTAATCAGAAAAACGGTAATTTACACCTGCAGCGGAACAAAATTCCGTTCCGCCCAGCGTCTGGCTCGAACCCACGACCCTGGGATTAAGGGTCTGACGCTCTACCGACTGAGCTAGCCGGCTACCTCGGTGAATACTTGCCGGGTAGCACGTCATACAGTACTCGTTTGGGTTGGGTGGTCCCATACAGAATCTCTCCATGATGCCTAATGTTTTCCTAACGTCACACTCGTCACGTACTTCACTTTTATGTCATAATCATTTCTGAGAGGTAAAGAAATTGCATGACAACATGCAGAGCTAGTGGCGTCAAAATTAACACACATACTTTATGTGACTGAAAAGCCGAACGAGTTACTTTCCGACGTTGTTTTAGATGTGCAAGTGATAGTCAGAACTCGCTGTGTCGGCACTCTGCCGACCATTTCGCTAGTTAACACCGGTCTTGTTGTGTGTGTTTCAAGCTCAAGAGCATCTCCAAGCAAAAAATGGTCAACAGCAACATTCAGACGGTTTCGTACTGCTCAATTGCTACATTAAAACGTTATGTTTCTTTTTCAGAACTGGAAAAATACAAGCGTGACAGCATTCGAACCTGTAATCTTCAGATCCGAAGTCCGACGCCTTATCCATTAGGCCACACGGTCACTGACGACCAACATTTACATGTATACGACTCGTCTCGAAACGCTCACACCCCTGAGGATTTGTGTTTTCGTTCTACACAGCCGCTGCCCCTTGCTCTTTCCCACCCATTCGTTACATTACCTCTGACGAGACCGACCAAATATAGACTGAGAAACAAGACCACACACTTTGTGCATTCGGAATCGAAGGCAGGGCGTCCCTCGCCGCATTTGCTACGATTGCCATTTGCTACTTCTGCAGAAGCAGCGGCGGCGGCGACGACGACGACGACCACGAGGACGAATATCGCGAGAGGCTCTGAGATATGTGAGAAATACATCTATAAAATGTAATTCAGACTGCCTCGTCCCACCTTATGCTGTACCGCTTTGGCAAATGCTTTATCTGCGCCATTCGCCTTAATCACATTTGAGAGTAATTCTTAAAAAAAACGCCTGTCGCTAATTGTTCGTCATCACAGATACTGTTTGCTATACGGCCACGACGCGCAACTGATTTCCAAAATTCATCTTTCTCGTGTTAGGATGGAACTTACGACTCCTGGTTTATTAGACCAGTGCTCTACCACTGAGCTAAAGAGGCGCGGCCTAGCGGTACTCTTGGGTACTTCGTTCTTACGGTCGTCTGCATCATCAGACTTTAGCTGACAACACTTCATATTACCGGCTAATATTTGCAGCTATGGCGACAAATTACTGCTTGGCTACACATCTGACACGTAACCGATATGCTCTCCAAACAACAACACTTGCATTTCAGAACATGTCTTTCACACATGTCTACAAAATCACCTTCACCTTCAAATACAGTTTCCTTGCGACTGACAGAGACGTAGGCAAAGTTTAACGTTGCTATTTCCATTAAATCTCGTTAATCAGAAAAACGGTAATTTACACCTGCAGCGGAACAAAATTCCGTTCCGCCCAGCGTCTGGCTCGAACCCACGACCGTGGGGTTAAGAGTCTGACGCTCTACCAACTGAGCTAAACGGCTACCTCGGTGAATACCTGCCGGGTAGCACGTCACACAGTACTCGTTTGGGTTGGGTGGTCCCATACGGAATCTCTCCATGATGCCTAATGTTTTCCTAACGTCACACTCGTCACGTACTTCACTTTTATGTCATAATCATTTCTGAGAGGTAAAGAAATTGCATGACAACATGCAGAGCTAGTGGCGTCAAAATTAACACACACACTTTATGTGACTGAAAAGCCGAACGAGTTACTTTCCGACGTTGTTTTAGATGTGCAAGTGGTAGTCAGAACTCGCTGTGTCGGCACTCTGCCGACCATTTCGCTAGTTAACACCGGTCTTGTTGTGTGTTTCAAACTCAAGAGCATCTCCAAGCAAAAAATGGTCAACAGCAACATTCAGACGGTTTCGTACTGCTCAATTGCTACATTAAAACGTTATGTTTCTTTTTCAGAAGTGGAAAAATACAAGCGTGACAGCATTCGAACCTGTAATCTTCAGATCCGAAGTCCGACGCCTTATCCATTAGGCCACACGGTCACTGACGACCAACATTTACATGTATACGACTCGTCTCGAAACGCTCACACCCCTGAGGATTTGTGTTTTCGTTCTACACAGCCGCTGCCCCTTGCTCTTTCCCACCCATTCGTTACATTACCTCTGACGAGACCGACCAAATATAGACTGAGAAACAAGACCACACACTTTGTGCATTCGGAATCGAAGGCAGGGCGTCCCTCGCCGCATTTGCTACGATTGCCATTTGCTACTTCTGCAGAAGCAGCGGCGGCGGCGACGACGACGACGACGACGACGACGACGACGAGGACGAATATCGCGAGAGGCTCTGAGATATGTGAGAAATACATCTATAAAATGTAATTCAGACTGCCTCGTCCCACCTTATGCTGTACCGCTTTGGCAAATGCTTTATCTGCGCCATTCGCCTTAATCACATTTGAGATTAATTCTTAAACAAACGCCTGTCGCTAATTGTTCGTCATCACAGATACTGTTTGCTATACGGCCACGACGCGCAACTGATTTCCAAAATTCATCTTTCTCGTGTTAGGATGGAACTTACGACTCCTGGTTTATTAGACCAGTGCTCTACCACTGAGCTAAAGAGGCGCGGCCTAGCGGTACTCTTGGGTACTTCGTCTTTACGGTCGTCTGCATCATCAGACTTTAGCTGACAACACTTCATATTACCGGCTAATATTTGCAGCTATGGCGACAAATTACTGCTTGGCTACACATCTGACACGTAACCGATGTGCTCTCCAAACAACAACACTTGCATTTCAGAACATGTCTTTCACACATGTCTACAAAATCACCTTCACCTTCAAATACAGTTTCCTTGCGACTGACAGAGACGTAGGCAAAGTTTAAAGTTGCTATTTCCATTAAATCTCGTTAATCAGAAAAACGGTAATTTACACCTGCAGCGGAACAAAATTCCGTTCCGCCCAGCGTCTGGCTCGAACCCACGACCGTGGGATTAAGAGTATGACGCTCTACCAACTGAGCTAGCCGGCTACCTCGGTGAATACCTGCCGGGTAGCACGTCACACAGTACTCGTTTGGGTTGGGTGGTCCCATACAGAATCTCTCCATGATGCCTAATGTTTTCCTAACGTCACACTCGTCACGTACTTCACTTTTATGTCATAATCATTTCTGAGAGGTAAAGAAATTGCATGACAACATGCAGAGCTAGTGGCGTCAAAATTAACATACATACTTTATGTGACTGAAAAGCCGAACGAGTTACTTTCCGACGTTGTTTTAGATGTGCAAGTGATAGTCAGAACTCGCTGTGTCTTCACTCTGCCGACCATTTCGCTAGTTAACACCGGTCTTGTTGTGTGTGTTTCAAGCTCAAGAGCATCTCCAAGCAAAAAATGGTCAACAGCAACATTCAGACGGTTTCGTACTGCTCAATTGCTACATTAAAACGTTATGTTTCTTTTTCAGAACTGGAAAAATACAAGCTTGACAGCATTCGAACCTGTAATCTTCAGATCCGAAGTCCGACGCCTTATCCATTAGGCCACACGGTCACTGACGACCAACATTTACATGTATACGACTCATCTCGAAACGCTCACACCCCTGAGGATTTGTGTTTTCGTTCTACACAGCCGCTGCCCCTTGCTCTTTCCCACCCATTCGTTACATTCAACCTCTGACGAGACCGACCAAATATAGACTGAGAAACAAGACGACACACTTTGTGCATTCGGAATCGAAGGCAGGGCGTCCCTCGCCGCATTTGCTACGATTGCCATTTGCTACTTCTGCAGAAGCAGCGGCGGCGGCGACGACGACGACGACGACGACGACGAGGACGAATATCGCGAGAGGCTCTGAGATATGTGAGAAATACATCTATAAAATGTAATTCAGACTGCCTCGTCATACCTTATGCTGTACCGCTTTGGCAAATGCTTTATCTGCGCCATTCGCCTTAATCGCATCTGAGAGTAATTCTTAAAAAAACGCCTGTCGCTAATTGTTCGTCATCACAGGTACTGTATGCTATACGGCCACGACGCACAACTGATTTCCAAAATTCATCTTTCTCGTGTTAGGATGGAACTTACGACTCCTGGTTTATTAGACCAGTGCTCCACCACTGAGCTAAAGAGGCGCGGCCTAGCGGTACTGTTGGGTACTTCGTCCTTACGGTCGTCTGCATCGTCAGACTTTAGCTGACAACACTTCATATTACCGGCTAATATTTGCAGCTATTTCGACAAATTACTGCTTGGCTACATATCTGACACGTAACCGATGTGCTCTCCAAACAACAACACTTGCATTTCAGAACATGTCTTTCACACATGTCTACAAAATCACCTTCACCTTCAAATACAGTTTCCTTGCGACTGACAGAGACGTAGGCAAAGTTTAAAGTTGCTATTTCCATTAAATCTCGTTAATCAGAAAAACGGTAATTTACACCTGCAGCGGAACAAAATTCCATTCCGCCCAGCGTCTGGCTCGAACCCACGACCCTGGGATTAAGAGTCTGACGCTCTACCGACTGAGCTAGCCGGCTACCTCGGTGAATACCTGCCGGGTAGCACGGCACACAGTACTCGTTTGGGTTGGGTGGTCCCATATAGAATCTCTCCATGATGCCTAATGTTTTCCTAACGTCACACTCGTCACGTACTTCACTTTTATGTCATAATCATTTCTGAGAGGTAAAGAAATTGCATGACAACATGCAGAGCTAGTGGCGTCAAAATTAACACACATACTTTATGTGACTGAAAAGCCGAACGAGTTACTTTCCGACGTTGTTTTAGATGTGCAAGTGATAGTCAGAACTCGCTGTGTCGGCACTCTGCCGACCATTTCGCTAGTTAACACCGGTCTTGTTGTGTGTTTCAAGCTCAAGAGCATCTCCAAGCAAAAAATGGTCAACAGCAACATTCAGACGGTTTCGTACTGCTCAATTCCTACATTAAAACGTTATGTTTCTTTTTCAGAACTGGAAAAATACAAGCGTGACAGCATTCGAACCTGTAATCTTCAGATCCGAAGTCCGACGCCTTATCCATTAGGCCACACGGTCACTGACGACCAACATTTACATGTATACGACTCGTCTCGAAACGCTCACACCCCTGAGGATTTGTGTTTTCGTTCTACACAGCCGCTGCCCCTTGCTCTTTCCCACCCATTCGTTACATTCAACCTCTGACGAGACCGACCAAATATAGACTGAGAAACAAGACCACACACTTTGTGCATTCGGAATCGAAGGCAGGGCGTCCCTCGCCGCATTTGCTACGATTGCCATTTGCTACTTCTGCAGAAGCGGCGACGGCGGCGGCGGCGGCGGCGGCGGCGACAACGACGAATATCGCGAGAGGCTCTGAGATATGTGAGAAATACATCTATAAAATGTAATTCAGACTGCCTCGTCCCACCTTATGCTGTACCGCTTTGGCAAATGCTTTATCTGCGCCATTCGCCTTAATCGCATCTGAGAGTAATTCTTCAAAAAACGCCTGTCGCTAATTGTTCGTCATCACAGGTACTGTTTGCTATACGGCCACGACGCGCAACTGATTTCCAAAATTCATCTTTCTCGTGTTAGGATGGAACTTACGACTCCTGGTTTATTAGACCAGTGCTCCACCACTGAGCTAAAGAGGCGCGGCCTAGCGGTACTCTTGGGTACTTCGTCCTTACGGTCGTCTGCATCATCAGACTTTAGCTGACAACACTTCATATTACCGGCTAATATTTGCAGCTATGGCGACAAATTACTGCTTGGCTACACATCTGACACGTAACCGATGTGCTCTCCAAACAACAACACTTGCATTTCAGAACATGTCTTTCACACATATCTACAAAATCACCTTCAAATACAGTTTCCTTGCGACTGACAGAGACGTAGGCAAAGTTTAAAGTTGCTATTTCCATTAAATCTCGTTAATCAGAAAAACGGTAATTTACACCTGCAGCGGAACAAAATTCCGTTCCGCCCAGCGTCTGGCTCGAACCCACGACCCTGCGATTAAGAGTCTCACGCTCTACCGACTGAGCTAGCCGGCTACCTCGGTTAATACATGCCGGGTAGCACGTCATACAGTACTCGTTTGGGTTGGGTGGTCCCATATAGAATCTCTCCATGATGCCAAATGTTTTCCTAACGTCACACTCGTCACGTACTTCACTTTTATGTCATAATCATTTCTGAGAGGTAAAGAAATTGCATGACAACATGCAGAGCTAGTGGCGTCAAAATTAACACACACACTTTATGTGACTGAAAAGCCGAACGAATTACTTTCCGACGTTGTTTTAGAAGTGCAAGTGATAGCCAGAACTCGCTGTGTCTGCACTCTGCCGACCATTTCGCTAGTTAACACCGGTCTTGTTATGTGTGTTTCAAGCTCAAGAGCATCTCCAAGCAAAAAATGGTCAACAGCAACATTCAGACGGTTTCGTACTGCTCAATTGCTACATTAAAACGTTATGTTTTTTTTTTTCAGAACTGGAAAAATACAAGCGTGACAGCATTCGAACCTGTAATCTTCAGATCCGAAGTCCGACGCCTTATCCATTAGGCCACACGGTCACTGACGACCAACATTTACATGTATACGACTCATCTCGAAACGCTCACACCCCTGAGGATTTGTGTTTTCGTTCTACACAGCCGCTGCCCCTTGCTCTTTCCCACCCATTCGTTACATTCAACCTCTGACGAGACCGACCAAATATAGACTGAGAAACAAGACCACACACTTTGTGCATTCGGAATCGAAGGCAGGGCGTCCCTCGCCGCATTTGCTACGATTGCCATTTGCTACTTCTGCAGAAGCGGCGGCGGCGGCGGCGGCGGCGGCGGCGGCGGCGGCGGCGACGACGACGATGAGGACGAATATCGCGAGAGGCTCTGAGATATGTGAGAAATACATCTATCAAATGTAATTCAGACTGCCTCGTCCCACCTTATGCTGTACCGCTTTGGCAAATGCTTTATCTGCGCCATTCGCCTTAATCGCATCTGACAGTAATTCTTAAAAAAACGCCTGTCGCTAATTGTTCGTCATCACAGGTACTGTTTGCTATACGGCCACGACGCGCAACTGATTTCCAAAATTCATCTTTCTCGTGTTAGGATGGAACTTACGACTCCTGGTTTATTAGACCAGTGCTCCACCACTGAGCTAAAGAGGCGCGGCCTAGTGGTACTCTTGGGTACTTCGTCCTTACGGTCGTCTGCATCATCAGACTTTAGCTGACAACACTTCATATTACCGGCTAATATTTGCAGCTATTTCGACAAATTACTGCTTGGCTACACATCTGACACGTAACCGATGTGCTCTCCAAACAACAACACTTGCATTTCAGAACATGTCTTTCACACATATCTACAAAATCACCTTCACCTTCAAATACAGTTTCCTTGCGACTGACAGAGACGTAGGCAAAGTTTAAAGTTGCTATTTCCATTAAATCTCGTTAATCAGAAAAACGGTAATTTACACCTGCAGCGGAACAAAATTCCGTTCCGCCCAGCGTCTGGCTCGAACCCACGACCCTGTGATTAAGAGTCTGACGCTCTACCGACTGAGCTAGCCGGCTACCTCGGTGAATACATGCCGGGTAGCACGTCATACAGTACTCGTTTGGGTTGGGTGGTCCCATATAGAATCTCTCCATGATGCCAAATGTTTTCCTAACGTCACACTCGTCACGTACTTCACTTTTATGTCATAATCATTTCTGAGAGGTAAAGAAATTGCATGACAACATGCAGAGCTAGTGGCGTCAAAATTAACACACATACTTTATGTGACTGAAAAGCCGAACGAGTTACTTTCCGACGTTGTTTTAGATGTGCAAGTGATAGTCAGAACTCGCTGTGTCGGCACTCTGCCGACCATTTCGCTAGTTAACACCGGTCTTGTTGTGTGTGTTTCAAGCTCAAGAGCATCTCCAAGCAAGAAATGGTCAACAGCAACATTCAGACGGTTTCGTACTGCTCAATTGCTACATTAAAACGTTATGTTTTTTTTTTCAGAACTGGAAAAATACAAGCGTGACAGCATTCGAACCTGTAATCTTCAGATCCGAAGTCCGACGCCTTATCCATTAGGCCACACGGTCACTGACGACCAACATTTACATGTATACGACTCATCTCGAAACGCTCACACCCCTGAGGATTTGTGTTTTCGTTCTACACAGCCGCTGCCCCTTGCTCTTTCCCACCCATTCGTTACATTCAACCTCTGACGAGACCGACCAAATATAGACTGAGAAACAAGACCACACACTTTGTGCATTCGGAATCGAAGGCAGGGCGTCCCTCGCCGCATTTGCTACGATTGCCATTTGCTACTTCTGCCGAAGCAGCGGCGGCGGCGGCGGCGGCGACGACGACGACGACGACGACGTCGAATATCGCGAGAGGCTCTGTGATATGTGAGAAATACATCTATAAAATGTAATTCAGACTGCCTCGTCCCACCTTATGCTGTACCGCTTTGGCAAATGCTTTATCTGCGCCATTCGCCTTAATCGCATCTGAGAGTAATTCTTAAAAAAACGCCTGTCGCTAATTGTTCGTCATCACAGGTACTGTATGCTATACGGCCACGACGCGCAACTGATTTCCAAAATTCATCTTTCTCGTGTTAGGATGGAACTTACGACTCCTGGTTTATTAGACCAGTGCTCCACCACTGAGCTAAAGAGGCGCGGCCTAGCGGTACTCTTGGGTACTTCGTCCTTACGGTCGTCTGCATCATCAGACTTTAGCTGACAACACTTCATATTACCGGCTAATATTTGCAGCTATGGCGACAAATTACTGCTTGGCTACACATCTGACACGTAACCGATGTGCTCTCCAAACAACAACACTTGCATTTCAGAACATGTCTTTCACACATGTCAACAAAATCACCTTCACCTTCAAATACAGTTTCCTTGCGACTGACAGAGACGTAGGCAAAGTTTAAAGTTGCTATTTCCATTAAATCTCGTTAATCAGAAAAACGGTAATTTACACCTGCAGCGGAACAAAATTCCGTTCCGCCCAGCGTCTGGCTCGAACCCACGACCCTGGGATTAAGAGTCTGACGCTCTACCGACTGAGCTCTACCGAATGCTATTTCCATTAAATCTCGTTAATCAGAAAAACGGTAATTTACACCTGGAGCGGAACAAAATTCCGTTCCGCCCAGCGTCTGGCTCGAACCCACGACCCTGGGATTAAGAGTCTGACGCTCTACCGACTGAGCTAGCCGGCTACCTCGGTGAATACCTGCCGGGTAGCACGGCACACAGTACTCGTTTGGGTTGGGTGGTCCCATATAGAATCTCTCCATGATGCCTAATGTTTTCCTAACGTCACACTCGTCACGTACTTCACTTTTATGTCATAATCATTTCTGAGAGGTAAAGAAATTGCATGACAACATGCAGAGCTAGTGGCGTCAAAATTAACACACATACTTTATGTGACTGAAAAGCCGAACGAGTTACTTTCCGACGTTGTTTTAGATGTGCAAGTGATAGTCAGAACTCGCTGTGTCGGCACTCTGCCGACCATTTCGCTAGTTAACACCGGTCTTGTTGTGTGTGTTTCAAGCTCAAGAGCATCTCCAAGCAAAAAATGGTCAACAGCAACATTCAGACGGTTTCGTACTGCTCAATTGCTACATTAAAACGTTATGTATCTTTTTCAGAACTGGAAAAATACAAGCGTGACAGCATTCGAACCTGTAATCCTCAGATCCGAAGTCCGACGCCTTATCCATTAGGCCACACGGTCACTGACGACCAACATTTACGTGTATACGACTCGTCTCGAAACGCTCACACCCCTGAGGATTTGTGTTTTCGTTCTACACAGCCGCTGCCCCTTGCTCTTTCCCACCCATTCGTTACATTCAACCTCTGACGAGACCGACCAAATATAGACTGAGAAACAAGACCACACACTTTGTGCATTCGGAATCGAAGGCAGGGCGTCCCTCGCCGCATTTGCTACGATTGCCATTTGCTACTTCTGCAGAAGCGGCGGCGGCGGCGGCGGCGACGACGACGACGACGACGACGAATATCGCGAGAGGCTCTGTGATATGTGAGAAATACATCTATAAAATGTAATTGAGACTGCCTCGTCCCACCTTATGCTGTACCGCTTTGGCAAATGCTTTATCTGCGCCATTCGCCTTAATCACATTTGAGAGTAATTCTTAAAAAAAACGCCTGTCGCTAATTGTTCGTCATCACAGATACTGTTTGCTATACGGCCACGACGCGCAACTGATTTCCAAAATTCATCTTTCTCGTGTTAGGATGGAACTTACGACTCCTGGTTTATTAGACCAGTGCTCCACCACTGAGCTAAAGAGGCGCGGCCTAGCGGTACTCTTGGGTACTTCGTCCATACGGTCGTCTGCATCATCAGACTTTAGCTGACAACACTTCATATTAGCGGCTAATATTTGCAGCTATGGCGACAAATTACTGCTTGGCTACACATCTGACACGTAACCGATGTGCTCTCCAAACAACAACACTTGCATTTCAGAACATGTCTTTCACACATGTCTACAAAATCACCTTCACCTTCAAATACAGTTTCCTTGCGACTGACAGAGACGTAGGCAAAGTTTAAAGTTGCTATTTCCATTAAATCTCGTTAATCAGAAAAACGGTAATTTACACCTGCAGCGGAACAAAATTCCGTTCCGCCCAGCGTCTGGCTCGAACCCACGACCCTGGGATTAAGAGTCTGACGCTCTACCGACTGAGCTAGCCGGCTACCTCGGTGAATACCTGCCGGGTAGCACGGCACACAGTACTCGTTTGGGTTGGGTGGTCCCATATAGAATCTCTCCATGATGCCTAATGTTTTCCTAACGTCACACTCGTCACGTACTTCACTTTTATGTCATAATCATTTCTGAGAGGTAAAGAAATTGCATGACAACATGCAGAGCTAGTGGCGTCAAAATTAACACACATACTTTATGTGACTGAAAAGCCGAACGAGTTACTTTCCGACGTTGTTTTAGATGTGCAAGTGATAGTCAGAACTCGCTGTGTCGGCACTCTGCCGACCATTTCGCTAGTTACCACCGGTCTTGTTGTGTGTGTTTCAAGCTCAAGAGCATCTCCAAGCAAAAAATGGTCAACAGCAACATTCAGACGGTTTCGTACTGCTCAATTGCTACATTAAAACGTTATGTTTCTTTTTCAGAACTGGAAAAATACAAGCGTGACAGCATTCGAACCTGTAATCCTCAGATCCGAAGTCCGGCGCCTTATCCATTAGGCCACACGGTCACTGACGACCAACATTTACATGTATACGACTCGTCTCGAAACGCTCACACCCCTGAGGATTTGTGTTTTCGTTCTACACAGCCGCTGCCCCTTGCTCTTTCCCACCCATTCGTTACATTCAACCTCTGACGAGACCGACCAAATATAGACTGAGAAACAAGACCACACACTTTGTGCATTCGGAATCGAAGGCAGGGCGTCCCTCGCCGCATTTGCTACGATTGCCATTTGCTACTTCTGCAGAAGCGGCGGCGGCGGCGGCGACGACGACGACGACGACGACGATGAGGACGAATATCGCGAGAGGCTCTGAGATATGTGAGAAATACATATATAAAATGTAATTGAGACTGCCTCGTCCCACCTTATGCTGCACCGCTTTGGCAAATGCTTTATCTGCGCCATTCGCATTAATCGCATCTGAGAGTAATTCTTAAAAAAACGCCTGTCGCTAATTGTTCGTCATCACAGGTACTGTATGCTATACGGCCACGACGCGCAACTGATTTCCAAAATTCATCTTTCTCGTGTTAGGATGGAACTTACGACTCCTGGTTTATTAGACCAGTGCTCCACCACTGAGCTAAAGAGGCGCGGCCTAGCGGTACTCTTGGGTACTTCGTCCATACGGTCGTCTGCATCATCAGACTTTAGCTGACAACACTTCATATTACCGGCTAATATTTGCAGCTATGGCGACAAATTACTGCTTGGCTACACATCTGACACGTAACCGATGTGCTCTCCAAACAACAACACTTGCATTTCAGAACATGTCTTTCACACATGTCTACAAAATCACCTTCACCTTCAAATACAGTTTCCTTGCGACTGACAGAGACGTAGGCAAAGTTTAAAGTTGCTATTTCCATTAAATCTCGTTAATCAGAAAAACGGTAATTTACACCTGCAGCGGAACAAAATTCTGTTCCGCCCAGCGTCTGGCTCGAACCCACGACCCTGGGATTAAGAGTCTGACGCTCTACCGACTGAGCTAGCCGGCTACCTCGGTGAATACCTGCTGGGTAGCACGGCACACAGTACTCGTTTGGGTTGGGTGGTCCCATACAGAATCTCTCCATGATGCCTAATGTTTTCCTAACGTCACACTCGTCACGTACTTCACTTTTATGTCATAATCATTTCTGAGAGGTAAAGAAATTGCATGACAACATGCAGAGCTAGTGGCGTCAAAATTAACACACATACTTTATGTGACTGAAAAGCCGAACGAGTTACTTTCCGACGTTGTTTTAGATGTGCAAGTGATAGTCAGAACTCGCTGTGTCGGCACTCTGCCGACCATTTCGCTAGTTAACACCGGTCTTGTTGTGTGTGTTGCAAGCTCAAGAGCATCTCCAAGCAAAAAATGGTCAACAGCAACATTCAGACGGTTTCGTACTGCTCAATTGCTACATTAAAACGTTATGTTTCTTTTTCAGAACTGGAAAAATACAAGCGTGACAGCATTCGAACCTGTAATCCTCAGATCCGAAGTCCGACGCCTTATCCATTAGGCCACACGGTCACTGACGACCAACATTTACATGTATACGACTCGTCTCGAAACGCTCACACCCCTGAGGATTTGTGTTTTCGTTCTACACAGCCGCTGCCCCTTGCTCTTTCCCACCCATTCGTTACATTCTGCCTCTGACGAGACCGACCAAATATCGACTGAGAAACAAGACCACACACTTTGTGCATTCGGAATCGAAGGCAGGGCGTCCCTCGCCGCATTTGCTACGATTGCCATTTGCTACTTCTGCAGAAGCGGCGGCGGCGGCGGCGACGACGACGACGATGAGGACGAATATCGCGAGAGGCTCTGAGATATGTGAGAAATACATCTATAAAATGTAATTGAGACTGCCTCGTCCCACCTTATGCTGCACCGCTTTGGCAAATGCTTTATCTGCGCCATTCGCCTTAATCGCATCTGAGAGTAATTCTTAAAAAAACGCCTGTCGCTAATTGTTCGTCATCACAGGTACTGTATGCTATACGGCCACGACGCGCAACTGATTTCCAAAATTCATCTTTCTCGTGTTAGGATGGAACTTACGACTCCTGGTTTATTAGACCAGTGCTCCACCACTGAGCTAAAGAGGCGCGGCCTAGCGGTACTCTTGGGTACTTCGTCCATACGGTCGTCTGCATCATCAGACTTTAGCTGACAACACTTCATATTACCGGCTAATATTTGCAGCTATGGCGACAAATTACTGCTTGGCTACACATCTGACACGTAACCGATGTGCTCTCCAAACAACAACACTTGCATTTCAGAACATGTCTTTCACACATGTCTACAAAATCACCTTCACCTTCAAATACAGTTTCCTTGCGACTGACAGAGACGTAGGCAAAGTTTAAAGTTGCTATTTCCATTAAATCTCGTTAATCAGAAAAACGGTAATTTACATTTGCAGCGGAACAAAATTCCGTTCCGCCCAGCATCTGGCTCGAACCCACGACCCTGGGATTAAGAGTCTGACGCTCTACCGACTGAGCTAGCCGGCTACCTCGGTGAATACCTGCCGGGTAGCACGTCACACAGTACTCGTTTGGGTTGGGTGGTCCCATACAGAATCTCTCCATGATGCCTAATGTTTTCCTAACGTCACACTCGTCACGTACTTCACTTTTATGTCATAATCATTTCTGAGAGGTAAAGAAATTGCATGACAACATGCAGAGCTAGTGGCGTCAAAATTAACACACACACTTTATGTGACTGAAAAGCCGAACGAATTACTTTCCGACGTTGTTTTAGATGTGCAAGTGATAGTCAGAACTCGCTGTGTCGGCACTCTGCCGACCATTTCGCTAGTTAACACCGGTCTTGTTGTGTGTGTTTCAAGCTCAAGAGCATCTCCAAGCAAAAAATGGTCAACAGCAACATTCAGACGGTTTCGTACTGCTCAATTGCTACATTAAAACGTTATGTTTCTTTTTCAGAACTGGAAAAATACAAGCGTGACAGCATTCGAACCTGTAATCTTCAGATCCGAAATCCGACGCCTTATCCATTAGGCCACACGGTCACTGACGACCAACATTTTCATGTATACGACTCATCTCGAAACGCTCACACCCCTGAGGATTTGTGTTTTCGTTCTACACAGCCGCTGCCCCTTGCTCTTTCCCACCCATTCGTTACATTCTACCTCTGACGAGACCGACCAAATATCGACTGAGAAACAAGACCACACACTTTGTGCATTCGGAATCGAAGGCAGGGCGTCCCTCGCCGCATTTGCTACGATTGCCATTTGCTACTTCTGCAGAAGCGGCGGCGGCGGCGGCGGCGGCGACGACGACGACGATGAGGACGAATATCGCGAGAGGCTCTGAGATATGTGAGAAATACATCTATAAAATGTAATTGAGACTGCCTCGTCCCACCTTATGCTGCACCGCTTTGGCAAATGCTTTACCTGCGCCATTCGCCTTAATCGCATCTGAGAGTAATTCTTAAAAAAACGCCTGTCGCTAATTGTTCGTCATCACAGGTACTGTATGCTATACGGCCACGACGCGCAACTGATTTCCAAAATTCATCTTTCTCGTGTTAGGATGGAACTTACGACTCCTGGTTTATTAGACCAGTGCTCCACCACTGAGCTAAAGAGGCGCGGCCTAGCGGTACTCTTGGGTACTTCGTCCATACGGTCGTCTGCATAATCAGACTTTAGCTGACAACACTTCATATTACCGGCTAATATTTGCAGCTATGGCGACAAATTACTGCTTGGCTACACATCTGACACGTAACCGCTGTGCTCTCCAAACAACAACACTTGCATTTCAGAACATGTCTTTCACACATGTCTACAAAATCACCTTCACCTTCAAATACAGTTTCCTTGCGACTGACAGAGACGTAGGCAAAGTTTAAAGTTGCTATTTCCATTAAATCTCGTTAATCAGAAAAACGGTAATTTACACCTGCAGCGGAACAAAATTCCGTTCCGCCCAGCGTCTGGCTCGAACCCACGACCCTGGGATTAAGAGTCTGACGCTCTACCGACTGAGCTAGCCGGCTACCTCGGTGAATACCTGCCGGGTAGCACGGCACACAGTACTCGTTTGGGTTGGGTGGTCCCATATAGAATCTCTCCATGATGCCTAATGTTTTCCTAACGTCACACTCGTCACGTACTTCACTTTTATGTCATAATCATTTCTGAGAGGTAAAGAAATTGCATGACAACATGCAGAGCTAGTGGCGTCAAAATTAACAAACATACTTTATGTGACTGAAAAGCCGAACGAGTTACTTTCCGACGTTGTTTTAGATGTGCAAGTGATAGTCAGAACTCGCTGTGTGGGCACTCTGCCGACCATTTCGCTAGTTAACACCGGTCTTGTTGTGTGTGTTTCAAGCTCAAGAGCATCTCCAAGCAAAAAATGGTCAACAGCAACATTCAGACGGTTTCGTACTGCTCAATTGCTACATTAAAACGTTATGTTTCTTTTTCAGAACTGGAAAAATACAAGCGTGACAGCATTCGAACCTGTAATCTTCAGATCCGAAGTCCGACGCCTTATCCATTAGGCCACACGGTCACTGACGACCAACATTTACATGTATACGACTCGTCTCGAAACGCTCACACCCCTGAGGATTTGTGTTTTCGTTCTACACAGCCGCTGCCCCTTGCTCTTTCCCACCCATTCGTTACATTCTACCTCTGACGAGACCGACCAAATATCGACTGAGAAACAAGACCACACACTTTGTGCATTCGGAATCGAAGGCAGGGCGTCCCTCGCCGCATTTGCTACGATTGCCATTTGCTACTTCTGCAGAAGCGGCGGCGGCGGCGGCGACGACGACGACGACGATGAGGACGAATATCGCGAGAGGCTCTGAGATATGTGAGAAATACATCTATAAAATGTAATTGAGACTGCCTCGTCCCACCTTATGCTGCACCGCTTTGGCAAATGCTTTATCTGCGCCATTCGCCTTAATCGCATCTGAGAGTAATTCTTAAAAAAACGCCTGTCGCTAATTGTTCGTCATCACAGGTACTGTATGCTATACGGCCACGACGCGCAACTGATTTCCAAAATTCATCTTTCTCGTGTTAGGATGGAACTTACGACTCCTGGTTTATTAGACCAGTGCTCCACCACTGAGCTAAAGAGGCGCGGCCTAGCGGTACTCTTGGGTACTTCGTCCATACGGTCGTCTGCATCATCAGACTTTAGCTGACAACACTTCATATTAGCGGCTAATATTTGCAGCTATGGCGACAAATTACTGCTTGGCTACACATCTGACACGTAACCGATGTGCTCTCCAAACAACAACACTTGCATTTCAGAACATGTCTTTCACACATGTCTACAAAATCACCTTCACCTTCAAATACAGTTTCCTTGCGACTGACAGAGCCGTAGGCAAAGTTTAAAGTTGCTATTTCCATTAAATCTCGTTAATCAGAAAAACGGTAATTTACACCTGCAGCGGAACAAAATTCCGTTCCGCCCAGCGTCTGGCTCGAACCCACGACCCTGGGATTAAGAGCCTGACGCTCTACCGACTGAGCTAGCCGGCTACCTCGGTGAATACCTGCTGGGTAGCACGTCACACAGTACTCGTTGGGTTGGGTGGTCCCATACAGAATCTCTCCATGATGCCTAATGTTTTCCTAACGTCACACTCGTCACGTACTTCACTTTTATGTCATAATCATTTCTGAGAGGTAAAGAAATTGCATGACAACATGCAGAGCTAGTGGCGTCAAAATTAACACACACACTTTATGTGACTGAAAAGCCGAACGAGTTACTTTCCGACGTTGTTTTAGATGTGCAAGTGATAGTCAGAACTCGCTGTGTCGGCACTCTGCCGACCATTTCGCTAGTTAACACCGGTCTTGTTGTGTGTGTTTCAAGCTCAAGAGCATCTCCAAGCAAAAAATGGTCAACAGCAACATTCAGACGGTTTCGTACTGCTCAATTGCTACATTAAAACGTTATGTTTCTTTTTCAGAACTGGAAAAATACAAGCGTGACAGCATTCGAACCTGTAATCTTCAGATCCGAAATCCGACGCCTTATCCATTAGGCCACACGGTCACTGACGACCAACATTTTCATGTATACGACTCATCTCGAAACGCTCACACCCCTGAGGATTTGTGTTTTCGTTCTACACAGCCGCTGCCCCTTGCTCTTTCCCACCCATTCGTTACATTCTACCTCTGACGAGACCGACCAAATATCGACTGAGAAACAAGACCACACACTTTGTGCATTCGGAATCGAAGGCAGGGCGTCCCTCGCCGCATTTGCTACGATTGCCATTTGCTACTTCTGCAGAAGCGGCGGCGGCGGCGGCGACGACGACGACGACGATGAGGACGAATATCGCGAGAGGCTCTGAGATATGTGAGAAATACATCTATAAAATGTAATTGAGACTGCCTCGTCCCACCCTATGCTGCACCGCTTTGGCAAATGCTTTATCTGCGCCATTCGCCTTAATCGCATCTGAGAGTAATTCTTAAAAAAACGCCTGTCGCTAATTGTTCGTCATCACAGGTACTGTATGCTATACGGCCACGACGCGCAACTGATTTCCAAAATTCATCTTTCTCGTGTTAGGATGGAACTTACGACTCCTGGTTTATTAGACCAGTGCTCCACCACTGAGCTAAAGAGGCGCGGCCTAGCGGTACTCTTGGGTACTTCGTACATACGGTCGTCTGCATCATCAGACTTTAGCTGACAACACTTCATATTAGCGGCTAATATTTGCAGCTATGGCGACAAATTACTGCTTGGCTACACATCTGACACGTAACCGATGTGCTCTCCAAACAACAACACTTGCATTTCAGAACATGTCTTTCACACATGTCTACAAAATCACCTTCACCTTCAAATACAGTTTCCTTGCGACTGACAGAGCCGTAGGCAAAGTTTAAAGTTGCTATTTCCATTAAATCTCGTTAATCAGAAAAACGGTAATTTACACCTGCAGCGGAACAAAATTCCGTTCCGCCCAGCGTCTGGCTCGAACCCACGACCCTGGGATTAAGAGCCTGACGCTCTACCGACTGAGCTAGCCGGCTACCTCGGTGAATACCTGCCGGGTAGCACGTCACACAGTACTCGTTGGGTTGGGTGGTCCCATACAGAATCTCTCCATGATGCCTAATGTTTTCCTAACGTCACACTCGTCACGTACTTCACTTTTATGTCATAATCATTTCTGAGAGGTAAAGAAATTGCATGACAACATGCAGAGCTAGTGGCGTCAAAATTAACACACACACTTTATGTGACTGAAAAGCCGAACGAGTTACTTTCCGACGTTGTTTTAGATGTGCAAGTGATAGTCAGAACTCGCTGTGTCGGCACTCTGCCGACCATTTCGCTAGTTAACACCGGTCTTGTTGTGTGTGTTTCAAGCTCAAGAGCATCTCCAAGCAAAAAATGGTCAACAGCAACATTCAGACGGTTTCGTACTGCTCAATTGCTACATTAAAACGTTATGTTTCTTTTTAAGAACTGGAAAAATACAAGCGTGACAGCATTCGAACCTGTAATCTTCAGATCCGAAATCCGACGCCTTATCCATTAGGCCACACGGTCACTGACGACCAACATTTTCATGTATACGACTCATCTCGAAACGCTCACACCCCTGAGGATTTGTGTTTTCGTTCTACACAGCCGCTGCCCCTTGCTCTTTCCCACCCATTCGTTACATTCTACCTCTGACGAGACCGACCAAATATCGACTGAGAAACAAGACCACACACTTTGTGCATTCGGAATCGAAGGCAGGGCGTCCCTCGCCGCATTTGCTACGATTGCCATTTGCTACTTCTGCAGAAGCGGCGGCGGCGGCGGCGACGACGACGACGACGACGATGAGGACGAATATCGCGAGAGGCTCTGAGATATGTGAGAAATACATCTATAAAATGTAATTGAGACTGCCTCGTCCCACCTTATGCTGCACCGCTTTGGCAAATGCTTTATCTGCGCCATTCGCCTTAATCGCATCTGAGAGTAATTCTTAAAAAAACGCCTGTCGCTAATTGTTCGTCATCACAGGTACTGTATGCTATACGGCCACGACGCGCAACTGATTTCCAAAATTCATCTTTCTCGTGTTAGGATGGAACTTACGACTCCTGGTTTATTAGACCAGTGCTCCACCACTGAGCTAAAGAGGCGCGGCCTAGCGGTACTCTTGGGTACTTCGTACATACGGTCGTCTGCATCATCAGACTTTAGCTGACAACACTTCATATTAGCGGCTAATATTTGCAGCTATGGCGACAAATTACTGCTTGGCTACACATCTGACACGTAACCGATGTGCTCTCCAAACAACAACACTTGCATTTCAGAACATGTCTTTCACACATGTCTACAAAATCACCTTCACCTTCAAATACAGTTTCCTTGCGACTGACAGAGCCGTAGGCAAAGTTTAAAGTTGCTATTTCCATTAAATCTCGTTAATCAGAAAAACGGTAATTTACACCTGCAGCGGAACAAAATTCCGTTCCGCCCAGCGTCTGGCTCGAACCCACGACCCTGGGATTAAGAGCCTGACGCTCTACCGACTGAGCTAGCCGGCTACCTCGGTGAATACCTGCCGGGTAGCACGTCACACAGTACTCGTTGGGTTGGGTGGTCCCATACAGAATCTCTCCATGATGCCTAATGTTTTCCTAACGTCACACTCGTCACGTACTTCACTTTTATGTCATAATCATTTCTGAGAGGTAAAGAAATTGCATGACAACATGCAGAGCTAGTGGCGTCAAAATTAACACACACACTTTATGTGACTGAAAAGCCGAACGAGTTACTTTCCGACGTTGTTTTAGATGTGCAAGTGATAGTCAGAACTCGCTGTGTCGGCACTCTGCCGACCATTTCGCTAGTTAACACCGGTCTTGTTGTGTGTGTTTCAAGCTCAAGAGCATCTCCAAGCAAAAAATGGTCAACAGCAACATTCAGACGGTTTCGTACTGCTCAATTGCTACATTAAAACGTTATGTTTCTTTTTCAGAACTGGAAAAATACAAGCGTGACAGCATTCGAACCTGTAATCTTCAGATCCGAAATCCGACGCCTTATCCATTAGGCCACACGGTCACTGACGACCAACATTTTCATGTATACGACTCATCTCGAAACGCTCACACCCCTGAGGATTTCCGTTTTCGTTCTACACAGCCGCTGCCCCTTGCTCTTTCCCACCCATTCGTTACATTCTACCTCTGACGAGACCGACCAAATATCGACTGAGAAACAAGACCACACACTTTGTGCATTCGGAATCGAAGGCAGGGCGTCCCTCGCCGCATTTGCTACGATTGCCATTTGCTACTTCTGCAGAAGCGGCGGCGGCGGCGGCGGCGACGACGACGACGATGAGGACGAATATCGCGAGAGGCTCTGAGATATGTGAGAAATACATCTATAAAATGTAATTGAGACTGCCTCGTCCCACCTTATGCTGCACCGCTTTGGCAAATGCTTTATCTGCGCCATTCGCCTTAATCGCATCTGAGAGTAATTCTTAAAAAAACGCCTGTCGCTAATTGTTCGTCATCACAGGTACTGTATGCTATACGGCCACGACGCACAACTGATTTCCAAAATTCATCTTTCTCGTGTTAGGATGGAACTTACGACTCCTGGTTTATTAGACCAGTGCTCCACCACTGAGCTAAAGAGGCGCGGCCTAGCGGTACTCTTGGGTACTTCGTCCATACGGTCGTCTGCATCATCAGACTTTAGCTGACAACACTTCATATTAGCGGCTAATATTTGCAGCTATGGCGACAAATTACTGCTTGGCTACACATCTGACACGTAACCGATGTGCTCTCCAAACAACAACACTTGCATTTCAGAACATGTCTTTCACACATGTCTACAAAATCACCTTCACCTTCAAATACAGTTTCCTTGCGACTGACAGAGCCGTAGGCAAAGTTTAAAGTTGCTATTTCCATTAAATCTCGTTAATCAGAAAAACGGTAATTTACACCTGCAGCGGAACAAAATTCCGTTCCGCCCAGCGTCTGGCTCGAACCCACGACCCTGGGATTAAGAGCCTGACGCTCTACCGACTGAGCTAGCCGGCTACCTCGGTGAATACCTGCCGGGTAGCACGTCACACAGTACTCGTTGGGTTGGGTGGTCCCATACAGAATCTCTCCATGATGCCTAATGTTTTCCTAACGTCACACTCGTCACGTACTTCACTTTTATGTCATAATCATTTCTGAGAGGTAAAGAAATTGCATGACAACATGCAGAGCTAGTGGCGTCAAAATTAACACACACACTTTATGTGACTGAAAAGCCGAACGAGTTACTTTCCGACGTTGTTTTAGATGTGCAAGTGATAGTCAGAACTCGCTGTGTCGGCACTCTGCCGACCATTTCGCTAGTTAACACCGGTCTTGTTGTGTGTGTTTCAAGCTCAAGAGCATCTCCAAGCAAAAAATGGTCAACAGCAACATTCAGACGGTTTCGTACTGCTCAATTGCTACATTAAAACGTTATGTTTCTTTTTCAGAACTGGAAAAATACAAGCGTGACAGCATTCGAACCTGTAATCTTCAGATCCGAAATCCGACGCCTTATCCATTAGGCCACACGGTCACTGACGACCAACATTTTCATGTATACGACTCATCTCGAAACGCTCACACCCCTGAGGATTTCCGTTTTCGTTCTACACAGCCGCTGCCCCTTGCTCTTTCCCACCCATTCGTTACATTCAACCTCTGACGAGACCGACCAAAGATAGACTGAGAAACAAGACCACACACTTTGTGCATTCGGAATCGAAGGCAGGGCGTCCCTCGCCGCATTTGCTACGATTGCCATTTGCTACTTCTGCAGAAGCGGCGGCGGCGGCGGCGACGACGACGACGATGAGGACGAATATCGCGAGAGGCTCTGAGATATGTGAGAAATACATCTATAAAATGTAATTGAGACTGCCTCGTCCCACCTTATGCTGCACCGCTTTGGCAAATGCTTTATCTGCGCCATTCGCCTTAATCGCATCTGAGAGTAATTCTTAAAAAAACGCCTGTCGCTAATTGTTCGTCATCACAGGTACTGTATGCTATACGGCCACGACGCACAACTGATTTCCAAAATTCATCTTTCTCGTGTTAGGATGGAACTTACGACTCCTGGTTTATTAGACCAGTGCTCCACCACTGAGCTAAAGAGGCGCGGCCTAGCGGTACTCTTGGGTACTTCGTCCTTACGGTCGTCTGCATCATCAGACTTTAGCTGACAACACTTCATATTACCGGCTAATATTTGCAGCTATGGCGACAAATTACTGCTTGGCTACACATCTGACACGTAACCGATGTGCTCTCCAAACAACAACACTTGCATTTCAGAACATGTCTTTCACACATGTCTACAAAATCACCTTCACCTTCAAATACAGTTTCCTTGCGACTGACAGAGCCGTAGGCAAAGTTTAAAGTTGCTATTTCCATTAAATCTCGTTAATCAGAAAAACGGTAATTTACACCTGCAGCGGAACAAAATTCCGTTCCGCCCAGCGTCTGGCTCGAACCCACGACCCTGGGATTAAGAGCCTGACGCTCTACCGACTGAGCTAGCCGGCTACCTCGGTGAATACCTGCCGGGTAGCACGTCACACAGTACTCGTTGGGTTGGGTGGTCCCATACAGAATCTCTCCATGATGCCTAATGTTTTCCTAACGTCACACTCGTCACGTACTTCACTTTTATGTCATAATCATTTCTGAGAGGTAAAGAAATTGCATGACAACATGCAGAGCTAGTGGCGTCAAAATTAACACACACACTTTATGTGACTGAAAAGCCGAACGAGTTACTTTCCGACGTTGTTTTAGATGTGCAAGTGATAGTCAGAACTCGCTGTGTCGGCACTCTGCCGACCATTTCGCTAGTTAACACCGGTCTTGTTGTGTGTGTTTCAAGCTCAAGAGCATCTCCAAGCAAAAAATGGTCAACAGCAACATTCAGACGGTTTCGTACTGCTCAATTGCTACATTAAAACGTTATGTTTCTTTTTCAGAACTGGAAAAATACAAGCGTGACAGCATTCGAACATGTAATCTTCAGATCCGAAATCCGACGCCTTATCCATTAGGCCACACGGTCACTGACGACCAACATTTTCATGTATACGACTCATCTCGAAACGCTCACACCCCTGAGGATTTGTGTTTTCGTTCTACACAGCCGCTGCCCCTTGCTCTTTCCCACCCATTCGTTACATTCTACCTCTGACGAGACCGACCAAATATCGACTGAGAAACAAGACCACACACTTTGTGCATTCGGAATCGAAGGCAGGGCGTCCCTCGCCGCATTTGCTACGATTGCCATTTGCTACTTCTGCAGAAGCGGCGGCGGCGGCGGCGGCGGCGACGACGACGACGATGAGGACGAATATCGCGAGAGGCTCTGAGATATGTGAGAAATACATCTATAAAATGTAATTGAGACTGCCTCGTCCCACCTTATGCTGCACCGCTTTGGCAAATGCTTTATCTGCGCCATTCGCCTTAATCGCATCTGAGAGTAATTCTTAAAAAAACGCCTGTCGCTAATTGTTCGTCATTACAGGTACTGTATGCTATACGGCCACGACGCACAACTGATTTCCAAAATTCATCTTTCTCGTGTTAGGATGGAACTTACGACTCCTGGTTTATTAGACCAGTGCTCCACCACTGAGCTAAAGAGGCGCGGCCTAGCGGTACTCTTGGGTACTTCGTCCATACGGTCGTCTGCATCATCAGACTTTAGCTGACAACACTTCATATTACCGGCTAATATTTGCAGCTATGGCGACAAATTACTGCTTGGCTACACATCTGACACGTAACCGATGTGCTCTCCAAACAACAACACTTGCATTTCAGAACATGTCTTTCACACATGTCTACAAAATCACCTTCACCTTCAAATACAGTTTCCTTGCGACTGACAGAGCCGTAGGCAAAGTTTAAAGTTGCTATTTCCATTAAATCTCGTTAATCAGAAAAACGGTAATTTACACCTGCAGCGGAACAAAATTCCGTTCCGCCCAGCGTCTGGCTCGAACCCACGACCCTGGGATTAAGAGCCTGACGCTCTACCGACTGAGCTAGCCGGCTACCTCGGTGAATACCTGCCGGGTAGCACGTCACACAGTACTCGTTGGGTTGGGTGGTCCCATACAGAATCTCTCCATGATGCCTAATGTTTTCCTAACGTCACACTCGTCACGTACTTCACTTTTATGTCATAATCATTTCTGAGAGGTAAAGAAATTGCATGACAACATGCAGAGCTAGTGGCGTCAAAATTAACACACACACTTTATGTGACTGAAAAGCCGAACGAGTTACTTTCCGACGTTGTTTTAGATGTGCAAGTGATAGTCAGAACTCGCTGTGTCGGCACTCTGCCGACCATTTCGCTAGTTAACACCGGTCTTGTTGTGTGTGTTTCAAGCTCAAGAGCATCTCCAAGCAAAAAATGGTCAACAGCAACATTCAGACGGTTTCGTACTGCTCAATTGCTACATTAAAACGTTATGTTTCTTTTTCAGAACTGGAAAAATACAAGCGTGACAGCATTCGAACCTGTAATCTTCAGATCCGAAATCCGACGCCTTATCCATTACGCCACACGGTCACTGACGACCAACATTTTCATGTATACGACTCATCTCGAAACGCTCACACCCCTGAGGATTTGTGTTTTCGTTCTACACAGCCGCTGCCCCTTGCTCTTTCCCACCCATTCGTTACATTCAACCTCTGACGAGACCGACCAAATATAGACTGAGAAACAAGACCACACACTTTGTGCATTCGGAATCGAAGGCAGGGCGTCCCTCGCCGCATTTGCTACGATTGCCATTTGCTACTTCTGCAGAAGCGGCGGCGGCGGCGGCGACGACGACGACGATGAGGACGAATATCGCGAGAGGCTCTGAGATATGTGAGAAATACATCTATAAAATGTAATTCAGACTGCCTCGTCCCACCTTATGCTGCACCGCTTTGGCAAATGCTTTATCTGCGCCATTCGCCTTAATCGCATCTGAGAGTAATTCTTAAAAAAACGCCTGTCGCTAATTGTTCGTCATCACAGGTACTGTATGCTATACGGCCACGACGCACAACTGATTTCCAAAATTCATCTTTCTCGTGTTAGGATGGAACTTACGACTCCTGGTTTATTAGACCAGTGCTCCACCACTGAGCTAAAGAGGCGCGGCCTAGCGGTACTCTTGGGTACTTCGTCCATACGGTCGTCTGCATCATCAGACTTTAGCTGACAACACTTCATATTACCGGCTAATATTTGCAGCTATGGCGACAAATTACTGCTTGGCTACACATCTGACACGTAACCGATGTGCTCTCCAAACAACAACACTTGCATTTCAGAACATGTCTTTCACACATGTCTACAAAATCACCTTCACCTTCAAATACAGTTTCCTTGCGACTGACAGAGACGTAGGCAAAGTTTAAAGTTGCTATTTCCATTAAATCTCGTTAATCAGAAAAACGGTAATTTACACCTGCAGCGGAACAAAATTCCTTTCCGCCCAGCGTCTGGCTCGAACCCACGACCCTGGGATTAAGAGTCTGACGCTCTACCGACTGAGCTAGCCGGCTACCTCGGTGAATACCTGCCGGGTAGCACGTCACACAGTACTCGTTTGGGTTGGGTGGTCCCATACAGAATCTCTCCATGATGCCTAATGTTTTCCTAACGTCACACTCGTCACGTACTTCACTTTTATGTCATAATCATTTCTGAGAGGTAAAGAAATTGCATGACAACATGCAGAGCTAGTGGCGTCAAAATTAACACACACACTTTATGTGACTGAAAAGCCGAACGAGTTACTTTCCGACGTTGTTTTAGATGTGCAAGTGATAGTCAGAACTCGCTGTGTCGGCACTCTGCCGACCATTTCGCTAGTTAACACCGGTCTTGTTGTGTGTGTTTCAAGCTCAAGAGCATCTCCAAGCAAAAAATGGTCAACAGCAACATTCAGACGGTTTCGTACTGCTCAATTGCTACATTAAAACGTTATGTTTCTTTTTCAGAACTGGAAAAATACAAGCGTGACAGCATTCGAACCTGTAATCTTCAGATCCGAAATCCGACGCCTTATCCATTAGGCCACACGGTCACTGACGACCAACATTTTCATGTATACGACTCATCTCGAAACGCTCACACCCCTGAGGATTTGTGTTTTCGTTCTACACAGCCGCTGCCCCTTGCTCTTTCCCACCCATTCGTTACATTCTACCTCTGACGAGACCGACCAAATATCGACTGAGAAACAAGACCACACACTTTGTGCATTCGGAATCGAAGGCAGGGCGTCCCTCGCCGCATTTGCTACGATTGCCATTTGCTACTTCTGCAGAAGCGGCGGCGGCGGCGGCGACGACGACGACGATGAGGACGAATATCGCGAGAGGCTCTGAGATATGTGAGAAATACATCTATAAAATGTAATTCAGACTGCCTCGTCCCACCTTATGCTGCACCGCTTTGGCAAATGCTTTATCTGCGCCATTCGCCTTAATCGCATCTGAGAGTAATTCTTAAAAAAACGCCTGTCGCTAATTGTTCGTCATCACAGGTACTGTATGCTATACGGCCACGACGCGCAACTGATTTCCAAAATTCATCTTTCTCGTGTTAGGATGGAACTTACGACTCCTGGTTTATTAGACCAGTGCTCCACCACTGAGCTAAAGAGGCGCGGCCTAGCGGTACTCTTGGGTACTTCGTCCATACGGTCGTCTGCATCATCAGACTTTAGCTGACAACACTTCATATTAGCGGCTAATATTTGCAGCTATGGCGACAAATTACTGCTTGGCTACACATCTGACACGTAACCGATGGGCTCTCCAAACAACAACACTTGCATTTCAGAACATGTCTTTCACACATGTCTACAAAATCACCTTCACCTTCAAATACAGTTTCCTTGCGACTGACAGAGACGTAGGCAAAGTTTAAAGTTGCTATTTCCATTAAATCTCGTTAATCAGAAAAACGGTAATTTACACCTGCAGCGGAACAAAATTCCGTTCCGCCCAGCGTCTGGCTCGAACCCACGACCCTGGGATTAAGAGTCTGACGCTCTACCGACTGAGCTAGCCGGCTACCTCGGAGAATACCTGCCGGGTAGCACGTTACACAGTACTCGTTTGGGTTGGGTGGTCCCATATAGAATCTCTCCATGATGCCTAATGTTTTCCTAACGTCACACTCGTCACGTACTTCACTTTTATGTCATAATCATTTCTGAGAGGTAAAGAAATTGCATGACAACATGCAGAGCTAGTGGCGTCAAAATTAACACACATACTTTATGTGACTGAAAAGCCGAACGAGTTACTTTCCGACGTTGTTTTAGATGTGCAAGTGATAGTCAGAACTCGCTGTGTCGGCACTCTGCCGACCATTTCGCTAGTTAACACCGGTCTTGTTGTGTGTGTTTCAAGCTCAAGAGCATCTCCAAGCAAAAAATGGTCAACAGCAACATTCAGACGGTTTCGTACTGCTCAATTGCTACATTAAAACGTTATGTTTCTTTTTCAGAACTGGAAAAATACAAGCGTGACAGCATTCGAACCTGTAATCCTCAGATCCGAAGTCCGACGCCTTATCCATTAGGCCACACGGTCACTGACGACCAACATTTACATGTATACGACTCGTCTCGAAACGCTCACACCCCTGAGGATTTGTGTTTTCGTTCTACACAGCCGCTGCCCCTTGCTCTTTCCCACCCATTCGTTACATTCAACCTCTGACGAGACCGACCAAATATAGACTGAGAAACAAGACCACACACTTTGTGCATTCGGAATCGAAGGCAGGGCGTCCCTCGCCGCATTTGCTACGATTGCCATTTGCTACTTCTGCAGAAGCGGCGGCGACGACGACGACGACGAATATCGCGAGAGGCTCTGTGATATGTGAGAAATACATCTATAAAATGTAATTCAGACTGCCTCGTCCCACCTTATGCTGTACCGCTTTGGCAAATGCTTTATCTGCGCCATTCGCCTTAATCACATTTGAGAGTAATTCTTAAAAAAAACGCCTGTCGCTAATTGTTCGTCATCACAGATACTGTTTGCTATACGGCCACGACGCGCAACTGATTTCCAAAATTCATCTTTCTCGTGTTAGGAAGGAACTTACGACTCCTGGTTTATTAGACCAGTGCTCTACCACTGAGCTAAAGAGGCGCGGCCTAGCGGTACTCTTGGGTACTTCGTCCTTACGGTCGTCTGCATCATCAGACTTTAGCTGACAACACTTCATATTAGCGGCTAATATTTGCAGCTATGGCGACAAATTACTGCTTGGCTACACATCTGACACGTAACCGATGTGCTCTCCAAACAACAACACTTGCATTTCAGAACATGTCTTTCACACATGTCTACAAAATCACCTTCACCTTCAAATACAGTTTCCTTGCGACTGACAGAGACGTAGGCAAAGTTTAAAGTTGCTATTTCCATTAAATCTCGTTAATCAGAAAAACGGTAATTTACACCTGCAGCGGAACAAAATTCCGTTCCGCCCAGCGTCTGGCTCGAACCCACGACCCTGGGATTAAGAGTCTGACGCTCTACCGACTGAGCTAGCCGGCTACCTCGGTGAATACATGCCGGGTAGCACGTCATACAGTACTCGTTTGGGTTGGGTGGTCCCATATAGAATCTCTCCATGATGCCTAATGTTTTCCTAACGTCACACTCGTCACGTACTTCACTTTTATGTCATAATCATTTCTGAGAGGTAAAGAAATTGCATGACAACATGCAGAGCTAGTGGCGTCAAAATTAACACACATACTTTATGTGACTGAAAAGCCGAACAAGTTACTTTCCGACGTTGTTTTAGATGTGCAAGTGATAGTCAGAACTCGCTGTGTCGGCACTCTGCCGACCATTTCGCTAGTTAACACCGGTCTTGTTGTGTGTGTTTCAAGCTCAAGAGCATCTCCAAGCAAAAAATGGTCAACAGCAACATTCAGACGGTTTCGTACTGCTCAATTGCTACATTAAAACGTTATGTTTCTTTTTCAGCACTGGAAAAATACAAGCGTGACAGCATTCGAACCTGTAATCTTCAGATCCGAAGTCCGACGCCTTATCCATTAGGCCACACGGTCACTGACGACCAACATTTACATGTATACGACTCGTCTCGAAACGCTCACACCCCTGAGGATTTGTGTTTTCGTTCTACACAGCCGCTGCCCCTTGCTCTTTCCCACCCATTCGTTACATTCAACCTCTGACGAGACCGACCAAATATAGACTGAGAAACAAGACCACACACTTTGTGCATTCGGAATCGAAGGCAGGGCGTCCCTCGCCGCATTTGCTACGATTGCCATTTGCTACTTCTGCAGAAGCGGCGGCGGCGGCGGCGACGACGACGACGACGACGACGAATATCGCGAGAGGCTCTGTGATATGTGAGAAATACATCTATAAAATGTAATTGAGACTGCCTCGTCCCACCTTATGCTGTACCGCTTTGGCAAATGCTTTATCTGCGCCATTCGCCTTAATCACATTTGAGAGTAATTCTTAAAAGAAACGCCTGTCGCTAATTGTTCGTCATCACAGATACTGTTTGCTATACGGCCACGACGCGCAAATGATTTCCAAAATTCATCTTTCTCGTGTTAGGATGGAACTTACGACTCCTGGTTTATTAGACCAGTGCTCTACCACTGAGCTAAGGAGGCGCGGCCTAGCGGTACTCTTGGGTACTTCGTCCTTACGGTCGTCTGCATCATCAGACTTTAGCTGACAACACTTCATATTAGCGGCTAATATTTGCAGCTATGGCGACAAATTACTGCTTGGCTACACATCTGACACGTAACCGATGTGCTCTCCAAACAACAACACTTGCATTTCAGAACATGTCTTTCACACATGTCTACAAAATCACCTTCACCTTCAAATACAGTTTCCTTGCGACTGACAGAGACGTAGGCAAAGTTTAAAGTTGCTATTTCCATTAAATCTCGTTAATCAGAAAAACGGTAATTTACACCTGCAGCGGAACAAAATTCCGTTCCGCCCAGCGTCTGGCTCGAACCCACGACCCTGGGATTAAGAGTCTGACGCTCTACCGACTGAGCTAGCCGGCTACCTCGGTGAATACATGCCGGGTAGCACGTCATACAGTACTCGTTTGGGTTGGGTGGTCCCATATAGAACCTCTCCATGATGCCTAATGTTTTCCTAACGTCACACTCGTCACGTACTTCACTTTTATGTCATAATCATTTCTGAGAGGTAAAGAAATTGCATGACAACATGCAGTGCTAGTGGCGCCAAAATTAACACACATACTTTATGTGACTGAAAAGCCGAACAAGTTACTTTCCGACGTTGTTTTAGATGTGCAAGTGATAGTCAGAACTCGCTGTGTCGGCACTCTGCCGACCATTTCGCTAGTTAACACCGGTCTTGTTGTGTGTGTTTCAAGCTCAAGAGCATCTTCAAGCAAAAAATGGTCAACAGCAACATTCAGACGGTTTCGTACTGCTCAATTGCTGCATTAAAACGTTATGTTTCTTTTTCAGAACTGGAAAAATACAAGCGTGACAGCATTCGAACCTGTAATCCTCAGATCCGAAGTCCGACGCCTTATCCATTAGGCAACACGGTCACTGACGACCAACATTTACATGTATACGACTCGTCTCGAAACGCTCACACCCCTGAGGATTTGTGTTTTCGTTCTACACAGCCGCTGCCCCTTGCTCTTTCCCACCCATTCGTTACATTCAACCTCTGACGAGACCGACCAAATATAGACTGAGAAACAAGACCACACACTTTGTGCATTCGGAATCGAAGGCAGGGCGTCCCTCGCCGCATTTGCTACGATTGCCATTTGCTACTTCTGCAGAAGCGGCGGCGGCGGCGGCGACGACGACGACGACGACGACGACGACGACGAATATCGCGAGAGGCTCTGTGATATGTGAGAAATACATCTATAAAATGTAATTCAGACTGCCTCGTCCCACCTTATGCTTTACCGCTTTGGCAAATGCTTTATCTGCGCCATTCGCCTTAATCACATTTGAGAGTAATTCTTAAAAAAAACGCCTGTCGCTAATTGATCGTCATCACAGATACTGTTTGCTATACGGCCACGACGCGCAACTGATTTCCAAAATTCATCTTTCTCGTGTTAGGAAGGAACTTACGACTCCTGGTTTATTAGACCAGTGCTCTACCACTGAGCTAAAGAGGCGCGGCCTAGCGGTACTCTTGGGTACTTCGTCCTTACGGTCGTCTGCATCATCAGACTTTAGCTGACAACACTTCATATTAGCGGCTAATATTTGCAGCTATGGCGACAAATTACTGCTTGGCTACACATCTGACACGTAACCGATGTGCTCTCCAAACAACAACACTTGCATTTCAGAACATGTCTTTCACACATGTCTACAAAATCACCTTCACCTTCAAATACAGTTTCCTTGCGACTGACAGAGACGTAGGCAAAGTTTAAAGTTGCTATTTCCATTAAATCTCGTTAATCAGAAAAACGGTAATTTACACCTGCAGCGGAACAAAATTCCGTTCCGCCCAGCGTCTGGCTCGAACCCACGACCCTGGGATTAAGAGTCTGACGCTCTACCGACTGAGCTAGCCGGCTACCTCGGTGAATACATGCCGGGTAGCACGTCATACAGTACTCGTTTGGGTTGGGTGGTCCCATATAGAATCTCTCCATGATGCCTAATGTTTTCCTAACGTCACACTCGTCACGTACTTCACTTTTATGTCATAATCATTTCTGAGAGGTAAAGAAATTGCATGACAACATGCAGAGCTAGTGGCGTCAAAATTAACACACATACTTTATGTGACTGAAAAGCCGAACAAGTTACTTTCCGACGTTGTTTTAGATGTGCAAGTGATAGTCAGAACTCGCTGTGTCGGCACTCTGCCGACCATTTCGCTAGTTAACACCGGTCTTGTTGTGTGTGTTTCAAGCTCAAGAGCATCTCCAAGCAAAAAATGGTCAACAGCAACATTCAGACGGTTTCGTACTGCTCAATTGCTACATTAAAACGTTATGTTTCTTTTTCAGCACTGGAAAAATACAAGCGTGACAGCATTCGAACCTGTAATCTTCAGATCCGAAGTCCGACGCCTTATCCATTAGGCCACACGGTCACTGACGACCAACATTTACATGTATACGACTCGTCTCGAAACGCTCACACCCCTGAGGATTTGTGTTTTCGTTCTACACAGCCGCTGCCCCTTGCTCTTTCCCACCCATTCGTTACATTCAACCTCTGACGAGACCGACCAAATATAGACTGAGAAACAAGACCACACACTTTGTGCATTCGGAATCGAAGGCAGGGCGTCCCTCGCCGCATTTGCTACGATTGCCATTTGCTACTTCTGCAGAAGCGGCGGCGGCGGCGGCGACGACGACGACGACGACGACGAATATCGCGAGAGGCTCTGTGATATGTGAGAAATACATCTATAAAATGTAATTGAGACTGCCTCGTCCCACCTTATGCTGTACCGCTTTGGCAAATGCTTTATCTGCGCCATTCGCCTTAATCACATTTGAGAGTAATTCTTAAAAGAAACGCCTGTCGCTAATTGTTCGTCATCACAGATACTGTTTGCTATACGGCCACGACGCGCAAATGATTTCCAAAATTCATCTTTCTCGTGTTAGGATGGAACTTACGACTCCTGGTTTATTAGACCAGTGCTCTACCACTGAGCTAAGGAGGCGCGGCCTAGCGGTACTCTTGGGTACTTCGTCCTTACGGTCGTCTGCATCATCAGACTTTAGCTGACAACATTTCATATTAGCGGCTAATATTTGCAGCTATGGCGACAAATTACTGCTTGGCTACACATCTGACACGTAACCGATGTGCTCTCCAAACAACAACACTTGCATTTCAGAACATGTCTTTCACACATGTCTACAAAATCACCTTCACCTTCAAATACAGTTTCCTTGCGACTGACAGAGACGTAGGCAAAGTTTAAAGTTGCTATTTCCATTAAATCTCGTTAATCAGAAAAACGGTAATTTACACCTGCAGCGGAACAAAATTCCGTTCCGCCCAGCGTCTGGCTCGAACCCACGACCCTGGGATTAAGAGTCTGACGCTCTACCGACTGAGCTAGCCGGCTACCTCGGTGAATACATGCCGGGTAGCACGTCATACAGTACTCGTTTGGGTTGGGTGGTCCCATATAGAATCTCTCCATGATGCCTAATGTTTTCCTAACGTCACACTCGTCACGTACTTCACTTTTATGTCATAATCATTTCTGAGAGGTAAAGAAATTGCATGACAACATGCAGAGCTAGTGGCGCCAAAATTAACACACATACTTTATGTGACTGAAAAGCCGAACAAGTTACTTTCCGACGTTGTTTTAGATGTGCAAGTGATAGTCAGAACTCGCTGTGTCGGCACTCTGCCGACCATTTCGCTAGTTAACACCGGTCTTGTTGTGTGTGTTTCAAGCTCAAGAGCATCTTCAAGCAAAAAATGGTCAACAGCAACATTCAGACGGTTTCGTACTGCTCAATTGCTACATTAAAACGTTATGTTTCTTTTTCAGCACTGGAAAAATACAAGCGTGACAGCATTCGAACCTGTAATCTTCAGATCCGAAGTCCGACGCCTTATCCATTAGGCCACACGGTCACTGACGACCAAGATTTACATGTATACGACTCGTCTCGAAACGCTCACACGCCTGATTATTTGTGTTTTCGTTCTACACAGCCGCTGCCCCTTGCTCTTTCCCACCCATTCGTTACATTCAACCTCTGACGAGACCGACCAAATATAGACTGAGAAACAAGACCACACACTTTGTGCATTCGGAATCGAAGGCAGGGCGTCCCTCGCCGCATTTGCTACGATTGCCATTTGCTACTTCTGCAGAAGCGGCGGCGGCGGCGGCGACGACGACGACGATGAGGACGAATATCGCGAGAGGCTCTGAGATATGTGAGAAATACATCTATAAAATGTAATTCAGACTGCCTCGTCCAACCTTATGCTGCACCGCTTTGGCAAATGCTTTATCTGCGCCATTCGCCTTAGTCGCATCTGAGAGTAATTCTTAAAAAAACGCCTGTCGCTAATTGTTCGTCATCACAGGTACTGTATGCTATACGGCCACGACGCGCAACTGATTTCCAAAATTCATCTTTCTCGTGTTAGGATGGAACTTACGACTCCTGGTTTATTAGACCAGTGCTCCACCACTGAGCTAAAGAGGCGCGGCCTAGCGGTACTCTTGGGTACTTCGTCCATACGGTCGTCTGCATCATCAGACTTTAGCTGACAACACTTCATATTAGCGGCTAATATTTGCAGCTATGGCGACAAATTACTGCTTGGCTACACATCTGACACGTAACCGATGTGCTCTCCAAACAACAACACTTGCATTTCAGAACATGTCTTTCACACATGTCTACAAAATCACCTTCACCTTCAAATACAGTTTCCTTGCGACTGACAGAGACGTAGGCAAAGTTTAAAGTTGCTATTTCCATTAAATCTCGTTAATCAGAAAAACGGTAATTTACACCTGCAGCGGAACAAAATTCCGTTCCGCCCAGCGTCTGGCTCGAACCCACGACCCTGGGATTAAGAGTCTGACGCTCTACCGACTGAGCTAGCCGGCTACCTCGGAGAATACCTGCCGGGTAGCACGTCACACAGTACTCGTTTGGGTTGGGTGGTCCCATATAGAATCTCTCCATGATGCCTAATGTTTTCCTAACGTCACACTCGTCACGTACTTCACTTTTATGTCATAATCATTTCTGAGAGGTAAAGAAATTGCATGACAACATGCAGAGCTAGTGGCGTCAAAATTAACACACATACTTTATGTGACTGAAAAGCCGAACGAGTTACTTTCCGACGTTGTTTTAGATGTGCAAGTGATAGTCAGAACTCGCTGTGTCGGCACTCTGCCGACCATTTCGCTAGTTAACACCGGTCTTGTTGTGTGTGTTTCAAGCTCAAGAGCATCTCCAAGCAAAAAATGGTCAACAGCAACATTCAGACGGTTTCGTACTGCTCAATTGCTGCATTAAAACGTTATGTTTCTTTTTCAGAACTGGAAAAATACAAGCGTGACAGCATTCGAACCTGTAATCCTCAGATCCGAAGTCCGACGCCTTATCCATTAGGCAACACGGTCACTGACGACCAACATTTACATGTATACGACTCGTCTCGAAACGCTCACACCCCTGAGGATTTGTGTTTTCGTTCTACACAGCCGCTGCCCCTTGCTCTTTCCCACCCATTCGTTACATTCAACCTCTGACGAGACCGACCAAATATAGACTGAGAAACAAGACCACACACTTTGTGCATTCGGAATCGAAGGCAGGGCGTCCCTCGCCGCATTTGCTACGATTGCCATTTGCTACTTCTGCAGAAGCGGCGGCGGCGGAGGCGACGACGACGACGACGACGACGACGACGACGACGAATATCGCGAGAGGCTCTGTGATATGTGAGAAATACATCTATAAAATGTAATTCAGACTGCCTCGTCCCACCTTATGCTGTACCGCTTTGGCAAATGCTTTATCTGCGCCATTCGCCTTAATCACATTTGAGAGTAATTCTTAAAAAAAACGCCTGTCGCTAATTGTTCGTCATCACAGATACTGTTTGCTATACGGCCACGACGCGCAACTGATTTCCAAAATTCATATTTCTCGTGTTAGGAAGGAACTTACGACTCCTGGTTTATTAGACCAGTGCTCTACCACTGAGCTAAAGAGGCGCGGCCTAGCGGTACTCTTGGGTACTTCGTCCTTACGGTCGTCTGCATCATCAGACTTTAGCTGACAACACTTCATATTACCGGCTAATATTTGCAGCTATGGCGACAAATTACTGCTTGGCTACACATCTGACACGTAACCGATGTGCTCTCCAAACAACAACACTTGCATTTCAGAACATGTCTTTCACACATGTCTACAAAATCACCTTCACCTTCAAATACAGTTTCCTTGCGACTGACAGAGACGTAGGCAAAGTTTAAAGTTGCTATTTCCATTAAATCTCGTTAATCAGAAAAACGGTAATTTACACCTGCAGCGGAACAAAATTCCGTTCCGCCCAGCGTCTGGCTCGAACCCACGACCCTGGGATTAAGAGTCTGACGCTCTACCGACTGAGCTAGCCGGCTACCTCGGTGAATACATGCCGGGTAGCACGTCATACAGTACTCGTTTGGGTTGGGTGGTCCCATATAGAATCTCTCCATGATGCCTAATGTTTTCCTAACGTCACACTCGTCACGTACTTCACTTTTATGTCATAATCATTTCTGAGAGGTAAAGAAATTGCATGACAACATGCAGAGCTAGTGGCGTCAAAATTAACACACATACTTTATGTGACTGAAAAGCCGAACAAGTTACTTTCCGACGTTGTTTTAGATGTGCAAGTGATAGTCAGAACTCGCTGTGTCGGCACTCTGCCGACCATTTCGCTAGTTAACACCGGTCTTGTTGTGTGTGTTTCAAGCTCAAGAGCATCTCCAAGCAAAAAATGGTCAACAGCAACATTCAGACGGTTTCGTACTGCTCAATTGCTACATTGAAACGTTATGTTTCTTTTTCAGCACTGGAAAAATACAAGCGTGACAGCATTCGAACCTGTAATCTTCAGATCCGAAGTCCGACGCCTTATCCATTAGGCCACACGGTCACTGACGACCAACATTTACATGTATACGACTCGTCTCGAAACGCTCACACCCCTGAGGATTTGTGTTTTCGTTCTACACAGCCGCTGCCCCTTGCTCTTTCCCACCCATTCGTTACATTCAACCTCTGACGAGACCGACCAAATATAGACTGAGAAACAAGACCACACACTTTGTGCATTCGGAATCGAAGGCAGGGCGTCCCTCGCCGCATTTGCTACGATTGCCATTTGCTAGTTCTGCAGAAGCGGCGGCGGCGGCGGCGACGACGACGACGACGACGAATATCGCGGGAGGCTCTGTGATATGTGAGAAATACATCTATAAAATGTAATTGAGACTGCCTCGTCCCACCTTATGCTGTACCGCTTTGGCAAATGCTTTATCTGCGCCATTCGCCTTAATCACATTTGAGAGTAATTCTTAAAAAAAACGCCTGTCGCTAATTGTTCGTCATCACAGATACTGTTTGCTATACGGCCACGACGCGCAAATGATTTCCAAAATTCATCTTTCTCGTGTTAGGATGGAACTTACGACTCCTGGTTTATTAGACCAGTGCTCTGCCACTGAGCTAAGGAGGCGCGGCCTAGCGGTACTCTTGGGTACTTCGTCCTTACGGTCGTCTGCATCATCAGACTTTAGCTGACAACACTTCATATTAGCGGCTAATATTTGCAGCTATGGCGACAAATTACTGCTTGGCTACACATCTGACACGTAACCGATGTGCTCTCCAAACAACAACACTTGCATTTCAGAACATGTCTTTCACACATGTCTACAAAATCACCTTCACCTTCAAATACAGTTTCCTTGCGACTGACAGAGACGTAGGCAAAGTTTAAAGTTGCTATTTCCATTAAATCTCGTTAATCAGAAAAACGGTAATTTACACCTGCAGCGGAACAAAATTCCGTTCCGCCCAGCGTCTGGCTCGAACCCACGACCCTGGGATTAAGAGTCTGACGCTCTACCGACTGAGCTAGCCGGCTACCTCGGTGAATACATGCCGAGTAGCACGTCATACAGTACTCGTTTGGGTTGGGTGGTCCCATATAGAATCTCTCCATGATGCCTAATGTTTTCCTAACGTCACACTCGTCACGTACTTCACTTTTATGTCATAATCATTTCTGAGAGGTAAAGAAATTGCATGACAACATGCAGAGCTAGTGGCGTCAAAATTAACACACATACTTTATGTGACTGAAAAGCCGAACAAGTTACTTTCCGACGTTGTTTTAGATGTGCAAGTGATAGTCAGAACTCGCTGTGTCGGCACTCTGCCGACCATTTCGCTAGTTAACACCGGTCTTGTTGTGTGTGTTTCAAGCTCAAGAGCATCTTCAAGCAAAAAATGGTCAACAGCAACATTCAGACGGTTTCGTACTGCTCAATTGCTACATTAAAACGTTATGTTTCTTTTTCAGCACTGGAAAAATACAAGCGTGACAGCATTCGAACCTGTAATCTTCAGATCCGAAGTCCGACGCCTTATCCATTAGGCCACACGGTCACTGACGACCAACATTTACATGTATACGACTCGTCTCGAAACGCTCACACGCCTGAGGATTTGTGTTTTCGTTCTACACAGCCGCTGCCCCTTGCTCTTTCCCACCCATTCGTTACATTCAACCTCTGACGAGACCGACCAAATATAGACTGAGAAACAAGACCACACACTTTGTGCATTCGGAATCGAAGGCAGGGCGTCCCTCGCCGCATTTGCTACGATTGCCATTTGCTACTTCTGCAGAAGCGGCGGCGGCGACGACGACGACGACGACGACGACGACGACGACGAATATCGCGAGAGGCTCTGTGATATGTGAGAAATACATCTATAAAATGTAATTCAGACTGCCTCGTCCCACCTTATGCTGTACCGCTTTGGCAAATGCTTTATCTGCGCCATTCGCCTTAATCACATTTGAGAGTAATTCTTAAAAAAAAACGCCTGTCGCTAATTGTTCGTCATCACACATGATGTTTGCTATACGGCCACGACGCGCAACTGATTTCCAAAATTCATCTTTCTCGTGTTAGGATGGAACTTACGACTCCTGGTTTATTAGACCAGTACTCTACCACTGAGCTAAAGAGGCGCGGCCTAGCGGTACTCTTGGGTACTTCGTCCTTACGGTCGTCTGCATCATCAGACTTTAGCTGACAACACTTCATATTAGCGGCTAATATTTGCAGCTATGGCGACAAATTACTGCTTGGCTACACATCTGACACGTAACCGATGTGCTCTCCAAACAACAACACTTGCATTTCAGAACATGTCTTTCACACATGTCTACAAAATCACCTTCACCTTCAAATACAGTTTCCTTGCGACTGACAGAGACGTAGGCAAAGTTTAAAGTTGCTATTTCCATTAAATCTCGTTAATCAGAAAAACGGTAATTTACACCTGCAGCGGAACAAAATTCCGTTCTGCCCAGCGTCTGGCTCGAACCCACGACCCTGGGGTTAAGAGTCTGACGCTCTACCGACTGAGCTAGCCGGCTACCTCGGTGAATACATGCCGGGTAGCACGTCATACAGTACTCGTTTGGGTTGGGTGGTCCCATATAGAATCTCTCCATGATGCCTAATGTTTTCCTAACGTCACACTCGTCACGTACTTCACTTTTATGTCATAATCATTTCTGAGAGGTAAAGAAATTGCATGACAACATGCAGAGCTAGTGGCGTCAAAATTAACACACATACTTTATGTGACTGAAAAGCCGAACGAGTTACTTTCCGACGTTGTTTTAGATGTGCAAGTGATAGTCAGAACTCGCTGTGTCGGCACTCTGCCGACCATTTCGCTAGTTAACACCGGTCTTGTTGTGTGTGTTTCAAGCTCAAGAGCATCTCCAAGCAAAAAATGGTCAACAGCAACATTCAGACGGTTTCGTACTGCTCAATTGCTACATTAAAACGTTATGTTTCTTTTTCAGAACTGGAAAAATACAAGCGTGACAGCATTCGAACCTGTAATCTTCAGATCCGAAGTCCGACGCCTTATCCATTAGGCCACACGGTCACTGACGACCAACATTTACATGTATACGACTCGTCTCGAAACGCTCACACCCCTGAGGATTTGTGTTTTCGTTCTACACAGCCGCTGCCCCTTGCTCTTTCCCACCCATTCGTTACATTCAACCTCTGACGAGACCGACCAAATATAGACTGAGAAACAAGACCACACACTTTGTGCATTCGGAATCGAAGGCAGGGCGTCCCTCGCCGCATTTGCTACGATTGCCATTTGCTACTTCTGCAGAAGCGGCGGCGGCGGCGGCGGCGACGACGACGACGACGACGACGAATATCGCGAGAGGCTCTGTGATATGTGAGAAATACATCTATAAAATGTAATTCAGACTGCCTCGTCCCACCTTATGCTGTACCGCTTTGGCAAATGCTTTATCTGCGCCATTCGCCTTAATCACATTTGAGAGTAATTCTTAAAAAAAACGCCTGTCGCTAATTGTTCGTCATCACAGATACTGTTTGCTATACGGCCACGACGCGCAACTGATTTCCAAAATTCATCTTTCTCGTGTTAGGATGGAACTTACGACTCCTGGTTTATTAGACCAGTGCTCTACCACTGAGCTAAAGGGGCGCGGCCTAGCGGTACTCTTGGGTACTTCGTCCTTACGGTCGTCTGCATCATCAGACTTTAGCTGACAACACTTCATATTACCGGCTAATAATTGCAGCTATGGCGACAAATTACTGCTTGGCTACACATCTGACACGTAACCGATGTGCTCTCCAAACAACAACACTTGCATTTCAGAACATGTCTTTCACACATGTCTACAAAATCACCTTCACCTTCAAATACAGTTTCCTTGCGACTGACAGAGACGTAGGCAAAGTTTAAAGTTGCTATTTCCATTAAATCTCGTTAATCAGAAAAACGGTAATTTACACCTGCAGCGGAACAAAATTCCGTTCCGCCCAGCGTCTGGCTCGAAACCACGACCCTGGGATTAAGAGTCTGACGCTCTACCGACTGAGCTAGCAGGCTACCTCGGTGAATACATGCCGGGTAGCACGTCATACAGTACTCGTTTGGGTTGGGTGGTCCCATATAGAATCTCTCCATGATGCCTAATGTTTTCCTAACGTCACACTCGTCACGTACTTCACTTTTATGTCATAATCATTTCTGAGAGGTAAAGAAATTGCATGACAACATGCAGAGCTAGTGGCGTCAAAATTAACAAACATACTTTATGTGACTGAAAAGCCGAACGAGTTACTTTCCGACGTTGTTTTAGATGTGCAAGTGATAGTCAGAACTCGCTGTGTGGGCACTCTGCCGACCATTTCGCTAGTTAACACCGGTCTTGTTGTGTGTGTTTCAAGCTCAAGAGCATCTCCAAGCAAAAAATGGTCAACAGCAACATTCAGACGGTTTCGTACTGCTCAATTGCTACATTAAAACGTTATGTTTCTTTTTCAGAACTGGAAAAATACAAGCGTGACAGCATTCGAACCTGTAATCTTCAGATCCTAAATCCGACGCCTTATCCATTAGGCCACACGGTCACTGACGACCAACATTTACATGTATACGACTCATCTCGAAACGCTCACACCCCTGAGGATTTGTGTTTTCGTTCTACACAGCCGCTGCCCCTTGCTCTTTCCCACCCATTCGTTACATTCAACCTCTGACGAGACCGACCAAATATAGACTGAGAAACAAGACCACACACTTTGTGCATTCGGAATCGAAGGCAGGGCGTCCCTCGCCGCATTTGCTACGATTGCCATTTGCTACTTCTGCAGAAGCGGCGGCGGCGGCGGCGACGACGACGACGACGACGAATATCGCGAGAGGCTCTGTGATATGTGAGAAATAAATCTATAAAATGTAATTCAGACTGCCTCGTCCCACCTTATGCTGTACCGCTTTGGCAAATGCTTTATCTGCGCCATTCGCCTTAATCACATTTGAGAGTAATTCTTAAAAAAAACGCCTGTCGCTAATTGTTCGTCATCACAGATACTGTTTGCTATACGGCCACGACGCGCAACTGATTTCCAAAATTCATCTTTCTCGTGTTAGGATGGAACTTACGACTCCTGGTTTATTAGACCAGTGCTCTACCACTGAGCTAAAGAGGCGCGGCCTAGCGGTACTCTTGGGTACTTCGTCCTTACGGTCGTCTGCATCATCAGACTTTAGCTGACAACACTTCATATTACCGGCTAATAATTGCAGCTGTGGCGACAAATTACTGCTTGGCTACACATCTGACACGTAACCGATGTGCTCTCCAAACAACAACACTTGCATTTCAGAACATGTCTTTCACACATGTCTACAAAATCACCTTCACCTTCAAATACAGTTTCCTTGCGACTGACAGAGACGTAGGCAAAGTTTAAAGTTGCTATTTCCATTAAATCTCGTTAATCAGAAAAACGGTAATTTACACCTGCAGCGGAACAAAATTCCGTTCCGCCCAGCGTCTGGCTCGAACCCACGACTCTGGGATTAAGAGTCTGACGCTCTACCGACTGAGCTAGCCGGCTACCTCGGTGAATACATGCCGGGTAGCACGTCATACAGTACTCGTTTGGGTTGGGTGGTCCCATATAGAATCTCTCCATGATGCCTAATGTTTTCCTAACGTCACACTCGTCACGTACTTCACTTTTATGTCATAATCATTTCTGAGAGGTAAAGAAATTGCATGACAACATGCAGAGCTAGTGGCGTCAAAATTAACACACATACTTTATGTGACTGAAAAGCCGAACGAGTTACTTTCCGACGTTGTTTTAGATGTGCAAGTGATAGTCAGAACTCGCTGTGTCGGCACTCTGCCGACCATTTCGCTAGTTAACACCGGTCTTGTTGTGTGTGTTTCAAGCTCAAGAGCATCTCCAAGCAAAAAATGGTCAACAGCAACATTCAGACTGTTTCGTACTGCTCAATTGCTACATTAAAACGTTATGTTTCTTTTTCAGAACTGGAAAAATACAAGCGTGACAGCATTCGAACCTGTAATCTTCATATCCGAAGTCCGACGCCTTATCCATTAGGCCACACGGTCACTGACGACCAACATTTACATGTATACGACTCGTCTCGAAACGCTCACACCCCTGAGGATTTGTGTTTTCGTTCTACACAGCCGCTGCCCCTTGCTCTTTCCCACCCATTCGTTACATTCAACCTCTGACGAGACCGACCAAATATAGACTGAGAAACAAGACCACACACTTTGTGCATTCGGAATCGAAGGCAGGGCGTCCCTCGCCGCATTTGCTACGATTGCCATTTGCTACTTCTGCAGAAGCGGCGGCGGCGGCGGCGACGACGACGACGACGAATATCGCGAGAGGCTCTGTGATATGTGAGAAATACATCTATAAAATGTAATTCAGACTGCCTCGTCCCACCTTATGCTGTACCGCTTTGGCAAATGCTTTATCTGCGCCATTCGCCTTAATCACACTTGAGAGTAATTCTTAAAAAAAACGCCTGTCGCTAATTGTTCGTCATCACAGATACTGTTTGCTATACGGCCACGACGCGCAACTGATTTCCAAAATTCATCTTTCTCGTGTTAGGATGGAACTTACGACTCCTGGTTTATTAGACCAGTGCTCTACCACTGAGCTAAAGAGGCGCGGCCTAGCGGTACTCTTGGGTACTTCGTCCTTACGGTCGTCTGCATCATCAGACTTTAGCTGACAACACTTCATATTAGCGGCTAATATTTGCAGCTATGGCGACAAATTACTGCTTGGCTACACATCTGACACGTAACCGATGTGCTCTCCAAACAACAACACTTGCATTTCAGAACATGTCTTTCACACATGTCTACAAAATCACCTTCACCTTCAAATACAGTTTCCTTGCGACTGACAGAGACGTAGGCAAAGTTTAAAGTTGCCATTTCCATTAAATCTCGTTAATCAGAAAAACGGTAATTTACACCTGCAGCGGAACAAAATTCCGTTCCGCCCAGCGTCTGGCTCGAACCCACGACCCTGGGATTAACAGCCTGACGCTCTACCGACTGAGCTAGCCGGCTACCTCGGTGAATACATGCCGGGTAGCACGTCATACAGTACTCGTTTGGGTTGGGTGGTCCCATATAGAATCTCTCCATGATGCCTAATGTTTTCCTAACGTCACACTCGTCACGTACTTCACTTTTATGTCATAATCATTTCTGAGAGGTAAAGAAATTGCATGACAACATGCAGAGCTAGTGGCGTCAAAATTAACACACATACTTTATGTGACTGAAAAGCCGAACGAGTTACTTTCCGACGTTGTTTTAGATGTGCAAGTGATAGTCAGAACTCGCTGTGTCGGCACTCTGCCGACCATTTCGCTAGTTAACACCGGTCTTGTTGTGTGTGTTTCAAGCTCAAGAGCATCTCCAAGCAAAAAATGGTCAACAGCAACATTCAGACGGTTTCGTACTGCTCAATTGCTACATTAAAACGTTATGTTTCTTTTTCAGCACTGGAAAAATACAAGCGTGACAGCATTCGAACCTGTAATCTTCAGATCCGAAATCCGACGCCTTATCCATTAGGCCACACGGTCACTGACGACCAACATTTTCATGTATACGACTCATCTCGAAACGCTCACACCCCTGAGGATTTGTGTTTTCGTTCTACACAGCCGCTGCCCCTTGCTCTTTCCCACCCATTCGTTACATTCAACCTCTGACGAGACCGACCAAATATAGACTGAGAAACAAGACCACACACTTTGTGCATTCGGAATCGAAGGCAGGGCGTCCCTCGCCGCATTTGCTACGATTGCCATTTGCTACTTCTGCAGAAGCGGCGGCGGCGGCGGCGACGACGACGACGACGAATATCGCGAGAGGCTCTGTGATATGTGAGAAATACATCTATAAAATGTAATTCAGACTGCCTCGTCCCACCTTATGCTGTACCGCTTTGGCAAACGCTTTATCTGCGCCATTCGCCTTAATCACATTTGAGAGTAATTCTTAAAAAAAACGCCTGTCGCTAATTGTTCGTCATCACAGATACTGTTTGCTATACGGCCACGACGCGCAACTGATTTCCAAAATTCATCTTTCTCGTGTTAGGATGGAACTTACGACTCCTGGTTTATTAGACCAGTGCTCTACCACTGAGCTAAAGAGGCGCGGCCTAGCGGTACTCTTGGGTACTTCGTCCTTACGGTCGTCTGCATCATCAGACTTTAGCTGACAACACTTCATATTACCGGCTAATATTTGCAGCTATGGCGACAAATTACTGCTTGGCTACACATCTGACACGTAACCGATGTGCTCTCCAAACAACAACACTTGCATTTCAGAACATGTCTTTCACACATGTCTACAAAATCACCTTCACCTTCAAATACAGTTTCCTTGCGACTGACAGAGACGTAGGCAAAGTTTAAAGTTGCTATTTCCATTAAATCTCGTTAATCAGAAAAACGGTAATTTACACCTGCAGCGGAACAAAATTCCGTTCCGCCCAGCGTCTGGCTCGAACCCACGACCCTGGGATTAAGAGTCTGACGCTCTACCGACTGAGCTAGCCGGCTACCTCGGTGAATACATGCCGGGTAGCACGTCATACAGTACTCGTTTGGGTTGGGTGGTCCCATATAGAAACTCTCCATGATGCCTAATGTTTTCCTAACGTCACACTCGTCACGTACTTCACTTTTATGTCATAATCATTTCTGAGAGGTAAAGAAATTGCATGACAACATGCAGAGCTAGTGGCGTCAAAATTAACACACATACTTTATGTGACTGAAAAGCCGAACGAGTTACTTTCCGACGTTGTTTTAGATGTGCAAGTGATAGTCAGAACTCGCTGTGTCGGCACTCTGCCGACCATTTCGCTAGTTAACACCGGTCTTGTTGTGTGTGTTTCAAGCTCAAGAGCATCTCCAAGCAAAAAATGGTCAACAGCAACATTCAGACGGTTTCGTACTGCTCAATTGCTACATTAAAACGTTATGTTTCTTTTTCAGAACTGGAAAAATACAAGCGTGACAGCATTCGAACCTGTAATCTTCAGATTCGAAATCCGACGCCTTATCCATTAGGCCACACGGTCACTGACGACCAACATTTACATGTATACGACTCATCTCGAAACGCTCACACCCCTGAGGATTTGTGTTTTCGTTCTACACAGCCGCTGCCCCTTGCTCTTTCCCACCCATTCGTTACATTCTACCTCTGACGAGACCGACCAAATATCGACTGAGAAACAAGACCACACACTTTGTGCATTCGGAATCGAAGGCAGGGCGTCCCTCGCCGCATTTGCTACGATTGCCATTTGCTACTTCTGCAGAAGCGGCGGCGGCGGCGGCGGCGACGACGACGACGACGACGACGACGAATATCGCGAGAGGCTCTGTGATATGTGAGAAATACATCTATAAAATGTAATTCAGACTGCCTCGTCCCACCTTATGCTGTACCGCTTTGGCAAATGCTTTATCTGCGCCATTCGCCTTAATCACATTTGAGAGTAATTCTTAAAAAAAGCGCCTGTCGCTAATTGTTCGTCATCACAGATACTGTTTGCTATACGGCCACGACGCGCAACTGATTTCCAAAATTCATCATTCTCGTGTTAGGATGGAACTTACGACTCCTGGTTTATTAGACCAGTGCTCTACCACTGAGCTAAAGAGGCGCGGCCTAGCGGTACTCTTGGGTACTTCGTCCTTACGGTCGTCTGCATCATCAGACTTTAGCTGACAACACTTCATATTAGCGGCTAATATTTGCAGCTATGGCGACAAATTACTGCTTGGCTACACATCTGACACGTAACCGATGTGCTCTCCAAACAACAACACTTGCATTTCAGAACATGTCTTTCACACATGTCTACAAAATCACCTTCACCTTCAAATACAGTTTCCTTGCGACTGACAGAGACGTAGGCAAAGTTTAAAGTTGCTATTTCCATTAAATCTCGTTAATCAGAAAAACGGTAATTTACACCTGCAGCGGAACAAAATTCCGTTCCGCCCAGCGTCTGGCTCGAACCCACGACCCTGGGATTAACAGTCTGACACTCTACCGACTGAGCTAGCCGGCTACCTCGGTGAATACATGCCGGGTAGCACGTCATACAGTACTCGTTTGGGTTGGGTGGTCCCATATAGAATCTCTCCATGATGCCTAATGTTTTCCTAACGTCACACTCGTCACGTACTTCACTTTTATGTCATAATCATTTCTGAGAGGTAAAGAAATTGCATGACAACATGCAGAGCTAGTGGCGTCAAAATTAACACACATACTTTATGTGACTGAAAAGCCGAACGAGTTACTTTCCGACGTTGTTTTAGATGTGCAAGTGATAGTCAGAACTCGCTGTGTCGGCACTCTGCCGACCATTTCGCTAGTTAACACCGGTCTTGTTGTGTGTGTTTCAAGCTCAAGAGCATCTCCAAGCAAAAAATGGTCAACAGCAACATTCAGACGGTTTCGTACTGCTCAATTGCTACATTAAAACGTTATGTTTCTTTTTCAGAACTGGAAAAATACAAGCGTGACAGCATTCGAACCTGTAATCTTCAGATCCGAAATCCGACGCCTTATCCATTACGCCACACGGTCACTGACGACCAACATTTTCATGTATACGACTCATCTCGAAACGCTCACACCCCTGAGGATTTGTGTTTTCGTTCTACACAGCCGCTGCCCCTTGCTCTTTCCCACCCATTCGTTACATTCAACCTCTGACGAGACCGACCAAATATAGACTGAGAAACAAGACCACACACTTTGTGCATTCGGAATCGAAGGCAGGGCGTCCCTCGCCGCATTTGCTACGATTGCCATTTGCTACTTCTGCAGAAGCGGCGGCGGCGGCGGCGACGACGACGACGACGAATATCGCGAGAGGCTCTGTGATATGTGAGAAATACATCTATAAAATGTAATTCAGACTGCCTCGTCCCACCTTATGCTGTACCGCTTTGGCAAATGCTTTATCTGCGCCATTCGCCTTAATCACATTTGAGAGTAATTCTTAAAAAAAACGCCTGTCGCTAATTGTTCGTCATCACAGATACTGTTTGCTATACGGCCACGACGCGCAACTGATTTCCAAAATTCATCTTTCTCGTGTTAGGATGGAACTTACGACTCCTGGTTTATTAGACCAGTGCTCTACCACTGAGCTAAAGAGGCGCGGCCTAGCGGTACTCTTGGGTACTTCGTCCTTACGGTCGTCTGCATCATCAGACTTTAGCTGACAACACTTCATATTACCGGCTAATATTTGCAGCTATGGCGACAAATTACTGCTTGGCTACACATCTGACACGTAACCGATGTGCTCTCCAAACAACAACACTTGCATTTCAGAACATGTCTTTCACACATGTCTACAAAATCACCTTCACCTTCAAATACAGTTTCCTTGCGACTGACAGAGACGTAGGCAAAGTTTAAAGTTGCTATTTCCATTAAATCTCGTTAATCAGAAAAACGGTAATTTACACCTGCAGCGGAACAAAATTCCGTTCCGCCCAGCGTCTGGCTCGAACCCACGACCCTGGGATTAAGAGTCTGACGCTCTACCGACTGAGCTAGCCGGCTACCTCGGTGAATACATGCCGGGTAGCACGTCATACAGTACTCGTTTGGGTTGGGTGGTCCCATATAGAAACTCTCCATGATGCCTAATGTTTTCCTAACGTCACACTCGTCACGTACTTCACTTTTATGTCATAATCATTTCTGAGAGGTAAAGAAATTGCATGACAACATGCAGAGCTAGTGGCGTCAAAATTAACACACATACTTTATGTGACTGAAAAGCCGAACGAGTTACTTTCCGACGTTGTTTTAGATGTGCAAGTGATAGTCAGAACTCGCTGTGTCGGCACTCTGCCGACCATTTCGCTAGTTAACACCGGTCTTGTTGTGTGTGTTTCAAGCTCAAGAGCATCTCCAAGCAAAAAATGGTCAACAGCAACATTCAGACGGTTTCGTACTGCTCAATTGCTACATTAAAACGTTATGTTTCTTTTTCAGAACTGGAAAAATACAAGCGTGACAGCATTCGAACCTGTAATCTTCAGATTCGAAATCCGACGCCTTATCCATTAGGCCACACGGTCACTGACGACCAACATTTACATGTATACGACTCATCTCGAAACGCTCACACCCCTGAGGATTTGTGTTTTCGTTCTACACAGCCGCTGCCCCTTGCTCTTTCCCACCCATTCGTTACATTCTACCTCTGACGAGACCGACCAAATATCGACTGAGAAACAAGACCACACACTTTGTGCATTCGGAATCGAAGGCAGGGCGTCCCTCGCCGCATTTGCTACGATTGCCATTTGCTACTTCTGCAGAAGCGGCGGCGGCGGCGGCGGCGACGACGACGACGACGACGACGAATATCGCGAGAGGCTCTGTGATATGTGAGAAATACATCTATAAAATGTAATTCAGACTGCCTCGTCCCACCTTATGCTGTACCGCTTTGGCAAATGCTTTATCTGCGCCATTCGCCTTAATCACATTTGAGAGTAATTCTTAAAAAAAACGCCTGTCGCTAATTGTTCGTCATCACAGATACTGTTTGCTATACGGCCACGACGCGCAACTGATTTCCAAAATTCATCTTTCTCGTGTTAGGATGGAACTTACGACTCCTGGTTTATTAGACCAGTGCTCTACCACTGAGCTAAAGAGGCGCGGCCTAGCGGTACTCTTGGGTACTTCGTCCTTACGGTCGTCTGCATCATCAGACTTTAGCTGACAACACTTCATATTAGCGGCTAATATTTGCAGCTATGGCGACAAATTACTGCTTGGCTACACATCTGACACGTAACCGATGTGCTCTCCAAACAACAACACTTGCATTTCAGAACATGTCTTTCACACATGTCTACAAAATCACCTTCACCTTCAAATACAGTTTCCTTGCGACTGACAGAGACGTAGGCAAAGTTTAAAGTTGCTATTTCCATTAAATCTCGTTAATCAGAAAAACGGTAATTTACACCTGCAGCGGAACAAAATTCCATTCCGCCCAGCGTCTGGCTCGAACCCACGACCCTGGGATTAACAGTCTGACGCTCTACCGACTGAGCTAGCCGGCTACCTCGGTGAATACATGCCGGGTAGCACGTCATACAGTACTCGTTTGGGTTGGGTGGTCCCATATAGAATCTCTCCATGATGCCTAATGTTTTCCTAACGTCACACTCGTCACGTACTTCACTTTTATGTCATAATCATTTCTGAGAGGTAAAGAAATTGCATGACAACATGCAGAGCTAGTGGCGTCAAAATTAACACACATACTTTATGTGACTGAAAAGCCGAACGAGTTACTTTCCGACGTTGTTTTAGATGTGCAAGTGATAGTCAGAACTCGCTGTGTCGGCACTCTGCCGACCATTTCGCTAGTTAACACCGGTCTTGTTGTGTGTGTTTCAAGCTCAAGAGCATCTCCAAGCAAAAAATGGTCAACAGCAACATTCAGACGGTTTCGTACTGCTCAATTGCTACATTAAAACGTTATGTTTCTTTTTCAGAACTGGAAAAATACAAGCGTGACAGCATTCGAACCTGTAATCTTCAGATCCGAAATCCGACGCCTTATCCATTACGCCACACGGTCACTGACGACCAACATTTTCATGTATACGACTCATCTCGAAACGCTCACACCCCTGAGGATTTGTGTTTTCGTTCTACACAGCCGCTGCCCCTTGCTCTTTCCCACCCATTCGTTACATTCAACCTCTGACGAGACCGACCAAATATAGACTGAGAAACAAGACCACACACTTTGTGCATTCGGAATCGAAGGCAGGGCGTCCCTCGCCGCATTTGCTACGATTGCCATTTGCTACTTCTGCAGAAGCGGCGGCGGCGGCGGCGACGACGACGACGACGAATATCGCGAGAGGCTCTGTGATATGTGAGAAATACATCTATAAAATGTAATTCAGACTGCCTCGTCCCACCTTATGCTGTACCGCTTTGGCAAATGCTTTATCTGCGCCATTCGCCTTAATCACATTTGAGAGTAATTCTTAAAAAAAACGCCTGTCGCTAATTGTTCGTCATCACAGATACTGTTTGCTATACGGCCACGACGCGCAACTGATTTCCAAAATTCATCTTTCTCGTGTTAGGATGGAACTTACGACTCCTGGTTTATTAGACCAGTGCTCTACCACTGAGCTAAAGTGGCGCGGCCTAGCGGTACTCTTGGGTACTTCGTCCTTACGGTCGTCTGCATCATCAGACTTTAGCTGACAACACTTCATATTACCGGCTAATATTTGCAGCTATGGCGACAAATTACTGCTTGGCTACACATCTGACACGTAACCGATGTGCTCTCCAAACAACAACACTTGCATTTCAGAACATGTCTTTCACACATGTCTACAAAATCACCTTCACCTTCAAATACAGTTTCCTTGCGACTGACAGAGACGTAGGCAAAGTTTAAAGTTGCTATTTCCATTAAATCTCGTTAATCAGAAAAACGGTAATTTACACCTGCAGCGGAACAAAATTCCGTTCCGCCCAGCGTCTGGCTCGAACCCACGACCCTGGGATTAAGAGTCTGACGCTCTACCGACTGAGCTAGCCGGCTACCTCGGTGAATACATGCCGGGTAGCACGTCATACAGTACTCGTTTGGGTTGGGTGGTCCCATATAGAAACTCTCCATGATGCCTAATGTTTTCCTAACGTCACACTCGTCACGTACTTCACTTTTATGTCATAATCATTTCTGAGAGGTAAAGAAATTGCATGACAACATGCAGAACTAGTGGCGTCAAAATTAACACACATACTTTATGTGACTGAAAAGCCGAACGAGTTACTTTCCGACGTTGTTTTAGATGTGCAAGTGATAGTCAGAACTCGCTGTGTCGGCACTCTGCCGACCATTTCGCTAGTTAACACCGGTCTTGTTGTGTGTGTTTCAAGCTCAAGAGCATCTCCAAGCAAAAAATGGTCAACAGCAACATTCAGACGGTTTCGTACTGCTCAATTGCTACATTAAAACGTTATGTTTCTTTTTCAGAACTGGAAAAATACAAGCGTGACAGCATTCGAACCTGTAATCTTCAGATCCGAAATCCGACGCCTTATCTATTAGGCCACACGGTCACTGACGACCAACATTTACATGTATACGACTCATCTCGAAACGCTCACACCCCTGAGGATTTGTGTTTTCGTTCTACACAGCCGCTGCCCCTTGCTCTTTCCCACCCATTCGTTACATTCTACCTCTGACGAGACCGACCAAATATCGACTGAGAAACAAGACCACACACTTTGTGCATTCGGAATCGAAGGCAGGGCGTCCCTCGCCGCATTTGCTACGATTGCCATTTGCTACTTCTGCAGAAGCGGCGGCGGCGGCGGCGACGACGACGACGACGAGGACGAATATCGCGAGAGGCTCTGAGATATGTGAGAAATACATCTATAAAATGTAATTCAGACTGCCTCGTCCCACCTTATGCTGTACCGCTTTGGCAAATGCTTTATCTGCGCCATTCGCCTTAATCGCATCTGAGAGTAATTCTTAAAAAAACGCCTGTCGCTAATTGTTCGTCATCACAGGTACTGTATGCTATACGGCCACGACGCGCAACTGATTTCCAAAATTCATCTTTCTCGTGTTAGGATGGAACTTACGACTCCTGGTTTATTAGACCAGTGCTCCACCACTGAGCTAAAGAGGCGCGGCCTAGCGGTACTCTTGGGTACTTCGTCCTTACGGTCGTCTGCATCATCAGACTTTAGCTGACAACACTTCATATTACCGGCTAATATTTGCAGCTATGGCGACAAATTACTGCTTGGCTACACATCTGACACGTAACCGATGTGCTCTCCAAACAACAACACTTGCATTTCAGAACATGTCTTTCACACATGTCTACAAAATCACCTTCACCTTTAAATACAGTTTCCTTGCGACTGACAGAGACGTAGGCAAAGTTTAAAGTTGCTATTTCCATTAAATCTCGTTAATCAGAAAAACGGTAATTTACACCTGCAGCGGAACAAAATTCCGTTCCGCCCAGCGTCTGGCTCGAACCCACGACCCTGGGATTAAGAGTCTGACGCTCTACCGACTGAGCTAGCCGGCTACCTCGGTGAATACATGCCGGGTAGCACGTCATACAGTACTCGTTTGGGTTGGGTGGTCCCATATAGAAACTCTCCATGATGCCTAATGTTTTCCTAACGTCACACTCGTCACGTACTTCACTTTTATGTCATAATCATTTCTGAGAGGTAAAGAAATTGCATGACAACATGCAGAGCTAGTGGCGTCAAAATTAAGACACATACTTTATGTGACTGAAAAGCCGAACGAGTTACTTTCCGACGTTGTTTTAGATGTGCAAGTGATAGTCAGAACTCGCTGTGTCGGCACTCTGCCGACCATTTCGCTAGTTAACACCGGTCTTGTTGTGTGTGTTTCAAGCTCAAGAGCATCTCCAAGCAAAAAATGGTCAACAGCAACATTCAGACGGTTTCGTACTGCTCAATTGCTACATTAAAACGTTATGTTTCTTTTTCAGAACTGGAAAAATACAAGCGTGACAGCATTCGAACCTGTAATCTTCAGATCCGAAATCCGACGCCTTATCCATTAGGCCACACGGTCACTGACGACCAACATTTACATGTATACGACTCATCTCGAAACGCTCACACCCCTGAGGATTTGTGTTTTCGTTCTACACAGCCGCTGCCCCTTGCTCTTTCCCACCCATTCGTTACATTCTACCTCTGACGAGACCGACCAAATATCGACTGAGAAACAAGACCACACACTTTGTGCATTCGGAATCGAAGGCAGGGCGTCCCTCGCCGCATTTGCTACGATTGCCATTTGCTACTTCTGCAGAAGCGGCGGCGGCGGCGGCGGCGACGACGACGACGACGACGACGACGAATATCGCGAGAGGCTCTGTGATATGTGAGAAATACATCTATAAAATGTAATTCAGACTGCCTCGTCCCACCTTATGCTGTACCGCTTTGGCAAATGCTTTATCTGCGCCATTCGCCTTAATCACATTTGAGAGTAATTCTTAAAAAAAACGCCTGTCGCTAATTGTTCGTCATCACAGATACTGTTTGCTATACGGCCACGACGCGCAACTGATTTCCAAAATTCATCTTTCTCGTGTTAGGATGGAACTTACGACTCCTGGTTTATTACACCAGTGCTCTACCACTGAGCTAAAGAGGCGCGGCCTAGCGGTACTCTTGGGTACTTCGTCCTTACGGTCGTCTGCATCATCAGACTTTAGCTGACAACACTTCATATTAGCGGCTAATATTTGCAGCTATGGCGACAAATTACTGCTTGGCTACACATCTGACACGTAACCGATGTGCTCTCCAAACAACAACACTTGCATTTCAGAACATGTCTTTCACACATGTCTACAAAATCACCTTCACCTTCAAATACAGTTTCCTTGCGACTGACAGAGACGTAGGCAAAGTTTAAAGTTGCTATTTCCATTAAATCTCGTTAATCAGAAAAACGGTAATTTACACCTGCAGCGGAACAAAATTCCGTTCCGCCCAGCGTCTGGCTCGAACCCACGACCCTGGGATTAACAGTCTGACGCTCTACCGACTGAGCTAGCCGGCTACCTCGGTGAATACATGCCGGGTAGCACGTCATACAGTACTCGTTTGGGTTGGGTGGTCCCATATAGAATCTCTCCATGATGCCTAATGTTTTCCTAACGTCACACTCGTCACGTACTTCACTTTTATGTCATAATCATTTCTGAGAGGTAAAGAAATTGCATGACAACATGCAGAGCTAGTGGCGTCAAAATTAACACACATACTTTATGTGACTGAAAAGCCGAACGAGTTACTTTCCGACGTTGTTTTAGATGTGCAAGTGATAGTCAGAACTCGCTGTGTCGGCACTCTGCCGACCATTTCGCTAGTTAACACCGGTCTTGTTGTGTGTGTTTCAAGCTCAAGAGCATCTCCAAGCAAAAAATGGTCAACAGCAACATTCAGACGGTTTCGTACTGCTCAATTGCTACATTAAAACGTTATGTTTCTTTTTCAGAACTGGATAAATGCAAGCGTGATAGCATTCGAACCTGTAATCTTCAGATCCGAAATCCGACGCCTTATCCATTACGCCACACGGTCACTGACGACCAACATTTTCATGTATACGACTCATCTCGAAACGCTCACACCCCTGAGGATTTGTGTTTTCGTTCTACACAGCCGCTGCCCCTTGCTCTTTCCCACCCATTCGTTACATTCAACCTCTGACGAGACCGACCAAATATAGACTGAGAAACAAGACCACACACTTTGTGCATTCGGAATCGAAGGCAGGGCGTCCCTCGCCGCATTTGCTACGATTGCCATTTGCTACTTCTGCAGAAGCGGCGGCGGCGGCGGCGACGACGACGACGACGAATATCGCGAGAGGCTCTGTGATATGTGAGAAATACATCTATAAAATGTAATTCAGACTGCCTCGTCCCACCTTATGCTGTACCGCTTTGGCAAATGCTTTATCTGCGCCATTCGCCTTAATCACATTTGAGAGTAATTCTTAAAAAAAACGCCTGTCGCTAATTGTTCGTCATCACAGATACTGTTTGCTATACGGCCACGACGCGCAACTGATTTCCAAAATTCATCTTTCTCGTGTTAGGATGGAACTTACGACTCCTGGTTTATTAGACCAGTGCTCTACCACTGAGCTAAAGAGGCGCGGCCTAGCGGTACTCTTGGGTACTTCGTCCTTACGGTCGTCTGCATCATCAGACTTTAGCTGACAACACTTCATATTACCGGCTAATATTTGCAGCTATGGCGACAAATTACTGCTTGGCTACACATCTGACACGTAACCGATGTGCTCTCCAAACAACAACACTTGCATTTCAGAACATGTCTTTCACACATGTCTACAAAATCACCTTCACCTTCAAATACAGTTTCCTTGCGACTGACAGAGACGTAGGCAAAGTTTAAAGTTGCTATTTCCATTAAATCTCGTTAATCAGAAAAACGGTAATTTACACCTGCAGCGGAACAAAATTCCGTTCCGCCCAGCGTCTGGCTCGAACCCACGACCCTGGGATTAAGAGTCTGACGCTCTACCGACTGAGCTAGCCGGCTACCTCGGTGAATACATGCCGGGTAGCACGTCATACAGTACTCGTTTGGGTTGGGTGGTCCCATATAGAAACTCTCCATGATGCCTAATGTTTTCCTAACGTCACACTCGTCACGTACTTCACTTTTATGTCATAATCATTTCTGAGAGGTAAAGAAATTGCATGACAACATGCAGAACTAGTGGCGTCAAAATTAACACACATACTTTATGTGACTGAAAAGCCGAACGAGTTACTTTCCGACGTTGTTTTAGATGTGCAAGTGATAGTCAGAACTCGCTGTGTCGGCACTCTGCCGACCATTTCGCTAGTTAACACCGGTCTTGTTGTGTGTGTTTCAAGCTCAAGAGCATCTCCAAGCAAAAAATGGTCAACAGCAACATTCAGACGGTTTCGTACTGCTCAATTGCTACATTAAAACGTTATGTTTCTTTTTCAGAACTGGAAAAATACAAGCGTGACAGCATTCGAACCTGTAATCTTCAGATCCGAAGTCCGACGCCTTATCCATTACGCCACACGGTCATTGACGACCAACATTTACATGTATACGACTCATCTCGAAACGCTCACACCCCTGAGGATTTGTGTTTTCGTTCTACACAGCCGCTGCCCCTTGCTCTTTCCCACCCATTCGTTACATTCAACCTCTGACGAGACCGACCAAATATAGACTGAGAAACAAGACCACACACTTTGTGCATTCGGAATCGAAGGCAGGGCGTCCCTCGCCGCATTTGCTACGATTGCCATTTGCTACTTCTGCAGAAGCAGCGGCGGCGGCGACGACGACGACGACGACGAGGACGAATATCGCGAGAGGCTCTGAGATATGTGAGAAATACATCTATAAAATGTAATTCAGACTGCCTCGTCCCACCTTATGCTGTACCGCTTTGGCAAATGCTTTATCTGCGCCATTCGCCTTAATCGCATCTGAGAGTAATTCTTAAAAAAACGCCTGTCGCTAATTGTTCGTCATCACAGGTACTGTATGCTATACGGCCACGACGCGCAACTGATTTCCAAAATTCATCTTTCTCGTGTTAGGATGGAACTTACGACTCCTGGTTTACTAGACCAGTGCTCCACCACTGAGCTAAAGAGGCGCGGCCTAGCGGTACTCTTGGGTACTTCGTCCTTACGGTCGTCTGCATCATCAGACTTTAGCTGACAACACTTCATATTACCGGCTAATATTTGCAGCTATGGCGACAAATTACTGCTTGGCTACACATCTGACACGTAACCGATGTGCTCTCCAAACAACAACACTTGCATTTCAGAACATGTCTTTCACACATGTCTACAAAATCACCTTCACCTTCAAATACAGTTTCCTTGCGACTGACAGAGACGTAGGCAAAGTTTAAAGTTGCTATTTCCATTAAATCTCGTTAATCAGAAAAACGGTAATTTACACCTGCAGCGGAACAAAATTCCGTTCCGCCCAGCGTCTGGCTCGAACCCACGACCCTGGGACTAAGAGTCTGACGCTCTACCGACTGAGCTAGCCGGCTACCTCGGTGAATACCTGCCGGGTAGCACGTCACACAGTACTCGTTTGGGTTGGGTGGTCCCATACAGAATCTCTCCATGATGCCTAATGTTTTCCTAACGTCACACTCGTCACGTACTTCACTTTTATGTCATAATCATTTCTGAGAGGTAAAGAAATTGCATGACAACATGCAGAGCTAGTGGCGTCAAAATTAACACACACACTTTATGTGACTGAAAAGCCGAACGAGTTACTTTCCGACGTTGTTTTAGATGTGCACGTGATAGTCAGAACTCGCTGTGTCGGCACTCTGCCGACCATTTCGCTAGTTAACACCGGTCTTGTTGTGTGTGTTTCAAGCTCAAGAGCATCCCAAGCAAAAAATGGTCAACAGCAACATTCAGACGGTTTCGTACTGCTCAATTGCTACATTAAAACGTTATGTTTCTTTTTCAGAACTGGAAAAATACAAGCGTGACAGCATTCGAACCTGTAATCTTCAGATCCGAAATCCGACGCCTTATCCATTAGGCCACACGGTCACTGACGACCAACATTTACATGTATACGACTCATCTCGAAACGCTCACACCCCTGAGGATTTGTGTTTTCGTTCTACACAGTCGCTGCCCCTTGCTCTTTCCCACCCATTCGTTACATTCTACCTCTGACGAGACCGACCAAATATCGACTGAGAAACAAGACCACACACTTTGTGCATTCGGAATCGAAGGCAGGGCGTCCCTCGCCGCATTTGCTACGATTGCCATTTGCTACTTCTGCAGAAGCGGCGGCGGCGGCGACGACGACGACGACGACGAATATCGCGAGAGGCTCTGTGATATGTGAGAAATACATCTATAAAATGTAATTCAGACTGCCTCGTCCCACCTTATGCTGTACCGCTTTGGCAAATGCTTTATCTGCGCCATTCGCCTTAATCACATTTGAGAGTAATTCTTAAAAAAAACGCCTGTCGCTAATTGTTCGTCATCACAGATACTGTTTGCTATACGGCCACGACGCGCAACTGATTTCCAAAATTCATCTTTCTCGTGTTAGGATGGAACTTACGACTCCTGGTTTATTTGACCAGTGCTCTACCACTGAGCTAAAGAGGCGCGGCCTAGCGGTACTCTTGGGTACTTCGTCCTTACGGTCGTCTGCATCATCAGACTTTAGCTGACAACACTTCATATTACCGGCTAATATTTGCAGCTATGGCGACAAATTACTGCTTGGCTACACATCTGACACGTAACCGATGTGCTCTCCAAACAACAACACTTGCATTTCAGAACATGTCTTTCACACATGTCTACAAAATCACCTTCACCTTCAAATACAGTTTCCTTGCGACTGACAGAGACGTAGGCAAAGTTTAAAGTTGCTATTTCCATTAAATCTCGTTAATCAGAAAAACGGTAATTTACACCTGCAGCGGAACAAAATTCCGTTCCGCCCAGCGTCTGGCTCGAACCCACGACCCTGGGATTAAGAGTCTGACGCTCTACCGACTGAGCTAGCCGGCTACCTCGGTGAATACATGCCGGGTAGCACGTCATACAGTACTCGTTTGGGTTGGGTGGTCCCATATAGAAACTCTCCATGATGCCTAATGTTTTCCTAACGTCACACTCGTCACGTACTTCACTTTTATGTCATAATCATTTCTGAGAGGTAAAGAAATTGCATGACAACATGCAGAGCTAGTGGCGTCAAAATTAACACACATACTTTATGTGACTGAAAAGCCGAACGAGTTACTTTCCGACGTTGTTTTAGATGTGCAAGTGATAGTCAGAACTCGCTGTGTCGGCACTCTGCCGACCATTTCGCTAGTTAACACCGGTCTTGTTGTGTGTGTTTCAAGCTCAAGAGCATCTCCAAGCAAAAAATGGTCAACAGCAACATTCAGACGGTTTCGTACTGCTCAATTGCTACATTAAAACGTTATGTTTCTTTTTCAGAACTGGAAAAATACAAGCGTGACAGCATTCGAACCTGTAATCTTCAGATCCGAAATCCGACGCCTTATCCATTACGCCACACGGTCACTGACGACCAACATTTACATGTATACGACTCATCTCGAAACGCTCACACCCCTGAGGATTTGTGTTTTCGTTCTACACAGCCGCTGCCCCTTGCTCTTTCCCACCCATTCGTTACATTCTACCTCTGACGAGACCGACCAAATATCGACTGAGAAACAAGACCACACACTTTGTGCATTCGGAATCGAAGGCAGGGCGTCCCTCGCCGCATTTGCTACGATTGCCATTTGCTACTTCTGCAGAAGCGGCGGCGGCGGCGACGACGACGACGACGACGAGGACGAATATCGCGAGAGGCTCTGAGATATGTGAGAAATACATCTATAAAATGTAATTCAGACTGCCTCGTCCCACCTTATGCTGTACCGCTTTGGCAAATGCTTTATCTGCGCCATTCGCCTTAATCGCATCTGAGAGTAATTCTTAAAAAAACGCCTGTCGCTAATTGTTCGTCATCACAGGTACTGTATGCTATACGGCCACGACGCGCAACTGATTTCCAAAATTCATCTTTCTCGTGTTAGGATGGAACTTACGACTCCTGGTTTATTAGACCAGTGCTCCACCACTGAGCTAAAGAGGCGCGGCCTAGCGGTACTCTTGGGTACTTCGTCCTTACGGTCGTCTGCATCATCAGACTTTAGCTGACAACACTTCATATTACCGGCTAATATTTGCAGCTATGGCGACAAATTACTGCTTGGCTACACATCTGACACGTAACCGATGTGCTCTCCAAACTACAACACTTGCATTTCAGAACATGTCTTTCACACATGTCTACAAAATCACCTTCACCTTTAAATACAGTTTCCTTGCGACTGACAGAGACGTAGGCAAAGTTTAAAGTTGCTATTTCCATTAAATCTTGTTAATCAGAAAAACGGAAATTTACACCTGCAGCGGAACAAAATTCCGTTCCGCCCAGCGTCTGGCTCGAACCCACGACCCTGGGATTAAGAGTCTGACGCTCTACTGACTGAGCTAGCCGGCTACCTCGGTGAATACATGCCGGGTAGCACGTCATACAGTACTCGTTTGGGTTGGGTGGTCCCATATAGAATCTCTCCATGATGCCTAATGTTTTCCCAACGTCACACTCGTCACGTACTTCACTTTTATGTCATAATCATTTCTGAGAAGTAAAGAAATTGCATGACAACATGCAGAGCTAGTGGCGTCAAAATTAAGACACATACTTTATGTGACTGAAAAGCCGAACGAGTTACTTTCCGACGTTGTTTTAGATGTGCAAGTGATAGTCAGAACTCGCTGTGTCGGCACTCTGCCGACCATTTCGCTAGTTAACACCGGTCTTGTTGTGTGTGTTTCAAGCTCAAGAGCATCTCCAAGCAAAAAATGGTCAACAGCAACATTCAGACGGTTTCGTACTGCTCAATTGCTACATTAAAACGTTATGTTTCTTTTTCAGAACTGGAAAAATACAAGCGTGACAGCATTCGAACCTGTAATCTTCAGATCCGAAGTCCGACGCCTTATCCATTAGGCCACACGGTCACTGACGACCAACATTTACATGTATACGACTCATCTCGAAACGCTCACACCCCTGAGGATTTGTGTTTTCGTTCTACACAGCCGCTGCCCCTTGCTCTTTCCCACCCATTCGTTACATTCAACCTCTGACGAGACCGACCAAATATAGACTGAGAAACAAGACCACACACTTTGTGCATTCGGAATCGAAGGCAGGGCGTCCCTCGCCGCATTTGCTACGATTGCCATTTGCTACTTCTGCAGAAGCAGCGGCGGCGGCGGCGGCGGCGACGACGACGACGAATATCGCGAGAGGCTCTGTGATATGTGAGAAATACATCTATAAAATGTAATTCAGACTGCCTCGTCCCACCTTATGCTGTACCGCTTTGGCAAATGCTTTATCTGCGCCATTCGCCTTAATCGCATCTGAGAGTAATTCTTAAAAAAACGCCTGTCGCTAATTGTTCGTCATCACAGGTACTGTATGCTATACGGCCACGACGCGCAACTGATTTCCAAAATTCATCTTTCTCGTGTTAGGATGGAACTTACGACTCCTGGTTTATTAGACCAGTGCTCCACCACTGAGCTAAAGAGGCGCGGCCTAGCGGTACTCTTGGGTACTTCGTCCTTACGGTCGTCTGCATCATCAGACTTTAGCTGACAACACTTCATATTACCGGCTAATATTTGCAGCTATGGCGACAAATTACTGCTTGGCTACACATCTGACACGTAACCGATGTGCTCTCCAAACAACAACACTTGCATTTCAGAACATGTCTTTCACACATGTCTACAAAATCACCTTCACCTTCAAATACAGTTTCCTTGCGACTGACAGAGACGTAGGCAAAGTTTAAAGTTGCTATTTCCATTAAATCTCGTTAATCAGAAAAACGGTAATTTACACCTGCAGCGGAACAAAATTCCGTTCCGCCCAGCGTCTGGCTCGAACCCACGACCCTGGGACTAAGAGTCTGACGCTCTACCGACTGAGCTAGCCGGCTACCTCGGTGAATACCTGCCGGGTAGCACGTCACACAGTACTCGTTTGGGTTGGGTGGTCCCATACAGAATCTCTCCATGATGCCTAATGTTTTCCTAACGTCACACTCGTCACGTACTTCACTTTTATGTCATAATCATTTCTGAGAGGTAAAGAAATTGCATGACAACATGCAGAGCTAGTGGCGTCAAAATTAACACACACACTTTATGTGACTGAAAAGCCGAACGAGTTACTTTCCGACGTTGTTTTAGATGTGCACGTGATAGTCAGAACTCGCTGTGTCGGCACTCTGCCGACCATTTCGCTAGTTAACACCGGTCTTGTTGTGTGTGTTTCAAGCTCAAGAGCATCTCCAAGCAAAAAATGGTCAACAGCAACATTCAGACGGTTTCGTACTGCTCAATTGCTACATTAAAACGTTATGTTTCTTTTTCAGAACTGGAAAAATACAAGCGTGACAGCATTCGAACCTGTAATCTTCAGATCCGAAATCCGACGCCTTATCCATTACGCCACACGGTCACTGACGACCAACATTTACATGTATACGACTCATCTCGAAACGCTCACACCCCTGAGGATTTGTGTTTTCGTTCTACACAGCCGCTGCCCCTTGCTCTTTCCCACCCATTCGTTACATTCAACCTCTGACGAGACCGACCAAATATAGACTGAGAAACAAGACGACACACTTTGTGCATTCGGAATCGAAGGCAGGGCGTCCCTCGCCGCATTTGCTACGATTGCCATTTGCTACTTCTGCAGAAGCGGCGGCGGCGGCGGCGGCGGCGGCGACGACGACGACGACGACGACGACGACGACGAATATCGCGAGAGGCTCTGTGATATGTGAGAAATACATCTATAAAATGTAATTCAGACTGCCTCGTCCCACCTTATGCTGTACCGCTTTGGCAAATGCTTTATCTGCGCCATTCGCCTTAATCACATTTGAGAGTAATTCTTAAAAAAAACGCCTGTCGCTAATTGTTCGTCATCACAGATACTGTTTGCTATACGGCCACGACGCGCAACTGATTTCCAAAATTCATCTTTCTCGTGTTAGGATGGAACTTACGACTCCTGGTTTATTAGACCAGTGCTCTACCACTGAGCTAAAGAGGCGCGGCCTAGCGGTACTCTTGGGTACTTCGTCCTTATGGTCGTCTGCATCATCAGACTTTAGCTGACAACACTTCATATTACCGGCTAATATTTGCAGCTATGGCGACAAATTACTGCTTGGCTACACATCTGACACGTAACCGATGTGCTCTCCAAACAACAACACTTGCATTTCAGAACATGTCTTTCACACATGTCTACAAAATCACCTTCACCTTCAAATACAGTTTCCTTGCGACTGACAGAGACGTAGGCAAAGTTTAAAGTTGCTATTTCCATTAAATCTCGTTAATCAGAAAAACGGTAATTTACACCTGCAGCGGAACAAAATTTCGTTCCGCCCAGCGTCTGGCTCGAACCCACGACCCTGGGATTAAGAGTCTGACGCTCTACCGACTGAGCTAGCCGGCTACCTCGGTGAATACATGCCGGGTAGCACGTCATACAGTACTCGTTTGGGTTGGGTGGTCCCATATAGAAACTCTCCATGATGCCTAATGTTTTCCTAACGTCACACTCGTCACGTACTTCACTTTTATGTCATAATCATTTCTGAGAGGTAAAGAAATTGCATGACAACATGCAGAGCTAGTGGCGTCAAAATTAACACACATACTTTATGTGACTGAAAAGCCGAACGAGTTACTTTCCGACGTTGTTTTAGATGTGCAAGTGATAGTCAGAACTCGCTGTGTCGGCACTCTGCCGACCATTTCGCTAGTTAACACCGGTCTTGTTGTGTGTGTTTCAAGCTCAAGAGCATCTCCAAGCAAAAAATGGTCAACAGCAACATTCAGACGGTTTCATACTGCTCAATTGCTACATTAAAACGTTATGTTTCTTTTTCAGAACTGGAAAAATACAAGCGTGACAGCATTCGAACCTGTAATCTTCAGATCCGAAGTCCGACGCCTTATCCATTACGCCACACGGTCACTGACGACCAACATTTACATGTATACGACTCATCTCGAAACGCTCACACCCCTGAGGATTTGTGTTTTCGTTCTACACAGCCGCTGCCCCTTGCTCTTTCCCACCCATTCGTTACATTCAACCTCTGACGAGACCGACCAAATATAGACTGAGAAACAAGACCACACACTTTGTGCATTCGGAATCGAAGGCAGGGCGTCCCTCGCCGCATTTGCTACGATTGCCATTTGCTACTTCTGCAGAAGCAGCGGCGGCGGCGACGACGACGACGACGACGACGACGAGGACGAATATCGCGAGAGGCTCTGAGATATGTGAGAAATACATCTATAAAATGTAATTCAGACTGCCTCGTCCCACCTTATGCTGTACCGCTTTGGCAAATGCTTTATCTGCGCCATTCGCCTTAATCGCATCTGAGAGTAATTCTTAAAAAAACGCCTGTCGCTAATTGTTCGTCATCACAGGTACTGTATGCTATACGGCCACGACGCGCAACTGATTTCCAAAATTCATCTTTCTCGTGTTAGGATGGAACTTACGACTCCTGGTTTATTAGACCAGTGCTCCACCACTGAGCTAAAGAGGCGCGGCCTAGCGGTACTCTTGGGTACTTCGTCCTTACGGTCGTCTGCATCATCAGACTTTAGCTGACAACACTTCATATTACCGGCTAATATTTGCAGCTATTTCGACAAATTACTGCTTGGCTACACATCTGACACGTAACCGATGTGCTCTCCAAACAACAACACTTGCATTTCAGAACATGTCTTTCACACATATCTACAAAATCGCCTTCACCTTCAAATACAGTTTCCTTGCGACTGACAGAGACGTAGGCAAAGTTTAAAGTTGCTATTTCCATTAAATCTTGTTAATCAGAGAAACGGTAATTTACACCTGCAGCGGAACAAAATTCCGTTCCGCCCAGCGTCTGGCTCGAACCCACGACCCTGGGATTAAGAGTCTGACGCTCTACCGACTGAGCTAGCCGGCTACCTCGGTGAATACATGCCGGGTAGCACGTCATACAGTAATCGATTGGGTTGGGTGGTCCCATATAGAATCTCTCCATGATGCCTAATGTTTTCCTAACGTCACACTCGTCACGTACTTCACTTTTATGTCATAATCATTTCTGAGAGGTAAAGAAATTGCATGACAACATGCAGAGCTAGTGGCGTCAAAATTAACACACACACTTTATGTGACTGAAAAGCCGAACGAGTTACTTTCCGACGTTGTTTTAGATGTGCACGTGATAGTCAGAACTCGCTGTGTCGGCACTCTGCCGACCATTTCGCTAGTTAACACCGGTCTTGTTGTGTGTGTTTCAAGCTCAAGAGCATCTCCAAGCAAAAAATGGTCAACAGCAACATTCAGACGGTTTCGTACTGCTCAATTGCTACATTAAAACGTTATGTTTCTTTTTCAGAACTGGAAAAATACAAGCGTGACAGCATTCGAACCTGTAATCTTCAGATCCGAAATCCGACGCCTTATCCATTACGCCACACGGTCACTGACGACCAACATTTACATGTATACGACTCATCTCGAAACGCTCACACCCCTGAGGATTTGTGTTTTCGTTCTACACAGTCGCTGCCCCTTGCTCTTTCCCACCCATTCGTTACATTCTACCTCTGACGAGACCGACCAAATATCGACTGAGAAACAAGACCACACACTTTGTGCATTCGGAATCGAAGGCAGGGCGTCCCTCGCCGCATTTGCTACGATTGCCATTTGCTACTTCTGCAGAAGCGGCGGCGGCGGCGGCGACGACGACGACGACGAGGACGAATATCACGAGAGGCTCTGAGATATGTGAGAAATACATCTATAAAATGTAATTCAGACTGCCTCGTCCCACCTTATGCTGTACCGCTTTGGCAAATGCTTTATCTGCGCCATTCGCCTTAATCGCATCTGAGAGTAATTCTTAAAAAAACGCCTGTCGCTAATTGTTCGTCATCACAGGTACTGTATGCTATACGGCCACGACGCGCAACTGATTTCCAAAATTCATCTTTCTCGTGTTAGGATGGAACTTACGACTCCTGGTTTATTAGACCAGTGCTCCACCACTGAGCTAAAGAGGCGCGGCCTAGCGGTACTCTTGGGTACTTCGTCCTTACGGTCGTCTGCATCATCAGACTTTAGGTGACAACACTTCATATTACCGGCTAATATTTGCAGCTATGGCGACAAATTACTGCTTGGCTACACATCTGACACGTAACCGATGTGCTCTCCAAACAACAACACTTGCATTTCAGAACATGTCTTTCACACATGTCTACAAAATCACCTTCACCTTCAAATACAGTTTCCTTGCGACTGACAGAGACGTAGGCAAAGTTTAAAGTTGCTATTTCCATTAAATCTCGTTAATCAGAAAAACGGAAATTTACACCTGCAGCGGAACAAAATTCCGTTCCGCCCAGCGTCTGGCTCGAACCCACGACCCTGGGATTAAGAGTCTGACGCTCTACCGACTGAGCTAGCCGGCTACCTCGGTGAATACATGCCGGGTAGCACGTCATACAGTACTCGTTTGGGTTGGGTGGTCCCATATAGAATCTCTCCATGATGCCTAATGTTTTCCCAACGTCACACTCGTCACGTACTTCACTTTTATGTCATAATCATTTCTGAGAGGTAAAGAAATTGCATGACAACATGCAGAGCTAGTGGCGTCAAAATTAACACACATACTTTATGTGACTGAAAAGCCGAACGAGTTACTTTCCGACGTTGTTTTAGATGTGCAACTGATAGTCAGAACTCGCTGTGTCGGCACTCTGCCGACCATTTCGCTAGTTAACACCGGTCTTGTTGTGTGTGTTTCAAGCTCAAGAGCATCTCCAAGCAAAAAATGGTCAACAGCAACATTCAGACGGTTTCGTACTGCTCAATTGCTACATTAAAACGTTATGTTTCTTTTTCAGAACTGGAAAAATACAAGCGTGACAGCATTCGAACCTGTAATCTTCAGATCCGAAGTCCGACGCCTTATCCATTACGCCACACGGTCACTGACGACCAACATTTACATGTATACGACTCATCTCGAAACGCTCACACCCCTGAGGATTTGTGTTTTCGTTCTACACAGTCGCTGCCCCTTGCTCTTTCCCACCCATTCGTTACATTCTACCTCTGACGAGACCGACCAAATATCAACTGAGAAACAAGACCACACACTTTGTGCATTCGGAATCGAAGGCAGGGCGTCCCTCGCCGCATTTGCTACGATTGCCATTTGCTACTTCTGCAGAAGCGGCGGCGGCGGCGGCGGCGGCGGCGACGACGACGACGACGACGACGACGACGACGAATATCGCGAGAGGCTCTGTGATATGTGAGAAATACATCTATAAAATGTAATTCAGACTGCCTCGTCCCACCTTATGCTGTACCGCTTTGGCAAATGCTTTATCTGCGCCATTCGCCTTAATCACATTTGAGAGTAATTCTTAAAAAAAACGCCTGTCGCTAATTGTTCGTCATCACAGATACTGTTTGCTATACGGCCACGACGCGCAACTGATTTCCAAAATTCATCTTTCTCGTGTTAGGATGGAACTTACGACTCCCGGTTTATTAGACCAGTGCTCTACCACTGAGCTAAAGAGGCGCGGCCTAGCGGTACTCTTGGGTACTTCGTCCTTATGGTCGTCTGCATCATCAGACTTTAGCTGACAACACTTCATATTACCGGCTAATATTTGCAGCTATGGCGACAAATTACTGCTTGGCTACACATCTGACACGTAACCGATGTGCTCTCCAAACAACAACACTTGCATTTCAGAACATGTCTTTCACACATGTCTACAAAATCACCTTCACCTTCAAATACAGTTTCCTTGCGACTGACAGAGACGTAGGCAAAGTTTAAAGTTGCTATTTCCATTAAATCTCGTTAATCAGAAAAACGGTAATTTACACCTGCAGCGGAACAAAATTTCGTTCCGCCCAGCGTCTGGCTCGAACCCACGACCCTGGGATTAAGAGTCTGACACTCTACCGACTGAGCTAGCCGGCTACCTCGGTGAATACATGCCGGGTAGCACGTCATACAGTACTCGTTTGGGTTGGGTGGTCCCATATAGAAACTCTCCATGATGCCTAATGTTTTCCTAACGTCACACTCGTCACGTACTTCACTTTTATGTCATAATCATTTCTGAGAGGTAAAGAAATTGCATGACAACATGCAGAGCTAGTGGCGTCAAAATTAACACACATACTTTATGTGACTGAAAAGCCGAACGAGTTACTTTCCGACGTTGTTTTAGATGTGCAAGTGATAGTCAGAACTCGCTGTGTCGGCACTCTGCCGACCATTTCGCTAGTTAACACCGGTCTTGTTGTGTGTGTTTCAAGCTCAAGAGCATCTCCAAGCAAAAAATGGTCAACAGCAACATTCAGACGGTTTCATACTGCTCAATTGCTACATTAAAACGTTATGTTTCTTTTTCAGAACTGGAAAAATACAAGCGTGACAGCATTCGAACCTGTAATCTTCAGATCCGAAGTCCGACGCCTTATCCATTACGCCACACGGTCACTGACGACCAACATTTACATGTATACGACTCATCTCGAAACGCTCACACCCCTGAGGATTTGTGTTTTCGTTCTACACAGCCGCTGCCCCTTGCTCTTTCCCACCCATTCGTTACATTCAACCTCTGACGAGACCGACCAAATATAGACTGAGAAACAAGACCACACACTTTGTGCATTCGGAATCGAAGGCAGGGCGTCCCTCGCCGCATTTGCTACGATTGCCATTTGCTACTTCTGCAGAAGCAGCGGCGGCGGCGACGACGACGACGACGACGACGACGAGGACGAATATCGCGAGAGGCTCTGAGATATGTGAGAAATACATCTATAAAATGTAATTCAGACTGCCTCGTCCCACCTTATGCTGTACCGCTTTGGCAAATGCTTTATCTGCGCCATTCGCCTTAATCGCATCTGAGAGTAATTCTTAAAAAAACGCCTGTCGCTAATTGTTCGTCATCACAGGTACTGTATGCTATACGGCCACGACGCGCAACTGATTTCCAAAATTCATCTTTCTCGTGTTAGGATGGAACTTACGACTCCTGGTTTATTAGACCAGTGCTCCACCACTGAGCTAAAGAGGCGCGGCCTAGCGGTACTCTTGGGTACTTCGTCCTTACGGTCGTCTGCATCATCAGACTTTAGCTGACAACACTTCATATTACCGGCTAATATTTGCAGCTATTTCGACAAATTACTGCTTGGCTACACATCTGACACGTAACCGATGTGCTCTCCAAACAACAACACTTGCATTTCAGAACATGTCTTTCACACATGTCTACAAAATCACCTTCACCTTCAAATACAGTTTCCTTGCGACTGACAGAGACGTAGGCAAAGTTTAAAGTTGCTATTTCCATTAAATCTCGTTAATCAGAAAAACGGAAATTTACACCTGCAGCGGAACAAAATTCCGTTCCGCCCAGCGTCTGGCTCGAACCCACGACCCTGGGATTAAGAGTCTGACGCTCTACCGACTGAGCTAGCCGGCTACCTCGGTGAATACATGCCGGGTAGCACGTCATACAGTACTCGTTTGGGTTGGGTGGTCCCATATAGAATCTCTCCATGATGCCTAATGTTTTCCCAACGTCACACTCGTCACGTACTTCACTTTTATGTCATAATCATTTCTGAGAGGTAAAGAAATTGCATGACAACATGCAGAGCTAGTGGCGTCAAAATTAACACACATACTTTATGTGACTGAAAAGCCGAACGAGTTACTTTCCGACGTTGTTTTAGATGTGCAACTGATAGTCAGAACTCGCTGTGTCGGCACTCTGCCGACCATTTCGCTAGTTAACACCGGTCTTGTTGTGTGTGTTTCAAGCTCAAGAGCATCTCCAAGCAAAAAATGGTCAACAGCAACATTCAGACGGTTTCGTACTGCTCAATTGCTACATTAAAACGTTATGTTTCTTTTTCAGAACTGGAAAAATACAAGCGTGACAGCATTCGAACCTGTAATCTTCAGATCCGAAGTCCGACGCCTTATCCATTACGCCACACGGTCACTGACGACCAACATTTACATGTATACGACTCATCTCGAAACGCTCACACCCCTGAGGATTTGTGTTTTCGTTCTACACAGTCGCTGCCCCTTGCTCTTTCCCACCCATTCGTTACATTCTACCTCTGACGAGACCGACCAAATATCAACTGAGAAACAAGACCACACACTTTGTGCATTCGGAATCGAAGGCAGGGCGTCCCTCGCCGCATTTGCTACGATTGCCATTTGCTACTTCTGCAGAAGCGGCGGCGGCGGCGGCGACGACGACGACGACGAGGACGAATATCACGAGAGGCTCTGAGATATGTGAGAAATACATCTATAAAATGTAATTCAGACTGCCTCGTCCCACCTTTTGCTGTACCGCTTTGGCAAATGCTTTATCTGCGCCATTCGCCTTAATCGCATCTGAGAGTAATTCTTAAAAAAACGCCTGTCGCTAATTGTTCGTCATCACAGGTACTGTATGCTATACGGCCACGACGCGCAACTGATTTCCAAAATTCATCTTTCTCGTGTTAGGATGGAACTTACGACTCCTGGTTTATTAGACCAGTGCTCCACCACTGAGCTAAAGAGGCGCGGCCTAGCGGTACTCTTGGGTACTTCGTCCTTACGGTCGTCTGCATCATCAGACTTTAGCTGACAACACTTCATATTACCGGCTAATATTTGCAGCTATGGCGACAAATTACTGCTTGGCTACACATCTGACACGTAACCGATGTGCTCTCCAAACAACAACACTTGCATTTCAGAACATGTCTTTCACACATGTCTACAAAATCACCTTCACCTTCAAATACAGTTTCCTTGCGACTGACAGAGACGTAGGCAAAGTTTAAAGTTGCTATTTCCATTAAATCTCGTTAATCAGAAAAACGGAAATTTACACCTGCAGCGGAACAAAATTCCGTTCCGCCCAGCGTCTGGCTCGAACCCACGACCCTGGGATTAAGAGTCTGACGCTCTACCGACTGAGCTAGCCGGCTACCTCGGTGAATACATGCCGGGTAGCACGTCATACAGTACTCGTTTGGGTTGGGTGGTCCCATATAGAATCTCTCCATGATGCCTAATGTTTTCCCAACGTCACACTCGTCACGTACTTCACTTTTATGTCATAATCATTTCTGAGAGGTAAAGAAATTGCATGACAACATGCAGAGCTAGTGGCGTCAAAATTAACACACACACTTTATGTGACTGAAAAGCCGAACGAGTTACTTTCCGACGTTGTTTTAGATGTGCACGTGATAGTCAGAACTCGCTGTGTCGGCACTCTGCCGACCATTTCGCTAGTTAACACCGGTCTTGTTGTGTGTGTTTCAAGCTCAAGAGCATCTCCAAGCAAAAAATGGTCAACAGAAACATTCAGACGGTTTCGTACTGCTCAATTGCTACATTAAAACGTTATGTTTCTTTTTCAGAACTGGAAAAATACAAGCGTGACAGCATTCGAACCTGTAAACTTCAGATCCGAAATCCGACGCCTTCTCCATTAGGCCACACGGTCACTGACGACCAACATTTACATGTATACGACTCATCTCGAAACGCTCACACCCCTGAGGATTTGTGTTTTCGTTCTACACAGCCGCTGCCCCTTGCTCTTTCCCACCCATTCGTTACATTCTACCTCTGACGAGACCGACCAAATATCGACTGAGAAACAAGACCACACACTTTGTGCATTCGGAATCGAAGGCAGGGCGTCCCTCGCCGCATTTGCTACGATTGCCATTTGCTACTTCTGCAGAAGCAGCGGCGGCGGCGACGACGACGACGACGACGACGACGACGAATATCGCGAGAGGCTCTGTGATATGTGAGAAATACATCTATAAAATGTAATTCAGACTGCCTCGTCCCACCTTATGCTGTACCGCTTTGGCAAATGCTTTATCTGCGCCATTCGCCTTAATCACATTTGAGAGTAATTCTTAAAAAAAACGCCTGTCGCTAATTGTTCGTCATCACAGATACTGTTTGCTATACGGCCACGACGCGCAACTGATTTCCAAAATTCATCTTTCTCGTGTTAGGATGGAACTTACGACTCCTGGTTTATTAGACCAGTGCTCCACCACTGAGCTAAAGAGGCGCGGCCTAGCGGTACTCTTGGGTACTTCGTCCTTACGGTCGTCTGCATCATCAGACTTTAGCTGACAACACTTCATATTACCGGCTAATATTTGCAGCTATGGCGACAAATTACTGCTTGGCTACACATCTGACACGTAACCGATGTGCTCTCCAAACAACAACACTTGCATTTCAGAACATGTCTTTCACACATGTCTACAAAATCACCTTCACCTTCAAATACAGTTTCCTTGCGACTGACAGAGACGTAGGCAAAGTTTAAAGTTGCTATTTCCATTAAATCTCGTTAATCAGAAAAACGGTAATTTACACCTGCAGCGGAACAAAATTCCGTTCCGCCCAGCGTCTGGCTCGAACCCACGACCCTGGGATTAAGAGTCTGACGCTCTACCGACTGAGCTAGCCGGCTACCTCGGTGAATACATGCCGGGTAGCACGTCATACAGTACTCGATTGGGTTGGGTGGTCCCATATAGAATCTCTCCATGATGCCTAATGTTTTCCTAACGTCACACTCGTCACGTACTTCACTTTTATGTCATAATCATTTCTGAGAGGTAAAGAAATTGCATGACAACATGCAGAGCTAGTGGCGTCAAAATTAACACACACACTTTATGTGACTGAAAAGCCGAACGAGTTACTTTCCGACGTTGTTTTAGATGTGCACGTGATAGTCAGAACTCGCTGTGTCGGCACTCTGCCGACCATTTCGCTAGTTAACACCGGTCTTGTTGTGTGTGTTTCAAGCTCAAGAGCATCTCCAAGCAAAAAATGGTCAACAGCAACATTCAGACGGTTTTGTACTGCTCAATTTCTAGCTTAAAACGTTATGTTTCTTTTTCAGAACTGGAAAAATACAAGCGTGACAGCATTCGAACCTGTAAACTTCAGATCCGAAATCCGACGCCTTCTCCATTAGGCCACACGGTCACTGACGACCAACATTTACATGTATACGACTCATCTCGAAACGCTCACACCCCTGAGGATTTGTGTTTTCGTTCTACACAGCCGCTGCCCCTTGCTCTTTCCCACCCATTCGTTACATTCTACCTCTGACGAGACCGACCAAATATCGACTGAGAAACAAGACCACACACTTTGTGCATTCGGAATCGAAGGCAGGGCGTCCCTCGCCGCATTTGCTACGATTGCCATTTGCTACTTCTGCAGAAGCAGCGGCGGCGGCGACGACGACGACGACGACGACGACGAATATCGCGAGAGGCTCTGTGATATGTGAGAAATACATCTATAAAATGTAATTCAGACTGCCTCGTCCCACCTTATGCTGTACCGCTTTGGCAAATGCTTTATCTGCGCCATTCGCCTTAATCACATTTGAGAGTAATTCTTAAAAAAAACGCCTGTCGCTAATTGTTCGTCATCACAGATACTGTTTGCTATACGGCCACGACGCGCAACTGATTTCCAAAATTCATCTTTCTCGTGTTAGGATGGAACTTACGACTCCTGGTTTATTAGACCAGTGCTCCACCACTGAGCTAAAGAGGCGCGGCCTAGCGGTACTCTTGGGTACTTCGTCCTTACGGTCGTCTGCATCATCAGACTTTAGCTGACAACACTTCATATTACCGGCTAATATTTGCAGCTATGGCGACAAATTACTGCTTGGCTACACATCTGACACGTAACCGATGTGCTCTCCAAACAACAACACTTGCATTTCAGAACATGTCTTTCACACATGTCTACAAAATCACCTTCACCTTCAAATACAGTTTCCTTGCGACTGACAGAGACGTAGGCAAAGTTTAAAGTTGCTATTTCCATTAAATCTCGTTAATCAGAAAAACGGAAATTTACACCTGCAGCGGAACAAAATTCCGTTCCGCCCAGCGTCTGGCTCGAACCCACGACCCTGGGATTAAGAGTCTGACGCTCTACCGACTGAGCTAGCCGGCTACCTCGTTGAATACATGCCGGGTAGCACGTCATACAGTACTCGTTTGGGTTGGGTGGTCCCATATAGAATCTCTCCATGATGCCTAATGTTTTCCCAACGTCACACTCGTCACGTACTTCACTTTTATGTCATAATCATTTCTGAGAGGTAAAGAAATTGCATGACAACATGCAGAGCTAGTGGCGTCAAAATTAACACACACACTTTATGTGACTGAAAAGCCGAACGAGTTACTTTCCGACGTTGTTTTAGATGTGCACGTGATAGTCAGAACTCGCTGTGTCGGCACTCTGCCGACCATTTCGCTAGTTAACACCGGTCTTGTTGTGTGTGTTTCAAGCTCAAGAGCATCTCCAAGCAAAAAATGGTCAACAGCAACATTCAGACGGTTTCGTACTGCTCAATTGCTACATTAAAACGTTATGTTTCTTTTTCAGAACTGGAAAAATACAAGCGTGACAGCATTCGAACCTGTAAACTTCAGATCCGAAATCCGACGCCTTCTCCATTAGGCCACACGGTCACTGACGACCAACATTTACATGTATACGACTCATCTCGAAACGCTCACACCCCTGAGGATTTGTGTTTTCGTTCTACACAGCCGCTGCCCCTTGCTCTTTCCCACCCATTCGTTACATTCTACCTCTGACGAGACCGACCAAATATCGACTGAGAAACAAGACCACACACTTTGTGCATTCGGAATCGAAGGCAGGGCGTCCCTCGCCGCATTTGCTACGATTGCCATTTGCTACTTCTGCAGAAGCAGCGGCGGCGGCGACGACGACGACGACGACGACGACGACGACGACGACGACGAATATCGCGAGAGGCTCTGTGATATGTGAGAAATACATCTATAAAATGTAATTCAGACTGCCTCGTCCCACCTTATGCTGTACCGCTTTGGCAAATGCTTTATCTGCGCCATTCGCCTTAATCACATTTGAGAGTAATTCTTAAAAAAAACGCCTGTCGCTAATTGTTCGTCATCACAGATACTGTTTGCTATACGGCCACGACGCGCAACTGATTTCCAAAATTCATCTTTCTCGTGTTAGGATGGAACTTACGACTCCTGGTTTATTAGACCAGTGCTCCACCACTGAGCTAAAGAGGCGCGGCCTAGCGGTACTCTTGGGTACTTCGTCCTTACGGTCGTCTGCATCATCAGACTTTAGCTGACAACACTTCATATTACCGGCTAATATTTGCAGCTATGGCGACAAATTACTGCTTGGCTACACATCTGACACGTAACCGATGTGCTCTCCAAACAACAACACTTGCATTTCAGAACATGTCTTTCACACATGTCTACAAAATCACCTTCACCTTCAAATACAGTTTCCTTGCGACTGACAGAGACGTAGGCAAAGTTTAAAGTTGCTATTTCCATTAAATCTCGTTAATCAGAAAAACGGTAATTTACACCTGCAGCGGAACAAAATTCCGTTCCGCCCAGCGTCTGGCTCGAACCCACGACCCTGGGATTAAGAGTCTGACGCTCTACCGACTGAGCTAGCCGGCTACCTCGGTGAATACATGCCGGGTAGCACGTCATACAGTACTCGATTGGGTTGGGTGGTCCCATATAGAATCTCTCCATGATGCCTAATGTTTTCCTAACGTCACACTCGTCACGTACTTCACTTTTATGTCATAATCATTTCTGAGAGGTAAAGAAATTGCATGACAACATGCAGAGCTAGTGGCGTCAAAATTAACACACACACTTTATGTGACTGAAAAGCCGAACGAGTTACTTTCCGACGTTGTTTTAGATGTGCACGTGATAGTCAGAACTCGCTGTGTCGGCACTCTGCCGACCATTTCGCTAGTTAACACCGGTCTTGTTGTGTGTGTTTCAAGCTCAAGAGCATCTCCAAGCAAAAAATGGTCAACAGCAACATTCAGACGGTTTTGTACTGCTCAATTTCTAGCTTAAAACGTTATGTTTCTTTTTCAGAACTGGAAAAATACAAGCGTGACAGCATTCGAACCTGTAAACTTCAGATCCGAAATCCGACGCCTTCTCCATTAGGCCACACGGTCACTGACGACCAACATTTACATGTATACGACTCATCTCGAAACGCTCACACCCCTGAGGATTTGTGTTTTCGTTCTACACAGCCGCTGCCCCTTGCTCTTTCCCACCCATTCGTTACATTCTACCTCTGACGAGACCGACCAAATATCGACTGAGAAACAAGACCACACACTTTGTGCATTCGGAATCGAAGGCAGGGCGTCCCTCGCCGCATTTGCTACGATTGCCATTTGCTACTTCTGCAGAAGCAGCGGCGGCGGCGACGACGACGACGACGACGACGACGAATATCGCGAGAGGCTCTGTGATATGTGAGAAATACATCTATAAAATGTAATTCAGACTGCCTCGTCCCACCTTATGCTGTACCGCTTTGGCAAATGCTTTATCTGCGCCATTCGCCTTAATCACATTTGAGAGTAATTCTTAAAAAAAACGCCTGTCGCTAATTGTTCGTCATCACAGATACTGTTTGCTATACGGCCACGACGCGCAACTGATTTCCAAAATTCATCTTTCTCGTGTTAGGATGGAACTTACGACTCCTGGTTTATTAGACCAGTGCTCCACCACTGAGCTAAAGAGGCGCGGCCTAGCGGTACTCTTGGGTACTTCGTCCTTACGGTCGTCTGCATCATCAGACTTTAGCTGACAACACTTCATATTAGCGGCTAATATTTGCAGCTATGGCGACAAATTACTGCTTGGCTACACATCTGACACGTAACCGATGTGCTCTCCAAACAACAACACTTGCATTTCAGAACATGTCTTTCACACATGTCTACAAAATCACCTTCACCTTCAAATACAGTTTCCTTGCGACTGACAGAGACGTAGGCAAAGTTTAAAGTTGCTATTTCCATTAAATCTCGTTAATCAGAAAAACGGTAATTTACACCTGCAGCGGAACAAAATTCCGTTCCGCCCAGCGTCTGGCTCGAACCCACGACCCTGGGATTAAGAGTCTGACGCTCTACCGACTGAGCTAGCCGGCTACCTCGGTGAATACATGCCGGGTAGCACGTCATACAGTACTCGATTGGGTTGGGTGGTCCCATATAGAATCTCTCCATGATGCCTAATGTTTTCCTAACGTCACACTCGTCACGTACTTCACTTTTATGTCATAATCATTTCTGAGAGGTAAAGAAATTGCATGACAACATGCAGAGCTAGTGGCGTCAAAATTAACACACATACTTTATGTGACTGAAAAGCCGAACGAGTTACTTTCCGACGTTGTTTTAGATGTGCAAGTGATAGTCAAAACTCGCTGTGTCGGCACTCTGCCGACCATTTCGCTAGTTAACACCGGTCTTGTTGTGTGTGTTTCAAGCTCAAGAGCATCTCCAAGCAAAAAATGGTCAACAGCAACATTCAGACGGTTTCGTACTGCTCAATTGCTACATTAAAACGTTATGTTTCTTTTTCAGAACTGGAAAAATACAAGCGTGACAGCATTCGAACCTGTAATCTTCAGATCCGAAGTCCGACGCCTTATCCATTAGGCCACACGGTCACTGACGACCAACATTTACATGTATACGACTCATCTCGAAACGCTCACACCCCTGAGGATTTGTGTTTTCGTTCTACACAGCCGCTGCCCCTTGCTCTTTCCCACCCATTCGATACATTCAACCTCTGACGAGACCGACCAAATATAGACTGAGAAACAAGACCACACACTTTGTGCATTCGGAATCGAAGGCAGGGCGTCCCTCGCCGCATTTGCTACGATTGCCATTTGCTACTTCTGCAGAAGCGGCGACGGCGGCGGCGACGACGACGACGACGACGACGACGACGAATATCGCGAGAGGCTCTGTGATATGTGAGAAATACATCTATAAAATGTAATTCAGACTGCCTCGTCCCACCTTATGCTGTACCGCTTTGGCAAATGCTTTATCTGCGCCATTCGCCTTAATCACATTTGAGAGTAATTCTTAAAAAAAACGCCTGTCGCTAATTGTTCGTCATCACAGATACTGTTTGCTATACGGCCACGACGCGCAACTGATTTCCAAAATTCATCTTTCTCGTGTTAGGATGGAACTTACGACTCCTGGTTTATTAGACCAGTGCTCTACTACTGAGCTAAAGAGGCGCGGCCTAGCGGTACTCTTGGGTACTTCGTCCTTACGGTCGTCTGCATCATCAGACTTTAGCTGACAACACTTCATATTACCGGCTAATATTTGCAGCTATGGCGACAAATTACTGCTTGGCTACACATCTGACACGTAACCGATGTGCTCTCCAAACAACAACACTTGCATTTCAGAACATGTCTTTCACACATGTCTACAAAATCACCTTCACCTTCAAATACAGTTTCCTTGCGACTGACAGAGACGTAGGCAAAGTTTAAAGTTGCTATTTCCATTAAATCACGTTAATCAAAAAACGGTAATTTACACCTGTAGCGGAACAAAATTCCGTTCCGCCCAGCGTCTGGCTCGAACCCACGACCCTGGGGTTAAGAGTCTGACGCTCTACCGACTGAGCTAGCCGGCTACCTCGGTGAATACATGCCGGGTAGCACGTCATACAGTACTCGTTTGGGTTGGGTGGTCCCATATAGAATCTCTCCATGATGCCTAATGTTTTCCTAACGTCACACTCGTCACGTACTTCACTTTTATGTCATAATCATTTCTGAGAGGTAAAGAAATTGCATGACAACATGCAGAGCTAGTGGCGTCAAAACTAACACACATACTTAATGTGACTGAAAAGCCGAACGAGTTACTTTCCGACGTTGTTTTAGATGTGCAAGTGATAGTCAGAACTCGCTGTGTCGGCACTCTGCCGACCATTTCGCTAGTTAACACCGGTCTTGTTGTGTGTGTTTCAAGCTCAAGAGCATCTCCAAGCAAAAAATGGTCAACAGCAACATTCAGACGGTTTCGTACTGCTCAATTGCTACATTAAAACGTTATGTTTCTTTTTCAGAACTGGAAAAATACAAGCGTGACAGCATTCGAACCTGTAATCTTCAGATCCGAAGTCCGACGCCTTATCCATTAGGCCACACGGTCACTGACGACCAACATTTACATGTATACGACTCATCTCGAAACGCTCACACCCCTGAGGATTTGTGTTTTCGTTCTACACAGCCGCTGCCCCTTGCTCTTTCCCACCCATTCGTTACATTCAACCTCTGACGAGACCGACCAAATATAGACTGAGAAACAAGACCACACACTTTGTGCATTCGGAATAGAAGGCAGGGCGTCCCTCGCCGCATTTGCTACGATTGCCATTTGCTACTTCTGCAGAAGCGGCGGCGGCGGCGACGACGAGGACGAATATCGCGAGAGGCTCTGAGATATGTGAGAAATACATCTATAAAATGTAATTCAGACTGCCTCGTCCCACCTTATGCTGTACCGCTTTGGCAAATGCTTTATCTGCGCCATTCGCCTTAATCGCATCTGAGAGTAATTCTTAAAAAAACGCCTGTCGCTAATTGTTCGTCATCACAGGTACTGTATGCTATACGGCCACGACGCGCAACTGATTTCCAAAATTCATCTTTCTCGTGTTAGGATGGAACTTACGACTCCTGGTTTATTAGACCAGTGCTCCACCACTGAGCTAAAGAGGCGCGGCCTAGCGGTACTCTTGGGTACTTCGTCCTTACGGTCGTCTGCATCATCAGACTTGAGCTGACAACACTTCATATTACCGGCTAATATTTGCAGCTATGGCGACAAATTACTGCTTGGCTACACATCTGACACGTAACCGATGTGCTCTCCAAACAACAACACTTGCATTTCAGAACATGTCTTTCACACATGTCTACAAAATCACCTTCACCTTCAAATACAGTTTCCTTGCGACTGACAGAGACGTAGGCAAAGTTTAAAGTTGCTATTTCCATTAAATCTCGTTAATCAGAAAAACGGTAATTTACACCTGCAGCGGAACAAAATTCCGTTCCACCCAGCGTCTGGCTCGAACCCACGACCCTGGGATTAAGAGCCTGATGCTCTACCGACTGAGCTAGCCGGCTACCTCGGTGAATACCTGCCGGGTACCACGTCACACAGTACTCGTTTGGGTTGGGTGGTCCCATATAGAATCTCTCCATGATGCCTAATGTTTTCCTAACGTCACACTCGTCACGTACTTCACTTTTATGTCATAATCATTTCTGAGAGGTAATGAAATTGCATGACAACATGCAGAGCTAGTGGCGTCAAAATTAACACACACTCTTTATGTGACTGAAAAGCCGAACGAGTTACTTTCCGACGTTGTTTTAGATGTGCAAGTGATAGTCAGAACTCGCTGTGTCGGCACTCTGCCGACCATTTCGCTAGTTAACACCGGTCTTGTTGAGTGTGTTTCAAGCTCAAGAGCATCTCCAAGCAAAAAATGGTCAACAGCAACATTCAGACGGTTTCGTACTGCTCAATTGCTACATTAAAACGTTATGTTTCTTTTTCAGAACTGGAAAAATACAAGCGTGACAGCATTCGAACCTGTAATCTTCAGATCCGAAGTCCGACGCCTTATCCATTAGGCCACACGGTCACTGACGACCAACATTTACATGTATACGACTCATCTCGAAACGCTCACACACCTGAGGATTTGTGTTTTCGTTCTACACAGCCGCTGCCCCTTGCTCTTTCCCACCCATTCGTTACATTCAACCTCTGACGAGACCGACCAAATATAGACTGAGAAACAAGACCACACACTTTGTGCATTCGGAATCGAAGGCAGGGCGTCCCTCGCCGCATTTGCTACGATTGCAATTTGCTACTTCTGCAGAAGCGGCGGCGGCGGCGGCGACGACGACGACGACGACGACCGCGAGAGGCTCTGTGATATGTGAGAAATACATCTATAAAATGTAATTCAGACTGCCTCGTCCCACCTTATGCTGTACCGCTTTGGCAAATGCTTTATCTGCGCCATTCTCCTTAATCACATTTGAGAGTAATTCTTAAAAAAAATGCCTGTCGCTAATTGTTCGTCATCACAGGTACTGTTTGCTATACGGCCACGACGCGCAACTGATTTCCAAAATTCATCTTTCTCGTGTTAGGATAGAACTTACGACTCCTGGTTTATTGGACCAGTGCTCTACCACTGAGCTAAAGAGTCGCGGCCTAGCGGTACTCTTGGGTACTTCGTCCTTACGGTCGTCTGCATCATCAGACTTTAGCTGACAACACTTCATATTACCGGCTAATATTTGCAGCTATGGCGACAAATTACTGCTTGGCTACACATCTGACACGTAACCGATGTGCTCTCCAAACAACAACACTTGCATTTCAGAACATGTCTTTCACACATGTCTACAAAATCACCTTCACCTTCAAATACAGTTTCCTTGCGACTGACAGAGACGTAGGCAAAGTTTAAAGTTGCTATTTCCATTAAATCTCGTTAATCAGAAAAACGGTAATTTACACCTGCAGCGGAACAAAATTCCGTTCCGCCCAGCGTCTGGCTCGAACCCACGTCCCTGGGATTAAGAGTCTGACGTTCTACCAACTGAGCTAGCCGGCTACCTCGGTGAATACCTGCCGGGTAGCACGTCACACAGTACTCGTTTGGGTTGGGTGGTCCCATACAGAATCTCTCCATGATGCCTAATGTTTTCCTAACGTCACACTCGTCACGTACTTCACTTTTATGTCATAATCATTTCTGAGAGGTAAAGAAATTGCATGACAACATGCAGAGCTACTGGCGTCAAAATTAACACACATACTTTATGTGACTGAAAAGCCGAACGAGTTACTTTCCGACGTTGTTTTAGATGTGCAAGTGATAGTCAGAACTCGCTGTGTCGGCACTCTGCCGACCATTTCGCTAGTTAACACCGGTCTTGTTGTGTGTGTTTCAAGCTCAAGAGCATCTCCAAGCAAAAAATGGTCAACAGCAACATTCAGACGGTTTCGTACTGCTCAATTGCTACATTAAAACGTTATGTTTCTTTTTCAGAACTGGAAAAATACAAGCGTGACAGCATTCGAACCTGTAATCTTCAGATCCGAAGTCCGACGCCTTATCCATTAGGCCACACGGTCACTGACGACCAACATTTACATGTAAACGACTCGTCTCGAAACGATCACACCCCTGAGGATTTGTGTTTTCGTTCTACACAGCCGCTGCCCCTTGCTCTTTCCCACCCATTCGTTACATTCAACCTCTGACGAGACAGACCAAATATAGACTGAGAAACAAGACCAACACTTTGTGCATTCGGAATCGAAGGCAGGGCGTCCCTCGCCGCATTTGCTACGATTGCCATTTGCTACTTCTGCAGAAGCGGCGGCGGCGGCCGCGACGACGACGACGACGACCGCGAGAGGCTCTGTGATATGTGAGAAATACATCTATAAAATGTAATTCAGACTGCCTCGTCCCACCTTATGCTGTACCGCTTTGGCAAATGCTTTATCTGCGCCATTCTCCTTAATCACATTTGAGAGTAATTCTTTAAAAAAAATGCCTGTCGCTAATTGTTCGTCATCACAGATACTGTTTGCTATACGGCCACGACGCGCAACTGATTTCCAAAATTCATCTTTCTCGTGTTAGGATGGAACTTACGACTCCTGGTTTATTGGACCAGTGCTCTACCACTGAGCTAAAGAGTCGCGGCCTAGCGGTACTCTTGGGTACTTCGTCCTTACGGTCGTCTGCATCATCAGACTTTAGCTGACAACACTTCATATTACCGGCTAATATTTGCAGCTATGGCGACAAATTACTGCTTGGCTACACATCTGACACGTAACCGATGTGCTCTCCAAACAACAACACTTGCATTTCAGAACATGTCTTTCACACATGTCTACAAAATCACCTTCACCTTCAAATACAGTTTCCTTGCGACTGACAGAGACGTAGGCAAAGTTTAAAGTTGCTATTTCCATTAAATCTCGTTAATCAGAAAAACGGTAATTTACACCTGCAGCGGAACAAAATTCCGTTCCGCCCAGCGTCTGGCTCGAACCCACGTCCCTGGGATTAAGAGTCTGACGTTCTACCAACTGAGCTAGCCGGCTACCTCGGTGAATACCTGCCGGGTAGCACGTCACACAGTACTCGTTTGGGTTGGGTGGTCCCATACAGAATCTCTCCATGATGCCTAATGTTTTCCTAACGTCACACTCGTCACGTACTTCACTTTTATGTCATAATCATTTCTGAGAGGTAAAGAAATTGCATGACAACATGCAGAGCTACTGGCGTCAAAATTAACACACATACTTTATGTGACTGAAAAGCCGAACGAGTTACTTTCCGACGTTGTTTTAGATGTGCAAGTGATAGTCAGAACTCGCTGTGTCGGCACTCTGCCGACCATTTCGCTAGTTAACACCGGTCTTGTTGTGTGTGTTTCAAGCTCAAGAGCATCTCCAAGCAAAAAATGGTCAACAGCAACATTCAGACGGTTTCGTACTGCTCAATTGCTACATTAAAACGTTATGTTTCTTTTTCAGAACTGGAAAAGTACAAGCGTGACAGCATTCGAACCTGTAATCTTCAGATCCGAAGTCCGACGCCTTATCCATTAGGCCACACGGTCACTGACGACCAACATTTACATGTAAACGACTCGTCTCGAAACGCTCACACCCCTGAGGATTTGTGTTTTCGTTCTACACAGCCGCTGCCCCTTGCTCTTTCCCACCCATTCGTTACATTCAACCTCTGACGAGACAGACCAAATATAGACTGAGAAACAAGACCAACACTTTGTGCATTCGGAATCGAAGGCAGGGCGTCCCTCGCCGCATTTGCTACGATTGCCATTTGCTACTTCTGCAGAAGCGGCGGCGGCGGCGGCGACGACGACGACGATGAGGACGAATATCGCGAGAGGCTCTGAGATATGTGAGAAATACATCTATAAAATGTAATTCAGACTGCCTCGTCCAACCTTATGCTGCACCGCTTTGGCAAATGCTTTATCTGCGCCATTCGCCTTAGTCGCATCTGAGAGTAATTCTTAAAAAAACGCCTGTCGCTAATTGTTCGTCATCACAGGTACTGTATGCTATACGGCCACGACGCGCAACTGATTTCCAAAATTCATCTTTCTCGTGTTAGGATGGAACTTACGACTCCTGGTTTATTAGACCAGTGCTCTAACACTGAGCTAAAGAGGCGCGGCCTAGCGGTACTCTTGGGTACTTCGTTCTTACGGTCGTCTGCATCATCAGACTTTAGGTGACAACACTTCATATTACCGGCTAATATTTGCAGCTATGGCGACAAATTACTGCTTGGCTACACATCTGACACGTAACCGATGTGCTCTCCAAACAACAACACTTGCATTTCAGAACATGTCTTTCACACATGTCTACAAAATCACCTTCACCTTCAAATACAGTTTCCTTGCGACTGACAGAGACGTAGGCAAAGTTTAAAGTTGCTATTTCCATTAAATCTCGTTAATCAGAAAAACGGTAATTTACACCTGCAGCGGAACAAAATTCCGTTCCGCCCAGCGTCTGGCTCGAACCCACGACCCTGGGATTAAGAGTCTGACGCTCTACCGACTGAGCTAGCCGGCTACCTCGGTGAATACCTGCCGGGTAGCACGTCACACAGTACTCGTTTGGGTTGGGTGGTCCCATACAGAATCTCTCCATGATGCCTAATGTTTTCCTAACGTCACACTCGTCACGTACTTCACTTTTATGTCATAATCATTTCTGAGAGGTAAAGAAATTGCATGACAACATGCAGAGCTAGTGGCGTCAAAATTAACACACACACTTTATGTGACTGAAAAGCCGAACGAGTTACTTTCCGACGTTGTTTTAGATGTGCAAGTGATAGTCAGAACTCGCTGTGTCGGCACTCTGCCGACCATTTCGCTAGTTAACACCGGTCTTGTTGTGTGTGTTTCAAGCTCAAGAGCATCTCCAAGCAAAAAATGGTCAACAGCAACATTCGGACGGTTTCGTACTGCTCAATTGCTACATTAAAACGTTATGTTTCTTTTTCAGAACTGGAAAAATACAAGCGTGACAGCATTCGAACCTGTAAACTTCAGATCCGAAATCCGACGCCTTATCCATTAGGCCACACGGTCACTGACGACTAACATTTACATGTATACGACTCATCTCGAAACGCTCACACCCCTGAGGATTTGTGTTTTCGTTCTACACAGCCGCTGCCCCTTGCTCTTTCCCACCCATTCGTTACATTCTACCTCTGACGAGACCGACCAAATATCGACTGAGAAACAAGACCACACACTTTGTGCATTCGGAATAGAAGGCAGGGCGTCCCTCGCCGCATTTGCTACGATTGCCATTTGCTACTTCTGCAGAATCAGCGGCGGCGGCGACGACGACGACGACGATGAGGACGAATATCGCGAGAGGCTCTGAGATATGTGAGAAATACATCTATAAAACGTAATTCAGACTGCCTCGTCCCACCTTATGCTGCACCGGTTTGGCAAATGCTTTATCTGCGCCATTCGCCTTAATCGCATCTGAGAGTAATTCTTAAAAAAACGCCTGTCGCTAATTGTTCGTCATCACAGGTACTGTATGCTATACGGCCACGACGCGCAACTGATTTCCAAAATTCATCTTTCTCGTGTTAGGATGGAACTTACGACTCCTGGTTTATTAGACCAGTGCTCCACCACTGAGCTAAAGAGGCGCGGCCTAGCGGTACTCTTGGGTACTTCGTCCTTACGGTCGTCTGCATCATCAGACTTTAGCTGACAACACTTCATATTACCGGCTAATATTTGCAGCTATGGCGACAAATTACTGCTTGGCTACACATCTGACACGTAACCGATGTGCTCTCCAAACAACAACACTTGCATTTCAGAACATGTCTTTCACACATGTCTACAAAATCACCTTCACCTTCAAATACAGTTTCCTTGCGACTGACAGAGACGTAGGCAAAGTTTAAAGTTGCTATTTCCATTAAATCTCGTTTATCAGAAAAACGGTAATTTACACCTGCAGCGGAACAAAATTCCGTTCCACCCAGCGTCTGGCTCGAACCCACGACCCTGGGATTAAGAGTCTGACGCTCTACCGACTGAGCTAGCCGGCTACCTCGGTGAATACCTGCCGGGTACCACGTCACACAGTACTCGTTTGGGTTGGGTGGTCCCATACAGAATCTCTCCATGATGCCTAATGTTTTCCTAACGTCACACTCGTCACGTACTTCACTTTTATGTCATAATCATTTCTGAGAGGTAAAGAAATTGCATGACAACATGCAGAGCTAGTGGCGTCAAAATTAACACACACACTTTATGTGACTGAAAAGCCGAACGAGTTACTTTCCGACGTTGTTTTAGATGTGCAAGTGATAGTCAGAACTCGCTGTGTCGGCACTCTGCCGACCATTTCGCTAGTTAACACCGGTCTTGTTGAGTGTGTTTCAAGCTCAAGAGCATCTCCAAGCAAAAAATGGTCAACAGCAACATTCAGACGGTTTCGTACTGCTCAATTGCTACATTAAAACGTTATGTTTCTTTTTCAGAACTGGAAAAATACAAGCGTGACAGCATTCGAACCTGTAATCTTCAGATCCGAAGTCCGACGCCTTATCCATTAGGCCACACGGTCACTGACGACCAACATTTACATGTATACGACTCATCTCGAAACGCTCACACACCTGAGGATTTGTGTTTTCGTTCTACACAGCCGCTGCCCCTTGCTCTTTCCCACCCATTCGTTACATTCAACCTCTGACGAGACCGACCAAATATAGACTGAGAAACAAGACGACACACTTTGTGCATTCGGAATCGAAGGCAGGGCGTCCCTCGCCGCATTTGCTACGATTGCAATTTGCTACTTCTGCAGAAGCGGCGGCGGCGGCGGCGACGACGACGACGACGACGACGACCGCGAGAGGCTCTGTGATATGTGAGAAATACATCTATAAAATGTAATTCAGACTGCCTCGTCCCACCTTATGCTGTACCGCTTTGGCAAATGCTTTATCTGCGCCATTCTCCTTAATCACATTTGAGAGTAATTCTTAAAAAAAATGCCTGTCGTTAATTGTTCGTCATCACAGATACTGTTTGCTATACGGCCACGACGCGCAACTGATTTCCAAAATTCATCTTTCTCGTGTTAGGATAGAACTTACGACTCCTGGTTTATTGGACCAGTGCTCTACCACTGAGCTAAAGAGTCGCGGCCTAGCGGTACTCTTGGGTACTTCGTCCTTACGGTCGTCTGCATCATCAGACTTTAGCTGACAACACTTCATATTAGCGGCTAATATTTGCAGCTATGGCGACAAATTACTGCTTGGCTACACATCTGACACGTAACCGATGTGCTCTCCAAACAACAACACTTGCATTTCAGAACATGTCTTTCACACATGTCTACAAAATCACCTTCACCTTCAAATACAGTTTCCTTGCGACTGACAGAGACGTAGGCAAAGTTTAAAGTTGCTATTTCCATTAAATCTCGTTAATCAGAAAAACGGTAATTTACACCTGCAGCGGAACAAAATTCCGTTCCGCCCAGCGTCTGGCTCGAACCCACGTCCCTGGGATTAAGAGTCTGACGTTCTACCAACTGAGCTAGCCGGCTACCTCGGTGAATACCTGCCGGGTAGCACGTCACACAGTACTCGTTTGGGTTGGGTGGTCCCATACAGAATCTCTCCATGATGCCTAATGTTTTCCTAACGTCACACTCGTCACGTACTTCACTTTTATGTCATAATCATTTCTGAGAGGTAAAGAAATTGCATGACAACATGCAGAGCTACTGGCGTCAAAATTAACACACATACTTTATGTGACTGAAAAGCCGAACGAGTTACTTTCCGACGTTGTTTTAGATGTGCAAGTGATAGTCAGAACTCGCTGTGTCGGCACTCTGCCGACCATTTCGCTAGTTAACACCGGTCTTGTTGTGTGTGTTTCAAGCTCAAGAGCATCTCCAAGCAAAAAATGGTCAACAGCAACATTCAGACGGTTTCGTACTGCTCAATTGCTACATTAAAACGTTATGTTTCTTTTTCAGAACTGGAAAAATACAAGCGTGACAGCATTCGAACCTGTAATCTTCAGATCCTAAGTCCGACGCCTTATCCATTAGGCCACACGGTCACTGACGACCAACATTTACATGTAAACGACTCGTCTCGAAACGCTCACACCCCTGAGGATTTGTGTTTTCGTTCTACACAGCCGCTGCCCCTTGCTCTTTCCCACCCATTCGTTACATTCAACCTCTGACGAGACAGACCAAATATAGACTGAGAAACAAGACCAACACTTTGTGCATTCGGAATCGAAGGCAGGGCGTCCCTCGCCGCATTTGCTACGATTGCCATTTGCTACTTCTGCAGAAGCGGCGGCGGCGGCCGCGACGACGACGACGACGACCGCGAGAGGCTCTGTGATATGTGAGAAATACATCTATAAAATGTAATTCAGACTGCCTCGTCCCACCTTATGCTGTACCGCTTTGGCAAATGCTTTATCTGCGCCATTCTCCTTAATCACATTTGAGAGTAATTCTTAAAAAAAAATGCCCGTCGCTAATTGTTCGTCATCACAGATACTGTTTGCTATACGGCCACGACGCGCAACTGATTTCCAAAATTCATCTTTCTCGTGTTAGGATGGAACTTACGACTCCTGGTTTATTGGACCAGTGCTCTACCACTGAGCTAAAGAGTCGCGGCCTAGCGGTACTCTTGGGTACTTCGTCCTTACGGTCGTCTGCATCATCAGACTTTAGCTGACAACACTTCATATTACCGGCTAATATTTGCAGCTATGGCGACAAATTACTGCTTGGCTACACATCTGACACGTAACCGATGTGCTCTCCAAACAACAACACTTGCATTTCAGAACATGTCTTTCACACATGTCTACAAAATCACCTTCACCTTCAAATACAGTTTCCTTGCGACTGACAGAGACGTAGGCAAAGTTTAAAGTTGCTATTTCCATTAAATCTCGTTAATCAGAAAAACGGTAATTTACACCTGCAGCGGAACAAAATTCCGTTCCGCCCAGCGTCTGGCTCGAACCCACGTCCCTGGGATTAAGAGTCTGACGTTCTACCAACTGAGCTAGCCGGCTACCTCGGTGAATACCTGCCGGGTAGCACGTCACACAGTACTCGTTTGGGTTGGGTGGTCCCATACAGAATCTCTCCATGATGCCTAATGTTTTCCTAACGTCACACTCGTCACGTACTTCACTTTTATGTCATAATCATTTCTGAGAGGTAAAGAAATTGCATGACAACATGCAGAGCTACTGGCGTCAAAATTAACACACATACTTTATGTGACTGAAAAGCCGAACGAGTTACTTTCCGACGTTGTTTTAGATGTGCAAGTGATAGTCAGAACTCGCTGTGTCGGCACTCTGCCGACCATTTCGCTAGTTAACACCGGTCTTGTTGTGTGTGTTTCAAGCTCAAGAGCATCTCCAAGCAAAAAATGGTCAACAGCAACATTCAGACGGTTTCGTACTGCTCAATTGCTACATTAAAACGTTATGTTTCTTTTTCAGAACTGGAAAAGTACAAGCGTGACAGCATTCGAACCTGTAATCTTCAGATCCGAAGTCCGACGCCTTATCCATTAGGCCACACGGTCACTGACGACCAACATTTACATGTAAACGACTCGTCTCGAAACGCTCACACCCCTGAGGATTTGTGTTTTCGTTCTACACAGCCGCTGCCCCTTGCTCTTTCCCACCCATTCGTTACATTCAACCTCTGACGAGACAGACCAAATATAGACTGAGAAACAAGACCAACACTTTGTGCATTCGGAATCGAAGGCAGGGCGTCCCTCGCCGCATTTGCTACGATTGCCATTTGCTACTTCTGCAGAAGCGGCGGCGGCGGCCGCGACGACGACGACGACGACCGCGAGAGGCTCTGTGATATGTGATAAATACATCTATAAAATGTAATTCAGACTGCCTCGTCCCACCTTATGCTGTACCGCTTTGGCAAATGCTTTATCTGCGCCATTCTCCTTAATCACATTTGAGAGTAATTCTTAAAAAAAAATGCCTGTCGCTAATTGTTCGTCATCACAGATACTGTTTGCTATACGGCCACGACGCGCAACTGATTTCCAAAATTCATCTTTCTCGTGTTAGGATGGAACTTACGACTCCTGGTTTATTGGACCAGTGCTCTACCACTGAGCTAAAGAGTCGCGGCCTAGCGGTACTCTTGGGTACTTCGTCCTTACGGTCGTCTGCATCATCAGACTTTAGCTGACAACACTTCATATTACCGGCTAATATTTGCAGCTATGGCGACAAATTACTGCTTGGCTACACATCTGACACGTAACCGATGTGCTCTCCAAACAACAACACTTGCATTTCAGAACATGTCTTTCACACATGTCTACAAAATCACCTTCAAATACAGTTTCCTTGCGACTGACAGAGACGTAGGCAAAGTTTAAAGTTGCTATTTCCATTAAATCTCGTTAATCAGAAAAACGGTAATTTACACCTGCAGCGGAACAAAATTCCGTTCCGCCCAGCGTCTGGCTCGAACCCACGACCCTGGGAATAAGAGTCTGACGCTCTACCAACTGAGCTAGCCGGCTACCTCGGTGAATACCTGCCGGGTAGCACGTCACACAGTACTCGTTTGGGTTGGGTGGTCCCATACAGAATCTCTCCATGATGCCTAATGTTTTCCTAACGTCACACTCGTCACGTACTTCACTTTTATGTCATAATCATTTCTGAGAGGTAAAGAAATTGCATGACAACATGCAGAGCTAGTGGCGTCAAAATTAACACACATACTTTATGTGACTGAAAAGCCGAACGAGTTACTTTCCGACGTTGTTTTGGATGTGCAAGTGATAGTCAGAACTCGCTGTGTCGGCACTCTGCCGACCATTTCGCTAGTTAACACCGGTCTTGTTGTGTGTGTTTCAAGCTCAAGAGCATCTCCAAGCAAAAAATGGTCAACAGCAACATTCAGACGGTTTCGTACTGCTCAATTGCTACATTAAAACGTTATGTTTCTTTTTCAGAACTGGAAAAATACAAGCGTGACAGCATTCGAACCTGTAATCTTCAGATCCGAAATCCGACGCCTTATCCATTAGGCCACACGGTCACTGACGACCAACATTTACATGTATACGACTCGTCTCGAAACGCTCACACCCCTGAGGATTTGTGTTTTCGTTCTACACAGCCGCTGCCCCTTGCTCTTTCCCACCCATTCGTTACATTCAACCTCTGACGAGACCGACCAAATATAGACTGAGAAACAAGACCACACACTTTGTGCATTCGGAATCGAAGGCAGGGCGTCCCTCGCCGCATTTGCTACGATTGCCATTTGCTACTTCTGCAGAAGCGGCGGCGGCGGCGGCGACGACGACGACGACGACCGCGAGAGGCTCTGTGATATGTGAGAAATACATCTATAAAATGTAATTCAGACTGCCTCGTCCCACCTTTTGCTGTACCGCTTTGGCAAATGCTTTATCTGCGCCATTCGCCTTAATCACATTTGAGAGTAATTCTTAAAAAAAACGCCTGTCGCTAATTGTTCGTCATCACAGATACTGTTTGCTATACGGCCACGACGCGCAACTGATTTCCAAAATTCATCTTTCTCGTGTTAGGATGGAACTTACGACTCCTGGTTTATTAGACCAGTGCTCTACCACTGAGCTAAAGAGGCGCGGCCTAGCAGTACTCTTGGGTACTTCGTCCTTACGGTCGTCTGCATCATCAGACTTTAGCTGACAACACTTCATATTACCGGCTAATATTTGCAGCTATGGCGACAAATTACTGCTTGGCTACACATCTGACACGTAACCGATGTGCTCTCCAAACAACAACACTTGCATTTCAGAACATGTCTTTCACACATGTCTACAAAATCACCTTCACCTTCAAATACAGTTTCCTTGCGACTGACAGAGACGTAGACAAAGTTTAAAGTTGCTATTTCCATTAAATCTCGTTAATCAGAAAAACGGTAATTTACACCTGCAGCGGAACAAATTTCCATTCCGCCCAGCGTCTGGCTCGAACACACGACCCTAGGATTAAGAGTCGGACGCTCTACCAACTGAGCTAGCCGGCTACCTCGGTGAATACCTGCCGGGTAGCACGTCACACAGTACTCGTTTGGGTTGGGTGGTCCCATACAGAATCTCTCCATGATGCCTAATGTTTTCCTAACGTCACACTCGTCACGTACTTCACTTTTATGTCATAATCATTTCTGAGAGGTAAAGAAATTGCATGACAACATGCAGAGCTAGTGGCGTCAAAATTAACACACATACTTTATGTGACTGAAAAGCCGAACGAGTTACTTTCCGACGTTGTTTTAGATGTGCAAGTGATAGTCAGAACTCGCTGTGTCGGCACTCTGCCGACCATTTCGCTAGTTAACACCGGTCTTGTTGTGTGTGTTTCAAGCTCAAGAGCATCTCCAAGCAAAAAATGGTCAACAGCAACATTCAGACGGTTTCGTACTGCTCAATTGCTACATTAAAACGTTATGTTTCTTTTTCAGAACTGGAAAAATACAAGCGTGACAGCATTCGAACCTGTAATCTTCAGATCCGAAGTCCGACGCCTTATCCATTAGGCCACACGGTCACTGACGACCAACATTTGCATGTATACGACTCGTCTCGAAACGCTCACACCCCTGAGGATTTGTGTTTTCGTTCTACACAGCCGCTGCCCCTTGCTCTTTCCCACCCATTCGTTACATTCAACCTCTGACGAGACCGACCAAATATAGACTGAGAAACAAGACGACACACTTTGTGCATTCGGAATCGAAGGCAGGGCGTCCCTCGCCGCATTTGCTACGATTGCCATTTGCTACTTCTGCAGAAGCGGTGGCGGCGGCCGCGACGACGACGACGACGACCGCGAGAGGCTCTGTGATATGTGAGAAATACATCTATAAAATGTAATTCAGACTGCCTCGTCCCACCTTATGCTGTACCGCTTTGGCAAATGCTTTATCTGCGCCATTCGCCTTAATAACATTTGAGAGTAATTCTTAAAAAAAACGCCTGTCGCTAATTGTTCGTCATCACAGATACTGTTTGCTATACGGCCACGACGCGCAACTGATTTCCAAAATTCATCTTTCTCGTGTTAGGATGGAACTTACGACTCCTGGTTTATTAGACCAGTGCTCTACCACTGAGCTAAAGAGGCGCGGCCTAGCAGTACTCTTGGGTACTTCGTCCTTACGGTCGTCTGCATCATCAGACTTTAGCTGACAACACTTCATATTACCGGCTAATATTTGCAGCTATGGCGACAAATTACTGCTTGGCTACACATCTGACACGTAACCGATGTGCTCTCCAAACAACAACACTTGCATTTCAGAACATGTCTTTCACACATGCCTACAAAATCACCTTCACCTTCAAATACAGTTTCCTTGCGACTGACAGAGACGTAGGCAAAGTTTAAAGTTGCTATTTCCATTAAATCTCGTTAATCAGAAAAACGGTAATTTACACCTGCAGCGGAACAAAATTCCGTTCCGCCCAGCGTCTGGCTCGAACCCACGACCCTGGGATTAAGAGTCTGACGCTCTACCAACTGAGCTAGCCCGCTACCTCGGTGAATACCTGCCGGGTAGCACGTCACACAGTACTCGTTTGGGTTGGGTGGTCCCATACAGAATCTCTCCATGATGCCTAATGTTTTCCTAACGTCACACTCGTCACGTACTTCACTTTTATGTCATAATCATTTCTGAGAGGTAAAGAAATTGCATGACAACATGCAGAGCTAGTGGCGTCAAAATTAACACACATACTTTATGTGACTGAGAAGCCGAACGAGTTACTTTCCGACGTTGTTTTAGATGTGCAAGTGATAGTCAGAACTCGCTGTGTCGGCACTCTGCCGACGATTTCGCTAGTTAACACCGGTCTTGTTGTGTGTGTTTCAAGCTCAAGAGCATCTCCAAGCAAAAAATGGTCAACAGCAACATTCAGACGGTTTCGTACTGCTCAATTGCTACATTAAAAAGTTATGTTTCTTTTTCAGAACTGGAAAAATACAAGCGTGACAGCATTCGAACCTGTAATCTTCAGATCCGAAGTCCGACGCCTTATCCATTAGGCCACACAGTCACTGACGACCAACATTTTCATGTATACGACTCATCTCGAAACGCTCACACCCCTGAGGATTTGTGTTTTCGTTCTACACAGCCGCTGCCCCTTGCTCTTTCCCACCCATTCGTTACATTCAACCTCTGACGAGACCGACCAAATATAGACTGAGAAACAAGACCACACACTCTGTGCATTCGGAATCGAAGGCAGGGCGTCCCTCGCCGCATTTGCTACGATTGCCATTTGCTACTTCTGCAGAAGCGGCGGCGGCGGCCGCGACGACGACGACGACGACCGCGAGAGGCTCTGTGATATGTGAGAAATACATCTATAAAATGTAATTCAGACTGCCTCGTCCCACCTTATGCTGTACCGCTTTGGCAAATGCTTTATCTGCGCCATTCGCCTTAATCACATCTGAGAGTAATTCTTAAAAAAACGCCTGTCGCTAATTGTTCGTCATCACAGGTACTGTATGCTATACGGCCAAGACGCGCAACTGATTTCCAAAATTCATCTTTCTCGTGTTAGGATGGAACTTACGACTCCTGGTTTATTAGACCAGTGCTCTACCACTGAGCTAAAGAGGCGCGGCCTAGCAGTACTCTTGGGTACTTCGTCCTTACGGTCGTCTGCATCATCAGACTTTAGCTGACAACACTTCATATTACTGGCTAATATTTGCAGCTATGGCGACAAATTACTGCTTGGCTACACATCTGACACGTAACCGATGTGCTCTCCAAACAACAACACTTGCATTTCAGAACATGTCTTTCACACATGTCTACAAAATCACCTTCACCTTCAAATACAGTTTCCTTGCGACTGACAGAGACGTAGGCAAAGTTTAAAGTTGCTATTTCCATTAAATCTCGTTAATCAGAAAAACGGTAATTTACACCTGCAGCGGAACAAAATTCCGTTCCGCCCAGCGTCTGGCTCGAACCCACGACCCTGGGATTAAGAGTCTGACGCTCTACCAACTGAGCTAGCCGGCTACCTCGGTGAATACTTGCCGGGTAGCACGTCACACAGTACTCGTTTGGGTTGGGTGGTCCCATACAGAATCTCTCCATGATGCCTAATGTTTTCCTAACGTCACACTCGTCACGTACTTCACTTTTATGTCGTAATCATTTCTGAGAGGTAAAGAAATTGCATGACAACATGCAGAGCTAGTGGCGTCAAAATTAACACACATACTTTATGTGACTGAAAAGCCGAACGAGTTACTTTCCGACGTTGTTTTAGATGTGCAAGTGATAGTCAGAACTCGCTGTGTCGGCACTCTGCCGACCATTTCGCTAGTTAACACCGGTCTTGTTGTGTGTGTTTCAAGCTCAAGAGCATCTCCAAGCAAAAAATGGTCAACAGCAACATTCAGACGGTTTCGTACTGCTCAATTGCTACATTAAAACGTTATGTTTCTTTTTCAGAACTGGAAAAATACAAGCGTGACAGCATTCGAACCTGTAATCTTCAGATCCGAAGTCCGACGCCTTATCCATTAGGCCACACGGTCACTGACGACCAACATTTACATGTATACGACTCGTCTCGAAACGCTCACACCCCTGAGGATTTGTGTTTTCGTTCTACACAGCCGCTGCCCCTTGCTCTTTCCCACCCATTCGTTACATTCAACCTCTGACGAGACCGACCAAATATAGACTGAGAAACAAGACCACACACTTTGTGCATTCGGAATCGAAGGCAGGGCGTCCCTCGCCGCATTTGCTACGATTGCCATTTGCTACTTCTGCAGAAGCGGCGGCGGCGGCGACGACGACGACGACGACGACGAATATCGCGAGAGGCTCTGAGATATGTGAGAAATACATCTATAAAATGTAATTCAGACTGCCTCGTCCCACCTTATGCTGTACCGCTTTGGCAAATGCTTTATCTGCGCCATTCGCCTTAATCGCATCTGAGAGTAATTCTTAAAAAAACGCCTGTCGCTAATTGTTCGTCATCACAGGTACTGTATGCTATACGGCCACGACGCGCAACTGATTTCCAAAATTCATCTTTCTCGTGTTAGGATGGAACTTACGACTCTTGGTTTATTAGACCAGTGCTCTATTACTGAGCTAAAGAGGCGCGGCCTAGCGGTACTCTTGGGTACTTCGTCCTTACGGTCGTCTGCATCATCAGACTTTAGCTGACAACACTTCATATTACCGGCTAATATTTGCAGCTATGGCGACAAATTACTGCTTGGCTACACATCTGACACGTAACCGATGTGCTCTCCAAACAACAACACTTGCATTTCAGAACATGTCTTTCACACATGTCTACAAAATCACCTTCACCTTCAAATACAGTTTCCTTGCGACTGACAGAGACGTAGGCAAAGTTTAAAGTTGCTATTTCCATTAAATCTCGTTAATCAGAAAAACGGTAATTTACACCTGCAGCGGAACAAAATTCCGTTCCGCCCAGCGTCTGGCTCGAACCCACGACCCTGGGATTAAGAGTCTGACGCTCTACCGACTGAGCTAGCCGGCTACCTCGGCGAATACCTGCCGGGTAGCACGTCACACAGTACTCGTTTGGGTTGGGTGGTCCCATACAGAATCTCTCCATGATGCCTAATGTTTTCCTAACGTCACACTCGTCACGTACTTCACTTTTATGTCACAATCATTTCTGTGAGGTAAAGAAATTGCATGACAACATGCAGAGCTAGTGGCGTCAAAATTAACACACATACTTTATGTGACTGAAAAGCCGAACGAGTTACTTTCCGACGTTGTTTTAGATGTGCAAGTGATAGTCAGAACTCGCTGTGTCGGCACTCTGCCGACCATTTCGCTAGTTAACACCGGTCTTGTTGTGTGTGTTTCAAGCTCAAGAGCATCTCCAAGCAAAAAATGGTCAACAGCTACATTCAGATGGTTTCGTACTGCTCAATTGCTACATTAAAACGTTATGTATCTTTTTCAGAACTGGAAAAATACAAGCGTGACAGCATTCGAACCTGTAATCTTCAGATCCGAAGTCCGACGCCTTATCCATTAGGCCACACGGTCACTGACGACCAACATTTACATGTATACGACTCATCTCGAAACGCTAACACCCCTGAGGATTTGTGTTTTCGTTCTACACAGCCGCTGCCCCTTGCTCTTTCCCACCCATTCGTTACATTCAACCTCTGACGAGACCGACCAAATATAGACTGAGAAACAAGACCACACACTTTGTGCATTCGGAATCGAAGGCAGGGCGTCCCTCGCCGCATTTGCTACGATTGCCATTTGCTACTTCTGCAGAAGCAGCGGCGGCGGCGGCGGCGGCGGCGACGAATATCGCGAGAGGCTCTGAGATATGTGAGAAATACATCTATAAAATGTAATTCAGACTGCCTCGTCCCACCTTATGCTGTACCGCTTTGGCAAATGCTTTATCTGCGCCATTCGCCTTAATCGCATCTGAGAGTAATTCTTAAAAAAACGCCTGTCGCTAATTGTTCGTCATCACAGGTACTGTATGCTATACGGCCAAGACGCGCAACTGATTTCCAAAATTCATCTTTCTCGTGTTAGGATGGAACTTACGACTCCTGGTTTATTAGACCAGTGCTCTACCACTGAGCTAAAGAGGCGCGGCCTAGCAGTACTCTTGGGTACTTCGTCCTTACGGTCGTCTGCATCATCAGACTTTAGCTGACAACACTTCATATTACTGGCTAATATTTGCAGCTATGGCGACAAATTACTGCTTGGCTACACATCTGACACGTAACCGATGTGCTCTCCAAACAACAACACTTGCATTTCAGAACATGTCTTTCACACATGTCTACAAAATCACCTTCACCTTCAAATACAGTTTCCTTGCGACTGACAGAGACGTAGGCAAAGTTTAAAGTTGCTATTTCCATTAAATCTCGTTAATCAGAAAAACGGTAATTTACACCTGCAGCGGAACAAAATTCCGTTCCGCCCAGCGTCTGGCTCGAACCCACGACCCTGGGATTAAGAGTCTGACGCTCTACCAACTGAGCTAGCCGGCTACCTCGGTGAATACTTGCCGGGTAGCACGTCACACAGTACTCGTTTGGGTTGGGTGGTCCCATACAGAATCTCTCCATGATGCCTAATGTTTTCCTAACGTCACACTCGTCACGTACTTCACTTTTATGTCGTAATCATTTCTGAGAGGTAAAGAAATTGCATGACAACATGCAGAGCTAGTGGCGTCAAAATTAACACACATACTTTATGTGACTGAAAAGCCGAACGAGTTACTTTCCGACGTTGTTTTAGATGTGCAAGTGATAGTCAGAACTCGCTGTGTCGGCACTCTGCCGACCATTTCGCTAGTTAACACCGGTCTTGTTGTGTGTGTTTCAAGCTCAAGAGCATCTCCAAGCAAAAAATGGTCAACAGCAACATTCAGACGGTTTCGTACTGCTCAATTGCTACATTAAAACGTTATGTTTCTTTTTCAGAACTGGAAAAATACAAGCGTGACAGCATTCGAACCTGTAATCTTCAGATCCGAAGTCCGACGCCTTATCCATTAGGCCACACGGTCACTGACGACCAACATTTACATGTATACGACTCGTCTCGAAACGCTCACACCCCTGAGGATTTGTGTTTTCGTTCTACACAGCCGCTGCCCCTTGCTCTTTCCCACCCATTCGTTACATTCAACCTCTGACGAGACCGACCAAATATAGACTGAGAAACAAGACCACACACTTTGTGCATTCGGAATCGAAGGCAGGGCGTCCCTCGCCGCATTTGCTACGATTGCCATTTGCTACTTCTGCAGAAGAGGCGGCGGCGGCGACGACGACGACGACGACGACGACGACGACGACGACGAATATCGCGAGAGGCTCTGAGATATGTGAGAAATACATCTATAAAATGTAATTCAGACTGCCTCGTCCCACCTTATGCTGTACCGCTTTGGCAAATGCTTTATCTGCGCCATTCGCCTTAATCGCATCTGAGAGTAATTCTTAAAAAAACGCCTGTCGCTAATTGTTCGTCATCACAGGTACTGTATGCTATACGGCCACGACGCGCAACTGATTTCCAAAATTCATCTTTCTCGTGTTAGGATGGAACTTACGACTCCTGGTTTATTAGACCAGTGCTCCACCACTGAGCTAAAGAGGTGCGGCCTAGCGGTACTCTTGGGTACTTCGTCCTTACGGTCGTCTGCATCATCAGACTTTAGCTGACAACACTTCATATTACCGGCTAATATTTGCAGCTATGGCGACAAATTACTGCTTGGCTACACATCTGACACGTAACCGATGTGCTCTCCAAACAACAACACTTGCATTTCAGAACATGTCTTTCACACATGTCTACAAAATCACCTTCACCTTCAAATACAGTTTCCTTGCGACTGACAGAGACGTAGGCAAAGTTTAAAGTTGCTATTTCCATTAAATCTCGTTAATCAGAAAAACGGTAATTTACACCTGCAGCGGAACAAAATTCCGTTCCGCCCAGCGTCTGGCTCGAACCCACGACCCTGGGATTAAGAGTCTGACGCTCTACCGACTGAGCTAGCCGGCTACCTCGGTGAATACCTGCCGGGTAGCACGTCACACAGTACTCGTTTGGGTTGGGTGGTCCCATACAGAATCTCTCCATGATGCCTAATGTTTTCCTAACGTCACACTCGTCACGTACTTCACTTTTATGTCACAATCATTTCTGTGAGGTAAAGAAATTGCATGACAACATGCAGAGCTAGTGGCGTCAAAATTAACACACATACTTTATGTGACTGAAAAGCCGAACGAGTTACTTTCCGACGTTGTTTTAGATGTGCAAGTGATAGTCAGAACTCGCTGTGTCGGCACTCTGCCGACCATTTCGCTAGTTAACACCGGTCTTGTTGTGTGTGTTTCAAGCTCAAGAGCATCTCCAAGCAAAAAATGGTCAACAGCTACATTCAGATGGTTTCGTACTGCTCAATTGCTACATTAAAACGTTATGTATCTTTTTCAGAACTGGAAAAATACAAGCGTGACAGCATTCGAACCTGTAATCTTCAGATCCGAAGTCCGACGCCTTATCCATTAGGCCACACGGTCACTGACGACCAACATTTACATGTATACGACTCATCTCGAAACGCTAACACCCCTGAGGATTTGTGTTTTCGTTCTACACAGCCGCTGCCCCTTGCTCTTTCCCACCCATTCGTTACATTCAACCTCTGACGAGACCGACCAAATATAGACTGAGAAACAAGACCACACACTTTGTGCATTCGGAATCGAAGGCAGGGCGTCCCTCGCCGCATTTGCTACGATTGCCATTTGCTACTTCTGCAGAAGCAGCGGCGGCGGCGGCGGCGGCGGCGGCGGCGACGACGACGACGACGACGACGAATATCGCGAGAGGCTCTGAGATATGTGAGAAATACATCTATAAAATGTAATTCAGACTGCCTCGTCCCACCTTATGCTGTACCGCTTTGGCAAATGCTTTATCTGCGCCATTCGCCTTAATCGCATCTGAGAGTAATTCTTAAAAAAACGCCTGTCGCTAATTGTTCGTCATCACAGGTACTGTATGCTATACGGCCACGACGCGCAACTGATTTCCAAAATTCATCTTTCTCGTGTTAGGATGGAACTTACGACTCCTGGTTTATTAGACCAGTGCTCTATTACTGAGCTAAAGAGGCGCGGCCTAGCGGTACTCTTGGGTACTTCGTCCTTACGGTCGTCTGCATCATCAGACTTTAGCTGACAACACTTCATATTACCGGCTAATATTTGCAGCTATGGCGACAAATTACTGCTTGGCTACACATCTGACACGTAACCGATGTGCTCTCCAAACAACAACACTTGCATTTCAGAACATGTCTTTCACACATGTCTACAAAATCACCTTCACCTTCAAATACAGTTTCCTTGCGACTGACAGAGACGTAGGCAAAGTTTAAAGTTGCTATTTCCATTAAATCTCGTTAATCAGAAAAACGGTAATTTACACCTGCAGCGGAACAAAATTCCGTTCCGCCCAGCGTCTGGCTCGAACCCACGACCCTGGGATTAAGAGTCTGACGCTCTACCGACTGAGCTAGCCGGCCACCTCGGTGAATACCTGCCGGGTAGCACGTCACACAGTACTCGTTTGGGTTGGGTGGTCCCATACAGAATCTCTCCATGACGCCTAATGTTTTCCTAACGTCACACTCGTCACGTACTTCACTTTTATGTCACAATCATTTCTGTGAGGTAAAGAAATTGCATGACAACATGCAGAGCTAGTGGCGTCAAAATTAACACACATACTTTATGTGACTGAAAAGCCGAACGAGTTACTTTCCGACGTTGTTTTAGATGTGCAAGTGATAGTCAGAACTCGCTGTGTCGGCACTCTGCCGACCATTTCGCTAGTTAACACCGGTCTTGTTGTGTGTGTTTCAAGCTCAAGAGCATCTCCAAGCAAAAAATGGTCAACAGCTACATTCAGATGGTTTCGTACTGCTCAATTGCTACATTAAAACGTTATGTTTCTTTTTCAGAACTGGAAAAATACAAGCGTGACAGCATTCGAACCTGTAATCTTCAGATCCGAAGTCCGACGCCTTATCCATTAGGCCACACGGTCACTGACGACCAACATTTACATGTATACGACTCATCTCGAAACGCTAACACCCCTGAGGATTTGTGTTTTCGTTCTACACAGCCGCTGCCCCTTGCTCTTTCCCACCCATTCGTTACATTCAACCTCTGACGAGACCGACCAAATATAGACTGAGAAACAAGACCACACACTTTGTGCATTCGGAATCGAAGGCAGGGCGTCCCTCGCCGCATTTGCTACGATTGCCATTTGCTACTTCTGCAGAAGCAGCGGCGGCGGCGGCGGCGGCGACGACGACGACGAATATCGCGAGAGGCTCTGAGATATGTGAGAAATACATCTATAAAATGTAATTCAGACTGCCTCGTCCCACCTTATGCTGTACCGCTTTGGCAAATGCTTTATCTGCGCCATTGGCCTTAATCGCATCTGAGAGTAATTCTTAAAAAAACGCCTGTCGCTAATTGTTCGTCATCACAGGTACTGTTTGCTACACGGCCACGACGCGCAACTGATTTCCAAAATTCATCTTTCTCGTGTTAGGATGGAACTTACGACTCCTGGTTTATTAGACCACTGCTCCGCCACTGAGCTAAAGAGGCGCGGCCTAGCGGTACTCTTGGGTACTTCGTCCTTACGGTCGTCTGCATCATCAGACTTTAGCTGACAACACTTCATATTACCGGCTAATATTTGCAGCTATTTCGACAAATTACTGCTTGGCTACACATCTGACACGTAACCGATGTGCTCTCCAAACAACAACACTTGCATTTCAGAACATGTCTTTCACACATATCTACAAAATCACCTTCACCTTCAAATACAGTTTCCTTGCGACTGACAGAGACGTAGGCAAAGTTTAAAGTTGCTATTTCCATTAAATCTCGTTAATCAGAAAAACGGTAATTTACACCTGCAGCGGAACAAAATTCCGTCCGCCCAGCGTCTGGCTCGAACCCACGACCCTGGGATTAAGAGTCTGACGCTCTACCGACTGAGCTAGACGGCTACCTCGGTGAATACCTCCCGGGTAGCACGTCACACAGTACTCGTTTGGGTTGGGTGGTCCCATACAGAATCTCTCCATGATGCCTAATGTTTTCGTAACGTCACACTCGTCACGTACTTCACTTTTATGTCATAATCATTTCTGAGAGGTAAAGAAATTGCATGACAACATGCAGAGCTAGTGGCGTCAAAATTAACACACATACTTTATGTGACTGAAAAGCCGAACGAGTTACTTACCGACGTTGTTTTAGATGTGCAAGTGATAGTCAGAACTCGCTGTGTCGGCACTCTGCCGACCATTTCGCTAGTTAACACCGGTCTTGTTGTGTGTGTTTCAAGCTCAAGAGCATCTCCAAGCAAAAAATGGTCAACAGCAACATTCAGACGGTTTCGTACTGCTCAATTGCTACATTAAAACGTTATGTTTCTTTTTCAGAACTGGAAAAATACAAGCGTGACAGCATTCGAACCTGTAATCTTCAGATCCGAAGTCCGACGCCTTATCCATTAGGCCACACGGTCACTGACGACCAACATTTACATGTATACGACTCATCTCGAAACGCTCACACCCCTGAGGATTTGTGTTTTCGTTCTACACAGCCGCTGCCCCTTGCTCTTTCCCACCCATTCGTTACATTCAACCTCTGACGAGACCGACCAAATATAGACTGAGAAACAAGACCACACACTTTGTGCATTCGGAATCGAAGGCAGGGCGACCCTCGCCGCATTTGCTACGATTGCCATTTGCTACTTCTGCAGAAGCGGCGACGACGACGACGACGACGACGACGACGAATATCGCGAGAGGCTCTGAGATATGTGAGAAATACATCTATAAAATGTAATTCAGACTGCCTCGTCCCACCTTATGCTGTACCGCTTTGGCAAATGCTTTATCTGCGCCATTGGCCTTAATCGCATCTGAGAGTAATTCTTAAAAAAACGCCTGTCGCTAATTGTTCGTCATCACAGGTACTGTTTGCTACACGGCCACGACGCGCAACTGATTTCCAAAATTCATCTTTCTCGTGTTAGGATGGAACTTACGACTCCTGGTTTATTAGACCAGTGCTCCGCCACTGAGCTAAAGAGGCGCGGCCTAGCGGTACTCTTGGGTACTTCGTCCTTACGGTCGTCTGCATCATCAGACTTTAGCTGACAACACTTCATATTACCGGCTAATATTTGCAGCTATTTCGACAAATTACTGCTTGGCTACACATCTGACACGTAACCGATGTGCTCTCCAAACAACAACACTTGCATTTCAGAACATGTCTTTCACACATATCTACAAAATCACCTTCACCTTCAAATACAGTTTCCTTGCGACTGACAGAGACGTAGGCAAAGTTTAAAGTTGCTATTTCCATTAAATCTCGTTAATCAGAAAAACGGTAATTTACACCTGCAGCGGAACAAAATTCCGTCCGCCCAGCGTCTGGCTCGAACCCACGACCCTGGGATTAAGAGTCTGACGCTCTACCGACTGAGCTAGACGGCTACCTCGGTGAATACCTCCCGGGTAGCACGTCACACAGTACTCGTTTGGGTTGGGTGGTCCCATACAGAATCTCTCCATGATGCCTAATGTTTTCGTAACGTCACACTCGTCACGTACTTCACTTTTATGTCATAATCATTTCTGAGAGGTAAAGAAATTGCATGACAACATGCAGAGCTAGTGGCGTCAAAATTAACACACATACTTTATGTGACTGAAAAGCCGAACGAGTTACTTACCGACGTTGTTTTAGATGTGCAAGTGATAGTCAGAACTCGCTGTGTCGGCACTCTGCCGACCATTTCGCTAGTTAACACCGGTCTTGTTGTGTGTGTTTCAAGCTCAAGAGCATCTCCAAGCAAAAAATGGTCAACAGCAACATTCAGACGGTTTCGTACTGCTCAATTGCTACATTAAAACGTTATGTTTCTTTTTCAGAACTGGAAAAATACAAGCGTGACAGCATTCGAACCTGTAATCTTCAGATCCGAAGCCCGACGCCTTATCCATTAGGCCACACGGTCACTGACGACCAACATTTACATGTATACGACTCATCTCGAAACGCTCACACCCCTGAGGATTTGTGTTTTCGTTCTACACAGCCGCTGTCCCTTGCTCTTTCCCACCCATTCGTTACATTCAACCTCTGACGAGACCGACCAAATATAGACTGAGAAACAAGACCACACACTTTCTGCATTCGGAATAGAAGGCAGGGCGTCCCTCGCCGCATTTGCTACGATTGCCATTTGCTACTTCTGCAGAAGCGGCGACGACGACGACGACGAATATCGCGAGAGGCTCTGAGATATGTGAGAAATACATCTATAAAATGTAATTCAGACTGCCTCGTCCCACCTTATGCTGTACCGCTTTGGCAAATGCTTTATCTGCGCCATTGGCCTTAATCGCATCTGAGAGTAATTCTTAAAAAAACGCCTGTCGCTAATTGTTCGTCATCACAGGTACTGTTTGCTATACTGCCACGACGCGCAACTGATTTCCAAAATTCATCTTTCTCGTGTTAGGATGGAACTTACGACTCCTGGTTTATTAGACCAGTGCTCCACCACTGAGCTAAAGAGGCGCGGCGTAGCGGTACTCTTGGGTACTTCGTCCTTACGGTCGTCTGCATCATCAGACTTTAGCTGACAACACTTCATATTACCGGCTAATATTTGCAGCTATGGCGACAAATTACTGCTTGGCTACACATCTGACACGTAACCGATGTGCTCTCCAAACAACAACACTTGCATTTCAGACCATGTCTTTCACACATGTCTACAAAATCACCTTCACCTTCAAATACAGTTTCCTTGCGACTGACAGAGACGTAGGCAAAGTTTAAATTTGCTATTTCCATTAAATCTCGTTAATCAGAAAAACGGTAATTTACACCTGCAGCGGAACAAAATTCCGTTCCGCCCAGCGTCTGGCTCGAACCCACGACCCTGGGATTAAGAGTCTGACGCTCTACCGACTGAGCTAGCCGGCCACCTCGGTGAATACCTGCCGGGTAGCACGTCACACAGTACTCGTTTGGGTTGGGTGGTCCCATACAGAATCTCTCCATGATGCCTAATGTTTTCCTAACGTCACACTCGTCACGTACTTCACTTTTATGTCATAATCATTTCTGAGAGGTAAAGAAATTGCATGACAACATGCAGAGCTAGTGGCGTCAAAATTAACACACACACTTTATGTGACTGAAAAGCCGAACGAGTTACTTTCCGACGTTGTTTTAGATGTGCAAGTGATAGTCAGAACTCGCTGTGTCGGCACTCTGCCGACCATTTCGCTAGTTAACACCGATCTTGTTGTGTGTGTTTCAAGCTCAAGAGCATCTCCAAGCAAAAAATGGTCAACAGCAACATTCAGACGGTTTCGTACTGCTCAATTGCTACATTAAAACGTTATGTTTCTATTTCAGAACTGGAAAAATACAAGCGAGACAGCATTCGAACCTGTAATCTTCAGATCCGAAGTCCGACACCTTATTCATTACGCCACACGGTCACTGCCGACCAACATTTACATGTATACGACTCATCTCGAAACGCTCACACCCCTGAGCATTTGTGTTTTCGTTCTACACAGCCGCTGCCCCTTGCTCTTTCCCACCCATTCGTTACATTCTACCTCTGACGAGACCGACCAAATATCGACTGAGAAACAAGACCACACACTTTGTGCATTCGGAATCGAAGGCAGGGCGTCCCTCGCCGCATTTGCTACGATTGCCATTTGCTACTTCTGCAGAAGCAGCGGCGGCGGCGACGACGACGACGACGACGACGACGACGACGAATATCGCGAGAGGCTCTGTGATATGTGAGAAATACATCTATAAAATGTAATTCAGACTGCCTCGTCCCACCTTATGCTGTACCGCTTTGGCAAATGCTTTATCTGCGCCATTCGCCTTAATCACATTTGAGAGTAATTCTTAAAAAAAACGCCTGTCGCTAATTGTTCGTCATCACAGATACTGTTTGCTATACGGCCACGACGCGCAACTGATTTCCAAAATTCATCTTTCTCGTGTTAGGATGGAACTTACGACTCCTGGTTTATTAGACCAGTGCTCCACCACTGAGCTAAAGAGGCGCGGCCTAGCGGTACTCTTGGGTACTTCGTCCTTACGGTCGTCTGCATCATCAGACTTTAGCTGACAACACTTCATATTACCGGCTAATATTTGCAGCTATGGCGACAAATTACTGCTTGGCTACACATCTGACAAGTAACCGATGTGCTCTCCAAACAACAACACTTGCATTTCAGAACATGTCTTTCACACACGTCTACAAAATCACCTTCACCTTCAAATACAGTTTCCTTGCGACTGACAGAGACGTAGGCAAAGTTTAAAGTTGCTATTTCCATGAAATCTCTTTAATCAGAAAAACGGTAATTTACACCTGCAGCGGAACAAAATTCCGTTCCGCCCAGCGTCTGGCTCGAACCCACGACCCTGGGATTAAGAGTCTGACGCTCTACCAACTGAGCTAGCCGTCTACCTCGGTGAATACCTGCAGGGGGTAGCACGTCACACAGTACTCGGTTGGGTTGGGTGGTCCCATACAGAATCTCTCCATGATGCCTAATGTTTTCCTAACGTCACACTCGTCACGTACTTCACTTTTATGTCATAATCATTTCTGAGAGGTAAAGAAATTGCATGACAACATGCAGAGCTAGTGGCGTCAAAATTAACACACATACTTTATGTGACTGAAAAGCCGAACGAGTTACTTTCCGACGTTGTTTTAGATGTGCAAGTGATAGTCAGAACTCGCTGTGTCGGCACTCTGCCGACGATTTCGCTAGTTAACACCGGTCTTGTTGTGTGTGTTTCAAGCTCAAGAGCATCTCCAAGCAAAAAATGGTCAACAGCAACATTCAGACGGTTTCGTACTGCTCAATTGCTACATTAAAACGTTATGTTTCTTTTTCAGAACTGGAAAAATACAAGCGTGACAGCATTCGAACCTGTAATCTTCAGATCCGAAGTCCGACGCCTTATCCATTAGGCCACACGGTCACTGACGACCAACATTTACATGTATACGACTCATCTCGAAACGCTCACACCCCTGAGGATTTGTGTTTTCGTTCTACACAGCCGCTGCCCCTTGCTCTTTCCCACCCATTCGTTACATTCAACCTCTGACGAGACCGACCAAATATAGACTGAGAAACAAGACCACACACTTTGTGCATTCGGAATCGAAGGCAGGGCGTCCCTCGCCGCATTTGCTACGATTGCCATTTGCTACTTCTGCAGAAGCGGCGGCGGCGGCCGCGACGACGACGACGACGACCGCGAGAGGCTCTGTGATATGTGAGAAATACATCTATAAAATGTAATTCAGACTGCCTCGTCCCACCTTATGCTGTACCGCTTTGGCAAATGCTTTATCTGCGCCATTCGCCTTAATCACATTTGAGAGTAATTCTTAAAAAAAACGCCTGTCGCTAATTGTTCGTCATCACAGATACTGTTTGCTATACGGCCACGACGCGCAACTGATTTCCGAAATTCATCTTTCTCGTGTTAGGATGGAACTTACGACTCCTGGTTTATTAGACCAGTGCTCTACCACTGAGCTAAAGAGGCGCGGCCTAGCAGTACTCTTGGGTACTTCGTCCTTACGGTCGTCTGCATCATCAGACTTTAGCTGACAACACTTCATATTACCGGCTAATATTTGCAGCTATGGCGACAAATTACTGCTTGGCTACACATCTGACACGTAACCGATGTGCTCTCCAAACAACAACACTTGCATTTCAGAACATGTCTTTCACACATGTCTACAAAATCACCTTCACCTTCAAATACAGTTTCCTTGCGACTGACAGAGACGTAGGCAAAGTTTAAAGTTGCTATTTCCATTAAATCTCGTTAATCAGAAAAACGGTAATTTACACCTGCAGCGGAACAAAGTTCCGTTCTGCCCAGCGTCTGGCTCCAAACCAACGACCCTGGGATTAAGAGTCTGACGCTCTACCAACTGAGCTAGCCGGCTACCTCGGTGAATACCTGCCGGGTAGCACGTCATACAGTACTCGTTTGGGTTGGGTGGTCCCATACAGAATCTCTCCATGATGCCTAATGTTTTCCTAACGTCACACTCGTCACGTACTTCACTTTTATGTCATAATCATTTCTGAGAGGTAAAGAAATTGCATGACAACATGCAGAGCTAGTGGCGTCAAAATTAACACACATACTTTATGTGACTGAAAAGCCGAACGAGTTACTTTCCGACGGTGTTTTAGATGTGCAAGTGATAGTCAGAACTCGCTGTGTCGGCACTCTGCCGAGCATTTCGCTAGTTAACACCGGTCTTGTTGTGTGTGTTTCAAGCTCAAGAGCATCTCCAAGCAAAAAATGGTCAACAGCAACATTCAGACGGTTTCGTACTGCTCAATTGCTATATTAAAACGTTATGTTTCTTTTTCAGAACTGGAAAAATACAAGCGTGACAGCATTCGAACCTGTAATCTTCAGATCCGAAGTCCGACGCCTTATCCATTAGGCCACACGGTCACTGACGACCAACATTTACATGTATACGACTCATCTCGAAACGCTCACACCCCTGAGGATTTGTGTTTTCGTTCTACACAGCCGCTGCCCCTTGCTCTTTCCCACCCATTCGTTACATTCAACCTCTGACGAGACCGACCAAATATAGACTGAGAAACAAGACCACACACTTTGTGCATTCGGAATCGAAGGCAGGGCGTCCCTCGCCGCATTTGCTACGATTGCCATTTGCTACTTCTGCAGAAGCGGCGACGACGACGACGACGACGACGACGACGAATATCGCGAGAGGCTCTGAGATATGTGAGAAATACATCTATAAAATGTAATTCAGACTGCCTCGTCCCACCTTATGCTGTACCGCTTTGGCATATGCTTTATCTGCGCCATTCGCCTTAATCGCATCTGAGAGTAATTCTTAAAAAAACGCCTGTCGCTAATTGTTCGTCATCACAGGTACTGTTTGCTATGCGGCCACGACGCGCAACTGATTTCCAAAATTCATCTTTCTCCTGTGAGGATGGAACTTACGACCCCTGGTTTATTAGACCAGTGCTCTACCACTGAGCTAAAGAGGCGCGGCCTAGCGGTACTCTTGGGTACTTCGTCCTTACGGTCGTCTGCATCATCAGACTTTAGCTGACAACACTTCATATTACCGGCTAATATTTGCAGCTATGGCGACAAATTACTGCTTGGCTACACATCTGACACGTAACCAATGTGCTCTCCAAACAACAACACTTGCATTTCAGAACATGTCTTTCACACATGTCTACAAAATCACCTTCACCTTCAAATACAGTTTCCTTGCGACTGACAGAGACGTAGGCAAAGTTTAAAGTTGCTATTTCCATTAAATCTCGTTAATCAGAAAAACGGTAATTTACACCTGCAGCGGAACAAAATTCCGTTCCGCCCAGCGTCTGGCTCGAACCCACGACCCTGGGATTAAGAGTCTGACGCTCTACCGACTGAGCTAGCCGGCTACCTCGGTGAATACCTGCCGGGTAGCACGTCACACAGTACTCGTTTGGGTTGGGTGGTCCCATACAGAATCTCTCCATGATGCCTAATGTTTTCCTAACGTCACACTCGTCACGTACTTCACTTTTATGTCATAATCATTTCTGAGAGGTAAAGAAATTGCATGACAACATGCAGAGCTAGTGGCGTCAAAATTAACACACATACTTTATGTGACTGAAAAGCCGAACGAGTTACTTTCCGACGTTGTTTTAGATGTGCAAGTGATAGTCAGAACTCGCTGTGTCGGCACTCTGCCGAGCATTTCGCTAGTTAACACCGGTCTTGTTGTGTGTGTTTCAAGCTCAAGAGCATCTCCAAGCAAAAAATGGTCAACAGCAACATTCAGACGGTTTCATACTGCTCAATTGCTACATTAAAACGTTATGTTTCTTTTTCAGAACTGGAAAAATACAAGCGTGACAGCATTCGAACCTGTAATCTTCAGATCCGAAGTCCGACGCCTTATCCATTAGGCCACACGGTCACTGACGACCAACATTTACATGTATACGACTCATCTCGAAACGCTCACACCCCTGAGGATTTGTGTTTTCGTTCTACACAGCCGCTGCCCCTTGCTCTTTCCCACCCATTCGTTACATTCAACCTCTGACGAGACCGACCAAATATAGACTGAGAAACAAGACCACACACTTTGTGCATTCGGAATCGAAGGCAGGGCGACCCTCGCCGCATTTGCTACGATTGCCATTTGCTACTTCTGCAGAAGCGGCGACGACGACGACGACGACGAATATCGCGAGAGGCTCTGAGATATGTGAGAAATACATCTATAAAATGTAATTCAGACTGCCTCGTCCCACCTTATGCTGTACCGCTTTGGCAAATGCTTTATCTGCGCCATTCGCCTTAATCGCATCTGAGAGTAATTCTTAAAAAAACGCCTGTCGCTAATTGTTCGTCATCACAGGTACTGTATGCTATACGGCCACGACGCGCAACTGATTTCCAAAATTCATCTTTCTCGTGTTAGGATGGAACTTACGACTCCTGGTTTATTAGACCAGTGCTCCACCACTGAGCTAAAGAGGCGCGGCCTAGCGGTACTCTTGGGTACTTCGTCCTTACGGTCGTCTGCATCATCAGACTTTAGCTGACAACACTTCATATTACCGGCTAATATTTGCAGCTATGGCGACAAATTACTGCTTGGCTACACATCTGACACGTAACCGATGTGCTCTCCAAACAACAACACTTGCATTTCAGAACATGTCTTTCACACATGTCTACAAAATCACCTTCACCTTCAAATACAGTTTCCTTGCGACTGACAGAGACGTAGGCAAAGTTTAAAGTTGCTATTTCCATTAAATCTCGTTAATCAGAAAAACGGTAATTTACACCTGCAGCGGAACAAAGTTCCGTTCCGCCCAGCGTCTGGCTCGAACCCACGACCCTGGGATTAAGAGTCTGACGCTCTACCAACTGAGCTAGCCGGCTACCTCGGTGAATACCTGCCGGGTAGCACGTCACACAGTACTCGTTTGGGTTGGGTGGTCCCATACAGAATCTCTCCATGATGCCTAATGTTTTCCTAACGTCACACTCGTCACGTACTTCACTTTTATGTCATAATCATTTCTGAGAGGTAAAGAAATTGCATGACAACATGCAGAGCTAGTGGCGTCAAAATTAACACACATACTTTATGTGACTGAAAAGCCGAACGAGTTACTTTCCGACGTTGTTTTAGATGTGCAAGTGATAGTCAGAACTCGCTGTGTCGGCACTCTGCCGACCATTTCGCTAGTTAACACCGGTCTTGTTGTGTGTGTTTCAAGCTCAAGAGCATCTCCAAGCAAAAAATGGTCAACAGCAACATTCAGACGGTTTCGTACTGCTCAATTGCTACATTAAAACGTTATGTTTCTTTTTCAGAACTGGAAAAATACAAGCGTGACAGCATTCGAACCTGTAATCTTCAGATCCGAAGCCCGACGCCTTATCCATTAGGCCACACGGTCACTGACGACCAACATTTACATGTATACGACTCATCTCGAAACGCTCACACCCCTGAGGATTTGTGTTTTCGTTCTACACAGCCGCTGCCCCTTGCTCTTTCCCACCCATTCGTTACATTCAACCTCTGACGAGACCGACCAAATATAGACTGAGAAACAAGACCACACACTTTGTGCATTCGGAATCGAAGGCAGGGTTTCCCTCGCCGCATTTGCTACGATTGCCATTTGCTACTTCTGCAGAAGCGGCGGCGGCGGCGGCGACGACGACAACGACGACGACGACGACGAATATCGCGAGAGGCTCTGAGATATGTGAGAAATACATCTATAAAATGTAATTCAGACTGCCTCGTCCCACCTTATGCTGTACCGCTTTGGCAAATGCTTTATCTGCGCCATTCGCCTTAATCGCATCTGAGAGTAATTCTTAAAAAAACGCCTGTCGCTAATTGTTCGTCATCACAGGTACAGTTTGCTATACTGCCACGACGCGCAACTGATTTCCAAAATTCATCTTTCTCGTGTTAGGATGGAACTTACGACTCCTGGTTTATTAGACCAGTGCTCCACCACTGAGCTAAAGAGGCGCGGCCTAGCGGTACTCTTGGGTACTTCGTCCTTACGGTCGTCTGCATCATCAGGCTTTAGCTGACAACACTTCATATTACCGGCTAATATTTGCAGCTATGGCGACAAATTACTGCTTGGCTACACATCTGACACGTAACCGATGTGCTCTCCAAACAACAACACTTGCAATTCAGAACATGTCTTTCACACATGTCTACAAAATCACCTTCACCTTCAAATACAGTTTCCTTGCGACTGACAGAGACGTAGGCAAAGTTTAAAGTTGCTATTTCCATTAAATCTCGTTAATCAGAAAAACGGTAATTTACACCTGCAGCGGAACAAAATTCCGTTCCGCCCAGCGTCTGGCTCGAACCCACGACCCTGGGATTAAGAGTCTGACGCTCTACCGACTGAGCTAGCCGGCTACCTCGGTGAATACCTGCCGGGTAGCACGTCACACAGTACTCGTTTGGGTTGGGTGGTCCCATACAGAATCTCTCCATGATGCCTAATGTTTTCCTAACGTCACACTCGTCACGTACTTCACTTTTATGTCATAATCATTTCTGAGAGGTAAAGAAATTGCATGACAACATGCAGAGCTAGTGGCGTCAAAATTAACACACATACTTTATGTGACTGAAAAGCCGAACGAGTTACTTTCCGACGTTGTTTTAGATGTGCAAGTGATAGTCAGAACTCGCTGTGTCGGCACTCTGCCGACCATTTCGCTAGTTAACACCGGTCTTGTTGTGTGTGTTTCAAGCTCAAGAGCATCTCCAAGCAAAAAATGGTCAACAGCAACATTCAGACGGTTTCGTACTGCTCAATTGCTACATTAAAACGTTATGTTTCTTTTTCAGAACTGGAAAAATACAAGCGTGACAGCATTCGAACCTGTAATCTTCAGATCCGAAGTCCGACGCCTTATCCATTAGGCCACACGGTCACTGACGACCAACATTTACATGTATACGACTCATCTCGAAACGCTCACACCCCTGAGGATTTGTGTTTTCGTTCTACACAGTCGCTGCCCCTTGCTCTTTCCCACCCATTCGTTACATTCAACCTCTGTCGAGACCGACCAAATATAGACTGAGAAACAAGACCACACACTTTGTGCATTCGGAATCGAAGGCAGGGCGTCCCTCGCCGCATTTGCTACGATTGCCATTTGCTACTTCTGCAGAAGCGGCGACGACGGCGACGACGACGACGAGGACGAATATCGCGAGAGGCTCTGAGATATGTGAGAAATACATCTATAAAATGTAATTCAGAGTGCCTCGTCCCACCTTATGCTGTACCGCTTTGGCAAATGCTTTATCTGCGCCATTCGCCTTAATCGCATCTGAGAGTAATTCTTAAAAAAACGCCTGTCGCTAATTGTTCGTCATCACAGGTACTGTTTGCTATACTGCCACGACGCGCAACTGATTTCCAAAATTCATCTTTCTCGTGTTAGGATGGAACTTACGACTCCTGGTTTATTAGACCAGTGCTCCACCACTGAGCTAAAGAGGCGCGTCCTAGCGGTACTCTTGGGTACTTCGTCCTTACGGTCGTCTGCATCATCAGACTTTAGCTGACAACACTTCATATTACCGGCTAATATTTGCAGCTATGGCGACAAATTACTGCTTGGCTACACATCTGACACGTAACCGATGTGCTCTCCAAACAACAACACTTGCATTTCAGAACATGTCTTTCACACATGTCTACAAAATCACCTTCACCTTCAAATACAGTTTCCTTGCGACTGACAGAGACGTAGGCAAAGTTTAAAGTTGCTATTTCCATTAAATCTCGTTAATCAGAAAAACGGTAATTTACACCTGCAGCGGAACAAAATTCCGTTCCGCCCAGCGTCTGGCTCGAACCCACGACCCTGGGATTAAGAGTCTGACGCTCTACCGACTGAGCTAGCCGGCTACCTCGGTGAATACCTGCCGGGTAGCACGTCACACAGTACTCGTTTGGGTTGGGTGGTCCCATACAGAATCTCTCCATGATGCCTAATGTTTTCCTAACGTCACACTCGTCACGTACTTCACTTTTATGTCATAATCATTTCTGAGAGGTAAAGAAATTGCATGACAACATGCAGAGCTAGTGGCGTCAAAATTAACACACAAACTTTATGTGACTGAAAAGCCGAACGAGTTACTTTCCGACGTTGTTTTAGATGTGCAAGTGATAGTCAGAACTCGCTGTGTCGGCACTCTGCCGACCATTTCGCTAGTTAACACCGGTCTTGTTGTGTGTGTTTCAAGCTCAAGAGCATCTCCAAGCAAAAAATGGTCAACAGCAACATTCAGACGGTTTCGTACTGCTCAATTGCTACATTAAAACGTTATGTTTCTTTTTCAGAACTGGAAAAATACAAGCGTGACAGCATTCGAACCTGTAATCTTCAGATCCGAAGTCCGACGCCTTATCCATTAGGCCACACGGTCACTGACGACCAACATTTACATGTATACGACTCATCTCGAAACGCTCACACCCCTGAGGATTTGTGTTTTCGTTCTACACAGCCGCTGCCCCTTGCTCTTTCCCACCCATTCGTTACATTCAACCTCTGACGAGACCGACCAAATATAGACTGAGAAACAAGACCACACACTTTGTGCATTCGGAATCGAAGGCAGGGCGTCCCTCGCCGCATTTGCTACGATTGCCATTTGCTACTTCCGCAGAAGCGGCGGCGGCGGCGGCGACGACGACGACGACGACGACGACGACCGCGAGAGGCTCTGTGATATGTGAGAAATACATCTATAAAATGTAATTCAGACTGCCTCGTCCCACCTTATGCTGTACCGCTTTGGCAAATGCTTTATGTGCGCCATTCGCCTTAATCGCATCTGAGAGTAATTCTTAAAAAAACGCCTGTCGCTAATTGTTCGTCATCACAGGTACTGTATGCTATACGGCCACGACGCGCAACTGATTTCCAAAATTCATCTTTCTCGTGTTAGGATGGAACTTACGACTCCTGGTTTATTAGACCAGTGCTCCACCACTGAGCTAAAGAGGCGCGGCCTAGCGGTACTCTTGGGTACTTCGTCCTTACGGTCGTCTGCATCATCAGACTTTAGCTGACAACACTTCATATTACCGGCTAATATTTGCAGCTATTTCGACAAATTACTGCTTGGCTACACATCTGACACGTAACCGATGTGCTCTCCAAACAACAACACTTGCATTTCAGAACATGTCTTTCACACATATCTACAAAATCACCTTCACCTTCAAATACAGTTTCCTTGCGACTGACAGAGACGTAGGCAAAGTTTAAAGTTGCTATTTCCATTAAATCTCGTTCATCAGAAAAACGGTAATTCACACCTGCAGCGGAACAAAATTCCGTTCCGCCCAGCGTCTGGCTCGAACCCACGACCCTGGGATTAAGAGTCTGACGCTCTACCGACTGAGCTAGCCGGCTACCTCGGTGAATACATGCCGGGTAGCACGTCATACAGTACTCGTTTGGGTTGGGTGGTCCCATATAGAATCTCTCCATGATGCCTAATGTTTTCCTAACGTCACACTCGTCACGTACTTCACTTTTATGTCATAATCATTTCTGAGAGGTAAAGAAATTGCATGACAACATGCAGAGCTAGTGGCGTCAAAATTAACACACATACTTTATGTGACTGAAAAGCCGAACGAGTTACTTTCCGACGTTGTTTTAGATGTGCAAGTGATAGTCAGAACTCGCTGTGTCGGCACTCTGCCGACCATTTCGCTAGTTAACACCGGTCTTGTTGTGTGTGTTTCAAGCTCAAGAGCATCTCCAAGCAAAAAATGGTCAACAGCAACATTCAGACGGTTTCGTACTGCTCAATTGCTACATTAAAACGTTATGTTTCTTTTTCAGAACTGGAAAAATACAAGCGTGACAGCATTCGAACCTGTAATCTTCAGATCCGAAGTCCGACGCCTTATCCATTAGGCCACACGGTCACTGACGACCAACATTTACATGTATACGACTCATCTCGAAACGCTCACACCCCTGAGGATTTGTGTTTTCGTTCTACACAGCCGCTGCCCCTTGCTCTTTCCCACCCATTCGTTACATTCAACCTCTGACGAGACCGACCAAATATAGACTGAGAAACAAGACCACACACTTTGTGCATTCGGAATCGAAGGCAGGGCGACCCTCGCCGCATTTGCTACGATTGCCATTTGCTACTTCTGCAGAAGCGGCGACGACGACGACGACGACGACGACGACGAATATCGCGAGAGGCTCTGAGATATGTGAGAAATACATCTATAAAATGTAATTCAGACTGCCTCGTCCCACCTTATGCTGTACCGCTTTGGCAAATGCTTTATCTGCGCCATTCGCCTTAATCGCATCTGAGAGTAATTCTTAAAAAAACGCCTGTCGCTAATTGTTCGTCATCACAGGTACTGTTTGCTATGCGGCCACTACGCGCAACTGATTTCCAAAATTCATCTTTCTCCTGTGAGGATGGAACTTACGACCCCTGGTTTATTAGACCAGTGCTCTACCACTGAGCTAAAGAGGCGCGGCCTAGCGGTACTCTTGGGTACTTCGTCCTTACGGTCGTCTGCATCATCAGACTTTAGCTGACAACACTTCATATTACCGGCTAATATTTGCAGCTATGGCGACAAATTACTGCTTGGCTACACATCTGACACGTAACCAATGTGCTCTCCAAACAACAACACTTGCATTTCAGAACATGTCTTTCACACATGTCTACAAAATCACCTTCACCTTCAAATACAGTTTCCTTGCGACTGACAGAGACGTAGGCAAAGTTTAAAGTTGCTATTTCCATTAAATCTCGTTAATCAGAAAAACGGTAATTTACACCTACAGCGGAACAAAATTCCGTTCCGCCCAGCGTCTGGCTCGAACCCACGACCCTGGGATTAAGAGTCTGACGCTCTACCGACTGAGCTAGCCGGCTACCTCGGTGAATACCTGCCGGGTAGCACGTCACACAGTACTCGTTTGGGTTGGGTGGTCCCATACAGAATCACTCCATGATGCCTAATGTTTTCCTAACGTCACACTCGTCACGTACTTCACTTTTATGTCATAATCATTTCTGAGAGGTAAAGAAATTGCATGACAACATGCAGAGCTAGTGGCGTCAAAATTAACACACATACTTTATGTGACTGAAAAGCCGAACGAGTTACTTTCCGACGTTGTTTTAGATGTGCAAGTGATAGTCAGAACTCGCTGTGTCGGCACTCTGCCGACCATTTCGCTAGTTAACACCGGTCTTGTTGTGTGTGTTTCAAGCTCAAGAGCATCTCCAAGCAAAAAATGGTCAACAGCAACATTCAGACGGTTTCGTACTGCTCAATTGCTACATTAAAACGTTATGTTTCTTTTTCAGAACTGGAAAAATACAAGCGTGACAGCATTCGAACCTGTAATCTTCAGATCCGAAGTCCGACGCCTTATCCATTAGGCCACACGGTCACTGACGACCAACATTTACATGTATACGACTCATCTCGAAACGCTCACACCCCTGAGGATTTGTGTTTTCGTTCTACACAGCCGCTGCCCCTTGCTCTTTCCCACCCATTCGTTACATTCAACCTCTGACGAGACCGACCAAATATAGACTGAGAAACAAGACCACACACTTTGTGCATTCGGAATCGAAGGCAGGGCGACCCTCGCCGCATTTGCTACGATTGCCATTTGCTACTTCTGCAGAAGCGGCGACGACGACGACGACGACGACGACGACGAATATCGCGAGAGGCTCTGAGATATGTGAGAAATACATCTATAAAATGTAATTCAGACTGCCTCGTCCCACCTTATGCTGTACCGCTTTGGCAAATGCTTTATCTGCGCCATTCGCCTTAATCGCATCTGAGAGTAATTCTTAAAAAAACGCCTGTCGCTAATTGTTCGTCATCACAGGTACTGTTTGCTATACGGCCACGACGCGCAACTGATTTCCAAAATTCATCTTTCTCGTGTTAGGATGGAACTTACGACTCCTGGTTTATTAGACCAGTGCTCCACCACTGAGCTAAAGAGGCGCGTCCTAGCGGTACTCTTGGGTACTTCGTCCTTACGGTCGTCTGCATCATCAGACTTTAGCTGACAACACTTCATATTACCGGCTAATATTTGCAGCTATGGCGACAAATTACTGCTTGGCTACACATCTGACACGTAACCGATGTGCTCTCCAAACAACAACACTTGCATTTCAGAACATGTCTTTCACACATGTCTACAAAATCACCTTCACCTTCAAATACAGTTTCCTTGCGACTGACAGAGACGTAGGCAAAGTTTAAAGTTGCTATTTCCATTAAATCTCGTTAATCAGAAAAACGGTAATTTACACCTGCAGCGGAACAAAGTTCCGTTCCGCCCAGCGTCTGGCTCGAACCCACGACCCTGGGATTAAGAGTCTGACGCTCTACCAACTGAGCTAGCCGGCTACCTCGGTGAATACCTGCCGGGTAGCACGTCACACAGTACTCGTTTGGGTTGGGTGGTCCCATACAGAATCTCTCCATGATGCCTAATGTTTTCCTAACGTCACACTCGTCACGTACTTCACTTTTATGTCATAATCATTTCTGAGAGGTAAAGAAATTGCATGACAACTTGCAGAGCTAGTGGCGTCAAAATTAACACACATACTTTATGTGACTGAAAAGCCGAACGAGTTACTTTCCGACGTTGTTTTAGATGTGCAAGTGATAGTCAGAACTCGCTGTGTCGGCACTCTGCCGACCATTTCGCTAGTTAACACCGGTCTTGTTGTGTGTGTTTCAAGCTCAAGAGCATCTCCAAGCAAAAAATGGTCAACAGCAACATTCAGACGGTTTCGTACTGCTCAATTGCTACATTAAAACGTTATGTTTCTTTTTCAGAACTGGAAAAATACAAGCGTGACAGCATTCGAACCTGTAATCTTCAGATCCGAAGCCCGACGCCTTATCCATTAGGCCACACGGTCACTGACGACCAACATTTACATGTATACGACTCATCTCGAAACGCTCACACCCCTGAGGATTTGTGTTTTCGTTCTACACAGCCGCTGCCCCTTGCTCTTTCCCACCCATTCGTTACATTCAACCTCTGACGAGACCGACCAAATATAGACTGAGAAACAAGACCACACACTTTGTGCATTCGGAATCGAAGGCAGGGTTTCCCTCGCCGCATTTGCTACGATTGCCATTTGCTACTTCTGCAGAAGCGGCGGCGGCGGCGGCGACGACGACAACGACGACGACGACGACGAATATCGCGAGAGGCTCTGAGATATGTGAGAAATACATCTATAAAATGTAATTCAGAGTGCCTCGTCCCACCTTATGCTGTACCGCTTTGGCAAATGCTTTATCTGCGCCATTCGCCTTAATCGCATCTGAGAGTAATTCTTAAAAAAACGCCTGTCGCTAATTGTTCGTCATCACAGGTACTGTTTGCTATACTGCCACGACGCGCAACTGATTTCCAAAATTCATCTTTCTCGTGTTAGGATGGAACTTACGACTCCTGGTTTATTAGACCAGTGCTCCACCACTGAGCTAAAGAGGCGCGTCCTAGCGGTACTCTTGGGTACTTCGTCCTTACGGTCGTCTGCATCATCAGACTTTAGCTGACAACACTTCATATTACCGGCTAATATTTGCAGCTATGGCGACAAATTACTGCTTGGCTACACATCTGACACGTAACCGATGTGCTCTCCAAACAACAACACTTGCATTTCAGAACATGTCTTTCACACATGTCTACAAAATCACCTTCACCTTCAAATACAGTTTCCTTGCGACTGACAGAGACGTAGGCAAAGTTTAAAGTTGCTATTTCCATTAAATCTCGTTAATCAGAAAAACGGTAATTTACACCTGCAGCGGAACAAAATTCCGTTCCGCCCAGCGTCTGGCTCGAACCCACGACCCTGGGATTAAGAGTCTGACGCTCTACCGACTGAGCTAGCCGGCTACCTCGGTGAATACCTGCCGGGTAGCACGTCACACAGTACTCGTTTGGGTTGGGTGGTCCCATACAGAATCTCTCCATGATGCCTAATGTTTTCCTAACGTCACACTCGTCACGTACTTCACTTTTATGTCATAATCATTTCTGAGAGGTAAAGAAATTGCATGACAACATGCAGAGCTAGTGGCGTCAAAATTAACACACATACTTTATGTGACTGAAAAGCCGAACGAGTTACTTTCCGACGTTGTTTTAGATGTGCAAGTGATAGTCAGAACTCGCTGTGTCGGCACTCTGCCGACCATTTCGCTAGTTAACACCGGTCTTGTTGTGTGTGTTTCAAGCTCAAGAGCATCTCCAAGCAAAAAATGGTCAACAGCAACATTCAGACGGTTTCGTACTGCTCAATTGCTACATTAAAACGTTATGTTTCTTTTTCAGAACTGGAAAAATACAAGCGTGACAGCATTCGAACCTGTAATCTTCAGATCCGAAGCCCGACGCCTTATCCATTAGGCCACACGGTCACTGACGACCAACATTTACATGTATACGACTCATCTCGAAACGCTCACACCCCTGAGGATTTGTGTTTTCGTTCTACACAGCCGCTGCCCCTTGCTCTTTCCCACCCATTCGTTACATTCAACCTCTGACGAGACCGACCAAATATAGACTGAGAAACAAGACCACACACTTTGTGCATTCGGAATCGAAGGCAGGGCGTCCCTCGCCGCATTTGCTACGATTGCCATTTGCTACTTCTGCAGAAGCGGCGACGACGGCGACGACGACGACGACGACGAATATCGCGAGAGGCTCTGAGATATGTGAGAAATACATCTATAAAATGTAATTCAGAGTGCCTCGTCCCACCTTATGCTGTACCGCTTTGGCAAATGCTTTATCTGCGCCATTCGCCTTAATCGCATCTGAGAGTAATTCTTAAAAAAACGCCTGTCGCTAATTGTTCGTCATCACAGGTACTGTTTGCTATACTGCCACGACGCGCAACTGATTTCCAAAATTCATCTTTCTCGTGTTAGGATGGAACTTACGACTCCTGGTTTATTAGACCAGTGCTCCACCACTGAGCTAAAGAGGCGCGTCCTAGCGGTACTCTTGGGTACTTCGTCCTTACGGTCGTCTGCATCATCAGACTTTAGCTGACAACACTTCATATTACCGGCTAATATTTGCAGCTATGGCGACAAATTACTGCTTGGCTACACATCTGACACGTAACCGATGTGCTCTCCAAACAACAACACTTGCATTTCAGAACATGTCTTTCACACATGTCTACAAAATCACCTTCACCTTCAAATACAGTTTCCTTGCGACTGACAGAGACGTAGGCAAAGTTTAAAGTTGCTATTTCCATTAAATCTCGTTAATCAGAAAAACGGTAATTTACACCTGCAGCGGAACAAAATTCCGTTCCGCCCAGCGTCTGGCTCGAACCCACGACCCTGGGATTAAGAGTCTGACGCTCTACCGACTGAGCTACCCGGCTACCTCGGTGAATACCTGCCGGGTAGCACGTCACACAGTACTCGTTTGGGTTGGGTGGTCCCATACAGAATCTCTCCATGATGCCTAATGTTTTCCTAACGTCACACTCGTCACGTACTTCACTTTTATGTCATAATCATTTCTGAGAGGTAAAGAAATTGCATGACAACATGCAGAGCTAGTGGCGTCAAAATTAATACACACACTTTATGTGACTGAAAAGCCGAACGAGTTACTTTCCGACGTTGTTTTAGATGTGCAAGTGATAGTCAGAACTCGCTGTGTCGGCACTCTGCCGACCATTTCGCTAGTTAACACCGGTCTTGTTGTGTGTGTTTCAAGCTCAAGAGCATCTCCAAGCAAAAAATGGTCAACAGCAACATTCAGACGGTTTCGTACTGCTCAATTGCTACATTAAAACGTTATGTTTCTTTTTCAGAACTGGAATAATTCAAGCGTGACAGGATTCGAACCTGTAATCTTCAGATCCGAAGTCCGACGCCTTATTCATTACGCCACACGGTCACTGACGACCAACATTTACATGTATACGACTCATCTCGAAACGCTCACACCCCTGAGGATTTGTGTTTTCGTTCTACACAGCCGCTGCCCATTGCTCTTTCCCACCCATTCGTTACATTCAACCTCTGAAGAGACCGACCAAATATAGACTGAGAAACAAGACCACACACTTTGTGCATTCGGAATCGAAGGCAGGGCGTCCCTCGCCGCATTTGCTACGATTGCCATTTGCTACTTCTGCAGAAGCGGCGGCGGCGGCGACGACGACGACGACGACGAATATCGCGAGAGGCTCTGAGATATGTGAGAAATACATCTATAAAATGTAATTCAGACTGCCTCGTCCCACCTTATGCTGTACCGCTTTGGCAAATGCTTTATCTGCGCCATTCGCCTTAATCGCATCTGAGAGTAATTCTTAAAAAAACGCCTGCCGCTAATTGTTCGTCATCACAGGTACTGTTTGCTATACGCCCACGACGCGCAACTGATTTCCAAAATTCATCTTTCTCGTGTTAGGATGGAACTTACGACTCCTGGTTTATTAGACCAGTGCTCCACCACTGAGCTAAAGAGGCGCGGCCTAGCGGTACTCTTGGGTACTTCGTCCTTACGGTCGTCTGCATCATCAGACTTTAGCTGACAACACTTCATATTACCGGCTAACATTTGCAGCTATTTCGACAAATTACTGCTTGGCTACACATCTGACACGTAACCGATGTGCTCTCCAAACAACAACACTTGCATTTCAGAACATGTCTTTCACACATATCTACAAAATCATCTTCACCTTCAAATACAGTTTCCTTGCGACTGACAGAGACGTAGGCAAAGTTTAAAGTTGCTATTTCCATTAAATCTCGTTAATCAGAAAAACGGTAATTTACACCTGCAGCGGAACAAAATTCCGTTCCGCCCAGCGTCTGGCTCGAACCCACGACCCTGGGATTAAGAGTCTGACGCTCTACCGACTGAGCTAGCCGGCTACCTCGGTGAATACCTGCCGGGTAGCACGTCATACAGTACTCGTTTGGGTTGGGTGGTCCCATATAGAATCTCTCCATGATGCCTAATGTTTTCCTAACGTCACACTCGTCACGTACTTCACTTTTATGTCATAATCATTTCTGAGAGGTAAAGAAATTGCATGACAACATGCAGAGCTAGTGGCGTCAAAATTAACACACATACTTTATGTGACTGAAAAGCCGAACGAGTTACTTTCCGACGTTGTTTTAGATGTGCAAGTGATAGTCAGAACTCGCTGTGTCGGCACTCTGCCGACCATTTCGCTAGTTAACACCGGTCTTGTTGTGTGTGTTTCAAGCTCAAGAGCATCTCCAAGCAAAAAATGGTCAACAGCAACATTCAGACGGTTTCGTACTGCTCAATTGCTACATTAAAACGTTATGTTTCTTTTTCAGAACTGGAAAAATACAAGCGTGACAGCATTCGAACCTGTAATCTTCAGATCCCAAGTCCGACGCCTTACCCATTAGGCCACACGGTCACTGACGACCAAAATTTACATGTATACGACTCATCTCGAAACGCTCACACCCCTGAGGATTTGTGTTTTCGTTCTACACAGCCGCTGCCCCTTGCTCTTTCCCACCCATTCGTTACATTCAACCTCTGACGAGACCGACCAAATATAGACTGAGAAACAAGACCACACACTTTGTGCATTCGGAATCGAAGGCAGGGCGTCCCTCGCCGCATTTGCTACGATTGCCATTTGCTACTTCCGCAGAAGCGGCGGCGGCGGCGGCGGCGGCGACGACGACGACGGCGACGACGACGACGAATATCGCGAGAGGCTCTGAGATATGTGAGAAATACATCTATAAAATGTAATTCAGACTGCCTCGTCCCACCTTATGCTGTACCGCTTTGGCAAATGCTTTATCTGCGCCATTCGCCTTAATCGCATCTGAGAGTAATTCTTAAAAAAACGCCTGTCGCTAATTGTTCGTCATCACAGGTACTGTATGCTATACGGCCACGACGCGCAACTGATTTCCAAAATTCATCTTTCTCGTGTTAGGATGGAACTTACGACTCCTGGTTTATTAGACCAGTGCTCCACCACTGAGCTAAAGAGGCGCGGCCTAGCGGTACTCTTGGGTACTTCGTCCTTACGGTCGTCTGCATCATCAGACTTTAGCTGACAACACTTCATATTACCGGCTAATATTTGCAGCTATTTCGACAAATTACTGCTTGGCTACACATCTGACACGTAACCGATGTGCTCTCCAAACAACAACACTTGCATTTCAGAACATGTCTTTCACACATATCTACAAAATCATCTTCACCTTCAAATACAGTTTCCTTGCGACTGACAGAGACGTAGGCAAAGTTTAAAGTTGCTATTTCCATTAAATCTCGTTAATCAGAAAAACGGTAATTTACACCTGCAGCGGAACAAAATTCCGTTCCGCCCAGCGTCTGGCTCGAACCCACGACCCTGGGATTAAGAGTCTGACGCTCTACCGACTGAGCTAGCCGGCTACCTCGGTGAATACCTGCCGGGTAGCACGTCATACAGTACTCGTTTGGGTTGGGTGGTCCCATATAGAATCTCTCCATGATGCCTAATGTTTTCCTAACGTCACACTCGTCACGTACTTCACTTTTATGTCATAATCATTTCTGAGAGGTAAAGAAATTGCATGACAACATGCAGAGCTAGTGGCGTCAAAATTAACACACATACTTTATGTGACTGAAAAGCCGAACGAGTTACTTTCCGACGTTGTTTTAGATGTGCAAGTGATAGTCAGAACTCGCTGTGTCGGCACTCTGCCGACCATTTCGCTAGTTAACACCGGTCTTGTTGTGTGTGTTTCAAGCTCAAGAGCATCTCCAAGCAAAAAATGGTCAACAGCAACATTCAGACGGTTTCGTACTGCTCAATTGCTACATTAAAACGTTATGTTTCTTTTTCAGAACTGGAAAAATACAAGCGTGACAGCATTCGAACCTGTAATCTTCAGATCCCAAGTCCGACGCCTTACCCATTAGGCCACACGGTCACTGACGACCAACATTTACATGTATACGACTCATCTCGAAACGCTCACACCCCTGAGGATTTGTGTTTTCGTTCTACACAGCCGCTGCCCCTTGCTCTTTCCCACCCATTCGTTACATTCAACCTCTGACGAGACCGACCAAATATAGACTGAGAAACAAGACCACACACTTTGTGCATTCGGAATCGAAGGCAGGGCGTCCCTCGCCGCATTTGCTACGATTGCCATTTGCTACTTCCGCAGAAGCGGCGGCGGCGGCGGCGGCGGCGGCGGCGGCGACGACGACGACGACGACGACGAATATCGCGTGAGGCTCTGAGATATGTGAGAAATACATCTATAAAATGTAATTCAGACTGCCTCGTCCCACCTTATGCTGTACCGCTTTGGCAAATGCTTTATCTGCGCCATTCGCCTTAATCGCATCTGAGAGTAATTCTTAAAAAAACGCCTGTCGCTAATTGTTCGTCATCACAGGTACTGTATGCTATACGGCCACGACGCGCAACTGATTTCCAAAATTCATCTTTCTCGTGTTAGGATGGAACTTACGACTCCTGGTTTATTAGACCAGTGCTCCACCACTGAGCTAAAGAGGCGCGGCCTAGCGGTACTCTTGGGTACTTCGTCCTTACGGTCGTCTGCATCATCAGACTTTAGCTGACAACACTTCATATTACCGGCTAATATTTGCAGCTATGGCGTCAAATTACTGCTTGGCTACACATCTGACACGTAACCGATGTGCTCTCCAAACAACAACACTTGCATTTCAGAACATGTCTTTCACACATATCTACATAATCATCTTCACCTTCAAATACAGTTTCCTTGCGACTGACAGAGACGTAGGCAAAGTTTAAAGTTGCTATTTCCATTAAATCTCGTTAATCAGAAAAACGGTAGTTTACACCTGCAGCGGAACAAAATTCCGTTCCGCCCAGCGTCTGGCTCGAACCCACGACCCTGGGATTAAGAGTCTGACGCTCTACCGACTGAGCTAGCCGGCTACCTCGGTGAATACCTGCCGGGTAGCACGTCATACAGTACTCGTTTGGGTTGGGTGGTCCCATATAGAATCTCTCCATGATGCCTAATGTTTTCCTAACGTCACACTCGTCACGTACTTCACTTTTATGTCATAATCATTTCTGAGAGGTAAAGAAATTGCATGACAACATGCAGAGCTAGTGGCGTCAAAATTAACACACATACTTTATGTGACTGAAAAGCCGAACGAGTTACTTTCCGACGTTGTTTTAGATGTGCAAGTGATAGTCAGAACTCGCTGTGTCGGCACTCTGCCGACCATTTCGCTAGTTAACACCGGTCTTGTTGTGTGTGTTTCAAGCTCAAGAGCATCTCCAAGCAAAAAATGGTCAACAGCAACATTCAGACGGTTTCGTACTGCTCAATTGCTACATTAAAACGTTATGTTTCTTTTTCAGAACTGGAAAAATACAAGCGTGACAGCATTCGAACCTGTAATCCTCAGATCCGAAGTCCGACGCCTTATCCATTACGCCACACGGTCACTGACGACCAACATTTACATGTATACGACTCATCTCGAAACGCTCACACCCCTGAGGATTTGTGTTTTCGTTCTACACAGCCGCTGCCCCTTGCTCTTTCCCACCCATTCGTTACATTCAACCTCTGACGAGACCGACCAAATATAGACTGAGAAACAAGACCACACACTTTGTGCATTCGGAATCGAAGGCAGGGCGTCCCTCGCCGCATTTGCTACGATTGCCGTTTGCTACTTCCGCAGAAGCGGCGGCGGCGGCGGCGGCGACGACGACGACAACGACGACGAATATCGCGAGAGGCTCTGAGATATGTGAGAAATACATCTATAAAATGTATTTCAGACTGCCTCGTCCCACCTTATGCTGTACCGCTTTGGCAAATGCTTTATCTGCGCCATTCGCCTTAATCGCATCTGAGAGTAATTCTTAAAAAAAAAAGCCTGTCGCTAATTGTTCGTCATCACAGGTACTGTATGCTATACGGCCACGACGCGCAACTCATTTCCAAAATTCATCTTTCTCGTGTTAGGATGGAACTTACGACTCCTGGTTTATTAGACCAGTGCTCCACCACTGAGCTAAAGAGGCGCGGCCTAGCGGTACTCTTGGGTACTTCGTCCTTACGGTCGTCTGCATCATCAGACTTTAGCTGACAACACTTCATATTACCGGCTAATATTTGCAGCTATGGCGACAAATTACTGCTTGGCTACACATCTGACACGTAACCGATGTGCTCTCCAAACAACAACACTTGCATTTCAGAACATGTCTTTCACACATGTCTACAAAATCACCTTCACCTTCAAATACAGTTTCCTTGCGACTGACAGAGACGTAGGCAAAGTTTAAAGTTGCTATTTCCATTAAATCTCGTTAATCAGAAAAACGGTAATTTACACCTGCAGCGGAACAAAATTCCGTTCCGCCCAGCGTCTGGCTCGAACCCACGACCCTGGGATTAAGAGTCTGACGCTCTACCGACTGAGCTAGCCGGCTACCTCGGTGAATACCTGCCGGGTAGCACGTCACACAGTACTCGTTTGGGTTGGGTGGTCCCATACAGAATCTCTCCATGATGCCTAATGTTTTCCTAACGTCACACTCGTCACGTACTTCACTTTTATGTCATAATCATTTCTGAGAGGTAAAGAAATTGCATGACAACATGCAGAGCTAGTGGCGTCAAAATTAACACACATACTTTATGTGACTGAAAAGCCGAACGAGTTACTTTCCGACGTTGTTTTAGATGTGCAAGTGATAGTCAGAACTCGCTGTGTCGACACTCTGCCGACCATTTCGCTAGTTAACACCGGTCTTGTTGTGTGTGTTTCAAGCTCAAGAGCATCTCCAAGCAAAAAATGGTCAACAGCAACATTCAGACGGTTTCGTACTGCTCAATTGCTACATTAAAACGTTATGTTTCTTTTTCAGAACTGGAAAAATACAAGCGTGACAGCATTCGAACCTGTAATCTTCAGATCCGAAGTCCGACGCCTTATCCATTAGGCCACACGGTCACTGACGACCAACATTTACATGTATACGACTCATCTCGAAACGCTCACACCCCTGAGGATTTGTGTTTTCGTTCTACACAGCCGCTGCCCCTTGCTCTTTCCCACCCATTCGTTACATTCAACCTCTGACGAGACCGACCAAATATAGACTGAGAAACAAGACCACACACTTTGTGCATTCGGAATCGAAGGCAGGGCGTCCCTCGCCGCATTTGCTACGATTGCCGTTTGCTACTTCCGCAGAAGCGGCGGCGGCGGCGGCGGCGACGACGACGACAACGACGACGAATATCGCGAGAGGCTCTGAGATATGTGAGAAATACATCTATAAAATGTAATTCAGACTGCCTCGTCCCACCTTATGCTGTACCGCTTTGGCAAATGCTTTATCTGCGCCATTCGCCTTAATCGCATCTGAGAGTAATTCTTAAAAAAAAAAGCCTGTCGCTAATTGTTCGTCATCACAGGTACTGTATGTTATACGGCCACGACGCGCAACTGATTTCCAAAATTCATCTTTCTCGTGTTAGGATGGAACTTACGACTCCTGGTTTATTAGACCAGTGCTCCACCACTGAGCTAAAGAGGCGCGGCCTAGCGGTACTCTTGGGTACTTCGTCCTTACGGTCGTCTGCATCATCAGACTTTAGCTGACAACACTTCATATTACCGGCTAATATTTGCAGCTATGGCGACAAATTACTGCTTGGCTACACATCTGACACGTAACCGATGTGCTCTCCAAACAACAACACTTGCATTTCAGAACATGTCTTTCACACATGTCTACAAAATCACCTTCACCTTCAAATACAGTTTCCTTGCGACTGACAGAGACGTAGGCAAAGTTTAAAGTTGCTATTTCCATTAAATCTCGTTAATCAGAAAAACGGTAATTTACACCTGCAGCGGAACAAAATTCCGTTCCGCCCAGCGTCTGGCTCGAACCCACGACCCTGGGATTAAGAGTCTGACGCTCTACCGACTGAGCTAGCCGGCTACCTCGGTGAATACCTGCCGGGTAGCACGTCACACAGTACTCGTTTGGGTTGGGTGGTCCCATACAGAATCTCTCCATGATGCCTAATGTTTACCTAACGTCACACTCGTCACGTACTTCACTTTTATGTCATAATCATTTCTGAGAGGTAAAGAAATTGCATGACAACATGCAGAGCTAGTGGCGTCAAAATTAACACACATACTTTATGTGACTGAAAAGCCGAACGAGTTACTTTCCGACGTTGTTTTAGATGTGCAAGTGATAGTCAGAACTCGCTGTGTCGGCACTCTGCCGACCATTTCGCTAGTTAACACCGGTCTTGTTGTGTGTGTTTCAAGCTCAAGAGCATCTCCAAGCAAAAAATGGTCAACAGCAACATTCAGACGGTTTCGTACTGCTCAATTGCTACATTAAAACGTTATGTTTCTTTTTCAGAACTGGAAAAATACAAGCGTGACAGCATTCGAACCTGTAATCTTCAGATCCGAAGTCCGACGCCTTATCCATTAGGCCACACGGTCACTGATGACCAACATTTACATGTATACGACTCATCTCGAAACGCTCACACCCCTGAGGATTTGTGTTTTCGTTCTACACAGCCGCTGCCCCTTGCTCTTTCCCACCCATTCGTTACATTCAACCTCTGACGAGACCGACCAAATATAGACTGAGAAACAAGACCACACACTTTGTGCATTCGGAATCGAAGGCAGGGCGACCCTCGCCGCATTTGCTACGATTGCCATTTGCTACTTCTGCAGAAGCAGCGGCGGCGGCGGCGGCGGCGGCGACGACGACGACGACGACGAATATCGCGAGAGGCTCTGAGATATGTGAGAAATACATCTATAAAATGTAATTCAGACTGCCTCGTCCCACCTTATGCTGTACCGCTTTGGCAAATGCTTTATCTGCGCCATTCGCCTTAATCGCATCTGAGAGTAATTCTTAAAAAAACGCCTGTCGCTAATTGTTCGTCATCACAGGTACTGTATGCTATACGGCCACGACGCGCAACTGATTTCCAAAATTCATCTTTCTCGTGTTAGGATGGAACTTACGACTCCTGGTTTATTAGACCAGTGCTCCACCACTGAGCTAAAGAGGCGCGGCCTAGCGGTACTCTTGGGTACTTCGTCCTTACGGTCGTCTGCATCATCAGACTTTAGCTGACAACACTTCATATTACCGGCTAATATTTGCAGCTATTTCGACAAATTGCTGCTTGGCTACACATCTGACACGTAACCGATGTGCTCTCCAAACAACAACACTTTCATTCCAGAACATGTCTTTCACACATATCTACAAAATCACCTTCACCTTCAAATACAGTTTCCTTGCGACTGACAGAGACGTAGGCAAAGTTTAAAGTTGCTATTTCCATTAAATCTCGTTAATCAGAAAAACGGTAATTTACACCTGCAGCGGAACAAAATTCCGTTCCGCCCAGCGTCTGGCTCGAACCCACGACCCTGGGATTAAGACTCTGACGCTCTACCGACTGAGCTAGCCGGCTACCTCGGTGAATACCTGCCGGGTAGCACGTCATACAGTACTCGTTTGGGTTGGGTGGTCCCATATAGAATCTCTCCATGATGCCTAATGTTTTCCTAACGTCACACTCGTCACGTACTTCACTTTTATGTCATAATCATTTCTGAGAGGTAAAGAAATTGCATGACAACATGCAGAGCTAGTGGCGTCAAAATTAACACACATACTTTATGTGACTGAAAAGCCGAACGAGTTACTTTCCGACGTTGTTTTAGATGTGCAAGTGATAGTCAGAACTCGCTGTGTCGGCACTCTGCCGACCATTTCGCTAGTTAACACCGGTCTTGTTGTGTGTGTTTCAAGCTCAAGAGCATCTCCAAGCAAAAAATGGTCAACAGCAACATTCAGACGGTTTCGTACTGCTCAATTGCTACATTAAAACGTTATGTTTCTTTTTCAGAACTGGAAAAATACAAGTGTGACAGCATTCGAACCTGTAATCTTCAGATCCGAAGTCCGACGCCTTATCCATTAGGCCACACGGTCACTGACGACCAACATTTACATGTATACGACTCATCTCGAAACGCTCACACCCCTGAGGATTTGTGTTTTCGTTCTACACAGCCGCTGCCCCTTGCTCTTTCCCACCCATTCGTTACATTCAACCTCTGACGAGACCGACCAAATATAGACTGAGAAACAAGACCACACACTTTGTGCATTCGGAATCGAAGGCAGGGCGACCCTCGCCGCATTTGCTACGATTGCCATTTGCTACTTCTGCAGAAGCAGCGGCGGCGGCGGCGACGACGACGACGACGACGACGAATATCGCGAGAGGCTCTGAGATATGTGAGAAATACATCTATAAAATGTAATTCAGACTGCCTCGTCCCACCTTATGCTGTACCGCTTTGGCAAATGCTTTATCTGCGCCATTCGCCTTAATCGCATCTGAGAGTAATTCTTAAAAAAAACGCCTGTCGCTAATTGTTCGTCATCACAGGTACTGTATGCTATACGGCCACGACGCGCAACTCATTTCCAAAATTCATCTTTCTCGTGTTAGGATGGAACTTACGACTCCTGGTTTATTAGACCAGTGCTCCACCACTGAGCTAAAGAGGCGCGGCCTAGCGGTACTCTTGGGTACTTCGTCCTTACGGTCGTCTGCATCATCAGACTTTAGCTGACAACACTTCATATTACCGGCTAATATTTGCAGCTATGGCGACAAATTACTGCTTGGCTACACATCTGACACGTAACCGATGTGCACTCCAAACAACAACACTTGCATTTCAGAACATGTCTTTCACACATGTCTACAAAATCACCTTCACCTTCAAATACAGTTTCCTTGCGACTGACAGAGACGTAGGCAAAGTTTAAAGTTGCTATTTCCATTAAATCTCGTTAATCAGAAAAACGGTAATTTACACCTGCAGCGGAACAAAATTCCGTTCCGCCCAGCGTCTGGCTCGAACCCACGACCCTGGGATTAAGAGTCTGACGCTCTACCGACTGAGCTAGCCGGCTACCTCGGCGAATACCTGCCGGGTAGCACGTCACACAGTACTCGTTTGGGTTGGGTGGTCCCATACAGAATCTCTCCATGATGCCTAATGTTTTCCTAACGTCACACTCGTCACGTACTTCACTTTTATGTCATAATCATTTCTGAGAGGTAAAGAAATTGCATGACAACATGCAGAGCTAGTGGCGTCAAAATTAACACACATACTTTATGTGACTGAAAAGCCGAACGAGTTACTTTCCGACGTTGTTTTAGATGTGCAAGTGATAGTCAGAACTCGCTGTGTCGGCACTCTGCCGACCATTTCGCTAGTTAACACCGGTCTTGTTGTGTGTGTTTCAAGCTCAAGAGCATCTCCAAGCAAAAAATGGTCAACAGCAACATTCAGACGGTTTCGTACTGCTCAATTGCTACATTAAAACGTTATGTTTCTTTTTCAGAACTGGAAAAATACAAGCGTGACAGCATTCGAACCTGTAATCTTCAGATCCGAAGTCCGACGCCTTATCCATTAGGCCACACGGTCACTGACGACCAACATTTACATGTATACGACTCATCTCGAAACGCTCACACCCCTGAGGATTTGTGTTTTCGTTCTACACAGCCGCTGCCCCTTGCTCTTTCCCACCCATTCGTTACATTCAACCTCTGACGAGACCGACCAAATATAGACTGAGAAACAAGACCACACACTTTGTGCATTCGGAATCGAAGGCAGGGCGACCCTCGCCGCATTTGCTACGATTGCCATTTGCTACTTCTGCAGAAGCAGCGGCGGCGGCGGCGGCGGCGGCGGCGGCGGCGGCGAATATCGCGAGAGGCTCTGAGATATGTGAGAAATACATCTATAAAATGTAATTCAGACTGCCTCGTCCCACCTTATGCTGTACCGCTTTGGCAAATGCTTTATCTGCGCCATTCGCCTTAATCGCATCTGAGAGTAATTCTTAAAAAAACGCCTGTCGCTAATTGTTCGTCATCACAGGTACTGTATGCTATACGGCCACGACGCGCAACTGATTTCCAAAATTCATCTTTCTCGTGTTAGGATGGAACTTACGACTCCTGGTTTATTAGACCAGTGCTCCACCACTGAGCTAAAGAGGCGCGGCCTAGCGGTACTCTTGGGTACTTCGTCCTTACGGTCGTCTGCATCATCAGACTTTAGCTGACAACACTTCATATTACCGGCTAATATTTGCAGCTATGGCGACAAATTACTGCTTGGCTACACATCTGACACGTAACCGATGTGCTCTCCAAACAACAACACTTGCATTTCAGAACATGTCTTTCACACATGTCTACAAAATCACCTTCACCTTCAAATACAGTTTCCTTGCGACTGACAGAGACGTAGGCAAAGTTTAAAGTTGCTATTTCCATTAAATCTCGTTAATCAGAAAAACGGTAATTTACACCTGCAGCGGAACAAAATTGCGTTCCGCCCAGCGTCTGGCTCGAACCCACGACCGTGGGATTAAGAGTCTGACGCTCTACCAACTGAGCTAGCCGGCTACCTCGGTGAATACCTGCCGGGTAGCACGTCACACAGTACTCGTTTGGGTTGGGTGGTCCCATATAGAATCTCTCCATGATGCCTAATGTTTTCCTAACGTCACACTCGTCACGTACTTCACTTTTATGTCATAATCATTTCTGAGAGGTACAGAAATTGCATGACAACATGCAGAGCTAGTGGCGTCAAAATTAACACACATACTTTATGTGACTGAAAAGCCGAACGAGTTACTTTCCGACGTTGTTTTAGATGTGCAAGTGATAGTCAGAACTCGCTGTGTCGGCACTCTGCCGACCATTTCGCTAGTTAACACCGGTCTTGTTGTGTGTGTTTCAAGCTCAAGAGCATCTCCAAGCAAAAAATGGTCAACAGCAACATTCAGACGGTTTCGTACTGCTCAATTGCTACATTAAAACGTTATGTTTCTTTTTCAGAACTGGAAAAATACAAGCGTGACAGCATTCGAACCTGTAATCTTCAGATCCGAAGTCCGACGCCTTATCCATTAGGCCACACGGTCACTGATGACCAACATTTACATGTATACGACTCATCTCGAAACGCTCACACCCCTGAGGATTTGTGTTTTCGTTCTACACAGCCGCTGCCCCTTGCTCTTTCCCACCCATTCGTTACATTCAACCTCTGACGAGACCGACCAAATATAGACTGAGAAACAAGACCACACACTTTGTGCATTCGGAATCGAAGGCAGGGCGACCCTCGCCGCATTTGCTACGATTGCCATTTGCTACTTCTGCAGAAGCAGCGGCGGCGGCGGCGGCGGCGGCGGCGGCGACGACGACGACGACGACGAATATCGCGAGAGGCTCTGAGATATGTGAGAAATACATCTATAAAATGTAATTCAGACTGCCTCGTCCCACCTTATTCTGTACCGCTTTGGCAAATGCTTTATCTGCGCCATTCGCCTTAATCGCATCTGAGAGTAATTCTTAAAAAAACGCCTGTCGCTAATTGTTCGTCATCACAGGTACTGTATGCTATACGGCCACGACGCGCAACTCATTTCCAAAATTCATCTTTCTCGTGTTAGGATGGAACTTACACTAGATCGCGTGTTAGACCAGTGCTCCACCACTGAGCTAAAGAGGCGCGGCCTAGCGGTACTCTTGGGTACTTCGTCCTTACGGTCGTCTGCATCATCAGACTTTAGCTGACAACACTTCATATTACCGGCTAATATTTGCAGCTATTTCGACAAATTGCTGCTTGGCTACACATCTGACACGTAACCGATGTGCTCTCCAAACAACAACACTTGCATTTCAGAACATGTCTTTCACACATATCTACAAAATCACCTTCACCTTCAAATACAGTTTCCTTGCGACTGACAGAGACGTAGGCAAAGTTTAAAGTTGCTATTTCCATTAAATCTCGTTAATCAGAAAAACGGTAATTTACACCTGCAGCGGAACAAAATTCCGTTCCGCCCAGCGTCTGGCTCGAACCCACGACCCTGGGATTAAGAGTCTGACGCTCTACCGACTGAGCTAGCCGGCTACCTCGGTGAATACCTGCCGGGTAGCACGTCATACAGTACTCGTTTGGGTTGGGTGGTCCCATATAGAATCTCTCCATGATGCCTAATGTTTTCCTAACGTCACACTCGTCACGTACTTCACTTTTATGTCATAATCATTTCTGAGAGGTAAAGAAATTGCATGACAACATGCAGAGCTAGTGGCGTCAAAATTAACACACATACTTTATGTGACTGAAAAGCCGAACGAGTTACTTTCCGACGTTGTTTTAGATGTGCAAGTGATAGTCAGAACTCGCTGTGTCGGCACTCTGCCGACCATTTCGCTAGTTAACACCGGTCTTGTTGTGTGTGTTTCAAGCTCAAGAGCATCTCCAAGCAAAAAATGGTCAACAGCAATATTCAGACGGTTTCGTACTGCTCAATTGCTACATTAAAACGTTATGTTTCTTTTTCAGAACTGGAAAAATACAAGCGTGACAGCATTCGAACCTGTAATCTTCAGATCCGAAGTCCGACGCCTTATCCATTACGCCACATGGTCACTGACGACCAACATTTACATGTATACGACTCATCTCGAAACGCTCACACCCCTGAGGATTTGTGTTTTCGTTCTACACAGCCGCTGCCCCTTGCTCTTTCCCACCCATTCGTTACATTCAACCTCTGACGAGACCGACCAAATATAGACTGAGAAACAAGACCACACACTTTGTGCATTCGGAATCGAAGGCAGGGCGACCCTCGCCGCATTTGCTACGATTGCCATTTGCTACTTCTGCAGAAGCAGCGGCGGCGGCGGCGGCGGCGGCGGCGACGACGACGACGAATATCGCGAGAGGCTCTGAGATATGTGAGAAATACATCTATAAAATGTAATTCAGACTGCCTCGTCCCACCTTATGCTGTACCCCTTTGGCAAATGCTTTATCAGCGCCATTCGCCTTAATCGCATCTGAGAGTAATTCTTAAAAAAACGCCTGTCGCTAATTGTTCGTCATCACAGGTACTGTATGCTATACGGCCACGACGCGCAACTGATTACCAAAATTCATCTTTCTCGTGTTAGGATGGAACTTACGACTCCTGGTTTATTAGACCAGTGCTCCACCACTGAGCTAAAGAGGCGCGGCCTAGCGGTACTCTTGGGTACTTCGTCCTTACGGTCGTCTGCATCATCAGACTTTAGCTGACAACACTTCATATTACCGGCTAATATTTGCAGCTATTTCGACAAATTGCTGCTTGGCTACACATCTGACACGTAACCGATGTGCTCTCCAAACAACAACACTTGCATTTCAGAACATGTCTTTCACACATATCTACAAAATCACCTTCACCTTCAAATACAGTTTCCTTGCGACTGACAGAGTCGTAGGCAAAGTTTAAAGTTGCTATTTCCATTAAATCTCGTTAATCAGAAAAACGGTAATTTACACCTGCAGCGGAACAAAATTCCGTTCCGCCCAGCGTCTGGCTCGAACCCACGACCCTGGGATTAAGAGTCTGACGCTCTACCGACTGAGCTAGCCGGCTACCTCGGTGAATACCTGCCGGGTAGCACGTCATACAGTACTCGTTTGGGTTGGGTGGTCCCATATAGAATCTCTCCATGATGCCTAATGTTTTCCTAACGTCATACTCGTCACGTACTTCACTTTTATGTCATAATCATTTCTGAGAGGTAAAGAAATTGCATGACAACATGCAGAGCTAGTGGCGTCAAAATTAACACACATACTTTATGTGACTGAAAAGCCGAACGAGTTACTTTCCGACGTTGTTTTAGATGTGCAAGTGATAGTCAGAACTCGCTGTGTCGGCACTCTGCCGACCATTTCGCTAGTTAACACCGGTCTTGTTGTGTGTGTTTCAAGCTCAAGAGCATCTCCAAGCAAAAAATGGTCAACAGCAACATTCAGACGGTTTCGTACTGCTCAATTGCTACATTAAAACGTTATGTTTCTTTTTCAGAACTGGAAAAATACAAGTGTGACAGCATTCGAACCTGTAATCTTCAGATCCGAAGTCCGACGCCTTATCCATTAGGCCACACGGTCACTGACGACCAACATTTACATGTATACGACTCATCTCGAAACGCTCACACCCCTGAGGATTTGTGTTTTCGTTCTACACAGCCGCTGCCCCTTGCTCTTTCCCACCCATTCGTTACATTCAACCTCTGACGAGACCGACCAAATATAGACTGAGAAACAAGACCACACACTTTGTGCATTCGGAATCGAAGGCAGGGCGACCCTCGCCGCATTTGCTACGATTGCCATTTGCTACTTCTGCAGAAGCAGCGGCGGCGGCGGCGGCGGCGGCGGCGGCGACAACGACGACGACGACGAATATCGCGAGAGGCTCTGAGATATGTGAGAAATACATCTATAAAATGTAATTCAGACTGCCTCGTCCCACCTTATGCTGTACCGCTTTGGCAAATGCTTTATCTGCGCCATTCGCCTTAATCGCATCTGAGAGTAATTCTTAAAAAAACGCCTGTCGCTAATTGTTCGTCATCACAGGTACTGTATGCTATACGGCCACGACGCGCAACTGATTTCCAAAATTCATCTTTCTCGTGTTAGGATGGAACTTACGACTCCTGGTTTATTAGACCAGTGCTCCACCACTGAGCTAAAGAGGCGCGGCCTAGCGGTACTCTTGGGTACTTCGTCCTTACGGTCGTCTGCATCATCAGACTTTAGCTGACAACACTTCATATTACCGGCTAATATTTGCAGCTATTTCGACAAATTGCTGCTTGGCTACACATCTGACACGTAACCGATGTGCTCTCCAAACAACAACACTTTCATTCCAGAACATGTCTTTCACACATATCTACAAAATCACCTTCACCTTCAAATACAGTTTCCTTGCGACTGACAGAGACGTAGGCAAAGTTTAAAGTTGCTATTTCCATTAAATCTCGTTAATCAGAAAAACGGTAATTTACACCTGCAGCGGAACAAAATTCCGTTCCGCCCAGCGTCTGGCTCGAACCCACGACCCTGGGATTAAGAGTCTGACGCTCTACCGACTGAGCTAGCCGGCTACCTCGGTGAATACCTGCCGGGTAGCACGTCATACAGTACTCGTTTGGGTTGGGTGGTCCCATATAGAATCTCTCCATGATGCCTAATGTTTTCCTAACGTCACACTCGTCACGTACTTCACTTTTATGTCATAATCATTTCTGATAGGTAAAGAAATTGCATGACAACATGCAGAGCTAGTGGCGTCAAAATTAACACACATACTTTATGTGACTGAAAAGCCGAACGAGTTACTTTCCGACGTTGTTTTAGATGTGCAAGTGATAGTCAGAACTCGCTGTGTCGGCACTCTGCCGACCATTTCGCTAGTTAACACCGGTCTTGTTGTGTGTGTTTCAAGCTCAAGAGCATCTCCAAGCAAAAAATGGTCAACAGCAACATTCAGACGGTTTCGTACTGCTCAATTGCTACATTAAAACGTTATGTTTCTTTTTCAGAACTGGAAAAATACAAGTGTGACAGCATTCGAACCTGTGATCTTCAGATCCGAAGTCCGACGCCTTATCCATTAGGCCACACGGTCACTGACGACCAACATTTACATGTATACGACTCATCTCGAAACGCTCACACCCCTGAGGATTTGTGTTTTCGTTCTACACAGCCGCTGCCCCTTGCTCTTTCCCACCCATTCGTTACATTCAACCTCTGACGAGACCGACCAAATATAGACTGAGAAACAAGACCACACACTTTGTGCATTCGGAATCGAAGGCAGGGCGACCCTCGCCGCATTTGCTACGATTGCCATTTGCTACTTCTGCAGAAGCAGCGGCGGCGGCGGCGGCGGCGACAACGAATATCGCGAGAGGCTCTGAGATATGTGAGAAATACATCTATAAAATGTAATTCAGACTGCCTCGTCCCACCTTATGCTGTACCGCTTTGGCAAATGCTTTATCTGCGCCATTCGCCTTAATCGCATCTGAGAGTAATTCTTAAAAAAAACGCCTGTCGCTAATTGTTCGTCATCACAGGTACTGTATGCTATACGGCCACGACGCGCAACTCATCTCCAAAATTCATCTTTCTCGTGTTAGGATGGAACTTACGACTCCTGGTTTATTAGACCAGTGCTCCACCACTGAGCTAAAGAGGCGCGGCCTAGCGGTACTCTTGGGTACTTCGTCCTTACGGTCGTCTGCATCATCAGACTTTAGCTGACAACACTTCATATTACCGGCTAATATTTGCAGCTATGGCGACAAATTACTGCTTGGCTACACATCTGACACGTAACCGATGTGCTCTCCAAACAACAACACTTGCATTTCAGAACATGTCTTTCACACATGTCTACAAAATCACCTTCACCTTCAAATACAGTTTCCTTGCGACTGACAGAGACGTAGGCAAAGTTTAAAGTTGCTATTTCCATTAAATCTCGTTAATCAGAAAAACGGTAATTTACACCTGCAGCGGAACAAAATTCCGTTCCGCCCAGCGTCTGGCTCGAACCCACGACCCTGGGATTAAGAGTCTGACGCTCTACCAACTGAGCTAGCCGGCTTCCTCGGTGAATGCCTGCCGGGTAGCACGTCACACAGTACTCGTTTGGGTTGGGTGGTCCCATACAGAATCTCTCCATGATGCCTAATGTTTTCCTAACGTCACACTCGTCACGTACTTCACTTTTATGTCATAATCATTTCTGAGAGGTAAAGAAATTGCATGACAACATGCAGAGCTAGTGGCGTCAAAATTAACACACATACTTTATGTGACTGAAAAGCCGAACGAGTTACTTTCCGACGTTGTTTTAGATGTGCAAGTGATAGTCAGAACTCGCTGTGTCGGCACTCTGCCGACCATTTCGCTAGTTAACACCGGTCTTGTTGTGTGTGTTTCAAGCTCAAGAGCATCTCCAAGCAAAAAATGGTCAACAGCAACATTCAGACGGTTTCGTACTGCTCAATTGCTATATTAAAACGTTATGTTTCTTTTTCAGAACTGGAAAAATACAAGAGTGACAGCATTCGAACCTGTAATCTTCAGATCCGAAGTCCGACGCCTTATCCATTAGGCCACACGGTCACTGACGACCAACATTTACATGTATACGACTCATCTCGAAACGCTCACACCCCTGAGGATTTGTGTTTTCGTTCTACACAGCCGCTGCCCCTTGCTCTTTCCCACCCATTCGTTACATTCAACCTCTGACGAGACCGACCAAATATAGACTGAGAAACAAGACCACACACTTTGTGCATTCGGAATCGAAGGCAGGGCGTCCCTCGCCGCATTTGCTACGATTGCCGTTTGCTACTTCCGCAGAAGCGGCGGCGGCGGCGGCGGCGACGACGACGACGACGACAACGACGACGAATATCGCGAGAGGCTCTGAGATATGTGAGAAATACATCTATAAAATGTAATTCAGACTGCCTCGTCCCACCTTATGCTGTACCGCTTTGGCAAATGCTTTATCTGCGCCATTCGCCTTAATCGCATCTGAGAGTAATTCTTAAAAAAACGCCTGTCGCTAATTGTTCGTCATCACAGGTACTGTTTGCTATACGGCCACGACGCGCAACTCATTTCCAAAATTCATCTTTCTCGTGTTAGGATGGAACTTACGACTCCTGGTTTATTAGACCAGTGCTCCACCACTGAGCTAAAGAGGCGCGGCCTAGCGGTACTCTTGGGTACTTCGTCCTTACGGTCGTCTGCATCATCAGACTTTAGCTGACAACACTTCATATTACCGGCTAATATTTGCAGCTATTTCGACAAATTACTGCTTGGCTACACATCTGACACGTAACCGATGTGCTCTCCAAACAACAACACTTACATTTCAGAACATGTCTTTCACACATGTCTACAAAATCACCTTCACCTTCAAATACAGTTTCCTTGCGACTGACAGAGACGTAGGCAAAGTTTAAAGTTGCTATTTCCATTAAATCTCGTTAATCAGAAAAACGGTAATTTACACCTGCAGCGGAACAAAATTCCGTTCCGCCCAGCGTCTGGCTCGAACCCACGACCCTGGGATTAAGAGTCTGACGCTCTACCAACTGAGCTAGCCGGCTTCCTCGGTGAATGCCTGCCGGGTAGCACGTCACACAGTACTCGTTTGGGTTGGGTGGTCCCATACAGAATCTCTCCATGATGCCTAATGTTTTCCTAACGTCACACTCGTCACGTACTTCACTTTTATGTCATAATCATTTCTGAGAGGTAAAGAAATTGCATGACAACATGCAGAGCTAGTGGCGTCAAAATTAACACACATACTTTATGTGACTGAAAAGCCGAACGAGTTACTTTCCGACGTTGTTTTAGATGTGCAAGTGATAGTCAGAACTCGCTGTGTCGGCACTCTGCCGACCATTTCGCTAGTTAACACCGGTCTTGTTGTGTGTGTTTCAAGCTCAAGAGCATCTCCAAGCAAAAAATGGTCAACAGCAACATTCAGACGGTTTCGTACTGCTCAATTGCTATATTAAAACGTTATGTTTCTTTTTCAGAACTGGAAAAATACAAGAGTGACAGCATTCGAACCTGTAATCTTCAGATCCGAAGTCCGACGCCTTATCCATTAGGCCACACGGTCACTGACGACCAACATTTACATGTATACGACTCATCTCGAAACGCTCACACCCCTGAGGATTTGTGTTTTCGTTCTACACAGCCGCTGCCCCTTGCTCTTTCCCACCCATTCGTTACATTCAACCTCTGACGAGACCGACCAAATATAGACTGAGAAACAAGACCACACACTTTGTGCATTCGGAATCGAAGGCAGGGCGTCCCTCGCCGCATTTGCTACGATTGCCGTTTGCTACTTCCGCAGAAGCGGCGGCGGCGGCGGCGGCGACGACGACGACGACGACAACGACGACGAATATCGCGAGAGGCTCTGAGATATGTGAGAAATACATCTATAAAATGTAATTCAGACTGCCTCGTCCCACCTTATGCTGTACCGCTTTGGCAAATGCTTTATCTGCGCCATTCGCCTTAATCGCATCTGAGAGTAATTCTTAAAAAAACGCCTGTCGCTAATTGTTCGTCATCACAGGTACTGTTTGCTATACGGCCACGACGCGCAACTCATTTCCAAAATTCATCTTTCTCGTGTTAGGATGGAACTTACGACTCCTGGTTTATTAGACCAGTGCTCCACCACTGAGCTAAAGAGGCGCGGCCTAGCGGTACTCTTGGGTACTTCGTCCTTACGGTCGTCTGCATCATCAGACTTTAGCTGACAACACTTCATATTACCGGCTAATATTTGCAGCTATTTCGACAAATTACTGCTTGGCTACACATCTGACACGTAACCGATGTGCTCTCCAAACAACAACACTTACATTTCAGAACATGTCTTTCACACATGTCTACAAAATCACCTTCACCTTCAAATACAGTTTCCTTGCGACTGACAGAGACGTAGGCAAAGTTTAAAGTTGCTATTTCCATTAAATCTCGTTAATCAGAAAAACGGTAATTTACACCTGCAGCGGAACAAAATTCCGTTCCGCCCAGCGTCTGGCTCGAACCCACGACCCTGGGATTAAGAGTCTGACGCTCTACCGACTGAGCTAGCCGGCTACCTCGGTGAATACCTGCCGGGTAGCTCGTCACACAGTACTCGTTTGGGTTGGGTGGTCCCATACAGAATCTCTCCATGATGCCTAATGTTTTCCTAACGTCACACTCGTCACGTACTTCACTTTTATGTCATAATCATTTCTGAGAGGTAAAGAAATTGCATGACAACATGCAGAGCTAGTGGCGTCAAAATTAACACACACACTTTATGTGACTGAAAAGCCGAAAGAGTTACTTTCCGACGTTGTTTTAGATGTGCAAGTGATAGTCAGAACTCGCTGTGTCGGCACTCTGCCGACCATTTCGCTAGTTAACACCGGTCTTGTTGTGTGTGTTTCAAGCTCAAGAGCATCTCCAAGCAAAAAATGGTCAACAGCAACATTCAGACGGTTTCGTACTGCTCAATTGCTACATTAAAACGTTATGTTTCTTTTTCAGAACTGGAAAAATACAAGTGTGACAGCATTCGAACCTGTAATCTTCAGATCCGAAGTCCGACGCCTTATCCATTAGGCCACACGGTCACTGACGACCAACATTTACATGTATACGACTCATCTCGAAACGCTCACACCCCTGAGGATTTGTGTTTTCGTTCTACACAGCCGCTGCCCCTTGCTCTTTCCCACCCATTCGTTACATTCAACCTCTGACGAGACCGACCAAATATAGACTGAGAAACAAGACCACACACTTTGTGCATTCGGAATCGAAGGCAGGGCGTCCCTCGCCGCATTTGCTACGATTGCCGTTTGCTACTTCCGCAGAAGCGGCGGCGGCGGCGACGACGACGACGACAACGACGACGAATATCGCGAGAGGCTCTGAGATATGTGAGAAATACATCTATAAAATGTAATTCAGACTGCCTCGTCCCACCTTATGCTGTACCGCTTTGGCAAATGCTTTATCTGCGCCATTCGCCTTAATCGCATCTGAGAGTAATTCTTAAAAAAACGCCTGTCGCTAATTGTTCGTCATCACAGGTACTGTATGCTATACGGCCACGACGCGCAACTCATTTCCAAAATTCATCTTTCTCGTGTTAGGATGGAACTTACGACTCCTGGTTTATTAGACCAGTGCTCCACCACTGAGCTAAAGAGGCGCGGCCTAGCGGTACTCTTGGGTACTTCGTCCTTACGGTCGTCTGCATCATCAGACTTTAGCTGACAACACTTCATATTACCGGCTAATATTTGCAGCTATTTCGACAAATTACTGCTTGGCTACACATCTGACACGTAACCGATGTGCTCTCCAAACAACAACACTTGCATTTCAGAACATGTCTTTCACACATATCTACAAAATCACCTTCACCTTCAAATACAGTTTCCTTGCGACTGACAGAGACGTAGGCAAAGTTTAAAGTTGCTATTTCCATTAAATCTCGTTAATCAGAAAAACGGTAATTTACACCTGCAGCGGAACAAAATTCCGTTCCGCCCAGGGTCTGGCTCGAGCCCACGACCCCGGGATTAAGAGTCTGACGCTCTACCGACTGAGCTAGCCGGCTACCTCGGTGAATACCTGCCGGGTAGCACGTCACACAGTACTCGTTTGGGTTGGGTGGTCCCATACAGAATCTCTCCATGATGCCTAATGTTTTCCTAACGTCACACTCGTCACGTACTTCACTTTTATGTCATAATCATTTCTGAGAGGTAAAGAAATTGCATGACAACATGCAGAGCTAGTGGCGTCAAAATTAACACACACACTTTATGTGACTGAAAAGCCGAACGAGTTACTTTCCGACGTTGTTTTAGATGTACAAGTGATAGTCAGAACTCGCTGTGTCGGCACTCTGCCGACCATTTCGCTAGTTAACACCGGTCTTGTTGTGTGTGTTTCAAGCTCAAGAGCATCTCCAAGCAAAAAATGGTCAACAGCAACATTCAGACGGTTTCGTACTGCTCAATTGCTACATTAAAACGTTATGTTTCTTTTTCAGAACTGGAAAAATACAAGCGTGACAGCATTCGAACCTGTAATCTTCAGATCCGAAGTCCGACGCCTTATCCATTAGGCCACACGGTCACTGACGACCAACATTTACATGTATACGACTCATCTCGAAACGCTCACACCCCTGAGAATTTGTGTTTTCGTTCTACACAGCCGCTGCCCCTTGCTCTTTCCCACCCATTCGTTACATTCAACCTCTGACGAGACCGACCAAATATAGACTGAGAAACAAGACCACACACTTTGTGCATTCGGAATCGAAGGCAGGGCGTCCCTCGCCGCATTTGCTACGATTGCCATTTGCTACTTCTGCAGAAGCGGCGGCGGCGGCGGCGGCGGCGGCGGCGGCGGCGACGACGACGACGACGACGACGAATATCGCGAGAGGCTCTGAGATATGTGAGAAATACATCTATAAAATGTAATTCAGACTGCCTCGTCCCACCTTATGCTGTACCGCTTTGGCAAATGCTTTATGTGCGCCATTCGCCTTAATCGCATCTGAGAGTAATTCTTAAAAAAGCGCCTGTCGCTAATTGTTCGTCATCACAGGTACTGTATGCTATACGGCCACGACGCGCAACTGATTTCCAAAATTCATCTTTCTCGTGTTAGGATGGAACTTACGACTCCTGGTTTATTAGACCAGTGCTCCACCACTGAGCTAAAGAGGCGCGGCCTAGCGGTACTCTTGGGTACTTCGTCCTTACGGTCGTCTGCATCATCAGACTTTAGCTGACAACACTTCATATTACCGGCTAATATTTGCAGCTATTTCGACAAATTGCTGCTTGGCTACACATCTGACACGTAACCGATGTGCTCTCCAAACAACAACACTGGCATTTCAGAACATGTCTTTCACACATATCTACAAAATCACCTTCACCTTCAAATACAGTTTCCTTGCGACTGACAGAGACGTAGGCAAAGTTTAAAGTTGCTATTTCCATTAAATCTCGTTAATCAGAAAAACGGTAATTTACTCCTGCAGCGGAACAAAATTCCGTTCCGCCCAGCGTCTGGCTCGAACCCACGACCCTGGGATTAAGAGTCTGACGCTCTACCGACTGAGCTAGCCGGCTACCTCGGTGAATACCTGCCGGGTAGCACGTCATACAGTACTCGTTTGGGTTGGGTGGTCCCATATAGAATCTCTCCATGATGCCTAATGTTTTCCTAACGTCACACTCGTCATGTACTTCACTTTTATGTCATAATCATTTCTGAGAGGTAAAGAAATTGCATGACAACATGCAGAGCTAGTGGCGTCAGAATTAACACACATACTTTATGTGACTGAAAAGCCGAACGAGTTACTTTCCGACGTTGTTTTAGATGTGCAAGTGATAGTCAGAACTCGCTGTGTCGGCACTCTGCCGACCATTTCGCTAGTTAACACCGGTCTTGTTGTGTGTGTTTCAAGCTCAAGAGCATCTCCAAGCAAAAAATGGTCAACAGCAACATTCAGACGGTTTCGTACTGCTCAATTGCTACATTAAAACGTTATGTTTCTTTTTCAGAACTGGAAAAATACAAGTGTGACAGCATTCGAACCTGTAATCTTCAGATCCGAAGTCCGACGCCTTATCCATTAGGCCACACGGTCACTGACGACCAACATTTACATGTATACGACTCATCTCGAAACGCTCACACCCCTGAGGATTTGTGTTTTCGTTCTACACAGCCGCTGCCCCTTGCTCTTTCCCACCCATTCGTTACATTCAACCTCTGACGAGACCGACCAAATATAGACTGAGAAACAAGACCACACACTTTGTGCATTCGGAATCGAAGGCAGGGCGTCCCTCGCCGCATTTGCTACGATTGCCATTTGCTACTTCTGCAGAAGCGGCGACGACGACGACGACGACGACGACGAATATCGCGAGAGGCTCTGAGATATGTGAGAAATACATCTATAAAATGTAATTCAGACTGCCTCGTCCCACCTTATGCTGTACCGCTTTGGCAAATGCTTTATCTGCGCCATTCGCCTTAATCGCATCTGAGAGTAATTCGTAAAAAAACGCCTGTCGCTAATTGTTCGTCATCACAGGTACTGTATGCTATACGGCCACGACGCGCAACTGATTTCCAAAATTCATCTTTCTCATGTTAGGGTGGAACTTACGACTCCTGGTTTATTAGACCAGTGCTCCACCACTGAGCTAAAGAGGCGCGGCCTAGCGGTACTCTTGGGTACTTCGTTCTTACGGTCGTCTGCATCATCAGACTTTAGCTGACAACACTTCATATTACCGGCTAATATTTGCAGCTATTTCGACAAATTACTGCTTGGCTACACATCTGACACGTAACCGATGTGCTCTCCAAACAACAACACTTGCATTTCAGAACATGTCTTTCACACATATCTACAAAATCACCTTCACCTTCAAATACAGTTTCCTTGCGACTGACAGAGACGTAGGCAAAGTTTAAAGTTGCTATCTCCATTAAATCTCGTTAATCAGAAAAACGGTAATTTACACCTGCAGCGAAACAAAATTCCGTTCCGCCCAGCGTCTGGCTCGAACCCACGACCCTGGGATTAAGAGTCTGACGCTCTACCGACTGAGCTAGCCGGCTACCTCGGTGAATACCTGCCGGGTAGCACGTCATACAGTACTCGTTTGGGTTGGGTGGTCCCATATAGAATCTCTCCATGATGCCTAATGTTTTCCTAACGTCACACTCGTCACGTACTTCACTTTGATGTCATAATCATTTCTGAGAGGTAAAGAAATTGCATGACAACATGCAGAGCTAGTGGCGTCAAAATTAACACACACACTTCATGTGACTGAAAAGCCGAACGAGTTACTTTCCGACGTTGTTTTAGATGTGCAAGTGATAGTCAGAACTCGCTGTGTCGGCACTCTGCCGACCATTTCGCTAGTTAACACCGGTCTTGTTGTGTGTGTTTCAAGCTCAAGAGCATCTCCAAGCAAAAAATGGTCAACAGCAACATTCAGACGGTTTCGTACTGCTCAATTGCTACATTAAAACGTTATGTTTCTTTTTCAGAACTGGAAAAATACAAGCATGACAGCATTCGAACCTGTAATCTTCAGATCCGAAGTCCGACGCCTTATCCATTACGCCACACGGTCACTGACGACCAACATTTACATGTATACGACTCATCTCGAAACGCTCACACCCCTGAGGATTTGTGTTTTCGTTCTACACAGCCGCTGCCCCTTGCTCTTTCCCACCCATTCGTTACATTCAACCTCTGACGAGACCGACCAAATATAGACTGAGAAACAAGACCACACACTTTGTGCATTCGGAATCGAAGGCAGGGCGTCCCTCGCCGCATTTGCTACGATTGCCATTTGCTACTTCTGCAGAAGCAGCGGCGGCGGCGGCGGCGACGACGACGACGACGACGAATATCGCGAGAGGCTCTGAGATATGTGAGAAATACATCTATAAAATGTAATTCAGACTGCCTCGTCCCACCTTATGCTGTACCGCTTTGGCAAATGCTTTATCTGCGCCATTCGCCTTAATCGCATCTGAGAGTAATTCTTAAAAAAACGCCTGTCGCTAATTGTTCGTCATCACAGGTACTGTATGCTATACGGCCACGACGCGCAACTGATTTCCAAAATTCATCTTTCTCATGTTAGGGTGGAACTTACGACTCCTGGTTTATTAGACCAGTGCTCCACCACTGAGCTAAAGAGGCGCGGCCTAGCGGTACTCTTGGGTACTTCGTCCTTACGGTCGTCTGCATCATCAGACTTTAGCTGACAACACTTCATATTACCGGCTAATATTTGCAGCTATTTCGACAAATTGCTGCTTGGCTACACATCTGACACGTAACCGATGTGCTCTCCAAACAACAACACTTGCATTTCAGAACATGTCTTTCACACATATCTACAAAATCACCTTCACCTTCAAATACAGTTTCCTTGCGACTGACAGAGACGTAGGCAAAGTTTAAAGTTGCTATTTCCATTAAATCTCGTTAATCAGAAAAACGGTAATTTACACCTGCAGCGGAACAAAATTCCGTTCCGCCCAGCGTCTGGCTCGAACCCACGACCCTGGGATTAAGAGTCTGACGCTCTACCGACTGAGCTAGCCGGCTACCTCGGTGAATACCTGCCGGGTAGCACGTCATACAGTACTCGTTTGGGTTGGGTGGTCCCATATAGAATCTCTCCATGATGCCTAATGTTTTCCTAACGTCACACTCGTCACGTACTTCACTTTTATGTCATAATCATTTCTGAGAGGTAAAGAAATTGCATGACAACATGCAGAGCTAGTGGCGTCAGAATTAACACACATACTTTATGTGACTGAAAAGCCGAACGAGTTACTTTCCGACGTTGTTTTAGATGTGCAAGTGATAGTCAGAACTCGCTGTGTCGGCACTCTGCCGACCATTTCGCTAGTTAACACCGGTCTTGTTGTGTGTGTTTCAAGCTCAAGAGCATCTCCAAGCAAAAAATGGTCAACAGCAACATTCAGACGGTTTCGTACTGCTCAATTGCTACATTAAAACGTTATGTTTCTTTTTCAGAACTGGAAAAATACAAGTGTGACAGCATTCGAACCTGTAATCTTCAGATCCGAAGTCCGACGCCTTATCCATTAGGCCACACGGTCACTGACGACCAACATTTACATGTATACGACTCATCTCGAAACGCTCACACCCCTGAGGATTTGTGTTTTCGTTCTACACAGCCGCTGCCCCTTGCTCTTTCCCACCCATTCGTTACATTCAACCTCTGACGAGACCGACCAAATATAGACTGAGAAACAAGACCACACACTTTGTGCATTCGGAATCGAAGGCAGGGCGTCCCTCGCCGCATTTGCTACGATTGCCATTTGCTACTTCTGCAGAAGCGGCGACGACGACGACGACGACGACGACGACGAATATCGCGAGAGGCTCTGAGATATGTGAGAAATACATCTATAAAATGTAATTCAGACTGCCTCGTCCCACCTTATGCTGTACCGCTTTGGCAAATGCTTTATCTGCGCCATTCGCCTTAATCGCATCTGAGAGTAATTCGTAAAAAAACGCCTGTCGCTAATTGTTCGTCATCACAGGTACTGTATGCTATACGGCCACGACGCGCAACTGATTTCCAAAATTCATCTTTCTCATGTTAGGGTGGAACTTACGACTCCTGGTTTATTAGACCAGTGCTCCACCACTGAGCTAAAGAGGCGCGGCCTAGCGGTACTCTTGGGTACTTCGTTCTTACGGTCGTCTGCATCATCAGACTTTAGCTGACAACACTTCATATTACCGGCTAATATTTGCAGCTATTTCGACAAATTACTGCTTGGCTACACATCTGACACGTAACCGATGTGCTCTCCAAACAACAACACTTGCATTTCAGAACATGTCTTTCACACATATCTACAAAATCACCTTCACCTTCAAATACAGTTTCCTTGCGACTGACAGAGACGTAGGCAAAGTTTAAAGTTGCTATCTCCATTAAATCTCGTTAATCAGAAAAACGGTAATTTACACCTGCAGCGAAACAAAATTCCGTTCCGCCCAGCGTCTGGCTCGAACCCACGACCCTGGGATTAAGAGTCTGACGCTCTACCGACTGAGCTAGCCGGCTACCTCGGTGAATACCTGCCGGGTAGCACGTCATACAGTACTCGTTTGGGTTGGGTGGTCCCATATAGAATCTCTCCATGATGCCTAATGTTTTCCTAACGTCACACTCGTCACGTACTTCACTTTGATGTCATAATCATTTCTGAGAGGTAAAGAAATTGCATGACAACATGCAGAGCTAGTGGCGTCAAAATTAACACACACACTTCATGTGACTGAAAAGCCGAACGAGTTACTTTCCGACGTTGTTTTAGATGTGCAAGTGATAGTCAGAACTCGCTGTGTCGGCACTCTGCCGACCATTTCGCTAGTTAACACCGGTCTTGTTGTGTGTGTTTCAAGCTCAAGAGCATCTCCAAGCAAAAAATGGTCAACAGCAACATTCAGACGGTTTCGTACTGCTCAATTGCTACATTAAAACGTTATGTTTCTTTTTCAGAACTGGAAAAATACAAGCATGACAGCATTCGAACCTGTAATCTTCAGACCCGAAGTCCGACGCCTTATCCATTACGCCACACGGTCACTGACGACCAACATTTACATGTATACGACTCATCTCGAAACGCTCACACCCCTGAGGATTTGTGTTTTCGTTCTACACAGCCGCTGCCCCTTGCTCTTTCCCACCCATTCGTTACATTCAACCTCTGACGAGACCGACCAAATATAGACTGAGAAACAAGACCACACACTTTGTGCATTCGGAATCGAAGGCAGGGCGTCCCTCGCCGCATTTGCTACGATTGCCATTTGCTACTTCTGCAGAAGCAGCGGCGGCGGCGGCGGCGGCGGCGGCGACGACGACGACGACGACGAATATCGCGAGAGGCTCTGAGATATGTGAGAAATACATCTATAAAATGTAATTCAGACTGCCTCGTCCCACCTTATGCTGTACCGCTTTGGCAAATGCTTTATCTGCGCCATTCGCCTTAATCGCATCTGAGAGTAATTCTTAAAAAAACGCCTGTCGCTAATTGTTCGTCATCACAGGTACTGTATGCTATACGGCCACGACGCGCAACTGATTTCCAAAATTCATCTTTCTCATGTTAGGGTGGAACTTACGACTCCTGGTTTATTAGACCAGTGCTCTATTACTGAGCTAAAGAGGCGCGGCCTAGCGGTACTCTTGGGTACTTCGTCCTTACGGTCGTCTGCATCATCAGACTTTAGCTGACAACACTTCATATTACCGGCTAATATTTGCAGCTATTTCGACAAATTGCTGCTTGGCTACACATCTGACACGTAACCGATGTGCTCTCCAAACAACAACACTTGCATTTCAGAACATGTCTTTCACACATATCTACAAAATCACCTTCACCTTCAAATACAGTTTCCTTGCGACTGACAGAGACGTAGGCAAAGTTTAAAGTTGCTATTTCCATTAAATCTCGTTAATCAGAAAAACGGTAATTTACACCTGCAGCGGAACAAAATTCCGTTCCGCCCAGCGTCTGGCTCGAACCCACGTCCCTGGGATTAAGAGTCTGACGCTCTACCGACTGAGCTAGCCGGCTACCTCGGTGAATACCTGCCGGGTAGCACGTCATACAGTACTCGTTTGGGTTGGGTGGTCCCATATAGAATCTCTCCATGATGCCTAATGTTTTCCTAACGTCACACTCGTCACGTACTTCACTTTGATGTCATAATCATTTCTGAGAGGTAAAGAAATTGCATGACAACATGCAGAGCTAGTGGCGTCAAAATTAACACACACACTTCATGTGACTGAAAAGCCGAACGAGTTACTTTCCGACGTTGTTTTAGATGTGCAAGTGATAGTCAGAACTCGCTGTGTCGGCACTCTGCCGACCATTTCGCTAGTTAACACCGGTCTTGTTGTGTGTGTTTCAAGCTCAAGAGCATCTCCAAGCAAAAAATGGTCAACAGCAACATTCAGACGGTTTCGTACTGCTCAATTGCTACATTAAAACGTTATGTTTCTTTTTCAGAACTGGAAAAATACAAGCATGACAGCATTCGAACCTGTAATCTTCAGATCCGAAGTCCGACGCCTTATCCATTACGCCACACGGTCACTGACGACCAACATTTACATGTATACGACTCATCTCGAAACGCTCACACCCCTGAGGATTTGTGTTTTCGTTCTACACAGCCGCTGCCCCTTGCTCTTTCCCACCCATTCGTTACATTCAACCTCTGACGAGACCGACCAAATATAGACTGAGAAACAAGACCACACACTTTGTGCATTCGGAATCGAAGGCAGGGCGTCCCTCGCCGCATTTGCTACGATTGCCATTTGCTACTTCTGCAGAAGCAGCGGCGGCGGCGGCGGCGGCGGCGACGACGACGACGACGACGACGAATATCGCGAGAGGCTCTGAGATATGTGAGAAATACATCTATAAAATGTAATTCAGACTGCCTCGTCCCACCTTATGCTGTACCGCTTTGGCAAATGCTTTATCTGCGCCATTCGCCTTAATCGCATCTGAGAGTAATTCTTAAAAAAACGCCTGTCGCTAATTGTTCGTCATCACAGGTACTGTATGCTATACGGCCACGACGCGCAACTGATTTCCAAAATTCATCTTTCTCATGTTAGGGTGGAACTTACGACTCCTGGTTTATTAGACCAGTGCTCCACCACTGAGCTAAAGAGGCGCGGCCTAGCGGTACTCTTGGGTACTTCGTCCTTACGGTCGTCTGCATCATCAGACTTTAGCTGACAACACTTCATATTACCGGCTAATATTTGCAGCTATTTCGACAAATTGCTGCTTGGCTACACATCTGACACGTAACCGATGTGCTCTCCAAACAACAACACTTGCATTTCAGAACATGTCTTTCACACATATCTACAAAATCACCTTCACCTTCAAATACAGTTTCCTTGCGACTGACAGAGACGTAGGCAAAGTTTAAAGTTGCTATTTCCATTAAATCTCGTTAATCAGAAAAACGGTAATTTACACCTGCAGCGGAACAAAATTCCGTTCCGCCCAGCGTCTGGCTCGAACCCACGACCCTGGGATTAAGAGTCTGACGCTCTACCGACTGAGCTAGCCGGCTACCTCGGTGAATACCTGCCGGGTAGCACGTCATACAGTACTCGTTTGGGTTGGGTGGTCCCATATAGAATCTCTCCATGATGCCTAATGTTTTCCTAACGTCACACTCGTCACGTACTTCACTTTTATGTCATAATCATTTCTGAGAGGTAAAGAAATTGCATGACAACATGCAGAGCTAGTGGCGTCAAAATTAACACACATACTTTATGTGACTGAAAAGCCGAACGAGTTACTTTCCGACGTTGTTTTAGATGTGCAAGTGATAGTCAGAACTCGCTGTGTCGGCACTCTGCCGACCATTTCGCTAGTTAACACCGGTCTTGTTGTGTGTGTTTCAAGCTCAAGAGCATCTCCAAGCAAAAAATGGTCAACAGCAACATTCAGACGGTTTCGTACTGCTCAATTGCTACATTAAAACGTTATGTTTCTTTTTCAGAACTGGAAAAATACAAGCGTGACAGCATTCGAACCTGTAATCTTCAGATCCGAAGTCCGACGCCTTATCCATTACGCCACACGGTCACTGACGACCAACATTTACATGTATACGACTCATCTCGAAACGCTCACACCCCTGAGGATTTGTGTTTTCGTTCTACACAGCCGCTGCCCCTTGCTCTTTCCCACCCATTCGTTACATTCAACCTCTGACGAGACCGACCAAATATAGACTGAGAAACAAGACCACACACTTTGTGCATTCGGAATCGAAGGCAGGGCGTCCCTCGCCGCATTTGCTACGATTGCCATTTGCTACTTCTGCAGAAGCGGCGGCGGCGGCGGCGGCGGCGACGACGACGACGACGACGACGACGACGACGACGAATATCGCGAGAGGCTCTGAGATATGTGAGAAATACATCTATAAAATGTAATTCAGACTGCCTCGTCCCACCTTATGCTGTACCGCTTTGGCAAATGCTTTATGTGCGCCATTCGCCTTAATCGCATCTGAGAGTAATTCTTAAAAAAGCGCCTGTCGCTAATTGTTCGTCATCACAGGTACTGTATGCTATACGGCCACGACGCGCAACTGATTTCCAAAATTCATCTTTCTCGTGTTAGGATGGAACTTACGACTCCTGGTTTATTAGACCAGTGCTCCACCACTGAGCTAAAGAGGCGCGGCCTAGCGGTACTCTTGGGTACTTCGTCCTTACGGTCGTCTGCATCATCAGACTTTAGCTGACAACACTTCATATTACCGGCTAATATTTGCAGCTATTTCGACAAATTGCTGCTTGGCTACACATCTGACACGTAACCGATGTGCTCTCCAAACAACAACACTTGCATTTCAGAACATGTCTTTCACACATATCTACAAAATCACCTTCACCTTCAAATACAGTTTCTTTGCGACTGACAGAGACGTAGGCAAAGTTTAAAGTTGCTATTTCCATTAAATCTCGTTAATCAGAAAAACGGTAATTTACACCTGCAGCGAAACAAAATTCCGTTCCGCCCAGCGTCTGGCTCGAACCCACGACCCTGGGATTAAGAGTCTGACGCTCTACCGACTGAGCTAGCCGGCTACCTCGGGGAATACCTGCCGGGTAGCACGTCATACAGTACTCGTTTGGGTTGGGTGGTCCCATATAGAATCTCTCCATGATGCCTAATGTTTTCCTAACGTCACACTCGTCACGTACTTCACTTTGATGTCATAATCATTTCTGAGAGGTAAAGAAATTGCATGACAACATGCAGAGCTAGTGGCGTCAAAATTAACACACACACTTTATGTGACTGAAAAGCCGAACGAGTTACTTTCCGACGTTGTTTTAGATGTGCAAGTGATAGTCAGAACTCGCTGTGTCGGCACTCTGCCGACCATTTCGCTAGTTAACACCGGTCTTGTTGTGTGTGTTTCAAGCTCAAGAGCATCTCCAAGCAAAAAATGGTCAACAGCAACATTCAGACGGTTTCGTACTGCTCAATTGCTACATTAAAACGTTATGTTTCTTTTTCAGAACTGGAAAAATACAAGCATGACAGCATTCGAACCTGTAATCTTCAGATCCGAAGTCCGACGCCTTATCCATTAGGCCACACGGTCACTGACGACCAACATTTACATGTATACGACTCATCTCGAAACGCTCACACCCCTGAGGATTTGTGTTTTCGTTCTACACAGCCGCTGCCCCTTGCTCTTTCCCACCCATTCGTTACATTCAACCTCTGACGAGACCGACCAAATATAGACTGAGAAACAAGACCACACACTTTGTGCATTCGGAATCGAAGGCAGGGCGTCCCTCGCCGCATTTGCTACGATTGCCATTTGCTACTTCTGCAGAAGCAGCGGCGGCGGCGGCGGCGGCGGCGACGACGACGACGACGACGAATATCGCGAGAGGCTCTGAGATATGTGAGAAATACATCTATAAAATGTAATTCAGACTGCCTCGTCCCACCTTATGCTGTACCGCTTTGGCAAATGCTTTATCTGCGCCATTCGCCTTAATCGCATCTGAGAGTAATTCTTAAAAAAACGCCTGTCGCTAATTGTTCGTCATCACAGGTACTGTATGCTATACGGCCACGACGCGCAACTGATTTCCAAAATTCATCTTTCTCATGTTAGGGTGGAACTTACGACTCCTGGTTTATTAGACCAGTGCTCCACCACTGAGCTAAAGAGGCGCGGCCTAGCGGTACTCTTGGGTACTTCGTCCTTACGGTCGTCTGCATCATCAGACTTTAGCTGACAACACTTCATATTACCGGCTAATATTTGCAGCTATGGCGACAAATTACTGCTTGGCTACACATCTGACACGTAACCGATGTGCTCTCCAAACAACAACACTTGCATTTCAGAACATGTCTTTCACACATATCTACAAAATCACCTTCACCTTCAAATACAGTTTCCTTGCGACTGACAGAGACGTAGGCAAAGTTTAAAGTTGCTATTTCCATTAAATCTCGTTAATCAGAAAAACGGTAATTTACACCTGCAGCGGAACAAAATTCCGTTCCGCCCAGCGTCTGGCTCGAACCCACGACCCTGGGATTAAGAGTCTGACGCTCTACCGACTGAGCTAGCCGGCTACCTCGGTGAATACCTGCCGGGTAGCACGTCATACAGTACTCGTTTGGGTTGGGTGGTCCCATATAGAATCTCTCCATGATGCCTAATGTTTTCCTAACGTCACACTCGTCACGTACTTCACTTTTATGTCATAATCATTTCTGAGAGGTAAAGAAATTGCATGACAACATGCAGAGCTAGTGGCGTCAAAATTAACACACACACTTTATCTGACTGAAAAGCCGAACGAGTTACTTTCCTACGTTGTTTTAGATGTGCAAGTGATAGTCAGAACTCGCTGTGTCGGCACTCTGCCGACCATTTCGCTAGTTAACACCGGTCTTGTTGTGTGTGTTTCAAGCTCAAGAGCATCTCCAAGCAAAAAATGGTCAACAGCAACATTCAGACGGTTTCGTACTGCTCAATTGCTACATTAAAACGTTATGTTTCTTTTTCAGAACTGGAAAAATACAAGTGTAACAGCATTCGAACCTGTAATCTTCAGATCCGAAGTCCGACGCCTTATCCATTAGGCCACACGGTCACTGACGACCAACATTTACATGTATACGACTCATCTCGAAACGCTCACACCCCTGAGGATTTGTGTTTTCGTTCTACACAGCCGCTGCCCCTTGCTCTTTCCCACCCATTCGTTACATTCAACCTCTGACGAGACCGACCAAATATAGACTGAGAAACAAGACCACACACTTTGTGCATTCGGAATCGAAGGCAGGGCGTCCCTCGCCGCATTTGCTACGATTGCCATTTGCTACTTCTGCAGAAGCAGCGGCGGCGGCGGCGGCGGCGACGACGACGACGACGACGACGACGACGACGACGACGACGAATATCGCGAGAGGCTCTGAGATATGTGAGAAATACATCTATAAAATGTAATTCAGACTGCCTCGTCCCACCTTATGCTGTACCGCTTTGGCAAATGCTTTATCTGCGCCATTCGCCTTAATCGCATCTGAGAGTAATTCTTAAAAAAACGCCTGTCGCTAATTGTTCGTCATCACAGGTACCGTTTGCTATAAGGCCACGACGCGCAACTGATTTCCAAAATTCATCTTTCTCGTGTTAGGATGGAACTTACGACTCCTGGTTTATTAGACCAGTGCTCCACCACTGAGCTAAAGAGGCGCGGCGTAGCGGTACTCTTGGGTACTTCGTCCTTACGGTCGTCTGCATCATCAGACTTTAGCTGACAACACTTCATATTACCGGCTAATATTTGCAGCTATTTCGACAAATTGCTGCTTGGCTACACATCTGACACGTAACCGATGTGCTCTCCAAACAACAACACTTGCATTTCAGAACATGTCTTTCACACATATCTACAAAATCACCTTCACCTTCAAATACAGTTTCCTTGCGACTGACAGAGACGTAGGCAAAGTTTAAAGTTGCTATTTCCATTAAATCTCGTTAATCAGAAAAACGGTAATTTACACCTGCAGCGGAACAAAATTCCGTTCCGCCCAGCGTCTGGCTCGAACCCACGACCCTGGGATTAAGAGTCTGACGCTCTACCGACTGAGCTAGCCGGCTACCTCGGTGAATACCTGCCGGGTAGCACGTCATACAGTACTCGTTTGGGTTGGGTGGTCCCATATAGAATCTCTCCATGATGCCTAATGTTTTCCTAACGTCACACTCGTCACGTACTTCACTTTTATGTCATAATCATTTCTGAGAGGTAAAGAAATTGCATGACAACATGCAGAGCTAGTGGCGTCAAAATTAACACACATACTTTATGTGACTGAAAAGCCGAACGAGTTACTTTCCGACGTTGTTTTAGATGTGCAAGTGATAGTCAGAACTCGCTGTGTCGGCACTCTGCCGACCATTTCGCTAGTTAACACCGGTCTTGTTGTGTGTGTTTCAAGCTCAAGAGCATCTCCAAGCAAAAAATGGTCAACAGCAACATTCAGACGGTTTCGTACTGCTCAATTGCTACATTAAAACGTTATGTTTCTTTTTCAGAACTGGAAAAATACAAGCGTGACAGCATTCGAACCTGTAATCTTCAGATCCGAAGTCCGACGCCTTATCCATTACGCCACACGGTCACTGACGACCAACATTTACATGTATACGACTCATCTCGAAACGCTCACACCCCTGAGGATTTGTGTTTTCGTTCTACACAGCCGCTGCCCCTTGCTCTTTCCCACCCATTCGTTACATTCAACCTCTGACGAGACCGACCAAATATAGACTGAGAAACAAGACCACACACTTTGTGCATTCGGAATCGAAGGCAGGGCGTCCCTCGCCGCATTTGCTACGATTGCCATTTGCTACTTCTGCAGAAGCGGCGGCGGCGGCGGCGGCGGCGACGACGACGACGACGACGACGACGACGACGACGACGAATATCGCGAGAGGCTCTGAGATATGTGAGAAATACATCTATAAAATGTAATTCAGACTGCCTCGTCCCACCTTATGCTGTACCGCTTTGGCAAATGCTTTATGTGCGCCATTCGCCTTAATCGCATCTGAGAGTAATTCTTAAAAAAGCGCCTGTCGCTAATTGTTCGTCATCACAGGTACTGTATGCTATACGGCCACGACGCGCAACTGATTTCCAAAATTCATCTTTCTCGTGTTAGGATGGAACTTACGACTCCTGGTTTATTAGACCAGTGCTCCACCACTGAGCTAAAGAGGCGCGGCCTAGCGGTACTCTTGGGTACTTCGTCCTTACGGTCGTCTGCATCATCAGACTTTAGCTGACAACACTTCATATTACCGGCTAATATTTGCAGCTATTTCGACAAATTGCTGCTTGGCTACACATCTGACACGTAACCGATGTGCTCTCCAAACAACAACACTTGCATTTCAGAACATGTCTTTCACACATATCTACAAAATCACCTTCACCTTCAAATACAGTTTCCTTGCGACTGACAGAGACGTAGGCAAAGTTTAAAGTTGCTATTTCCATTAAATCTCGTTAATCAGAAAAACGGTAATTTACACCTGCAGCGAAACAAAATTCCGTTCCGCCCAGCGTCTGGCTCGAACCCACGACCCTGGGATTAAGAGTCTGACGCTCTACCGACTGAGCTAGCCGGCTACCTCGGTGAATACCTGCCGGGTAGCACGTCATACAGTACTCGTTTGGGTTGGGTGGTCCCATATAGAATCTCTCCATGATGCCTAATGTTTTCCTAACGTCACACTCGTCACGTACTTCACTTTGATGTCATAATCATTTCTGAGAGGTAAAGAAATTGCATGACAACATGCAGAGCTAGTGGCGTCAAAATTAACACACACACTTTATGTGACTGAAAAGCCGAACGAGTTACTTTCCGACGTTGTTTTAGATGTGCAAGTGATAGTCAGAACTCGCTGTGTCGGCACTCTGCCGACCATTTCGCTAGTTAACACCGGTCTTGTTGTGTGTGTTTCAAGCTCAAGAGCATCTCCAAGCAAAAAATGGTCAACAGCAACATTCAGACGGTTTCGTACTGCTCAATTGCTACATTAAAACGTTATGTTTCTTTTTCAGAACTGGAAAAATACAAGCATGACAGCATTCGAACCTGTAATCTTCAGATCCGAAGTCCGACGCCTTATCCATTAGGCCACACGGTCACTGACGACCAACATTTACATGTATACGACTCATCTCGAAACGCTCACACCCCTGAGGATTTGTGTTTTCGTTCTACACAGCCGCTGCCCCTTGCTCTTTCCCACCCATTCGTTACATTCAACCTCTGACGAGACCGACCAAATATAGACTGAGAAACAAGACCACACACTTTGTGCATTCGGAATCGAAGGCAGGGCGTCCCTCGCCGCATTTGCTACGATTGCCATTTGCTACTTCTGCAGAAGCAGCGGCGGCGGCGGCGACGACGACGACGACGACGACGAATATCGCGAGAGGCTCTGAGATATGTGAGAAATACATCTATAAAATGTAATTCAGACTGCCTCGTCCCACCTTATGCTGTACCGCTTTGGCAAATGCTTTATCTGCGCCATTCGCCTTAATCGCATCTGAGAGTAATTCTTAAAAAAACGCCTGTCGCTAATTGTTCGTCATCACAGGTACTGTATGCTATACGGCCACGACGCGCAACTGATTTCCAAAATTCATCTTTCTCATGTTAGGGTGGAACTTACGACTCCTGGTTTATTAGACCAGTGCTCCACCACTGAGCTAAAGAGGCGCGGCCTAGCGGTACTCTTGGGTACTTCGTCCTTACGGTCGTCTGCATCATCAGACTTTAGCTGACAACACTTCATATTACCGGCTAATATTTGCAGCTATGGCGACAAATTACTGCTTGGCTACACATCTGACACGTAACCGATGTGCTCTCCAAACAACAACACTTGCATTTCAGAACATGTCTTTCACACATATCTACAAAATCACCTTCACCTTCAAATACAGTTTCCTTGCGACTGACAGAGACGTAGGCAAAGTTTAAAGTTGCTATTTCCATTAAATCTCGTTAATCAGAAAAACGGTAATTTACACCTGCAGCGGAACAAAATTCCGTTTCGCCCAGCGTCTGGCTCGAACCCACGACCCTGGGATTAAGAGTCTGACGCTCTACCGACTGAGCTAGCCGGCTACCTCGGTGAATACCTGCCGGGTAGCACGTCATACAGTACTCGTTTGGGTTGGGTGGTCCCATATAGAATCTCTCCATGATGCCTAATGTTTTCCTAACGTCACACTCGTCACGTACTTCACTTTTATGTCATAATCATTTCTGAGAGGTAAAGAAATTGCATGACAACATGCAGAGCTAGTGGCGTCAAAATTAACACACACACTTTATCTGACTGAAAAGCCGAACGAGTTACTTTCCTACGTTGTTTTAGATGTGCAAGTGATAGTCAGAACTCGCTGTGTCGGCACTCTGCCGACCATTTCGCTAGTTAACACCGGTCTTGTTGTGTGTGTTTCAAGCTCAAGAGCATCTCCAAGCAAAAAATGGTCAACAGCAACATTCAGACGGTTTCGTACTGCTCAATTGCTACATTAAAACGTTATGTTTCTTTTTCAGAACTGGAAAAATACAAGTGTAACAGCATTCGAACCTGTAATCTTCAGATCCGAAGTCCGACGCCTTATCCATTAGGCCACACGGTCACTGACGACCAACATTTACATGTATACGACTCATCTCGAAACGCTCACACCCCTGAGGATTTGTGTTTTCGTTCTACACAGCCGCTGCCCCTTGCTCTTTCCCACCCATTCGTTACATTCAACCTCTGACGAGACCGACCAAATATAGACTGAGAAACAAGACCACACACTTTGTGCATTCGGAATCGAAGGCAGGGCGTCCCTCGCGGCATTTGCTACGATTGCCATTTGCTACTTCTGCAGAAGCAGCGGCGGCGGCGGCGACGACGACGACGACGACGACGACGAATATCGCGAGAGGCTCTGAGATATGTGAGAAATACATCTATAAAATGTAATTCAGACTGCCTCGTCCCACCTTATGCTGTACCGCTTTGGCAAATGCTTTATCTGCGCCATTCGCCTTAATCGCATCTGAGAGTAATTCTTAAAAAAACGCCTGTCGCTAATTGTTCGTCATCACAGGTACCGTTTGCTATAAGGCCACGACGCGCAACTGATTTCCAAAATTCATCTTTCTCGTGTTAGGATGGAACTTACGACTCCTGGTTTATTAGACCAGTGCTCCACCACTGAGCTAAAGAGGCGCGGCCTAGCGGTACTCTTGGGTACTTCGTCCTTACGGTCGTCTGCATCATCAGACTTTAGCTGACAACACTTCATATTACCGGCTAATATTTGCAGCTATTTCGACAAATTACTGCTTGGCTACACATCTGACACGTAACCGATGTGCTCTCCAAACAACAACACTTGCATTTCAGAACATGTCTTTCACACATATCTACAAAATCACCTTCACCTTCAAATACAGTTTCCTTGCGACTGACAGAGACGTAGGCAAAGTTTAAAGTTGCTATTTCCATTAAATCTCGTTAATCAGAAAAACGGTAATTTACACCTGCAGCGGAACAAAGTTCCGTTCCGCCCATCGTCTGGCTCGAACCCAAGACCCTGGGATTACGAGTATGAAGCTCTACCGACTGAGCTAGCCGGCTACCTCGGTGAATACCTGCCGGGTAGCACGTCATACAGTACTCGTTTGGGTTGGGTGGTCCCATATAGAATCTCTCCATGATGCCTAATGTTTTCCTAACGTCACACTCGTCACGTACTTCACTTTTATGTCATAATCATTTCTGAGAGGTAAAGAAATTGCATGACAACATGCAGAGCTAGTGGCGTCAAAATTAACACACACACTTTATCTGACTGAAAAGCCGAACGAGTTACTTTCCTACGTTGTTTTAGATGTGCAAGTGATAGTCAGAACTCGCTGTGTCGGCACTCTGCCGACCATTTCGCTAGTTAACACCGGTCTTGTTGTGTGTGTTTCAAGCTCAAGAGCATCTCCAAGCAAAAAATGGTCAACAGCAACATTCAGACGGTTTCGTACTGCTCAATTGCTACATTAAAACGTTATGTTTCTTTTTCAGAACTGGAAAAATACAAGTGTAACAGCATTCGAACCTGTAATCTTCAGATCCGAAGTCCGACGCCTTATCCATTAGGCCACACGGTCACTGACGACCAACATTTACATGTATACGACTCATCTCGAAACGCTCACACCCCTGAGGATTTGTGTTTTCGTTCTACACAGCCGCTGCCCCTTGCTCTTTCCCACCCATTCGTTACATTCAACCTCTGACGAGACCGACCAAATATAGACTGAGAAACAAGACCACACACTTTGTGCATTCGGAATCGAAGGCAGGGCGTCCCTCGCCGCATTTGCTACGATTGCCATTTGCTACTTCTGCAGAAGCAGCGGCGGCGGCGGCGGCGACGACGACGACGACGACGACGACGACGACGACGACGACGACGACGACGACGACGAATATCGCGAGAGGCTCTGAGATATGTGAGAAATACATCTATAAAATGTAATTCAGACTGCCTCGTCCCACCTTATGCTGTACCGCTTTGGCAAATGCTTTATCTGCGCCATTCGCCTTAATCGCATCTGAGAGTAATTCTTAAAAAAACGCCTGTCGCTAATTGTTCGTCATCACAGGTACCGTTTGCTATAAGGCCACGACGCGCAACTGATTTCCAAAATTCATCTTTCTCGTGTTAGGATGGAACTTACGACTCCTGGTTTATTAGACCAGTGCTCCACCACTGAGCTAAAGAGGCGCGGCGTAGCGGTACTCTTGGGTACTTCGTCCTTACGGTCGTCTGCATCATCAGACTTTAGCTGACAACACTTCATATTACCGGCTAATATTTGCAGCTATTTCGACAAATTGCTGCTTGGCTACACATCTGACACGTAACCGATGTGCTCTCCAAACAACAACACTTGCATTTCAGAACATGTCTTTCACACATATCTACAAAATCACCTTCACCTTCAAATACAGTTTCCTTGCGACTGACAGAGACGTAGGCAAAGTTTAAAGTTGCTATTTCCATTAAATCTCGTTAATCAGAAAAACGGTAATTTACACCTGCAGCGGAACAAAATTCCGTTCCGCCCAGCGTCTGGCTCGAACCCACGACCCTGGGATTAAGAGTCTGACGCTCTACCGACTGAGCTAGCCGGCTACCTCGGTGAATACCTGCCGGGTAGCACGTCATACAGTACTCGTTTGGGTTGGGTGGTCCCATATAGAATCTCTCCATGATGCCTAATGTTTTCCTAACGTCACACTCGTCACGTACTTCACTTTTATGTCATAATCATTTCTGAGAGGTAAAGAAATTGCATGACAACATGCAGAGCTAGTGGCGTCAAAATTAACACACATACTTTATGTGACTGAAAAGCCGAACGAGTTACTTTCCGACGTTGTTTTAGATGTGCAAGTGATAGTCAGAACTCGCTGTGTCGGCACTCTGCCGACCATTTCGCTAGTTAACACCGGTCTTGTTGTGTGTGTTTCAAGCTCAAGAGCATCTCCAAGCAAAAAATGGTCAACAGCAACATTCAGACGGTTTCGTACTGCTCAATTGCTACATTAAAACGTTATGTTTCTTTTTCAGAACTGGAAAAATACAAGTGTAACAGCATTCGAACCTGTAATCTTCAGATCCGAAGTCCGACGCCTTATCCATTACGCCACACGGTCACTGACGACCAACATTTACATGTATACGACTCATCTCGAAACGCTCACACCCCTGAGGATTTGTGTTTTCGTTCTACACAGCCGCTGCCCCTTGCTCTTTCCCACCCATTCGTTACATTCAACCTCTGACGAGACCGACCAAATATAGACTGAGAAACAAGACCACACACTTTGTGCATTCGGAATCGAAGGCAGGGCGTCCCTCGCCGCATTTGCTACGATTGCCATTTGCTACTTCTGCAGAAGCGGCGGCGGCGGCGGCGGCGGCGACGACGACGACGACGACGACGACGACGACGACGACGACGAATATCGCGAGAGGCTCTGAGATATGTGAGAAATACATCTATAAAATGTAATTCAGACTGCCTCGTCCCACCTTATGCTGTACCGCTTTGGCAAATGCTTTATGTGCGCCATTCGCCTTAATCGCATCTGAGAGTAATTCTTAAAAAAGCGCCTGTCGCTAATTGTTCGTCATCACAGGTACTGTATGCTATACGGCCACGACGCAAGACTGATTTCCAAAATTCATCTTTCTCGTGTTAGGATGGAACTTACGACTCCTGGTTTATTAGACCAGTGCTCCACCACTGAGCTAAAGAGGCGCGGCCTAGCGGTACTCTTGGGTACTTCGTCCTTACGGTCGTCTGCATCATCAGACTTTAGCTGACAACACTTCATATTACCGGCTAATATTTGCAGCTATTTCGACAAATTGCTGCTTGGCTACACATCTGACACGTAACCGATGTGCTCTCCAAACAACAACACTTGCATTTCAGAACATGTCTTTCACACATATCTACAAAATCACCTTCACCTTCAAATACAGTTTCCTTGCGACTGACAGAGACGTAGGCAAAGTTTAAAGTTGCTATTTCCATTAAATCTCGTTAATCAGAAAAACGGTAATTTACACCTGCAGCGAAACAAAATTCCGTTCCGCCCAGCGTCTGGCTCGAACCCACGACCCTGGGATTAAGAGTCTGACGCTCTACCGACTGAGCTAGCCGGCTACCTCGGTGAATACCTGCCGGGTAGCACGTCATACAGTACTCGTTTGGGTTGGGTGGTCCCATATAGAATCTCTCCATGATGCCTAATGTTTTCCTAACGTCACACTCGTCACGTACTTCACTTTGATGTCATAATCATTTCTGAGAGGTAAAGAAATTGCATGACAACATGCAGAGCTAGTGGCGTCAAAATTAACACACACACTGTATGTGACTGAAAAGCCGAACGAGTTACTTTCCGACGTTGTTTTAGATGTGCAAGTGATAGTCAGAACTCGCTGTGTCGGCACTCTGCCGACCATTTCGCTAGTTAACACCGGTCTTGTTGTGTGTGTTTCAAGCTCAAGAGCATCTCCAAGCAAAAAATGGTCAACAGCAACATTCAGACGGTTTCGTACTGCTCAATTGCTACATTAAAACGTTATGTTTCTTTTTCAGAACTGGAAAAATACAAGCATGACAGCATTCGAACCTGTAATCTTCAGATCCGAAGTCCGACGCCTTATCCATTAGGCCACACGGTCACTGACGACCAACATTTACATGTATACGACTCATCTCGAAACGCTCACACCCCTGAGGATTTGTGTTTTCGTTCTACACAGCCGCTGCCCCTTGCTCTTTCCCACCCATTCGTTACATTCAACCTCTGACGAGACCGACCAAATATAGACTGAGAAACAAGACCACACACTTTGTGCATTCGGAATCGAAGGCAGGGCGTCCCTCGCCGCATTTGCTACGATTGCCATTTGCTACTTCTGCAGAAGCAGCGGCGGCGGCGGCGGCGGCGACGACGACGACGACGACGAATATCGCGAGAGGCTCTGAGATATGTGAGAAATACATCTATAAAATGTAATTCAGACTGCCTCGTCCCACCTTATGCTGTACCGCTTTGGCAAATGCTTTATCTGCGCCATTCGCCTTAATCGCATCTGAGAGTAATTCTTAAAAAAACGCCTGTCGCTAATTGTTCGTCATCACAGGTACTGTATGCTATACGGCCACGACGCGCAACTGATTTCCAAAATTCATCTTTCTCATGTTAGGGTGGAACTTACGACTCCTGGTTTATTAGACCAGTGCTCCACCACTGAGCTAAAGAGGCGCGGCCTAGCGGTACTCTTGGGTACTTCGTCCTTACGGTCGTCTGCATCATCAGACTTTAGCTGACAACACTTCATATTACCGGCTAATATTTGCAGCTATGGCGACAAATTACTGCTTGGCTACACATCTGACACGTAACCGATGTGCTCTCCAAACAACAACACTTGCATTTCAGAACATGTCTTTCACACATATCTACAAAATCACCTTCACCTTCAAATACAGTTTCCTTGCGACTGACAGAGACGTAGGCAAAGTTTAAAGTTGCTATTTCCATTAAATCTCGTTAATCAGAAAAACGGTAATTTACACCTGCAGCGGAACAAAATTCCGTTCCGCCCAGCGTCTGGCTCGAACCCACGACCCTGGGATTAAGAGTCTGACGCTCTACCGACTGAGCTAGCCGGCTACCTCGGTGAATACCTGCCGGGTAGCACGTCATACAGTACTCGTTTGGGTTGGGTGGTCCCATATAGAATCTCTCCATGATGCCTAATGTTTTCCTAACGTCACACTCGTCACGTACTTCACTTTTATGTCATAATCATTTCTGAGAGGTAAAGAAATTGCATGACAACATGCAGAGCTAGTGGCGTCAAAATTAACACACACACTTTATCTGACTGAAAAGCCGAACGAGTTACTTTCCTACGTTGTTTTAGATGTGCAAGTGATAGTCAGAACTCGCTGTGTCGGCACTCTGCCGACCATTTCGCTAGTTAACACCGGTCTTGTTGTGTGTGTTTCAAGCTCAAGAGCATCTCCAAGCAAAAAATGGTCAACAGCAACATTCAGACGGTTTCGTACTGCTCAATTGCTACATTAAAACGTTATGTTTCTTTTTCAGAACTGGAAAAATACAAGTGTAACAGCATTCGAACCTGTAATCTTCAGATCCGAAGTCCGACGCCTTATCCATTAGGCCACACGGTCACTGACGACCAACATTTACATGTATACGACTCATCTCGAAACGCTCACACCCCTGAGGATTTGTGTTTTCGTTCTACACAGCCGCTGCCCCTTGCTCTTTCCCACCCATTCGTTACATTCAACCTCTGACGAGACCGACCAAATATAGACTGAGAAACAAGACCACACACTTTGTGCATTCGGAATCGAAGGCAGGGCGTCCCTCGCGGCATTTGCTACGATTGCCATTTGCTACTTCTGCAGAAGCAGCGGCGGCGGCGGCGGCGACGACGACGACGACGACGACGACGACGACGACGACGACGACGAATATCGCGAGAGGCTCTGAGATATGTGAGAAATACATCTATAAAATGTAATTCAGACTGCCTCGTCCCACCTTATGCTGTACCGCTTTGGCAAATGCTTTATCTGCGCCATTCGCCTTAATCGCATCTGAGAGTAATTCTTAAAAAAACGCCTGTCGCTAATTGTTCGTCATCACAGGTACCGTTTGCTATAAGGCCACGACGCGCAACTGATTTCCAAAATTCATCTTTCTCGTGTTAGGATGGAACTTACGACTCCTGGTTTATTAGACCAGTGCTCCACCACTGAGCTAAAGAGGCGCGGCCTAGCGGTACTCTTGGGTACTTCGTCCTTACGGTCGTCTGCATCATCAGACTTTAGCTGACAACACTTCATATTACCGGCTAATATTTGCAGCTATGGCGACAAATTACTGCTTGGCTACACATCTGACACGTAACCGATGTGCTCTCCAAACAACAACACTTGCATTTCAGAACATGTCTTTCACACATGTCTACAAAATCACCCTCACCTTCAAATACAGTTTCCTTGCGACTGACAGAGACGTAGGCAAAGTTGCTATTTCCATTAAATCTCGTTAATCAGAAAAACGGTAATTTACACCTGCAGCGGAACAAAATTCCGTTCCGCCCAGCGTCTGGCTCGAACCCACGACCCTGGGATTAAGAGTCTGACGCTCTACCGACTGAGCTAGCCGGCTACCTCGGTGAATACCTGCCGGGTAGCACGTCACACAGTACTCGTTTGGGTTGGGTGGTCCCATACAGAATCTCTCCATGATGCCTAATGTTTTCCTAACGTCACACTCGTCACGTACTTCACTTTTATGTCATAATCATTTCTGAGAGGTAAAGAAATTGCATGACAACATGCAGAGCTAGTGGCGTCAAAATTAACACACACACTTTATGTGACTGAAAAGCCGAACGAGTTACTTTCCGACGTTGTTTTAGATGTGCAAGTGATAGTCAGAACTCGCTGTGTCGGCACTCTGCCGACCATTTCGCTAGTTAACACCGGTCTTGTTGTGTGTGTTTCAAGCTCAAGAGCATCTCCAAGCAAAAAATGGTCAACAGCAACATTCAGACGGTTTCGTACTGCTCAATTGCTACATTAAAACGTTATGTTTCTTTTTCAGAACTGGAAAAATACAAGCGTGACAGCATTCGAACCTGTAATCTTCAGATCCCAAGTCCGACGCCTTATCCATTAGGCCACACGGTCACTGACGACCAACATTTACATGTATACGACTCATCTCGAAACGCTCACACCCCTGAGGATTTGTGTTTTCGTTCTACACAGCCGCTGCCCCTTGCTCTTTCCCACCCATTCGTTACATTCAACCTCTGACGAGACCGACCAAATATAGACTGAGAAACAAGACCACACACTTTGTGCATTCGGAATCGAAGGCAGGGCGTCCCTCGCCGCATTTGCTACGATTGCCATTTGCTACTTCTGCAGAAGCGGCGGCGGCGGCGGCGGCGACGACGACGACGACGACGACGACGACGACCGCGAGAGGCTCTGTGATATGTGAGAAATACATCTATAAAATGTAATTCAGACTGCCTCGCCCCACCTTATGCTGTACCGCTTTGGCAAATGCTTTATCTGCGCCATTCGCCTTAATCACATTTGAGAGTAATTCTTAAAAAAAACGCCTGTCGCTAATTGTTCGTCATCACAGATACTGTTTGCTATACGGCCACGACGCGCAACTGATTTCCAAAATTCATCTTTCTCGTGTTAGGATGGAACTTATGACTCCTGGTTTATTAGACCAGTGCTCTACCACTGAGCTAAAGAGACGCGGCCTAGTGATACTTTCTGGTACTTCGTCCTTACGGTCGTCTGCATCATCAGACTTTAGCTGACAACACTTCATATTACCGGCTAATATTTGCAGCTATGGCGACAAATTACTGCTTGGCTACACATCTGACACGTAACCGATGTGCTCTCCAAACAACAACACTTGCATTTCAGAACATGTCTTTCACACATGTCTACAAAATCACCTTCACCTTCAAATACAGTTTCCTTGCGACTGACAGAGACGTAGGCAAAGTTTAAAGTTGCTATTTCCATTAAATCTCGTTAATCAGAAAAACGGTAATTTACACCTGCAGCGGAACAAAATTCCGTTCCGCCCAGCGTCTGGCTCGAACCCACGACCCTGGGATTAAGAGTCTGACGCTCTACCGACTGAGCTAGCCGGCTACCTCGGCGAATACCTGCCGGGTAGCACGTCACACAGTACTCGTTTGGGTTGGGTGGTCCCATACAGAATCTCTCCATGATGCCTAATGTTTTCCTAACGTCACACTCGTCACGTACTTCACTTTTATGTCATAATCATTTCTGAGAGGTAAAGAAATTGCATGACAACATGCAGAGCTAGTGGCGTCAAAATTAACACACACACTTTATGTGACTGAAAAGCCGAACGAGTTACTTTCCGACGTTGTTTTAGATGTGCAAGTGATAGTCAGAACTCGCTGTGTCGGCACTCTGCCGACCATTTCGCTAGTTAACACCGGTCTTGTTGTGTGTGTTTCAAGCTCAAGAGCATCTCCAAGCAAAAAATGGTCAACAGCAACATTCAGACGGTTTCGTACTGCTCAATTGCTACATTAAAACGTTATGTTTCTTTTTCAGAACTGGAAAAATACAAGCGTGACAGCATCCGAACCTGTAATCTTCAGATCCGAAGTCCGACGCCTTATCCATTAGGCCACACGGTCACTGACGACCAACATTTACATGTATACGACTCATCTCGAAACGCTCACACCCCTGAGGATTTGTGTTTTCGTTCTACACAGCCGCTGCCCCTTGCTCTTTCCCACCCATTCGTTCTACATCTACATCTACATCCGTACTCCGCAAGCCACCTGACGGTGTGTGGCGGAGGGTACCCCGAGTACCTCTATCGGTTCTCCCCCCTATTCCAGTCTCGTACTGTACGTGGAAAGAAGGATTGTCGGTATGCTTCTGTGTGGGCTCTAATCTCTCTGATTTTATCCTCATGGTCTCTTCGCGAGATATACGTAGGAGGGAGCAATATACTGCTTGACTCTTCGGTGAAGGTATGTTCTCGAAACTTCAACAAAAGCCCGTACCAAGCTACTGAGCGTCTCTCCTGCAGAGTCTTCCACTGGAGTTTATCTATCATCTCCGTAACGCTTTCGCAATTACTAAATGATCCTGTAACGAAGCGCGCTGCTCTCCGTTGGATCTTCTCTATCTCTTCTATCAACCCTACCTGGTGCGGATCCCACACTGCTGAGCAGTATTCAAGCATTGGGCGAACAAGCGTACTGTAACCTACTTCCTTTGTTGTCGGATTGCATTTCCTTAGGATTCTTCCAATGAATCTCAGTCTGGCATCTGCTTTACCGACGATCAACTTTATATGATCATTCCATTTTAAATCACTCCTAATGCGTACTCCCAGATAATTTATGGAATTAACTGCTTCCAGTTGCTGACCTGCTATTTTGTAGCTAAATGATAAGGGACCTATCTTTCTATGTATTCGCATCACATTACACTTCGCTACATTGAGATTCAATTGCCATTCCGTGCACCATGCGTCAATTCGCTGCAGATCCTCCTGCATTTCAGTACAATTTTCCATTGTTGCAACCTCTCGATACACCACAGCATCATCTGCAAAAAGCCTCAGTGAACTTCCGATGTCATCCACCAGGTCATTTATGTATATTGTGAATAGCAACGGTCCTATGACACTCCCCTGCGGCACACCTGAAATCACTCTTACTTCGGAAGACTTCTCTCCATTGAGAATGACGTGCTGCGTTCTGTTATCTAGGAACTCCTCAATCCAATCACACAATTGATCTGATAGTCCGTATGCTCTTACTTTGTTCATTAAACGACTATGGGGAACTGTGTCAAACGCCTTGCGGAAGTCAAGAAACACGGCATCTACCTGTGAACCCGTGTCTAAGGCCCTCTGAGTCTCGTGGACGAATAGCGCGAGCTGGGTTTCACACGATCGTCTTTTTCGAAACCCATGCTGATTCCTACAGAGTAGATTTCTAGTCTCCAGAAAAGACATTATACTCGAACATAATACGTGTTCCAAAATTCTACAACTGATCGACGTTAGAGATATAGGTCTATAGTTCTGCACATCTGTTCGACGTCCCTTCTTGAGAACGGGGATGACCTGTGCCCTTTTCCAATCCTTTGGAACGCTTCGCTCTTCTAGAGACCTACGGTACACCGCTGCAAGAAGGGGGGCAAGTTCCTTCGCGTACTCTGTGTAAAATCGAACTGGTATCCCATCAGGACCAGCGGCCTTTCCTCTTTTGAGCGATTTTAATTGTTTCTCTATCCCTCTGTCGTCTACTTCGATATCTACCATTTTGTCAACTGTGCGACAATCTAGAGAAGGAAGCACAGTGCAGTCTTCCTCTGTGAAACAGCTTTGGAAGAAGACATTTAGTAATTCGGCCTTTAGTCTGTCATCCTCTGTTTCAGTACCATTTTGGTCACAGAGTGTCTGGACATTTTGTTTTGATCCACCTACCGCTTTGACATAGGACCAAAATTTCTTAGGATTTTCTGCCAAGTCAGTACATAGAACGTTACTTTCGAATTCATTGAAAGCCTCTCGCATAGCCCTCCTCACACTACATTTCGCTTCGCGTAATTTTTGTTTGTCTGCAAGGCTTTGGCTATGTTTATGTTTGCTGTGAAGTTCCCTTTGCTTCCGCAACAGTTTTCTAACTCGGTTGTTGTACCACGGTGGCTCTTTTCCATCTCTTACGATCTTGCTTGGCACATACTCATCTAACGCATATTGTACCATGGTTTTGAACTTTGTCCACTGATCCTCAACACTATCTGCACTTGAGACAAAACTTTTGTGTTGAGCCGTCAGGTACTCTGTAATCTGCTTTTTGTCACTTTTGCTAAACAGAAATATCTTCCTACCTTTTTTAATATTTCTATTTACGGCTGAAATCATCGACGCAGTAACCGCTTTATGATCGCTGATTCCCTGTTCTGCATTAACTGATTCAAATAGTTCGGGTCTGTTTGTCACCAGAAGGTCTAATATATTATCGCCACGAGTCGGTTTTCTGTTTAACTGCTCAAGGTAGTTTTCAGATAAAGCACTTAAAAATATTTCACTGGATTCTTTGTCCCTGCCACCCGTTATGAACGTTTGAGTCTCCCAGTCTATATCCGGCAAATTAAAATCTCCACCCAGAACTATAACATGGTGGGGAAATCTACTCGAAATATTTTCCAAATTATTCTTCAGGTGCTGAGCCACCACAGCTGCTGAGCCCGGGGGCCTATAGAGACATCCAATTACCATGTCTGAGCCTGCTTTAACCGTGACCTTCACCCAAATCATTTCACAATTCGAATCTCCGTCAATTTCCTTCGATACTATTGCACTTCTTATCGCTATAAACACGCCTGCCCCTTCACTGTCCAGCCTATCTCTGCGGTATACATTCCAATCAGAGTTTAGGATTTCATTACTGTTTACGTCTGGTTTCAGCCAACTTTCTGTTCCTAGTACTATATGGCCGTTGTGACCGTTTATTAATGAGAGCAGTTCTGGGACCTTTCTATAGACGCTTCTGCAGTTTACTATTAGCACATTAATATTGTAATTCCTTGTTGCATTTTGCCTACACCTGCCTTGCCGCGTCTCAGGAGGCGTCTTGTCGGGCCTAGGGAGGGAATTCTCTAACCTAAAAAAACCCCATGTGCACTCCACACGTACTCCGCTACCCTCGTAGCCGCTTCCGGCGTGTAGTGCACGCCTGACCTATTCAGGGGGACCCTACATTTCTCCACCCGATAGCGGAGGTCGAGAAATTTGCACCCCAGCTCTCCGCAGAATCGTCTGAGCCTCTGGTTTAAGCCTTCAACTCGGCTCCAAACCAGAGGACCGCGATCGGTTCTCGGAACGATACTACAAATAGTTAGCTCTGATTCCACCCCGCGAGCGAGGCTTTCCACCTTCACCAACTCCGCCAACCGCCTGTACGAACTGAGGATGACCTCTGAACCAAGACGGCAAGAGTCATTGGTGCCGACATGAGCAACAATTTGCAGTCGGGTGCACCCAGTGCTCTCTATCGCCGCCGGTAGGGCCTCCTCCACATCTCGGATGAGACCCCCCGGCAAGCAGACAGAGTGAACACTGGCCTTCTTCCCCGACCTTTCCGCTATTTCCCTAAGGGGCTCCATCACCCGCCTAACGTTGGAGCTCCCAATAACTAATAAACCCCTCCCCCCGTGTGCCTGCTCGGACCTTGCTGAAGGAGCAGCCACATGTCCATTCACAGGCAGAGCGGGCGATGCCACACGGCCAGCCTCCACATTGACCCTCCGCCTCGTGCGCCGCGAACGCCGCTGAACCCGCCACTCCCCTTGGGGAGAGGGTGGCCCAACCGCGCCCGGTACCCGCGAAAATGTCTCGACAGCAGGGACAGTGTGTGAAGCATCTAACACCTGGGGTGCACCATGCGACGCACCAGACTCCCCACTGCCGCTACACTCCGAGGCAGCAGCCTGAAGACGGCTGACCGCGGCCATCAACACGCTCAGCTGTTCGCGAAGAGTGGCCAGCTCCTCCTGCGTCCGTACACAGCAGCCACACATCCTAGCCATCCTAAGAAATCAATTTACTATAGAGTGTTAATCAGCTTTTAACAGCTTTTACATTCAACCTCTGACGAGACCGACCAAATATAGACTGAGAAACAAGACCACACACTTTGTGCATTCGGAATCGAAGGCAGGGCGTCCCTCGCCGCATTTGCTACGATTGCCATTTGCTACTTCTGCAGAAGCGGCGGCGGCGGCGGCGGCGGCGACGACGACGACGACCGCGAGAGGCTCTGTGATATGTGAGAAATACATCTATAAAATGTAATTCAGACTGCCTCGTCCCACCTTATGCTGTACCGCTTTGGCAAATGCTTTATCTGCGCCATTCGCCTTAATCACATTTGAGAGTAATTCTTAAAAAAAACGCCTGTCGCTAATTGTTCGTCATCACAGATACTGTTTGCTATACGGCCACGACGCGCAACTGATTTCCAAAATTCATCTTTCTCGTGTTAGGATGGAACTTACGACTCCTGGTTTATTAGACCAGTGCTCTACCACTGAGCTAAAGAGGCGTGGCCTAGCGGTACTCTTGGGTACTTAGTCCTTACGGTCGTCTGCATCATCAGACTTTAGCTGACAACACTTCATATTACCGGCTAATATTTGCAGCTATGGCGACAAATTACTGCTTGGCAACACATCTGACACGTAACGGATGTGCTCTCCAAACAACAACACTTGCATTTCAGAACATGTCTTTCACACATATCTACAAAATCACCTTCACCTTCAAATACAGTTTCCTTGCGACTGACAGAGACGTAGGCAAAGTTTAAAGTTGCTATTTCCATTAAATCTCGTTAATCAGAAAAACGGTAATTTACACCTGCAGCGGAACAAAATTCCGTTCCGCCCAGCGTCTGGCTCGAACCCACGGCCGTGGGATTAAGAGTCTGATGCTCTACCGACTGAGCTAGCCGGCTACCTCGGTGAATACCTGCCGGGTAGCACGTCATACAGTACTCGTTTGGGTTGGGTGGTCCCATATAGAATCTCTCCATGATGCCTAATGTTTTCCTAACGTCACACTCGTCACGTACTTCACTTTTATGTCATAATCATTTCTGAGAGGTAAAGAAATTGCATGACAACATGCAGAGCTAGTGGCGTCAAAATTAACACACATACTTTATGTGACTGAAAAGCCGAACGAGTAACTTTCCGACGTTGTTTTAGATGTGCAAGTGATAGTCAGAACTCGCTGTGTCGGCACTCTGCCGACCATTTCGCTAGTTAACACCGGTCTTGTTGTGTGTGTTTCAAGCTCAAGAGCATCTCCAAGCAAAAAATGGTCAACAGCAACATTCAGACGGTTTCGTACTGCTCAATTGCTACATTAAAACGTTATGTTTCTTTTTCAGAACTGGAAAAATGCAAGCGTGACAGCATTCGAACCTGTAATCTTCAGATCCGAAGTCCGACGCCTTATCCATTAGGCCACACGGTCACTGACGACCAACATTTACATGTATACGACTCATCTCGAAACGCTCACACCCCTGAGGATTTGTGTTTTCGTTCTACACAGCCGCTGCCCCTTGCTCTTTCCCACCCATTCGTTACATTCAACCTCTGACGAGACCGACCAAATATAGACTGAGAAACAAGACCACACACTTTGTGCATTCGGAATCGAAGGCAGAGCGTCCCTCGCCGCATTTGCTACGATTGCCATTTGCTACTTCTGCAGAAGCGGCGGCGGCGGCGGCGACGACGACGACGACGACGACCGCGAGAGGCTCTGTGATATGTGAGAAATACATCTATAAAATGTAATTCAGACTGCCTCGTCCCACCTTATGCTGTACCGCTTTGGCAAATGCTTTATCTGCCCCATTCGCCTTAATCACATTTGAGAGTAATTCTTAAAAAAAACGCCTGTCGCTAATTGTTCGTCATCACAGATACTGTTTGCTATACGGCCACGACGCGCAACTGATTTCCAAAATTCATCTTTCTCGTGTTAGGATGGAACTTACGACTCCTGGTTTATTAGACCAGTGCTCTACCACTGAGCTAAAGAGGCGCGGCCTAGCGATACTCTTGGGTACTTCGTCCTTACGGTCGTCTGCATCATCAGACTTTAGCTGACAACACTTCATATTAGCGGCTAATATTTGCAGCTATGGCGACAAATTACTGCTTGGCTACACATCTGACACGTAACCGATGTGCTCTCCAAACAACAACACTTGCATTTCAGAACATGTCTTTCACACATGTCTACAAAATCACCTTCACCTTCAAATACAGTTTCCTTGCGACTGACAGAGACGTAGGCAAAGTTTAAAGTTGCTATTTCCATTAAATCTCGTTAATCAGAAAAACGGTAATTTACACCTGCAGCGGAACAAAATTCCGTTCCGCCCAGCGTCTGGCTCTAACCCACGACCCTGGGATTAAGAGTCTGACGCTCTACCAACTGAGCTAGCCGGCTACCTCGGTGAATACCTGCCGGGTAGCACGTCACACAGTACTCGTTTGGGTTGGGTGGTCCCATACAGAATCTCTCCATGATGCCTAATGTTTTCCTAACGTCACACTCGTCACGTACTTCACTTTTATGTCATAATCATTTCTGAGAGGTAAAGAAATTGCATGACAACATGCAGAGCTAGTGGCGTCAAAATTAACACACACACTTTATGTGACTGAAAAGCCGAACGAGTTACTTTCCGACGTTGTTTTAGATGTGCAAGTGATAGTCAGAACTCGCTGTGTCGGCACTCTGCCGACCATTTCGCTAGTTAACACCGGTCTTGTTGTGTGTGTTTCAAGCTCAAGAGCATCTCCAAGCAAAAAATGGTCAACAGCAACATTCAGACGGTTTCGTACTGCTCAATTGCTACATTAAAACGTTATGTTTCTTTTTCAGAACTGGAAAAATACAAGCGTGACAGCATTCGAACCTGTAATCTTCAGATCCGAAGTCCGACGCCTTATCCATTAGGCCACACGGTCACTGACGACCAACATTTACATGTATACGACTCATCTCGAAACGCTCACACCCCTGAGGATTTGTGTTTTCGTTCTACACAGCCGCTGCCCCTTGCTCTTTCCCACCCATTCGTTACATTCAACCTCTGACGAGACCGACCAAATATAGACTGAGAAACAAGACCACACACTTTGTGCATTCGGAATCGAAGGCAGAGCGTCCCTCGCCGCATTTGCTACGATTGCCATTTGCTACTTCTGCAGAAGCGGCGGCGGCGGCGGCGGCGACGACGACGACGACGACCGCGAGAGGCTCTGTGATATGTGAGAAATACATCTATAAAATGTAATTCAGACTGCCTCGTCCCACCTTATGCTGTACCGCTTTGGCAAATGCTTTATCTGCGCCATTCGCCTTAATCACATTTGAGAGTAATTCTTACAAAAAACGCCTGTCGCTAATTGTTCGTCATCACAGATACTGTTTGCTATACGGCCACGACGCGCAACTGATTTCCAAAATTCATCTTTCTCGTGTTAGGATGGAACTTACGACTCCTCGTTTATTAGACCAGTGCTCTACCACTGAGCTAAAGAGGCGCGGCCTAGCGATACTCTTGGGTACTTCGTCCTTACGGTCGTCTGCATCATCAGACTTTAGCTGACAACACTTCATATTACCGGCTAATATTTGCAGCTATGGCGACAAATTACTGCTTGGCTACACATCTGACACGTAACCGATGTGCTCTCCAAACAACAACACTTGCATTTCAGAACATGTCTTTCACACATGTCTACAAAATCACCCTCACCTTCAAATACAGTTTCCTTGCGACTGACAGAGACGTAGGCAAAGTTTAAAGTTGCTATTTCCATTAAATCTCGTTAATCAGAAAAACGGTAATTTACACCTGCAGCGGAACAAAATTCCGTTCCGCCCAGCGTCTAGCTCGAACCCGCGACCCTGGGTTTAAGAGTCTGACGCTCTACCAACTGAGCTAGCCGGCTACCTCGGTGAATACCTGCCGGGTAGCACGTCACACAGTACTCGTTTGGGTTGGGTGGTCCCATACAGAATCTCTCCATGATGCCTAATGTTTTCCTAACGTCACACTCGTCACGTACTTCACTTTTATGTCATAATCATTTCTGAGAGGTAAAGAAATTGCATGACAACATGCAGAGCTAGTGGCGTCAAAATTAACACACACACTTTATGTGACTGAAAAGCCGAACGAGTTACTTTCCGACGTTGTTTTAGATGTGCAAGTGATAGTCAGAACTCGCTGTGTCGGCACTCTGCCGACCATTTCGCTAGTTAACACCGGTCTTGTTGTGTGTGTTTCAAGCTCAAGAGCATCTCCAAGCAAAAAATGGTCAACAGCAACATTCAGACGGTTTCGTACTGCTCAATTGCTACATTAAAACGTTATGTTTCTTTTTCAGAACTGGAAAAATACAAGCGTGACAGCATTCGAACCTGTAATCTTCAGATCCGAAGTCCGACGCCTTATCCATTAGGCCACACGGTCACTGACGACCAACATTTACATGTATACGACTCATCTCGAAACGCTCACACCCCTGAGGATTTGTGTTTTCGTTCTACACAGCCGCTGCTCCTTGCTCTTTCCCACCCATTCGTTACATTCAACCTCTGACGAGACCGACCAAATATAGACTGAGAAACAAGACCACACACTTTGTGCATTCGGAATCGAAGGCAGAGCGTCCCTCGCCGCATTTGCTACGATTGCCATTTGCTACTTCTGCAGAAGCGGCGGCGGCGGCGGCGGCGACGACGACGACGACGACCGCGAGAGGCTCTGTGATATGTGAGAAATACATCTATAAAATGTAATTCAGACTGCCTCGTCCCACCTTATGCTGTACCGCTTTGGCAAATGCTTTATCTGCGCCATTCGCCTTAATCACATTTGAGAGTAATTCTTAAAAAAAACGCCTGTCGCTAATTGTTCGTCATCACAGATACTGTTTGCTATACGGCCACGACGCGCAACTGATTTCCAAAATTCATCTTTCTCGTGTTAGGATGGAACTTACGACTCCTGGTTTATTAGACCAGTGCTCTACCACTGAGCTAAAGAGGCGCGGCCTAGCGATACTCATGGGTACTTCGTCCTTACGGTCGTCTGCATCATCAGACTTTAGCTGACAACACTTCATATTACCGGCTAATATTTGCAGCTATGGCGACAAATTACTGCTTGGCTACACATCTGACACGTAACCGATGTGCTCTCCAAACAACAACACTTGCATTTCAGAACATGTCTTTCACACATGTCTACAAAATCACCTTCACCTTCAAATACAGTTTCCTTGCGACTGACAGAGACGTAGGCAAAGTTTAAAGTTGCTATTTCCATTAAATCTCGTTAATCAGAAAAACGGTAATTTACACCTGCAGCGGAACAAAATTCCGTTCCGCCCAGCGTCTGGCTCGAACCCACGACCCTGGGATTAAGAGTCTGACGCTCTACCAACTGAGCTAGCCGGCTACCTCGGTGAATACCTGCCGGGTAGCACGTCACACAGTACTCGTTTGGGTTGGGTGGTCCCATACAGAATCTCTCCATGATGCCTAATGTTTTCCTAACGTCACACTCGTCACGTACTTCACTTTTATGTCATAATCATTTCTGAGAGGTAAAGAAATTGCATGACAACATGCAGAGCTAGTGGCGTCAAAATTAACACACACACTTTATGTGACTGAAAAGCCGAACGAGTTACTTTCCGACGTTGTTTTAGATGTGCAAGTGATAGTCAGAACTCGCTGTGTCGGCACTCTGCCGACCATTTCGCTAGTTAACACCGGTCTTGTTGTGTGTGTTTCAAGCTCAAGAGCATCTCCAAGCAAAAAATGGTCAACAGCAACATTCAGACGGTTTCGTACTGCTCAATTGCTACATTAAAACGTTATGTTTCTTTTTCAGAACTGGAAAAATACAAGCGTGACAGCATTCGAAACTGTAATCTTCAGATCCGAAGTCCGACGCCTTATCCATTAGGCCACACGGTCACTGACGACCAACATTTACATGTATACGACTCATCTCGAAACGCTCACACCCCTGAGGATTTGTGTTTTCGTTCTACACAGCCGCTGCCCCTTGCTCTTTCCCACCCATTCGTTACATTCAACCTCTGACGAGACCGACCAAATATAGACTGAGAAACAAGACCACACACTTTGTGCATTCGGAATCGAAGGCAGGGCGTCCCTCGCCGCATTTGCTACGATTGCCATTTGCTACTTCTGCAGAAGCGGCGGCGGCGGCGGCGGCGACGACGACGACGACGACGACGACCGCGAGAGGCTCTGTGATATGTGAGAAATACATCTATAAAATGTAATTCAGACTGCCTCGTCCCACCTTATGCTGTACCGCTTTGGCAAATGCTTTATCTGCGCCATTCGCCTTAATCACATTTGAGAGTAATTCTTAAAAAAAAACGCCTGTCGCTAATTGTTCGTCATCACAGATACTGTTTGCTATACGGCCACGACGCGCAACTGATTTCCAAAATTCATCTTTCTCGTGTTAGGATGGAACTTACGACTCCTGGTTTATTAGACCAGTGCTCTACCACTGAGATAAAGAGGCGCGGCCTAGCGATACTCTTGGGTACTTTGTCCTTACGGTCGTCTGCATCATCAGACTTTAGCTGACAACACTTCATATTACCGGCTAATATTTGCAGCTATGGCGACAAATTACTGCTTGGCTACACATCTGACACGTAACCGATGTGCTCTCCAAACATCAACACTTGCATTTCAGAACATGTCTTTCACACATATCTACAAAATCACCCTCACCTTCAAATACAGTTTCCTTGCGACTGACAGAGACGTAGGCAAAGTTTAAAGTTGCTATTTCCATTAAATCTCGTTAATCAGAAAAACGGTAATTTACACCTGCAGCGGAACAAAATTCCGTTCCGCCCAGCGTCTGGCTCGAACCCACGACCCTGGGATTAAGAGTCTGACGCTCTACCAACTGAGCTAGCCGGCTACCTCGGTGAATACCTGCCGGGTAGCACGTCACACAGTACTCGTTTGGGTTGGGTGGTCCCATACAGAATCTCTCCATGATGCCTAATGTTTTCCTAACGTCACACTCGTCACGTACTTCACTTTTATGTCATAATCATTTCTGAGAGGTAAAGAAATTGCATGACAACATGCAGAGCTAGTGGCGTCAAAATTAACACACACACTTTATGTGACTGAAAAGCCGAACGAGTTACTTTCCGACGTTGTTTTAGATGTGCAAGTGATAGTCAGAACTCGCTGTGTCGGCACTCTGCCGACCATTTCGCTAGTTAACACCGGTCTTGTTGTGTGTGTTTCAAGCTCAAGAGCATCTCCAAGCAAAAAATGGTCAACAGCAACATTCAGACGGTTTCGTACTGCTCAATTGCTACATTAAAACGTTATGTTTCTTTTTCAGAACTGGAAAAATACAAGCGTGACAGCATTCGAACCTGTAATCTTCAGATCCGAAGTCCGACGCCTTATCCATTTGGCCACACGGTCACTGACGACCAACACTTACATGTATACGACTCATCTCGAAACGCTCACACCCCTGAGGATTTGTGTTTTCGTTCTACACAGCCGCTGCCCCTTGCTCTTTCCCACCCATTCGTTACATTCAACCTCTGACGAGACCGACCAAATATAGACTGAGAAACAAGACCACACACTTTGTGCATTCGGAATCGAAGGCAGGGCGTCCCTCGCCGCATTTGCTACGATTGCCATTTGCTACTTCTGCAGAAGCGGCGGCGGCGGCGGCGGCGACGACGACGACGACGACGACGACGACGACGACGACGAATATCGCGAGAGGCTCTGAGATATGTGAGAAATACATCTATAAAATGTAATTCAGACTGCCTCGTCCCACCTTATGCTGTACCGCTTTGGCAAATGCTTTATCTGCGCCATTCGCCTTAATCGCATCTGAGAGTAATTCTTAAAAAAACGCCTGTCGCTAATTGTTCGTCATCACAGGTACTGTTTGCTCTACGGGCACGACGCGCAACTGATTTCCAAAATTCATCTTTCTCGTGTTAGGATGGAACTTACGACTCCTGGTTTATTAGACCAGTGCTCCACCACTGAGCTAAAGAGGCGCGGCCTAGCGGTACTCTTGGGTACTTCGTCCTTACGGTCGTCTGCATCATCAGACTTTAGCTGACAACACTTCATATTACCGGCTAATATTTGCAGCTATGGCGACAAATTACTGCTTGGCTACACATCTGACACGTAACCGATGTGCTCTCCAAACAACAACACTTGCATTTCAGAACATGTCTTTCACACATGTCTACAAAATCACCTTCACCTTCAAATACAGTTTCCTTGCGACTGACAGAGACGTAGGCAAAGTTTAAAGTTGCTATTTCCATTAAATCTCGTTAATCAGAAAAACGGTAATTTACACCTGCAGCGGAACAAAATGCCGTTCCGCCCAGCGTCTGACTCGAACCCACGACCCTGGGATTAAGAGTCTGACGCTCTACCGACTGAGCTAGCCGGCTACCTCGGTGAATACCTGCCGGGTAGCACGTCACACAGTACTCGTTTGGGTTGGGTGGTACAATACAGAATCTCTCCATGATGCCTAATGTTTTCCTAACGTCACACTCGTCACGTACTTCACTTTTATGTCATAATCATTTCTGAGAGGTAAAGAAATTGCATGACAACATGCAGAGCTAGTGGCGTCAAAATTAACACACACACTTTATGTGACTGAAAAGCCGAACGAGTTACTTTCCGACGTTGTTTTAGATGTGCAAGTGATAGTCAGAACTCGCTGTGTCGGCACTCTGCCGACCATTTCGCTAGTTAACACCGGTCTTGTTGTGTGTGTTTCAAGCTCAAGAGCATCTCCAAGCAAAAAATGGTCAACAGCAACATTCAGACGGTTTCGTACTGCTCAATTGCTACATTAAAACGTTATGTTTCTTTTTCAGAACTGGAAAAATACAAGAGTGACAGCATTCGAACCTGTAATCTTCAGATCCGAAGTCCGACGCCTTATCCATTAGGCCACACGGTCACGGACGACCAACATTTACATGTATACGACTCATCTCGAAACGCTCACACCCCTGAGGATTTGTGTTTTCGTTCTACACAGCCGCTGCCCCTTGCTCTTTCCCACCCATTCGTTACATTCAACCTCTGACGAGACCGACCAAGTATAGACTGAGAAACAAGACCACACACTTTGTGCATTCGGAATCGAAGGCAGGGCGTCCCTCGCCGCATTTGCTACGATTGCCATTTGCTACTTCTGCAGAAGCGGCGGCGGCGGCGGCGGCGGCGGCGACGACGACGACGACGACGACGAATATCGCGAGAGGCTCTGAGATATGTGAGAAATACATCTATAAAATGTAATTCAGACTGCCTCGTCCCACCTTATGCTGTACCGCTTTGGCAAATGCTTTATCTGCGCCATTCGCCTTAATCGCATCTGAGAGTAATTCTTAAAAAAACGCCTGTCGCTAATTGTTCGTCATCACAGGTACTGTTTGCTCTACGGGCACGACGCGCAACTGATTTCCAAAATTCATCTTTCTCGTGTTAGGATGGAACTTACGACTCCTGGTTTATTACACCAGTGCTCCACCACTGAGCTAAAGAGGCGCGGCCTAGCGGTACTCTTGGGTACTTCGTCCTTACGGTCGTCTGCATCATCAGACTTTAGCTGACAACACTTCATATTACCGGCTAATATTTGCAGCTATGGCGACAAATTACTGCTTGGCTACACATCTGACACGTAACCGATGTGCTCTCCAAACAACAACACTTGCATTTCAGAACATGTCTTTCACACATGTCTACAAAATCACCTTCACCTTCAAATACAGTTTCCTTGCGACTGACAGAGACGTAGGCAAAGTTTAAAGTTGCTATTTCCATTAAATCTCGTTAATCAGAAAAACGGTAATTTACACCTGCAGCGGAACAAAATTCCGTTCCGCCCAGCGTCCGGCTCGAACCCACGACCCTGGGATTAAGAGTCTGACGCTCTACCGACTGAGCTAGCCGGCTACCTCGGTGAATACCTGCCGGGTAGCACGTCACACAGTACTCGTTTGGGTTGGGTGGTCCCATACAGAATCTCTCCATGATGCCTAATGTTTTCCTAACGTCACACTCGTCACGTACTTCACTTTTATATCATAATCATTTCTGAGAGGTAAAGAAATTGCATGACAACATGCAGAGCTAGTGGCGTCAAAATTAACACACACACTTTATGTGACTGAAAAGCCGAACGAGTTACTTTCCGACGTTGTTTTAGATGTGCAAGTGATAGTCAGAACTCGCTGTGTCGGCACTCTGCCGACCATTTCGCTAGTTAACACCGGTCTTGTTGTGTGTGTTTCAAGCTCAAGAGCATCTCCAAGCAAAAAATGGTCAACAGCAACATTCAGACGGTTTCGTACTGCTCAATTGCTACATTAAAACGTTATGTTTCTTTTTCAGAACTGGAAAAATACAAGCGTGACAGCATTCGAACCTGTAATCTTCAGATCCGAAGTCCGACGCCTAATCCATTACGCCACACGGTCACTGACGACCAACATTTACATGTATACGACTCATCTCGAAACGCTCACACCCCTGAGGATTTGTGTTTTCGTTCTACACAGCCGCTGCCCCTTGCTCTTTCCCACCCATTCGTTACATTCAACCTCTGACGAGACCGACCAAATATAGACTGAGAAACAAGACCACACACTTTGTGCATTCGGAATCGAAGGCAGGGCGTCCCTCGCCGCATTTGCTACGATTGCCATTTGCTACTTCTGCAGAAGCGGCGGCGGCGGCGGCGGCGACGACGACGACGACGACGACGACGACCGCGAGAGGCTCTGTGATATGTGAGAAATACATCTATAAAATGTAATTCAGACTGCCTCGTCCCACCTTATGCCGTACCGCTTTGGCAAATGCTTTATCTGCGCCATTCGCCTTAATCGCATCTGAGAGTAATTCTTAAAAAAACGCCTGTCGCTAATTGTTCGTCATCACAGGTACTGTTTGCTCTACGGGCACGACGCGCAACTGATTTCCAAAATTCATCTTTCTCGTGTTAGGATGGAACTTACGACTCCTGGTTTATTTGACCAGTGCTCCACCACTGAGCTAAAGAGGCGCGGCCTAGCGGTACTCTTGGGTACTTCGTCCTTACGGTCGTCTGCATCATCAGACTTTAGCTGACAACACTTCATATTACCGGCTAATATTTGCAGCTATTTCGACAAATTACTGCTTGGCTACACATCTGACACGTAACCGATGTGCTCTCCAAACAACAACACTTGCATTTCAGAACATGTCTTTCACACATGTCTACAAAATCACCTTCACCTTCAAATACAGTTTCCTTGCGACTGACAGAGACGTAGGCAAAGTTTAAAGTTGCTATTTCCATTAAATCTCGTTAATCAGAAAAACGGTAATTTACACCTGCAGCGGAACAAAATTCCGTTCCGCCCAGCGTCTGGCTCGAACCCACGACCCTGGGATTAAGAGTCTGACGCTCTACCGACTGAGCTAGCCGGCTACCTCGGTGAATACCTGCCGGGTAGCACGTCACACAGTACTCGTTTGGGTTGGGTGGTCCCATACAGAATCTCTCCATGATGCCTAATGTTTTCCTAACGTCACACTCGTCACGTACTTCACTTTTATATCATAATCATTTCTGAGAGGTAAAGAAATTGCATGACAACATGCAGAGCTAGTGGCGTCAAAATTAACACACACACTTTATGTGACTGAAAAGCCGAACGAGTTACTTTCCGACGTTGTTTTAGATGTGCAAGTGATAGTCAGAACTCGCTGTGTCGGCACTCTGCCGACCATTTCGCTAGTTAACACCGGTCTTGTTGTGTGTGTTTCAAGCTCAAGAGCATCTCCAAGCAAAAAATGGTCAACAGCAACATTCAGACGGTTTCGTACTGCTCAATTGCTACATTAAAACGTTATGTTTCTTTTTCAGAACTGAAAAATACAAGCGTGACAGCATTCGAACCTGTAATCTTCAGATCCGAAGTCCGACGCCTTATCCATTAGGCCACACGGTCACTGACGACCAAAATGTACATGTATACGACTCATCTCGAAACGCTCACACCCCTGAGGATTTGTGTTTTCGTTCTACACAGCCGCTGCCCCTTGCTCTTTCCCACCCATTCGTTACATTCAACCTCTGACGAGACCGATCAAATATAGACTGAGAAACAAGACCACACACTTTGTGCATTCGGAATCGAAGGCAGGGCGTCCCTCGCCGCATTTGCTACGATTGCTATTTGCTACTTCTGCAGAAGCGGCGGCGGCGACGACGACGACGACGACGACGACGACGACGACCGCGAGAGGCTCTGTGATATGTGAGAAATACATCTATAAAATGTAATTCAGACTGCCTCGTCCCACCTTATGCTGTACCGCTTTGGCAAATGCTTTATCTGCGCCATTCGCCTTAATCGCATCTGAGAGTAATTCTTAAAAAAACGCCTGTCGCTAATTGTTCGTCATCACAGGTACTGTTTGCTATACGGCCACGACGCGCAAGTGATTTCCAAAATTCATCTTTCTCGTGTTAGGATGGAACTTACGACTCCTCGTTTATTAGACCAGTGCTCCACCACTGAGCTAAAGAGGCGCGGCCTAGCGGTACTCTTGGGTACTTCGTCCTTACGGTCGTCTGCATCATCAGACTTTAGCTGACAACACTTCATATTACCGGCTAATATTTGCAGCTATTTCGACAAGTTACAGCTTGGCTACACATCTGACACGTAACCGATGTGCTCTCCAAACAACAACACTTGCATTTCAGAACATGTCTTTCACACATATCTACAAAATCACCTTCACCTTCAAATACAGTTTCCTTGCGACTGACAGAGACGTAGGCAAAGTTTAAAGTTGCTATTTCCATTAAATCTCGTTAATCAGAAAAACGGTAATTTACACCTGCAGCGGAACAAAATTCCGTTCCGCCCAGCGTCTGGCTCGAACCCACGACCCTGGGATTAAGAGTCTGATGCTCTACCGACTGAGCTAGCCGGCTACCTCGGTGAATACCTGTCGGGTAGCACGTCATACAGTACTCGTTGGGGTTGGGTGGTCCCATATAGAATCTCTCCATGATGCCTAATGTTTTCCTAACGTCACACTCGTCACGTACTTCACTTTTATGTCATAATCATTTCTGAGAGGTAAAGAAATTGCATGACAACATGCAGAGCTAGTGGCGTCAAAATTAACACACATACTTTATGTGACTGAAAAGCCGAACGAGTTACTTTCCGACGTTGTTTTAGATGTGCAAGTGATAGTCAGAACTCGCTGTGTCGGCACTCTGCCGACCATTTCGCTAGTTAACACCGGTCTTGTTGTGTGTGTTTCAAGCTCAAGAGCATCTCCAAGCAAAAAATGGTCAACAGCAACATTCAGACGGTTTCGTACTGCTCAATTGCTACATTAAAACGTTATGTTTCTTTTTCAGAACTGGAAAAATACAAGCGTGACAGCATTCGAACCTGTAATCTTCAGATCCGAAGTCCGACGCCTTATCCATTAGGCCACACGGCCACTGACGACCAACATTTACATGTATACGACTCATCTCGAAACGCTCACACCCCTGAGGATTTGTGTTTTCGTTCTACACAGCCGCTGCCCCTTGCTCTTTCCCACCCATTCGTTACATTCAACCTCTGACGAGACCGACCAAATATAGACTGAGAAACAAGACCACACACTTTGTGCATTCGGAATCGAAGGCAGGGCGTCCCTCGCCGCATTTGCTACGATTGCTATTTGCTACTTCTGCAGAAGCGGCGGCGGCGGCGGCGACGACGACGACGACGACGACGACGACGACGACGACGACGACGACCGCGAGAGGCTCTGTGATATGTGAGAAATACATCTATAAAATGTAATTCTGACTGCCTCGTCCCACCTTGTGCTGTACCGCTTTGGCAAATGCTTTATCTGCGCCATTCGCCTTAATCGCATCTGAGAGTAATTCTTAAAAAAACGCCTGTCGCTAATTGTTCGTCATCACAGGTACTGTTTGCTATACGGCCACGACGCGCAACTGATTTCCAAAATTCATCTTTCTTGTGTTAGGATGGAACTTACGACTCCTGGTTTATTAGACCAGTGCTCCACCACTGAGCTTAAGAGGCGCGGGCTAGCGGTACTCTTGGGTACTTCGTCCTTACGGTCGTCTGCATCATCAGACTTTAGCTGACAACACTTCATATTACCGGCTAATATTTGCAGCTATTTCGACAAATTACTGCTTGGCTACACATCTGACACGTAACCGATGTGCTCTCCAAACAACAACACTTGCATTTCAGAACATGTCTTTCACACATATCTACAAAATCACCTTCACCTTCAAATACAGTTTCCTTGCGACTGACAGAGACGTAGGCAAAGTTTAAAGTTGCTATTTCCATTAAATCTCGTTAATCAGAAAAACGGTAATTTACACCTGCAGCGGAACAAAATACCGTTCCGCCCAGCGTCTGGCTCGAACCCACGACCCTGGGATTAAGAGTCTGACGCTCTACCGACTGAGCTAGCCGGCTACCTCGGTGAATACCTGCCGGGTAGCACGTCATACAGTACTCGTTTGGGTTGGGTGGTCCCATATAGAATCTCTCCATGATGCCTAATGTTTTCCTAACGTCACACTCGTCACGTACTTCACTTTTATGTCATAATCATTTCTGAGAGGTAAAGAAATTGCATGACAACATGCAGAGCTAGTGGCGTCAAAATTAACACACATACTTTATGTGACTGAAAAGCCGAACGAGTTACTTTCCGACGTTGTTTTAGATGTGCAAGTGATAGTCAGAACTCGCTGTGTCGGCACTCTGCCGACCATTTCGCTAGTTAACACCGGTCTTGTTGTGTGTGTTTCATGCTCAAGAGCATCTCCAAGCAAAAAATGGTCAACAGCAACATTCAGACGGTTTCGTACTGCTCAATTGCTACATTAAAACGTTATGTTTCTTTTTCGGAACTGGAAAAATACAAGCGTGACAGCATTCGAACCTGTAATCTTCAGATCCGAAGTCCGACGCCTTATCCATTAGGCCACACGGTCACTGACGACCAACATTTACATGTATACGACTCATCTCGAAACGCTCACACCCCTGAGGATTTGTGTTTTCGTTCTACACAGCCGCTGCCCCTTGCTCTTTCCCACCCATTCGTTACATTCAACCTCTGACGAGACCGACCAAATATAGACTGAGAAACAAGACCACACACTTTGTGCATTCGGAATCGAAGGCAGGGCGTCCCTCGCCGCATTTGCTACGATTGCTATTTGCTACTTCTGCAGAAGCGGCGGCGGCGGCGGCGGCGTCGACGACGACGACGACGACGACGACGACGACGACCGCGAGAGGCTCTGTGATATGTGAGAAATACATCTATAAAATGTAATTCAGACTGCCTCGTCCCACCTTATGCTGTACCGCTTTGGCAAATGCTTTATCTGCGCCATTCGCCTTAATCGCATCTGAGAGTAATTCTTAAAAAAACGCCTGTCGCTAATTGTTCGTCATCACAGGTACTGTTTGCTATACGGCCACGACGCGCAACTGATTTCCAAAATTCATCTTTCTCGTGTTAGGATGGAACTTACGACTCCTGGTTTATTAGACCAGTGCTCCACCACTGAGCTTAAGAGGCGCGGGCTAGCGGTACTCTTGGGTACTTCGTCCTTACGGTCGTTTGCATCATCAGACTTCAGCTGACAACACTTCATATTACCGGCTAATATTTGCAGCTATTTCGACAAATTACTGCTTGGCTACACATCTGACACGTAACCGATGTGCTCTCCAAACAACAACACTTGCATTTCAGAACATGTCTTTCACACATATCTACAAAATCACCTTCACCTTCAAATACAGTTTCCTTGCGACTGACAGAGACGTAGGCAAAGTTTAAAGTTGCTATTTCCATTAAATCTCGTTAATCAGAAAAACGGTAATTTACACCTGCAGCGGAACAAAATTCCGTTCCGCCCAGCGTCTGGCTCGAACCCACGACCCTAGGATTAAGAGTCTGACGCTCTACCGACTGAGCTAGCCGGCTACCTCGGTGAATACTTGCCGGGTAGCACGTCATACAGTACTCGTTTGGGTTGGGTGGTCCCATATAGAATCTCTCCATGATGCCTAATGTTTTCCTAACGTCACACTCGTCACGTACTTCACTTTTATGTCATAATCATTTCTGAGAGGTAAAGAAATTGAATGACAACATGCAGAGCTAGTGGCGTCAAAATTAACACACATACTTTATGTGACTGAAAAGCCGAACGAGTTACTTTCCGACGTTGTTTTAGATGTGCAAGTGATAGTCAGAACTCGCTGTGTCGGCACTCTGCCGACCATTTCGCTAGTTAACACCGGTCTTGTTGTGTGTGTTTCAAGCTCAAGAGCATCTCCAAGCAAAAAATGGTCAACAGCAACATTCAGACGGTTTCGTACTGCTCAATTGCTACATTAAAACGTTATGTTTCTTTTTCAGAACTGGAAAAATACAAGCGTGACAGCATTCGAACCTGTAATCTTCAGATCCGAAGTCCGACGCCTTATCCATTAGGCCACACGGTCACTGACGACCAACATTTACATGTATACGACTCATCTCGAAACGCTCACACCCCTGAGGATTTGTGTTTTCGTTCTACACAGCCGCTGCCCCTTGCTCTTTCCCACCCATTCGTTACATTCAACCTCTGACGAGACCGACCAAATATAGACTGAGAAACAAGACCACACACTTTGTGCATTCGGAATCGAAGGCAGGGCGTCCCTCGCCGCATTTGCTACGATTGCTATTTGCTACTTCTGCAGAAGCGGCGGCGGCGGCGGCGGCGGCGGCGACGACGACGACGACAACGACGACGACGACGACCACGAGAGGCTCTGTGATATGTGAGAAATACATCTATAAAATGTAATTCAGACTGCCTCGTCCCACCTTATGCTGTACCGCTTTGGCAAATGATTTATCTGCGCCATTCGCCTTAATCGGGTCTGAGAGTAATTCTTAAAAAAACGCCTGTCGCTAATTGTTCGTCATCACAGGTACTGTTTGCTATACGGCCACGACGCGCAACTGATTTCCAAAATTCATCTTTCTCGTGTTAGGATGGAACTTACGACTCCTAGTTTATTAGACCAGTGCTCCACCACTGAGCTTAAGAGGCGCGGCCTAGCGGTACTCTTGGGTACTTCGTCCTTACGGTCGTCTGCATCATCAGACTTTAGCTGACAACACTTCATATTACCGGCTAATATTTGCAGCTATTTCGACAAATTACTGCTTGGCTACACATCTGACACGTAACCGATGTGCTCTCCAAACAACAACACTTGCATTTCAGAACATGTCTTTCACACATATCTACAAAATCACCTTCACCTTCAAATACAGTTTCCTTGCGACTGACAGAGACGTAGGCAAAGTTTAAAGTTGCTATTTCCATTAAATCTCGTTAATCAGAAAAACGGTAATTTACACCTGCAGCGGAACAAAATTCCGTTCCGCCCAGCGTCTGGCTCGAACCCACGACCGTGGGATTAAGAGTCTGACGCTCTACCGACTGAGCTAGCCGGCTACCTCGGTGATTACCTGCCGGGTAGCACGTCATACAGTACTCGTTTGGGTTGGGTGGTCCCATATAGAATCTCTCCATGATGCCTAATGTTTTCCTAACGTCACACTCGTCACGTACTTCACTTTTATGTCATAATCATTTCTGAGAGGTAAAGAAATTGCATGACAACATGCAGAGCTAGTGGCGTCAAAATTAACACACATACTTTATGTGACTGAAAAGCCGAACGAGTTACTTTCCGACGTTGTTTTAGATGTGCAAGTGATAGTCAGAACTCGCTGTGTCGGCACTCTGCCGACCATTTCGCTAGTTAACACCGGTCTTGTTGTGTGTGTTTCATGCTCAAGAGCATCTCCAAGCAAAAAATGGTCAACAGCAACATTCAGACGGTTTCGTACTGCTCAATTGCTACATTAAAACGTTATGTTTCTTTTTCAGAACTGGAAAAATACAAGCGTGACAGCATTCGAACCTGTAATCTTCAGATCCGAAGTCCGACGCCTTATCCATTAGGCCACACGGTCACTGACGACCAACATTTACATGTATACGACCCATCTCGAAACGCTCACACCCCTGAGGATTTGTGTTTTCGTTCTACACAGCCGCTGCCCCTTGCTCTTTCCCACCCATTCGTTACATTCAACCTCTGACGAGACCGACCAAATATAGACTGAGAAACAAGACCACACACTTTGTGCATTCGGAATCGAAGACAGGGCGTCCTTCGCAACATTTGCTACGATTGCTATTTGCTACTTCTGCAGAAGCGGCGGTGGCGGCGGCGGCGGCGGCGGCGGCGACGACGACGACGACGACGACGACGACGACCGCGAGAGGCTATGTGATATGTGAGAAATACATCTATAAAATGTAATTCAGACTGCCTCGTCCCACCTTATGCTGTACCGCTTTGGCAAATGCTTTATCTGCGCCATTCGCCTTAATCGCGTCTGAGAGTAATTCTTAAAAAAACGCCTGTCGCTAATTGTTCGTCATCACAGGTACTGTTTGCTATACGGCCACGACGCGCAACTGATTTCCAAAATTCATCTTTCTCGTGTTAGGATGGAACTTACGACTCCTAGTTTATTAGACCAGTGCTCCACCACTGAGCTTAAGAGGCGCGGCCTAGCGGTACTCTTGGGTACTTCGTCCTTACGGTCGTCTGCATCATCAGACTTTAGCTGACAACACTTCATATTACCGGCTAATATTTGCAGCTATTTCGACAAATTACTGCTTGGCTACACATCTGACACGTAACCGATGTGCTCTCCAAACAACAACACTTGCATTTCAGAACATGTCTTTCACACATATCTACAAAATCACCTTCACCTTCAAATACAGTTTCCTTGCGACTGACAGAGACGTAGGCAAAGTTTAAAGTTGCTATTTCCATTAAATCTCGTTAATCAGAAAAACGGTAATTTACACCTGCAGCGGAACAAAATTCCGTTCCGCCCAGCGTCTGGCTCGAACCCACGACCGTGGGATTAAGAGTCTGACGCTCTACCGACTGAGCTAGCCGGCTACCTCGGTGATTACCTGCCGGGTAGCACGTCATACAGTACTCGTTTGGGTTGGGTGGTCCCATATAGAATCTCTCCATGATGCCTAATGTTTTCCTAACGTCACACTCGTCACGTACTTCACTTTTATGTCATAATCATTTCTGAGAGGTAAAGAAATTGCATGACAACATGCAGAGCTAGTGGCGTCAAAATTAACACACATACTTTATGTGACTGAAAAGCCGAACGAGTTACTTTCCGACGTTGTTTTAGATGTGCAAGTGATAGTCAGAACTCGCTGTGTCGGCACTCTGCCGACCATTTCGCTAGTTAACACCGGTCTTGTTGTGTGTGTTTCATGCTCAAGAGCATCTCCAAGCAAAAAATGGTCAACAGCAACATTCAGACGGTTTCGTACTGCTCAATTGCTACATTAAAACGTTATGTTTCTTTTTCAGAACTGGAAAAATACAAGCGTGACAGCATTCGAACCTGTAATCTTCAGATCCGAAGTCCGACGCCTTATCCATTAGGCCACACGGTCACTGACGACCAACATTTACATGTATACGACCCATCTCGAAACGCTCACACCCCTGAGGATTTGTGTTTTCGTTCTACACAGCCGCTGCCCCTTGCTCTTTCCCACCCATTCGTTACATTCAACCTCTGACGAGACCGACCAAATATAGACTGAGAAACAAGACCACACACTTTGTGCATTCGGAATCGAAGACAGGGCGTCCTTCGCAACATTTGCTACGATTGCTATTTGCTACTTCTGCAGAAGCGGCGGCGGCGGCGGCGGCGGCGGCGGCGGCGGCGGCGGCGACGACGACCGCGAGAGGCTCTGTGATATGTGAGAAATACATCTATAAAATGTAATTCAGACTGCCTCGTCCCACCTTATGCTGTACCGCTTTGGCAAATGCTTTATCTGCGCCATTCGCCTTAATCGCATCTGAGAGTAATTCTTAAAAAAACGCCTGTCGCTAATTGTTCGTCATCACAGGTACTGTTTGCTATACAGCCACGACGCGCAACTGATTTCCAAACTTCATCTTTCTCGTGTTAGGATGGAACTTACGACTCCTCGTTTATTAGACCAGTGCTCCACCACTGAGCTAAAGAGGCGCGGCCTAGCGGTACTCTTGGGTACTTCGTCCTTACGGTCGTCTGCATCATCAGACTTTTGCTGACAACACTTCATATTACCGGCTAATATTTGCAGCTATTTCGACAAGTTACAGCTTGGCTACACATCTGACACGTAACCGATGTGCTCTCCAAACAACAACACTTGCATTTCAGAACATGTCTTTCACACATATCTACAAAATCACCTTCACCTTCAAATACAGTTTCCTTGCGACTGACAGAGACGTAGGCAAAGTTTAAAGTTGCTATTTCCATTAAATCTCGTTAATCAGAAAAACGGTAATTTACACCTGCAGCGGAACAAAATTCCGTTCCGCCCAGCGTCTGGCTCGAACCCACGACCCTGGGATTAAGAGTCTGATGCTCTACCGACTGAGCTAGCCGGCTACCTCGGTGAATACCTGCCGGGTAGCACGTCATACAGTACTCGTTTGGGTTGGGTGGTCCCATATAGAATCTCTCCATGATGCCTAATGTTTTCCTAACGTCACACTCGTCACGTACTTCACTTTTATGTCATAATCATTTCTGAGAGGTAAAGAAATTGCATGACAACATGCAGAGCTAGTGGCGTCAAAATTAACACACATACTTTATGTGACTGAAAAGCCGAACGAGTTACTTTCCGACGTTGTTTTAGATGTGCAAGTGATAGTCAGAACTCGCTGTGTCGGCACTCTGCCGACCATTTCGCTAGTTAACACCGGTCTTGTTGTGTGTGTTTCAAGCTCAAGAGCATCTCCAAGCAAAAAATGGTCAACAGCAACATTCAGACGGTTTCGTACTGCTCAATTGCTACATTAAAACGTTATGTTTCTTTTTCAGAACTGGAAAAATACAAGCGTGACAGCATTCGAACCTGTAATCTTCAGATCCCAAGTCCGACGCCTTATCCATTAGGCCACACGGTCACTGACGACCAACATTTACATGTATACGACTCATCTCGAAACGCTCACACCCCTGAGGATTTGTGTTTTCGTTCTACACAGCCGCTGCCCCTTGCTCTTTCCCACCCATTCGTTACATTCAACCTCTGACGAGACCGACCAAATATAGACTGAGAAACAAGACCACACACTTTGTGCATTCGGAATCGAAGGCAGGGCGTCCCTCGCCGCATTTGCTACGATTGCTATTTGCTACTTCTGCAGAAGCGGCGGCGGCGGCGGCGACGACGACGACGACGACGACGACGACGACGACGACCGCGAGAGGCTATGTGATATGTGAGAAATACATCTATAAAATGTAATTCAGACTGCCTCGTCCCACCTTATGCTGTACCGCTTTGGCAAATGCTTTATCTGCGCCATTCGCCTTAATCGCATCTGAGAGTAATTCTTAAAAAAACGCCTGTCGCTAATTGTTCGTCATCACAGGTACTGTTTGCTATACGGCCACGACGCGCAACTGATTTCCAAAATTCATCTTTCTCGTGTTAGGATGGAACTTACGACTCCTGGTTTATTAGACCAGTGCTCCACCACTGAGCTTAAGAGGCGCGGGCTAGCGGTACTCTTGGGTACTTCGTCCTTACGGTCGTCTGCATCATCAGACTTTAGCTGACAACACTTCATATTACCGGCTAATATTTGCAGCTATTTCGACAAATTACTGCTTGGATACACATCTGACACGTAACCGATGTGCTCTCCAAACAACAACACTTGCATTTCAGAACATGTCTTTCACACATATCTACAAAATCACCTTCACCTTCAAATACAGTTTCCTTGCGACTGACAGAGACGTAGGCAAAGTTTAAAGTTGCTATTTCCATTAAATCTCGTTAATCAGAAAAACGGTAATTTACACCTGCAGCGGAACAAAATTCCGTTCCGCCCAGCGTCTGGCTCGAACCCACGACCCTGGGATTAAGAGTCTGACGCTCTACCGACTGAGCTAGCCGGCTACCTCGGTGAATACCTGACGGGTAGCACGTCATACAGTACTCGTTTGGGTTGGGTGGTCCCATATAGAATCTCTCCATGATGCCTAATGTTTTCCTAACGTCACACTCGTCACGTACTTCACTTTTATGTCATAATCATTTCTGAGAGGTAAAGAAATTGCATGACAACATGCAGAGCTAGTGGCGTCAAAATTAACACACATACTTTATGTGACTGAAAAGCCGAACGAGTTACTTTCCGACGTTGTTTTAGATGTGCAAGTGATAGTCAGAACTCGCTGTGTCGGCACTCTGCCGACCATTTCGCTAGTTAACACCGGTCTTGTTGTGTGTGTTTCAAGCTCAAGAGCATCTCCAAGCAAAAAATGGTCAACAGCAACATTCAGACGGTTTCGTACTGCTCAATTGCTACATTAAAACGTTATGTTTCTTTTTCAGAACTGGAAAAATACAAGCGTGACAGCATTCGAACCTGTAATCTTCAGATCCCAAGTCCGACGCCTTATCCATTAGGCCACACGGTCACTGACGACCAACATTTACATGTATACGACTCATCTCGAAACGCTCACACCCCTGAGGATTTGTGTTTTCGTTCTACACAGCCGCTGCCCCTTGCTCTTTCCCACCCATTCGTTACATTCAACCTCTGACGAGACCGACCAAATATAGACTGAGAAACAAGACCACACACTTTGTGCATTCGGAATCGAAGGCAGGGCGTCCCTCGCCGCATTTGCTACGATTGCTATTTGCTACTTCTGCAGAAGCGGCGGCGGCGGCGGCGACGACGACGACGACGACGACGACGACCACGAGAGGCTCTGTGATATGTGAGAAATACATCTATAAAATGTAATTCAGACTGCCTCGTCCCACCTTATGCTGTAGCGGTTTGGCAAATGCTTTATCTGCGCCATTCGCCTTAATCGCATCTGAGAGTAATTCTTAAAAAAACGCCTGTCGCTAATTGTTCGTCATCACAGGTACTGTTTGCTATACGGCCACGACGCGCAACTGATTTCCAAAATTCATCTTTCTCGTGTTAGGATGGAACTTACGACTCCTGGTTTATTAGACCAGTGCTCCACCACTGAGCTTAAGAGGCGCGGCCTAGCGGTACTCTTGGGTACTTCGTCCTTACGGTCGTCTGCATCATCAGACTTTAGCTGACAACACTTCATATTACCGGCTAATATTTGCAGCTATTTCGACAAATTACTGCTTGGCTACACATCTGACACGTAACCGATGTGCTCTCCAAACAACAACACTTGCATTTCAGAACATGTCTTTCACACATATCTACAAAATCACCTTCACCTTCAAATACAGTTTCCTTGCGACTGACAGAGACGTAGGCAAAGTTTAAAGTTGCTATTTCCATTAAATCTCGTTAATCAGAAAAACGGTAATTTACACCTGCAGCGGAACAAAATTCCGTTCCGCCCAGCGTCTGGCTCGAACCCACGACCCTGGGATTAAGAGTCTGACGCTCTACCGACTGAGCTAGCCGGCTACCTCGGTGAATACCTGCCGGGTAGCACGTCATACAGTACTCGTTTGGGTTGGGTGGTCCCATATAGAATCTGTCCATGATGCCTAATGTTTTCCTAACGTCACACTCGTCACGTACTTTACTTTTATGTCATAATCATTTCTGAGAGGTAAAGAAATTGCAAGACAACATGCAGAGCTAGTGGCGTCAAAATTAACACACATACTTTATGTGACTGAAAAGCCGAACGAGTTACTTTCCGACGTTGTTTTAGATGTGCAAGTGATAGTCAGAACTCGCTGTGTCGGCACTCTGCCGACCATTTCGCTAGTTAACACCGGTCTTGTTGTGTGTGTTTCAAGCTCAAGAGCATCTCCAAGCAAAAAATGGTCAACAGCAACATTCAGACGGTTTCGTACTGCTCAATTGCTACATTAAAACGTTATGTTTCTTTTTCAGAACTGGAAAAATACAAGCGTGACAGCATTCGAACCTGTAATCTTCAGATCCCAAGTCCGACGCCTTATCCATTAGGCCACACGGTCACTGACGACCAACATTTACATGTATACGACTCATCTCGAAACGCTCACACCCCTGAGGATTTGTGTTTTCGTTCTACACAGCCGCTGCCCCTTGCTCTTTCCCACCCATTCGTTACATTCAACCTCTGATGAGACCGACCAAATATAGACTGAGAAACAAGACCACACACTTTGTGCATTCGGAATCGAAGGCAGGGCGTCCCTCGCCGCATTTGCTACGATTGCTATTTGCTACTTCTGCAGAAGCGGCGGCGGCGGCGGCGGCGGCGGCGACGACGACGACGACGACGACCACGAGAGGCTCTGTGATATGTGAGAAATACATCTATAAAATGTAATTCAGACTGCCTCGTCCCACCTTATGCTGTACCGCTTTGGCAAATGCTTTATCTGCGCCATTCGCCTTAATCGCGTCTGAGAGTAATTCTTAAAAAAACGCCTGTCGCTAATTGTTCGTCATCACAGGTACTGTTTGCTATACAGCCACGACGCGCAACTGATTTCCAAAATTCATCTTTCTCGTGTTAGGATGGAACTTACGACTCCTAGTTTATTAGACCAGTGCTCCACCACTGAGCTTAAGAGGCGCGGCCTAGCGGTACTCTTGGGTACTTCGTCCTTACGGTCGTCTGCATCATCAGACTTTAGCTGACAACACTTCATATTACCGGCTAATATTTGCAGCTATTTTGACAAATTACTGCTTGGCTACACATCTGACACGTAACCGATGTGCTCTCCAAACAACAACACTTGCATTTCAGAACATGTCTTTCACACATATCTACAAAATCACCTTCACCTTCAAATACAGTTTCCTTGCGACTGACAGAGACGTAGGCAAAGTTTAAAGTTGCTATTTCCATTAAATCTCGTTAATCAGAAAAACGGTAATTTACACCTGCAGCGGAACAAAATTCCGTTCCGCCCAGCGTCTGGCTCGAACCCACGACCCTGGGATTAAGAGTCTGACGCTCTACCGACTGAGCTAGCCGGCTACCTCGGTGAATACCTGCCGGGGAGCACGTCATACAGTACTCGTTTGGGTTGGGTGGTCCCATATAGAATCTCTCCATGATGCCTAATGTTTTCCTAACGTCACACTCGTCACGTACTTCACTTTTATGTCATAATCATTTCTGAGAGGTAAAGAAATTGCATGACAACATGCAGAGCTAGTGGCGTCAAAATTAACACACATACTTTATGTGACTGAAAAGCCGAACGAGTTACTTTCCGACGTTGTTTTAGATGTGCAAGTGATAGTCAGAACTCGCTGTGTCGGCACTCTGCCGACCATTTCGCTAGTTAACACCGGTCTTGTTGTGTGTGTTTCAAGCTCAAGAGCATCTCCAAGCAAAAAATGGTCAACAGCAACATTCAGACGGTTTCGTACTGCTCAATTGCTACATTAAAACGTTATGTTTCTTTTTCAGAACTGGAAAAATACAAGCGTGACAGCATTCGAACCTGTAATCTTCAGATCCCAAGTCCGACGCCTTATCCATTAGGCCACACGGTCACTGACGTCCAACATTTACATGTATACGACTCATCTCGAAACGCTCACACCCCTGAGGCTTTGTGTTTTCGTTCTACACAGCCGCTGCCCCTTGCTCTTTCCCACCCATTCGTTACATTCAACCTCTGACGAGACCGACCAAATATAGACTGAGAAACAAGACCACACACTTTGTGCATTCGGAATCGAAGGCAGGGCGTCCCTCGCCGCATTTGCTACGATTGCTATTTGCTACTTCTGCAGAAGCGGCGGCGGCGACGACGACGACGACGACAACGACGACGACGACGACGACGACGACCACGAGAGGCTCTGTGATATGTGAGAAATACATCTATAAAATGTAATTCAGACTGCCTCGTCCCACCTTATGCTGTACCGCTTTGGCAAATGCTTTATCTGCGCCATTCGCCTTAATCGCATCTGAGAGTAATTCTTAAAAAAACGCCTGTCGCTAATTGTTCGTCATCACAGGTACTGTTTGCTATACGGCCACGACGCGCAACTGATTTCCAAAATTCATCTTTCTCGTGTTAGGATGGAACTTACGACTCCTGGTTTATTAGACCATTGCTCCACCACTGAGCTTAAGAGGCGCGGCCTAGCGGTACTCGTGGGTACTTCGTCCTTACGGTCGTCTGCATCATCAGACTTTAGCTGACAACACTTCATATTACCGGCTAATATTTGCAGCTATTTCGACAAATTACTGCTTGGCTACACATCTGACACGTAACCGATGTGCTCTCCAAACAACAACACTTGCATTTCAGAACATGTCTTTCACACATATCTACAAAATCACCTTCACCTTCAAATACAGTTTCCTTGCGACTGACAGAGACGTAGGCAAAGTTTAAAGTTGCTATTTCCATTAAATCTCGTTAATCAGAAAAACGGTAATTTACACCTGCAGCGGAACAAAATTCCGTTCCGCCCAGCGTCTGGCTCGAACCCACGACCCTGGGATTAAGAGTCTGACGCTCTACCGACTGAGCTAGCCGGCTACCTCGGTGAATACCTGCCGGGTAGCACGTCATACAGTACTCGTTTGGGTTGGGTGGTCCCATATAGAATCTCTCCATGATGCCTAATGTTTTCCTAACGTCACACTCGTCACGTACTTCACTTTTATGTCATAATCATTTCTGAGAGGTAAAGAAATTGCATGACAACATGCAGAGCTAGTGGCGTCAAAATTAACACACATACTTTATGTGACTGAAAAGCCGAACGAGTTACTTTCCGACGTTGTTTTAGATGTGCAAGTGATAGTCAGAACTCGCTGTGTCGGCACTCTGCCGACCATTTCGCTAGTTAACACCGGTCTTGTTGTGTGTGTTTCAAGCTCAAGAGCATCTCCAAGCAAAAAATGGTCAACAGCAACATTCAGACGGTTTCGTACTGCTCAATTGCTACATTAAAACGTTATGTTTCTTTTTCAGAACTGGAAAAATACAAGCGTGACAGCATTCGAACCTGTAATCTTCAGATCCCAAGTCCGACGCCTTATCCATTAGGCCACACGGTCACTGACGACCAACATTTACATGTATACGACTCATCTCGAAACGCTCACACCCCTGAGGATTTGTGTTTTCGTTCTACACAGCCGCTGCCCCTTGCTCTTTCCCACCCATTCGTTACATTCAACCTCTGACGAGACCGACCAAATATAGACTGAGAAACAAGACCACACACTTTGTGCATTCGGAATCGAAGGCAGGGCGTCCCTCGCCGCATTTGCTACGATTGCTATTTGCTACTTCTGCAGAAGCGGCGGCGGCGGCGGCGACGACGACGACGACGACGACGACGACCACGAGAGGCTCTGTGATATGTGAGAAATACATCTATAAAATGTAATTCAGACTGCCTCGTCCCACCTTATGCTGTAGCGGTTTGGCAAATGCTTTATCTGCGCCATTCGCCTTAATCGCATCTGAGAGTAATTCTTAAAAAAACGCCTGTCGCTAATTGTTCGTCATCACAGGTACTGTTTGCTATACGGCCACGACGCGCAACTGATTTCCAAAATTCATCTTTCTCGTGTTAGGATGGAACTTACGACTCCTGGTTTATTAGACCAGTGCTCCACCACTGAGCTTAAGAGGCGCGGCCTAGCGGTACTCTTGGGTACTTCGTCCTTACGGTCGTCTGCATCATCAGACTTTAGCTGACAACACTTCATATTACCGGCTAATATTTGCAGCTATTTCGACAAATTACTGCTTGGCTACACATCTGACACGTAACCGATGTGCTCTCCAAACAACAACACTTGCATTTCAGAACATGTCTTTCACACATATCTACAAAATCACCTTCACCTTCAAATACAGTTTCCTTGCGACTGACAGAGACGTAGGCAAAGTTTAAAGTTGCTATTTCCATTAAATCTCGTTAATCAGAAAAACGGTAATTTACACCTGCAGCGGAACAAAATTCCGTTCCGCCCAGCGTCTGGCTCGAACCCACGACCCTGGGATTAAGAGTCTGACGCTCTACCGACTGAGCTAGCCGGCTACCTCGGTGAATACCTGCCGGGTAGCACGTCATACAGTACTCGTTTGGGTTGGGTGGTCCCATATAGAATCTGTCCATGATGCCTAATGTTTTCCTAACGTCACACTCGTCACGTACTTTACTTTTATGTCATAATCATTTCTGAGAGGTAAAGAAATTGCAAGACAACATGCAGAGCTAGTGGCGTCAAAATTAACACACATACTTTATGTGACTGAAAAGCCGAACGAGTTACTTTCCGACGTTGTTTTAGATGTGCAAGTGATAGTCAGAACTCGCTGTGTCGGCACTCTGCCGACCATTTCGCTAGTTAACACCGGTCTTGTTGTGTGTGTTTCAAGCTCAAGAGCATCTCCAAGCAAAAAATGGTCAACAGCAACATTCAGACGGTTTCGTACTGCTCAATTGCTACATTAAAACGTTATGTTTCTTTTTCAGAACTGGAAAAATACAAGCGTGACAGCATTCGAACCTGTAATCTTCAGATCCCAAGTCCGACGCCTTATCCATTAGGCCACACGGTCACTGACGACCAACATTTACATGTATACGACTCATCTCGAAACGCTCACACCCCTGAGGATTTGTGTTTTCGTTCTACACAGCCGCTGCCCCTTGCTCTTTCCCACCCATTCGTTACATTCAACCTCTGATGAGACCGACCAAATATAGACTGAGAAACAAGACCACACACTTTGTGCATTCGGAATCGAAGGCAGGGCGTCCCTCGCCGCATTTGCTACGATTGCTATTTGCTACTTCTGCAGAAGCGGCGGCGGCGGCGGCGGCGGCGGCGACGACGACGACGACGACGACCACGAGAGGCTCTGTGATATGTGAGAAATACATCTATAAAATGTAATTCAGACTGCCTCGTCCCACCTTATGCTGTACCGCTTTGGCAAATGCTTTATCTGCGCCATTCGCCTTAATCGCGTCTGAGAGTAATTCTTAAAAAAACGCCTGTCGCTAATTGTTCGTCATCACAGGTACTGTTTGCTATACAGCCACGACGCGCAACTGATTTCCAAAATTCATCTTTCTCGTGTTAGGATGGAACTTACGACTCCTAGTTTATTAGACCAGTGCTCCACCACTGAGCTTAAGAGGCGCGGCCTAGCGGTACTCTTGGGTACTTCGTCCTTACGGTCGTCTGCATCATCAGACTTTAGCTGACAACACTTCATATTACCGGCTAATATTTGCAGCTATTTTGACAAATTACTGCTTGGCTACACATCTGACACGTAACCGATGTGCTCTCCAAACAACAACACTTGCATTTCAGAACATGTCTTTCACACATATCTACAAAATCACCTTCACCTTCAAATACAGTTTCCTTGCGACTGACAGAGACGTAGGCAAAGTTTAAAGTTGCTATTTCCATTAAATCTCGTTAATCAGAAAAACGGTAATTTACACCTGCAGCGGAACAAAATTCCGTTCCGCCCAGCGTCTGGCTCGAACCCACGACCCTGGGATTAAGAGTCTGACGCTCTACCGACTGAGCTAGCCGGCTACCTCGGTGAATACCTGCCGGGGAGCACGTCATACAGTACTCGTTTGGGTTGGGTGGTCCCATATAGAATCTCTCCATGATGCCTAATGTTTTCCTAACGTCACACTCGTCACGTACTTCACTTTTATGTCATAATCATTTCTGAGAGGTAAAGAAATTGCATGACAACATGCAGAGCTAGTGGCGTCAAAATTAACACACATACTTTATGTGACTGAAAAGCCGAACGAGTTACTTTCCGACGTTGTTTTAGATGTGCAAGTGATAGTCAGAACTCGCTGTGTCGGCACTCTGCCGACCATTTCGCTAGTTAACACCGGTCTTGTTGTGTGTGTTTCAAGCTCAAGAGCATCTCCAAGCAAAAAATGGTCAACAGCAACATTCAGACGGTTTCGTACTGCTCAATTGCTACATTAAAACGTTATGTTTCTTTTTCAGAACTGGAAAAATACAAGCGTGACAGCATTCGAACCTGTAATCTTCAGATCCCAAGTCCGACGCCTTATCCATTAGGCCACACGGTCACTGACGTCCAACATTTACATGTATACGACTCATCTCGAAACGCTCACACCCCTGAGGCTTTGTGTTTTCGTTCTACACAGCCGCTGCCCCTTGCTCTTTCCCACCCATTCGTTACATTCAACCTCTGACGAGACCGACCAAATATAGACTGAGAAACAAGACCACACACTTTGTGCATTCGGAATCGAAGGCAGGGCGTCCCTCGCCGCATTTGCTACGATTGCTATTTGCTACTTCTGCAGAAGCGGCGGCGGCGACGACGACGACGACGACAACGACGACGACGACGACGACGACGACCACGAGAGGCTCTGTGATATGTGAGAAATACATCTATAAAATGTAATTCAGACTGCCTCGTCCCACCTTATGCTGTACCGCTTTGGCAAATGCTTTATCTGCGCCATTCGCCTTAATCGCATCTGAGAGTAATTCTTAAAAAAACGCCTGTCGCTAATTGTTCGTCATCACAGGTACTGTTTGCTATACGGCCACGACGCGCAACTGATTTCCAAAATTCATCTTTCTCGTGTTAGGATGGAACTTACGACTCCTGGTTTATTAGACCATTGCTCCACCACTGAGCTTAAGAGGCGCGGCCTAGCGGTACTCGTGGGTACTTCGTCCTTACGGTCGTCTGCATCATCAGACTTTAGCTGACAACACTTCATATTACCGGCTAATATTTGCAGCTATTTCGACAAATTACTGCTTGGCTACACATCTGACACGTAACCGATGTGCTCTCCAAACAACAACACTTGCATTTCAGAACATGTCTTTCACACATATCTACAAAATCACCTTCACCTTCAAATACAGTTTCCTTGCGACTGACAGAGACGTAGGCAAAGTTTAAAGTTGCTATTTCCATTAAATCTCGTTAATCAGAAAAACGGTAATTTACACCTGCAGCGGAACAAAATTCCGTTCCGCCCAGCGTCTGGCTCGAACCCACGACCCTGGGATTAAGAGTCTGACGCTCTACCGACTGAGCTAGCCGGCTACCTCGGTGAATACCTGCCGGGTAGCACGTCATACAGTACTCGTTTGGGTTGGGTGGTCCCATATAGAATCTCTCCATGATGCCTAATGTTTTCCTAACGTCACACTCGTCACGTACTTCACTTTTATGTCATAATCATTTCTGAGAGGTAAAGAAATTGCATGACAACATGCAGAGCTAGTGGCGTCAAAATTAACACACATACTTTATGTGACTGAAAAGCCGAACGAGTTACTTTCCGACGTTGTTTTAGATGTGCAAGTGATAGTCAGAACTCGCTGTGTCGGCACTCTGCCGACCATTTCGCTAGTTAACACCGGTCTTGTTGTGTGTGTTTCAAGCTCAAGAGCATCTCCAAGCAAAAAATGGTCAACAGCAACATTCAGACGGTTTCGTACTGCTCAATTGCTACATTAAAACGTTATGTTTCTTTTTCAGAACTGGAAAAATACAAGCGTGACAGCATTCGAACCTGTAATCTTCAGATCCCAAGTCCGACGCCTTATCCATTAGGCCACACGGTCACTGACGACCAACATTTACATGTATACGACTCATCTCGAAACGCTCACACCCCTGAGGATTTGTGTTTTCGTTCTACACAGCCGCTGCCCCTTGCTCTTTCCCACCCATTCGTTACATTCAACCTCTGACGAGACCGACCAAATATAGACTGAGAAACAAGACCACACACTTTGTGCATTCGGAATCGAAGACAGGGCGTCCCTCGCCGCATTTGCTACGATTGCTATTTGCTACTTCTGCAGAAGCGGCGGCGGCGACGACGACGACGACGACGACGACCGCGAGAGGCTCTGTGATATGTGAGAAATACATCTATAAAATGTAATTCAGACTGCCTCGTCCCACCTTATGCTGTACCGCTTTGGCAAATGCTTTATCTGCGCCATTCGCCTTAATCGCATCTGAGAGTAATTCTTAAAAAAACGCCTGTCGCTAATTGTTCGTCATCACAGGTACTGTTTGCTATACGGCCACGACGCGCAACTGATTTCCAAAATTCATCTTTCTCGTGTTAGGATGGAACTTACGACTCCTGGTTTATTAGACCAGTGCTCCACCACTGAGCTAAAGAGGCGCGGCCTAGCGGTACTCTTGGGTACTTCGTCCTTACGGTCGTCTGCATCATCAGACTTTAGCTGACAACACTTCATATTACCGGCTAATATTTGCAGCTATTTCGACAAATTACTGCTTGGCTACACATCTGACACGTAACCGATGTGCTCTCCAAACAACAACACTTGCATTTCAGAACATGTCTTTCACACATATCTACAAAATCACCTTCACCTTCAAATACAGTTTCCTTGCGACTGACAGAGACGTAGGCAAAGTTTAAAGTTGCTATTTCCATTAAATCTCGTTAATCAGAAAAACGGTAATTTACACCTGCAGCGGAACAAAATTCCGTTCCGCCCAGCGTCTGGCTCGAACCCACGACCCTGGGATTAAGAGTCTGACGCTCTACCGACTGAGCTAGCCGGCTACCTCGGTGAATACCTGCCGGGTAGCACGTCATACAGTACTCGTTTGGGTTGGGTGGTCCCATATAGAATCTCTCCATGATGCCTAATGTTTTCCTAACGTCACACTCGTCACGTACTTCACTTTTATGTCATAATCATTTCTGAGAGGTAAAGAAATTGCATGACAACATGCAGAGCTAGTGGCGTCAAAATTAACACACATACTTTATGTGACTGAAAAGCCGAACGAGTTACTTTCCGACGTTGTTTTAGATGTGCAAGTGATAGTCAGAACTCGCTGTGTCGGCACTCTGCCGACCATTTCGCTAGTTAACACCGGTCTTGTTGTGTGTGTTTCAAGCTCAAGAGCATCTCCAAGCAAAAAATGGTCAACAGCAACATTCAGACGGTTTCGTACTGCTCAATTGCTACATTAAAACGTTATGTTTCTTTTTCAGAACTGGAAAAATACAAGCGTGACAGCATTCGAACCTGTAATCTTCAGATCCCAAGTCCGACGCCTTATCCATTAGGCCACACGGTCACTGACGTCCAACATTTACATGTATACGACTCATCTCGAAACGCTCACACCCCTGAGGCTTTGTGTTTTCGTTCTACACAGCCGCTGCCCCTTGCTCTTTCCCACCCATTCGTTACATTCAACCTCTGACGAGACCGACCAAATATAGACTGAGAAACAAGACCACACACTTTGTGCATTCGGAATCGAAGGCAGGGCGTCCCTCGCCGCATTTGCTACGATTGCTATTTGCTACTTCTGCAGAAGCGGCGGCGGCGACGACGACGACGACGACAACGACGACGACGACGACGACGACGACCACGAGAGGCTCTGTGATATGTGAGAAATACATCTATAAAATGTAATTCAGACTGCCTCGTCCCACCTTATGCTGTACCGCTTTGGCAAATGCTTTATCTGCGCCATTCGCCTTAATCGCATCTGAGAGTAATTCTTAAAAAAACGCCTGTCGCTAATTGTTCGTCATCACAGGTACTGTTTGCTATACGGCCACGACGCGCAACTGATTTCCAAAATTCATCTTTCTCGTGTTAGGATGGAACTTACGACTCCTGGTTTATTAGACCATTGCACCACCACTGAGCTTAAGAGGCGCGGCCTAGCGGTACTCGTGGGTACTTCGTCCTTACGGTCGTCTGCATCATCAGACTTTAGCTGACAACACTTCATATTACCGGCTAATATTTGCAGCTATTTCGACAAATTACTGCTTGGCTACACATCTGACACGTAACCGATGTGCTCTCCAAACAACAACACTTGCATTTCAGAACATGTCTTTCACACATATCTACAAAATCACCTTCACCTTCAAATACAGTTTCCTTGCGACTGACAGAGACGTAGGCAAAGTTTAAAGTTGCTATTTCCATTAAATCTCGTTAATCAGAAAAACGGTAATTTACACCTGCAGCGGAACAAAATTCCGTTCCGCCCAGCGTCTGGCTCGAACCCACGACCCTGGGATTAAGAGTCTGACGCTCTACCGACTGAGCTAGCCGGCTACCTCGGTGAATACCTGCCGGGTAGCACGTCATACAGTACTCGTTTGGGTTGGGTGGTCCCATATAGAATCTCTCCATGATGCCTAATGTTTTCCTAACGTCACACTCGTCACGTACTTCACTTTTATGTCATAATCATTTCTGAGAGGTAAAGAAATTGCATGACAACATGCAGAGCTAGTGGCGTCAAAATTAACACACATACTTTATGTGACTGAAAAGCCGAACGAGTTACTTTCCGACGTTGTTTTAGATGTGCAAGTGATAGTCAGAACTCGCTGTGTCGGCACTCTGCCGACCATTTCGCTAGTTAACACCGGTCTTGTTGTGTGTGTTTCAAGCTCAAGAGCATCTCCAAGCAAAAAATGGTCAACAGCAACATTCAGACGGTTTCGTACTGCTCAATTGCTACATTAAAACGTTATGTTTCTTTTTCAGAACTGGAAAAATACAAGCGTGACAGCATTCGAACCTGTAATCTTCAGATCCCAAGTCCGACGCCTTATCCATTAGGCCACACGGTCACTGACGACCAACATTTACATGTATACGACTCATCTCGAAACGCTCACACCCCTGAGGATTTGTGTTTTCGTTCTACACAGCCGCTGCCCCTTGCTCTTTCCCACCCATTCGTTACATTCAACCTCTGACGAGACCGACCAAATATAGACTGAGAAACAAGACCACACACTTTGTGCATTCGGAATCGAAGACAGGGCGTCCCTCGCCGCATTTGCTACGATTGCTATTTGCTACTTCTGCAGAAGCGGCGGCGGCGACGACGACGACGACGACGACGACGACCGCGAGAGGCTCTGTGATATGTGAGAAATACATCTATAAAATGTAATTCAGACTGCCTCGTCCCACCTTATGCTGTACCGCTTTGGCAAATGCTTTATCTGCGCCATTCGCCTTAATCGCATCTGAGAGTAATTCTTAAAAAAACGCCTGTCGCTAATTGTTCGTCATCACAGGTACTGTTTGCTATACGGCCACGACGCGCAACTGATTTCCAAAATTCATCTTTCTCGTGTTAGGATGGAACTTACGACTCCTGGTTTATTAGACCAGTGCTCCACCACTGAGCTAAAGAGGCGCGGCCTAGCGGTACTCTTGGGTACTTCGTCCTTACGGTCGTCTGCATCATCAGACTTTAGCTGACAACACTTCATATTACCGGCTAATATTTGCAGCTATTTCGACAAATTACTGCTTGGCTACACATCTGACACGTAACCGATGTGCTCTCCAAACAACAACACTTGCATTTCAGAACATGTCTTTCACACATATCTACAAAATCACCTTCACCTTCAAATACAGTTTCCTTGCGACTGACAGAGACGTAGGCAAAGTTTAAAGTTGCTATTTCCATTAAATCTCGTTAATCAGAAAAACGGTAATTTACACCTGCAGCGGAACAAAATTCCGTTCCGCCCAGCGTCTGGCTCGAACCCACGACCCTGGGATTAAGAGTCTGACGCTCTACCGACTGAGCTAGCCGGCTACCTCGGTGAATACCTGCCGGGTAGCACGTCATACAGTACTCGTTTGGGTTGGGTGGTCCCATATAGAATCTCTCCATGATGCCTAATGTTTTCCTAACGTCACACTCGTCACGTACTTCACTTTTATGTCATAATCATTTCTGAGAGGTAAAGAAATTGCATGACAACATGCAGAGCTAGTGGCGTCAAAATTAACACACATACTTTATGTGACTGAAAAGCCGAACGAGTTACTTTCCGACGTTGTTTTAGATGTGCAAGTGATAGTCAGAACTCGCTGTGTCGGCACTCTGCCGACCATTTCGCTAGTTAACACCGGTCTTGTTGTGTGTGTTTCAAGCTCAAGAGCATCTCCAAGCAAAAAATGGTCAACAGCAACATTCAGACGGTTTCGTACTGCTCAATTGCTACATTAAAACGTTATGTTTCTTTTTCAGAACTGGAAAAATACAAGCGTGACAGCATTCGAACCTGTAATCTTCAGATCCCAAGTCCGACGCCTTATCCATTAGGCCACACGGTCACTGACGACCAACATTTACATGTATACGACTCATCTCGAAACGCTCACACCCCTGAGGATTTGTGTTTTCGTTCTACACAGCCGCTGCCCCTTGCTCTTTCCCACCCATTCGTTACATTCAACCTCTGACGAGACCGACCAAATATAGACTGAGAAACAAGACCACACACTTTGTGCATTCGGAATCGAAGGCAGGGCGTCCCTCGCCGCATTTGCTACGATTGCTATTTGCTACTTCTGCAGAAGCGGCGGCGGCGACGACGACGACGACGACGACGACGACGACGACGACCGCGAGAGGCTATGTGATATGTGAGAAATACATCTATAAAATGTAATTCAGACTGCCTCGTCCCACCTTATGCTGTACCGCTTTGGCAAATGCTTTATCTGCGCCATTCGCCTTAATCGCATCTGAGAGTAATTCTTAAAAAAACGCCTGTCGCTAATTGTTCGTCATCACAGGTACTGTTTGCTATACGGCCACGACGCGCAACTGATTTCCAAAATTCATCTTTCTCGTGTTAGGATGGAACTTACGACTCCTAGTTTATTAGACCAGTGCTCCACCACTGAGCTTAAGAGGCGCGGCCTAGCGGTACTCTTGGGTACTTCGTCCTTACGGTCGTCTGCATCATCAGACTTTAGCTGACAACACTTCATATTACCGGCTAATATTTGCAGCTATTTCGACAAATTACTGCTTGGATACACATCTGACACGTAACCGATGTGCTCTCCAAACAACAACACTTGCATTTCAGAACATGTCTTTCACACATATCTACAAAATCACCTTCACCTTCAAATACAGTTTCCTTGCGACTGACAGAGACGTAGGCAAAGTTTAAAGTTGCTATTTCCATTAAATCTCGTTAATCAGAAAAACGGTAATTTACACCTGCAGCGGAACAAAATTCCGTTCCGCCCAGCGTCTGGCTCGAACCCACGACCCTGGGATTAAGAGTCTGACGCTCTACCGACTGAGCTAGCCGGCTACCTCGGTGAATACCTGCCGGGTAGCACGTCATACAGTACTCGTTTGGGTTGGGTGGTCCCATATAGAATCTCTCCATGATGCCTAATGTTTTCCTAACGTCACACTCGTCACGTACTTCACTTTTATGTCATAATCATTTCTGAGAGGTAAAGAAATTGCATGACAACATGCAGAGCTAGTGGCGTCAAAATTAACACACATACTTTATGTGACTGAAAAGCCGAACGAGTTACTTTCCGACGTTGTTTTAGATGTGCAAGTGATAGTCAGAACTCGCTGTGTCGGCACTCTGCCGACCATTTCGCTAGTTAACACCGGTCTTGTTGTGTGTGTTTCAAGCTCAAGAGCATCTCCAAGCAAAAAATGGTCAACAGCAACATTCAGACGGTTTCGTACTGCTCAATTGCTACATTAAAACGTTATGTTTCTTTTTCAGAACTGGAAAAATACAAGCGTGACAGCATTCGAACCTGTAATCTTCAGATCCCAAGTCCGACGCCTTATCCATTAGGCCACACGGTCACTGACGTCCAACATTTACATGTATACGACTCATCTCGAAACGCTCACACCCCTGAGGCTTTGTGTTTTCGTTCTACACAGCCGCTGCCCCTTGCTCTTTCCCACCCATTCGTTACATTCAACCTCTGACGAGACCGACCAAATATAGACTGAGAAACAAGACCACACACTTTGTGCATTCGGAATCGAAGGCAGGGCGTCCCTCGCCGCATTTGCTACGATTGCTATTTGCTACTTCTGCAGAAGCGGCGGCGGCGGCGGCGACGACGACGACGACGACAACGAGAGGCTCTGTGATATGTGAGAAATACATCTATAAAATGTAATTCAGACTGCCTCGTCCCACCTTATGCTGTACCCCTTAGGCAAATGCTTTATCTGCGCCATTCGCCTTAATCGCATCTGAGAGTAATTCTTAAAAAAACGCCTGTCGCTAATTGTTCGTCATCACAGGTACTGTTTGCTATACGGCCACGACGCGCAACTGATTTCCAAAATTCATCTTTCTCGTGTTAGGATGGAACTTACGACTCCTGGTTTATTAGACCATTGCTCCACCACTGAGCTTAAGAGGCGCGGCCTAGCGGTACTCTTGGGTACTTCGTCCTTACGGTCGTCTGCATCATCAGACTTTAGCTGACAACACTTCATATTACCGGCTAATATTTGCAGCTATTTCGACAAATTACTGCTTGGCTACACATCTGACACGTAACCGATGTGCTCTCCAAACAACAACACTTGCATTTCAGAACATGTCTTTCACACATATCTACAAAATCACCTTCACCTTCAAATACAGTTTCCTTGCGACTGACAGAGACGTAGGCAAAGTTTAAAGTTGCTATTTCCATTAAATCTCGTTAATCAGAAAAACGGTAATTTACACCTGCAGCGGAACAAAATTCCGTTCCGCCCAGCGTCTGGCTCGAACCCACGACCCTGGGATTAAGAGTCTGACGCTCTACCGACTGAGCTAGCCGGCTACCTCGGTGAATACCTGCCGGGTAGCACGTCATACAGTACTCGTTTGGGTTGGGTGGTCCCATATAGAATCTCTCCATGATGCCTAATGTTTTCCTAACGTCACACTCGTCACGTACTTCACTTTTATGTCATAATCATTTCTGAGAGGTAAAGAAATTGCATGACAACATGCAGAGCTAGTGGCGTCAAAATTAACACACATACTTTATGTGACTGAAAAGCCGAACGAGTTACTTTCCGACGTTGTTTTAGATGTGCAAGTGATAGTCAGAACTCGCTGTGTCGGCACTCTGCCGACCATTTCGCTAGTTAACACCGGTCTTGTTGTGTGTGTTTCAAGCTCAAGAGCATCTCCAAGCAAAAAATGGTCAACAGCAACATTCAGACGGTTTCGTACTGCTCAATTGCTACATTAAAACGTTATGTTTCTTTTTCAGAACTGGAAAAATACAAGCGTGACAGCATTCGAACCTGTAATCTTCAGATCCCAAGTCCGACGCCTTATCCATTAGGCCACACGGTCACTGACGACAAACATTTACATGTATACGACTCATCTCGAAACGCTCACACCCCTGAGGATTTGTGTTTTCGTTCTACACAGCCGCTGCCCCTTGCTCTTTCCCACCCATTCGTTACATTCAACCTCTGACGAGACCGACCAAATATAGACAGAGAAACAAGACCACACACTTTGTGCATTCGGAATCGAAGACAGGGCGTCCCTCGCCGCATTTGCTACGATTGCTATTTGCTACTTCTGCAGAAGCGGCGGTGGCGACGACGACGACGACGACGACGACGACCGCGAGAGGCTCTGTGATATGTGAGAAATACATCTATAAAATGTAATTCAGACTGCCTCGTCCCACCTTATGCTGTACCGCTTTGGCAAATGCTTTATCTGCGCCATTCGCCTTAATCGCATCTGAGAGTAATTCTTAAAAAAACGCCTGTCGCTAATTGTTCGTCATCACAGGTACTGTTTGCTATACGGCCACGACGCGCAACTGATTTCCAAAATTCATCTTTCTCGTGTTAGGATGGAACTTACGACTCCTGGTTTATTAGACCAGTGCTCCACCACTGAGCTAAAGAGGCGCGGCCTAGCGGTACTCTTGGGTACTTCGTCCTTACGGTCGTCTGCATCATCAGACTTTAGCTGACAACACTTCATATTACCGGCTAATATTTGCAGCTATTTCGACAAATTACTGCTTGGCTACACATCTGACACGTAACCGATGTGCTCTCCAAACAACAACACTTGCATTTCAGAACATGTCTTTCACACATATCTACAAAATCACCTTCACCTTCAAATACAGTTTCCTTGCGACTGACAGAGACGTAGGCAAAGTTTAAAGTTGCTATTTCCATTAAATCTCGTTAATCAGAAAAACGGTAATTTACACCTGCAGCGGAACAAAATTCCGTTCCGCCCAGCGTCTGGCTCGAACCCACGACCCTGGGATTAAGAGTCTGACGCTCTACCGACTGAGCTAGCCGGCTACCTCGGTGAATACCTGCCGGGTAGCACGTCATACAGTACTCGTTTGGGTTGGGTGGTCCCATATAGAATCTCTCCATGATGCCTAATGTTTTCCTAACGTCACACATGTCCCGTACTTCACTTTTATGTCATAATCATTTCTGAGAGGTAAAGAAATTGCATGACAACATGCAGAGCTAGTGGCGTCAAAATTAACACACATACTTTATGTGACTGAAAAGCCGAACGAGTTACTTTCCGACGTTGTTTTAGATGTGCAAGTGATAGTCAGAACTCGCTGTGTCGGCACTCTGCCGACCATTTCGCTAGTTAACACCGGTCTTGTTGTGTGTGTTTCAAGCTCAAGAGCATCTCCAAGCAAAAAATGGTCAACAGCAACATTCAGACGGTTTCGTACTGCTCAATTGCTACATTAAAACGTTATGTTTCTTTTTCAGAACTGGAAAAATACAAGCGTGACAGCATTCGAACCTGTAATCTTCAGATCCCAAGTCCGACGCCTTATCCATTAGGCCACACGGTCACTGACGACCAACATTTACATGTATACGACTCATCTCGAAACGCTCACACCCCTGACGATTTGTGTTTTCGTTCTACACAGCCGCTGCCCCTTGCTCTTTCCCACCCATTCGTTACATTCAACCTCTGACGAGACCGACCAAATATAGACTGAGAAACAAGACCACACACTTTGTGCATTCGGAATCGAAGGCAGGGCGTCCCTCGCCGCATTTGCTACGATTGCTATTTGCTACTTCTGCAGAAGCGGCGGCGGCGGCGGCGACGACGACGACGACGACAACGACGACGACGACAACGACGACGACGACGACCACGAGAGGCTCAGTGATATGTGAGAAATACATCTATAAAATGTAATTCAGACTGCCTCGTCCCACCTTATGCTGTACCGCTTTGGCAAATGCTTTATCTGCGCCATTCGCCTTAATCGCATCTGAGAGTAATTCTTAAAAAAACGCCTGTCGCTAATTGTTCGTCATCACAGGTACTGTTTGCTATACGGCCACGACGCGCAACTGATTTCCAAAATTCATCTTTCTCGTGTTAGGATGGAACTTACGACTCCTGGTTTATTAGACCATTGCTCCACCACTGAGCTTAAGAGGCGCGGCCTAGCGGTACTCGTGGGTACTTCGTCCTTACGGTCGTCTGCATCATCAGACTTTAGCTGACAACACTTCATATTACCGGCTAATATTTGCAGCTATTTCGACAAATTACTGCTTGGCTACACATCTGACACGTAACCGATGTGCTCTCCAAACAACAACACTTGCATTTCAGAACATGTCTTTCACACATATCTACAAAATCACCTTCACCTTCAAATACAGTTTCCTTGCGACTGACAGAGACGTAGGCAAAGTTTAAAGTTGCTATTTCCATTAAATCTCGTTAATCAGAAAAACGGTAATTTACACCTGCAGCGGAACAAAATTCCGTTCCGCCCAGCGTCTGGCTCGAACCCACGACCCTGGGATTAAGAGTCTGACGCTCTACCGACTGAGCTAGCCGGCTACCTCGGTGAATACCTGCCGGGTAGCACGTCATACAGTACTCGTTTGGGTTGGGTGGTCCCATATAGAATCTCTCCATGATGCCTAATGTTTTCCTAACGTCACACTCGTCACGTACTTCACTTTTATGTCATAATCATTTCTGAGAGGTAAAGAAATTGCATGACAACATGCAGAGCTAGTGGCGTCAAAATTAACACACATACTTTATGTGACTGAAAAGCCGAACGAGTTACTTTCCGACGTTGTTTTAGATGTGCAAGTGATAGTCAGAACTCGCTGTGTCGGCACTCTGCCGACCATTTCGCTAGTTAACACCGGTCTTGTTGTGTGTGTTTCAAGCTCAAGAGCATCTCCAAGCAAAAAATGGTCAACAGCAACATTCAGACGGTTTCGTACTGCTCAATTGCTACATTAAAACGTTATGTTTCTTTTTTAGAACTGGAAAAATACAAGCGTGACAGCATTCGAACCTGTAATCTTCAGATCCCAAGTCCGACGCCTTATCCATTAGGCCACACGGTCACTGACGACAAACATTTACATGTATACGACTCATCTCGAAACGCTCACACCCCTGAGGATTTGTGTTTTCGTTCTACACAGCCGCTGCCCCTTGCTCTTTCCCACCCATTCGTTACATTCAACCTCTGACGAGACCGACCAAATATAGACAGAGAAACAAGACCACACACTTTGTGCATTCGGAATCGAAGACAGGGCGTCCCTCGCCGCATTTGCTACGATTGCTATTTGCTACTTCTGCAGAAGCGGCGGTGGCGACGACGACGACGACGACGACGACGACCGCGAGAGGCTCTGTGATATGTGAGAAATACATCTATAAAATGTAATTCAGACTGCCTCGTCCCACCTTATGCTGTACCGCTTTGGCAAATGCTTTATCTGCGCCATTCGCCTTAATCGCATCTGAGAGTAATTCTTAAAAAAACGCCTGTCGCTAATTGTTCGTCATCACAGGTACTGTTTGCTATACGGCCACGACGCGCAACTGATTTCCAAAATTCATCTTTCTCGTGTTAGGATGGAACTTACGACTCCTGGTTTATTAGACCAGTGCTCTACCACTGAGCTAAAGAGGCGCGGCCTAGCGGTACTCTTGGGTACTTCGTCCTTACGGTCGTCTGCATCATCAGACTTTAGCTGACAACACTTCATATTACCGGCTAATATTTGCAGCTATTTCGACAAATTACTGCTTGGATACACATCTGACACGTAACCGATGTGCTCTCCAAACAACAACACTTGCATTTCAGAACATGTCTTTCACACATATCTACAAAATCACCTTCACCTTCAAATACAGTTTCCTTGCGACTGACAGAGACGTAGGCAAAGTTTAAAGTTGCTATTTCCATTAAATCTCGTTAATCAGAAAAACGGTAATTTACACCTGCAGCGGAACAAAATTCCGTTCCGCCCAGCGTCTGGCTCGAACCCACGACCCTGGGATTAAGAGTCTGACGCTCTACCGACTGAGCTAGCCGGCTACCTCGGTGAATACCTGCCGGGTAGCACGTCATACAGTACTCGTTTGGGTTGGGTGGTCCCATATAGAATCTCTCCATGATGCCTAATGTTTTCCTAACGTCACACTCGTCACGTACTTCACTTTTATGTCATAATCATTTCTGAGAGGTAAAGAAATTGCATGACAACATGCAGAGCTAGTGGCGTCAAAATTAACACACATACTTTATGTGACTGAAAAGCCGAACGAGTTACTTTCCGACGTTGTTTTAGATGTGCAAGTGATAGTCAGAACTCGCTGTGTCGGCACTCTGCCGACCATTTCGCTAGTTAACACCGGTCTTGTTGTGTGTGTTTCAAGCTCAAGAGCATCTCCAAGCAAAAAATGGTCAACAGCAACATTCAGACGGTTTCGTACTGCTCAATTGCTACATTAAAACGTTATGTTTCTTTTTCAGAACTGGAAAAATACAAGCGTGACAGCATTCGAACCTGTAATCTTCAGATCCCAAGTCCGACGCCTTATCCATTAGGCCACACGGTCACTGACGTCCAACATTTACATGTATACGACTCATCTCGAAACGCTCACACCCCTGAGGCTTTGTGTTTTCGTTCTACACAGCCGCTGCCCCTTGCTCTTTCCCACCCATTCGTTACATTCAACCTCTGACGAGACCGACCAAATATAGACTGAGAAACAAGACCACACACTTTGTGCATTCGGAATCGAAGGCAGGGCGTCCCTCGCCGCATTTGCTACGATTGCTATTTGCTACTTCTGCAGAAGCGGCGGCGGCGGCGGCGACGACGACGACGACGACAACGAGAGGCTCTGTGATATGTGAGAAATACATCTATAAAATGTAATTCAGACTGCCTCGTCCCACCTTATGCTGTACCCCTTAGGCAAATGCTTTATCTGCGCCATTCGCCTTAATCGCATCTGAGAGTAATTCTTAAAAAAACGCCTGTCGCTAATTGTTCGTCATCACAGGTACTGTTTGCTATACGGCCACGACGCGCAACTGATTTCCAAAATTCATCTTTCTCGTGTTAGGATGGAACTTACGACTCCTGGTTTATTAGACCATTGCTCCACCACTGAGCTTAAGAGGCGCGGCCTAGCGGTACTCTTGGGTACTTCGTCCTTACGGTCGTCTGCATCATCAGACTTTAGCTGACAACACTTCATATTACCGGCTAATATTTGCAGCTATTTCGACAAATTACTGCTTGGCTACACATCTGACACGTAACCGATGTGCTCTCCAAACAACAACACTTGCATTTCAGAACATGTCTTTCACACATATCTACAAAATCACCTTCACCTTCAAATACAGTTTCCTTGCGACTGACAGAGACGTAGGCAAAGTTTAAAGTTGCTATTTCCATTAAATCTCGTTAATCAGAAAAACGGTAATTTACACCTGCAGCGGAACAAAATTCCGTTCCGCCCAGCGTCTGGCTCGAACCCACGACCCTGGGATTAAGAGTCTGACGCTCTACCGACTGAGCTAGCCGGCTACCTCGGTGAATACCTGCCGGGTAGCACGTCATACAGTACTCGTTTGGGTTGGGTGGTCCCATATAGAATCTCTCCATGATGCCTAATGTTTTCCTAACGTCACACTCGTCACGTACTTCACTTTTATGTCATAATCATTTCTGAGAGGTAAAGAAATTGCATGACAACATGCAGAGCTAGTGGCGTCAAAATTAACACACATACTTTATGTGACTGAAAAGCCGAACGAGTTACTTTCCGACGTTGTTTTAGATGTGCAAGTGATAGTCAGAACTCGCTGTGTCGGCACTCTGCCGACCATTTCGCTAGTTAACACCGGTCTTGTTGTGTGTGTTTCAAGCTCAAGAGCATCTCCAAGCAAAAAATGGTCAACAGCAACATTCAGACGGTTTCGTACTGCTCAATTGCTACATTAAAACGTTATGTTTCTTTTTCAGAACTGGAAAAATACAAGCGTGACAGCATTCGAACCTGTAATCTTCAGATCCCAAGTCCGACGCCTTATCCATTAGGCCACACGGTCACTGACGACCAACATTTACATGTATACGACTCATCTCGAAACGCTCACACCCCTGAGGATTTGTGTTTTCGTTCTACACAGCCGCTGCCCCTTGCTCTTTCCCACCCATTCGTTACATTCAACCTCTGACGAGACCGACCAAATATAGACAGAGAAACAAGACCACACACTTTGTGCATTCGGAATCGAAGACAGGGCGTCCCTCGCCGCATTTGCTACGATTGCTATTTGCTACTTCTGCAGAAGCGGCGGTGGCGACGACGACGACGACGACGACGACGACCGCGAGAGGCTCTGTGATATGTGAGAAATACATCTATAAAATGTAATTCAGACTGCCTCGTCCCACCTTATGCTGTACCGCTTTGGCAAATGCTTTATCTGCGCCATTCGCCTTAATCGCATCTGAGAGTAATTCTTAAAAAAACGCCTGTCGCTAATTGTTCGTCATCACAGGTACTGTTTGCTATACGGCCACGACGCGCAACTGATTTCCAAAATTCATCTTTCTCGTGTTAGGATGGAACTTACGACTCCTGGTTTATTAGACCAGTGCTCCACCACTGAGCTAAAGAGGCGCGGCCTAGCGGTACTCTTGGGTACTTCGTCCTTACGGTCGTCTGCATCATCAGACTTTAGCTGACAACACTTCATATTACCGGCTAATATTTGCAGCTATTTCGACAAATTACTGCTTGGCTACACATCTGACACGTAACCGATGTGCTCTCCAAACAACAACACTTGCATTTCAGAACATGTCTTTCACACATATCTACAAAATCACCTTCACCTTCAAATACAGTTTCCTTGCGACTGACAGAGACGTAGGCAAAGTTTAAAGTTGCTATTTCCATTAAATCTCGTTAATCAGAAAAACGGTAATTTACACCTGCAGCGGAACAAAATTCCGTTCCGCCCAGCGTCTGGCTCGAACCCACGACCCTGGGATTAAGAGTCTGACGCTCTACCGACTGAGCTAGCCGGCTACCTCGGTGAATACCTGCCGGGTAGCACGTCATACAGTACTCGTTTGGGTTGGGTGGTCCCATATAGAATCTCTCCATGATGCCTAATGTTTTCCTAACGTCACACATGTCCCGTACTTCACTTTTATGTCATAATCATTTCTGAGAGGTAAAGAAATTGCATGACAACATGCAGAGCTAGTGGCGTCAAAATTAACACACATACTTTATGTGACTGAAAAGCCGAACGAGTTACTTTCCGACGTTGTTTTAGATGTGCAAGTGATAGTCAGAACTCGCTGTGTCGGCACTCTGCCGACCATTTCGCTAGTTAACACCGGTCTTGTTGTGTGTGTTTCAAGCTCAAGAGCATCTCCAAGCAAAAAATGGTCAACAGCAACATTCAGACGGTTTCGTACTGCTCAATTGCTACATTAAAACGTTATGTTTCTTTTTCAGAACTGGAAAAATACAAGCGTGACAGCATTCGAACCTGTAATCTTCAGATCCCAAGTCCGACGCCTTATCCATTAGGCCACACGGTCACTGACGACCAACATTTACATGTATACGACTCATCTCGAAACGCTCACACCCCTGACGATTTGTGTTTTCGTTCTACACAGCCGCTGCCCCTTGCTCTTTCCCACCCATTCGTTACATTCAACCTCTGACGAGACCGACCAAATATAGACTGAGAAACAAGACCACACACTTTGTGCATTCGGAATCGAAGGCAGGGCGTCCCTCGCCGCATTTGCTACGATTGCTATTTGCTACTTCTGCAGAAGCGGCGGCGGCGGCGGCGACGACGACGACGACGACAACGACGACGACGACAACGACGACGACGTCGACCACGAGAGGCTCAGTGATATGTGAGAAATACATCTATAAAATGTAATTCAGACTGCCTCGTCCCACCTTATGCTGTACCGCTTTGGCAAATGCTTTATCTGCGCCATTCGCCTTAATCGCATCTGAGAGTAATTCTTAAAAAAACGCCTGTCGCTAATTGTTCGTCATCACAGGTACTGTTTGCTATACGGCCACGACGCGCAACTGATTTCCAAAATTCATCTTTCTCGTGTTAGGATGGAACTTACGACTCCTGGTTTATTAGACCATTGCTCCACCACTGAGCTTAAGAGGCGCGGCCTAGCGGTACTCGTGGGTACTTCGTCCTTACGGTCGTCTGCATCATCAGACTTTAGCTGACAACACTTCATATTACCGGCTAATATTTGCAGCTATTTCGACAAATTACTGCTTGGCTACACATCTGACACGTAACCGATGTGCTCTCCAAACAACAACACTTGCATTTCAGAACATGTCTTTCACACATATCTACAAAATCACCTTCACCTTCAAATACAGTTTCCTTGCGACTGACAGAGACGTAGGCAAAGTTTAAAGTTGCTATTTCCATTAAATCTCGTTAATCAGAAAAACGGTAATTTACACCTGCAGCGGAACAAAATTCCGTTCCGCCCAGCGTCTGGCTCGAACCCACGACCCTGGGATTAAGAGTCTGACGCTCTACCGACTGAGCTAGCCGGCTACCTCGGTGAATACCTGCCGGGTAGCACGTCATACAGTACTCGTTTGGGTTGGGTGGTCCCATATAGAATCTCTCCATGATGCCTAATGTTTTCCTAACGTCACACTCGTCACGTACTTCACTTTTATGTCATAATCATTTCTGAGAGGTAAAGAAATTGCATGACAACATGCAGAGCTAGTGGCGTCAAAATTAACACACATACTTTATGTGACTGAAAAGCCGAACGAGTTACTTTCCGACGTTGTTTTAGATGTGCAAGTGATAGTCAGAACTCGCTGTGTCGGCACTCTGCCGACCATTTCGCTAGTTAACACCGGTCTTGTTGTGTGTGTTTCAAGCTCAAGAGCATCTCCAAGCAAAAAATGGTCAACAGCAACATTCAGACGGTTTCGTACTGCTCAATTGCTACATTAAAACGTTATGTTTCTTTTTCAGAACTGGAAAAATACAAGCGTGACAGCATTCGAACCTGTAATCTTCAGATCCCAAGTCCGACGCCTTATCCATTAGGCCACACGGTCACTGACGACCAACATTTACATGTATACGACTCATCTCGAAACGCTCACACCCCTGAGGATTTGTGTTTTCGTTCTACACAGCCGCTGCCCCTTGCTCTTTCCCACCCATTCGTTACATTCAACCTCTGACGAGACCGACCAAATATAGACTGAGAAACAAGACCACACACTTTGTGCATTCGGAATCGAAGGCAGGGCGTCCCTCGCCGCATTTGCTACGATTGCTATTTGCTACTTCTGCAGAAGCGGCGCCGGCGACGACGACGACGACGACGACGACCGCGAGAGGCTCTGTGATATGTGAGAAATACATCTATAAAATGTAATTCAGACTGCCTCGTCCCACCTTATGCTGTACCGGTTTGGCAAATGCTTTATCTGCGCCATTCGCCTTAATCGCATCTGAGAGTAATTCTTAAAAAAACGCCTGTCGCTAATTGTTCGTCATCACAGGTACTGTTTGCTATACGGCCACGACGCGCAACTGATTTCCAAAATTCATCTTTCTCGTGTTAGGATGGAACTTACGACTCCTGGTTTATTAGACCAGTGCTCCACCACTGAGCTAAAGAGGCGCGGCCTAGCGGTACTCTTGGGTACTTCGTCCTTACGGTCGTCTGCATCATCAGACTTTAGCTGACAACACTTCATATTACCGGCTAATATTTGCAGCTATTTCGACAAATTACTGCTTGGCTACACATCTGACACGTAACCGATGTGCTCTCCAAACAACAACACTTGCATTTCAGAACATGTCTTTCACACATATCTACAAAATCACCTTCACCTTCAAATACAGTTTCCTTGCGACTGACAGAGACGTAGGCAAACTTTAAAGTTGCTATTTCCATTAAATCTCGTTAATCAGAAAAACGGTAATTTACACCTGCAGCGGAACAAAATTCCGTTCCGCCCAGCGTCTGGCTCGAACCCACGACCCTGGGACTAAGAGTCTGACGCTCTACCGACTGAGCTAGCCGGCTACCTCGGTGAATACCTGCCGGGTAGCACGTCATACAGTACTCGTTTGGGTTGGGTGGTCCCATATAGAATCTCTCCATGATGCCTAATGTTTTCCTAACGTCACACTCGTCACGTACTTCACTTTTATGTCATAATCATTTCTGAGAGGTAAAGAAATTGCATGACAACATGCAGAGCTAGTGGCGTCAAAATTAACACACATACTTTATGTGACTGAAAAGCCGAACGAGTTACTTTCCGACGTTGTTTTAGATGTGCAAGTGATAGTCAGAACTCGCTGTGTCGGCACTCTGCCGACCATTTCGCTAGTTAACACCGGTCTTGTTGTGTGTGTTTCAAGCTCAAGAGCATCTCCAAGCAAAAAATGGTCAACAGCAACATTCAGACGGTTTCGTACTGCTCAATTGCTACATTAAAACGTTATGTTTCTTTTTCAGAACTGGAAAAATACAAGCGTGACAGCATTCGAACCTGTAATCTTCAGATCCCAAGTCCGACGCCTTATCCATTAGGCCACACGGTCACTGACGACCAACATTTACATGTATACGACTCATCTCGAAACGCTCACACCCCTGACGATTTGTGTTTTCGTTCTACACAGCCGCTGCCCCTTGCTCTTTCCCACCCATTCGTTACATTCAACCTCTGACGAGACCGACCAAATATAGACTGAGAAACAAGACCACACACTTTGTGCATTCGGAATCGAAGGCAGGGCGTCCCTCGCCGCATTTGCTACGATTGCTATTTGCTACTTCTGCAGAAGCGGCGGCGGCGGCGGCGACGACGACGACGACGACAACGACGACGACGACAACGACGACGACGTCGACCACGAGAGGCTCAGTGATATGTGAGAAATACATCTATAAAATGTAATTCAGACTGCCTCGTCCCACCTTATGCTGTACCGCTTTGGCAAATGCTTTATCTGCGCCATTCGCCTTAATCGCATCTGAGAGTAATTCTTAAAAAAACGCCTGTCGCTAATTGTTCGTCATCACAGGTACTGTTTGCTATACGGCCACGACGCGCAACTGATTTCCAAAATTCATCTTTCTCGTGTTAGGATGGAACTTACGACTCCTGGTTTATTAGACCATTGCTCCACCACTGAGCTTAAGAGGCGCGGCCTAGCGGTACTCGTGGGTACTTCGTCCTTACGGTCGTCTGCATCATCAGACTTTAGCTGACAACACTTCATATTACCGGCTAATATTTGCAGCTATTTCGACAAATTACTGCTTGGCTACACATCTGACACGTAACCGATGTGCTCTCCAAACAACAACACTTGCATTTCAGAACATGTCTTTCACACATATCTACAAAATCACCTTCACCTTCAAATACAGTTTCCTTGCGACTGACAGAGACGTAGGCAAAGTTTAAAGTTGCTATTTCCATTAAATCTCGTTAATCAGAAAAACGGTAATTTACACCTGCAGCGGAACAAAATTCCGTTCCGCCCAGCGTCTGGCTCGAACCCACGACCCTGGGATTAAGAGTCTGACGCTCTACCGACTGAGCTAGCCGGCTACCTCGGTGAATACCTGCCGGGTAGCACGTCATACAGTACTCGTTTGGGTTGGGTGGTCCCATATAGAATCTCTCCATGATGCCTAATGTTTTCCTAACGTCACACTCGTCACGTACTTCACTTTTATGTCATAATCATTTCTGAGAGGTAAAGAAATTGCATGACAACATGCAGAGCTAGTGGCGTCAAAATTAACACACATACTTTATGTGACTGAAAAGCCGAACGAGTTACTTTCCGACGTTGTTTTAGATGTGCAAGTGATAGTCAGAACTCGCTGTGTCGGCACTCTGCCGACCATTTCGCTAGTTAACACCGGTCTTGTTGTGTGTGTTTCAAGCTCAAGAGCATCTCCAAGCAAAAAATGGTCAACAGCAACATTCAGACGGTTTCGTACTGCTCAATTGCTACATTAAAACGTTATGTTTCTTTTTCAGAACTGGAAAAATACAAGCGTGACAGCATTCGAACCTGTAATCTTCAGATCCCAAGTCCGACGCCTTATCCATTAGGCCACACGGTCACTGACGACCAACATTTACATGTATACGACTCATCTCGAAACGCTCACACCCCTGAGGATTTGTGTTTTCGTTCTACACAGCCGCTGCCCCTTGCTCTTTCCCACCCATTCGTTACATTCAACCTCTGACGAGACCGACCAAATATAGACTGAGAAACAAGACCACACACTTTGTGCATTCGGAATCGAAGGCAGGGCGTCCCTCGCCGCATTTGCTACGATTGCTATTTGCTACTTCTGCAGAAGCGGCGCCGGCGACGACGACGACGACGACGACGACCGCGAGAGGCTCTGTGATATGTGAGAAATACATCTATAAAATGTAATTCAGACTGCCTCGTCCCACCTTATGCTGTACCGGTTTGGCAAATGCTTTATCTGCGCCATTCGCCTTAATCGCATCTGAGAGTAATTCTTAAAAAAACGCCTGTCGCTAATTGTTCGTCATCACAGGTACTGTTTGCTATACGGCCACGACGCGCAACTGATTTCCAAAATTCATCTTTCTCGTGTTAGGATGGAACTTACGACTCCTGGTTTATTAGACCAGTGCTCCACCACTGAGCTAAAGAGGCGCGGCCTAGCGGTACTCTTGGGTACTTCGTCCTTACGGTCGTCTGCATCATCAGACTTTAGCTGACAACACTTCATATTACCGGCTAATATTTGCAGCTATTTCGACAAATTACTGCTTGGCTACACATCTGACACGTAACCGATGTGCTCTCCAAACAACAACACTTGCATTTCAGAACATGTCTTTCACACATATCTACAAAATCACCTTCACCTTCAAATACAGTTTCCTTGCGACTGACAGAGACGTAGGCAAACTTTAAAGTTGCTATTTCCATTAAATCTCGTTAATCAGAAAAACGGTAATTTACACCTGCAGCGGAACAAAATTCCGTTCCGCCCAGCGTCTGGCTCGAACCCACGACCCTGGGACTAAGAGTCTGACGCTCTACCGACTGAGCTAGCCGGCTACCTCGGTGAATACCTGCCGGGTAGCACGTCATACAGTACTCGTTTGGGTTGGGTGGTCCCATATAGAATCTCTCCATGATGCCTAATGTTTTCCTAACGTCACACTCGTCACGTACTTCACTTTTATGTCATAATCATTTCTGAGAGGTAAAGAAATTGCATGACAACATGCAGAGCTAGTGGCGTCAAAATTAACACACATACTTTATGTGACTGAAAAGCCGAACGAGTTACTTTCCGACGTTGTTTTAGATGTGCAAGTGATAGTCAGAACTCGCTGTGTCGGCACTCTGCCGACCATTTCGCTAGTTAACACCGGTCTTGTTGTGTGTGTTTCAAGCTCAAGAGCATCTCCAAGCAAAAAATGGTCAACAGCAACATTCAGACGGTTTCGTACTGCTCAATTGCTACATTAAAACGTTATGTTTCTTTTTCAGAACTGGAAAAATACAAGCGTGACAGCATTCGAACCTGTAATCTTCAGATCCCAAGTCCGACGCCTTATCCATTAGGCCACACGGTCACTGACGACCAACATTTACATGTATACGACTCATCTCGAAACGCTCACACCCCTGACGATTTGTGTTTTCGTTCTACACAGCCGCTGCCCCTTGCTCTTTCCCACCCATTCGTTACATTCAACCTCTGACGAGACCGACCAAATATAGACTGAGAAACAAGACCACACACTTTGTGCATTCGGAATCGAAGGCAGGGCGTCCCTCGCCGCATTTGCTACGATTGCTATTTGCTACTTCTGCAGAAGCGGCGGCGGCGACGACGACGACGACGACGACGACCGCGAGAGGCTCTGTGATATGTGAGAAATACATCTATAAAATGTAATTCAGACTGCCTCGTCCCACCTTATGCTGTACCGCTTTGGCAAATGCTTTATCTGCGCCATTCGCCTTAATCGCATCTGAGAGTAATTCTTAAAAAAACGCCTGTCGCTAATTGTTCGTCATCACAGGTACTGTTTGCTATACGGCCACGACGCGCAACTGATTTCCAAAATTCATCTTTCTCGTGTTAGGATGGAACTTACGACTCCTGGTTTATTAGACCAGTGCTCTACCACTGAGCTAAAGAGGCGCGGCCTAGCGGTACTCTTGGGTACTTCGTCCTTACGGTCGTCTGCATCATCAGACTTTAGCTGACAACACTTCATATTACCGGCTAATATTTGCAGCTATTTCGACAAATTACTGCTTGGCTACACATCTGACACGTAACCGATGTGCTCTCCAAACAACAACACTTGCATTTCAGAACATGTCTTTCACACATATCTACAAAATCACCTTCACCTTCAAATACAGTTTCCTTGCGACTGACAGAGACGTAGGCAAAGTTTAAAGTTGCTATTTCCATTAAATCTCGTTAATCAGAAAAACGGTAATTTACACCTGCAGCGGAACAAAATTCCGTTCCGCCCAGCGTCTGGCTCGAACCCACGACCCTGGGACTAAGAGTCTGACGCTCTACCGACTGAGCTAGCCGGCTACCTCGGTGAATACCTGCCGGGTAGCACGTCATACAGTACTCGTTTGGGTTGGGTGGTCCCATATAGAATCTGTCCATGATGCCTAATGTTTTCCTAACGTCACACTCGTCACGTACTTCACATTTATGTCATAATCATTTCTGAGAGGTAAAGAAATTGCATGACAACATGCAGAGCTAGTGGCGTCAAAATTAACACACATACTTTATGTGACTGAAAAGCCGAACGAGTTACTTTCCGACGTTGTTTTAGATGTGCAAGTGATAGTCAGAACTCGCTGTGTCGGCACTCTGCCGACCATTTCGCTAGTTAACACCGGTCTTGTTGTGTGTGTTTCAAGCTCAAGAGCATCTCCAAGCAAAAAATGGTCAACAGCAACATTCAGACGGTTTCGTACTGCTCAATTGCTACATTAAAACGTTATGTTTCTTTTTCAGAACTGGAAAAATACAAGCGTGACAGCATTCGAACCTGTAATCTTCAGATCCCAAGTCCGACGCCTTATCCATTAGGCCACACGGTCACTGACGACCAACATTTACATGTATACGACTCATCTCGAAACGCTCACACCCCTGAGGATTTGTGTTTTCGTTCTACACAGCCGCTGCCCCTTGCTCTTTCCCACCCATTCGTTACATTCAACCTCTGACGAGACCGACCAAATATAGACAGAGAAACAAGACCACACACTTTGTGCATTCGGAATCGAAGACAGGGCGTCCCTCGCCGCATTTGCTACGATTGCTATTTGCTACTTCTGCAGAAGCGGCGGCGGCGACGACGACGACGACGACCGCGAGAGGCTCTGTGATATGTGAGAAATACATCTATAAAATGTAATTCAGACTGCCTCGTCCCACCTTATGCTGTACCGCTTTGGCAAATGCTTTATCTGCGCCATTCGCCTTAATCGCATCTGAGAGTAATTCTTAAAAAAACGCCTGTCGCTAATTGTTCGTCATCACAGGTACTGTTTGCTATACGGCCACGACGCGCAACTGATTTCCAAAATTCATCTTTCTCGTGTTAGGATGGAACTTACGACTCCTGGTTTATTAGACCAGTGCTCTACCACTGAGCTAAAGAGGCGCGGCCTAGCGGTACTCTTGGGTACTTCGTCCTTACGGTCGTCTGCATCATCAGACTTTAGCTGACAACACTTCATATTACCGGCTAATATTTGCAGCTATTTCGACAAATTACTGCTTGGCTACACATCTGACACGTAACCGATGTGCTCTCCAAACAACAACACTTGCATTTCAGAACATGTCTTTCACACATATCTACAAAATCACCTTCACCTTCAAATACAGTTTCCTTGCGACTGACAGAGACGTAGGCAAAGTTTAAAGTTGCTATTTCCATTAAATCTCGTTAATCAGAAAAACGGTAATTTACACCTGCAGCGGAACAAAATTCCGTTCCGCCCAGCGTCTGGCTCGAACCCACGACCCTGGGACTAAGAGTCTGACGCTCTACCGACTGAGCTAGCCGGCTACCTCGGTGAATACCTGCCGGGTAGCACGTCATACAGTACTCGTTTGGGTTGGGTGGTCCCATATAGAATCTGTCCATGATGCCTAATGTTTTCCTAACGTCACACTCGTCACGTACTTCACATTTATGTCATAATCATTTCTGAGAGGTAAAGAAATTGCATGACAACATGCAGAGCTAGTGGCGTCAAAATTAACACACATACTTTATGTGACTGAAAAGCCGAACGAGTTACTTTCCGACGTTGTTTTAGATGTGCAAGTGATAGTCAGAACTCGCTGTGTCGGCACTCTGCCGACCATTTCGCTAGTTAACACCGGTCTTGTTGTGTGTGTTTCAAGCTCAAGAGCATCTCCAAGCAAAAAATGGTCAACAGCAACATTCAGACGGTTTCGTACTGCTCAATTGCTACATTAAAACGTTATGTTTCTTTTTCAGAACTGGAAAAATACAAGCGTGACAGCATTCGAACCTGTAATCTTCAGATCCCAAGTCCGACGCCTTATCCATTAGGCCACACGGTCACTGACGACCAACATTTACATGTATACGACTCATCTCGAAACGCTCACACCCCTGAGGATTTGTGTTTTCGTTCTACACAGCCGCTGCCCCTTGCTCTTTCCCACCCATTCGTTACATTCAACCTCTGACGAGACCGACCAAATATAGACAGAGAAACAAGACCACACACTTTGTGCATTCGGAATCGAAGACAGGGCGTCCCTCGCCGCATTTGCTACGATTGCTATTTGCTACTTCTGCAGAAGCGGCGGCGGCGACGACGACGACGACGACGACGACGACCGCGAGAGGCTCTGTGATATGTGAGAAATACATCTATAAAATGTAATTCAGACTGCCTCGTCCCACCTTATGCTGTACCGCTTTGGCAAATGCTTTATCTGCGCCATTCGCCTTAATCGCATCTGAGAGTAATTCTTAAAAAAACGCCTGTCGCTAATTGTTCGTCATCACAGGTACTGTTTGCTATACGGCCACGACGCGCAACTGATTTCCAAAATTCATCTTTCTCGTGTTAGGATGGAACTTACGACTCCTGGTTTATTAGACCAGTGCTCTACCACTGAGCTAAAGAGGCGCGGCCTAGCGGTACTCTTGGGTACTTCGTCCTTACGGTCGTCTGCATCATCAGACTTTAGCTGACAACACTTCATATTACCGGCTAATATTTGCAGCTATTTCGACAAATTACTGCTTGGCTACACATCTGACACGTAACCGATGTGCTCTCCAAACAACAACACTTGCATTTCAGAACATGTCTTTCACACATATCTACAAAATCACCTTCACCTTCAAATACAGTTTCCTTGCGACTGACAGAGACGTAGGCAAAGTTTAAAGTTGCTATTTCCATTAAATCTCGTTAATCAGAAAAACGGTAATTTACACCTGCAGCGGAACAAAATTCCGTTCCGCCCAGCGTCTGGCTCGAACCCACGACCCTGGGACTAAGAGTCTGACGCTCTACCGACTGAGCTAGCCGGCTACCTCGGTGAATACCTGCCGGGTAGCACGTCATACAGTACTCGTTTGGGTTGGGTGGTCCCATATAGAATCTGTCCATGATGCCTAATGTTTTCCTAACGTCACACTCGTCACGTACTTCACATTTATGTCATAATCATTTCTGAGAGGTAAAGAAATTGCATGACAACATGCAGAGCTAGTGGCGTCAAAATTAACACACATACTTTATGTGACTGAAAAGCCGAACGAGTTACTTTCCGACGTTGTTTTAGATGTGCAAGTGATAGTCAGAACTCGCTGTGTCGGCACTCTGCCGACCATTTCGCTAGTTAACACCGGTCTTGTTGTGTGTGTTTCAAGCTCAAGAGCATCTCCAAGCAAAAAATGGTCAACAGCAACATTCAGACGGTTTCGTACTGCTCAATTGCTACATTAAAACGTTATGTTTCTTTTTCAGAACTGGAAAAATACAAGCGTGACAGCATTCGAACCTGTAATCTTCAGATCCCAAGTCCGACGCCTTATCCATTAGGCCACACGGTCACTGACGACCAACATTTACATGTATACGACTCATCTCGAAACGCTCACACCCCTGAGGATTTGTGTTTTCGTTCTACACAGCCGCTGCCCCTTGCTCTTTCCCACCCATTCGTTACATTCAACCTCTGACGAGACCGACCAAATATAGACAGAGAAACAAGACCACACACTTTGTGCATTCGGAATCGAAGACAGGGCGTCCCTCGCCGCATTTGCTACGATTGCTATTTGCTACTTCTGCAGAAGCGGCGGCGGCGACGACGACGACGACGACGACGACGACCGCGAGAGGCTCTGTGATATGTGAGAAATACATCTATAAAATGTAATTCAGACTGCCTCGTCCCACCTTATGCTGTACCGCTTTGGCAAATGCTTTATCTGCGCCATTCGCCTTAATCGCATCTGAGAGTAATTCTTAAAAAAACGCCTGTCGCTAATTGTTCGTCATCACAGGTACTGTTTGCTATACGGCCACGACGCGCAACTGATTTCCAAAATTCATCTTTCTCGTGTTAGGATGGAACTTACGACTCCTGGTTTATTAGACCAGTGCTCCACCACTGAGCTAAAGAGGCGCGGCCTAGCGGTACTCTTGGGTACTTCGTCCTTACGGTCGTCTGCATCATCAGACTTTAGCTGACAACACTTCATATTACCGGCTAATATTTGCAGCTATTTCGACAAATTACTGCTTGGCTACACATCTGACACGTAACCGATGTGCTCTCCAAACAACAACACTTGCATTTCAGAACATGTCTTTCACACATATCTACAAAATCACCTTCACCTTCAAATACAGTTTCCTTGCGACTGACAGAGACGTAGGCAAAGTTTAAAGTTGCTATTTCCATAAAATCTCGTTAATCAGAAAAACGGTAATTTACACCTGCAGCGGAACAAAATTCCGTTCCGCCCAGCGTCTGGCTCGAACCCACAACCCTGGGATTAAGAGTCTGACGCTCTACCGACTGAGCTAGCCGGCTACCTCGGTGAATACCTGCTGGGTAGCACGTCATACAGTACTCGTTTGGGTTGGGTGGTCCCATATAGAATCTCTCCATGATGCCTAATGTTTTCCTAACGTCACACTCGTCACGTACTTCACTTTTATGTCATAATCATTTCTGAGAGGTAAAGAAATTGCATGACAACATGCAGAGCTAGTGGCGTCAAAATTAACACACATACTTTATGTGACTGAAAAGCCGAACGAGTTACTTTCCGACGTTGTTTTAGATGTGCAAGTGATAGTCAGAACTCGCTGTGTCGGCACTCTGCCGACCATTTCGCTAGTTAACACCGGTCTTGTTGTGTGTGTTTCAAGCTCAAGAGCATCTCCAAGCAAAAAATGGTCAACAGCAACATTCAGACGGTTTCGTACTGCTCAATTGCTACATTAAAACGTTATGTTTCTTTTTCAGAACTGGAAAAATACAAGCGTGACAGCATTCGAACCTGTAATCTTCAGATCCCAAGTCCGACGCCTTATCCATTAGGCCACACGGTCACTGACGACCAACATTTACATGTATACGACTCATCTCGAAACGCTCACACCCCTGAGGATTTGTGTTTTCGTTCTACACAGCCGCTGCCCCTTGCTCTTTCCCACCCATTCGTTACATTCAACCTCTGACGAGACCGACCAAATATAGACTGAGAAACAAGACCACACACTTTGTGCATTCGGAATCGAAGACAGGGCGTCCCTCGCCGCATTTGCTACGATTGCTATTTGCTACTTCTGCAGAAGCGGCGGCGGCGACGACGACGACGACGACGACGACGACGACCGCGAGAGGCTCTGTGATATGTGAGAAATACATCTATAAAATGTAATTCAGACTGCCTCGTCCCACCTTATGCTGTACCGCTTTGGCAAATGCTTTATCTGCGCCATTCGCCTTAATCGCATCTGAGAGTAATTCTTAAAAAAACGCCTGTCGCTAATTGTTCGTCATCACAGGTACTGTTTGCTATACGGCCACGACGCGCAACTGATTTCCAAAATTCATCTTTCTCGTGTTAGGATGGAACTTACGACTCCTGGTTTATTAGACCAGTGCTCCACCACTGAGCTAAAGAGGCGCGGCCTAGCGGTACTCTTGGGTACTTCGTCCTTACGGTCGTCTGCATCATCAGACTTTAGCTGACAACACTTCATATTACCGGCTAATATTTGCAGTTATTTCGACAAATTACTGCTTGGCTACACATCTGACACGTAACCGATGTGCTCTCCAAACAACAACACTTGCATTTCAGAACATGTCTTTCACACATATCTACAAAATCACCTTCACCTTCAAATACAGTTTCCTTGCGACTGACAGAGACGTAGGCAAAGTTTAAAGTTGCTATTTCCATTAAATCTCGTTAATCAGAAAAACGGTAATTTACACCTGCAGCGGAACAAAATTCCGTTCCGCCCAGCGTCTGGCTCGAACCCACGATCCTGGGACTAAGAGTCTGACGCTCTACCGACTGAGCTAGCCGGCTACCTCGGTGAATACCTGCCGGGTAGCACGTCATACAGTACTCGTTTGGGTTGGGTGGTCCCATATAGAATCTCTCCATGATGCCTAATGTTTTCCTAACGTCACACTCGTCACGTACTTCACTTTTATGTCATAATCATTTCTGAGAGGTAAAGAAATTGCATGACAACATGCAGAGCTAGTGGCGTCAAAATTAACACACATACTTTATGTGACTGAAAAGCCGAACGAGTTACTTTCCGACGTTGTTTTAGATGTGCAAGTGATAGTCAGAACTCGCTGTGTCGGCACTCTGCCGACCATTTCGCTAGTTAACACCGGTCTTGTTGTGTGTGTTTCAAGCTCAAGAGCATCTCCAAGCAAAAAATGGTCAACAGCAACATTCAGACGGTTTCGTACTGCTCAATTGCTACATTAAAACGTTATGTTTCTTTTTCAGAACTGGAAAAATACAAGCGTGACAGCATTCGAACCTGTAATCTTCAGATCCCAAGTCCGACGCCTTATCCATTAGGCCACACGGTCACTGACGACCAACATTTACATGTATACGACTCATCTCGAAACGCTCACACCCCTGAGGATTTGTGTTTTCGTTCTACACAGCCGCTGCCCCTTGCTCTTTCCCACCCATTCGTTACATTCAACCTCTGACGAGACCGACCAAATATAGACAGAGAAACAAGACCACACACTTTGTGCATTCGGAATCGAAGACAGGGCGTCCCTCGCCGCATTTGCTACGATTGCTATTTGCTACTTCTGCAGAAGCGGCGGCGGCGACGACGACGACGACGACGACGACCGCGAGAGGCTCTGTGATATGTGAGAAATACATCTATAAAATGTAATTCAGACTGCCTCGTCCCACCTTATGCTGTACCGCTTTGGCAAATGCTTTATCTGCGCCATTCGCCTTAATCGCATGTGAGAGTAATTCTTAAAAAAACGCCTGTCGCTAATTGTTCGTCATCACAGGTACTGTTTGCTATACGGCCACGACGCGCAACTGATTTCCAAAATTCATCTTTCTCGTGTTAGGATGGAACTTACGACTCCTGGTTTATTAGACCAGTGCTCCACCACTGAGCTAAAGAGGCGCGGCCTAGCGGTACTCTTGGGTACTTCGTCCTTACGGTCGTCTGCATCATCAGACTTTAGCTGACAACACTTCATATTACCGGCTAATATTTGCAGCTATTTCGACAAATTACTGCTTGGCTACACATCTGACACGTAACCGATGTGCTCTCCAAACAACAACACTTGCATTTCAGAACATGTCTTTCACACATATCTACAAAATCACCTTCACCTTCAAATACAGTTTCCTTGCGACTGACAGAGACGTAGGCAAAGTTTAAAGTTGCTATTTCCATTAAATCTCGTTAATCAGAAAAACGGTAATTTACACCTGCAGCGGAACAAAATTCCTTTCCGCCCAGCGTCTGGCTCGAACCCACGACCCTGGGACTAAGAGTCTGACGCTCTACCGACTGAGCTAGCCGGCTACCTCGGTAAATACCTGCCGGGTAGCACGTCATACAGTACTCGTTTGGGTTGGGTGGTCCCATATAGAATCTCTCCATGATGCCTAATGTTTTCCTAACGTCACACTCGTCACGTACTTCACTTTTATGTCATAATCATTTCTGAGAGGTAAAGAAATTGCATGACAACATGCAGAGCTAGTGGCGTCAAAATTAACACACATACTTTATGTGACTGAAAAGCCGAACGAGTTACTTTCCGACGTTGTTTTAGATGTGCAAGTGATAGTCAGAACTCGCTGTGTCGGCACTCTGCCGACCATTTCGCTAGTTAACACCGGTCTTGTTGTGTGTGTTTCAAGCTCAAGAGCATCTCCAAGCAAAAAATGGTCAACAGCAACATTCAGACGGTTTCGTACTGCTCAATTGCTACATTAAAACGTTATGTTTCTTTTTCAGAACTGGAAAAATACAAGCGTGACAGCATTCGAACCTGTAATCTTCAGATCCCAAGTCCGACGCCTTATCCATTAGGCCACACGGTCACTGACGACCAACATTTACATGTATACGACTCATCTCGAAACGCTCACACCCCTGAGGATTTGTGTTTTCGTTCTACACAGCCGCTGCCCCTTGCTCTTTCCCACCCATTCGTTACATTCAACCTCTGACGAGACCGACCAAATATAGACTGAGAAACAAGACCACACACTTTGTGCATTCGGAATCGAAGGCAGGGCGTCCCTCGCCGCATTTGCTACGATTGCTATTTGCTACTTCTGCAGAAGCGGCGGCGGCGACGACGACGACGACGACGACGACGACCGCGAGAGGCTCTGTGATATGTGAGAAATACATCTATAAAATGTAATTCAGACTGCCTCGTCCCACCTTATGCTGTACCGCTTTGGCAAATGCTTTATCTGCGCCATTCGCCTTAATCGCATCTGAGAGTAATTCTTAAAAAAACGCCTGTCGCTAATTGTTCGTCATCACAGGTACTGTTTGCTATACGGCCACGACGCGCAACTGATTTCCAAAATTCATCTTTCTCGTGTTAGGATGGAACTTACGACTCCTGGTTTATTAGACCAGTGCTCCACCACTGAGCTAAAGAGGCGCGGCCTAGCGGTACTCTTGGGTACTTCGTCCTTACGGTCGTCTGCATCATCAGACTTTAGCTGACAACACTTCATATTACCGGCTAATATTTGCAGCTATTTCGACAAATTACTGCTTGGCTACACATCTGACACGTAACCGATGTGCTCTCCAAACAACAACACTTGCATTTCAGAACATGTCTTTCACACATATCTACAAAATCACCTTCACCTTCAAATACAGTTTCCTTGCGACTGACAGAGACGTAGGCAAAGTTTAAAGTTGCTATTTCCATTAAATCTCGTTAATCAGAAAAACGGTAATTTACACCTGCAGCGGAACAAAATTCCGTTCCGCCCAGCGTCTGGCTCGAACCCACGATCCTGGGACTAAGAGTCTGACGCTCTACCGACTGAGCTAGCCGGCTACCTCGGTGAATACCTGCCGGGTAGCACGTCATACAGTACTCGTTTGGGTTGGGTGGTCCCATATAGAATCTCTCCATGATGCCTAATGTTTTCCTAACGTCACACTCGTCACGTACTTCACTTTTATGTCATAATCATTTCTGAGAGGTAAAGAAATTGCATGACAACATGCAGAGCTAGTGGCGTCAAAATTAACACACATACTTTATGTGACTGAAAAGCCGAACGAGTTACTTTCCGACGTTGTTTTAGATGTGCAAGTGATAGTCAGAACTCGCTGTGTCGGCACTCTGCCGACCATTTCGCTAGTTAACACCGGTCTTGTTGTGTGTGTTTCAAGCTCAAGAGCATCTCCAAGCAAAAAATGGTCAACAGCAACATTCAGACGGTTTCGTACTGCTCAATTGCTACATTAAAACGTTATGTTTCTTTTTCAGAACTGGAAAAATACAAGCGTGACAGCATTCGAACCTGTAATCTTCAGATCCCAAGTCCGACGCCTTATCCATTAGGCCACACGGTCACTGACGACCAACATTTACATGTATACGACTCATCTCGAAACGCTCACACCCCTGAGGATTTGTGTTTTCGTTCTACACAGCCGCTGCCCCTTGCTCTTTCCCACCCATTCGTTACATTCAACCTCTGACGAGACCGACCAAATATAGACAGAGAAACAAGACCACACACTTTGTGCATTCGGAATCGAAGACAGGGCGTCCCTCGCCGCATTTGCTACGATTGCTATTTGCTACTTCTGCAGAAGCGGCGGCGGCGACGACGACGACGACGACGACGACCGCGAGAGGCTCTGTGATATGTGAGAAATACATCTATAAAATGTAATTCAGACTGCCTCGTCCCACCTTATGCTGTACCGCTTTGGCAAATGCTTTATCTGCGCCATTCGCCTTAATCGCATGTGAGAGTAATTCTTAAAAAAACGCCTGTCGCTAATTGTTCGTCATCACAGGTACTGTTTGCTATACGGCCACGACGCGCAACTGATTTCCAAAATTCATCTTTCTCGTGTTAGGATGGAACTTACGACTCCTGGTTTATTAGACCAGTGCTCCACCACTGAGCTAAAGAGGCGCGGCCTAGCGGTACTCTTGGGTACTTCGTCCTTACGGTCGTCTGCATCATCAGACTTTAGCTGACAACACTTCATATTACCGGCTAATATTTGCAGCTATTTCGACAAATTACTGCTTGGCTACACATCTGACACGTAACCGATGTGCTCTCCAAACAACAACACTTGCATTTCAGAACATGTCTTTCACACATATCTACAAAATCACCTTCACCTTCAAATACAGTTTCCTTGCGACTGACAGAGACGTAGGCAAAGTTTAAAGTTGCTATTTCCATTAAATCTCGTTAATCAGAAAAACGGTAATTTACACCTGCAGCGGAACAAAATTCCTTTCCGCCCAGCGTCTGGCTCGAACCCACGACCCTGGGACTAAGAGTCTGACGCTCTACCGACTGAGCTAGCCGGCTACCTCGGTAAATACCTGCCGGGTAGCACGTCATACAGTACTCGTTTGGGTTGGGTGGTCCCATATAGAATCTCTCCATGATGCCTAATGTTTTCCTAACGTCACACTCGTCACGTACTTCACTTTTATGTCATAATCATTTCTGAGAGGTAAAGAAATTGCATGACAACATGCAGAGCTAGTGGCGTCAAAATTAACACACATACTTTATGTGACTGAAAAGCCGAACGAGTTACTTTCCGACGTTGTTTTAGATGTGCAAGTGATAGTCAGAACTCGCTGTGTCGGCACTCTGCCGACCATTTCGCTAGTTAACACCGGTCTTGTTGTGTGTGTTTCAAGCTCAAGAGCATCTCCAAGCAAAAAATGGTCAACAGCAACATTCAGACGGTTTCGTACTGCTCAATTGCTACATTAAAACGTTATGTTTCTTTTTCAGAACTGGAAAAATACAAGCGTGACAGCATTCGAACCTGTAATCTTCAGATCCCAAGTCCGACGCCTTATCCATTAGGCCACACGGTCACTGACGACCAACATTTACATGTATACGACTCATCTCGAAACGCTCACACCCCTGAGGATTTGTGTTTTCGTTCTACACAGCCGCTGCCCCTTGCTCTTTCCCACCCATTCGTTACATTCAACCTCTGACGAGACCGACCAAATATAGACTGAGAAACAAGACCACACACTTTGTGCATTCGGAATCGAAGGCAGGGCGTCCCTCGCCGCATTTGCTACGATTGCTATTTGCTACTTCTGCAGAAGCGGCGGCGGCGACGACGACGACGACGACCGCGAGAGGCTCTGTGATATGTGAGAAATACATCTATAAAATGTAATTCAGACTGCCTCGTCCCACCTTATGCTGTACCGGTTTGGCAAATGCTTTATCTGCGCCATTCGCCTTAATCGCATCTGAGAGTAATTCTTAAAAAAACGCCTGTCGCTAATTGTTCGTCATCACAGGTACTGTTTGCTATACGGCCACGACGCGCAACTGATTTCCAAAATTCATCTTTCTCGTGTTAGGATGGAACTTACGACTCCTGGTTTATTAGACCAGTGCTCCACCACTGAGCTAAAGAGGCGCGGCCTAGCGGTACTCTTGGGTACTTCGTCCTTACGGTCGTCTGCATCATCAGACTTTAGCTGACAACACTTCATATTACCGGCTAATATTTGCAGCTATTTCGACAAATTACTGCTTGGCTACACATCTGACACGTAACCGATGTGCTCTCCAAACAACAACACTTGCATTTCAGAACATGTCTTTCACACACATCTACAAAATCACCTTCACCTTCAAATACAGTTTCCTTGCGACTGACAGAGACGTAGGCAAAGTTTAAAGTTGCTATTTCCATTAAATCTCGTTAATCAGAAAAACGGTAATTTACACCTGCAGCGGAACAAAATTCCGTTCCGCCCAGCGTCTGGCTTGAACCCACGACCCTGGGACTAAGAGTCTGACGCTCTACCGACTGAGCTAGCCGGCTACCTCGGTGGATACCTGCCGGGTAGCACGTCATACAGTACTCGTTTGGGTTGGGTGGTCCCATATAGAATCTCTCCATGATGCCTAATGTTTTCCTAACGTCACACTCGTCACGTACTTCACTTTTATGTCATAATCATTTCTGAGAGGTAAAGAAATTGCATGACAACATGCAGAGCTAGTGGCGTCAAAATTAACACACATACTTTATGTGACTGAAAAGCCGAACGAGTTACTTTCCGACGTTGTTTTAGATGTGCAAGTGATAGTCAGAACTCGCTGTGTCGGCACTCTGCCGACCATTTCGCTAGTTAACACCGGTCTTGTTGTGTGTGTTTCAAGCTCAAGAGCATCTCCAAGCAAAAAATGGTCAACAGCAACATTCAGACGGTTTCGTACTGCTCAATTGCTACATTAAAACGTTATGTTTCTTTTTCAGAACTGGAAAAATACAAGCGTGACAGCATTCGAACCTGTAATCTTCAGATCCGAAGTCCGACGCCTTATCCATTAGGCCACACGGTCACTGACGACCAACATTTACATGTATACGACTCATCTCGAAACGCTCACACCCCTGACGATTTGTGTTTTCGTTCTACACAGCCGCTGCCCCTTGCTCTTTCCCACCCATTCGTTACATTCAACCTCTGACGAGACCGACCAAATATAGACTGAGAAACAAGACCACACACTTTGTGCATTCGGAATCGAAGGCAGGGCGTCCCTCGCCGCATTTGCTACGATTGCTATTTGCTACTTCTGCAGAAGCGGCGGCGGCGACGACGACGACGACGACGACGACGACGACGACGACGACCGCGAGAGGCTCTGTGATATGTGAGAAATACATCTATAAAATGTAATTCAGACTGCCTCGTCCCACCTTATGCTGTACCGCTTTGGCAAATGCTTTATCTGCGCCATTCGCCTTAATCGCATCTGAGAGTAATTCTTAAAAAAACGCCTGTCGCTAATTGTTCGTCATCACAGGTACTGTTTGCTATACGGCCACGACGCGCAACTGATTTCCAAAATTCATCTTTCTCGTGTTAGGATGGAACTTACGACTCCTGGTTTATTAGACCAGTGCTCCACCACTGAGCTAAAGAGGCGCGGCCTAGCGGTACTCTTGGGTACTTCGTCCTTACGGTCGTCTGCATCATCAGACTTTAGCTGACAACACTTCATATTACCGGCTAATATTTGCAGCTATTTCGACAAATTACTGCTTGGCTACACATCTGACACGTAACCGATGTGCTCTCCAAACAACAACACTTGCATTTCAGAACATGTCTTTCACACATATCTACAAAATCACCTTCACCTTCAAATACAGTTTCCTTGCGACTGACAGAGACGTAGGCAAACTTTAAAGTTGCTATTTCCATTAAACCTCGTTAATCAGAAAAACGGTAATTTACACCTGCAGCGGAACAAAATTCCGTTCCGCCCAGCGTCTGGCTCGAACCCACGACCCTGGGACTAAGAGACTGACGCTCTACCGACTGAGCTAGCCGGCTACCTCGGTGAATACCTGCCGGGTAGCACGTCATACAGTACTCGTTTGGGTTGGGTGGTCCCATATAGAATCTCTCCATGATGCCTAATGTTTTCCTAACGTCACACTCGTCACGTACTTCACGTTTATGTCATAATCATTTCTGAGAGGTAAAGAAATTGCATGACAACATGCAGAGCTAGTGGCGTCAAAATTAACACACATACTTTATGTGACTGAAAAGCCGAACGAGTTACTTTCCGACGTTGTTTTAGATGTGCAAGTGATAGTCAGAACTCGCTGTGTCGGCACTCTGCCGACCATTTCGCTAGTTAACACCGGTCTTGTTGTGTGTGTTTCAAGCTCAAGAGCATCTCCAAGCAAAAAATGGTCAACAGCAACATTCAGACGGTTTCGTACTGCTCAATTGCTACATTAAAACGTTATGTTTCTTTTTCAGAACTGGAAAAATACAAGCGTGACAGCATTCGAACCTGTAATCTTCAGATCCCAAGTCCGACGCCTTATCCATTAGGCCACACGGTCACTGACGACCAACATTTACATGTATACGACTCATCTCGAAACGCTCACACCCCTGAGGATTTGTGTTTTCGTTCTACACAGCCGCTGCCCCTTGCTCTTTCCCACCCATTCGTTACATTCAACCTCTGACGAGACCGACCAAATATAGACTGAGAAACAAGACCACACACTTTGTGCATTCGGAATCGAAGGCAGGGCGTCCCTCGCCGCATTTGCTACGATTGCTATTTGCTACTTCTGCAGAAGCGGCGGCGGCGACGACGACGACGACGACGACGACGACGACGACGACGACGACGACGACCGCGAGAGGCTCTGTGATATGTGAGAAATACATCTATAAAATGTAATTCAGACTGCCTCGTCCCACCTTATGCTGTACCGCTTTGGCAAATGCTTTATCTGCGCCATTCGCCTTAATCGCATCTGAGAGTAATTCTTAAAAAAACGCCTGTCGCTAATTGTTCGTCATCACAGGTACTGTTTGCTATACGGCCACGACGCGCAACTGATTTCCAAAATTCATCTTTCTCGTGTTAGGATGGAACTTACGACTCCTGGTTTATTAGACCAGTGCTCCACCACTGAGCTAAAGAGGCGCGGCCTAGCGGTACTCTTGGGTACTTCGTCCTTACGGTCGTCTGCATCATCAGACTTTAGCTGACAACACTTCATATTACCGGCTAATATTTGCAGCTATTTCGACAAATTACTGCTTGGCTACACATCTGACACGTAACCGATGTGCTCTCCAAACAACAACACTTGCATTTCAGAACATGTCTTTCACACATATCTACAAAATCACCTTCACCTTCAAATACAGTTTCCTTGCGACTGACAGAGACGTAGGCAAAGTTTAAAGTTGCTATTTCCATTAAATCTCGTTAATCAGAAAAACGGTAATTTACACCTGCAGCGGAACAAAATTCCGTTCCGCCCAGCGTCTGGCTCGAACCCACGACCCTGGGACTAAGAGACTGACGCTCTACCGACTGAGCTAGCCGGCTACCTCGGTGAATACCTGCCGGGTAGCACGTCATACAGTACTCGTTTGGGTTGGGTGGTCCCATATAGAATCTCTCCATGATGCCTAATGTTTTCCTAACGTCACACTCGTCACGTACTTCACGTTTATGTCATAATCATTTCTGAGAGGTAAAGAAATTGCATGACAACATGCAGAGCTAGTGGCGTCAAAATTAACACACATACTTTATGTGACTGAAAAGCCGAACGAGTTACTTTCCGACGTTGTTTTAGATGTGCAAGTGATAGTCAGAACTCGCTGTGTCGGCACTCTGCCGACCATTTCGCTAGTTAACACCGGTCTTGTTGTGTGTGTTTCAAGCTCAAGAGCATCTCCAAGCAAAAAATGGTCAACAGCAACATTCAGACGGTTTCGTACTGCTCAATTGCTACATTAAAACGTTATGTTTCTTTTTCAGAACTGGAAAAATACAAGCGTGACAGCATTCGAACCTGTAATCTTCAGATCCCAAGTCCGACGCCTTATCCATTAGGCCACACGGTCACTGACGACCAACATTTACATGTATACGACTCATCTCGAAACGCTCACACCCCTGAGGATTTGTGTTTTCGTTCTACACAGCCGCTGCCCCTTGCTCTTTCCCACCCATTCGTTACATTCAACCTCTGACGAGACCGACCAAATATAGACTGAGAAACAAGACCACACACTTTGTGCATTCGGAATCGAAGGCAGGGCGTCCCTCGCCGCATTTGCTACGATTGCTATTTGCTACTTCTGCAGAAGCGGCGACGACGACGACGACGACGACGACGACGACGACGACGACCGCGAGAGGCTCTGTGATATGTGAGAAATACATCTATAAAATGTAATTCAGACTGCCACGTCCCACCTTATGCCTTACCGGTTTGGCAAATGCTTTATCTGCGCCATTCGCCTTAATCGCATCTGAGAGTAATTCTTAAAAAAACGCCTGTCGCTAATTGTTCGTCATCACAGGTACTGTTTGCTATACGGCCACGACGCGCAACTGATTTCCAAAATTCATCTTTCTCGTGTTAGGATGGAACTTACGACTCCTGGTTTATTAGACCAGTGCTCCACCACTGAGCTAAAGAGGGGCGGCCTAGCGGTACTCTTGGGTACTTCGTCCTTACGGTCGTCTGCATCATCAGACTTTAGCTGACAACACTTCATATTACCGGCTAATATTTGCAGCTATTTCGACAAATTACTGCTTGGCTACACATCTGACACGTAACCGATGTGCTCTCCAAACAACAACACTTGCATTTCAGAACATGTCTTTCACACATATCTACAAAATCACCTTCACCTTCAAATACAGTTTCCTTGCGACTGACAGAGACGTAGGCAAAGTTTAAAGTTGCTATTTCCATTAAATCTCGTTAATCAGAAAAACCGTAATTTACACCTGCAGCGGAACAAAATTCCGTTCCGCCCAGCGTCTGGCTCGAACCCACGACCCTGGGACTAAGAGTCTGACGCTCTACCGACTGAGCTAGCCGGCTACCTCGGTGAATACCTGCCGGGTAGCACGTCATACAGTACTCGTTTGGGTTGGGTGGTCCCATATAGAATCTCTCCATGATGCCTAATGTTTTCCTAACGTCACACTCGTCACGTACTTCACTTTTATGTCATAATCATTTCTGAGAGGTAAAGAAATTGCATGACAACATGCAGAGCTAGTGGCGTCAAAATTAACACACATACTTTATGTGACTGAAAAGCCGAACGAGTTACTTTCCGACGTTGTTTTAGATGTGCAAGTGATAGTCAGAACTCGCTGTGTCGGCACTCTGCCGACCATTTCGCTAGTTAACACCGGTCTTGTTGTGTGTGTTTCAAGCTCAAGAGCATCTCCAAGCAAAAAATGGTCAACAGCAACATTCAGACGGTTTCGTACTGCTCAATTGCTACATTAAAACGTTATGTTTCTTTTTCAGAACTGGAAAAATACAAGCGTGACAGCATTCGAACCTGTAATCTTCAGATCCCAAGTCCGACGCCTTATCCATTAGGCCACACGGTCACTGACGACCAACATTTACATGTATACGACTCATCTCGAAACGCTCACACCCCTGAGGATTTGTGTTTTCGTTCTACACAGCCGCTGCCCCTTGCTCTTTCCCACCCATTCGTTACATTCAACCTCTGACGAGACCGACCAAATATAGACTGAGAAACAAGACCACACACTTTGTGCATTCGGAATCGAAGGCAGGGCGTCCCTCGCCGCATTTGCTACGATTGCTATTTGCTACTTCTGCAGAAGCGGCGGCGGCGACGACGACGACGACGACGACGACGACGACCGCGAGAGGCTCTGTGATATGTGAGAAATACATCTATAAAATGTAATTCAGACTGCCACGTCCCACCTTATGCCTTACCGGTTTGGCAAATGCTTTATCTGCGCCATTCGCCTTAATCGCATCTGAGAGTAATTCTTAAAAAAACGCCTGTCGCTAATTGTTCGTCATCACAGGTACTGTTTGCTATACGGCCACGACGCGCAACTGATTTCCAAAATTCATCTTTCTCGTGTTAGGATGGAACTTACGACTCCTGGTTTATTAGACCAGTGCTCCACCACTGAGCTAAAGAGGCGCGGCCTAGCGGTACTCTTGGTACTTCGTCCTTACGGTCGTCTGCATCATCAGACTTTAGCTGACAACACTTCATATTACCGGCTAATATTTGCAGCTATTTCGACAAATTACTGCTTGGCTACACATCTGACACGTAACCGATGTGCTCTCCAAACAACAACACTTGCATTTCAGAACATGTCTTTCACACATATCTACAAAATTACCTTCACCTTCAAATACAGTTTCCTTGCGACTGACAGAGACGTAGGCAAAGTGTAAAGTTGCTATTTCCATTAAATCTCGTTAATCAGAAAAACGGTAATTTACACCTGCAGCGGAACAAAATTCCGTTCCGCCCAGCGTCTGGCTCGAACCCACGACCCTGGGACTAAGAGTCTGACGCTCTACCGACTGAGCTAGCCGGCTACCTCGGTGAATACCTGCCGGGTAGCACGTCATACAGTACTCGTTTGGTTTGGGTGGTCCCATATAGAATCTCTCCATGATGCCTAATGTTTTCCTAACGTCACACTCGTCACGTACTTCACTTTTATGTCATAATCATTTCTGAGAGGTAAAGAAATTGCATGACAACATGCAGAGCTAGTGGCGTCAAAATTAACACACATACTTTATGTGACTGAAAAGCCGAACGAGTTACTTTCCGACGTTGTTTTAGATGTGCAAGTGATAGTCAGAACTCGCTGTGTCGGCACTCTGCCGACCATTTCGCTAGTTAACACCGGTCTTGTTGTGTGTGTTTCAAGCTCAAGAGCATCTCCAAGCAAAAAATGGTCAACAGCAACATTCAGACGGTTTCGTACTGCTCAATTGCTACATTAAAACGTTATGTTTCTTTTTCAGAACTGGAAAAATACAAGCGTGACAGCATTCGAACCTGTAATCTTCAGATCCCAAGTCCGACGCCTTATCCATTGGGCCACACGGTCACTGACGACCAACATTTACATGTATACGACTCATCTCGAAACGCTCACACCCCTGAGGATTTGTGTTTTCGTTCTACACAGCCGCTGCCCCTTGCTCTTTCCCACCCATTCGTTACATTCAACCTCTGACGAGACCGACCAAATATAGACTGAGAAACAAGACCACACACTTTGTGCATTCGGAATCGAAGGCAGGGCGTCCCTCGCCGCATTTGCTACGATTGCTATTTGCTACTTCTGCAGAAGCGGCGGCGGCGACGACGACGACGACGACGACGACGACGACCGCGAGAGGCTCTGTGATATGTGAGAAATACATCTATAAAATGTAATTCAGACTGCCACGTCCCACCTTATGCCTTACCGGTTTGGCAAATGCTTTATCTGCGCCATTCGCCTTAATCGCATCTGAGAGTAATTCTTAAAAAAACGCCTGTCGCTAATTGTTCGTCATCACAGGTACTGTTTGCTATACGGCCACGACGCGCAACTGATTTCCAAAATTCATCTTTCTCGTGTTAGGATGGAACTTACGACTCCTGGTTTATTAGACCAGTGCTCCACCACTGAGCTAAAGAGGCGCGGCCTAGCGGTACTCTTGGGTACTTCGTCCTTACGGTCGTCTGCATCATCAGACTTTAGCTGACAACACTTCATATTACCGGCTAATATTTGCAGCTATTTCGACAAATTACTGCTTGGCTACACATCTGACACGTAACCGATGTGCTCTCCAAACAACAACACTTGCATTTCAGAACATGTCTTTCACACATATCTACAAAATCACCTTCACCTTCAAATACAGTTTCCTTGCGACTGACAGAGACGTAGGCAAAGTTTAAAGTTGCTATTTCCATTAAATCTCGTTAATCAGAAAAACGGTAATTTACACCTGCAGCGGAACAAAATTCCGTTCCGCCCAGCGTCTGGCTCGAACCCACGACCCTGGGACTAAGAGTCTGACGCTCTACCGACTGAGCTAGCCGGCTACCTCGGTGAATACCTGCCGGGTAGCACGTCATACAGTACTCGTTTGGGTTGGGTGGTCCCATATAGAATCTCTCCATGATGCCTAATGTTTTCCTAACGTCACACTCGTCACGTACTTCACTTTTATGTCATAATCATTTCTGAGAGGTAAAGAAATTGCATGACAACATGCAGAGCTAGTGGCGTCAAAATTAACACACATACTTTATGTGACTGAAAAGCCGAACGAGTTACTTTCCGACGTTGTTTTAGATGTGCAAGTGATAGTCAGAACTCGCTGTGTCGGCACTCTGCCGACCATTTCGCTAGTTAACACCGGTCTTGTTGTGTGTGTTTCAAGCTCAAGAGCATCTCCAAGCAAAAAATGGTCAACAGCAACATTCAGACGGTTTCGTACTGCTCAATTGCTACATTAAAACGTTATGTTTCTTTTTCAGAACTGGAAAAATACAAGCGTGACAGCATTCGAACCTGTAATCTTCAGATCCCAAGTCCGACGCCTTATCCATTAGGCCACACGGTCACTGACGACCAACATTTACATGTATACGACTCATCTCGAAACGCTCACACCCCTGAGGATTTGTGTTTTCGTTCTACACAGCCGCTGCCCCTTGCTCTTTCCCACCCATTCGTTACATTCAACCTCTGACGAGACCGACCAAATATAGACTGAGAAACAAGACCACACACTTTGTGCATTCGGAATCGAAGGCAGGGCGTCCCTCGCCGCATTTGCTACGATTGCTATTTGCTACTTCTGCAGAAGCGGCGGCGGCGACGACGACGACCACGACGACGACCGCGAGATGCTCTGTGATATGTGAGAAATACATCTATAAAATGTAATTCAGACTGCCTCGTCCCACCTTATGCTGTACCGCTTTGGCAAATGCTTTATCTGCGCCATTCGCCTTAATCGCATCTGAGAGTAATTCTTAAAAAAACGCCTGTCGCTAATTGTTCGTCATCACAGGTACTGTTTGCTATACGGCCACGACGCGCAACTGATTTCCAAAATTCATCTTTCTCGTGTTAGGATGGAACTTACGACTCCTGGTTTATTAGACCAGTGCTCCACCACTGAGCTAAAGAGGCGCGGCCTAGCGGTACTCTTGGGTACTTCGTCCTTACGGTCGTCTGCATCATCAGACTTTAGCTGACAACACTTCATATTACCGGCTAATATTTGCAGCTATTTCGACAAATTACTGCTTGGCTACACATCTGACACGTAACCGATGTGCTCTCCAAACAACAACACTTGCATTTCAGAACATGTCTTTCACACATATCTACAAAATCACCTTCACCTTCAAATACAGTTTCCTTGCGACTGACAGAGACGTAGGCAAAGTTTAAAGTTGCTATTTCCATTAAATCTCGTTAATCAGAAAAACGGTAATTTACACCTGCAGCGGAACAAAATTCCGTTCCGCCCAGCGTCTGGCTCGAACCCACGACCCTGGGATTAAGAGTCTGACGCTCTACCGACTGAGCTAGCCGGCTACCTCGGTGAATACTTGCCGGGTAGCACGTCATACAGTACTCGTTTGGGTTGGGTGGTCCCATATAGAATCTCTCCATGATGCCTAATGTTTTCCTAACGTCACACTCGTCACGTACTTCACTTTTATGTCATAATCATTTCTGAGAGGTAAAGAAATTGCATGACAACATGCAGAGCTAGTGGCGTCAAAATTAACACACATACTTTATGTGAGTGAAAAGCCGAACGAGTTACTTTCCGACGTTGTTTTAGATGTGCAAGTGATAGTCAGAACTCGCTGTGTCGGCACTCTGCCGACCATTTCGCTAGTTAACACCGGTCTTGTTGTGTGTGTTTCAAGCTCAAGAGCATCTCCAAGCAAAAAATGGTCAACAGCAACATTCAGACAGTTTCGTACTGCTCAATTGCTACATTAAAACGTTATGTTTCTTTTTCAGAACTGGAAAAATACAAGCGTGACAGCATTCGAACCTGTAATCTTCAGATCCCAAGTCCGACGCCTTATCCATTAGGCCACACGGTCACTGACGACCAACATTTACATGTATACGACTCATCTCGAAACGCTCACACCCCTGAGGATTTGTGTTTTCGTTCTACACAGCCGCTGCCCCTTGCTCTTTCCCACCCATTCGTTACATTCAACCTCTGACGAGACCGACCAAATATAGACTGAGAAACAAGACCACACACTTTGTGCATTCGGAATCGAAGGCAGGGCGTCCCTCGCCGCATTTGCTACGATTGCTATTTGCTACTTCTGCAGAAGCGGCGGCGGCGGCGGCGACGACGACGACGACGACGACGACGACCACGAGAGGCTCTGTGATATGTGAGAAATACATCTATAAAATGTAATTCAGACTGCCTCGTCCCACCTTATGCTGTAGCGGTTTGGCAAATGCTTTATCTGCGCCATTCGCCTTAATCGCATCTGAGAGTAATTCTTAAAAAAACGCCTGTCGCTAATTGTTCGTCATCACAGATACTGTTTGCTATACGGCCACGACGCGCAACTGATTTCCAAAATTCATCTTTCTCGTGTTAGGATGGAACTTACGACTCCTGGTTTATTAGACCAGTGCTCCACCACTGAGCTAAAGAGGCGCGGCCTAGCGGTACTCTTGGGTACTTCGTCCTTACGGTCGTCTGCATCATCAGACTTTAGCTGACAACACTTCATATTACCGGCTAATATTTGCAGCTATTTCGACAAATTACTGCTTGGCTACACATCTGACACGTAACCGATGTGCTCTCCAAACAACAACACTTGCATTTCAGAACATGTCTTTCACACATATCTACAAAATCACCTTCACCTTCAAATACAGTTTCCTTGCGACTGACAGAGACGTAGGCAAAGTTTAAAGTTGCTATTTCCATTAAATCTCGTTAATCAGAAAAACGGTAATTTACACCTGCAGCGGAACAAAATTCCGTTCCGCCCAGCGTCTGGCTCGAACCCACGTCCCTGGGATTAAGAGTCTGACGCTCTACCGACTGAGCTAGCCGGCTACCTCGGTGAATACCTGCCGGGTAGCACGTCACACAGTACTCGTTTGGGTTGGGTGGTCCCATACAGAATCTCTCCATGATGCCTAATGTTTTCCTAACGTCACACTCGTCACGTACTTCACTTTTATGTCATAATCATTTCTGAGAGGTAAAGAAATTGCATGACAACATGCAGAGCTAGTGGCGTCAAAATTAACACATACACTTTATGTGACTGAAAAGCCGAACGAGTTACTTTCCGACGTTGTTTTAGATGTGCAAGTGATAGCCAGAACTCGCTGTGTCGGCACTCTGCCGACCATTTCGCTAGTTAACACCGGTCTTGTTGTGTGTGTTTCAAGCTCAAGAGCATCTCCAAGCAAAAAATGGTCAACAGCAACATTCAGACGGTTTCGTACTGCTCAATTGCTACATTAAAACGTTATGTTTCTTTTTCAGAACTGGAGAAATACAAGCGTGACAGCATTCGAACCTGTAATCTTCAGATCCCAAGTCCGACGCCTTATCCATTAGGCCACACGGTCACTGACGACCAACATTTACATGTATACGACTCATCTCGAAACGCTCACACCCCTGAGGATTTGTGTTTTCGTTCTACACAGCCGCTGCCCCTTGCTCTTTCCCACCCATTCGTTACATTCAACCTCTGACGAGACCGACCAAATATTGACTGAGAAACAAGACCACACACTTTGTGCATTCGGAATCGAAGGCAGGGCGTCCCTCGCCGCATTTGCTACGATTGCTATTTGCTACTTCTGCAGAAGCGGCGACGACGACGACGACGACGACGACGACGACGACGACGACCGCGAGAGGCTCTGTGATATGTGAGAAATACATCTATAAAATGTAATTCAGACTGCCACGTCCCACCTTATGCCTTACCGGTTTGGCAAATGCTTTATCTGCGCCATTCGCCTTAATCGCATCTGAGAGTAATTCTTAAAAAAACGCCTGTCGCTAATTGTTCGTCATCACAGGTACTGTTTGCTATACGGCCACGACGCGCAACTGATTTCCAAAATTCATCTTTCTCGTGTTAGGATGGAACTTACGACTCCTGGTTTATTAGACCAGTGCTCCACCACTGAGCTAAAGAGGGGCGGCCTAGCGGTACTCTTGGGTACTTCGTCCTTACGGTCGTCTGCATCATCAGACTTTAGCTGACAACACTTCATATTACCGGCTAATATTTGCAGCTATTTCGACAAATTACTGCTTGGCTACACATCTGACACGTAACCGATGTGCTCTCCAAACAACAACACTTGCATTTCAGAACATGTCTTTCACACATATCTACAAAATCACCTTCACCTTCAAATACAGTTTCCTTGCGACTGACAGAGACGTAGGCAAAGTTTAAAGTTGCTATTTCCATTAAATCTCGTTAATCAGAAAAACCGTAATTTACACCTGCAGCGGAACAAAATTCCGTTCCGCCCAGCGTCTGGCTCGAACCCACGACCCTGGGACTAAGAGTCTGACGCTCTACCGACTGAGCTAGCCGGCTACCTCGGTGAATACCTGCCGGGTAGCACGTCATACAGTACTCGTTTGGGTTGGGTGGTCCCATATAGAATCTCTCCATGATGCCTAATGTTTTCCTAACGTCACACTCGTCACGTACTTCACTTTTATGTCATAATCATTTCTGAGAGGTAAAGAAATTGCATGACAACATGCAGAGCTAGTGGCGTCAAAATTAACACACATACTTTATGTGACTGAAAAGCCGAACGAGTTACTTTCCGACGTTGTTTTAGATGTGCAAGTGATAGTCAGAACTCGCTGTGTCGGCACTCTGCCGACCATTTCGCTAGTTAACACCGGTCTTGTTGTGTGTGTTTCAAGCTCAAGAGCATCTCCAAGCAAAAAATGGTCAACAGCAACATTCAGACGGTTTCGTACTGCTCAATTGCTACATTAAAACGTTATGTTTCTTTTTCAGAACTGGAAAAATACAAGCGTGACAGCATTCGAACCTGTAATCTTCAGATCCCAAGTCCGACGCCTTATCCATTAGGCCACACGGTCACTGACGACCAACATTTACATGTATACGACTCATCTCGAAACGCTCACACCCCTGAGGATTTGTGTTTTCGTTCTACACAGCCGCTGCCCCTTGCTCTTTCCCACCCATTCGTTACATTCAACCTCTGACGAGACCGACCAAATATAGACTGAGAAACAAGACCACACACTTTGTGCATTCGGAATCGAAGGCAGGGCGTCCCTCGCCGCATTTGCTACGATTGCTATTTGCTACTTCTGCAGAAGCGGCGGCGGCGACGACGACGACGACGACGACGACGACGACCGCGAGAGGCTCTGTGATATGTGAGAAATACATCTATAAAATGTAATTCAGACTGCCACGTCCCACCTTATGCCTTACCGGTTTGGCAAATGCTTTATCTGCGCCATTCGCCTTAATCGCATCTGAGAGTAATTCTTAAAAAAACGCCTGTCGCTAATTGTTCGTCATCACAGGTACTGTTTGCTATACGGCCACGACGCGCAACTGATTTCCAAAATTCATCTTTCTCGTGTTAGGATGGAACTTACGACTCCTGGTTTATTAGACCAGTGCTCCACCACTGAGCTAAAGAGGCGCGGCCTAGCGGTACTCTTGGTACTTCGTCCTTACGGTCGTCTGCATCATCAGACTTTAGCTGACAACACTTCATATTACCGGCTAATATTTGCAGCTATTTCGACAAATTACTGCTTGGCTACACATCTGACACGTAACCGATGTGCTCTCCAAACAACAACACTTGCATTTCAGAACATGTCTTTCACACATATCTACAAAATTACCTTCACCTTCAAATACAGTTTCCTTGCGACTGACAGAGACGTAGGCAAAGTGTAAAGTTGCTATTTCCATTAAATCTCGTTAATCAGAAAAACGGTAATTTACACCTGCAGCGGAACAAAATTCCGTTCCGCCCAGCGTCTGGCTCGAACCCACGACCCTGGGACTAAGAGTCTGACGCTCTACCGACTGAGCTAGCCGGCTACCTCGGTGAATACCTGCCGGGTAGCACGTCATACAGTACTCGTTTGGTTTGGGTGGTCCCATATAGAATCTCTCCATGATGCCTAATGTTTTCCTAACGTCACACTCGTCACGTACTTCACTTTTATGTCATAATCATTTCTGAGAGGTAAAGAAATTGCATGACAACATGCAGAGCTAGTGGCGTCAAAATTAACACACATACTTTATGTGACTGAAAAGCCGAACGAGTTACTTTCCGACGTTGTTTTAGATGTGCAAGTGATAGTCAGAACTCGCTGTGTCGGCACTCTGCCGACCATTTCGCTAGTTAACACCGGTCTTGTTGTGTGTGTTTCAAGCTCAAGAGCATCTCCAAGCAAAAAATGGTCAACAGCAACATTCAGACGGTTTCGTACTGCTCAATTGCTACATTAAAACGTTATGTTTCTTTTTCAGAACTGGAAAAATACAAGCGTGACAGCATTCGAACCTGTAATCTTCAGATCCCAAGTCCGACGCCTTATCCATTGGGCCACACGGTCACTGACGACCAACATTTACATGTATACGACTCATCTCGAAACGCTCACACCCCTGAGGATTTGTGTTTTCGTTCTACACAGCCGCTGCCCCTTGCTCTTTCCCACCCATTCGTTACATTCAACCTCTGACGAGACCGACCAAATATAGACTGAGAAACAAGACCACACACTCTGTGCATTCGGAATCGAAGGCAGGGCGTCCCTCGCCGCATTTGCTACGATTGCTATTTGAACTTCTGCAGAAGCGGCGGCGGCGACGACGACGACGACGACGACGACGACGACCGCGAGAGGCTCTGTGATATGTGAGAAATACATCTATAAAATGTAATTCAGACTGCCACGTCCCACCTTATGCCTTACCGGTTTGGCAAATGCTTTATCTGCGCCATTCGCCTTAATCGCATCTGAGAGTAATTCTTAAAAAAACGCCTGTCGCTAATTGTTCGTCATCACAGGTACTGTTTGCTATACGGCCACGACGCGCAACTGATTTCCAAAATTCATCTTTCTCGTGTTAGGATGGAACTTACGACTCCTGGTTTATTAGACCAGTGCTCCACCACTGAGCTAAAGAGGCGCGGCCTAGCGGTACTCTTGGGTACTTCGTCCTTACGGTCGTCTGCATCATCAGACTTTAGCTGACAACACTTCATATTACCGGCTAATATTTGCAGCTATTTCGACAAATTACTGCTTGGCTACACATCTGACACGTAACCGATGTGCTCTCCAAACAACAACACTTGCATTTCAGAACATGTCTTTCACACATATCTACAAAATCACCTTCACCTTCAAATACAGTTTCCTTGCGACTGACAGAGACGTAGGCAAAGTTTAAAGTTGCTATTTCCATTAAATCTCGTTAATCAGAAAAACGGTAATTTACACCTGCAGCGGAACAAAATTCCGTTCCGCCCAGCGTCTGGCTCGAACCCACGACCCTGGGACTAAGAGTCTGACGCTCTACCGACTGAGCTAGCCGGCTACCTCGGTGAATACCTGCCGGGTAGCACGTCATACAGTACTCGTTTGGGTTGGGTGGTCCCATATAGAATCTCTCCATGATGCCTAATGTTTTCCTAACGTCACACTCGTCACGTACTTCACTTTTATGTCATAATCATTTCTGAGAGGTAAAGAAATTGCATGACAACATGCAGAGCTAGTGGCGTCAAAATTAACACACATACTTTATGTGACTGAAAAGCCGAACGAGTTACTTTCCGACGTTGTTTTAGATGTGCAAGTGATAGTCAGAACTCGCTGTGTCGGCACTCTGCCGACCATTTCGCTAGTTAACACCGGTCTTGTTGTGTGTGTTTCAAGCTCAAGAGCATCTCCAAGCAAAAAATGGTCAACAGCAACATTCAGACGGTTTCGTACTGCTCAATTGCTACATTAAAACGTTATGTTTCTTTTTCAGAACTGGAAAAATACAAGCGTGACAGCATTCGAACCTGTAATCTTCAGATCCCAAGTCCGACGCCTTATCCATTAGGCCACACGGTCACTGACGACCAACATTTACATGTATACGACTCATCTCGAAACGCTCACACCCCTGAGGATTTGTGTTTTCGTTCTACACAGCCGCTGCCCCTTGCTCTTTCCCACCCATTCGTTACATTCAACCTCTGACGAGACCGACCAAATATAGACTGAGAAACAAGACCACACACTTTGTGCATTCGGAATCGAAGGCAGGGCGTCCCTCGCCGCATTTGCTACGATTGCTATTTGCTACTTCTGCAGAAGCGGCGGCGGCGACGACGACGACCACGACGACGACCGCGAGATGCTCTGTGATATGTGAGAAATACATCTATAAAATGTAATTCAGACTGCCTCGTCCCACCTTATGCTGTACCGCTTTGGCAAATGCTTTATCTGCGCCATTCGCCTTAATCGCATCTGAGAGTAATTCTTAAAAAAACGCCTGTCGCTAATTGTTCGTCATCACAGGTACTGTTTGCTATACGGCCACGACGCGCAACTGATTTCCAAAATTCATCTTTCTCGTGTTAGGATGGAACTTACGACTCCTGGTTTATTAGACCAGTGCTCCACCACTGAGCTAAAGAGGCGCGGCCTAGCGGTACTCTTGGGTACTTCGTCCTTACGGTCGTCTGCATCATCAGACTTTAGCTGACAACACTTCATATTACCGGCTAATATTTGCAGCTATTTCGACAAATTACTGCTTGGCTACACATCTGACACGTAACCGATGTGCTCTCCAAACAACAACACTTGCATTTCAGAACATGTCTTTCACACATATCTACAAAATCACCTTCACCTTCAAATACAGTTTCCTTGCGACTGACAGAGACGTAGGCAAAGTTTAAAGTTGCTATTTCCATTAAATCTCGTTAATCAGAAAAACGGTAATTTACACCTGCAGCGGAACAAAATTCCGTTCCGCCCAGCGTCTGGCTCGAACCCACGACCCTGGGATTAAGAGTCTGACGCTCTACCGACTGAGCTAGCCGGCTACCTCGGTGAATACTTGCCGGGTAGCACGTCATACAGTACTCGTTTGGGTTGGGTGGTCCCATATAGAATCTCTCCATGATGCCTAATGTTTTCCTAACGTCACACTCGTCACGTACTTCACTTTTATGTCATAATCATTTCTGAGAGGTAAAGAAATTGCATGACAACATGCAGAGCTAGTGGCGTCAAAATTAACACACATACTTTATGTGAGTGAAAAGCCGAACGAGTTACTTTCCGACGTTGTTTTAGATGTGCAAGTGATAGTCAGAACTCGCTGTGTCGGCACTCTGCCGACCATTTCGCTAGTTAACACCGGTCTTGTTGTGTGTGTTTCAAGCTCAAGAGCATCTCCAAGCAAAAAATGGTCAACAGCAACATTCAGACAGTTTCGTACTGCTCAATTGCTACATTAAAACGTTATGTTTCTTTTTCAGAACTGGAAAAATACAAGCGTGACAGCATTCGAACCTGTAATCTTCAGATCCCAAGTCCGACGCCTTATCCATTAGGCCACACGGTCACTGACGACCAACATTTACATGTATACGACTCATCTCGAAACGCTCACACCCCTGAGGATTTGTGTTTTCGTTCTACACAGCCGCTGCCCCTTGCTCTTTCCCACCCATTCGTTACATTCAACCTCTGACGAGACCGACCAAATATAGACTGAGAAACAAGACCACACACTTTGTGCATTCGGAATCGAAGGCAGGGCGTCCCTCGCCGCATTTGCTACGATTGCTATTTGCTACTTCTGCAGAAGCGGCGGCGGCGGCGGCGACGACGACGACGACGACGACGACGACCACGAGAGGCTCTGTGATATGTGAGAAATACATCTATAAAATGTAATTCAGACTGCCTCGTCCCACCTTATGCTGTAGCGGTTTGGCAAATGCTTTATCTGCGCCATTCGCCTTAATCGCATCTGAGAGTAATTCTTAAAAAAACGCCTGTCGCTAATTGTTCGTCATCACAGATACTGTTTGCTATACGGCCACGACGCGCAACTGATTTCCAAAATTCATCTTTCTCGTGTTAGGATGGAACTTACGACTCCTGGTTTATTAGACCAGTGCTCCACCACTGAGCTAAAGAGGCGCGGCCTAGCGGTACTCTTGGGTACTTCGTCCTTACGGTCGTCTGCATCATCAGACTTTAGCTGACAACACTTCATATTACCGGCTAATATTTGCAGCTATTTCGACAAATTACTGCTTGGCTACACATCTGACACGTAACCGATGTGCTCTCCAAACAACAACACTTGCATTTCAGAACATGTCTTTCACACATATCTACAAAATCACCTTCACCTTCAAATACAGTTTCCTTGCGACTGACAGAGACGTAGGCAAAGTTTAAAGTTGCTATTTCCATTAAATCTCGTTAATCAGAAAAACGGTAATTTACACCTGCAGCGGAACAAAATTCCGTTCCGCCCAGCGTCTGGCTCGAACCCACGTCCCTGGGATTAAGAGTCTGACGCTCTACCGACTGAGCTAGCCGGCTACCTCGGTGAATACCTGCCGGGTAGCACGTCACACAGTACTCGTTTGGGTTGGGTGGTCCCATACAGAATCTCTCCATGATGCCTAATGTTTTCCTAACGTCACACTCGTCACGTACTTCACTTTTATGTCATAATCATTTCTGAGAGGTAAAGAAATTGCATGACAACATGCAGAGCTAGTGGCGTCAAAATTAACACATACACTTTATGTGACTGAAAAGCCGAACGAGTTACTTTCCGACGTTGTTTTAGATGTGCAAGTGATAGCCAGAACTCGCTGTGTCGGCACTCTGCCGACCATTTCGCTAGTTAACACCGGTCTTGTTGTGTGTGTTTCAAGCTCAAGAGCATCTCCAAGCAAAAAATGGTCAACAGCAACATTCAGACGGTTTCGTACTGCTCAATTGCTACATTAAAACGTTATGTTTCTTTTTCAGAACTGGAAAAATACAAGCGTGACAGCATTCGAACCTGTAATCTTCAGATCCCAAGTCCGACGCCTTATCCATTAGGCCACACGGTCACTGACGACCAACATTTACATGTATACGACTCATCTCGAAACGCTCACACCCCTGAGGATTTGTGTTTTCGTTCTACACAGCCGCTGCCCCTTGCTCTTTCCCACCCATTCGTTACATTCAACCTCTGACGAGACCGACCAAATATTGACTGAGAAACAAGACCACACACTTTGTGCATTCGGAATCGAAGGCAGGGCGTCCCTCGCCGCATTTGCTACGATTGCTATTTGCTACTTCTGCAGAAGCGGCGGCGGCGACGACGACGACGACGACGACGACCGCGAGATGCTCTGTGATATGTGAGAAATACATCTATAAAATGTAATTCAGACTGCCTCGTCCCACCTTATGCTGTACCGCTTTGGCAAATGCTTTATCTGCGCCATTCGCCTTAATCGCATCTGAGAGTAATTCTTAAAAAAACGCCTGTCGCTAATTGTTCGTCATCACAGGTACTGTTTGCTATACGGCCACGACGCGCAACTGATTTCCAAAATTCATCTTTCTCGTGTTAGGATGGAACTTACGACTCCTGGTTTATTAGACCAGTGCTCCACCACTGAGCTAAAGAGGCGCGGCCTAGCGGTACTCTTGGGTACTTCGTCCTTACGGTCGTCTGCATCATCAGACTTTAGCTGACAACACTTCATATTACCGGCTAATATTTGCAGCTATTTCGACAAATTACTGCTTGGCTACACATCTGACACGTAACCGATGTGCTCTCCAAACAACAACACTTGCATTTCAGAACATGTCTTTCACACATGTCTACAAATTCACCTTCACCTTCAAATACAGTTTCCTTGTGACTGACAGAGACGTAGGCAAAGTTTAAAGTTGCTATTTCCATTAAATCTCGTTAATCAGAAAAACGGTAATTTACACCTGCAGCGGAACAAAATTCCGTTCCGCCCAGCGTCTGGCTCGAACCCACGACCCTGGGACTAAGAGTCTGACGCTCTACCGACTGAGCTAGCCGGCTACCTCGGTGAATACCTGCCGGGTAGCACGTCATACAGTACTCGTTTGGGTTGGGTGGTCCCATATAGAATCTCTCCATGATGCCTAATGTTTTCCTAACGTCACACTCGTCACGTACTTCACTTTTATGTCATAATCATTTCTGAGAGGTAAAGAAATTGCATGACAACATGCAGAGCTAGTGGCGTCAAAATTAACACACATACTTTATGTGACCGAAAAGCCGAACGAGTTACTTTCCGACGTTGTTTTAGATGTGCAAGTGATAGTCAGAACTCGCTGTGTCGGCACTCTGCCGACCATTTCGCTAGTTAACACCGGTCTTGTTGTGTGTGTTTCAAGCTCAAGAGCATCTCCAAGCAAAAAATGGTCAACAGCAACATTCAGACGGTTTCGTACTGCTCAATTGCTACATTAAAACGTTATGTTTCTTTTTCAGAACTGGAAAAATACAAGCGTGACAGCATTCGAACCTGTAATCTTCAGATCCGAAGTCCGACGCCTTATCCATTAGGCCACACGGTCACTGACGACCAACATTTACATGTATACGACTCATCTCGAAACGCTCACACCCCTGAGGATTTGTGTTTTCGTTCTACACAGCCGCTGCCCCTTGCTCTTTCCCACCCATTCGTTACATTCAACCTCTGACGAGACCGACCAAATATAGACTGAGAAACAAGACCACACACTTTGTGCATTCGGAATCGAAGGCAGGGCGTCCCTCGCCGCATTTGCTACGATTGCTATTTGCTACTTCTGCAGAAGCGACGACGACGACGACGACGACGACGACGACGACGACGACCGCGAGAGGCTCTGTGATATGTGAGAAATACATCTATAAAATGTAATTCAGACTGCCTCGTCCCACCTTATGCTGTACCGCTTTGGCAAATGCTTTATCTGCGCCATTCGCCTTAATCGCATCTGAGAGTAATTCTTAAAAAAAACGCCTGTCGCTAATTGTTCGTCATCACAGGTACTGTTTGCTATACGGCCACGACGCGCAACTGATTTCCAAAATTCATCTTTCTCGTGTTAGGATGGAACTTACGACTCCTGGTTTATTAGACCAGTGCTCCACCACTGAGCTAAAGAGGCGCGGCCTAGCGGTACTCTTGGGTACTTCGTCCTTACGGTCGTCTGCATCATCAGACTTTAGCTGACAACACTTCATATTACCGGCTAATATTTGCAGCTATTTCGACAAATTACTGCTTGGCTACACATCTGACACGTAACCGATGTGCTCTCCAAACAACAACACTTGCATTTCAGAACATGTCTTTCACACATATCTACAAAATCACCTTCACCTTCAAATACAGTTTCCTTGCGACTGACAGAGACGTAGGCAAAGTTTAAAGTTGCTATTTCCATAAAATCTCGTTAATCAGAAAAACGGTAATTTACACCTGCAGCGGAACAAAATTCCGTTCCGCCCAGCGTCTGGCTCGAACCCACGACCCTGGGATTAAGAGTCTGACGCTCTACCGACTGAGCTAGCCGGCTACCTCGGTGAATACCTGCCGGGTAGCACGTCATACAGTACTCGTTTGGGTTGGGTGGTCCCATATAGAATCTCTCCATGATGCCTAATGTTTTCCTAACGTCACACTCGTCACGTACTTCACTTTTATGTCATAATCATTTCTGAGAGGTAAAGAAATTGCATGACAACATGCAGAGCTAGTGGCGTCAAAATTAACACACATACTTTATGTGACTGAAAAGCCGAACGAGTTACTTTCCGACGTTGTTTTAGATGTGCAAGTGATAGCCAGAACTCGCTGTGTCGGCACTCTGCCGACCATTTCGCTAGTTAACACCGGTCTTGTTGTGTGTGTTTCAAGCTCAAGAGCATCTCCAAGCAAAAAATGGTCAACAGCAACATTCAGACGGTTTCGTACTGCTCAATTGCTACATTAAAACGTTATGTTTCTTTTTCAGAACTGGAAAAATACAAGCGTGACAGCATTCGAACCTGTAATCTTCAGATCCCAAGTCCGACGCCTTATCCATTAGGCCACACGGTCACTGACGACCAACATTTACATGTATACGACTCATCTCGAAACGCTCACACCCCTGAGGATTTGTGTTTTCGTTCTACACAGCCGCTGCCCCTTGCTCTTTCCCACCCATTCGTTACATTCAACCTCTGACGAGACCGACCAAATATTGACTGAGAAACAAGACCACACACTTTGTGCATTCGGAATCGAAGGCAGGGCGTCCCTCGCCGCATTTGCTACGATTGCTATTTGCTACTTCTGCAGAAGCGGCGGCGGCGACGACGACGACGACGACGACGACCGCGAGATGCTCTGTGATATGTGAGAAATACATCTATAAAATGTAATTCAGACTGCCTCGTCCCACCTTATGCTGTACCGCTTTGGCAAATGCTTTATCTGCGCCATTCGCCTTAATCGCATCTGAGAGTAATTCTTAAAAAAACGCCTGTCGCTAATTGTTCGTCATCACAGGTACTGTTTGCTATACGGCCACGACGCGCAACTGATTTCCAAAATTCATCTTTCTCGTGTTAGGATGGAACTTACGACTCCTGGTTTATTAGACCAGTGCTCCACCACTGAGCTAAAGAGGCGCGGCCTAGCGGTACTCTTGGGTACTTCGTCCTTACGGTCGTCTGCATCATCAGACTTTAGCTGACAACACTTCATATTACCGGCTAATATTTGCAGCTATTTCGACAAATTACTGCTTGGCTACACATCTGACACGTAACCGATGTGCTCTCCAAACAACAACACTTGCATTTCAGAACATGTCTTTCACACATGTCTACAAATTCACCTTCACCTTCAAATACAGTTTCCTTGTGACTGACAGAGACGTAGGCAAAGTTTAAAGTTGCTATTTCCATTAAATCTCGTTAATCAGAAAAACGGTAATTTACACCTGCAGCGGAACAAAATTCCGTTCCGCCCAGCGTCTGGCTCGAACCCACGACCCTGGGACTAAGAGTCTGACGCTCTACCGACTGAGCTAGCCGGCTACCTCGGTGAATACCTGCCGGGTAGCACGTCATACAGTACTCGTTTGGGTTGGGTGGTCCCATATAGAATCTCTCCATGATGCCTAATGTTTTCCTAACGTCACACTCGTCACGTACTTCACTTTTATGTCATAATCATTTCTGAGAGGTAAAGAAATTGCATGACAACATGCAGAGCTAGTGGCGTCAAAATTAACACACATACTTTATGTGACCGAAAAGCCGAACGAGTTACTTTCCGACGTTGTTTTAGATGTGCAAGTGATAGTCAGAACTCGCTGTGTCGGCACTCTGCCGACCATTTCGCTAGTTAACACCGGTCTTGTTGTGTGTGTTTCAAGCTCAAGAGCATCTCCAAGCAAAAAATGGTCAACAGCAACATTCAGACGGTTTCGTACTGCTCAATTGCTACATTAAAACGTTATGTTTCTTTTTCAGAACTGGAAAAATACAAGCGTGACAGCATTCGAACCTGTAATCTTCAGATCCGAAGTCCGACGCCTTATCCATTAGGCCACACGGTCACTGACGACCAACATTTACATGTATACGACTCATCTCGAAACGCTCACACCCCTGAGGATTTGTGTTTTCGTTCTACACAGCCGCTGCCCCTTGCTCTTTCCCACCCATTCGTTACATTCAACCTCTGACGAGACCGACCAAATATAGACTGAGAAACAAGACCACACACTTTGTGCATTCGGAATCGAAGGCAGGGCGTCCCTCGCCGCATTTGCTACGATTGCTATTTGCTACTTCTGCAGAAGCGACGACGACGACGACGACGACGACGACCGCGAGAGGCTCTGTGATATGTGAGAAATACATCTATAAAATGTAATTCAGACTGCCTCGTCCCACCTTATGCTGTACCGCTTTGGCAAATGCTTTATCTGCGCCATTCGCCTTAATCGCATCTGAGAGTAATTCTTAAAAAAAACGCCTGTCGCTAATTGTTCGTCATCACAGGTACTGTTTGCTATACGGCCACGACGCGCAACTGATTTCCAAAATTCATCTTTCTCGTGTTAGGATGGAACTTACGACTCCTGGTTTATTAGACCAGTGCTCCACCACTGAGCTAAAGAGGCGCGGCCTAGCGGTACTCTTGGGTACTTCGTCCTTACGGTCGTCTGCATCATCAGACTTTAGCTGACAACACTTCATATTACCGGCTAATATTTGCAGCTATTTCGACAAATTACTGCTTGGCTACACATCTGACACGTAACCGATGTGCTCTCCAAACAACAACACTTGCATTTCAGAACATGTCTTTCACACATATCTACAAAATCACCTTCACCTTCAAATACAGTTTCCTTGCGACTGACAGAGACGTAGGCAAAGTTTAAAGTTGCTATTTCCATAAAATCTCGTTAATCAGAAGAACGGTAATTTACACCTGCAGCGGAACAAAATTCCGTTCCGCCCAGCGTCTGGCTCGAACCCACGACCCTGGGATTAAGAGTCTGACGCTCTACCGACTGAGCTAGCCGGCTACCTCGGTGAATACCTGCCGGGTAGCACGTCATACAGTACTCGTTTGGGTTGGGTGGTCCCATATAGAATCTCTCCATGATGCCTAATGTTTTCCTAACGTCACACTCGTCACGTACTTCACTTTTATGTCATAATCATTTCTGAGAGGTAAAGAAATTGCATGACAACATGCAGAGCTAGTGGCGTCAAAATTAACACACATACTTTATGTGACTGAAAAGCCGAACGAGTTACTTTCCGACGTTGTTTTAGATGTGCAAGTGATAGCCAGAACTCGCTGTGTCGGCACTCTGCCGACCATTTCGCTAGTTAACACCGGTCTTGTTGTGTGTGTTTCAAGCTCAAGAGCATCTCCAAGCAAAAAATGGTCAACAGCAACATTCAGACGGTTTCGTACTGCTCAATTGCTACATTAAAACGTTATGTTTCTTTTTCAGAACTGGAAAAATACAAGCGTGACAGCATTCGAACCTGTAATCTTCAGATCCCAAGTCCGACGCCTTATCCATTAGGCCACACGGTCACTGACGACCAACATTTACATGTATACGACTCATCTCGAAACGCTCACACCCCTGAGGATTTGTGTTTTCGTTCTACACAGCCGCTGCCCCTTGCTCTTTCCCACCCATTCGTTACATTCAACCTCTGACGAGACCGACCAAATATAGACTGAGAAACAAGACCACACACTTTGTGCATTCGGAATCGAAGGCAGGGCGTCCCTCGCCGCATTTGCTACGATTGCTATTTGCTACTTCTGCAGAAGCGGCGGCGGCGACGACGACGACGACGACGACGACGACGACGACCGCGAGAGGCTCTGTGATATGTGAGAAATACATCTATAAAATGTAATTCAGACTGCCTCGTCCCACCTTATGCTGTACCGGTTTGGCAAATGCTTTATCTGCGCCATTCGCCTTAATCGCATCTGAGAGTAATTCTTAAAAAAACGCCTGTCGCTAATTGTTCGTCATCACAGGTACTGTTTGCTATACGGCCACGACGCGCAACTGATTTCCAAAATTCATCTTTCTCGTGTTAGGATGGAACTTACGACTCCTGGTTTATTAGACCAGTGCTCCACCACTGAGCTAAAGAGGCGCGGCCTAGCGGTACTCTTGGGTACTTCGTCCTTACGGTCGATTGCATCATCAGACTTTAGCTGACAACACTTCATATTACCGGCTAATATTTGCAGCTATTTCGACAAATTACTGCTTGGCTACACATCTGACACGTAACCGATGTGCTCTCCAAACAACAACACTTGCATTTCAGAACATGTCTTTCACACATATCTACAAAATCACCTTCACCTTCAAATACAGTTTCCTTGCGACTGACAGAGACGTAGGCAAAGTTTAAAGTTGCTATTTCCATTAAATCTCGTTAATCAGAAAAACGGTAATTTACACCTGCAGCGGAACAAAATTCCGTTCCGCCCAGCGTCTGGCTCGAACCCACGACCCTGGGACTAAGAGTCTGACGCTCTACCGACTGAGCTAGTCGGCTACCTCGGTGAATACCTGCCGGGTAGCACGTCATACAGTACTCGTTTGGGTTGGGTGGTCCCATATAGAATCTCTCCATGATGCCTAATGTTTTCCTAACGTCACACTCGTCACGTACTTCACGTTTATGTCATAATCATTTCTGAGAGGTAAAGAAATTGCATGACAACATGCAGAGCTAGTGGCGTCAAAATTAACACACATACTTTATGTGACTGAAAAGCCGAACGAGTTACTTTCCGACGTTGTTTTAGATGTGCAAGTGATAGTCAGAACTCGCTGTGTCGGCACTCTGCCGACCATTTCGCTAGTTAACACCGGTCTTGTTGTGTGTGTTTCAAGCTCAAGAGCATCTCCAAGCAAAAAATGGTCAACAGCAACATTCAGACGGTTTCGTACTGCTCAATTGCTACATTAAAACGTTATGTTTCTTTTTCAGAACTGGAAAAATACAAGCGTGACAGCATTCGAACCTGTAATCTTCAGATCCGAAGTCCGACGCCTTATCCATTAGGCCACACGGTCACTGACGACCAACATTTACATGTATACGACTCATCTCGAAACGCTCACACCCCTGAGGATTTGTGTTTTCGTTCTACACAGCCGCTGCCCCTTGCTCTTTCCCACCCATTCGTTACATTCAACCTCTGACGAGACCGACCAAATATAGACTGAGAAACAAGACCACACACTTTGTGCATTCGGAATCGAAGGCAGGGCGTCCCTCGCCGCATTTGCTACGATTGCTATTTGCTACTTCTGCAGAAGCGGCGGCGGCGACGACGACGACGACGACGACGACGACGACGACCGCGAGATGCTCTGTGATATGTGAGAAATACATCTATAAAATGTAATTCAGACTGCCTCGTTCCACCTTATGCTGTACCGCTTTGGCAAATGCTTTATCTGCGCCATTCGCCTTAATCGCATCTGAGAGTAATTCTTAAAAAAACGCCTGTCGCTAATTGTTCGTCATCACAGGTACTGTTTGCTATACGGCCACGACGCGCAACTGATTTCCAAAATTCATCTTTCTCGTGTTAGGATGGAACTTACGACTCCTGGTTTATTAGACCAGTGCTCCACCACTGAGCTAAAGAGGCGCGGCCTAGCGGTACTCTTGGGTACTTCGTCCTTACGGTCGTCTGCATCATCAGACTTTAGCTGACAACACTTCATATTACCGGCTAATATTTGCAGCTATTTCGACAAATTACTGCTAGGCTACACATCTGACACGTAACCGATGTGCTCTCCAAACAACAACACTTGCATTTCAGAACATGTCTTTCACACATATCTACAAAATCACCTTCACCTTCAAATACAGTTTCCTTGCGACTGACAGAGACGTAGGCAAAGTTTAAAGTTGCTATTTCCATTAAATCTCGTTAATCAGAAAAACGGTAATTTACACCTGCAGCGGAACAAAATTCCGTTCCGCCCAGCGTCTGGCTCGAACCCACGACCCTGGGACTAAGAGTCTGACGCTCTACCGACTGAGCTAGCCGGCTACCTCGGTGAATACCTGCCGGGTAGCACGTCATACAGTACTCGTTTGGGTTGGGTGGTCCCATATAGAATCTCTCCATGATGCCTAATGTTTTCCTAACGTCACACTCGTCACGTACTTCACGTTTATGTCATAATCATTTCTGAGAGGTAAAGAAATTGCATGACAACATGCAGAGCTAGTGGCGTCAAAATTAACACACATACTTTATGTGACTGAAAAGCCGAACGAGTTACTTTCCGACGTTGTTTTAGATGTGCAAGTGATGGTCAGAACTCGCTGTGTCGGCACTCTGCCGACCATTTCGCTAGTTAACACCGGTCTTGTTGTGTGTGTTTCAAGCTCAAGAGCATCTCCAAGCAAAAAATGGTCAACAGCAACATTCAGACGGTTTCGTACTGCTCAATTGCTACATTAAAACGTTATGTTTCTTTTTCAGAACTGGAAAAATACAAGCGTGACAGCATTCGAACCTGTAATCTTCAGATCCGAAGTCCGACGCCTTATCCATTAGGCCACACGGTCACTGACGACCAACATTTACATGTATACGACTCATCTCGAAACGCTCACACCCCTGAGGATTTGTGTTTTCGTTCTACACAGCCGCTGCCCCTTGCTCTTTCCCACCCATTCGTTACATTCAACCTCTGACGAGACCGACCAAATATAGACTGAGAAACAAGACCACACACTTTGTGCATTCGGAATCGAAGGCAGGGCGTCCCTCGCCGCATTTGCTACGATTGCTATTTGCTACTTCTGCAGAAGCGGCGGCGGCGACGACGACGACGACGACGACGACCGCGAGATGCTCTGTGATATGTGAGAAATACATCTATAAAATGTAATTCAGACTGCCTCGTCCCACCTTATGCTGTACCGCTTTGGCAAATGCTTTATCTGCGCCATTCGCCTTAATCGCATCTGAGAGTAATTCTTAAAAAAACGCCTGTCGCTAATTGTTCGTCATCACAGGTACTGTTTGCTATACGGCCACGACGCGCAACTGATTTCCAAAATTCATCTTTCTCGTGTTAGGATGGAACTTACGACTCCTGGTTTATTAGACCAGTGCTCCACCACTGAGCTAAAGAGGCGCGGCCTAGCGGTACTCTTGGGTACTTCGTCCTTACGGTCGTCTGCATCATCAGACTTTAGCTGACAACACTTCATATTACCGGCTAATATTTGCAGCTATTTCGACAAATTACTGCTAGGCTACACATCTGACACGTAACCGATGTGCTCTCCAAACAACAACACTTGCATTTCAGAACATGTCTTTCACACATATCTACAAAATCACCTTCACCTTCAAATACAGTTTCCTTGCGACTGACAGAGACGTAGGCAAAGTTTAAAGTTGCTATTTCCATTAAATCTCGTTAATCAGAAAAACGGTAATTTACACCTGCAGCGGAACAAAATTCCGTTCCGCCCAGCGTCTGGCTCGAACCCACGACCCTGGGACTAAGAGTCTGACGCTCTACCGACTGAGCTAGCCGGCTACCTCGGTGAATACCTGCCGGGTAGCACGTCATACAGTACTCGTTTGGGTTGGGTGGTCCCATATAGAATCTCTCCATGATGCCTAATGTTTTCCTAACGTCACACTCGTCACGTACTTCACGTTTATGTCATAATCATTTCTGAGAGGTAAAGAAATTGCATGACAACATGCAGAGCTAGTGGCGTCAAAATTAACACACATACTTTATGTGACTGAAAAGCCGAACGAGTTACTTTCCGACGTTGTTTTAGATGTGCAAGTGATGGTCAGAACTCGCTGTGTCGGCACTCTGCCGACCATTTCGCTAGTTAACACCGGTCTTGTTGTGTGTGTTTCAAGCTCAAGAGCATCTCCAAGCAAAAAATGGTCAACAGCAACATTCAGACGGTTTCGTACTGCTCAATTGCTACATTAAAACGTTATGTTTCTTTTTCAGAACTGGAAAAATACAAGCGTGACAGCATTCGAACCTGTAATCTTCAGATCCGAAGTCCGACGCCTTATCCATTAGGCCACACGGTCACTGACGACCAACATTTACATGTATACGACTCATCTCGAAACGCTCACACCCCTGAGGATTTGTGTTTTCGTTCTACACAGCCGCTGCCCCTTGCTCTTTCCCACCCATTCGTTACATTCAACCTCTGACGAGACCGACCAAATATAGACTGAGAAACAAGACCACACACTTTGTGCATTCGGAATCGAAGGCAGGGCGTCCCTCGCCGCATTTGCTACGATTGCTATTTGCTACTTCTGCAGAAGCGGCGGCGGCGACGACGACGACGACGACGACGACCGCGAGATGCTCTGTGATATGTGAGAAATACATCTATAAAATGTAATTCAGACTGCCTCGTCCCACCTTATGCTGTACCGCTTTGGCAAATGCTTTATCTGCGCCATTCGCCTTAATCGCATCTGAGAGTAATTCTTAAAAAAACGCCTGTCGCTAATTGTTCGTCATCACAGGTACTGTTTGCTATACGGCCACGACGCGCAACTGATTTCCAAAATTCATCTTTCTCGTGTTAGGATGGAACTTACGACTCCTGGTTTATTAGACCAGTGCTCCACCACTGAGCTAAAGAGGCGCGGCCTAGCGGTACTCTTGGGTACTTCGTCCTTACGGTCGTCTGCATCATCAGACTTTAGCTGACAACACTTCATATTACCGGCTAATATTTGCAGCTATTTCGACAAATTACTGCTAGGCTACACATCTGACACGTAACCGATGTGCTCTCCAAACAACAACACTTGCATTTCAGAACATGTCTTTCACACATATCTACAAAATCACCTTCACCTTCAAATACAGTTTCCTTGCGACTGACAGAGACGTAGGCAAAGTTTAAAGTTGCTATTTCCATTAAATCTCGTTAATCAGAAAAACGGTAATTTACACCTGCAGCGGAACAAAATTCCGTTCCGCCCAGCGTCTGGCTCGAACCCACGACCCTGGGACTAAGAGTCTGACGCTCTACCGACTGAGCTAGCCGGCTACCTCGGTGAATACCTGCCGGGTAGCACGTCATACAGTACTCGTTTGGGTTGGGTGGTCCCATATAGAATCTCTCCATGATGCCTAATGTTTTCCTAACGTCACACTCGTCACGTACTTCACGTTTATGTCATAATCATTTCTGAGAGGTAAAGAAATTGCATGACAACATGCAGAGCTAGTGGCGTCAAAATTAACACACATACTTTATGTGACTGAAAAGCCGAACGAGTTACTTTCCGACGTTGTTTTAGATGTGCAAGTGATGGTCAGAACTCGCTGTGTCGGCACTCTGCCGACCATTTCGCTAGTTAACACCGGTCTTGTTGTGTGTGTTTCAAGCTCAAGAGCATCTCCAAGCAAAAAATGGTCAACAGCAACATTCAGACGGTTTCGTACTGCTCAATTGCTACATTAAAACGTTATGTTTCTTTTTCAGAACTGGAAAAATACAAGCGTGACAGCATTCGAACCTGTAATCTTCAGATCCGAAGTCCGACGCCTTATCCATTAGGCCACACGGTCACTGACGACCAACATTTACATGTATACGACTCATCTCGAAACGCTCACACCCCTGAGGATTTGTGTTTTCGTTCTACACAGCCGCTGCCCCTTGCTCTTTCCCACCCATTCGTTACATTCAACCTCTGACGAGACCGACCAAATATAGACTGAGAAACAAGACCACACACTTTGTGCATTCGGAATCGAAGGCAGGGCGTCCCTCGCCGCATTTGCTACGATTGCTATTTGCTACTTCTGCAGAAGCGGCGGCGGCGACGACGACGACGACGACGACGACCGCGAGATGCTCTGTGATATGTGAGAAATACATCTATAAAATGTAATTCAGACTGCCTCGTCCCACCTTATGCTGTACCGCTTTGGCAAATGCTTTATCTGCGCCATTCGCCTTAATCGCATCTGAGAGTAATTCTTAAAAAAACGCCTGTCGCTAATTGTTCGTCATCACAGGTACTGTTTGCTATACGGCAGCGACGCGCAACTGATTTCCAAAATTCATCTTTCTCGTGTTAGGATGGAACTTACGACTCCTGGTTTATTAGACCAGTGCTCCACCACTGAGCTAAAGAGGCGCGGCCTAGCGGTACTCTTGGGTACTTCGTCCTTACGGTCGTCTGCATCATCAGACTTTAGCTGACAACACTTCATATTACCGGCTAATATTTGCAGCTATTTCGACAAATTACTGCTTGGCTACACATCTGACACGTAACCGATGTGCTCTCCAAACAACAACACTTGCATTTCAGAACATGTCTTTCACACATATCTACAAAATCACCTTCACCTTCAAATACAGTTTCCTTGCGACTGACAGAGACGTAGGCAAAGTTTAAAGTTGCTATTTCCATTAAATCTCGTTAATCAGAAAAACGGTAATTTACACCTGCAGCGGAACAAAATTCCGTTCCGCCCAGCGTCTGGCTCGAACCCACGACCCTGGGACTAAGAGTCTGACGCTCTACCGACTGAGCTAGCCGGCTACCTCGGTGAATACCTGCCGGGTAGCACGTCATACAGTACTCGTTTGGGTTGGGTGGTCCCATATAGAATCTCTCCATGATGCCTAATGTTTTCCTAACGTCACACTCGTCACGTACTTCACGTTTATGTCATAATCATTTCTGAGAGGTAAAGAAATTGCATGACAACATGCAGAGCTAGTGGCGTCAAAATTAACACACATACTTTATGTGAGTGAAAAGCCGAACGAGTTACTTTCCGACGTTGTTTTAGATGTGCAAGTGATAGTCAGAACTCGCTGTGTCGGCACTCTGCCGACCATTTCGCTAGTTAACACCGGTCTTGTTGTGTGTGTTTCAAGCTCAAGAGCATCTCCAAGCAAAAAATGGTCAACAGCAACATTCAGACGGTTTCGTACTGCTCAATTGCTACATTAAAACGTTATGTTTCTTTTTCAGAACTGGAAAAATACAAGCGTGACAGCATTCGAACCTGTAATCTTCAGATCCGAAGTCCGACGCCTTATCCATTAGGCCACACGGTCACTGACGACCAACATTTACATGTATACGACTCATCTCGAAACGCTCACACCCCTGAGGATTTGTGTTTTCGTTCTACACAGCCGCTGCCCCTTGCTCTTTCCCACCCATTCGTTACATTCAACCTCTGACGAGACCGACCAAATATAGACTGAGAAACAAGACCACACACTTTGTGCATTCGGAATCGAAGGCAGGGCGTCCCTCGCCGCATTTGCTACGATTGCTATTTGCTACTTCTGCAGAAGCGGCGGCGGCGACGACGACGACGACGACGACGACCGCGAGATGCTCTGTGATATGTGAGAAATACATCTATAAAATGTAATTCAGACTGCCTCGTCCCACCTTATGCTGTACCGCTTTGGCAAATGCTTTATCTGCGCCATTCGCCTTAATCGCATCTGAGAGTAATTCTTAAAAAAACGCCTGTCGCTAATTGTTCGTCATCACAGGTACTGTTTGCTATACGGCAGCGACGCGCAACTGATTTCCAAAATTCATCTTTCTCGTGTTAGGATGGAACTTACGACTCCTGGTTTATTAGACCAGTGCTCCACCACTGAGCTAAAGAGGCGCGGCCTAGCGGTACTCTTGGGTACTTCGTCCTTACGGTCGTCTGCATCATCAGACTTTAGCTGACAACACTTCATATTACCGGCTAATATTTGCAGCTATTTCGACAAATTACTGCTTGGCTACACATCTGACACGTAACCGATGTGCTCTCCAAACAACAACACTTGCATTTCAGAACATGTCTTTCACACATATCTACAAAATCACCTTCACCTTCAAATACAGTTTCCTTGCGACTGACAGAGACGTAGGCAAAGTTTAAAGTTGCTATTTCCATTAAATCTCGTTAATCAGAAAAACGGTAATTTACACCTGCAGCGGAACAAAATTCCGTTCCGCCCAGCGTCTGGCTCGAACCCACGACCCTGGGATTAAGAGTCTGACGCTCTACCGACTGAGCTAGCCGGCTACCTCGATGAATACTTGCCGGGTAGCACGTCATACAGTACTCGTTTGGGTTGGGTGGTCCCATATAGAATCTCTCCATGATGCCTAATGTTTTCCTAACGTCACACTCGTCACGTACTTCACTTTTATGTCATAATCATTTCTGAGAGGTAAAGAAATTGCATGACAACATGCAGAGCTAGTGGCGTCAAAATTAACACACATACTTTATGTGAGTGAAAAGCCGAACGAGTTACTTTCCGACGTTGTTTTAGATGTGCAAGTGATAGTCAGAACTCGCTGTGTCGGCACTCTGCCGACCATTTCGCTAGTTAACACCGGTCTTGTTGTGTGTGTTTCAAGCTCAAGAGCATCTCCAAGCAAAAAATGGTCAACAGCAACATTCAGACAGTTTCGTACTGCTCAATTGCTACATTAAAACGTTATGTTTCTTTTTCAGAACTGGAAAAATACAAGCGTGACAGCATTCGAACCTGTAATCTTCAGATCCCAAGTCCGACGCCTTATCCATTAGGCCACACGGTCACTGACGACCAACATTTACATGTATACGACTCATCTCGAAACGCTCACACCCCTGAGGATTTGTGTTTTCGTTCTACACAGCCGCTGCACCTTGCTCTTTCCCACCCATTCGTTACATTCAACCTCTGACGAGACCGACCAAATATAGACTGAGAAACAAGACCACACACTTTGTGCATTCGGAATCGAAGGCAGGGCGTCCCTCGCCGCATTTGCTACGATTGCTATTTGCTACTTCTGCAGAAGCGGCGGCGGCGACGACGACGACGACGACGACGACGACGACGACGACGACGACCGCGAGAGGCTCTGTGATATGTGAGAAATACATCTATAAAATGTAATTCAGACTGCCTCGTCCCACCTTATGCTGTACCGCTTTGGCAAATGCTTTATCTGCGCCATTCGCCTTAATCGCATCTGAGAGTAATTCTTAAAAAAACGCCTGTCGCTAATTGTTCGTCATCACAGGTACTGTTTGCTATACGGCCACGACGCGCAACTGATTTCCAAAATTCATCTTTCTCGTGTTAGGATGGAACTTACGACTCCTGGTTTATTAGACCAGTGCTCCACCACTGAGCTAAAGAGGCGCGGCCTAGCGGTACTCTTGGGTACTTCGTCCTTACGGTCGTCTGCATCATCAGACTTTAGCTGACAACACTTCATATTACCGGCTAATATTTGCAGCTATTTCGACAAATTACTGCTTGGCTACACATCTGACACGTAACCGATGTGCTCTCCAAACAACAACACTTGCATTTCAGAACATGTCTTTCACACATATCTACAAAATCACCTTCACCTTCAAATACAGTTTCCTTGCGACTGACAGAGACGTAGGCAAAGTTTAAAGTTGCTATTTCCATTAAATCTCGTTAATCAGAAAAACGGTAATTTACACCTGCAGCGGAACAAAATTCCGTTCCGCCCAGCGTCTGGCTCGAACCCACGTCCCTGGGATTAAGAGTCTGACGCTCTACCGACTGAGCTAGCCGGCTACCTCGGTGAATACCTGCCGGGTAGCACGTCACACAGTACTCGTTTGGGTTGGGTGGTCCCATACAGAATCTCTCCATGATGCCTAATGTTTTCCTAACGTCACACTCGTCACGTACTTCACTTTTATGTCATAATCATTTCTGAGAGGTAAAGAAATTGCATGACAACATGCAGAGCTAGTGGCGTCAAAATTAACACATACACTTTATGTGACTGAAAAGCCGAACGAGTTACTTTCCGACGTTGTTTTAGATGTGCAAGTGATAGCCAGAACTCGCTGTGTCGGCACTCTGCCGACCATTTCGCTAGTTAACACCGGTCTTGTTGTGTGTGTTTCAAGCTCAAGAGCATCTCCAAGCAAAAAATGGTCAACAGCAACATTCAGACGGTTTCGTACTGCTCAATTGCTACATTAAAACGTTATGTTTCTTTTTCAGAACTGGAAAAATACAAGCGTGACAGCATTCGAACCTGTAATCTTCAGATCCCAAGTCCGACGCCTTATCCATTAGGCCACACGGTCACTGACGACCAACATTTACATGTATACGACTCATCTCGAAACGCTCACACCCCTGAGGATTTGTGTTTTCGTTCTACACAGCCGCTGCCCCTTGCTCTTTCCCACCCATTCGTTACATTCAACCTCTGACGAGACCGACCAAATATAGACTGAGAAACAAGACCACACACTTTGTGCATTCGGAATCGAAGGCAGGGCGTCCCTCGCCGCATTTGCTACGATTGCTATTTGCTACTTCTGCAGAAGCGGCGGCGGCGACGACGACGACGACGACGACGACGACGACCGCGAGATGCTCTGTGATATGTGAGAAATACATCTATAAAATGTAATTCAGACTGCCTCGTCCCACCTTATGCTGTACCGCTTTGGCAAATGCTTTATCTGCGCCATTCGCCTTAATCGCATGTGAGAGTAATTCTTAAAAAAACGCCTGTCGCTAATTGTTCGTCATCACAGGTACTGTTTGCTATACGGCCACGACGCGCAACTGATTTCCAAAATTCATCTTTCTCGTGTTAGGATGGAACTTACGACTCCTGGTTTATTAGACCAGTGCTCCACCACTGAGCTAAAGAGGCGCGGCCTAGCGGTACTCTTGGTTACTTCGTCCTTACGGTCGTCTGCATCATCAGACTTTAGCTGACAACACTTCATATTACCGGCTAATATTTGCAGCTATTTCGACAAATTACTGCTTGGCTACACATCTGACACGTAACCGATGTGCTCTCCAAACAACAACACTTGCATTTCAGAACATGTCTTTCACACATATCTACAAAATCACCTTCACCTTCAAATACAGTTTCCTTGCGACTGACAGAGACGTAGGCAAAGTTTAAAGTTGCTATTTCCATTAAATCCCGTTAATCAGAAAAACGGTAATTTACACCTGCAGCGGAACAAAATTCCGTTCCGCCCAGCGTCTGGCTCGAACCCACGACCTGGGATTAAGAGTCTGACGCTCTACCGACTGAGCTAGCCGGCTACCTCGGTGAATACCTGCCGGGTAGCACGTCATACAGTACTCGTTTGGGTTGGGTGGTCCCATATAGAATCTCTCCATGATGCCTAATGTTTTCCTAACGTCACACTCGTCACGTACTTCACTTTTATGTCATAATCATTTCTGAGAGGTAAAGAAATTGCATGACAACATGCAGAGCTAGTGGCGTCAAAATTAACACACATACTTTATGTGACTGAAAAGCCGAACGAGTTACTTTCCGACGTTGTTTTAGATGTGCAAGTGATAGCCAGAACTCGCTGTGTCGGCACTCTGCCGACCATTTCGCTAGTTAACACCGGTCTTGTTGTGTGTGTTTCAAGCTCAAGAGCATCTCCAAGCAAAAAATGGTCAACAGCAACATTCAGACGGTTTCGTACTGCTCAATTGCTACATTAAAACGTTATGTTTCTTTTTCAGAACTGGAAAAATACAAGCGTGACAGCATTCGAACCTGTAATCTTCAGATCCGAAGTCCGACGCCTTATCCATTAGGCCACACGGTCACTGACGACCAACATTTACATGTATACGACTCATCTCGAAACGCTCACACCCCTGAGGATTTGTGTTTTCGTTCTACACAGCCGCTGCCCCTTGCTCTTTCCCACCCATTCGTTACATTCAACCTCTGACGAGACCGACCAAATATAGACTGAGAAACAAGACCACACACTTTGTGCATTCGGAATCGAAGGCAGGGCGTCCCTCGCCGCATTTGCTACGATTGCTATTTGCTACTTCTGCAGAAGCGGCGGCGGCGACGACGACGACGACGACGACGACCGCGAGATGCTCTGTGATATGTGAGAAATACATCTATAAAATGTAATTCAGACTGCCTCGTCCCACCTTATGCTGTACCGCTTTGGCAAATGCTTTATCTGCGCCATTCGCCTTAATCGCATCTGAGAGTAATTCTTAAAAAAACGCCTGTCGCTAATTGTTCGTCATCACAGGTACTGTTTGCTATACGGCCACGACGCGCAACTGATTTCCAAAATTCATCTTTCTCGTGTTAGGATGGAACTTACGACTCCTGGTTTATTAGACCAGTGCTCCACCACTGAGCTAAAGAGGCGCGGCCTAGCGGTACTCTTGGGTACTTCGTCCTTACGGTCGTCTGCATCATCAGACTTTAGCTGACAACACTTCATATTACCGGCTAATATTTGCAGCTATTTCGACAAATTACTGCTTGGCTACACATCTGACACGTAACCGATGTGCTCTCCAAACAACAACACTTGCATTTCAGAACATGTCTTTCACACATATCTACAAAATCACCTTCACCTTCAAATACAGTTTCCTTGCGACTGACAGAGACGTAGGCAAAGTTTAAAGTTGCTATTTCCATTAAATCTCGTTAATCAGAAAAACGGTAATTTACACCTGCAGCGGAACAAAATTCCGTTCCGCCCAGCGTCTGGCTCGAACCCACGACCCTGGGATTAAGAGTCTGACGCTCTACCGACTGAGCTAGCCGGCTACCTCGGTGAATACTTGCCGGGTAGCACGTCATACAGTACTCGTTTGGGTTGGGTGGTCCCATATAGAATCTCTCCATGATGCCTAATGTTTTCCTAACGTCACACTCGTCACGTACTTCACTTTTATGTCATAATCATTTCTGAGAGGTAAAGAAATTGCATGACAACATGCAGAGCTAGTGGCGTCAAAATTAACACACATACTTTATGTGAGTGAAAAGCCGAACGAGTTACTTTCCGACGTTGTTTTAGATGTGCAAGTGATAGTCAGAACTCGCTGTGTCGGCACTCTGCCGACCATTTCGCTAGTTAACACCGGTCTTGTTGTGTGTGTTTCAAGCTCAAGAGCATCTCCAAGCAAAAAATGGTCAACAGCAACATTCAGACAGTTTCGTACTGCTCAATTGCTACATTAAAACGTTATGTTTCTTTTTCAGAACTGGATAAATACAAGCGTGACAGCATTCGAACCTGTAATCTTCAGATCCCAAGTCCGACGCCTTATCCATTAGGCCACACGGTCACTGACGACCAACATTTACATGTATACGACTCATCTCGAAACGCTCACACCCCTGAGGATTTGTGTTTTCGTTCTACACAGCCGCTGCCCCTTGCTCTTTCCCACCCATTCGTTACATTCAACCTCTGACGAGACCGACCAAATATAGACTGAGAAACAAGACCACACACTTTGTGCATTCGGAATCGAAGGCAGGGCGTCCCTCGCCGCATTTGCTACGATTGCTATTTGCTACTTCTGCAGAAGCGGCGGCGGCGACGACGACGACGACGACGACGACGACGACGACGACGACGACGACCGCGAGAGGCTCTGTGATATGTGAGAAATACATCTATAAAATGTAATTCAGACTGCCTCGTCCCACCTTATGCTGTACCGCTTTGGCAAATGCTTTATCTGCGCCATTCGCCTTAATCGCATCTGAGAGTAATTCTTAAAAAAACGCCTGTCGCTAATTGTTCGTCATCACAGGTACTGTTTGCTATACGGCCACGACGCGCAACTGATTTCCAAAATTCATCTTTCTCGTGTTAGGATGGAACTTACGACTCCTGGTTTATTAGACCAGTGCTCCACCACTGAGCTAAAGAGGCGCGGCCTAGCGGTACTCTTGGGTACTTCGTCCTTACGGTCGTCTGCATCATCAGACTTTAGCTGACAACACTTCATATTACCGGCTAATATTTGCAGCTATTTCGACAAATTACTGCTTGGCTACACATCTGACACGTAACCGATGTGCTCTCCAAACAACAACACTTGCATTTCAGAACATGTCTTTCACACATATCTACAAAATCACCTTCACCTTCAAATACAGTTTCCTTGCGACTGACAGAGACGTAGGCAAAGTTTAAAGTTGCTATTTCCATTAAATCTCGTTAATCAGAAAAACGGTAATTTACACCTGCAGCGGAACAAAATTCCGTTCCGCCCAGCGTCTGGCTCGAACCCACGTCCCTGGGATTAAGAGTCTGACGCTCTACCGACTGAGCTAGCCGGCTACCTCGGTGAATACCTGCCGGGTAGCACGTCACACAGTACTCGTTTGGGTTGGGTGGTCCCATACAGAATCTCTCCATGATGCCTAATGTTTTCCTAACGTCACACTCGTCACGTACTTCACTTTTATGTCATAATCATTTCTGAGAGGTAAAGAAATTGCATGACAACATGCAGAGCTAGTGGCGTCAAAATTAACACACATACTTTATGTGACTGAAAAGCCGAACGAGTTACTTTCCGACGTTGTTTTAGATGTGCAAGTGATAGTCAGAACTCGCTGTGTCGGCACTCTGCCGACCATTTCGCTAGTTAACACCGGTCTTGTTGTGTGTGTTTCAAGCTCAAGAGCATCTCCAAGCAAAAAATGGTCAACAGCAACATTCAGACAGTTTCGTACTGCTCAATTGCTACATTAAAACGTTATGTTTCTTTTTCAGAACTGGAAAAATACAAGCGTGACAGCATTCGAACCTGTAATCTTCAGATCCCAAGTCCGACGCCTTATCCATTAGGCCACACGGTCACTGACGACCAACATTTACATGTATACGACTCATCTCGAAACGCTCACACCCCTGAGGATTTGTGTTTTCGTTCTACACAGCCGCTGCCCCTTGCTCTTTCCCACCCATTCGTTACATTCAACCTCTGACGAGACCGACCAAATATAGACTGAGAAACAAGACCACACACTTTGTGCATTCGGAATCGAAGGCAGGGCGTCCCTCGCCGCATTTGCTACGATTGCTATTTGCTACTTCTGCAGAAGCGGCGGCGGCGACGACGACGACGACGACGACGACGACGACGACGACGACCGCGAGAGGCTCTGTGATATGTGAGAAATACATCTATAAAATGTAATTCAGACTGCCTCGTCCCACCTTATGCTGTACCGCTTTGGCAAATGCTTTATCTGCGCCATTCGCCTTAATCGCATCTGAGAGTAATTCTTAAAAAAACGCCTGTCGCTAATTGTTCGTCATCACAGGTACTGTTTGCTATACGGCCACGACGCGCAACTGATTTCCAAAATTCATCTTTCTCGTGTTAGGATGGAACTTACGACTCCTGGTTTATTAGACCAGTGCTCCACCACTGAGCTAAAGAGGCGCGGCCTAGCGGTACTCTTGGGTACTTCGTCCTTACGGTCGTCTGCATCATCAGACTTTAGCTGACAACACTTCATATTACCGGCTAATATTTGCAGCTATTTCGACAAATTACTGCTTGGCTACACATCTGACACGTAACCGATGTGCTCTCCAAACAACAACACTTGCATTTCAGAACATGTCTTTCACACATATCTACAAAATCACCTTCACCTTCAAATACAGTTTCCTTGCGACTGACAGAGACGTAGGCAAAGTTTAAAGTTGCTATTTCCATTAAATCTCGTTAATCAGAAAAACGGTAATTTACACCTGCAGCGGAACAAAATTCCGTTCCGCCTAGCGTCTGGCTCGAACCCACGTCCCTGGGATTAAGAGTCTGACGCTCTACCGACTGAGCTAGCCGGCTACCTCTGTGAATACCTGCCGGGTAGCACGTCACACAGTACTCGTTTGGGTTGGGTGGTCCCATACAGAATCTCTCCATGATGCCTAATGTTTTCCTAACGTCACACTCGTCACGTACTTCACTTTTATGTCATAATCATTTCTGAGAGGTAAAGAAATTGCATGACAACATGCAGAGCTAGTGGCGTCAAAATTAACACACATACTTTATGTGACTGAAAAGCCGAACGAGTTACTTTCCGACGTTGTTTTAGATGTGCAAGTGATAGCCAGAACTCGCTGTGTCGGCACTCTGCCGACCATTTCGCTAGTTAACACCGGTCTTGTTGTGTGTGTTTCAAGCTCAAGAGCATCTCCAAGCAAAAAATGGTCAACAGCAACATTCAGACGGTTTCGTACTGCTCAATTGCTACATTAAAACGTTATGTTTCTTTTTCAGAACTGGAAAAATACAAGCGTGACAGCATTCGAACCTGTAATCTTCAGATCCGAAGTCCGACGCCTTATCCATTAGGCCACACGGTCACTGACGACCAACATTTACATGTATACGACTCATCTCGAAACGCTCACACCCCTGAGGATTTGTGTCTTCGTTCTACACAGCCGCTGCCCCTTGCTCTTTCCCACCCATTCGTTACATTCAACCTCTGACGAGACCGACCAAATATTGACTGAGAAACAAGACCACACACTTTGTGCATTCGGAATCGAAGGCAGGGCGTCCCTCGCCGCATTTGCTACGATTGCTATTTGCTACTTCTGCAGAAGCGGCGGCGGCGACGACGACGACGACGACGACGACCGCGAGATGCTCTGTGATATGTGAGAAATACATCTATAAAATGTAATTCAGACTGCCTCGTCCCACCTTATGCTGTACCGCTTTGGCAAATGCTTTATCTGCACCATTCGCCTTAATCGCATCTGAGAGTAATTCTTAAAAAAACGCCTGTCGCTAATTGTTCGTCATCACAGGTACTGTTTGCTATACGGCCACGACGCGCAACTGATTTCCAAAATTCATCTTTCTCGTGTTAGGATGGAACTTACGACTCCTGGTTTATTAGACCAGTGCTCCACCACTGAGCTAAAGAGGCGCGGCCTAGCGGTACTCTTGGGTACTTCGTCCTTACGGTCGTCTGCATCATCAGACTTTAGCTGACAACACTTCATATTACCGGCTAATATTTGCAGCTATTTCGACAAATTACTGCTTGGCTACACATCTGACACGTAACCGATGTGCTCTCCAAACAACAACACTTGCATTTCAGAACATGTCTTTCACACATGTCTACAAAATCACCTTCACCTTCAAATACAGTTTCCTTGTGACTGACAGAGACGTAGGCAAAGTTTAAAGTTGCTATTTCCATTAAATCTCGTTAATCAGAAAAACGGTAATTTACACCTGCAGCGGAACAAAATTCCGTTCCGCCCAGCGTCTGGCTCGAACCCACGACCCTGGGACTAAGAGACTGACGCTCTACCGACTGAGCTAGCCGGCTACCTCGGTGAATACCTGCCGGGTAGCACGTCATACAGTACTCGTTTGGGTTGGGTGGTCCCATATAGAATCTCTCCATGATGCCTAATGTTTTCCTAACGTCACACTCGTCACGTACTTCACTTTTATGTCATAATCATTTCTGAGAGGTAAAGAAATTGCATGACAACATGCAGAGCTAGTGGCGTCAAAATTAACACACATACTTTATGTGACCGAAAAGCCGAACGAGTTACTTTCCGACGTTGTTTTAGATGTGCAAGTGATAGTCAGAACTCGCTGTGTCGGCACTCTGCCGACCATTTCGCTAGTTAACACCGGTCTTGTTGTGTGTGTTTCAAGCTCAAGAGCATCTCCAAGCAAAAAATGGTCAACAGCAACATTCAGACGGTTTCGTACTGCTCAATTGCTACATTAAAACGTTATGTTTCTTTTTCAGAACTGGAAAAATACAAGCGTGACAGCATTCGAACCTGTAATCTTCAGATCCGAAGTCCGACGCCTTATCCATTAGGCCACACGGTCACTGACGACCAACATTTACATGTATACGACTCATCTCGAAACGCTCACACCCCTGAGGATTTGTGTTTTCGTTCTACACAGCCGCTGCCCCTTGCTCTTTCCCACCCATTCGTTACATTCAACCTCTGACGAGACCGACCAAATATAGACTGAGAAACAAGACCACACACTTTGTGCATTCGGAATCGAAGGCAGGGCGTCCCTCGCCGCATTTGCTACGATTGCTATTTGCTACTTCTGCAGAAGCGACGACGACGACGACGACGACGACGACGACGACGACGACCGCGAGAGGCTCTGTGATATGTGAGAAATACATCTATAAAATGTAATTCAGACTGCCTCGTCCCACCTTATGCTGTACCGCTTTGGCAAATGCTTTATCTGCGCCATTCGCCTTAATCGCATCTGAGAGTAATTCTTAAAAAAACGCCTGTCGCTAATTGTTCGTCATCACAGGTACTGTTTGCTATACGGCCACGACGCTCAACTGATTTCCAAAATTCATCTTTCTCGTGTTAGGATGGAACTTACGACTCCTGGTTTATTAGACCAGTGCTCCACCACTGAGCTAAAGAGGCGCGGCCTAGCGGTACTCTTGGGTACTTCGTCCTTACGGTCGTCTGCATCATCAGACTTTAGCTGACAACACTTCATATTACCGGCTAATATTTGCAGCTATTTCGACAAATTACTGCTTGGCTACACATCTGACACGTAACCGATGTGCTCTCCAAACAACAACACTTGCATTTCAGAACATGTCTTTCACACATATCTACAAAATCACCTTCACCTTCAAATACAGTTTCCTTGCGACTGACAGAGACGTAGGCAAAGTTTAAAGTTGCTATTTCCATAAAATCTCGTTAATCAGAAAAACGGTAATTTACACCTGCAGCGGAACAAAATTCCGTTCCGCCCAGCGTCTGGCTCGAACCCACGACCCTGGGATTAAGAGTCTGACGCTCTACCGACTGAGCTAGCCGGCTACCTCGGTGAATACCTGCCGGGTAGCACGTCATACAGTACTCGTTTGGGTTGGGTGGTCCCATATAGAATCTCTCCATGATGCCTAATGTTTTCCTAACGTCACACTCGTCACGTACTTCACTTTTATGTCATAATCATTTCTGAGAGGTAAAGAAATTGCATGACAACATGCAGAGCTAGTGGCGTCAAAATTAACACACATACTTTATGTGACTGAAAAGCCGAACGAGTTACTTTCCGACGTTGTTTTAGATGTGCAAGTGATAGCCAGAACTCGCTGTGTCGGCACTCTGCCGACCATTTCGCTAGTTAACACCGGTCTTGTTGTGTGTGTTTCAAGCTCAAGAGCATCTCCAAGCAAAAAATGGTCAACAGCAACATTCAGACGGTTTCGTACTGCTCAATTGCTACATTAAAACGTTATGTTTCTTTTTCAGAACTGGAAAAATACAAGCGTGACAGCATTCGAACCTGTAATCTTCAGATCCCAAGTCCGACGCCTTATCCATTAGGCCACACGGTCACTGACGACCAACATTTACATGTATACGACTCATCTCGAAACGCTCACACCCCTGAGGATTTGTGTTTTCGTTCTACACAGCCGCTGCCCCTTGCTCTTTCCCACCCATTCGTTACATTCAACCTCTGACGAGACCGACCAAATATAGACTGAGAAACAAGACCACACACTTTGTGCATTCGGAATCGAAGGCAGGGCGTCCCTCGCCGCATTTGCTACGATTGCTATTTGCTACTTCTGCAGAAGCGGCGGCGGCGACGACGACGACGACGACGACGACGACGACGACGACGACCGCGAGATGCTCTGTGATATGTGAGAAATACATCTATAAAATGTAATTCAGACTGCCTCGTCCCACCTTATGCTGTACCGCTTTGGCAAATGCTTTATCTGCGCCATTCGCCTTAATCGCATCTGAGAGTAATTCTTAAAAAAACGCCTGTCGCTAATTGTTCGTCATCACAGGTACTGTTTGCTATACGGCCACGACGCGCAACTGATTTCCAAACTTCATCTTTCTCGTGTTAGGATGGAACTTACGACTCCTGGTTTATTAGACCAGTGCTCCACCACTGAGCTAAAGAGGCGCGGCCTAGCGGTACTCTTGGGTACTTCGTCCTTACGGTCGTCTGCATCATCAGACTTTAGCTGACAACACTTCATATTACCGGCTAATATTTGCAGCTATTTCGACAAATTACTGCTTGGCTACACATCTGACACGTAACCGATGTGCTCTCCAAACAACAACACTTGCATTTCAGAACATGTCTTTCACACATGTCTACAAAATCACCTTCACCTTCAAATACAGTTTCCTTGTGACTGACAGAGACGTAGGCAAAGTTTAAAGTTGCTATTTCCATTAAATCTCGTTAATCAGAAAAACGGTAATTTACACCTGCAGTGGAACAAAATTCCGTTCCGCCCAGCGTCTGGCTCGAACCCACGACCCTGGGACTAAGAGTCTGACGCTCTACCGACTGAGCTAGCCGGCTACCTCGGTGAATACCTGCCGGGTAGCACGTTATACAGTACTCGTTTGGGTTGGGTGGTCCCATATAGAATCTCTCCATGATGCCTAATGTTTTCCTAACGTCACACTCGTCACGTACTTCACTTTTATGTCATAATCATTTCTGAGAGGTAAAGAAATTGCATGACAACATGCAGAGCTAGTGGCGTCAAAATTAACACACATACTTTATGTGACCGAAAAGCCGAACGAGTTACTTTCCGACGTTGTTTTAGATGTGCAAGTGATAGTCAGAACTCGCTGTGTCGGCACTCTGCCGACCATTTCGCTAGTTAACACCGGTCTTGTTGTGTGTGTTTCAAGCTCAAGAGCATCTCCAAGCAAAAAATGGTCAACAGCAACATTCAGACGGTTTCGTACTGCTCAATTGCTACATTAAAACGTTATGTTTCTTTTTCAGAACTGGAAAAATACAAGCGTGACAGCATTCGAACATGTAATCTTCAGATCCGAAGTCCGACGCCTTATCCATTAGGCCACACGGTCACTGACGACCAACATTTACATGTATACGACTCATCTCGAAACGCTCACACCCCTGAGGATTTGTGTTTTCGTTCTACACAGCCGCTGCCCCTTGCTCTTTCCCACCCATTCGTTACATTCAACCTCTGACGAGACCGACCAAATATAGACTGAGAAACAAGACCACACACTTTGTGCATTCGGAATCGAAGGCAGGGCGTCCCTCGCCGCATTTGCTACGATTGCTATTTGCTACTTCTGCAGAAGCGGCGGCGGCGGCGACGACGACGACGACGACGACGACGACCGCGAGAGGCTCTGTGATATGTGAGAAATACATCTATAAAATGTAATTCAGACTGCCTCGTCCCACCTTATGCTGTACCGCTTTGGCAAATGCTTTATCTGCGCCATTCGCCTTAATCGCATCTGAGAGTAATTCTTAAAAAAACGCCTGTCGCTAATTGTTCGTCATCACAGGTACTGTTTGCTATACGGCCACGACGCGCAACTGATTTCCAAAATTCATCTTTCTCGTGTTAGGATGGAACTTACGACTCCTGGTTTATTAGACCAGTGCTCCACCACTGAGCTAAAGAGGCGCGGCCTAGCGGTACTCTTGGGTACTTCGTCCTTACGGTCGTCTGCATCATCAGACTTTAGCTGACAACACTTCATATTACCGGCTAATATTTGCAGCTATTTCGACAAATTACTGCTTGGCTACACATCTGACACGTAACCGATGTGCTCTCCAAACAACAACACTTGCATTTCAGAACATGTCTTTCACACATATCTACAAAATCACCTTCACCTTCAAATACAGTTTCCTTGCGACTGACAGAGACGTAGGCAAAGTTTAAAGTTGCTATTTCCATTAAATCTCGTTAATCAGAAAAACGGTAATTTACACCTGCAGCGGAACAAAATTCCGTTCCGCCCAGCGTCTGGCTCGAACCCACGACGCTGGGATTAAGAGTCTGACGCTCTACCGACTGAACTAGCCGGCTACCTCGGTGAATACCTGCCGGGTAGCACGTCATACAGTACTCGTTTGGGTTGGGTGGTCCCATATAGAATCTCTCCATGATGCCTAATGTTTTCCTAACGTCACACTCGTCACGTACTTCACTTTTATGTCATAATCATTTCTGAGAGGTAAAGAAATTGCATGACAACATGCAGAGCTAGTGGCGTCAAAATTAACACACATACTTTATGTGACTGAAAAGCCGAACGAGTTACTTTCCGACGTTGTTTTAGATGTGCAAGTGATAGTCAGAACTCGCTGTGTCGGCACTCTGCCGACCATTTCGCTAGTTAACACCGGTCTTGTTGTGTGTGTTTCAAGCTCAAGAGCATCTCCAAGCAAAAAATGGTCAACAGCAACATTCAGACAGTTTCGTACTGCTCAATTGCTACATTAAAACGTTATGTTTCTTTTTCAGAACTGGAAAAATACAGGCGTGACAGCATTCGAACCTGTAATCTTCAGATCCGAAGTCCGACGCCTTATCCATTAGGCCACACGGTCACTGACGACCAACATTTACATGTATACGACTCATCTCGAAACGCTCACACCCCTGAGGATTTGTGTTTTCGTTCTACACAGCCGCTGCCCCTTGCTCTTTCCCACCCATTCGTTACATTCAACCTCTGACGAGACCGACCAAATATAGACTGAGAAACAAGACCACACACTTTGTGCATTCGGAATCGAAGGCAGGGCGTCCCTCGCCGCATTTGCTACGATTGCTATTTGCTACTTCTGCAGAAGCGGCGGCGGCGACGACGACGACGACGACGACGACGACGACGACCGCGAGATGCTCTGTGATATGTGAGAAATACATCTATAAAATGTAATTCAGACTGCCTCGTCCCACCTTATGCTGTACCGCTTTGGCAAATGCTTTATCTGCGCCATTCGCCTTAATCGCATCTGAGAGTAATTCTTAAAAAAACGCCTGTCGCTAATTGTTCGTCATCACAGGTACTGTTTGCTATACGGCCACGACGCGCAACTGATTTCCAAACTTCATCTTTCTCGTGTTAGGATGGAACTTACGACTCCTGGTTTATTAGACCAGTGCTCCACCACTGAGCTAAAGAGGCGCGGCCTAGCGGTACTCTTGGGTACTTCGTCCTTACGGTCGTCTGCATCATCAGACTTTAGCTGACAACACTTCATATTACCGGCTAATATTTGCAGCTATTTCGACAAATTACTGCTTGGCTACACATCTGACACGTAACCGATGTGCTCTCCAAACAACAACACTTGCATTTCAGAACATGTCTTTCACACATGTCTACAAAATCACCTTCACCTTCAAATACAGTTTCCTTGTGACTGACAGAGACGTAGGCAAAGTTTAAAGTTGCTATTTCCATTAAATCTCGTTAATCAGAAAAACGGTAATTTACACCTGCAGTGGAACAAAATTCCGTTCCGCCCAGCGTCTGGCTCGAACCCACGACCCTGGGACTAAGAGTCTGACGCTCTACCGACTGAGCTAGCCGGCTACCTCGGTGAATACCTGCCGGGTAGCACGTCATACAGTACTCGTTTGGGTTGGGTGGTCCCATATAGAATCTCTCCATGATGCCTAATGTTTTCCTAACGTCACACTCGTCACGTACTTCACTTTTATGTCATAATCATTTCTGAGAGGTAAAGAAATTGCATGACAACATGCAGAGCTAGTGGCGTCAAAATTAACACACATACTTTATGTGACTGAAAAGCCGAACGAGTTACTTTCCGACGTTGTTTTAGATGTGCAAGTGATAGTCAGAACTCGCTGTGTCGGCACTCTGCCGACCATTTCTCTAGTTAACACCGGTCTTGTTGTGTGTGTTTCAAGCTCAAGAGCATCTCCAAGCAAAAAATGGTCAACAGCAACATTCAGACGGTTTCGTACTGCTCAATTGCTACATTGAAACGTTATGTTTCTTTTTCAGAACTGGAAAAAGACAAGCGTGACAGCATTCGAACCTGTAATCTTCAGATCCGAAGTCCGACGCCTTATCCATTAGGCCACACGGTCACTGACGACCAACATTTACATGTATACGACTCATCTCGAAACGCTCACACCCCTGAGGATTTGTGTTTTCGTTCTACACAGCCGCTGCCCCTTGCTCTTTCCCACCCATTCGTTACATTCAACCTCTGACGAGACCGACCAAATATAGACTGAGAAACAAGACCACACACTTTGTGCATTCGGAATCGAAGGCAGGGCGTCCCTCGCCGCATTTGCTACGATTGCTATTTGCTACTTCTGCAGAAGCGGCGGCGGCGACGACGACGACGACGACGACGACGACCGCGAGAGGCTCTGTGATATGTGAGAAATACATCTATAAAATGTAATTCAGACTGCCTCGTCCCACCTTATGCTGTACCGCTTTGGCAAATGCTTTATCTGCGCCATTCGCCTTAATCGCATCTGAGAGTAATTCTTAAAAAAACGCCTGTCGCTAATTGTTCGTCATCACAGGTACTGTTTGCTATACGGCCACGACGCGCAACTGATTTCCAAAATTCATCTTTCTCGTGTTAGGATGGAACTTACGACTCCTGGTTTATTAGACCAGTGCTCCACCACTGAGCTAAAGAGGCGCGGCCTAGCGGTACTCTTGGGTACTTCGTCCTTACGGTCGTCTGCATCATCAGACTTTAGCTGACAACACTTCATATTACCGGCTAATATTTGCAGCTATTTCGACAAATTACTGCTTGGCTACACATCTGACACGTAACCGATGTGCTCTCCAAACAACAACACTTGCATTTCAGAACATGTCTTTCACACATGTCTACAAAATCACCTTCACCTTCAAATACAGTTTCCTTGTGACTGACAGAGACGTAGGCAAAGTTTAAAGTTGCTATTTCCATTAAATCTCGTTAATCAGAAAAACGGTAATTTACACCTGCAGCGGAACAAAATTCCGTTCCGCCCAGCGTCTGGCTCGAACCCACGACCCTGGGACTAAGAGTCTGACGCTCTACCGACTGAGCTAGCCGGCTACCTCGGTGAATACCTGCCGGGTAGCACGTCATACAGTACTCGTTTGGGTTGGGTGGTCCCATATAGAATCTCTCCATGATGCCTAATGTTTTCCTAACGTCACACTCGTCACTTACTTCACTTTTATGTCATAATCATTTCTGAGAGGTAAAGAAATTGCATGACAACATGCAGAGCTAGTGGCGTCAAAATTAACACACATACTTTATGTGACTGAAAAGCCGAACGAGTTACTTTCCGACGTTGTTTTAGATGTGCAAGTGATAGTCAGAACTCGCTGTGTCGGCACTCTGCCGACCATTTCTCTAGTTAACACCGGTCTTGTTGTGTGTGTTTCAAGCTCAAGAGCATCTCCAAGCAAAAAATGGTCAACAGCAACATTCAGACGGTTTGGTACTGCTCAATTGCTACATTAAAACGTTATGTTTCTTTTTCAGAACTGGAAAAAGACAAGCGTGACAGCATTCGAACCTGTAATCTTCAGATCCGAAGTCCGACGCCTTATCCATTAGGCCACACGGTCACTGACGACCAACATTTACATGTATACGACTCATCTCGAAACGCTCATACCCCTGAGGATTTGTGTTTTCGTTCTACACAGCCGCTGCCCCTTGCTCTTTCCCACCCATTCGTTACATTCAACCTCTGACGAGACCGACCAAATATAGACTGAGAAACAAGACCACACACTTTGTGCATTCGGAATCGAAGGCAGGGCGTCCCTCGCCGCATTTGCTACGATTGCTATTTGCTACTTCTGCAGAAGCGGCGACGACGACGACGACGACGACGACGACGACGACGACGACGACCGCGAGAGGCTCTGTGATATGTGAGAAATACATCTATAAAATGTAATTCAGACTGCCTCGTCCCACCTTATGCTGTACCGCTTTGGCAAATGCTTTATCTGCGCCATTCGCCTTAATCGCATGTGAGAGTAATTCTTAAAAAAACGCCTGTCGCTAATTGTTCGTCATCACAGGTACTGTTTGCTATACGGCCACGACGCGCAACTGATTTCCAAAATTCATCTTTCTCGTGTTAGGATGGAACTTACGACTCCTGGTTTATTAGACCAGTGCTCCACCACTGAGCTAAAGAGGCGCGGCCTAGCGGTACTCTTGGGTACTTCGTCCTTACGGTCGTCTGCATCATCAGACTTTAGCTGACAACTCTTCATATTACCGGCTAATATTTGCAGCTATGGCGACAAATTACTGCTTGGCTACACATCTGACACGTAACCGATGTGCTCTCCAAACAACAACACTTGCATTTCAGAACATGTCTTTCACACATATCTACAAAATCACCTTCACCTTCAAATACAGTTTCCTTGCGACTGACAGAGACGTAGGCAAAGTTTAAAGTTGCTATTTCCATTAAATCTCGTTAATCAGAAAAACGGTAATTTACACCTGCAGCGGAACAAAATTCCGTTCCGCCCAGCGTCTGGCTCGAACCCACGTCCCTGGGATTAAGAGTCTGACGCTCTACCGACTGAGCTAGCCGGCTACCTCGGTGAATACCTGCCGGGTAGCACGTCACACAGTACTCGTTTGGGTTGGGTGGTCCCATACAGAATCTCTCCATGATGCCTAATGTTTTCCTAACGTCACACTCGTCACGTACTTCACTTTTATGTCATAATCATTTCTGAGAGGTAAAGAAATTGCATGACAACATGCAGAGCTAGTGGCGTCAAAATTAACACACACACTTTATGTGACTGAAAAGCCGAACGAGTTACTTTCCGACGTTGTTTTAGATGTGCAAGTGATAGCCAGAACTCACTGTGTCGGCACTCTGCCGACCATTTCGCTAGTTAACACCGGTCTTGTTGTGTGTGTTTCAAGCTCAAGAGCATCTCCAAGCAAAAAATGGTCAACAGCAACATTCAGACGGTTTCGTACTGCTCAATTGCTACATTAAAACGTTATGTTTCTTTTTCAGAACTGGAAAAATACAAGCGTGACAGCATTCGAACCTGTAATCTTCAGATCCGAAGTCCGACGCCTTATCCATTAGGCCACACGGTCACTGACGACCAACATTTACATGTATACGACTCATCTCGAAACGCTCACACCCCTGAGGATTTGTGTTTTCGTTCTACACAGCCGCTGCCCCTTGCTCTTTCCCACCCATGCGTTACATTCAACCTCTGACGAGACCGACCAAATATAGACTGAGAAACAAGACCACACACTTTGTGCATTCGGAATCGAAGGCAGGGCGTCCCTCGCCGCATTTGCTACGATTGCTATTTGCTACTTCTGCAGAAGCGGCGGCGGCGACGACGACGACGACGACGACGACGACGACGACGACGACGACCGCGAGAGGCTCTGTGATATGTGAGAAATACATCTATAAAATGTAATTCAGACTGCCTCGTCCCACCTTATGCTGTACCGCTTTGGCAAATGCTTTATCTGCGCCATTCGCCTTAATCGCATGTGAGAGTAATTCTTAAAAAAACGCCTGTCGCTAATTGTTCGTCATCACAGGTACTGTTTGCTATACGGCCACGACGCGCAACTGATTTCCAAAATTCATCTTTCTCGTGTTAGGATGGAACTTACGACTCCTGGTTTATTAGACCAGTGCTCCACCACTGAGCTAAAGAGGCGCGGCCTAGCGGTACTCTTGGGTACTTCGTCCTTACGGTCGTCTGCATCATCAGACTTTAGCTGACAACTCTTCATATTACCGGCTAATATTTGCAGCTATGGCGACAAATTACTGCTTGGCTACACATCTGACACGTAACCGATGTGCTCTCCAAACAACAACACTTGCATTTCAGAACATGTCTTTCACACATATCTACAAAATCACCTTCACCTTCAAATACAGTTTCCTTGCGACTGACAGAGACGTAGGCAAAGTTTAAAGTTGCTATTTCCATTAAATCTCGTTAATCAGAAAAACGGTAATTTACACCTGCAGCGGAACAAAATTCCGTTCCGCCCAGCGCCTGGCTCGAACCCACGTCCCCGGGATTAAGAGTCTGACGCTCTACCGACTGAGCTAGCCGGCTACCTCGGTGAATACCTGCCGGGTAGCACGTCACACAGTACTCGTTTGGGTTGGGTGGTCCCATACAGAATCTCTCCATGATGCCTAATGTTTTCCTAACGTCACACTCGTCACGTACTTCACTTTTATGTCATAATCATTTCTGAGAGGTAAAGAAATTGCATGACAACATGCAGAGCTAGTGGCGTCAAAATTAACACACACACTTTATGTGACTGAAAAGCCGAACGAGTTACTTTCCGACGTTGTTTTAGATGTGCAAGTGATAGCCAGAACTCACTGTGTCGGCACTCTGCCGACCATTTCGCTAGTTAACACCGGTCTTGTTGTGTGTGTTTCAAGCTCAAGAGCATCTCCAAGCAAAAAATGGTCAACAGCAACATTCAGACGGTTTCGTACTGCTCAATTGCTACATTAAAACGTTATGTTTCTTTTTCAGAACTGGAAAAATACAAGCGTGACAGCATTCGAACCTGTAATCTTCAGATCCGAAGTCCGACGCCTTATCCATTAGGCCACACGGTCACTGACGACCAACATTTACATGTATACGACTCATCTCGAAACGCTCACACCCCTGAGGATTTGTGTTTTCGTTCTACACAGCCGCTGCCCCTTGCTCTTTCCCACCCATTCGTTACATTCAACCTCTGACGAGACCGACCAAATATAGACTGAGAAACAAGACCACACACTTTGTGCATTCGGAATCGAAGGCAGGGCGTCCCTCGCCGCATTTGCTACGATTGCTATTTGCTACTTCTGCAGAAGCGGCGGAGGCGACGACGACGACGACGACGACGACCGCGAGAGGCTCTGTGATATGTGAGAAATACATCTATAAAATGTAATTCAGACTGCCTCGTCCCACCTTATGCTGTACCGCTTTGGCAAATGCTTTATCTGCGCCATTCGCCTTAATCGCATCTGAGAGTAATTCTTAAAAAAACGCCTGTCGCTAATTGTTCGTCATCACAGGTACTGTTTGCTATACGGCCACGACGCGCAACTGATTTCCAAAATTCATCTTTCTCGTGTTAGGATGGAACTTACGACTCCTGGTTTATTAGACCAGTGCTCCACCACTGAGCTAAAGAGGCGCGGCCTAGCGGTACTCTTGGGTACTTCGTCCTTACGGTCGTCTGCATCATCAGACTTTAGCTGACAACACTTCATATTACCGGGGAATATTTGCAGCTATGGCGACAAATTACTGCTTGGCTACACATCTGACACGTAACCGATGTGCTCTCCAAACAACAACACTTGCATTTCAGAACATGTCTTTCACACATATCTACAAAATCACCTTCACCTTCAAATACAGTTTCCTTGCGACTGACAGAGACGTAGGCAAAGTTTAAAGTTGCTATTTCCATTAAATCTCGTTAATCAGAAAAACGGTAATTTACACCTGCAGCGGAACAAAATTCCGTTCCGCCCAGCGTCTGGCTCGAACCCACGACCCTGGGATTAAGAGTCTGACGCTCTACCGACTGAGCTAGCCGGCTACCTCGGTGAATACCTGCCGGGTAGCACGTCATACAGTACTCGTTTGGGTTGGGTGGTCCCATATAGAATCTCTCCATGATGCCTAATGTTTTCCTAACGTCACACTCGTCACGTACTTCACTTTTATGTCATAATCATTTCTGAGAGGTAAAGAAATTGCATGACAACATGCAGAGCTAGTGGCGTCAAAATTAACACACATACTTTATGTGACTGAAAAGCCGAACGAGTTACTTTCCGACGTTGTTTTAGATGTGCAAGTGATAGTCAGAACTCGCTGTGTCGGCATTCTGCCGACCATTTCGCTAGTTAACACCGGTCTTGTTGTGTGTGTTTCAAGCTCAAGAGCATCTCCAAGCAAAAAATGGTCAACAGCAACATTCAGACGGTTTCGTACTGCTCAATTGCTACATTAAAACGTTATGTTTCTTTTTCAGAACTGGAAAAATACAAGCGTGACAGCATTCGAACCTGTAATCTTCAGATCCGAAGACCGACGCCTTATCCAATAGGCCACACGGTCACTGACGACCAACATTTACATGTATACGACTCATCTCGAAACGCTCACACCCCTGAGGATTTGTGTTTTCGTTCTACACAGCCGCTGCCCCTTGCTCTTTCCCACCCATTCGTTACATTCAACCTCTGACGAGACCGACCAAATATAGACTGAGAAACAAGACCACACACTTTGTGCATTCGGAATCGAAGGCAGGGCGTCCCTCGCCGCATTTGCTACGATTGCTATTTGCTACTTCTGCAGAAGCGGCGGCGGCGACGACGACGACGACGACGACGACGACGACGAGAGGCTCTGTGATATGTGAGAAATACATCTATAAAATGTAATTCAGACTGCCTCGTCCCACCTTATGCTGTACCGCTTTGGCAAATGCTTTATCTGCGCCATTCGCCTTAATCGCATCTGAGAGTAATTCTTAAAAAAACGCCTGTCGCTAATTGTTCGTCATCACAGGTACTGTTTGCTATACGGCCACGACGCGCAACTGATTTCCAAAATTCATCTTTCTCGTGTTAGGATGGAACTTACAACTCCTGGTTTATTAGACCAGTGCTCCACCACTGAGCTAAAGAGGCGTGGCCTAGCGGTACTCTTGGGTACTTCGTCCTTACGGTCGTCTGCATCATCAGACTTTAGCTGACAACACTTCATATTACCGGCTAATATTTGCAGCTATTTCGACAAATTACTGCTTGGCTACACATCTGACACGTAACCGATGTGCTCTCCAAACAACAACACTTGCATTTCAGAACATGTCTTTCACACATATCTACAAAATCACCTTCACCTTCAAATACAGTTTCCTTGCGACTGACAGAGACGTAGGCAAAGTTTAAAGTTGCTATTTCCATTAAATCTCGTTAATCAGAAAAACGGTAATTTACACCTGCAGCGGAACAAAATTCCGTTCTGCCCAGCGTCTGGCTCGAACCCACGGCCCTGGGATTAAGAGTCTGACGCTCTACCGACTGAGCTAGCCGGCTACCTCGGTGAATACCTGCCGGGTAGCACGTCACACAGTACTCGTTTGGGTTGGGTGGTCCCATACAGAATCTCTCCATGATGCCTAATGTTTTCCTAACGTCACACTCGTCACGTACTTCACTTTTATGTCATAATCATTTCTGAGAGGTAAAGAAATTGCATGACAACATGCAGAGCTAGTGGCGTCAAAATTAACACACACACTTTATGTGACTGAAAAGCCGAACGAGTTACTTTCCGACGTTGTTTAAGATGTGCAAGTGATAGCCAGAACTCGCTGTGTCGGCACTCTGCCGACCATTTCGCTAGTTAACACCGGTCTTGTTGTGTGTGTTTCAAGCTCAAGAGCATCTCCAAGCAAAAAATGGTCAACAGCAACATTCAGACGGTTTCGTACTGCTCAATTGCTACATTAAAACGTTATGTTTCTTTTTCAGAACTGGAAAAATACAAGCGTGACAGCATTCGAACCTGTAATCTTCAGATCCGAAGTCCGACGCCTTATCCATTAGGCCACACGGTCACTGACGACCAACATTTACATGTATACGACTCATCTCGAAACGCTCACACCCCTGAGGATTTGTGTTTTCGTTCTACACAGCCGCTGCCCCTTGCTCTTTCCCACCCATTCGTTACATTCAACCTCTGACGAGACCGACCAAATATAGACTGAGAAACAAGACCACACACTTTGTGCATTCGGAATCGAAGGCAGGGCGTCCCTCGCCGCATTTGCTACGATTGCTATTTGCTACTTCTGCAGAAGCGGCGGCGGCGACGACGACGACGACGACGACGACGACGAGAGGCTCTGTGATATGTGAGAAATACATCTATAAAATGTAATTCAGACTGCCTCGTCCCACCTCATGCTGTACCGCTTTGGCAAATGCTTTATCTGCGCCATTCGCCTTAATCGCATCTGAGAGTAATTCTTAAAAAAACGCCTGTCGCTAATTGGTCGTCATCACAGGTACTGTTTGCTATACGGCCACGACGCGCAACTGATTTCCAAAATTCATCTTTCTCGTGTTAGGATGGAACTTACGACTCCTGGTTTATTAGACCAGTGCTCCACCACTGAGCTAAAGAGGCGTGGCCTAGCGGTACTCTTGGGTACTTCGTCCTTACGGTCGTCTGCATCATCAGACTTTAGCTGACAACACTTCATATTACCGGCTAATATTTGCAGCTATTTCGACAAATTACTGCTTGGCTACACATCTGACACGTAACCGATGTGCTCTCCAAACAACAACACTTGCATTTCAGAACATGTCTTTCACACATATCTACAAAATCACCTTCACCTTCAAATACAGTTTCCTTGCGACTGACAGAGACGTAGGCAAAGTTTAAAGTTGCTATTTCCATTAAATCTCGTTAATCAGAAAAACGGTAATTTACACCTGCAGCGGAACAAAATTCCGTTCTGCCCAGCGTCTGGCTCGAACCCACGTCCCTGGGATTAAGAGTCTGACGCTCTACCGACTGAGCTAGCCGGCTACCTCGGTGAATACCTGCCGGGTAGCACGTCACACAGTACTCGTTTGGGTTGGGTGGTCCCATACAGAATCTCTCCATGATGCCTAATGTTTTCCTAACGTCACACTCGTCACGTACTTCACTTTTATGTCATAATCATTTCTGAGAGGTAAAGAAATTGCATGACAACATGCAGAGCTAGTGGCGTCAAAATTAACACACACACTTTATGTGACTGAAAAGCCGAACGAGTTACTTTCCGACGTTGTTTAAGATGTGCAAGTGATAGCCAGAACTCGCTGTGTCGGCATTCTGCCGACCATTTCGCTAGTTAACACCGGTCTTGTTGTGTGTGTTTCAAGCTCAAGAGCATCTCCAAGCAAAAAATGGTCAACAGCAACATTCAGACGGTTTCGTACTGCTCAATTGCTACATTAAAACGTTATGTTTCTTTTTCAGAACTGGAAAAATACAAGCGTGACAGCATTCGAACCTGTAATCTTCGGATCCGAAGTCCGACGCCTTATCCATTAGGCCACACGGTCACTGACGACCAACATTTACATGTATACGACTCATCTCGAAACGCTCACACCCCTGAGGATTTGTGTTTTCGTTCTACACAGCCGCTGCCCCTTGCTCTTTCCCACCCATTCGTTACATTCAACCTCTGACGAGACCGACCAAATATAGACTGAGAAACAAGACCACACACTTTGTGCATTCGGAATCGAAGGCAGGGCGTCCCACGCCTCATTTGCTACGATTGCTATTTGCTACTTCTGCAGAAGCGGCGGCGGCGACGACGACGACGACGACGACGACGAGAGGCTCTGTGATATGTGAGAAATACATCTATAAAATGTAATTCAGACTGCCTCGTCCCACCTTATGCTGTACCGCTTTGGCAAATGCTTTATCTGCGCCATTCGCCTTAATCGCATCTGAGAGTAATTCTTAAAAAAACGCCTGTCGCTAATTGTTCGTCATCACAGGTACTGTTTGCTATACGGCCACGACGCGCAACTGATTTCCAAAATTCATCTTTCTCGTGTTAGGATGGAACTTACGACTCCTGGTTTATTAGACCAGTGCTCCACCACTGAGCTAAAGAGGCGTGGCCTAGCGGTACTCTTGGGTACTTCGTCCTTACGGTCGTCTGCATCATCAGACTTTAGCTGACAACACTTCATATTACCGGCTAATATTTGCAGCTATTTCGACAAATTACTGCTTGGCTACACATCTGACACGTAACCGATGTGCTCTCCAAACAACAACACTTGCATTTCAGAACATGTCTTTCACACATATCTACAAAATCACCTTCACCTTCAAATACAGTTTCCTTGCGACTGACAGAGACGTAGGCAAAGTTTAAAGTTGCTATTTCCATTAAATCTCGTTAATCAGAAAAACGGTAATTTACACCTGCAGCGGAACAAAATTCCGTTCTGCCCAGCGTCTGGCTCGAACCCACGTCCCTGGGATTAAGAGTCTGACGCTCTACCGACTGAGCTAGCCGGCTACCTCGGTGAATACCTGCCGGGTAGCACGTCACACAGTACTCGTTTGGGTTGGGTGGTCCCATACAGAATCTCTCCATGATGCCTAATGTTTTCCTAACGTCACACTCGTCACGTACTTCACTTTTATGTCATAATCATTTCTGAGAGGTAAAGAAATTGCATGACAACATGCAGAGCTAGTGGCGTCAAAATTAACACACACACTTTATGTGACTGAAAAGCCGAACGAGTTACTTTCCGACGTTGTTTAAGATGTGCAAGTGATAGCCAGAACTCGCTGTGTCGGCACTCTGCCGACCATTTCGCTAGTTAACACCGGTCTTGTTGTGTGTGTTTCAAGCTCAAGAGCATCTCCAAGCAAAAAATGGTCAACAGCAACATTCAGACGGTTTCGTACTGCTCAATTGCTACATTAAAACGTTATGTTTCTTTTTCAGAACTGGAAAAATACAAGCGTGACAGCATTCGAACCTGTAATCTTCAGATCCGAAGTCCGACGCCTTATCCATTAGGCCACACGGTCACTGACGACCAACATTTACATGTATACGACTCATCTCGAAACGCTCACACCCCTGAGGATTTGTGTTTTCGTTCTACACAGCCGCTGCCCCTTGCTCTTTCCAACCCATTCGTTACATTCAACCTCTGACGAGACCGACCAAATATAGACTGAGAAACAAGACCACACACTTTGTGCATTCGGAATCGAAGGCAGGGCGTCCCTCGCCGCATTTGCTACGATTGCTATTTGCTACTTCTGCAGAAGCGGCGGCGGCGACGACGACGACGACGACGACGACGACGACGACCGCGAGAGGCTCTGTGATATGTGAGAAATACATCTATAAAATGTAATTCAGACTGCCTCGTCCCACTTTATGCTGTACCGGTTTGGCAAATGCTTTATCTGCGCCATTCGCCTTAATCGCATCTGAGAGTAATTCTTAAAAAAACGCCTGTCGCTAATTGTTCGTCATCACAGGTACTGTTTGCTATACGGCCACGACGCGCAACTGATTTCCAAAATTCATCTTTCTCGTGTTAGGATGGAACTTACGACTCCTGGTTTATTAGACCAGTGCTCCACCACTGAGCTAAAGAGGCGCGGCCTAGCGGTACTCTTGGGTACTTCGTCCTTACGGTCGTCTGCATCATCAGACTTTAGCTGACAACACTTCATATTACCGGGTAATATTTGCAGCTATGGCGACAAATTACTGCTTGGCTACACATCTGACACGTAACCGATGTGCTCTCCAAACAACAACACTTGCATTTCAGAACATGTCTTTCACACATGTCTACAAAATCACCTTCACCTTCAAATACAGTTTCCTTGCGACTGACAGAGACGTAGGCAAAGTTTAAAGTTGCTATTTCCATTAAATCTCGTTAATCAGAAAAACGGTAATTTACACCTGCAGCGGAACAAAATTCCGTTCCGCCAAGCGTCTGGCTCGAACCCACGACCCTGGGATTAAGAGTCTGACGCTCTACCAACTGAGCTAGCCGGCTACCTCGGTGAATACCTGCCGGGTAGCACGTCACACAATACTCGTTTGGGTTGGGTGGTCCCATATAGAATCTCTCCATGATGCCTAATGTTTTCCTAACGTCACACTCGTCACGTACTTCACTTTTATGTCATAATCATTTCTGAGAGGTAAAGAAATTGCATGACAACATGCAGAGCTAGTGGCGTCAAAATTAACACACATACTTTATGTGACTGAAAAGCCGAACGAGTTACTTTCCGACGTTGTTTTAGATGTGCAAGTGATAGTCAGAACTCGCTGTGTCGGCACTCTGCCGACCATTTCGCTAGTTAACACCGGTCTTGTTGTGTGTGTTTCAAGCTCAAGAGCATCTCCAAGCAAAAAATGGTCAACAGCAACATTCAGACGGTTTCGTACTGCTCAATTGCTACATTAAAACGTTATGTTTCTTTTTCAGAACTGGAAAAATACAAGCGTGACAGCATTCGAACCTGTAATCTTCAGATCCGAAGCCCGACACCTTATCCATTAGGCCACACGGTCACTGACGACCAACATTTACATGTATACGACTCATCTCGAAACGCTCACACCCCTGAGGATTTGTGTTTTCGTTCTACACAGCCGCTGCCCCTTGCTCTTTCCCACCCATTCGTTACATTCAACCTCTGACGAGACCGACCAAATATAGACTGAGAAACAAGACCACACACTTTGTGCATTCGGAATCGAAGGCAGGGCGTCCCTCGCCGCATTTGCTACGATTGCCATTTGCTACTTCTGCAGAAGCGGCGGCGGCGGCGGCGGCGGCGACGACGACGAATATCGCGAGAGGCTCTGAGATATGTGAGAATACATCTATAAAATGTAATTCAGACTGCCTCGTCCCACCTTATGCTGTACCGCTTTGGCAAATGCTTTATCTGCGCCATTCGCCTTAATCGCATCTGAGAGTAATTCTTAAAAAAACGCCTGTCGCTAATTGTTCGTCATCACAGGTACTGTTTGCTATACGGCCACGACGCGCAACTGATTTCCAAAATTCATCTTTCTCGTGTTAGGATGGAACTTACGACTCCTGGTTTATTAGACCAGTGCTCCACCACTGAGCTAAAGAGGCGCGGCCTAGCGGTACTCTTGGGTACTTCGTCCTTACGGTCGTCTGCATCATCAGACTTTAGCTGACAACACTTCATATTACCGGGTAATATTTGCAGCTATGGCGACAAATTACTGCTTGGCTACACATCTGACACGTAACCGATGTGCTCTCCAAACAACAACACTTGCATTTCAGAACATGTCTTTCACACATGTCTACAAAATCACCTTCACCTTCAAATACAGTTTCCTTGCGACTGACAGAGACGTAGGCAAAGTTTAAAGTTGCTATTTCCATTAAATCTCGTTAATCAGAAAAACGGTAATTTACACCTGCAGCGGAACAAAATTCCGTTCCGCCAAGCGTCTGGCTCGAACCCACGACCCTGGGATTAAGAGTCTGACGCTCTACCAACTGAGCTAGCCGGCTACCTCGGTGAATACCTGCCAGGTAGCACGTCACACAATACTCGTTTGGGTTGGGTGGTCCCATATAGAATCTCTCCATGATGCCTAATGTTTTCCTAACGTCACACTCGTCACGTACTTCACTTTTATGTCATAATCATTTCTGAGAGGTAAAGAAATTGCATGACAACATGCAGAGCTAGTGGCGTCAAAATTAACACACATACTTTATGTGACTGAAAAGCCGAACGAGTTACTTTCCGACGTTGTTTTAGATGTGCAAGTGATAGTCAGAACTCGCTGTGTCGGCACTCTGCCGACCATTTCGCTAGTTAACACCGGTCTTGTTGTGTGTGTTTCAAGCTCAAGAGCATCTCCAAGCAAAAAATGGTCAACAGCAACATTCAGACGGTTTCGTACTGCTCAATTGCTACATTAAAACGTTATGTTTCTTTTTCAGAACTGGAAAAATACAAGCGTGACAGCATTCGAACCTGTAATCTTCAGATCCGAAGCCCGACACCTTATCCATTAGGCCAAACGGTCACTGACGACCAACATTTACATGTATACGACTCATCTCGAAACGCTCACACCCCTGAGGATTTGTGTTTTCGTTCTACACAGCCGCTGCCCCTTGCTCTTTCCCACCCATTCGTTACATTCAACCTCTGACGAGACCGACCAAATATAGACTGAGAAACAAGACCACACACTTTGTGCATTCGGAATCGAAGGCAGGGCGTCCCTCGCCGCATTTGCTACGATTGCCATTTGCTACTTCTGCAGAAGCGGCGGCGGCGGCGGCGGCGGCGACGACGACGAATATCGCGAGAGGCTCTGAGATATGTGAGAATACATCTATAAAATGTAATTCAGACTGCCTCGTCCCACCTTATGCTGTACCGCTTTGGCAAATGCTTTATCTGCGCCATTCGCCTTAATCGCATCTGAGAGTAATTCTTAAAAAAACGCCTGTCGCTAATTGTTCGTCATCACAGGTACTGTTTGCTATACGGCCACGACGCGCAACTGATTTCCAAAATTCATCTTTCTCGTGTTAGGATGGAACTTACGACTCCTGGTTTATTAGACCAGTGCTCCACCACTGAGCTAAAGAGGCGCGGCCTAGCGGTACTCTTGGGTACTTCGTCCTTACGGTCGTCTGCATCATCAGACTTTAGCTGACAACACTTCATATTACCGGCTAATATTTGCAGCTATTTCGACAAATTACTGCTTGGCTACACATCTGACACGTAACCGATGTGCTCTCCAAACAACAACACTTGCATTTCAGAACATGTCTTTCACACATATCTACAAAATCACCTTCACCTTCAAATACAGTTTCCTTGCGACTGACAGAGACGTAGGCAAAGTTTAAAGTTGCTATTTCCATGAAATCTCGTTAATCAGAAAAACGGTAATTTACACCTGCAGCGGAACAAAATTCCGTTCCGCCCAGCGTCTGGCTCGAACCCACGACCCTGGGACTAAGAGTCTGACGCTCTACCGACCGAGCTAGCCGGCTACCTCGGTGAATACCTGCCGGGTAGCACGTCACACAGTACTCGTTTGGGTTGGGTGGTCCCATATAGAATCTCTCCATGATGCCTAATGTTTTCCTAACGTCACACTCGTCACGTACTTCACTTTTATGTCATAATCATTTCTGAGAGATAAAGAAATTGCATGACAACATGCAGAGCTAGTGGCGTCACAATTAACACACATACTTTATGTGACTGAAAAGCCGAACGAGTTACTTTCCGACGTTGTTTTAGATGTGCAAGTGATAGTCAGAACTCGCTGTGTCGGCACTCTGCCGACCATTTCGCTAGTTAACACCGGTCTTGTTGTGTGTGTTTCAAGCTCAAGAGCATCTCCAAGCAAAAAATGGTCAACAGCAACATTCAGACGGTTTCGTACTGCTCAATTGCTACATTAAAACGTTATGTTTCTTTTTCAGAACTGGAAAAATACAAGCGTGACAGCATTCGAACCTGTAATCTTCAGATCCGAAGTCCGACGCCTTATCCATTAGGCCACACGGTCACTGACGACCAACATTTACATGTATACGACTCATCTCGAAACGCTCACACCCCTGAGGATTTGTGTTTTCGTTCTACACAGCCGCTGCCCCTTGCTCTTTCCCACCCATTCGTTACATTCAACCTCTGACGAGACCGACCAAATATAGACTGAGAAACAAGACCACACACTTTGTGCATTCGGAATCGAAGGCAGGGCGTCCCTCGCCGCATTTGCTACGATTGCTATTTGCTACTTCTGCAGAAGCGGCGGCGGCGATTACGACGACGACGACGACGACGACGACCGCGAGAGGCTCTGTGATATGTGAGAAATACATCTATAAAATGTAATTCAGACTGCCTCGTCCCACCTTATGCTGTACCGCTTTGGCAAATGCTTTATCTGCTTATTAAGCTTATTAAGCAATGAATGCTGTAGTAACTGTATTATTGTATGTAAACAAAGACCCACTAATGCTTCAGGTGGTGGGTTATTCTGTATCATAATATAACATTGGTTAATAAAGATATTTTTAAAAAAAAAAAAATGCTTTATCTGCGCCATTCGCCTTAATCGCATCTGAGAGTAATTCTTAAAAAAACGCCTGTCGTTAATTGTTCGTCATCACAGGTACTGTTTGCTATACGGCCACGACGCGCAACTGATTTCCAAAATTTATCTTTCTCGTGTTAGGATGGAACTTACGACTCCTGGTTTATTAGACCAGTGCTCCACCACTGAGCTAAAGAGGCGCGGCCTAGCGGTACTCTTGGGTACTTCGTCCTTACGGTCGTCTGCATCATCAGACTTTAGCTGACAACACTTCATATTACCGGCTAATATTTGCAGCTATTTCGACAAATTACTGCTTGGCTACACATCTGACACGTAACCGATGTGCTCTCCAAACAACAACACTTGCATTTCAGAACATGTCTTTCACACATATCTACAAAATCACCTTCACCTTCAAATACAGTTTCCTTGCGACTGACAGAGACGTAGGCAAAGTTTAAAGTTGCTATTTCCATTAAATCTCGTTAATCAGAAAAACGGTAATTTACACCTGAAGCGGAACAAAATTCCGTTCCGCCCAGCGTCTGGCTCGAACCCACGTCCCTGGGATTAAGAGTCTGACACTCTACCGACTGAGCTAGCCGGCTACCTCGGTGAATACTTGCCGGGTAGCACGTCACACAGTACTCGTTTGGTTTGGGTATTCCCATACAGAATCTCTCCATGATGCCTAATGTTTTCCTAACGTCACACTCGTCACGTACTTCACTTTTATGTCATAATCATTTCTGAGAGGTAAAGAAATTGCATGACAACATGCAGAGCTAGTGGCGTCAAAATTAACACACACACTTTATGTGACTGAAAAGCTGAACGAGTTACTTTCCGACGTTGTTTAAGATGTGCAAGTGATAGCCAGAACTCGCTGTGTCGGCACTCTGCCGACCATTTCGCTAGTTAACACCGGTCTTGTTGTGTGTGTTTCAAGCTCAAGAGCATCTCCAAGCAAAAAATGGTCAACAGCAACATTCAGACGGTTTCGTACTGCTCAATTGCTACATTAAAACGTTATGTTTCTTTTTCAGAACTGGAAAAATACAAGCGTGACAGCATTCGAACCTGTAATCTTCAGATCCGAAGTCCGACGCCTTATCCATTAGGCCACACGGTCACTGACGACCAACATTTACATGTATACGACTCATCTCGAAACGCTCACACCCCTGAGGATTTGTGTTTTCGTTCTACACAGCCGCTGCCCCTTGCTCTTTCCCACCCATTCGTTACATTCAACCTCTGACGAGACCGACCAAATATAGACTGAGAAACAAGACCACACACTTTGTGCATTCGGAATCGAAGGCAGGGCGTCCCTCGCCGCATTTGCTACGATTGCCATTTGCTACTTCTGCAGAAGCGGCGGCGGCGACGACGACGACGACGACGACGACGACGACGACGACCGCGAGAGGCTCTGTGATATGTGAGAAATACATCTATAAAATGTAATTCAGACTGCCTCGTCCCACTTTATGCTGTACCGGTTTGGCAAATGCTTTATCTGCGCCATTCGCCTTAATCGCATCTGAGAGTAATTCTTAAAAAAACGCCTGTCGCTAATTGTTCGTCATCACAGGTACTGTTCGCTATACGGCCACGACGCGCAACTGATTTCCAAAATTCATCTTTCTCGTGTTAGGATGGAACTTACGACTCCTGGTTTATTAGACCAGTGCTCCACCACTGAGCTAAAGAGGCGCGGCCTAGCGGTACTCTTGGGTACTTCGTCCTTACGGTCGTCTGCATCATCAGACTTTAGCTGACAACACTTCATATTACCGGGTAATATTTGCAGCTATGGCGACAAATTACTGCTTGGCTACACATCTGACACGTAACCGATGTGCTCTCCAAACAACAACACTTGCATTTCAGAACATGTCTTTCACACATGTCTACAAAATCACCTTCACCTTCAAATACAGTTTCCTTGCGACTGACAGAGACGTAGGCAAAGTTTAAAGTTGCTATTTCCATTAAATCTCGTTAATCAGAAAAACGGTAATTTACACCTGCAGCGGAACAAAATTCCGTTCCGCCAAGCGTCTGGCTCGAACCCACGACCCTGGGATTAAGAGTCTGACGCTCTACCAACTGAGCTAGCCGGCTACCTCGGTGAATACCTGCCGGGTAGCACGTCACACAGTACTCGTTTGGGTTGGGTGGTCCCATATAGAATCTCTCCATGATGCCTAATGTTTTCCTAACGTCACACTCGTCACGTACTTCACTTTTATGTCATAATCATTTCTGAGAGGTAAAGAAATTGCATGACAACATGCAGAGCTAGTGGCGTCAAAATTAACACACATACTTTATGTGACTGAAAAGCCGAACGAGTTACTTTCCGACGTTGTTTTAGATGTGCAAGTGATAGTCAGAACTCGCTGTGTCGGCACTCTGCCGACCATTTCGCTAGTTAACACCGGTCTTGTTGTGTGTGTTTCAAGCTCAAGAGCATCTCCAAGCAAAAAATGGTCAACAGCAACATTCAGACGGTTTCGTACTGCTCAATTGCTACATTAAAACGTTATGTTTCTTTTTCAGAACTGGAAAAATACAAGCGTGACAGCATTCGAACCTGTAATCTTCAGATCCGAAGCCCGACACCTTATCCATTAGGCCACACGGTCACTGACGACCAACATTTACATGTATACGACTCATCTCGAAACGCTCACACCCCTGAGGATTTGTGTTTTCGTTCTACACAGCCGCTGCCCCTTGCTCTTTCCCACCCATTCGTTACATTCAACCTCTGACGAGACCGACCAAATATAGACTGAGAAACAAGACCACACACTTTGTGCATTCGGAATCGAAGGCAGGGCGTCCCTCGCCGCATTTGCTACGATTGCTATTTGCTACTTCTGCAGAAGCGGCGGCGGCGGCGGCGGCGGCGACGACGACGACGACGAATATCGCGAGAGGCTCTGAGATATGTGAGAATACATCTATAAAATGTAATTCAGACTGCCTCGTCCCACCTTATGCTGTACCGCTTTGGCAAATGCTTTATCTGCGCCATTCGCCTTAATCGCATCTGAGAGTAATTCTTAAAAAAACGCCTGTCGCTAATTGTTCGTCATCACAGGTACTGTTTGCTATACGGCCACGACGCGCAACTGATTTCCAAAATTCATCTTTCTCGTGTTAGGATGGAACTTACGACTCCTGGTTTATTAGACCAGTGCTCCACCACTGAGCTAAAGAGGCGCGGCCTAGCGGTACTCTTGGGTACTTCGTCCTTACGGTCGTCTGCATCATCAGACTTTAGCTGACAACACTTCATATTACCGGCTAATATTTGCAGCTATTTCGACAAATTACTGCTTGGCTACACATCTGACACGTAACCGATGTGCTCTCCAAACAACAACACTTGCATTTCAGAACATGTCTTTCACACATATCTACAAAATCACCTTCACCTTCAAATACAGTTTCCTTGCGACTGACAGAGACGTAGGCAAAGTTTAAAGTTGCTATTTCCATTAAATCTCGTTAATCAGAAAAACGGTAATTTACACCTGCAGCGGAACAAAATTCCGTTCCGCCCAGCGTCTGGCTCGAACCCACGTCCCTGGGATTAAGAGTCTGACGCTCTACCGACTGAGCTAGCCGGCTACCTCGGTGAATACCTGCCGGGTAGCACGTCACACAGTACTCGTTTGGGTTGGGTGGTCCCATACAGAATCTCTCCATGATGCCTAATGTTTTCCTAACGTCACACTCGTCACGTACTTCACTTTTATGTCATAATCATTTCTGAGAGGTAAAGAAATTGCATGACAACATGCAGAGCTAGTGGCGTCAAAATTAACACACATACTTTATGTGACTGAAAAGCCGAACGAGTTACTTTCCGACGTTGTTTTAGATGTGCAAGTGATAGTCAGAACTCGCTGTGTCGGCACTCTGCCGACCATTTCGCTAGTTAACACCGGTCTTGTTGTGTGTGTTTCAAGCTCAAGAGCATCTCCAAGCAAAAAATGGTCAACAGCAACATTCAGACGGTTTCGTACTGCTCAATTGCTACATTAAAACGTTATGTTTCTTTTTCAGAACTGGAAAAATACAAGCGTGACAGCATTCGAACCTGTAATCTTCAGATCCGAAGCCCGACACCTTATCCATTAGGCCACACGGTCACTGACGACTAACATTTACATGTATACGACTCATCTCGAAACGCTCACACCCCTGAGGATTTGTGTTTTCGTTCTACACAGCCGCTGCCCCTTGCTCTTTCCCACCCATTCGTTACATTCAACCTCTGACGAGACCGACCAAATATAGACTGAGAAACAAGACCACACACTTTGTGCATTCGGAATCGAAGGCAGGGCGTCCCTCGCCGCATTTGCTACGATTGCCATTTGCTACTTCTGCAGAAGCGGCGGCGGCGGCGGCGGCGGCGGCGACGACGACGAATATCGCGAGAGGCTCTGAGATATGTGAGAATACATCTATAAAATGTAATTCAGACTGCCTCGTCCCACCTTATGCTGTACCGCTTTGGCAAATGCTTTATCTGCGCCATTCGCCTTAATCGCATCTGAGAGTAATTCTTAAAAAAACGCCTGTCGCTAATTGTTCGTCATCACAGGTACTGTTTGCTATACGGCCACGACGCGCAACTGATTTCCAAAATTCATCTTTCTCGTGTTAGGATGGAACTTACGACTCCTGGTTTATTAGACCAGTGCTCCACCACTGAGCTAAAGAGGCGCGGCCTAGCGGTACTCTTGGGTACTTCGTCCTTACGGTCGTCTGCATCATCAGACTTTAGCTGACAACACTTCATATTACCGGCTAATATTTGCAGCTATTTCGACAAATTACTGCTTGGCTACACATCTGACACGTAACCGATGTGCTCTCCAAACAACAACACTTGCATTTCAGAACATGTCTTTCACACATATCTACAAAATCACCTTCACCTTCAAATACAGTTTCCTTGCGACTGACAGAGACGTAGGCAAAGTTTAAAGTTGCTATTTCCATTAAATCTCGTTAATCAGAAAAACGGTAATTTACACCTGCAGCGGAACAAAATTCCGTTCCGCCCAGCGTCTGGCTCGAACCCAAGACCCTGGGACTAAGAGTCTGACGCTCTACCGACTGAGCTAGCCGGCTACCTAGGTGAATACCTGCCGGGTAGCACGTCACACAGTACTCGTTTGGGTTGGGTGGTCCCATATAGAATCTCTCCATGATGCCTAATGTTTTCCTAACGTCACACTCGTCACGTACTTCACTTTTATGTCATAATCATTTCTGAGAGATAAAGAAATTGCATGACAACATGCAGAGCTAGTGGCGTCAAAATTAACACACATACTTTATGTGACTGAAAAGCCGAACGAGTTACTTTCCGACGTTGTTTTAGATGTGCAAGTGATAGTCAGAACTCGCTGTGTCGGCACTCTGCCGACCATTTCGCTAGTTAACACCGGTCTTGTTGTGTGTGTTTCAAGCTCAAGAGCATCTCCAAGCAAAAAATGGTCAACAGCAACATTCAGACGGTTTCGTACTGCTCAATTGCTACATTAAAACGTTATGTTTCTTTTTCAGAACTGGAAAAATACAAGCGTGACAGCATTCGAACCTGTAATCTTCAGATCCGAAGTCCGACGCCTTATCCATTAGGCCACACGGTCACTGACGACCAACATTTACATGTATACGACTCATCTCGAAACGCTCACACCCCTGAGGATTTGTGTTTTCGTTCTACACAGCCGCTGCCCCTTGCTCTTTCCCACCCATTCGTTACATTCAACCTCTGACGAGACCGACCAAATATAGACTGAGAAACAAGACCACACACTTTGTGCATTCGGAATCGAAGGCAGGGCGTCCCTCGCCGCATTTGCTACGATTGCTATTTGCTACTTCTGCAGAAGCGGCGGCGGCGACGACGACGACGACGACGACCGCGAGAGGCTCTGTGATATGTGAGAAATACATCTATAAAATGTAATTCAGACTGCCTCGTCCCACCTTATGCTGTACCGCTTTGGCAAATGCTTTATCTGCTTATTAAGCTTATTAAGCAATGAATGCTGTAGTAACTGTATTATTGTATGTAAACAAAGACCCACTAATGCTTCAGGTGGTGGGTTATTCTGTATCATAATATAACATTGGTTAATAAAGATATTTATTAAAAAAAAAAAAAAATGCTTTATCTGCGCCATTCGCCTTAATCGCATCTGAGAGTAATTCTTAAAAAAAGGCCTGTCGCTAATTGTTCGTCATCACAGGTACTGTTTGCTATACGGCCACGACGCGCAACTGATTTCCAAAATTCATCTTTCTCGTGTTAGGATGGAACTTACGACTCCTGGTTTATTAGACCAGTGCTCCACCACTGAGCTAAAGAGGCGCGGCCTAGCGGTACTCTTGGGTACTTCGTCCTTACGGTCGTCTGCATCATCAGACTTTAGCTGACAACACTTCATATTACCGGCTAATATTTGCAGCTATTTCGACAAATTACTGCTTGGCTACACATCTGACACGTAACCGATGTGCTCTCCAAACAACAACACTTGCATTTCAGAACATGTCTTTCACACATATCTACAAAATCACCTTCACCTTCAAATACAGTTTCCTTGCGACTGACAGAGACGTAGGCAAAGTTTAAAGTTGCTATTTCCATTAAATCTCGTTAATCAGAAAAACGGTAATTTACACCTGCAGCGGAACAAAATTCCGTTCCGCCCAGCGTCTGGCTCGAACCCACGTCCCTGGGATTAAGAGTCTGACGCTCTACCGACTGAGCTAGCCGGCTACCTCGGTGAATACCTGCCGGGTAGCACGTCACACAGTACTCGTTTGGGTTGGGTGGTCCCATACAGAATCTCTCCATGATGCCTAATGTTTTCCTAACGTCACACTCGTCACGTACTTCACTTTTATGTCATAATCATTTCTGAGAGGTAAAGAAATTGCATGACAACATGCAGAGCTAGTGGCGTCAAAATTAACACACATACTTTATGTGACTGAAAAGCCGAACGAGTTACTTTCCGACGTTGTTTTAGATGTGCAAGTGATAGTCAGAACTCGCTGTGTCGGCACTCTGCCGACCATTTCGCTAGTTAACACCGGTCTTGTTGTGTGTGTTTCAAGCTCAAGAGCATCTCCAAGCAAAAAATGGTCAACAGCAACATTCAGACGGTTTCGTACTGCTCAATTGCTACATTAAAACGTTATGTTTCTTTTTCAGAACTGGAAAAATACAAGCGTGACAGCATTCGAACCTGTAATCTTCAGATCCGAAGCCCGACACCTTATCCATTAGGCCACACGGTCACTGACGACCAACATTTACATGTATACGACTCATCTCGAAACGCTCACACCCCTGAGGATTTGTGTTTTCGTTCTACACAGCCGCTGCCCCTTGCTCTTTCCCACCCATTCGTTACATTCAACCTCTGACGAGACCGACCAAATATAGACTGAGAAACAAGACCACACACTTTGTGCATTCGGAATCGAAGGCAGGGCGTCCCTCGCCGCATTTGCTACGATTGCCATTTGCTACTTCTGCAGAAGCGGCGGCGGCGGCGGCGGCGGCGGCGGCGACGACGACGAATATCGCGAGAGGCTCTGAGATATGTGAGAATACATCTATAAAATGTAATTCAGACTGCCTCGTCCCACCTTATGCTGTACCGCTTTGGCAAATGCTTTATCTGCGCCATTCGCCTTAATCGCATCTGAGAGTAATTCTTAAAAAAACGCCTGTCGCTAATTGTTCGTCATCACAGGTACTGTTTGCTATACGGCCACGACGCGCAACTGATTTCCAAAATTCATCTTTCTCGTGTTAGGATGGAACTTACGACTCCTGGTTTATTAGACCAGTGCTCCACCACTGAGCTAAAGAGGCGCGGCCAAGCGGTACTCTTGGGTACTTCGTCCTTACGGTCGTCTGCATCATCAGACTTTAGCTGACAACACTTCATATTACCGGCTAATATTTGCAGCTATTTCGACAAATTACTGCTTGGCTACACATCTGACACGTAACCGATGTGCTCCCCAAACAACAACACTTGCATTTCAGAACATGTCTTTCACACATATCTACAAAATCACCTTCACCTTCAAATACAGTTTCCTTGCGACTGACAGAGACGTAGGCAAAGTTTAAAGTTGCTATTTCCATTAAATCTCGTTAATCAGAAAAACGGTAATTTACACCTGCAGCGGAACAAAATTCCGTTCCGCCCAGCGTCTGGCTCGAACCCACGACCCTGGGACTCAGAGACTGACGCTCTACCGACTGAGCTAGCCGGCTACCTCGGTGAATACCTGCCGGGTAGCACGTCACACAGTACTCGTTTGGGTTGGGTGGTCCCATATAGAATCTCTCCATGATGCCTAATGTTTTCCTAACGTCACACTCGTCACGTACTTCACTTTTATGTCATAATCATTTCTGAGAGATAAAGAAATTGCATGACAACATGCAGAGCTAGTGGCGTCAAAATTAACACACATACTTTATGTGACTGAAAAGCCGAACGAGTTACTTTCCGACGTTGTTTTAGATGTGCAAGTGATAGTCAGAACTCGCTGTGTCGGCACTCTGCCGACCATTTCGCTAGTTAACACCGGTCTTGTTGTGTGTGTTTCAAGCTCAAGAGCATCTCCAAGCAAAAAATGGTCAACAGCAACATTCAGACGGTTTCGTACTGCTCAATTGCTACATTAAAACGTTATGTTTCTTTTTCAGAACTGGAAAAATACAAGCGTGACAGCATTCGAACCTGTAATCTTCAGATCCGAAGTCCGACGCCTTATCCATTAGGCCACACGGTCACTGACGACCAACATTTACATGTATACGACTCATCTCGAAACGCTCACACCCCTGAGGATTTGTGTTTTCGTTCTACACAGCCGCTGCCCCTTGCTCTTTCCCACCCATTCGTTACATTCAACCTCTGACGAGACCGACCAAATATAGACTGAGAAACAAGACCACACACTTTGTGCATTCGGAATCGAAGGCAGGGCGTCCCTCGCCGCATTTGTTACGATTGCTATTTGCTACTTCTGCAGAAGCGGCGGCGGCGACGACGACGACGACGACGACCGCGAGAGGCTCTGTGATATGTGAGAAATACATCTATAAAATGTAATTCAGACTGCCTCGTCCCACCTTATGCTGTACCGCTTTGGCAAATGCTTTATCTGCTTATTAAGCTTATTAAGCAATGAATGCTGTAGTAACTGTATTATTGTATGTAAACAAAGACCCACTAATGCTTCAGGTGGTGGGTTATTCTGTATCATAATATAACATTGGTTAATAAAGATATTTTTTTTAAAAAAAAAAAAAAATGCTTTATCTGCGCCATTCGCCTTAATCGCATCTGAGAGTAATTCTTAAAAAAACGCCTGTCGCTAATTGTTCGTCATCACAGGTACTGTTTGCTATACGGCCACGACGCGCAACTGATTTCCAAAATTCATCTTTCTCGTGTTAGGATGGAACTTACGACTCCTGGTTTATTAGACCAGTGCTCCACCACTGAGCTAAAGAGGCGCGGCCTAGCGGTACTCTTGGGTACTTCGTCCTTACGGTCGTCTGCATCATCAGACTTTAGCTGACAACACTTCATATTACCGGCTAATATTTGCAGCTATTTCGACAAATTACTGCTTGGCTACACATCTGACACGTAACCGATGTGCTCTCCAAACAACAACACTTGCATTTCAGAACATGTCTTTCACACATATCTACAAAATCACCTTCACCTTCAAATACAGTTTCCTTGCGACTGACAGAGACGTAGGCAAAGTTTAAAGTTGCTATTTCCATTAAATCTCGTTAATCAGAAAAACGGTAATTTACACCTGCAGCGGAACAAAATTCCGTTCCGCCCAGCGTCTGGCTCGAACCCACGTCCCTGGGATTAAGAGTCTGACGCTCTACCGACTGAGCTAGCCGGCTACCTCGGTGAATACCTGCCGGGTAGCACGTCACACAGTACTCGTTTGGGTTGGGTGGTCCCATACAGAATCTCTCCATGATGCCTAATGTTTTCCTAACGTCACACTCGTCACGTACTTCACTTTTATGTCATAATCATTTCTGAGAGGTAAAGAAATTGCATGACAACATGCAGAGCTAGTGGCGTCAAAATTAACACACATACTTTATGTGACTGAAAAGCCGAACGAGTTACTTTCCGACGTTGTTTTAGATGTGCAAGTGATAGTCAGAACTCGCTGTGTCGGCACTCTGCCGACCATTTCGCTAGTTAACACCGGTCTTGTTGTGTGTGTTTCAAGCTCAAGAGCATCTCCAAGCAAAAAATGGTCAACAGCAACATTCAGACGGTTTCGTACTGCTCAATTGCTACATTAAAACGTTATGTTTCTTTTTCAGAACTGGAAAAATACAAGCGTGACAGCATTCGAACCTGTAATCTTCAGATCCGAAGCCCGACACCTTATCCATTAGGCCACACGGTCACTGACGACCAACATTTACATGTATACGACTCATCTCGAAACGCTCACACCCCTGAGGATTTGTGTTTTCGTTCTACACAGCCGCTGCCCCTTGCTCTTTCCCACCCATTCGTTACATTCAACCTCTGACGAGACCGACCAAATATAGACTGAGAAACAAGACCACACACTTTGTGCATTCGGAATCGAAGGCAGGGCGTCCCTCGCCGCATTTGCTACGATTGCCATTTGCTACTTCTGCAGAAGCGGCGGCGGCGGCGGCGGCGGCGGCGGCGGCGACGACGACGAATATCGCGAGAGGCTCTGAGATATGTGAGAATACATCTATAAAATGTAATTCAGACTGCCTCGTCCCACCTTATGCTGTACCGCTTTGGCAAATGCTTTATCTGCGCCATTCGCCTTAATCGCATCTGAGAGTAATTCTTAAAAAAACGCCTGTCGCTAATTGTTCGTCATCACAGGTACTGTTTGCTATACGGCCACGACGCGCAACTGATTTCCAAAATTCATCTTTCTCGTGTTAGGATGGAACTTACGACTCCTGGTTTATTAGACCAGTGCTCCACCACTGAGCTAAAGAGGCGCGGCCTAGCGGTACTCTTGGGTACTTCGTCCTTACGGTCGTCTGCATCATCAGACTTTAGCTGACAACACTTCATATTACCGGCTAATATTTGCAGCTATTTCGACAAATTACTGCTTGGCTACACATCTGACACGTAACCGATGTGCTCTCCAAACAACAACACTTGCATTTCAGAACATGTCTTTCACACATATCTACAAAATCACCTTCACCTTCAAATACAGTTTCCTTGCGACTGACAGAGACGTAGGCAAAGTTTAAAGTTGCTATTTCCATTAAATCTCGTTAATCAGAAAAACGGTAATTTACACCTGCAGCGGAACAAAATTCCGTTCCGCCCAGCGTCTGGCTCGAACCCACGTCCCTGGGATTAAGAGTCTGACGCTCTACCGACTGAGCTAGCCGGCTACCTCGGTGAATACCTGCCGGGTAGCACGTCACACAGTACTCGTTTGGGTTGGGTGGTCCCATACAGAATCTCTCCATGATGCCTAATGTTTTCCTAACGTCACACTCGTCACGTACTTCACTTTTATGTCATAATCATTTCTGAGAGGTAAAGAAATTGCATGACAACATGCAGAGCTAGTGGCGTCAAAATTAACACACACACTTTATGTGACTGAAAAGCCGAACGAGTTACTTTCCGACGTTGTTTTAGATGTGCAAGTGATAGCCAGAACTCACTGTGTCGGCACTCTGCCGACCATTTCGCTAGTTAACACCGGTCTTGTTGTGTGTGTTTCAAGCTCAAGAGCATCTCCAAGCAAAAAATGGTCAACAGCAACATTCAGACGGTTTCGTACTGCTCAATTGCTACATTAAAACGTTATGTTTCTTTTTCAGAACTGGAAAAATACAAGCGTGACAGCATTCGAACCTGTAATCTTCAGATCCGAAGCCCGACACCTTATCCATTAGGCCACACGGTCACTGACGACCAACATTTACATGTATACGACTCATCTCGAAACGCTCACACCCCTGAGGATTTGTGTTTTCGTTCTACACAGCCGCTGCCCCTTGCTCTTTCCCACCCATTCGTTACATTCAACCTCTGACGAGACCGACCAAATATAGACTGAGAAACAAGACCACACACTTTGTGCATTCGGAATCGAAGGCAGGGCGTCCCTCGCCGCATTTGCTACGATTGCCATTTGCTACTTCTGCAGAAGCGGCGGCGGCGGCGGCGGCGGCGACGACGACGAATATCGCGAGAGGCTCTGAGATATGTGAGAATACATCTATAAAATGTAATTCAGACTGCCTCGTCCCACCTTATGCTGTACCGCTTTGGCAAATGCTTTATCTGCGCCATTCGCCTTAATCGCATCTGAGAGTAATTCTTAAAAAAACGCCTGTCGCTAATTGTTCGTCATCACAGGTACTGTTTGCTATACGGCCACGACGCGCAACTGATTTCCAAAATTCATCTTTCTCGTGTTAGGATGGAACTTACGACTCCTGGTTTATTAGACCAGTGCTCCACCACTGAGCTAAAGAGGCGCGGCCTAGCGGTACTCTTGGGTACTTCGTCCTTACGGTCGTCTGCATCATCAGACTTTAGCTGACAACACTTCATATTACCGGCTAATATTTGCAGCTATTTCGACAAATTACTGCTTGGCTACACATCTGACACGTAACCGATGTGCTCTCCAAACAACAACACTTGCATTTCAGAACACGTCTTTCACACATATCTACAAAATCACCTTCACCTTCAAATACAGTTTCCTTGCGACTGACAGAGACGTAGGCAAAGTTTAAAGTTGCTATTTCCATTAAATCTCGTTAATCAGAAAAACGGTAATTTACACCTGCAGCGGAACAAAATTCCGTTCCGCCCAGCGTCTGGCTCGAACCCACGACCCTGGGACTAAGAGTCTGACGCTCTACCGACTGAGCTAGCCGGCTACCTCGGTGAATACCTGCCGCGTAGCACGTCACACAGTACTCGTTTGGGTTGGGTGGTCCCATATAGAATCTCTCCATGATGCCTAATGTTTTCCTAACGTCACACTCGTCACGTACTTCACTTTTATGTCATAATCATTTCTGAGAGATAAAGAAATTGCATGACAACATGCAGAGCTAGTGGCGTCAAAATTAACACACATACTTTATGTGACTGAAAAGCCGAACGAGTTACTTTCCGACGTTGTTTTAGATGTGCAAGTGATAGTCAGAACTCGCTGTGTCGGCACTCTGCCGACCATTTCGCTAGTTAACACCGGTCTTGTTGTGTGTGTTTCAAGCTCAAGAGCATCTCCAAGCAAAAAATGGTCAACAGCAACATTCAGACGGTTTCGTACTGCTCAATTGCTACATTAAAACGTTATGTTTCTTTTTCAGAACTGGAAAAATACAAGCGTGACAGCATTCGAACCTGTAATCTTCAGATCCGAAGTCCGACGCCTTATCCATTAGGCCACACGGTCACTGACGACCAACATTTACATGTATACGACTCATCTCGAAACGCTCACACCCCTGAGGATTTGTGTTTTCGTTCTACACAGCCGCTGCCCCTTGCTCTTTCCCACCCATTCGTTACATTCAACCTCTGACGAGACCGACCAAATATAGACTGAGAAACAAGACCACACACTTTGTGCATTCGGAATCGAAGGCAGGGCGTCCCTCGCCGCATTTGCTACGATTGCTATTTGCTACTTCTGCAGAAGCGGCGGCGGCGACGACGACGACGACGACGACCGCGAGAGGCTCTGTGATATGTGAGAAATACATATATAAAATGTAATTCAGACTTCCTCGTCCCACCTTATGCTGTACCGCTTTGGCAAATGCTTTATCTGCTTATTAAGCTTATTAAGCAATGAATGCTGTAGTAACTGTATTATTGTATGTAAACAAAGACCCACTAATGCTTCAGGTGGTGGGTTATTCTGTATCATAATATAACATTGGTTAATAAAGATATTTTTTTTTAAAAAAAAAAATGCTTTATCTGCGCCATTCGCCTTAATCGCATCTGAGAGTAATTCTTAAAAAAACGCCTGTCGCTAATTGTTCGTCATCACAGGTACTGTTTGCTATACGGCCACGACGCGCAACTGATTTCCAAAATTCATCTTTCTCGTGTTAGGATGGAACTTACGACTCCTGGTTTATTAGACCAGTGCTCCACCACTGAGCTAAAGAGGCGCGGCCTAGCGGTACTCTTGGGTACTTCGTCCTTACGGTCGTCTGCATCATCAGACTTTAGCTGACAACACTTCATATTACCGGCTAATATTTGCAGCTATTTCGACAAATTGCTGCTTGGCTACACATCTGACACGTAACCGATGTGCTCTCCAAACAACAACACTTGCATTTCAGAACATGTCTTTCACACATATCTACAAAATCACCTTCACCTTCAAATACAGTTTCCTTGCGACTGACAGAGACGTAGGCAAAGTTTAAAGTTGCTATTTCCATTAAATCTCGTTAATCAGAAAAACGGTAATTTACACCTGCAGCGGAACAAAATTCCGTTCCGCCCAGCGTCTGGCTCGAACCCACGTCCCTGGGATTAAGAGTCTGACGCTCTACCGACTGAGCTAGCCGGCTACCTCGGTGAATACCTGCCGGGTAGCACGTCACACAGTACTCGTTTGGGTTGGGTGGTCCCATACAGAGTCTCTCCATGATGCCTAATGTTTTCCTAACGTCACACTCGTCACGTACTTCACTTTTATGTCATAATCATTTCTGAGAGGTAAAGAAATTGCATGACAACATGCAGAGCTAGTGGCGTCAAAATTAACACACATACTTTATGTGACTGAAAAGCCGAACGAGTTACTTTCCGACGTTGTTTTAGATGTGCAAGTGATAGTCAGAACTCGCTGTGTCGGCACTCTGCCGACCATTTCGCTAGTTAACACCGGTCTTGTTGTGTGTGTTTCAAGCTCAAGAGCATCTCCAAGCAAAAAATGGTCAACAGCAACATTCAGACGGTTTCGTACTGCTCAATTGGTACATTAAAACGTTATGTTTCTTTTTCAGAACTGGAAAAATACAAGCGTGACAGCATTCGAACCTGTAATCTTCAGATCCGAAGCCCGACACCTTATCCATTAGGCCACACGGTCACTGACGACCAACATTTACATGTATACGACTCATCTCGAAACGCTCACACCCCTGAGGATTTGTGTTTTCGTTCTACACAGCCGCTGCCCCTTGCTCTTTCCCACCCATTCGTTACATTCAACCTCTGACGAGACCGACCAAATATAGACTGAGAAACAAGACCACACACTTTGTGCATTCGGAATCGAAGGCAGGGCGTCCCTCGCCGCATTTGCTACGATTGCCATTTGCTACTTCTGCAGAAGCGGCGGCGGCGGCGGCGGCGGCGACGACGACGAATATCGCGAGAGGCTCTGAGATATGTGAGAATACATCTATAAAATGTAATTCAGACTGCCTCGTCCCACCTTATGCTGTACCGCTTTGGCAAATGCTTTATCTGCGCCATTCGCCTTAATCGCATCTGAGAGTAATTCTTAAAAAAACGCCTGTCGCTAATTGTTCGTCATCACAGGTACTGTTTGCTATACGGCCACGACGCGCAACTGATTTCCAAAATTCATCTTTCTCGTGTTAGGATGGAACTTACGACTCCTGGTTTATTAGACCAGTGCTCCACCACTGAGCTAAAGAGGCGCGGCCTAGCGGTACTCTTGGGTACTTCGTCCTTACGGTCGTCTGCATCATCAGACTTTAGCTGACAACACTTCATATTACCGGCTAATATTTGCAGCTATTTCGACAAATTACTGCTTGGCTACACATCTGACACGTAACCGATGTGCTCTCCAAACAACAACACTTGCATTTCAGAACATGTCTTTCACACATATCTACAAAATCACCTTCACCTTCAAATACAGTTTCCTTGCGACTGACAGAGACGTAGGCAAAGTTTAAAGTTGCTATTTCCATTAAATCTCGTTAATCAGAAAAACGGTAATTTACACCTGCAGCGGAACAAAATTCCGTTCCGCCCAGCGTCTGGCTCGAACCCACGTCCCTGGGATTAAGAGTCTGACGCTCTACCGACTGAGCTAGCCGGCTACCTCGGTGAATACCTGCCGGGTAGCACGTCACACAGTACTCGTTTGGGTTGGGTGGTCCCATACAGAATCTCTCCATGATGCCTAATGTTTTCCTAACGTCACACTCGTCACGTACTTCACTTTTATGTCATAATCATTTCTGAGAGGTAAAGAAATTGCATGACAACATGCAGAGCTAGTGGCGTCAAAATTAACACACACACTTTATGTGACTGAAAAGCCGAACGAGTTACTTTCCGACGTTGTTTTAGATGTGCAAGTGATAGCCAGAACTCACTGTGTCGGCACTCTGCCGACCATTTCGCTAGTTAACACCGGTCTTGTTGTGTGTGTTTCAAGCTCAAGAGCATCTCCAAGCAAAAAATGGTCAACAGCAACATTCAGACGGTTTCGTACTGCTCAATTGCTACATTAAAACGTTATGTTTCTTTTTCAGAACTGGAAAAATACAAGCGTGATAGCATTCGAACCTGTAATCTTCAGATCCGAAGTCCGACGCCTTATCCATTAGGCCACACGGTCACTGACGACCAACATTTACATGTATACGACTCATCTCGAAACGCTCACACCCCCTGAGGATTTGTGTTTTCGTTCTACACAGCCGCTGCCCCTTGCTCTTTCCCACCCATTCGTTACATTCAACCTCTGACGAGACCGACCAAATATAGACTGAGAAACAAGACCACACACTTTGTGCATTCGGAATCGAAGGCAGGGCGTCCCTCGCCGCATTTGCTATGATTGCCATTTGCTACTTCTGCAGAAGCGGCGGCGGCGGCGGCGGCGGCGGCGGCGGCGGCGACGACGACGAATATCGCGAGAGGCTCTGAGATATGTGAGAATACATCTATAAAATGTAATTCAGACTGCCTCGTCCCACCTTATGCTGTACCGCTTTGGCAAATGCTTTATCTGCGCCATTCGCCTTAATCGCATCTGAGAGTAATTCTTAAAAAAACGCCTGTCGCTAATTGTTCGTCATCACAGGTACTGTTTGCTATACGGCCACGACGCGCAACTGATTTCCAAAATTCATCTTTCTCGTGTTAGGATGGAACTTACGACTCCTGGTTTATTAGACCAGTGCTCCACCACTGAGCTAAAGAGGCGCGGCCTAGCAGTACTCTTGGGTACTTCGTCCTTACGGTCGTCTGCATCATCAGACTTTAGCTGACAACACTTCATATTACCGGCTAATATTTGCAGCTATTTCGACAAATTACTGCTTGGCTACACATCTGACACGTAACCGATGTGCTCTCCAAACAACAACACTTGCATTTCAGAACATGTCTTTCACACATATCTACAAAATCACCTTCACCTTCAAATACAGTTTCCTTGCGACTGACAGAGACGTAGGCAAAGTTTAAAGTTGCTATTTCCATTAAATCTCGTTAATCAGAAAAACGGTAATTTACACCTGCAGCGGAACAAAATTCCGTTCCGCCCAGCGTCTGGCTCGAACCCACGTCCCTGGGATTAAGAGTCTGACGCTCTACCGACTGAGCTAGCCGGCTACCTCGGTGAATACCTGCCGGGTAGCACGTCACACAGTACTCGTTTGGGTTGGGTGGTCCCATACAGAATCTCTCCATGATGCCTAATGTTTTCCTAACGTCACACTCGTCACGTACTTCACTTTTATGTCATAATCATTTCTGAGAGGTAAAGAAATTGCATGACAACATGCAGAGCTAGTGGCGTCAAAATTAACACACACACTTTATGTGACTGAAAAGCCGAACGAGTTACTTTCCGACGTTGTTTTAGATGTGCAAGTGATAGTCAGAACTCGCTGTGTCGGCACTCTGCCGACCATTTCGCTAGTTAACACCGGTCTTGTTGTGTGTGTTTCAAGCTCAAGAGCATCTCCAAGCAAAAAATGGTCAACAGCAACATTCAGACGGTTTCGTACTGCTCAATTGCTACATTAAAACGTTATGTTTCTTTTTCAGAACTGGAAAAATACAAGCGTGACAGCACTCGAACCTGTAATCTTCAGATCCGAAGTCCGACGCCTTATCCATTAGGCCACACGGTCACTGACGACCAACATTTACATGTATACGACTCATCTCGAAACGCTCACACCCCTGAGGATTTGTGTTTTCGTTCTACACAGCCGCTGCCCCTTGCTCTTTCCCACCCATTCGTTACATTCAACCTCTGACGAGACCGACCAAATATAGACTGAGAAACAAGACCACACACTTTGTGCATTCGGAATCGAAGGCAGGGCGTCCCTCGCCGCATTTGCTACGATTGCTATTTGCTACTTCTGCAGAAGCGGCGGCGGCGACGACGACGACGACGACGACGACGACCGCGAGAGGCTCTGTGATATGTGAGAAATACATCTATAAAATGTAATTCAGACTGCCTCGTCCCACCTTATGCTGTACCGCTTTGGCAAATGCTTTATCTGCTTATTAAGCTTATTAAGCAATGAATGCTGTAGTAACTGTATTATAGTATGTAAACAAAGACCCACTAATGCTTCAGGTGGTGGGTTATTCTGTATCATAATATAACATTGGTTAATAAAGATATTTTTTTTTAAAAAAAAAAAAAAAAAAAATGCTTTATCTGCGCCATTCGCCTTAATCGCATCTGAGAGTAATTCTTAAAAAAACGCCTGTCGCTAATTGTTCGTCATCACAGGTACTGTTTGCTATACGGCCACGACGCGCAACTGATTTCCAAAATTCATCTTTCTCGTGTTAGGATGGAACTTACGACTCCTGGTTTATTAGACCAGTGCTCCACCACTGAGCTAAAGAGGCGCGGCCTAGCGGTACTCTTGGGTACTTCGTCCTTACGGTCGTCTGCATCATCAGACTTTAGCTGACAACTCTTCATATTACCGGCTAATATTTGCAGCTATGGCGACAAATTACTGCTTGGCTACACATCTGACACGTAACCGATGTGCTCTCCAAACAACAACACTTGCATTTCAGAACATGTCTTTCACACATATCTACAAAATCACCTTCACCTTCAAATACAGTTTCCTTGCGACTGACAGAGACGTAGGCAAAGTTTAAAGTTGCTATTTCCATTAAATCTCGTTAATCAGAAAAACGGTAATTTACACCTGCAGCGGAACAAAATTCCGTTCCGCCCAGCGTCTGGCTCGAACCCACGTCCCTGGGATTAAGAGTCTGACGCTCTACCGACTGAGCTAGCCGGCTACCTCGGTGAATACCTGCCGGGTAGCACGTCACACAGTACTCGTTTGGGTTGGGTGGTCCCATACAGAATCTCTCCATGATGCCTAATGTTTTCCTAACGTCACACTCGTCACGTACTTCACTTTTATGTCATAATCATTTCTGAGAGGTAAAGAAATTGCATGACAACATGCAGAGCTAGTGGCGTCAAAATTAACACACACACTTTATGTGACTGAAAAGCCGAAAGAGTTACTTTCCGACGTTGTTTTAGATGTGCAAGTGATAGCCAGAACTCACTGTGTCGGCACTCTGCCGACCATTTCGCTAGTTAACACCGGTCTTGTTGTGTGTGTTTCAAGCTCAAGAGCATCTCCAAGCACAAAATGGTCAACAGCAACATTCAGACGGTTTCGTACTGCTCAATTGCTACATTAAAACGTTATGTTTCTTTTTCAGAACTGGAAAAATACAAGCGTGACAGCATTCGAACCTGTAATCTTCAGATCCCAAGTCCGACGCCTTATTCATTAGGCCACACGGTCACTGACGACCAACATTTACATGTATACGACTCATCTCGAAACGCTCACACCCCTGAGGATTTGTGTTTTCGTTCTACACAGCCGCTGCCCCTTGCTCTTTCCCACCCATTCGTTACATTCAACCTCTGACGAGACCGACCAAATATAGACTGAGAAACAAGACCACACACTTTGTGCATTCGGAATCGAAGGCAGGGCGTCCCTCGCCGCATTTGCTACGATTGCTATTTGCTACTTCTGCAGAAGCGGCGGCGGCGACGACGACGACGACGACGACGACGACGACGACGACCGCGAGAGGCTCTGTGATATGTGAGAAATACATCTATAAAATGTAATTCAGACTGCCTCGTCCCACCTTATGCTGTACCGCTTTGGCAAATGCTTTATCTGCGCCATTCGCCTTAATCGCATCTGAGAGTAATTCTTAAAAAAACGCCTGTCGCTAATTGTTCGTCATCACAGGTACTGTTTGCTATACGGCCACGACGCGCAACTGATTTCCAAAATTCATCTTTCTCGTGTTAGGATGGAACTTACGACTCCTGGTTTATTAGACCAGTGCTCCACCACTGAGCTAAAGAGGCGCGGCCTAGCGGTACTCTTGGGTACTTCGTCCTTACGGTCGTCTGCATCATCAGACTTTAGCTGACAACACTTCATATCACCGGCTAATATTTGCAGCTATTTCGACAAATTACTGCTTGGCTACACATCTGACACGTAACCGATGTGCTCTCCAAACAACAACACTTGCATTTCAGAACATGTCTTTCACACATGTCTACAAAATCACCTTCACCTTCAAATACAGTTTCCTTGCGACTGACAGAGACGTAGGCAAAGTTTAAAGTTGCTATTTCCATTAAATCTCGTTAATCAGAAAAACGGTAATTTACACCTGCAGCGGAACAAAATTCCGTTCCGCCAAGCGTCTGGCTCGAACCCACGACCGTGGGATTAAGAGTCTGACGCTCTACCAACTGAGCTAGCCGGCTACCTCGGTGAATACCTGCCGGGTAGCACGTCACACAGTACTCGTTTGGGTTGGGTGGTCCCATATAGAATCTCTCCATGATGCCTAATGTTTTCCTAACGTCACACTCGTCACGTACTTCACTTTTATGTCATAATCATTTCTGAGAGGTAAAGAAATTGCATGACAACATGCAGAGCTAGTGGCGTCAAAATTAACACACACACTTTATGTGACTGAAAAGCCGAACGAGTTACTTTCCGACGTTGTTTTAGATGTGCAAGTGATAGTCAGAACTCGCTGTGTCGGCACTCTGCCGACCATTTCGCTAGTTAACACCGGTCTTGTTGTGTGTGTTTCAAGCTCAAGAGCATCTCCAAGCAAAAAATGGTCAACAGCAACATTCAGACGGTTTCGTACTGCTCAATTGCTACATTAAAACGTTATGTTTCTTTTTCAGAACTGGAAAAATACAAGCGTGACAGCATTCGAACCTGTAATCTTCAGATCCGAAGTCCGACACCTTATCCATTAGGCCACACGGTCACTGACGACCAACATTTACATGTATACGACTCATCTCGAAACGCTCACACCCCTGAGGATTTGTGTTTTCGTTCTACACAGCCGCTGCCCCTTGCTCTTTCCCACCCATTCGTTACATTCAACCTCTGACGAGACCGACCAAATATAGACTGAGAAACAACACCACACACTTTGTGCATTCGGAATCGAAGGCAGGGCGTCCCTCGCCGCATTTGCTACGATTGCCATTTGCTACTTCTGCAGAAGCGGCGGCGGCGGCGGCGGCGGCGACGACGACGAATATCGCGAGAGGCTCCGAGATATGTGAGAATACATCTATAAAATGTAATTCAGACTGCCTCGTCCCACCTTATGCTGTACCGCTTTGGCAAATGCTTTATCTGCGCCATTCGCCTTAATCGCATCTGAGAGTAATTCTTAAAAAAACGCCTGTCGCTAATTGTTCGTCATCACAGGTACTGTTTGCTATACGGCCACGACGCGCAACTGATTTCCAAAATTCATCTTTCTCGTGTTAGGATGGAACTTACGACTCCTGGTTTATTAGACCAGTGCTCCACCACTGAGCTAAAGAGGCGCGGCCTAGCGGTACTCTTGGGTACTTCGTCCTTACGGTCGTCTGCATCATCAGACTTTAGCTGACAACACTTCATATTACCGGCTAATATTTGCAGCTATTTCGACAAATTACTGCTTGGCTACACATCTGACACGTAACCGATGTGCTCTCCAAACAACAACACTTGCATTTCAGAACATGTCTTTCACACATATCTACAAAATCACCTTCACCTTCAAATACAGTTTCCTTGCGACTGACAGAGACGTAGGCAAAGTTTAAAGTTGCTATTTCCATTAAATCTCGTTAATCAGAAAAACGGTAATTTACACCTGCAGCGGAACAAAATTCCGTTCCGCCCAGCGTCTGGCTCGAACCCACGACCCTGGGACTAAGAGTCTGACGCTCTACCGACTGAGCTAGCCGGCTACCTCGGTGAATACTTGCCGGGTAGCACGTCATACAGTACTCGTTTGGGTTGGGTGGTCCCATATAGAATCTCTCCATGATGCCTAATGTTTTCCAAACGTCACACTCGTCACGTACTTCACTTTTATGTCATAATCATTTCTGAGAGGTAAAGAAATTGCATGACAACATGCAGAGCTAGTGGCGTCAAAATTAACACACATACTTTATGTGAGTGAAAAGCCGAACGAGTTACTTTCCGACGTTGTTTTAGATGTGCAAGTGATAGTCAGAACTCGCTGTGTCGGCACTCTGCCGACCATTTCGCTAGTTAACACCGGTCTTGTTGTGTGTGTTTCAAGCTCAAGAGCATCTCCAAGCAAAAAATGGTCAACAGCAACATTCAGACGGTTTCGTACTGCTCAATTGCTACATTAAAACGTTATGTTTCTTTTTCAGAACTGGAAAAATACAAGCGTGACAGCATTCGAACCTGTAATCTTCAGATCCGAAGTCCGACGCCTTATCCATTAGGCCACACGGTCACTGACGACCAATATTTACATGTATACGACTCATCTCGAAACGCTCACACCCCTGAGGATTTGTGTTTTCGTTCTACACAGCCGCTGCCCCTTGCTCTTTCCCACCCATTCGTTACATTCAACCTCTGACGAGACCGACCAAATATAGACTGAGAAACAAGACCACACACTTTGTGCATTCGGAATCGAAGGCAGGGCGTCCCTCGCCGCATTTGCTACGATTGCTATTTGCTACTTCTGCAGAAGCGGCGGCGGCGACGACGACGACGACGACGACGACGACCGCGAGAGGCTCTGTGATATGTGAGAAATACATCTATAAAATGTAATTCAGACTGCCTCGTCCCACCTTATGCTGTACCGCTTTGGCAAATGCTTTATCTGCTTATTAAGCTTATTAAGCAATGAATGCTGTAGTAACTGTATTATAGTATGTAAACAAAGACCCACTAATGCTTCAGGTGGTGGGTTATTCTGTATCATAATATAACATTGGTTAATAAAGATATTTTTTTAAAAAAAAAAAAAAAAATGCTTTATCTGCGCCATTCGCCTTAATCGCATCTGAGAGTAATTCTTAAAAAAACGCCTGTCGCTAATTGTTCGTCATCACAGGTACTGTTTGCTATACGGCCACGACGCGCAACTGATTTCCAAAATTCATCTTTCTCGTGTTAGGATGGAACTTACGACTCCTGGTTTATTAGACCAGTGCTCCACCACTGAGCTAAAGAGGCGCGGCCTAGCGGTACTCTTGGGTACTTCGTCCTTACGGTCGTCTGCATCATCAGACTTTAGCTGACAACTCTTCATATTACCGGCTAATATTTGCAGCTATGGCGACAAATTACTGCTTGGCTACACATCTGACACGTAACCGATGTGCTCTCCAAACAACAACACTTGCATTTCAGAACATGTCTTTCACACATATCTACAAAATCACCTTCACCTTCAAATACAGTTTCCTTGCGACTGACAGAGACGTAGGCAAAGTTTAAAGTTGCTATTTCCATTAAATCTCGTTAATCAGAAAAACGGTAATTAACACCTGCAGCGGAACAAAATTCCGTTCCGCCCAGCGTCTGGCTCGAACCCACGTCCCTGGGATTAAGAGTCTGACGCTCTACCGACTGAGCTAGCCGGCTACCTCGGTGAATACCTGCCGGGTAGCACGTCACACAGTACTCGTTTGGGTTGGGTGGTCCCATACAGAATCTCTCCATGATGCCTAATGTTTTCCTAACGTCACACTCGTCACGTACTTCACTTTTATGTCATAATCATTTCTGAGAGGTAAAGAAATTGCATGACAACATGCAGAGCTAGTGGCGTCAAAATTAACACACACACTTTATGTGACTGAAAAGCCGAAAGAGTTACTTTCCGACGTTGTTTTAGATGTGCAAGTGATAACCAGAACTCACTGTGTCGGCACTCTGCCGACCATTTCGCTAGTTAACACCGGTCTTGTTGTGTGTGTTTCAAGCTCAAGAGCATCTCCAAGCACAAAATGGTCAACAGCAACATTCAGACGGTTTCGTACTGCTCAATTGCTACATTAAAACGTTATGTTTCTTTTTCAGAACTGGAAAAATACAAGCGTGACAGCATTCGAACCTGTAATCTTCAGATCCCAAGTACGACGCCTTATCCATTAGGCCACACGGTCACTGACGACCAACATTTACATGTATACGACTCATCTCGAAACGCTCACACCCCTGAGGATTTGTGTTTTCGTTCTACACAGCCGCTGCCCCTTGCTCTTTCCCACCCATTCGTTACATTCAACCTCTGACGAGACCGACCAAATATAGACTGAGAAACAAGACCACACACTTTGTGCATTCGGAATCGAAGGCAGGGCGTCCCTCGCCGCATTTGCTACGATTGCTATTTGCTACTTCTGCAGAAGCGGCGGCGGCGACGACGACGACGACGACGACGACGACGACGACGACCGCGAGAGGCTCTGTGATATGTGAGAAATACATCTATAAAATGTAATTCAGACTGCCTCGTCCCACCTTATGCTGTACCGCTTTGGCAAATGCTTTATCTGCGCCATTCGCCTTAATCGCATCTGAGAGTAATTCTTAAAAAAACGCCTGTCGCTAATTGTTCGTCATCACAGGTACTGTTTGCTATACGGCCACGACGCGCAACTGATTTCCAAAATTCATCTTTCTCGTGTTAGGATGGAACTTACGACTCCTGGTTTATTAGACCAGTGCTCCACCACTGAGCTAAAGAGGGGCGGCCTAGCGGTACTCTTGGGTACTTCGTCCTTACGGTCATCTGCATCATCAGACTTTAGCTGACAACACTTCATATTACCGGCTAATATTTGCAGCTATGGCGACAAATTACTGCTTGGCTACACATCTGACACGTAACCGATGTGCTCTCCAAACAACAACACTTGCATTTCAGAACATGTCTTTCACACATATCTACAAAATCACCTTCACCTTCAAATACAGTTTCCTTGCGACTGACAGAGACGTAGGCAAAGTTTAAAGTTGCTATTTCCATTAAATCTCGTTAATCAGAAAAACGGTAATTTACACCTGCAGCGGAACAAAATTCCGTTCCGCCCAGCGTCTGGCTCGAACCCACGTCCCTGGGATTAAGAGTCTGACGCTCTACCGACTGAGCTAGCCGGCTACCTCGGTGAATACCTGCCGGGTAGCACGTCACACAGTACTCGTTTGGGTTGGGTGGTCCCATACAGAATCTCTCCATGATGCCTAATGTTTTCCTAACGTCACACTCGTCACGTACTTCACTTTTATGTCATAATCATTTCTGAGAGGTAAAGAAATTGCATGACAACATGCAGAGCTAGTGGCGTCAAAATTAACACACACACTTTATGTGACTGAAAAGCCGAACGAGTTACTTTCCGACGTTGTTTTAGATGTGCAAGTGATAGCCAGAACTCGCTGTGTCGGCACTCTGCCGACCATTTCGCTAGTTAACACCGGTCTTGTTGTGTGTGTTTCAAGCTCAAGAGCATCTCCAAGCAAAAAATGGTCAACAGCAACATTCAGACGGTTTCGTACTGCTCAATTGCTACATTAAAACGTTATGTTTCTTTTTCAGAACTGGAAAAATACAAGCGTGACAGCATTCGAACCTGTAATCTTCAGATCCGAAGTCCGACGCCTTATCCATTAGGCCACACGGTCACTGACGACCAACATTTACATGTATACGACTCATCTCGAAACGCTCACACCCCTGAGGATTTGTGTTTTCGTTCTACACAGCCGCTGCCCCTTGCTCTTTCCCACCCATTCGTTACATTCAACCTCTGACGAGACCGACCAAATATAGACTGAGAAACAAGACCACACACTTTGTGCATTCGGAATCGAAGGCAGGGCGTCCCCCGCCGCATTTGCTACGATTGCTATTTGCTACTTCTGCAGAAGCGGCGGCGGCGACGACGACGACGACGACGACGACGACGACGACGACCGCGAGAGGCTCTGTGATATGTGAGAAATACATCTATAAAATGTAATTCAGACTGCCTCGTCCCACCTTATGCTGTACCGCTTTGGCAAATGCTTTATCTGCGCCATTCGCCTTAATCGCATCTGAGAGTAATTCTTAAAAAAACGCCTGTCGCTAATTGTTCGTCATCACAGGTACTGTTTGCTATACGGCCACGACGCGCAACTGATTTCCAAAATTCATCTTTCTCGTGTTAGGATGGAACTTACGACTCCTGGTTTATTAGACCAGTGCTCCACCACTGAGCTAAAGAGGCGCGGCCTAGCGGTACTCTTGGGTACTTCGTCCTTACGGTCGTCTGCATCATCAGACTTTAGCTGACAACACTTCATATTACCGGGTAATATTTGCAGCTATGGCGACAAATTACTGCTTGGCTACACATCTGACACGTAACCGATGTGCTCTCCAAACAACAACACTTGCATTTCAGAACATGTCTTTCACACATGTCTACAAAATCACCTTCACCTTCAAATACAGTTTCCTTGCGACTGACAGAGACGTAGGCAAAGTTTAAAGTTGCTATTTCCATTAAATCTCGTTAATCAGAAAAACGGTAATTTACACCTGCAGCGGAACAAAATTCCGTTCCGCCAAGCGTCTGGCTCGAACCCACGACCGTGGGATTAAGAGTCTGACGCTCTACCAACTGAGCTAGCCGGCTACCTCGGTGAATACCTGCCGGGTAGCACGTCACACAGTACTCGTTTGGGTTGGGTGGTCCCATATAGAATCTCTCCATGATGCCTAATGTTTTCCTAACGTCACACTCGTCACGTACTTCACTTTTATGTCATAATCATTTCTGAGAGGTAAAGAAATTGCATGACAACATGCAGAGCTAGTGGCGTCAAAATTAACACACACACTTTATGTGACTGAAAAGCCGAACGAGTTACTTTCCGACGTTGTTTTAGATGTGCAAGTGATAGTCAGAACTCGCTGTGTCGGCACTCTGCCGACCATTTCGCTAGTTAACACCGGTCTTGTTGTGTGTGTTTCAAGCTCAAGAGCATCTCCAAGCAAAAAATGGTCAACAGCAACATTCAGACGGTTTCGTACTGCTCAATTGCTACATTAAAACGTTATGTTTCTTTTTCAGAACTGGAAAAATACAAGCGTGACAGCATTCGAACCTGTAATCTTCAGATCCGAAGTCCGACGCCTTATCCATTAGGCCACACGGTCACTGACGACCAATATTTACATGTATACGACTCATCTCGAAACGCTCACACCCCTGAGGATTTGTGTTTTCGTTCTACACAGCCGCTGCCCCTTGCTCTTTCCCACCCATTCGTTACATTCAACCTCTGACGAGACCGACCAAATATAGACTGAGAAACAAGACCACACACTTTGTGCATTCGGAATCGAAGGCAGGGCGTCCCTCGCCGCATTTGCTACGATTGCTATTTGCTACTTCTGCAGAAGCGGCGGCGGCGACGACGACGACGACGACGACGACGACGACGACGACGACCGCGAGAGGCTCTGTGATATGTGAGAAATACATCTATAAAATGTAATTCAAACTGCCTCGTCCCACCTTATGCTGTACCGGTTTGGCAAATGCTTTATCTGCGCCATTCGCCTTAATCGCATCTGAGAGTAATTCTTAAAAAAACGCCTGTCACTAATTGTTCGTCATCACAGGTACTGTTTGCTATACGGCCACGACGCGCAACTGATTTCCAAAATTCATCTTTCTCGTGTTAGGATGGAACTTACGACTCCTGGTTTATTAGACCAGTGCTCCACCACTGAGCTAAAGAGGCGCGGCCTAGCGGTACTCTTGGGTACTTCGTCCTTACGGTCGTCTGCATCATCAGACTTTAGCTGACAACACTTCATATTACCGGCTAATATTTGCAGCTATTTCGACAAATTACTGCTTGGCTACACATCTGACACGTAACCGATGTGCTCTCCAAACAACAACACTTGCATTTCAGAACATGTCTTTCACACATATCTACAAAATCACCTTCACCTTCAAATACAGTTTCCTTGCGACTGACAGAGACGTAGGCAAAGTTTAAAGTTGCTATTTCCATTAAATCTCGTTAATCAGAAAAACGGTAATTTACACCTGCAGCGGAACAAAATTCCGTTCCGCCCAGCGTCTGGCTCGAACCCACGTCCCTGGGATTAAGAGTCTGACGCTCTACCGACTGAGCTAGCCGGCTACCTCGGTGAATACCTGCCGGGTAGCACGTCACACAGTACTCGTTTGGGTTGGGTGGTCCCATACAGAATCTCTCCATGATGCCTAATGTTTTCCTAACGTCACACTCGTCACGTACTTCACTTTTATGTCATAATCATTTCTGAGAGGTAAAGAAATTGCATGACAACATGCAGAGCTAGTGGCGTCAAAATTAACACACACACTTTATGTGACTGAAAAGCCGAACGAGTTACTTTCCGACGTTGTTTTAGATGTGCAAGTGATAGCCAGAACTCACTGTGTCGGCACTCTGCCGACCATTTCGCTAGTTAACACCGGTCTTGTTGTGTGTGTTTCAAGCTCAAGAGCATCTCCAAGCAAAAAATGGTCAACAGCAACATTCAGACGGTTTCGTACTGCTCAATTGCTACATAAAACGTTATGTTTCTTTTTCAGAACTGGAAAAATACAAGCGTGACAGCATTCGAACCTGTAATCTTTAGATCCGAAGTCCGACGCCTTATCCATTAGGCCACACGGTCACTGACGACCAACATTTACATGTATACGACTCATCTCGAAACGCTCACACCCCTGAGGATTTGTGTTTTCGTTCTACACAGCCGCTGCCCCTTGCTCTTTCCCACCCATTCGTTACATTCAACCTCTGACGAGACCGACCAAATATAGACTGAGAAACAAGACCACACACTTTGTGCATTCGGAATCGAAGGCAGGGCGTCCCTCGCCGCATTTGCTACGATTGCCATTTGCTACTTCTGCAGAAGCGGCGGCGGCGGCGGCGGCGGCGGCGGCGGCGGCGGCGGCGGCGGCGGCGGCGACGACGACGACGAATATCGCGAGAGGCTCTGAGATATGTGAGAATACATCTATAAAATGTAATTCAGACTGCCTCGTCCCACCTTATGCTGTACCGCTTTGGCAAATGCTTTATCTGCGCCATTCGCCTTAATCGCATCTGAGAGTAATTCTTAAAAAAACGCCTGTCGCTAATTGTTCGTCATCACAGGTACTGTTTGCTATACGGCCACGACGCGCAACTGATTTCCAAAATTCATCTTTCTCGTGTTAGGATGGAACTTACGACTCCTGGTTTATTAGACCAGTGCTCCACCACTGAGCTAAAGAGGCGCGGCCTAGCGGTACTCTTGGGTACTTCGTCCTTACGGTCGTCTGCATCATCAGACTTTAGCTGACAACACTTCATATTACCGGCTAATATTTGCAGCTATGGCGACAAATTACTGCTTGGCTACACATCTGACACGTAACCGATGTGCTCTCCAAACAACAACACTTGCATTTCAGAACATGTCTTTCACACATATCTACAAAATCACCTTCACCTTCAAATACAGTTTCCTTGCGACTGACAGAGACGTAGGCAAAGTTTAAAGTTGCTATTTCCATTAAATCTCGTTAATCAGAAAAACGGTAATTTACACCTGCAGCGGAACAAAATTCCGTTCCGCCCAGCGTCTGGCTCGAACCCACGACCGTGGGACTAAGAGTCTGACGCTCTACCGACTGAGCTAGCCGGCTACCTCGGTGAATACTTGCCGGGTAGCACGTCATACAGTACTCGTTTGGGTTGGGTGGTCCCATATAGAATCTCTCCATGATGCCTAATGTTTTCCAAACGTCACACTCGTCACGTACTTCACTTTTATGTCATAATCATTTCTGAGAGGTAAAGAAATTGCATGACAACATGCAGAGCTAGTGGCGTCAAAATTAACACACACACTTTATGTGACTGAAAAGCCGAACGAGTTACTTTCCGACGTTGTTTTAGATGTGCAAGTGATAGCCAGAACTCACTGTGTCGGCACTCTGCCGACCATTTCGCTAGTTAACACCGGTCTTGTTGTGTGTGTTTCAAGCTCAAGAGCATCTCCAAGCAAAAAATGGTCAACAGCAACATTCAGACGGTTTCGTACTGCTCAATTGCTACATAAAACGTTATGTTTCTTTTTCAGAACTGGAAAAATACAAGCGTGACAGCATTCGAACCTGTAATCTTTAGATCCGAAGTCCGACGCCTTATCCATTAGGCCACACGGTCACTGACGACCAACATTTACATGTATACGACTCATCTCGAAACGCTCACACCCCTGAGGATTTGTGTTTTCGTTCTACACAGCCGCTGCCCCTTGCTCTTTCCCACCCATTCGTTACATTCAACCTCTGACGAGACCGACCAAATATAGACTGAGAAACAAGACCACACACTTTGTGCATTCGGAATCGAAGGCAGGGCGTCCCTCGCCGCATTTGCTACGATTGCCATTTGCTACTTCTGCAGAAGCGGCGGCGGCGGCGGCGGCGGCGGCGGCGGCGGCGGCGGCGGCGGCGGCGGCGGCGGCGACGACGACGACGAATATCGCGAGAGGCTCTGAGATATGTGAGAATACATCTATAAAATGTAATTCAGACTGCCTCGTCCCACCTTATGCTGTACCGCTTTGGCAAATGCTTTATCTGCGCCATTCGCCTTAATCGCATCTGAGAGTAATTCTTAAAAAAACGCCTGTCGCTAATTGTTCGTCATCACAGGTACTGTTTGCTATACGGCCACGACGCGCAACTGATTTCCAAAATTCATCTTTCTCGTGTTAGGATGGAACTTACGACTCCTGGTTTATTAGACCAGTGCTCCACCACTGAGCTAAAGAGGCGCGGCCTAGCGGTACTCTTGGGTACTTCGTCCTTACGGTCGTCTGCATCATCAGACTTTAGCTGACAACACTTCATATTACCGGCTAATATTTGCAGCTATGGCGACAAATTACTGCTTGGCTACACATCTGACACGTAACCGATGTGCTCTCCAAACAACAACACTTGCATTTCAGAACATGTCTTTCACACATATCTACAAAATCACCTTCACCTTCAAATACAGTTTCCTTGCGACTGACAGAGACGTAGGCAAAGTTTAAAGTTGCTATTTCCATTAAATCTCGTTAATCAGAAAAACGGTAATTTACACCTGCAGCGGAACAAAATTCCGTTCCGCCCAGCGTCTGGCTCGAACCCACGACCGTGGGACTAAGAGTCTGACGCTCTACCGACTGAGCTAGCCGGCTACCTCGGTGAATACTTGCCGGGTAGCACGTCATACAGTACTCGTTTGGGTTGGGTGGTCCCATATAGAATCTCTCCATGATGCCTAATGTTTTCCAAACGTCACACTCGTCACGTACTTCACTTTTATGTCATAATCATTTCTGAGAGGTAAAGAAATTGCATGACAACATGCAGAGCTAGTGGCGTCAAAATTAACACACATACTTTATGTGAGTGAAAAGCCGAACGAGTTACTTTCCGACGTTGTTTTAGATGTGCAAGTGATAGTCAGAACTCGCTGTGTCGGCACTCTGCCGACCATTTCGCTAGTTAACACCGGTCTTGTTGTGTGTGTTTCAAGCTCAAGAGCATCTCCAAGCAAAAAATGGTCAACAGCAACATTCAGACGGTTTCGTACTGCTCAATTGCTACATTAAAACGTTATGTTTCTTTTTCAGAACTGGAAAAATACAAGCGTGACAGCATTCGAACCTGTAATCTTCAGATCCGAAGTCCGACGCCTTATCCATTAGGCCACACGGTCACTGACGACCAATATTTACATGTATACGACTCATCTCGAAACGCTCACACCCCTGAGGATTTGTGTTTTCGTTCTACACAGCCGCTGCCCCTTGCTCTTTCCCACCCATTCGTTACATTCAACCTCTGACGAGACCGACCAAATATAGACTGAGAAACAAGACCACGCACTTTGTGCATTCGGAATCGAAGGCAGGGCGTCCCTCGCCGCATTTGCTACGATTGCTATTTGCTACTTCTGCAGAAGCGGCGGCGGCGACGACGACGACGACGACGACGACGACGACCGCGAGAGGCTCTGTGATATGTGAGAAATACATCTATAAAATGTAATTCAGACTGCCTCGTCCCACCTTATGCTGTACCGGTTTGGCAAATGCTTTATCTGCGCCATTCGCCTTAATCGCATCTGAGAGTAATTCTTAAAAAAACGCCTGTCACTAATTGTTCGTCTTCACAGGTACTGTTTGCTATACGGCCACGACGCGCAACTGATTTCCAAAATTCATCTTTCTCGTGTTAGGATGGAACTTACGACTCCTGGTTTATTAGACCAGTGCTCCACCACTGAGCTAAAGAGGCGCGGCCTAGCGGTACTCTTGGGTACTTCGTCCTTACGGTCGTCTGCATCATCAGACTTTAGCTGACAACACTTCATATTACCGGCTAATATTTGCAGCTATTTCGACAAATTACTGCTTGGCTACACATCTGACACGTAACCGATGTGCTCTCCAAACAACAACACTTGCATTTCAGAACATGTCTTTCACACATATCTACAAAATCACCTTCACCTTCAAATACAGTTTCCTTGCGACTGACAGAGACGTAGGCAAAGTTTAAAGTTGCTATTTCCATTAAATCTCGTTAATCAGAAAAACGGTAATTTACACCTGCAGCGGAACAAAATTCCGTTCCGCCCAGCGTCTGGCTCGAACCCACGTCCCTGGGATTAAGAGTCTGACGCTCTACCGACTGAGCTAGCCGGCTACCTCGGTGAATACCTGCCGGGTAGCACGTCACACAGTACTCGTTTGGGTTGGGTGGTCCCATACAGAATCTCTCCATGATGCCTAATGTTTTCCTAACGTCACACTCGTCACGTACTTCACTTTTATGTCATAATCATTTCTGAGAGGTAAAGAAATTGCATGACAACATGCAGAGCTAGTGGCGTCAAAATTAACACACACACTTTATGTGACTGAAAAGCCGAACGAGTTACTTTCCGACGTTGTTTTAGATGTGCAAGTGATAGCCAGAACTCACTGTGTCGGCACTCTGCCGACCATTTCGCTAGTTAACACCGGTCTTGTTGTGTGTGTTTCAAGCTCAAGAGCATCTCCAAGCAAAAAATGGTCAACAGCAACATTCAGACGGTTTCGTACTGCTCAATTGCTACATAAAACGTTATGTTTCTTTTTCAGAACTGGAAAAATACAAGCGTGACAGCATTCGAACCTGTAATCTTCAGATCCGAAGTCCGACGCCTTATCCATTAGGCCACACGGTCACTGACGACCAACATTTACATGTATACGACTCATCTCGAAACGCTCACACCCCTGAGGATTTGTGTTTTCGTTCTACACAGCCGCTGCCCCTTGCTCTTTCCCACCCATTCGTTACATTCAACCTCTGACGAGACCGACCAAATATAGACTGAGAAACAAGACCACACACTTTGTGCATTCGGAATCGAAGGCAGGGCGTCCCTCGCCGCATTTGCTACGATTGCCATTTGCTACTTCTGCAGAAGCGGCGGCGGCGGCGGCGGCGGCGGCGGCGGCGGCGGCGGCGGCGGCGACGACGACGACGAATATCGCGAGAGGCTCTGAGATATGTGAGAATACATCTATAAAATGTAATTCAGACTGCCTCGTCCCACCTTATGCTGTACCGCTTTGGCAAATGCTTTATCTGCGCCATTCGCCTTAATCGCATCTGAGAGTAATTCTTAAAAAAACGCCTGTCGCTAATTGTTCGTCATCACAGGTACTGTTTGCTATACGGCCACGACGCGCAACTGATTTCCAAAATTCATCTTTCTCGTGTTAGGATGGAACTTACGACTCCTGGTTTATTAGACCAGTGCTCCACCACTGAGCTAAAGAGGCGCGGCCTAGCGGTACTCTTGGGTACTTCGTCCTTACGGTCGTCTGCATCATCAGACTTTAGCTGACAACACTTCATATTACCGGCTAATATTTGCAGCTATGGCGACAAATTACTGCTTGGCTACACATCTGACACGTAACCGATGTGCTCTCCAAACAACAACACTTGCATTTCAGAACATGTCTTTCACACATATCTACAAAATCACCTTCACCTTCAAATACAGTTTCCTTGCGACTGACAGAGACGTAGGCAAAGTTTAAAGTTGCTATTTCCATTAAATCTCGTTAATCAGAAAAACGGTAATTTACACCTGCAGCGGAACAAAATTCCGTTCCGCCCAGCGTCTGGCTCGAACCCACGACCGTGGGACTAAGAGTCTGACGCTCTACCGACTGAGCTAGCCGGCTACCTCGGTGAATACTTGCCGGGTAGCACGTCATACAGTACTCGTTTGGGTTGGGTGGTCCCATATAGAATCTCTCCATGATGCCTAATGTTTTCCAAACGTCACACTCGTCACGTACTTCACTTTTATGTCATAATCATTTCTGAGAGGTAAAGAAATTGCATGACAACATGCAGAGCTAGTGGCGTCAAAATTAACACACATACTTTATGTGAGTGAAAAGCCGAACGAGTTACTTTCCGACGTTGTTTTAGATGTGCAAGTGATAGTCAGAACTCGCTGTGTCGGCACTCTGCCGACCATTTCGCTAGTTAACACCGGTCTTGTTGTGTGTGTTTCAAGCTCAAGAGCATCTCCAAGCAAAAAATGGTCAACAGCAACATTCAGACGGTTTCGTACTGCTCAATTGCTACATTAAAACGTTATGTTTCTTTTTCAGAACTGGAAAAATACAAGCGTGACAGCATTCGAACCTGTAATCTTCAGATCCGAAGTCCGACGCCTTATCCATTAGGCCACACGGTCACTGACGACCAATATTTACATGTATACGACTCATCTCGAAACGCTCACACCCCTGAGGATTTGTGTTTTCGTTCTACACAGCCGCTGCCCCTTGCTCTTTCCCACCCATTCGTTACATTCAACCTCTGACGAGACCGACCAAATATAGACTGAGAAACAAGACCACACACTTTGTGCATTCGGAATCGAAGGCAGGGCGTCCCTCGCCGCATTTGCTACGATTGCTATTTGCTACTTCTGCAGAAGCGGCGGCGGCGACGACGACGACGACGACGACGACGACGACCGCGAGAGGCTCTGTGATATGTGAGAAATACATCTATAAAATGTAATTCAGACTGCCTCGTCCCACCTTATGCTGTACCGGTTTGGCAAATGCTTTATCTGCGCCATTCGCCTTAATCGCATCTGAGAGTAATTCTTAAAAAAACGCCTGTCGCTAATTGTTCGTCATCACAGGTACTGTTTGCTATACGGCCACGACGCGCAACTGATTTCCAAAATTCATCTTTCTCGTGTTAGGATGGAACTTACGACTCCTGGTTTATTAGACCAGTGCTCCACCACTGAGCTAAAGAGGCGCGGCCTAGCGGTACTCTTGGGTACTTCGTCCTTACGGTCGTCTGCATCATCAGACTTTAGCTGACAACACTTCATATTACCGGCTAATATTTGCAGCTATTTCGACAAATTACTGCTTGGCTACACATCTGACACGTAACCGATGTGCTCTCCAAACAACAACACTTGCATTTCAGAACATGTCTTTCACACATATCTACAAAATCACCTTCACCTTCAAATACAGTTTCCTTGCGACTGACAGAGACGTAGGCAAAGTTTAAAGTTGCTATTTCCATTAAATCTCGTTAATCAGAAAAACGGTAATTTACACCTGCAGCGGAACAAAATTCCGTTCCGCCCAGCGTCTGGCTCGAACCCACGTCCCTGGGATTAAGAGTCTGACGCTCTACCGACTGAGCTAGCCGGCTACCTCGGTGAATACCTGCCGGGTAGCACGTCACACAGTACTCGTTTGGGTTGGGTGGTCCCATACAGAATCTCTCCATGATGCCTAATGTTTTCCTAACGTCACACTCGTCACGTACTTCACTTTTATGTCATAATCATTTCTGAGAGGTAAAGAAATTGCATGACAACATGCAGAGCTAGTGGCGTCAAAATTAACACACACACTTTATGTGACTGAAAAGCCGAACGAGTTACTTTCCGACGTTGTTTTAGATGTGCAAGTGATAGCCAGAACTCACTGTGTCGGCACTCTGCCGACCATTTCGCTAGTTAACACCGGTCTTGTTGTGTGTGTTTCAAGCTCAAGAGCATCTCCAAGCAAAAAATGGTCAACAGCAACATTCAGACGGTTTCGTACTGCTCAATTGCTACATAAAACGTTATGTTTCTTTTTCAGAACTGGAAAAATACAAGCGTGACAGCATTCGAACCTGTAATCTTCAGATCCGAAGTCCGACGCCTTATCCATTAGGCCACACGGTCACTGACGACCAACATTTACATGTATACGACTCATCTCGAAACGCTCACACCCCTGAGGATTTGTGTTTTCGTTCTACACAGCCGCTGCCCCTTGCTCTTTCCCACCCATTCGTTACATTCAACCTCTGACGAGACCGACCAAATATAGACTGAGAAACAAGACCACACACTTTGTGCATTCGGAATCGAAGGCAGGGCGTCCCTCGCCGCATTTGCTACGATTGCCATTTGCTACTTCTGCAGAAGCGGCGGCGGCGGCGGCGGCGGCGGCGGCGGCGGCGGCGGCGACGACGACGACGAATATCGCGAGAGGCTCTGAGATATGTGAGAATACATCTATAAAATGTAATTCAGACTGCCTCGTCCCACCTTATGCTGTACCGCTTTGGCAAATGCTTTATCTGCGCCATTCGCCTTAATCGCATCTGAGAGTAATTCTTAAAAAAACGCCTGTCGCTAATTGTTCGTCATCACAGGTACTGTTTGCTATACGGCCACGACGCGCAACTGATTTCCAAAATTCATCTTTCTCGTGTTAGGATGGAACTTACGACTCCTGGTTTATTAGACCAGTGCTCCACCACTGAGCTAAAGAGGCGCGGCCTAGCGGTACTCTTGGGTACTTCGTCCTTACGGTCGTCTGCATCATCAGACTTTAGCTGACAACACTTCATATTACCGGCTAATATTTGCAGCTATGGCGACAAATTACTGCTTGGCTACACATCTGACACGTAACCGATGTGCTCTCCAAACAACAACACTTGCATTTCAGAACATGTCTTTCACACATATCTACAAAATCACCTTCACCTTCAAATACAGTTTCCTTGCGACTGACAGAGACGTAGGCAAAGTTTAAAGTTGCTATTTCCATTAAATCTCGTTAATCAGAAAAACGGTAATTTACACCTGCAGCGGAACAAAATTCCGTTCCGCCCAGCGTCTGGCTAGAACCCACGACCCTGGGATTAAGAGTCTGACGCTCTACCGACTGAGCTAGCCGGCTACCTCGTTGAATACCTGCCGGGTAGCACGTCATACAGTACTCGTTTGGGTTGGGTGGTCCCATATAGAATCTCTCCATGATGCCTAATGTTTTCCTAACGTCACACTCGTCACGTACTTCACTTTTATGTCATAATCATTTCTGAGAGGTAAAGAAATTGCATGACAACATGCAGAGCTAGTGGCGTCAAAATTAACACACGTACTTTATGTGACTGAAAAGCCGATCGAGTTACTTTCCGACGTTGTTTTAGATGTGCAAGTGATAGTCAGAACTCGCTGTGTCGGCACTCTGCCGACCATTTCGCTAGTTAACACCGGTCTTGTTGTGTGTGTTTCAAGCTCAAGAGCATCTCCAAGCAAAAAATGGTCAACAGCAACATTCAGACGGTTTCGTACTGCTCAATTGCTACATTAAAACGTTATGTTTCTTTTTCAGAACTGGAAAAATACAAGCGTGACAGCATTCGAACCTGTAATCTTCAGATCCGAAGTCCGACGCCTTATCCATTAGGCCACACGGTCACTGACGACCAACATTTACATGTATACGACTCATCTCGAAACGCTCACACCCCTGAGGATTTGTGTTTTCGTTCTACACAGCCGCTGCCCCTTGCTCTTTCCCACCCATTCGTTACATTCAACCTCTGACGAGACAGACCAAATATAGACTAAGAAACAAGACCACACACTTTGTGCATTCGGAATCGAAGGCAGGGCGTCCCTCGCCGCATTTGCTACGATTGCTATTTGCTACTTCTGCAGAAGCGGCGGCGGCGACGACGACGACGACGACGACGACGACGACGACCGCGAGAGGCTCTGTGATATGTGAGAAATACATCTATAAAATGTAATTCAGACTGCCTCGTCCCACCTTATGCTGTACCGCTTTGGCAAATGCTTTATCTGCGCCATTCGCCTTAATCGCATCTGAGAGTAATTCTTAAAAAAACGCCTGTCGCTAATTGTTCGTCATCACAGGTACTGTTTGCTATACGGCCACGACGCGCAACTGATTTCCAAAATTCATCTTTCTCGTGTTAGGATGGAACTTACGACTCCTGGTTTATTAGACCAGTGCTCCACCACTGAGCTAAAGAGGCGCGGCCTAGCGGTACTCTTGGGTACTTCGTCCTTACGGTCGTCTGCATCATCAGACTTTAGCTGACAACACTTCATATTACCGGCTAATATTTGCAGCTATTTCGACAAATTACTGCTTGGCTACACATCTGACACGTAACCGATGTGCTCTCCAAACAACAACACTTGCATTTCAGAACATGTCTTTCACACATATCTACAAAATCACCTTCACCTTCAAATACAGTTTCCTTGCGACTGACAGAGACGTAGGCAAAGTTTAAAGTTGCTATTTCCATTAAATCTCGTTAATCAGAAAAACGGTAATTTACACCTGCAGCGGAACAAAATTCCGTTCCGCCCAGCGTCTGGCTCGAACCCACGTCCCTGGGATTAAGAGTCTGACGCTCTACCGACTGAGCTAGCCGGCTACCTCGGTGAATACCTGCCGGGTAGCACGTCACACAGTACTCGTTTGGGTTGGGTGGTCCCATACAGAATCTCTCCATGATGCCTAATGTTTTCCTAACGTCACACTCGTCACGTACTTCACTTTTATGTCATAATCATTTCTGAGAGGTAAAGAAATTGCATGACAACATGCAGAGCTAGTGGCGTCAAAATTAACACACACACTTTATGTGACTGAAAAGCCGAACGAGTTACTTTCCGACGTTGTTTTAGATGTGCAAGTGATAGCCAGAACTCACTGTGTCGGCACTCTGCCGACCATTTCGCTAGTTAACACCGGTCTTGTTGTGTGTGTTTCAAGCTCAAGAGCATCTCCAAGCAAAAAATGGTCAACAGCAACATTCAGACGGTTTCGTACTGCTCAATTGCTACATTAAAACGTTATGTTTCTTTTTCAGAACTGGAAAAATACAAGCGTGACAGCATTCGAACCTGTAATCTTCAGATCCGAAGTCCGACGCCTTATCCATTAGGCCACACGGTCACTGACGACCAACATTTACATGTATACGACTCATCTCGAAACGCTCACACCCCTGAGGATTTGTGTTTTCGTTCTACACAGCCGCTGCCCCTTGCTCTTTCCCACCCATTCGTTACATTCAACCTCTGACGAGACCGACCAAATATAGACTGAGAAACAAGACCACACACTTTGTGCATTCGGAATCGAAGGCAGGGCGTCCCTCGCCGCATTTGCTACGATTGCCATTTGCTACTTCTGCAGAAGCGGCGGCGGCGGCGGCGGCGGCGGCGGCGGCGGCGACGACGACGAATATCGCGAGAGGCTCTGAGATATGTGAGAATACATCTATAAAATGTAATTCAGACTGCCTCGTCCCACCTTATGCTGTACCGCTTTGGCAAATGCTTTATCTGCGCCATTCGCCTTAATCGCATCTGAGAGTAATTCTTAAAAAAACGCCTGTCGCTAATTGTTCGTCATCACAGGTACTGTTTGCTATACGGCCACGACGCGCAACTGATTTCCAAAATTCATCTTTCTCGTGTTAGGATGGAACTTACGACTCCTGGTTTATTAGACCAGTGCTCCACCACTGAGCTAAAGAGGCGCGGCCTAGCGGTACTCTTGGGTACTTCGTCCTTACGGTCGTCTGCATCATCAGACTTTAGCTGACAACACTTCATATTACCGGCTAATATTTGCAGCTATGGCGACAAATTACTGCTTGGCTACACATCTGACACGTAACCGATGTGCTCTCCAAACAACAACACTTGCATTTCAGAACATGTCTTTCACACATATCTACAAAATCACCTTCACCTTCAAATACAGTTTCCTTGCGACTGACAGAGACGTAGGCAAAGTTTAAAGTTGCTATTTCCATTAAATCTCGTTAATCAGAAAAACGGTAATTTACACCTGCAGCGGAACAAAATTCCGTTCCGCCCAGCGTCTGGCTAGAACCCACGACCCTGGGATTAAGAGTCTGACGCTCTACCGACTGAGCTAGCCGGCTACCTCGTTGAATACCTGCCGGGTAGCACGTCATACAGTACTCGTTTGGGTTGGGTGGTCCCATATAGAATCTCTCCATGATGCCTAATGTTTTCCTAACGTCACACTCGTCACGTACTTCACTTTTATGTCATAATCATTTCTGAGAGGTAAAGAAATTGCATGACAACATGCAGAGCTAGTGGCGTCAAAATTAACACACGTACTTTATGTGACTGAAAAGCCGATCGAGTTACTTTCCGACGTTGTTTTAGATGTGCAAGTGATAGTCAGAACTCGCTGTGTCGGCACTCTGCCGACCATTTCGCTAGTTAACACCGGTCTTGTTGTGTGTGTTTCAAGCTCAAGAGCATCTCCAAGCAAAAAATGGTCAACAGCAACATTCAGACGGTTTCGTACTGCTCAATTGCTACATTAAAACGTTATGTTTCTTTTTCAGAACTGGAAAAATACAAGCGTGACAGCATTCGAACCTGTAATCTTCAGATCCGAAGTCCGACGCCTTATCCATTAGGCCACACGGTCACTGACGACCAACATTTACATGTATACGACTCATCTCGAAACGCTCACACCCCTGAGGATTTGTGTTTTCGTTCTACACAGCCGCTGCCCCTTGCTCTTTCCCACCCATTCGTTACATTCAACCTCTGACGAGACAGACCAAATATAGACTGAGAAACAAGACCACACACTTTGTGCATTCGGAATCGAAGGCAGGGCGTCCCTCGCCGCATTTGCTACGATTGCTATTTGCTACTTCTGCAGAAGCGGCGGCGGCGACGACGACGACGACGACGACGACGACCGCGAGAGGCTCTGTGATATGTGAGAAATACATCTATAAAATGTAATTCAGACTGCCTCGTCCCACCTTATGCTGTACCGCTTTGGCAAATGCTTTATCTGCGCCATTCGCCTTAATCGCATCTGAGAGTAATTCTTAAAAAAACGCCTGTCGCTAATTGTTCGTCATCACAGGTACTGTTTGCTATACGGCCACGACGCGCAACTGATTTCCAAAATTCATCTTTCTCGTGTTAGGATGGAACTTACGACTCCTGGTTTATTAGACCAGTGCTCCACCACTGAGCTAAAGAGGCGCGGCCTAGCGGTACTCTTGGGTACTTCGTCCTTACGGTCGTCTGCATCATCAGACTTTAGCTGACAACACTTCATATTACCGGCTAATATTTGCAGCTATTTCGACAAATTACTGCTTGGCTACACATCTGACACGTAACCGATGTGCTCTCCAAACAACAACACTTGCATTTCAGAACATGTCTTTCACACATATCTACAAAATCACCTTCACCTTCAAATACAGTTTCCTTGCGACTGACAGAGACGTAGGCAAAGTTTAAAGTTGCTATTTCCATTAAATCTCGTTAATCAGAAAAACGGTAATTTACACCTGCAGCGGAACAAAATTCCGTTCCGCCCAGCGTCTGGCTCGAACCCACGTCCCTGGGATTAAGAGTCTGACGCTCTACCGACTGAGCTAGCCGGCTACCTCGGTGAATACCTGCCGGGTAGCACGTCACACAGTACTCGTTTGGGTTGGGTGGTCCCATACAGAATCTCTCCATGATGCCTAATGTTTTCCTAACGTCACACTCGTCACGTACTTCACTTTTATGTCATAATCATTTCTGAGAGGTAAAGAAATTGCATGACAACATGCAGAGCTAGTGGCGTCAAAATTAACACACACACTTTATGTGACTGAAAAGCCGAACGAGTTACTTTCCGACGTTGTTTTAGATGTGCAAGTGATAGCCAGAACTCACTGTGTCGGCACTCTGCCGACCATTTCGCTAGTTAACACCGGTCTTGTTGTGTGTGTTTCAAGCTCAAGAGCATCTCCAAGCAAAAAATGGTCAACAGCAACATTCAGACGGTTTCGTACTGCTCAATTGCTACATTAAAACGTTATGTTTCTTTTTCAGAACTGGAAAAATACAAGCGTGACAGCATTCGAACCTGTAATCTTCAGATCCGAAGTCCGACGCCTTATCCATTAGGCCACACGGTCACTGACGACCAACATTTACATGTATACGACTCATCTCGAAACGCTCACACCCCTGAGGATTTGTGTTTTCGTTCTACACAGCCGCTGCCCCTTGCTCTTTCCCACCCATTCGTTACATTCAACCTCTGACGAGACCGACCAAATATAGACTGAGAAACAAGACCACACACTTTGTGCATTCGGAATCGAAGGCAGGGCGTCCCTCGCCGCATTTGCTACGATTGCCATTTGCTACTTCTGCAGAAGCGGCGGCGGCGGCGGCGGCGGCGGCGGCGACGACGACGAATATCGCGAGAGGCTCTGAGATATGTGAGAATACATCTATAAAATGTAATTCAGACTGCCTCGTCCCACCTTATGCTGTACCGCTTTGGCAAATGCTTTATCTGCGCCATTCGCCTTAATCGCATCTGAGAGTAATTCTTAAAAAAACGCCTGTCGCTAATTGTTCGTCATCACAGGTACTGTTTGCTATACGGCCACGACGCGCAACTGATTTCCAAAATTCATCTTTCTCGTGTTAGGATGGAACTTACGACTCCTGGTTTATTAGACCAGTGCTCCACCACTGAGCTAAAGAGGCGCGGCCTAGCGGTACTCTTGGGTACTTCGTCCTTACGGTCGTCTGCATCATCAGACTTTAGCTGACAACACTTCATATTACCGGCTAATATTTGCAGCTATGGCGACAAATTACTGCTTGGCTACACATCTGACACGTAACCGATGTGCTCTCCAAACAACAACACTTGCATTTCAGAACATGTCTTTCACACATATCTACAAAATCACCTTCACCTTCAAATACAGTTTCCTTGCGACTGACAGAGACGTAGGCAAAGTTTAAAGTTGCTATTTCCATTAAATCTCGTTAATCAGAAAAACGGTAATTTACACCTGCAGCGGAACAAAATTCCGTTCCGCCCAGCGTCTGGCTAGAACCCACGACCCTGGGATTAAGAGTCTGACGCTCTACCGACTGAGCTAGCCGGCTACCTCGTTGAATACCTGCCGGGTAGCACGTCATACAGTACTCGTTTGGGTTGGGTGGTCCCATATAGAATCTCTCCATGATGCCTAATGTTTTCCTAACGTCACACTCGTCACGTACTTCACTTTTATGTCATAATCATTTCTGAGAGGTAAAGAAATTGCATGACAACATGCAGAGCTAGTGGCGTCAAAATTAACACACGTACTTTATGTGACTGAAAAGCCGATCGAGTTACTTTCCGACGTTGTTTTAGATGTGCAAGTGATAGTCAGAACTCGCTGTGTCGGCACTCTGCCGACCATTTCGCTAGTTAACACCGGTCTTGTTGTGTGTGTTTCAAGCTCAAGAGCATCTCCAAGCAAAAAATGGTCAACAGCAACATTCAGACGGTTTCGTACTGCTCAATTGCTACATTAAAACGTTATGTTTCTTTTTCAGAACTGGAAAAATACAAGCGTGACAGCATTCGAACCTGTAATCTTCAGATCCGAAGTCCGACGCCTTATCCATTAGGCCACACGGTCACTGACGACCAACATTTACATGTATACGACTCATCTCGAAACGCTCACACCCCTGAGGATTTGTGTTTTCGTTCTACACAGCCGCTGCCCCTTGCTCTTTCCCACCCATTCGTTACATTCAACCTCTGACGAGACAGACCAAATATAGACTGAGAAACAAGACCACACACTTTGTGCATTCGGAATCGAAGGCAGGGCGTCCCTCGCCGCATTTGCTACGATTGCTATTTGCTACTTCTGCAGAAGCGGCGGCGGCGACGACGACGACGACGACGACGACGACGACCGCGAGAGGCTCTGTGATATGTGAGAAATACATCTATAAAATGTAATTCAGACTGCCTCGTCCCACCTTATGCTGTACCGCTTTGGCAAATGCTTTATCTGCGCCATTCGCCTTAATCGCATCTGAGAGTAATTCTTAAAAAAACGCCTGTCGCTAATTGTTCGTCATCACAGGTACTGTTTGCTATACGGCCACGACGCGCAACTGATTTCCAAAATTCATCTTTCTCGTGTTAGGATGGAACTTACGACTCCTGGTTTATTAGACCAGTGCTCCACCACTGAGCTAAAGAGGCGCGGCCTAGCGGTACTCTTGGGTACTTCGTCCTTACGGTCGTCTGCATCATCAGACTTTAGCTGACAACACTTCATATTACCGGCTAATATTTGCAGCTATTTCGACAAATTACTGCTTGGCTACACATCTGACACGTAACCGATGTGCTCTCCAAACAACAACACTTGCATTTCAGAACATGTCTTTCACACATATCTACAAAATCACCTTCACCTTCAAATACAGTTTCCTTGCGACTGACAGAGACGTAGGCAAAGTTTAAAGTTGCTATTTCCATTAAATCTCGTTAATCAGAAAAACGGTAATTTACACCTGCAGCGGAACAAAATTCCGTTCCGCCCAGCGTCTGGCTCGAACCCACGTCCCTGGGATTAAGAGTCTGACGCTCTACCGACTGAGCTAGCCGGCTACCTCGGTGAATACCTGCCGGGTAGCACGTCACACAGTACTCGTTTGGGTTGGGTGGTCCCATACAGAATCTCTCCATGATGCCTAATGTTTTCCTAACGTCACACTCGTCACGTACTTCACTTTTATGTCATAATCATTTCTGAGAGGTAAAGAAATTGCATGACAACATGCAGAGCTAGTGGCGTCAAAATTAACACACACACTTTATGTGACTGAAAAGCCGAACGAGTTACTTTCCGACGTTGTTTTAGATGTGCAAGTGATAGCCAGAACTCACTGTGTCGGCACTCTGCCGACCATTTCGCTAGTTAACACCGGTCTTGTTGTGTGTGTTTCAAGCTCAAGAGCATCTCCAAGCAAAAAATGGTCAACAGCAACATTCAGACGGTTTCGTACTGCTCAATTGCTACATTAAAACGTTATGTTTCTTTTTCAGAACTGGAAAAATACAAGCGTGACAGCATTCGAACCTGTAATCTTCAGATCCGAAGTCCGACGCCTTATCCATTAGGCCACACGGTCACTGACGACCAACATTTACATGTATACGACTCATCTCGAAACGCTCACACCCCTGAGGATTTGTGTTTTCGTTCTACACAGCCGCTGCCCCTTGCTCTTTCCCACCCATTCGTTACATTCAACCTCTGACGAGACCGACCAAATATAGACTGAGAAACAAGACCACACACTTTTTGCATTCGGAATCGAAGGCAGGGCGTCCCTCGCCGCATTTGCTACGATTGCCATTTGCTACTTCTGCAGAAGCGGCGGCGGCGGCGGCGGCGGCGGCGGCGGCGGCGGCGACGACGACGAATATCGCGAGAGGCTCTGAGATATGTGAGAATACATCTATAAAATGTAATTCAGACTGCCTCGTCCCACCTTATGCTGTACCGCTTTGGCAAATGCTTTATCTGCGCCATTCGCCTTAATCGCATCTGAGAGTAATTCTTAAAAAAACGCCTGTCGCTAATTGTTCGTCATCACAGGTACTGTTTGCTATACGGCCACGACGCGCAACTGATTTCCAAAATTCATCTTTCTCGTGTTAGGATGGAACTTACGACTCCTGGTTTATTAGACCAGTGCTCCACCACTGAGCTAAAGAGGCGCGGCCTAGCGGTGCTCTTGGGTACTTCGTCCTTACGGTCGTCTGCATCATCAGACTTTAGCTGACAACACTTCATATTACCGGCTAATATTTGCAGCTATGGCGACAAATTACTGCTTGGCTACACATCTGACACGTAACCGATGTGCTCTCCAAACAACAACACTTGCATTTCAGAACATGTCTTTCACACATATCTACAAAATCACCTTCACCTTCAAATACAGTTTCCTTGCGACTGACAGAGACGTAGGCAAAGTTTAAAGTTGCTATTTCCATTAAATCTCGTTAATCAGAAAAACGGTAATTTACACCTGCAGCGGAACAAAATTCCGTTCCGCCCAGCGTCTGGCTAGAACCCACGACCCTGGGATTAAGAGTCTGACGCTCTACCGACTGAGCTAGCCGGCTACCTCGTTGAATACCTGCCGGGTAGCACGTCATACAGTACTCGTTTGGGTTGGGTGGTCCCATATAGAATCTCTCCATGATGCCTAATGTTTTCCTAACGTCACACTCGTCACGTACTTCACTTTTATGTCATAATCATTTCTGAGAGGTAAAGAAATTGCATGACAACATGCAGAGCTAGTGGCGTCAAAATTAACACACATACTTTATGTGACTGAAAAGCCGAACGAGTTACTTTCCGACGTTGTTTTAGATGTGCAAGTGATAGTCAGAACTCGCTGTGTCGGCACTCTGCCGACCATTTCGCTAGTTAACACCGGTCTTGTTGTGTGTGTTTCATGCTCAAGAGCATCTCCAAGCAAAAAATGGTCAACAGCAACATTCAGACGGTTTCGTACTGCTCAATTGCTACATTAAAACGTTATGTTTCTTTTTCAGAACTGGAAAAATACAAGCGTGACAGCATTCGAACCTGTAATCTTCAGATCCGAAGTCCGACGCCTTATCCATTAGGCCACACGGTCACTGACGACCAACATTTACATGTATACGACTCATCTCGAAACGCTCACACCCCTGAGGATTTGTGTTTTCGTTCTACACAGCCGCTGCCCCTTGCTCTTTCCCACCCATTCGTTACATTCAACCTCTGACGAGACCGACCAAATATAGACTGAGAAACAAGACCACACACTTTGTGCATTCGGAATCGAAGGCAGGGCGTCCCTCGCCGCATTTGCTACGATTGCTATTTGCTACTTCTGCAGAAGCGGCGGCGGCGACGACGACGACGACGACGACGACGACGACGACGACCGCGAGAGGCTCTGTGATATGTGAGAAATACATCTATAAAATGTAATTCAGACTGCCTCGTCCCACCTTATGCTGTACCGGTTTGGCAAATGCTTTATCTGCGCCATTCGCCTTAATCGCATCTGAGAGTAATTCTTAAAAAAACGCCTGTCGCTAATTGTTCGTCATCACAGGTACTGTTTGCTACACGGCCACGACGCGCAACTGATTTCCAAAATTCATCTTTCTCGTGTTAGGATGGAACTTACGACTCCTGGTTTATTAGACCAGTGCTCCACCACTGAGCTAAAGAGGCGCGGCCTAGCGGTACTCTTGGGTACTTCGTCCTTACGGTCGTCTGCATCATCAGACTTTAGCTGACAACACTTCATATTACCGGCTAATATTTGCAGCTATTTCGACAAATTACTGCTTGGCTACACATCTGACACGTAACCGATGTGCTCTCCAAACAACAACACTTGCATTTCAGAACATGTCTTTCACACATATCTACAAAATCACCTTCACCTTCAAATACAGTTTCCTTGCGACTGACAGAGACGTAGGCAAAGTTTAAAGTTGCTATTTCCATTAAATCTCGTTAATCAGAAAAACGGTAATTTACACCTGCAGCGGAACAAAATTCCGTTCCGCCCAGCGTCTGGCTCGAACCCACGTCCCTGGGATTAAGAGTCTGACGCTCTACCGACTGAGCTAGCCGGCTACCTCGGTGAATACCTGCCGGGTAGCACGTCACACAGTACTCGTTTGGGTTGGGTGGTCCCATACAGAATCTCTCCATGATGCCTAATGTTTTCCTAACGTCACACTCGTCACGTACTTCACTTTTATGTCATAATCATTTCTGAGAGGTAAAGAAATTGCATGACAACATGCAGAGCTAGTGGCGTCAAAATTAACACACACACTTTATGTGACTGAAAAGCCGAACGAGTTACTTTCCGACGTTGTTTTAGATGTGCAAGTGATAGCCAGAACTCACTGTGTCGGCACTCTGCCGACCATTTCGCTAGTTAACACCGGTCTTGTTGTGTGTGTTTCAAGCTCAAGAGCATCTCCAAGCAAAAAATGGTCAACAGCAACATTCAGACGGTTTCGTACTGCTCAATTGCTACATTAAAACGTTATGTTTCTTTTTCAGAACTGGAAAAATACAAGCGTAACAGCATTCGAACCTGTAATCTTCAGATCCGAAGTCCGACGCCTTATCCATTTGGCCACACGGTCACTGACGACCAACATTTACATGTATACGACTCATCTCGAAACGCTCACACCCCTGAGGATTTGTGTTTTCGTTCTACACAGCCGCTGCCCCTTGCTCTTTCCCACCCATTCGTTACATTCAACCTCTGACGAGACCGACCAAATATAGACTGAGAAACAAGACCACACACTTTGTGCATTCGGAATCGAAGGCAGGGCGTCCCTCGCCGCATTTGCTACGATTGCCATTTGCTACTTCTGCAGAAGCGGCGGCGGTGGCGGCGGCGGCGGCGGCGGCGACGACGACGAATATCGCGAGAGGCTCTGAGATATGTGAGAATACATCTATAAAATGTAATTCAGACTGCCTCGTCCCACCTTATGCTGTACCGCTTTGGCAAATGCTTTATCTGCGCCATTCGCCTTAATCGCATCTGAGAGTAATTCTTAAAAAAACGCCTGTCGCTAATTGTTCGTCATCACAGGTACTGTTTGCTATACGGCCACGACGCGCAACTGATTTCCAAAATTCATCTTTCTCGTGTTAGGATGGAACTTACGACTCCTGGTTTATTAGACCAGTGCTCCACCACTGAGCTAAAGAGGCGCGGCCTAGCGGTACTCTTGGGTACTTCGTCCTTACGGTCGTCTGCATCATCAGACTTTAGCTGACAACACTTCATATTACCGGCTAATATTTGCAGCTATGGCGACAAATTACTGCTTGGCTACACATCTGACACGTAACCGATGTGCTCTCCAAACAACAACACTTGCATTTCAGAACATGTCTTTCACACATATCTACAAAATCACCTTCACCTTCAAATACAGTTTCCTTGCGACTGACAGAGACGTAGGCAAAGTTTAAAGTTGCTATTTCCATTAAATCTCGTTAATCAGAAAAACGTTAATTTACACCTGCAGCGGAACAAAATTCCGTTCCGCCCAGCGTCTGGCTAGAACCCACGACCCTGGGATTAAGAGTCTGACGCTCTACCGACTGAGCTAGCCGGCTACCTCGTTGAATACCTGCCGGGTAGCACGTCATACAGTACTCGTTTGGGTTGGGTGTTCCCATATAGAATCTCTCCATGATGCCTAATGTTTTCCTAACGTCACACTCGTCACGTACTTCACTTTTATGTCATAATCATTTCTGAGAGGTAAAGAAATTGCATGACAACATGCAGAGCTAGTGGCGTCAAAATTAACACACATACTTTATGTGACTGAAAAGCCGAACGAGTTACTTTCCGACGTTGTTTTAGATGTGCAAGTGATAGTCAGAACTCGCTGTGTCGGCACTCTGCCGACCATTTCGCTAGTTAACACCGGTCTTGTTGTGTGTGTTTCAAGCTCAAGAGCATCTCCAAGCAAAAAATGGTCAACAGCAACATTCAGACGGTTTCGTACTGCTCAATTGCTACATTAAAACGTTATGTTTCTTTTTCAGAACTGGAAAAATACAAGCGTGACAGCATTCGAACCTGTAATCTTCAGATCCGAAGTCCGACGCCTTATCCATTTGGCCACACGGTCACTGACGACCAACATTTACATGTATACGACTCATCTCGAAACGCTCACACCCCTGAGGATTTGTGTTTTCGTTCTACACAGCCGCTGCCCCTTGCTCTTTCCCACCCATTCGTTACATTCAACCTCTGACGAGACCGACCAAATATAGACTGAGAAACAAGACCACACACTTTGTGCATTCGGAATCGAAGGCAGGGCGTCCCTCGCCGCATTTGCTACGATTGCCATTTGCTACTTCTGCAGAAGCGGCGGCGGTGGCGGCGGCGGCGGCGGCGGCGACGACGACGAATATCGCGAGAGGCTCTGAGATATGTGAGAATACATCTATAAAATGTAATTCAGACTGCCTCGTCCCACCTTATGCTGTACCGCTTTGGCAAATGCTTTATCTGCGCCATTCGCCTTAATCGCATCTGAGAGTAATTCTTAAAAAAACGCCTGTCGCTAATTGTTCGTCATCACAGGTACTGTTTGCTATACGGCCACGACGCGCAACTGATTTCCAAAATTCATCTTTCTCGTGTTAGGATGGAACTTACGACTCCTGGTTTATTAGACCAGTGCTCCACCACTGAGCTAAAGAGGCGCGGCCTAGCGGTACTCTTGGGTACTTCGTCCTTACGGTCGTCTGCATCATCAGACTTTAGCTGACAACACTTCATATTACCGGCTAATATTTGCAGCTATGGCGACAAATTACTGCTTGGCTACACATCTGACACGTAACCGATGTGCTCTCCAAACAACAACACTTGCATTTCAGAACATGTCTTTCACACATATCTACAAAATCACCTTCACCTTCAAATACAGTTTCCTTGCGACTGACAGAGACGTAGGCAAAGTTTAAAGTTGCTATTTCCATTAAATCTCGTTAATCAGAAAAACGTTAATTTACACCTGCAGCGGAACAAAATTCCGTTCCGCCCAGCGTCTGGCTAGAACCCACGACCCTGGGATTAAGAGTCTGACGCTCTACCGACTGAGCTAGCCGGCTACCTCGTTGAATACCTGCCGGGTAGCACGTCATACAGTACTCGTTTGGGTTGGGTGTTCCCATATAGAATCTCTCCATGATGCCTAATGTTTTCCTAACGTCACACTCGTCACGTACTTCACTTTTATGTCATAATCATTTCTGAGAGGTAAAGAAATTGCATGACAACATGCAGAGCTAGTGGCGTCAAAATTAACACACATACTTTATGTGACTGAAAAGCCGAACGAGTTACTTTCCGACGTTGTTTTAGATGTGCAAGTGATAGTCAGAACTCGCTGTGTCGGCACTCTGCCGACCATTTCGCTAGTTAACACCGGTCTTGTTGTGTGTGTTTCAAGCTCAAGAGCATCTCCAAGCAAAAAATGGTCAACAGCAACATTCAGACGGTTTCGTACTGCTCAATTGCTACATTAAAACGTTATGTTTCTTTTTCAGAACTGGAAAAATACAAGCGTGACAGCATTCGAACCTGTAATCTTCAGATCCGAAGTCCGACGCCTTATCCATTAGGCCACACGGTCACTGACGACCAACATTTACATGTATACGACTCATCTCGAAACGCTCACACCCCTGAGGATTTGTGTTTTCGTTCTACACAGCCGCTGCCCCTTGCTCTTTCCCACCCATTCGTTACATTCAACCTCTGACGAGACCGACCAAATATAGACTGAGAAACAAGACCACACACTTTGTGCATTCGGAATCGAAGGCAGGGCGTCCCTCGCCGCATTTGCTACGATTGCTATTTGCTACTTCTGCAGAAGCGGCGGCGGCGACGACGACGACGACGACGACGACGACGACGACCGCGAGAGGCTCTGTGATATGTGAGAAATACATCTATAAAATGTAATTCAGACTGCCTTGTCCCACCTTATGCTGTACCGGTTTGGCAAATGCTTTATCTGCGCCATTCGCCTTAATCGCATCTGAGAGTAATTCTTAAAAAAACGCCTGTCGCTAATTGTTCGTCATCACAGGTACTGTTTGCTATACGGCCACGACGCGCAACTGATTTCCAAAATTCATCTTTCTCGTGTTAGGATGGAACTTACGACTCCTGGTTTATTAGACCAGTGCTCCACCACTGAGCTAAAGAGGCGCGGCCTAGCGGTACTCTTGGGTACTTCGTCCTTACGGTCGTCTGCATCATCAGACTTTAGCTGACAACACTTCATATTACCGGCTAATATTTGCAGCTATTTCGACAAATTACTGCTTGGCTACACATCTGACACGTAACCGATGTGCTCTCCAAACAACAACACTTGCATTTCAGAACATGTCTTTCACACATATCTACAAAATCACCTTCACCTTCAAATACAGTTTCCTTGCGACTGACAGAGACGTAGGCAAAGTTTAAAGTTGCTATTTCCATTAAATCTCGTTAATCAGAAAAACGGTAATTTACACCTGCAGCGGAACAAAATTCCGTTCCGCCCAGCGTCTGGCTCGAACCCACGTCCCTGGGATTAAGAGTCTGACGCTCTACCGACTGAGCTAGCCGGCTACCTCGGTGAATACCTGCCGGGTAGCACGTCACACAGTACTCGTTTGGGTTGGGTGGTCCCATACAGAATCTCTCCATGATGCCTAATGTTTTCCTAACGTCACACTCGTCACGTACTTCACTTTTATGTCATAATCATTTCTGAGAGGTAAAGAAATTGCATGACAACATGCAGAGCTAGTGGCGTCAAAATTAACACACACACTTTATGTGACTGAAAAGCCGAACGAGTTACTTTCCGACGTTGTTTTAGATGTGCAAGTGATAGCCAGAACTCACTGTGTCGGCACTCTGCCGACCATTTCGCTAGTTAACACCGGTCTTGTTGTGTGTGTTTCAAGCTCAAGAGCATCTCCAAGCAAAAAATGGTCAACAGCAACATTCAGACGGTTTCGTACTGCTCAATTGCTACATTAAAACGTTATGTTTCTTTTTCAGAACTGGAAAAATACAAGCGTAACAGCATTCGAACCTGTAATCTTCAGATCCGAAGTCCGACGCCTTATCCATTAGGCCACACGGTCACTGACGACCAACATTTACATGTATACGACTCATCTCGAAACGCTCACACCCCTGAGGATTTGTGTTTTCGTTCTACACAGCCGCTGCCCCTTGCTCTTTCCCACCCATTCGTTACATTCAACCTCTGACGAGACCGACCAAATATAGACTGAGAAACAAGACCACACACTTTGTGCATTCGGAATCGAAGGCAGGGCGTCCCTCGCCGCATTTGCTACGATTGCCATTTGCTACTTCTGCAAAAGCGGCGGCGGCGGCGGCGGCGGCGGCGGCGGCGGCGGCGGCGACGACGACGAATATCGCGAGAGGCTCTGAGATATGTGAGAATACATCTATAAAATGTAATTCAGACTGCCTCGTCCCACCTTATGCTGTACCGCTTTGGCAAATGCTTTATCTGCGCCATTCGCCTTAATCGCATCTGAGAGTAATTCTTAAAAAAACGCCTGTCGCTAATTGTTCGTCATCACAGGTACTGTTTGCTATACGGCCACGACGCGCAACTGATTTCCAAAATTCATCTTTCTCGTGTTAGGATGGAACTTACGACTCCTGGTTTATTAGACCAGTGCTCCACCACTGAGCTAAAGAGGCGCGGCCTAGCGGTACTCTTGGGTACTTCGTCCTTACGGTCGTCTGCATCATCAGACTTTAGCTGACAACACTTCATATTACCGGCTAATATTTGCAGCTATGGCGACAAATTACTGCTTGGCTACACATCTGACACGTAACCGATGTGCTCTCCAAACAACAACACTTGCATTTCAGAACATGTCTTTCACACATATCTACAAAATCACCTTCACCTTCAAATACAGTTTCCTTGCGACTGACAGAGACGTAGGCAAAGTTTAAAGTTGCTATTTCCATTAAATCTCGTTAATCAGAAAAACGTTAATTTACACCTGCAGCGGAACAAAATTCCGTTCCGCCCAGCGTCTGGCTAGAACCCACGACCCTGGGATTAAGAGTCTGACGCTCTACCGACTGAGCTAGCCGGCTACCTCGTTGAATACCTGCCGGGTAGCACGTCATACAGTACTCGTTTGGGTTGGGTGTTCCCATATAGAATCTCTCCATGATGCCTAATGTTTTCCTAACGTCACACTCGTCACGTACTTCACTTTTATGTCATAATCATTTCTGAGAGGTAAAGAAATTGCATGACAACATGCAGAGCTAGTGGCGTCAAAATTAACACACATACTTTATGTGACTGAAAAGCCGAACGAGTTACTTTCCGACGTTGTTTTAGATGTGCAAGTGATAGTCAGAACTCGCTGTGTCGGCACTCTGCCGACCATTTCGCTAGTTAACACCGGTCTTGTTGTGTGTGTTTCAAGCTCAAGAGCATCTCCAAGCAAAAAATGGTCAACAGCAACATTCAGACGGTTTCGTACTGCTCAATTGCTACATTAAAACGTTATGTTTCTTTTTCAGAACTGGAAAAATACAAGCGTGACAGCATTCGAACCTGTAATCTTCAGATCCGAAGTCCGACGCCTTATCCATTAGGCCACACGGTCACTGACGACCAACATTTACATGTATACGACTCATCTCGAAACGCTCACACCCCTGAGGATTTGTGTTTTCGTTCTACACAGCCGCTGCCCCTTGCTCTTTCCCACCCATTCGTTACATTCAACCTCTGACGAGACCGACCAAATATAGACTGAGAAACAAGACCACACACTTTGTGCATTCGGAATCGAAGGCAGGGCGTCCCTCGCCGCATTTGCTACGATTGCTATTTGCTACTTCTGCAGAAGCGGCGGCGGCGACGACGACGACGACGACGACGACGACCGCGAGAGGCTCTGTGATATGTGAGAAATACATCTATAAAATGTAATTCAGACTGCCTCGTCCCACCTTATGCTGTACCGCTTTGGCAAATGCTTTATCTGCGCCATTCGCCTTAATCGCATCTGAGAGTAATTCTTAAAAAAACGCCTGTCGCTAATTGTTCGTCATCACAGGTACTGTTTGCTATACGGCCACGACGCGCAACTGATTTCCAAAATTCATCTTTCTCGTGTTAGGATGGAACTTACGACTCCTGGTTTATTAGACCAGTGCTCCACCACTGAGCTAAAGAGGCGCGGCCTAGCGGTACTCTTGGGTACTTCGTCCTTACGGTCGTCTGCATCATCAGACTTTAGCTGACAACACTTCATATTACCGGCTAATATTTGCAGCTATGGCGACAAATTACTGCTTGGCTACACATCTGACACGTAACCGATGTGCTCTCCAAACAACAACACTTGCATTTCAGAACATGTCTTTCACACATGTCTACAAAATCACCTTCACCTTCAAATACAGTTTCCTTGCGACTGACAGAGACGTAGGCAAAGTTTAAAGTTGCTATTTCCATTAAATCTCGTTAATCAGAAAAACGGTAATTTACACCTGCAGCGGAACAAAATTCCGTTCCGCCAAGCGTCTGGCTGGAACCCACGACCGTGGGATTAAGTGTCTGACGCTCTACCAACTGAGCTAGCCGGCTACCTCGGTGAATACCTGCCGGGTAGCACGTCACACAGTACTCGTTTGGGTTGGGTGGTCCCATATAGAATCTCTCCATGATGCCTAATGTTTTCCTAACGTCACACTCGTCACGTACTTCACTTTTATGTCATAATCATTTCTGAGAGGTAAAGAAATTGCATGACAACATGCAGAGCTAGTGGCGTCAAAATTAACACACATACTTTATGTGACTGAAAAGCCGAACGAGTTACTTTCCGACGTTGTTTTAGATGTGCAAGTGATAGTCAGAACTCGCTGTGTCGGCACTCTGCCGACCATTTCGCTAGTTAACACCGGTCTTGTTGTGTGTGTTTCAAGCTCAAGAGCATCTCCAAGCAAAAAATGGTCAACAGCAACATTCAGACGGTTTCGTACTGCTCAATTGCTACATTAAAACGTTATGTTTCTTTTTCAGAACTGGAAAAATACAAGCGTGACAGCATTCGAACCTGTAATCTTCAGATCCGAAGTTCGACGCCTTATCCATTAGGCCACACGGTCACTGACGACCAACATTTACTTGTATACGACTCATCTCGAAACGCTCACACCCCTGAGGATTTGTGTTTTCGTTCTACACAGCCGCTGCCCCTTGCTCTTTCCCACCCATTCGTTACATTCAACCTCTGACGAGACCGACCAAATATAGACTGAGAAACAAGACCACACACTTTGTGCATTCGGAATCGAAGGCAGGGCGTCCCTCGCCGCATTTGCTACGATTGCCATTTGCTACTTCTGCAGAAGCGGCGGCGGCGGCGGCGGCGGCGACGACGACGAATATCGCGAGAGGCTCTGAGATATGTGAGAATACATCTATAAAATGTAATTCAGACTGCCTCGTCCCACCTTATGCTGTACCGCTTTGGCAAATGCTTTATCTGCGCCATTCGCCTTAATCGCATCTGAGAGTAATTCAAAAAAAAACGCCTGTCGCTAATTGTTCGTCATCACAGGTACTGTTTGCTATACGGCCACGACGCGCAACTGATTTCCAAAATTCATCTTTCTCGTGTTAGGATGGAACTTACGACTCCTGGTTTATTAGACCAGTGCTCCACCACTGAGCTAAAGAGGCGCGGCCTAGCGGTACTCTTGGGTACTTCGTCCTTACGGTCGTCTGCATCATCAGACTTTAGCTGACAACACTTCATATTACCGGCTAATATTTGCAGCTATGGCGACAAATTACTGCTTGGCTACACATCTGACACGTAACCGATGTGCTCTCCAAACAACAACACTTGCATTTCAGAACATGTCTTTCACACATATCTACAAAATCACCTTCACCTTCAAATACAGTTTCCTTGCGACTGACAGAGACGTAGGCAAAGTTTAAAGTTGCTATTTCCATTAAATCTCGTTAATCAGAAAAACGTTAATTTACACCTGCAGCGGAACAAAATTCCGTTCCGCCCAGCGTCTGGCTAGAACCCACGACCCTGGGATTAAGAGTCTGACGCTCTACCGACTGAGCTAGCCGGCTACCTCGTTGAATACCTGCCGGGTAGCACGTCATACAGTACTCGTTTGGGTTGGGTGTTCCCATATAGAATCTCTCCATGATGCCTAATGTTTTCCTAACGTCACACTCGTCACGTACTTCACTTTTATGTCATAATCATTTCTGAGAGGTAAAGAAATTGCATGACAACATGCAGAGCTAGTGGCGTCAAAATTAACACACATACTTTATGTGACTGAAAAGCCGAACGAGTTACTTTCCGACGTTGTTTTAGATGTGCAAGTGATAGTCAGAACTCGCTGTGTCGGCACTCTGCCGACCATTTCGCTAGTTAACACCGGTCTTGTTGTGTGTGTTTCAAGCTCAAGAGCATCTCCAAGCAAAAAATGGTCAACAGCAACATTCAGACGGTTTCGTACTGCTCAATTGCTACATTAAAACGTTATGTTTCTTTTTCAGAACTGGAAAAATACAAGCGTGACAGCATTCGAACCTGTAATCTTCAGATCCGAAGTCCGACGCCTTATCCATTAGGCCACACGGTCACTGACGACCAACATTTACATGTATACGACTCATCTCGAAACGCTCACACCCCTGAGGATTTGTGTTTTCGTTCTACACAGCCGCTGCCCCTTGCTCTTTCCCACCCATTCGTTACATTCAACCTCTGACGAGACCGACCAAATATAGACTGAGAAACAAGACCACACACTTTGTGCATTCGGAATCGAAGGCAGGGCGTCCCACGCCGCATTTGCTACGATTGCTATTTGCTACTTCTGCAGAAGCGGCGGCGGCGACGACGACGACGACGACGACGACGACCGCGAGAGGCTCTGTGATATGTGAGAAATACATCTATAAAATGTAATTCAGACTGCCTCGTCCCACCTTATGCTGTACCGCTTTGGCAAATGCTTTATCTGCGCCATTCGCCTTAATCGCATCTGAGAGTAATTCTTAAAAAAACGCCTGTCGCTAATTGTTCGTCATCACAGGTACTGTTTGCTATACGGCCACGACGCGCAACTGATTTCCAAAATTCATCTTTCTCGTGTTAGGATGGAACTTACGACTCCTGGTTTATTAGACCAGTGCTCCACCACTGAGCTAAAGAGGCGCGGCCTAGCGGTACTCTTGGGTACTTCGTCCTTACGGTCGTCTGCATCATCAGACTTTAGCTGACAACACTTCATATTACCGGCTAATATTTGCAGCTATGGCGACAAATTACTGCTTGGCTACACATCTGACACGTAACCGATGTGCTCTCCAAACAACAACACTTGCATTTCAGAACATGTCTTTCACACATGTCTACAAAATCACCTTCACCTTCAAATACAGTTTCCTTGCGACTGACAGAGACGTAGGCAAAGTTTAAAGTTGCTATTTCCATTAAATCTCGTTAATCAGAAAAACGGTAATTTACACCTGCAGCGGAACAAAATTCCGTTCCGCCAAGCGTCTGGCTGGAACCCACGACCGTGGGATTAAGTGTCTGACGCTCTACCAACTGAGCTAGCCGGCTACCTCGGTGAATACCTGCCGGGTAGCACGTCACACAGTACTCGTTTGGGTTGGGTGGTCCCATATAGAATCTCTCCATGATGCCTAATGTTTTCCTAACGTCACACTCGTCACGTACTTCACTTTTATGTCATAATCATTTCTGAGAGGTAAAGAAATTGCATGACAACATGCAGAGCTAGTGGCGTCAAAATTAACACACATACTTTATGTGACTGAAAAGCCGAACGAGTTACTTTCCGACGTTGTTTTAGATGTGCAAGTGATAGTCAGAACTCGCTGTGTCGGCACTCTGCCGACCATTTCGCTAGTTAACACCGGTCTTGTTGTGTGTGTTTCAAGCTCAAGAGCATCTCCAAGCAAAAAATGGTCAACAGCAACATTCAGACGGTTTCGTACTGCTCAATTGCTACATTAAAACGTTATGTTTCTTTTTCAGAACTGGAAAAATACAAGCGTGACAGCATTCGAACCTGTAATCTTCAGATCCGAAGTTCGACGCCTTATCCATTAGGCCACACGGTCACTGACGACCAACATTTACTTGTATACGACTCATCTCGAAACGCTCACACCCCTGAGGATTTGTGTTTTCGTTCTACACAGCCGCTGCCCCTTGCTCTTTCCCACCCATTCGTTACATTCAACCTCTGACGAGACCGACCAAATATAGACTGAGAAACAAGACCACACACTTTGTGCATTCGGAATCGAAGGCAGGGCGTCCCTCGCCGCATTTGCTACGATTGCCATTTGCTACTTCTGCAGAAGCGGCGGCGGCGGCGGCGGCGGCGACGACGACGAATATCGCGAGAGGCTCTGAGATATGTGAGAATACATCTATAAAATGTAATTCAGACTGCCTCGTCCCACCTTATGCTGTACCGCTTTGGCAAATGCTTTATCTGCGCCATTCGCCTTAATCGCATCTGAGAGTAATTCTTAAAAAAACGCCTGTCGCTAATTGTTCGTCATCACAGGTACTGTTTGCTATACGGCCACGACGCGCAACTGATTTCCAAAATTCATCTTTCTCGTGTTAGGATGGAACTTACGACTCCTGGTTTATTAGACCAGTGCTCCACCACTGAGCTAAAGAGGCGCGGCCTAGCGGTACTCTTGGGTACTTCGTCCTTACGGTCGTCTGCATCATCAGACTTTAGCTGACAACACTTCATATTACCGGCTAATATTTGCAGCTATGGCGACAAATTACTGCTTGGCTACACATCTGACACGTAACCGATGTGCTCTCCAAACAACAACACTTGCATTTCAGAACATGTCTTTCACACATATCTACAAAATCACCTTCACCTTCAAATACAGTTTCCTTGCGACTGACAGAGACGTAGGCAAAGTTTAAAGTTGCTATTTCCATTAAATCTCGTTAATCAGAAAAACGGTAATTTACACCTGCAGCGGAACAAAATTCCGTTCCGCCCAGCGTCTGGCTAGAACCCACGACCCTGGGATTAAGAGTCTGACGCTCTACCGACTGAGCTAGCCGGCTACCTCGTTGAATACCTGCCGGGTAGCACGTCATACAGTACTCGTTTGGGTTGGGTGGTCCCATATAGAATCTCTCCATGATGCCTAATGTTTTCCTAACGTCACACTCGTCACGTACTTCACTTTTATGTCATAATCATTTCTGAGAGGTAAAGAAATTGCATGACAACATGCAGAGCTAGTGGCGTCAAAATTAACACACATACTTTATGTGACTGAAAAGCCGAACGAGTTACTTTCCGACGTTGTTTTAGATGTGCAAGTGATAGTCAGAACTCGCTGTGTCGGCACTCTGCCGACCATTTCGCTAGTTAACACCGGTCTTGTTGTGTGTGTTTCAAGCTCAAGAGCATCTCCAAGCAAAAAATGGTCAACAGCAACATTCAGACGGTTTCGTACTGCTCAATTGCTACATTAAAACGTTATGTTTCTTTTTCAGAACTGGAAAAATACAAGCGTGACAGCATTCGAACCTGTAATCTTCAGATCCGAAGTCCGACGCCTTATCCATTAGGCCACACGGTCACTGACGACCAACATTTACATGTATACGACTCATCTCGAAACGCTCACACCCCTGAGGATTTGTGTTTTCGTTCTACACAGCCGCTGCCCCTTGCTCTTTCCCACCCATTCGTTACATTCAACCTCTGACGAGACCGACCAAATATAGACTGAGAAACAAGACCACACACTTTGTGCATTCGGAATCGAAGGCAGGGCGTCCCTCGCCGCATTTGCTACGATTGCTATTTGCTACTTCTGCAGAAGCGGCGGCGGCGACGACGACGACGACGACGACGACGACCGCGAGAGGCTCTGTGATATGTGAGAAATACATCTATAAAATGTAATTCAGACTGCCTCGTCCCACCTTATGCTGTACCGGTTTGGCAAATGCTTTATCTGCGCCATTCGCCTTAATCGCATCTGAGAGTAATTCTTAAAAAAACGCCTGTCGCTAATTGTTCGTCATCACAGGTACTGTTTGCTATACGGCCACGACGCGCAACTGATTTCCAAAATTCATCTTTCTCGTGTTAGGATGGAACTTACGACTCCTGGTTTATTAGACCAGTGCTCCACCACTGAGCTAAAGAGGCGCGGCCTAGCGGTACTCTTGGGTACTTCGTCCTTACGGTCGTCTGCATCATCAGACTTTAGCTGACAACACTTCATATTACCGGCTAATATTTGCAGCTATTTCGACAAATTACTGCTTGGCTACACATCTGACACGTAACCGATGTGCTCTCCAAACAACAACACTTGCATTTCAGAACATGTCTTTCACACATATCTACAAAATCACCTTCACCTTCAAATACAGTTTCCTTGCGACTGACAGAGACGTAGGCAAAGTTTAAAGTTGCTATTTCCATTAAATCTCGTTAATCAGAAAAACGGTAATTTACACCTGCAGCGGAACAAAATTCCGTTCCGCCCAGCGTCTGGCTCGAACCCACGTCCCTGGGATTAAGAGTCTGACGCTCTACCAACTGAGCTAGCCGGCTACCTCGGTGAATATCTGCCGGGTAGCACGTCACACAGTACTCGTTTGGGTTGGGTGGTCCCATACAGAATCTCTCCATGATGCCTAATGTTTTCCTAACGTCACACTCGTCACGTACTTCACTTTTATGTCATAATCATTTCTGAGAGGTAAAGAAATTGCATGACAACATGCAGAGCTAGTGGCGTCAAAATTAACACACACACTTTATGTGACTGAAAAGCCGAACGAGTTACTTTCCGACGTTGTTTTAGATGTGCAAGTGATAGCCAGAACTCACTGTGTCGGCACTCTGCCGACCATTTCGCTAGTTAACACCGGTCTTATTGTGTGTGTTTCAAGCTCAAGAGCATCTCCAAGCAAAAAATGGTCAACAGCAACATTCAGACGGTTTCGTACTGCTCAATTGCTACATTAAAACGTTATGTTTCTTTTTCAGAACTGGAAAAATACAAGCGTGACAGCATTCGAACCTGTAATCTTCAGATCCGAAGTCCGACGCCTTATCCATTAGGCCACACGGTCACTGACGACCAACATTTACATGTATACGACTCATCTCGAAACGCTCACACCCCTGAGGATTTGTGTTTTCGTTCTACACAGCCGCTGCCCCTTGCTCTTTCCCACCCATTCGTTACATTCAACCTCTGACGAGACCGACCAAATATAGACTGAGAAACAAGACCACACACTTTGTGCATTCGGAATCGAAGGCAGGGCGTTCCTCGCCGCATTTGCTACGATTGCCATTTGCTACTTCTGCAGAAGCGGCGGCGGCGGCGGCGGCGGCGACGACGACGAATATCGCGAGAGGCTCTGAGATATGTGAGAATACATCTATAAAATGTAATTCAGACTGCCTCGTCCCACCTTATGCTGTACCGCTTTGGCAAATGCTTTATTTGCGCCATTCGCCTTAATCGCATCTGAGAGTAATTCTTAAAAAAACGCCTGTCGCTAATTGTTCGTCATCACAGGTACTGTTTGCTATACGGCCACGACGCGCAACTGATTTCCAAAATTCATCTTTCTCGTGTTAGGATGGAACTTACGACTCCTGGTTTATTAGACCAGTGCTCCACCACTGAGCTAAAGAGGCGCGGCCTAGCGGTACTCTTGGGTACTTCGTCCTTACGGTCGTCTGCATCATCAGACTTTAGCTGACAACACTTCATATTACCGGCTAATATTTGCAGCTATGGCGACAAATTACTGCTTGGCTACACATCTGACACGTAACCGATGTGCTCTCCAAACAACAACACTTGCATTTCAGAACATGTCTTTCACACATATCTACAAAATCACCTTCACCTTCAAATACAGTTTCCTTGCGACTGACAGAGACGTAGGCAAAGTTTAAAGTTGCTATTTCCATTAAATCTCGTTAATCAGAAAAACGGTAATTTACACCTGCAGCGGAACAAAATTCCGTTCCGCCCAGCGTCTGGCTCGAACCCACGTCCCTGGGATTAAGAGTCTGACGCTCTACCGACTGAGCTAGCCGGCTACCTCGGTGAATACCTGCCGGGTAGCACGTCACACAGTACTCGTTTGGGTTGGGTGGTCCCATACAGAATCTCTCCATGATGCCTAATGTTTTCCTAACGTCACACTCGTCACGTACTTCACTTTTATGTCATAATCATTTCTGAGAGGTAAAGAAATTGCATGACAACATGCAGAGCTAGTGGCGTCAAAATTAACACACACACTTTATGTGACTGAAAAGCCGAACGAGTTACTTTCCGACGTTGTTTTAGATGTGCAAGTGATAGCCAGAACTCACTGTGTCGGCACTCTGCCGACCATTTCGCTAGTTAACACCGGTCTTGTTGTGTGTGTTTCAAGCTCAAGAGCATCTCCAAGCAAAAAATGGTCAACAGCAACATTCAGACGGTTTCGTACTGCTCAATTGCTACATTAAAACGTTATGTTTCTTTTTCAGAACTGGAAAAATACAAGCGTGACAGCATTCGAACCTGTAATCTTCAGATCCGAAGTCCGACGCCTTATCCATTAGGCCACACGGTCACTGACGACCAACATTTACATGTATACGACTCATCTCGAAACGCTCACACCCCTGAGGATTTGTGTTTTCGTTCTACACAGCCGCTGCCCCTTGCTCTTTCCCACCCATTCGTTACATTCAACCTCTGACGAGACCGACCAAATATAGACTGAGAAACAAGACCACACACTTTGTGCATTCGGAATCGAAGGCAGGGCGTCCCTCGCCGCATTTGCTACGATTGCCATTTGCTACTTCTGCAGAAGCGGCGGCGGCGGCGGCGGCGGCGACGACGACGAATATCGCGAGAGGCTCTGAGATATGTGAGAATACATCTATAAAATGTAATTCAGACTGCCTCGTCCCACCTTATGCTGTACCGCTTTGGCAAATGCTTTATCTGCGCCATTCGCCTTAATCGCATCTGAGAGTAATTCTTAAAAAAACGCCTGTCGCTAATTGTTCGTCATCACAGGTACTGTTTGCTATACGGCCACGACGCGCAACTGATTTCCAAAATTCATCTTTCTCGTGTTAGGATGGAACTTACGACTCCTGGTTTATTAGACCAGTGCTCCACCACTGAGCTAAAGAGGCGCGGCCTAGCGGTACTCTTGGGTACTTCGTCCTTACGGTCGTCTGCATCATCAGACTTTAGCTGACAACACTTCATATTACCGGCTAATATTTGCAGCTATGGCGACAAATTACTGCTTGGCTACACATCTGACACGTAACCGATGTGCTCTCCAAACAACAACACTTGCATTTCAGAACATGTCTTTCACACATATCTACAAAATCACCTTCAAATACAGTTTCCTTGCGACTGACAGAGACGTAGGCAAAGTTTAAAGTTGCTATTTCCATTAAATCTCGTTAATCAGAAAAACGGTAATTTACACCTGCAGCGGAACAAAATTCCGTTCCGCCCAGCGTCTGGCTAGAACCCACGACCCTGGGATTAAGAGTCTGACGCTCTACCGACTGAGCTAGCCGGCTACCTCGGTGAATACCTGCCGGGTAGCACGTCATACAGTACTCGTTTGGGTTGGGTGGTCCCATATAGAATCTCTCCATGATGCCTAATGTTTTCCTAACGTCACACTCGTCACGTACTTCACTTTTATGTCATAATCATTTCTGAGAGGTAAAGAAATTGCATGACAACATGCAGAGCTAGTGGCGTCAAAATTAACACACATACTTTATGTGACTGAAAAGCCGAACGAGTTACTTTCCGACGTTGTTTTAGATGTGCAAGTGATAGTCAGAACTCGCTGTGTCGGCACTCTGCCGACCATTTCGCTAGTTAACACCGGTCTTGTTGTGTGTGTTTCAAGCTCAAGAGCATCTCCAAGCAAAAAATGGTCAACAGCAACATTCAGACGGTTTCGTACTGCTCAATTGCTACATTAAAACGTTATGTTTCTTTTTCAGAACTGGAAAAATACAAGCGTGACAGCATTCGAACCTGTAATCTTCAGATCCGAAGTCCGACGCCTTATCCATTAGGCCACACGGTCACTGACGACCAACATTTACATGTATACGACTCATCTCGAAACGCTCACACCCCTGAGAATTTGTGTTTTCGTTCTACACAGCCGCTGCCCCTTGCTCTTTCCCACCCATTCGTTACATTCAACCTCTGACGAGACCGACCAAATATAGACTGAGAAACAAGACCACACACTTTGTGCATTCGGAATCGAAGGCAGGGCGTCCCTCGCCGCATTTGCTACGATTGCTATTTGCTACTTCTGCAGAAGCGGCGGCGGCGACGACGACGACGACGACGACGACGACGACGACCGCGAGAGGCTCTGTGATATGTGAGAAATACATCTATAAAATGTAATTCAGACTGCCTCGTCCCACCTTATGCTGTACCGCTTTGGCAAATGCTTTATCTGCGCTATTCGCCTTAATCGCATCTGAGAGTAATTCTTAAAAAAACGCCTGTCGCTAATTGTTCGTCATCACAGGTACTGTTTGCTATACGGCCACGACGCGCAACTGATTTCCAAAATTCATCTTTCTCGTGTTAATATGGAACTTACGACTCCTGGTTTATTAGACCAGTGCTCCACCACTGAGCTAAAGAGGCGCGGCCTAGCGGTACTCTTGGGTACTTCGTCCTTACGGTCGTCTGCATCATCAGACTTTAGCTGACAACACTTCATATTACCGGCTAATATTTGCAGCTATTTCGACAAATTACTGCTTGGCTACACATCTGACACGTAACCGATGTGCTCTCCAAACAACAACACTTGCATTTCAGAACATGTCTTTCACACATATCTACAAAATCACCTTCACCTTCAAATACAGTTTCCTTGCGACTGACAGAGACGTAGGCAAAGTTTAAAGTTGCTATTTCCATTAAATCTCGTTAATCAGAAAAACGGTAATTTACACCTGCAGCGGAACAAAATTCCGTTCCGCCCAGCGTCTGGCTCGAACCCACGACCCTGGGATTAAGAGTCTGACGCTCTACCGACTGAGCTAGCCGGCTACCTCGGTGAATACCTGCCGGGTAGCACGTCATACAGTACTCGTTTGGGTTGGGTGGTCCCATATAGAATCTCTCCATGATGCCTAATGTTTTCCTAACGTCACACTCGTCACGTACTTCACTTTTATGTCATAATCATTTCTGAGAGGTAAAGAAATTGCATGACAACATGCAGAGCTAGTGGCGTCAAAATTAACACACATACTTTATGTGACTGAAAAGCCGAACGAGTTACTTTCCGACGTTGTTTTAGATGTGCAAGTGATAGTCAGAACTCGCTGTGTCGGCACTCTGCCGACCATTTCGCTAGTTAACACCGGTCTTGTTGTGTGTGTTTCAAGCTCAAGAGCATCTCCAAGCAAAAAATGGGCAACAGCAACATTCAGACGGTTTCGTACTGCTCAATTGCTACATTAAAACGTTATGTTTCTTTTTCAGAACTGGAAAAATACAAGCGTGACAGCATTCGAACCTGTAATCTTCAGATCCCAAGTCCGACGCCTTATCCATTAGGCCACACGGTCACTGACGACCAACATTTATATGTATACGACTCATCTCGAAACGCTCACACCCCTGAGGATTTGTGTTTTCGTTCTACACAGCCGCTGCCCCTTGCTCTTTCCCACCCATTCGTTACATTCAACCTCTGACGAGACCGACCAAATATAGACTGAGAAACAAGACCACACACTTTGTGCATTCGGAATCGAAGGCAGGGCGTCCCTCGCCGCATTTGCTACGATTGCTATTTGCTACTTCTGCAGAAGCGGCGGCGGCGACGACGACGACGACGACGACGACGACGACGACCGCGAGAGGCTCTGTGATATGTGAGAAATACATCTATAAAATGTAATTCAGACTGCCTCGTCCCACCTTATGCTGTACCGCTTTTTTTTTTTGTTTTTTTTTTTTTTCCTTTATTGTCATTTTATACCTACAAAGGTAGGCCGGCAGCGGCCTAATATGCCGCTCTTCGGCCACAAGAAACATACAAGAGAGAAAAAACAGGAAGACATAATCTCAAAACACAGACATGGAGGACAAAAATCAGAAGACAACAGAGAATAAAAAGAAATGAAGTCGTTCACCGACGCAGCACTGTTTCAGTTTTAAAAAGACGGGCAGCACAGCACGGAACAGAGAACACTAGCACAGGTGAACGGTGGAGCAGAAAACGAAGAAACACTCGAGGCACAGACGGGACGAAAGACACGGACACTGCGGAGATGGGCTTCGGCGCTTGCAGGGGCACTGTCCACACCGAAAAGCTGGGGGCCTGCCAAGGGAAAAAACAGGGGGAGGGAAGGAGGGAGGGGGACATAGGATGCCAGGGAGGAGGAGGGGAGAAAACGAAAAAAGGGGGGTGGAAGCCCAGGGAGAGGGGGAGGGGAGGTAAGGATGAAAGGAGGGAGAGAGGGAGGGAGAGAAGGGAGAGAGGGTGCCCACAGGAAAATGAGAGGAGAGGGGAAGGCAAGGCTCAAAGTTGGTAGGAGGGGTAGATGGAGGGGAGGAGGGCATCATCCGGGAGGGGGAGTCGGCGGAAGCCACCTTGGGAGAGGGTGTGGAGAGTGTGAAAATGGAGAGCAGGTGGGATACAGGAGTACAGGCGCGGCAGTGGGTTGGGGTGGGAGAGGATGGAAGAGACAAGCGGGTGGGGAGGATCAAGCTTGCGGGAGGTGTAGAGGATCCGTATCCGTTGGAGGAAGAGAAGGAGGTGTGGGAAGGGGATGAGGTCATAGAGGAGCCGCGTGGGGGAAGGGAGGCGGATGCGATAGGCGAGGCGGAGTGCATGCCGTTCAAGGATTTGAAGGGATTTGTAAAAGGTAGGCGGGGCAGAGATCCAGGCGGGATGGGCATAACAGAGGATAGGGCGGATGAGAGATTTATAGGTGTGGAGGACGGTGGAGGGGTCCAGACCCCATGTGCGGCCAGAAAGGAGCTTCAGGAGGTGGAGTCGGGAGCGTGCCTTGGCTTGGATTGTCCGGAGATGAGGGGTCCAGGAGAGGCGACGGTCAAGGGTGACGCCAAGGTACTTGAGGGTGGGTGTGAGGTTAATAGGACGGCCATAAATGGTAAGATAGAAATCAAGGAGACGGAAGGAAGGGGTGGTTTTGCCTACGATGATTGCCTGGGTCTTGGAAGGATTGACCTTGAGCAACCACTGGTTACACCAAGAGGTGAACCGGTCAAGATGGGATTGGAGAAGGTGTTGGGAGCGTTGCAGGGTGGGGGCAAGGGCAAGGAAGGCGGTGTCATCGGCGTACTGGAGAAGGTGAAGGGGGGGTGCAGGTGGAGGCATGTCCGCCGTATAAAGAAGGTAAAGAAGAGGGGAAAGGACGGAACCTTGGGGCACACCGGCAGAGGGGTAGAAGGTGTAGGAATCAGTGTTGTGGATAGTGACATAGGAAGGGCGGTGGGATATGGAGGAGGCGATCAGACGGACGTAGTTAATAGGAAGAGCAAAGGTTTGGAGCTTGAAGAGGAGACCAGAATGCCACACTCGGTCATAGGCGCGTTCAAGGTCAAGGGAGAGGAATATGGCGGAGCGACGGGAGTTGAGTTGTTCGGAGAGGAGGTGAGTGAGGTGAAGGAGAAGGTCATCGGCAGAGAAGGATGGTCGAAAGCCACATTGGGTGGAGGGAAGGAAGCGGTGCCGGTGGAGATGCTGGTGGATGCGGCGGGTTAGAATGGATTCCAGGACCTTGCTGAAGACCGAGGTAAGGCTTATAGGACGGTAGGAGGAGACAGCGGAAGGTGGTTTATCGGGTTTGAGGAACATCAGGATCCGGGAGGTTTTCCACAGGTCGGGGTAGAAGCCGGTGGACAAGACCACATTGTACAGCCTGGCCAGGGTGGAGAGGAAGGGGGCGGGAGCTTCACGGAGGTGACGGTAAGTAACACGGTCGTGACCAGGAGCAGTGTTGCGTTTGGTGCGGAGTATATCGATGATGTCTTGAGTAGTTATAGGGGTATTGAGTTCAGTGTGTGTAATGTTGTCCAAGTACTGGAAGCCAGGAGCTAGTGGAGGGATAGAGGTGTCAGTTCGATCGCGGACATCGGGGAAGAGGGAATAATCGAACTGGGGATCGTCAGGGATGGTAAAGACATCGGTGAGGTAGGAGGCAAAATGGTTGGCCTTACTAAGGTTGTCAGGAAAGGGATTGTCATTATGAAGGAGAGGATAGTAAGGGGGGGGCTTTGATCCAGTAAGGCGGCGGAAGGCTGACCAGTATTTGGACGAGTTAATAGGTAGGGTAGCATTAAGACGGGTGCATGTCTGTCGCCAGTCCCGGCGTTTCTTAGCCGTGAGCAAGTTCCGGATGTGTCTCTGGAGTTGCCGGTGGCGTTGTAGTATGTCCCGGTCACGCGTGTGGAGGAAGGCACGGTAGAGACGACGGGATTCTCGAAGGAGGAGGACGGCCTGTGGGGGTAAAGTGGGACGGTGCGGGTGGATGGCGACGGTAGGGATGTGGGCCTCCACGGCCTCAGACAAGGTCTGCTGGAGAAAGGATGCGGCATGGGTTATGTCATGTGGGCGGTGGTAGGTGAGGGGGTGGCTATCGACCCAGGTAGTAAGGGTATCCCGGTATGCATTCCAGTCGGCACGGGAGTAATCATGGACATACTTGGGGGGAGTATCAAGGCGAGGATCGGGACGGGGGCGACGACCGTCTGATATGGTAAGAAGGACAGGGAGATGGTCACTGCCAATAGGGTCGAGGACGTCCACCGCTATGCGGCCAAGGAGATTGGGGGAGGCTAGGACGACATCGGGTGTGGTATTGGATTCAGGGCGGGTGTGTTGGGGAAGAGGAAGGACATCTCCTTGGATGGTGGCGAGGAACCGATGCCACCGCCGTAACTGGGTGGCGGAGCGACTATGGATATTGAGATCTGCGGCAATCACGTAGGAGGAGAAGGTACGGTCGATGTGGGAAAGGAAGTCAAAAGGAATAGGGGCAGAGGGGCGGACATAGATGGTGGCGCAGGTGACGGTGAGGCCGGGGAAGAATAGACTAAGGATCAGGTGTTCCGTGGGGTTGGGAAGGAGGGGTTGGAGCCGAACAGGGATCTGGCGATGGTGGCCAATGGCAACTCCGCCACGCGCTATCGGGAGGGGGTTGTCAGAGCGGTGAAGGAGGTAGGGCGAGGTATGGACAGTATGGTGGGGCTGGAGGAATGTTTCGTTTAGGAGGAAGGCATCCACGTGGTGGGTGGTGAGGGTATGCATAAGGAGATTCTTGTTGACAGGAAGGGAACGGATGTTGTTAAACAGGATACGTTGCTGTCGCGCCATAGTGGGAATTTAGACGAGGGTGTCGAGACGCGAGAAGGTAAAATGGGCCTGGTTATGGGAGTAGGTGGCGTAAGTGTTGAGCTGGAAGACGGAACGGGCGGCAAGGGATACCTGCTGGAGGGTGTGGGGGCGCTGAAAGGGGTGGATGTTCTGAAGGACAACAGTTACAAAGCGGATGATGTCCTCAGCTGTGGGGGGGGGACGGAGGGAATTGCCGGGAGGGGTGGGGGTATCCAAGGGGCGGACAGGGACAGTGAGTTCAGGAGCGGAGGGAGGGGGTCGGGCCTTGCACTTTTGGGAGTAGGTTGGGTGTTGGAGGTTACAGGTGTTACAGGAGGGGGGGGACTGAAGGTTGGGGCACTGCCGGAGGAAGTGCGCTTCTTTGCAGTGCGGGCAGACGGGGGCCTCGCGGCACTCAGATGTAGGATGTGCATGCTGTACCGCTTTGGCAAATGCTTTATCTGCGCCATTCGCCTTAATCGCATCTGAGAGTAATTCTTAAAAAAACGCCTGTCGCTAATTGTTCGTCATCACAGGTACTGCATGCTATACGGCCACGACGCGCAACTGATTTCCAAAATTCATCTTTCTCGTGTTAGGATGGAACTTACGACTCCTGGTTTATTAGACCAGTGCTCCACCACTGAGCTAAAGAGGCGCGGCCTAGCGGTACTCTTGGGTACTTCGTCCTTACGGTCGTCTGCATCATCAGACTTTAGCTGACAACACTTCATATTACCGGCTAATATTTGCAGCTATGGCGACAAATTACTGCTTGGCTACACATCTGACACGTAACCGATGTGCTCTCCAAACAACAACACTTGCATTTCAGAACATGTCTTTCACACATGTCTACAAAATCACCTTCACCTTCAAATACAGTTTCCTTGCGACTGACAGAGACGTAGGCAAAGTTTAAAGTTGCTATTTCCATTAAATCTCGTTAATCAGAAAAACGGTAATTTACACCTGCAGCGGAACAAAATTCCGTTCCGCCCAGCGTCTGGCTCGAAACCACGACCCTGGGATTAAGAGTCTGACGCTCTACCGACTGAGCTAGCCGGCTACCTCGGTGATTACCTGCCGGGTAGCACGTCACACAGTACTCGTTTGGGTTGGGTGGTCCCATACAGAATCTCTCCATGATGCCTAATGTTTTCCTAACGTCACACTCGTCACGTACTTCACTTTTATGTCATAATCATTTCTGAGAGGTAAAGAAATTGCATGACAACATGCAGAGCTAGTGGCGTCAAAATTAACACACACACTTTATGTGACTGAAAAGCCGAACGAGTTACTTTCCGACGTTGTTTTAGATGTGCAAGTGATAACCAGAACTCGCTGTGTCGGCACTCTGCCGACCATTTCGCTAGTTAACACCGGTCTTGTTGTGTGTGTTTCAAGCTCAAGAGCATCTCCAAACAAAAAATGGTCAACAGCAACATTCAGACGGTTTCGTACTGCTCAATTGCTACATTAAAACGTTATGTTTCTTTTTCAGAACTGGAAAAATACAAGCGTGACAGCATTCGAACCTGTAATCTTCACATCCGAAGTCCGACGCCTTATCCATTAGGCTACACGGTCACTGACGACCAACATTTACATGTATACGACTCATCTCGAAACGCTCACACCCCTGAGGATTTGTGTTTTCGTTCTACACAGCCGCTGCCCCTTGCTCTTTCCCACCCATTCGTTACATTCAACTTCTGACGAGACCGACCAAATATAGACTGAGAAACAAGACCACACACTTTGTGCATTCGGAATCGAAGGCAGGGCGTCCCTCGCCGCATTTGCTACGATTGCCATTTGCTACTTCTGCAGAAGCGGCGGCGGCGGCAGCGGCGGCGACGACGACGAATATCGCGAGAGGCTCTGAGATATGTGAGAATACATCTATAAAATGTAATTCAGACTGCCTCGTCCCACCTTATGCTGTACCGCTTTGGCAAATGCTTTATCTGCGCCATTCGCCTTAATCGCATCTGAGAGTAATTCTTAAAAAAACGCCTGTCGCTAATTGTTCGTCATCACAGGTACTGTTTGCTATACGGCCACGACGCGCAACTGATTTCCAAAATTCATCTTTCTCGTGTTAGGATGGAACTTACGACTCCTGGTTTATTAGACCAGTGCTCCACCACTGAGCTAAAGAGGCGCGACCTAGCGGTACTCTTGGGTACTTCGTCCTTACGGTCGTCTGCATCATCAGACTTTAGCTGACAACACTTCATATTACCGGCTAATATTTGCAGCTATTTCGACAAATTACTGCTTAGCTACACATCTTACACGTAACCGATGTGCTCTCCAAACAACAACACTTGCATTTCAGAACATGTCTTTCACACATATCTACAAAATCACCTTCACCTTCAAATACAGTTTCCTTGCGACTGACAGAGACGTAGGCAAAGTTTAAAGTTGCTATTTCCATTAAATCTCGTTAATCAGAAAAACGGTAATTTACACCTGCAGCGGAACAAAATTCCGTTCCGCCCAGCGTCTGGCTCGAACCCACGACCCTGGGATTAAGAGTCTGACGCTCTACCGACTGAGCTAGCCGGCTACCTCGGTGAATACCTGCCCGGTAGCACGTCATACAGTACTCGTTTGGGTTGGGTGGTCCCATATAGAATCTCTCCATGATGCCTAATGTTTTCCTAACGTCACACTCGTCACGTACTTCACTTTTATGTCATAATCATTTCTGAGAGGTAAAGAAATTGCATGACAACATGCAGAGCTAGTGGCGTCAAAATTAACACACATACTTTATGTGACTGAAAAGCCGAACGAGTTACTTTCCGACGTTGTTTTAGATGTGCAAGTGATAGTCAGAACTCGCTGTGTCGGCACTCTGCCGACCATTTCGCTAGTTAACACCGGTCTTGTTGTGTGTGTTTCAAGCTCAAGAGCATCTCCAAGCAAAAAATGGTCAACAGCAACATTCAGACGGTTTCGTACTGCTCAATTGCTACATTAAAACGTTATGTTTCTTTTTCAGAACTGGAAAAATACAAGTGTGACAGCATTCGAACCTGTAATCTTCAGATCCGAAGTCCGACGCCTTATCCATTAGGCCACACGGTCACTGACGACCAACATTTACATGTATACGACTCATCTCGAAACGCTCACACCCCTGAGGATTTGTGTTTTCGTTCTACACAGCCGCTGCCCCTTGCTCTTTCCCACCCATTCGTTACATTCAACCTCTGACGAGACCGACCAAATATAGACTGAGAAACAAGACCACACACTTTGTGCATTCGGAATCGAAGGCAGGGCGTCCCTCGCCGCATTTGCTACGATTGCCATTTGCTACTTCTGCAGAAGCGGCGGCGGCGGCGGCGACGACGACGACGACGACGACGACGACGACGACGACGACGACGACGACCGCGAGAGGCTCTGTGATATGTGAGAAATACATCTATAAAATGTAATTCAGACTGCCTCGTCCCACCTTATGCTGTACCGCTTTGGCAAATGCTTTATCTGCGCCATTCGCCTTAATCACATTTGAGAGTAATTCTTAAAAAAAACGCCTGTCGCTAATTGTTCGTCATCACAGATACTGTTTGCTATACGGCCACGACGCGCAACTGATTTCCAAAATTCATCTTTCTCGTGTTAGGATGGAAGTTACGACTCCTGGTTTATTAGACCAGTGCTCCACCACTGAGCTAAAGAGGCGCGGCCTAGCGGTACTCTTGGGTACTTCGTCCTTACGGTCGTCTGCATCATCAGACTTTAGCTGACAACACTTCATATTACCGGCTAATATTTGCAGCTATGGCGACAAATTACTGCTTGGCTACACATCTGACACGTAACCGATGTGCTCTCCAAACAACAACACTTGCATTTCAGAACATGTCTTTCACACATGTCTACAAAATCACCTTCACCTTCAAATACAGTTTCCTTGCGACTGACAGAGACGTAGGCAAAGTTTAAAGTTGCTATTTCCATTAAATCTCGTTAATCAGAAAAACGGTAATTTACATCTGCAGCGGAACAAAATTCCGTTCCGCCCAGCGTCTGGCTCGAACCCACGGCCGTGGGATTAAGAGTCTGACGCTCTACCAACTGAGCTAGCCGGCTACCTCGGTGAATACCTGCCGGGTAGCACGTCACACAGTACTCGTTTGGGTTGGGTGGTCCCATACAGAATCTCTCCATGATGCCTAATGTTTTCCTAACGTCACACTCGTCACGTACTTCACTTTTATGTCATAATCATTTCTGAGAGGTAAAGAAATTGCATGACAACATGCAGAGCTAGTGGCGTCAAAATTAACACACATACTTTATGTGACTGAAAAGCCGAACGAGTTACTTTCCGACGTTGTTTTAGATGTGCAAGTGATAGTCAGAACTCGCTGTGTCGGCACTCTGCCGACCATTTCGCTAGTTAACACCGGTCTTGTTGTGTGTGTTTCAAGCTCAAGAGCATCTCCAAGCAAAAAATGGTCAACAGCAACATTCAGACGGTTTCGTACTGCTCAATTGCTACATTAAAACGTTATGTTTCTTTTTCAGAACTGGAAAAATACAAGCGTGACAGCATTCGAACCTGTAATCTTCAGATCCGAAGTCCGACGCCTTATCCATTAGGCCACACGGTCACTGACGACCAACATTTACATGTATACGACTCATCTCGAAACGCACACACCCCTGAGGATTTGTGTTTTCGTTCTACACAGCCGCTGCCCCTTGCTCTTTCCCACCCATTCGTTACATTCAACCTCTGACGAGACCGACCAAATATAGACTGAGAAACAAGACCACACACTTTGTGCATTCGGAATCGAAGGCAGGGCGTCCCTCGCCGCATTTGCTACGATTGCCATTTGCTACTTCTGCAGAAGCGGCGGCGGCGGCAGCGGCGGCGACGACGACGACGACGAATATCGCGAGAGGCTCTGAGATATGTGAGAATACATCTATAAAATGTAATTCAGACTGCCTCGTCCCACCTTATGCTGTACCGCTTTGGCAAATGCTTTATCTGCGCCATTCGCCTTAATCGCATCTGAGAGTAATTCTTAAAAAAACGCCTGTCGCTAATTGTTCGTCATCACAGGTACTGTTTGCTATACGGCCACGACGCGCAACTGATTTCCAAAATTCATCTTTCTCGTGTTAGGATGGAACTTACGACTCCTGGTTTATTAGACCAGTGCTCCACCACTGAGCTAAAGAGGCGCGGCCTAGCGGTACTCTTGGGTACTTCGTCCTTACGGTCGTCTGCATCATCAGACTTTAGCTGACAACACTTCATATTACCGGCTAATATTTGCAGCTATTTCGACAAATTACTGCTTGGCTACACATCTGACACGTAACCGATGTGCTCTCCAAACAACAACACTTGCATTTCAGAACATGTCTTTCACACATATCTACAAAATCACCTTCACCTTCAAATACAGTTTCCTTGCGACTGACAGAGACGTAGGCAAAGTTTAAAGTTGCTATTTCCATTAAATCTCGTTAATCAGAAAAACGGTAATTTACACCTGCAGCGGAACAAAATTCCGTTCCGCCCAGCGTCTGGCTCGAACCCACGACCCTGGGATTAAGAGTCTGACGCTCTACCGACTGAGCTAGCCGGCTACCTCGGTGAATACCTGCCCGGTAGCACGTCATACAGTACTCGTTTGGGTTGGGTGGTCCCATATAGAATCTCTCCATGATGCCCAATGTTTTCCTAACGTCACACTCGTCACGTACTTCACTTTTATGTCATAATCATTTCTGAGAGGTAAAGAATTTGCATGACAACATGCAGAGCTAGTGGCGTCAAAATTAACACACATACTTTATGTGACTGAAAAGCCGAACGAGTTACTTTCCGACGTTGTTTTAGATGTGCAAGTGATAGTCAGAACTCGCTGTGTCGGCACTCTGCCGACCATTTCGCTAGTTAACACCGGTCTTGTTGTGTGTGTTTCAAGCTCAAGAGCATCTCCAAGCAAAAAATGGTCAACAGCAACATTCAGACGGTTTCGTACTGCTCAATTGCTACATTAAAACGTTATGTTTCTTTTTCAGAACTGGAAAAATACAAGTGTGACAGCATTCGAACCTGTAATCTTCAGATCCGAAGTCCGACGCCTTATCCATTAGGCCACACGGTCACTGACGACCAACATTTACATGTATACGACTCATCTCGAAACGCTCACACCCCTGAGGATTTGTGTTTTCGTTCTACACAGCCGCTGCCCCTTGCTCTTTCCCACCCATTCGTTACATTCAACCTCTGACGAGACCGACCAAATATAGACTGAGAAACAAGACCACACACTTTGTGCATTCGGAATCGAAGGCAGGGCGTCCCTCGCCGCATTTGCTACGATTGCCATTTGCTACTTCTGCAGAAGCGGCGGCGGCGGCAGCGGCGGCGACGACGACGAATATCGCGAGAGGCTCTGAGATATGTGAGAATACATCTATAAAATGTAATTCAGACTGCCTCGTCCCACCTTATGCTGTACCGCTTTGGCAAATGCTTTATCTGCGCCATTCGCCTTAATCGCATCTGAGAGTAATTCTTAAAAAAACGCCTGTCGCTAATTGTTCGTCATCACAGGTACTGTTTGCTATACGGCCACGACGCGCAACTGATTTCCAAAATTCATCTTTCTCGTGTTAGGATGGAACTTACGACTCCTGGTTTATTAGACCAGTGCTCCACCACTGAGCTAAAGAGGCGCGGCCTAGCGGTACTCTTGGGTACTTCGTCCTTACGGTCGTCTGCATCATCAGACTTTAGCTGACAACACTTCATATTACCGGCTAATATTTGCAGCTATTTCGACAAATTACTGCTTGGCTACACATCTGACACGTAACCGATGTGCTCTCCAAACAACAACACTTGCATTTCAGAACATGTCTTTCACACATGTCTACAAAATCACCTTCACCTTCAAATACAGTTTCCTTGCGACTGACAGAGACGTAAGCAAAGTTTAAAGTTGCTATTTCCATTAAATCTCGTTAATCAGAAAAACGGTAATTTACACCTGCAGCGGAACAAAATTCCGTTCCGCCCAGCGTCTGGCTCGAACCCACGACCCTGGGATTAAGAGTCTGACGCTCTACCGACTGAGCTAGCCGGCTACCTCGGTGAATACCTGCCCGGTAGCACGTCATACAGTACTCGTTTGGGTTGGGTGGTCCCATATAGAATCTCTCCATGATGCCTAATGTTTTCCTAACGTCACACTCGTCACGTATTTCACTTTTATGTCATAATCATTTCTGAGAGGTAAAGAATTTGCATGACAACATGCAGAGCTAGTGGCGTCAAAATTAACACACATACTTTATGTGACTGAAAAGCCGAACGAGTTACTTTCCGACGTTGTTTTAGATGTGCAAGTGATAGTCAGAACTCGCTGTGTCGGCACTCTGCCGACCATTTCGCTAGTTAACACCGGTCTTGTTGTGTGTGTTTCAAGCTCAAGAGCATCTCCAAGCAAAAAATGGTCAACAGCAACATTCAGACGGTTTCGTACTGCTCAATTGCTACATTAAAACGTTATGTTTCTTTTTCAGAACTGGAAAAATACAAGTGTGACAGCATTCGAACCTGTAATCTTCAAATCCGAAGTCCGACGCCTTATCCATTAGGCCACACGGTCACTGACGACCAACATTTACATGTATACGACTCATCTCGAAACGCTCACACCCCTGAGGATTTGTGTTTTCGTTCTACACAGCCGCTGCCCCTTGCTCTTTCCCACCCATTCGTTACATTCAACCTCTGACGAGACCGACCAAATATAGACTGAGAAACAAGACCACACACTTTGTGCATTCGGAATCGAAGGCAGGGCGTCCCTCGCCGCATTTGCTACGATTGCCATTTGCTACTTCTGCAGAAGCGGCGGCGGCGGCAGCGGCGGCGACGACGAATATCGCGAGAGGCTCTGAGATATGTGAGAATACATCTATAAAATGTAATTCAGACTGCCTCGTCCCACCTTATGCTGTACCGCTTTGGCAAATGCTTTATCTGCGCCATTCGCCTTAATCGCATCTGAGAGTAAATCTTAAAAAAACGCCTGTCGCTAATTGTTCGTCATCACAGGTACTGTATGCTATACGGCCACGACGCGCAACTGATTTCCAAAATTCATCTTTCTCGTGTTAGGATGGAACTTACGACTCCTGGTTTATTAGACCAGTGCTCCACCACTGAGCTAAAGAGGCGCGGCCTAGCGGTACTCTTGGGTACTTCGTCCTTACGGTCGTCTGCATCATCAGACTTTAGCTGACAACACTTCATATTACCGGCTAATATTTGCAGCTATGGCGACAAATTACTGCTTGGCTACACATCTGACACGTAACCGATGTGCTCTCCAAACAACAACACTTGCATTTCAGAACATGTCTTTCACACATGTCTACAAAATCACCTTCACCTTCAAATACAGTTTCCTTGCGACTGACAGAGACGTAGGCAAAGTTTAAAGTTGCTATTTCCATTAAATCTCGTTAATCAGAAAAACGGTAATTTACACCTGCAGCGGAACAAAATTCCGTTCCGCCCAGCGTCTGGCTCGAACCCACGACCCTGGGATTAAGAGTCTGACGCTCTACCGACTGAGCTAGCCGGCTACCTCGGTGAATACCTGCCGGGTAGCACGTCACACAATACTCGTTTGGGTTGGGTGGTCCCATACAGAATCTCTCCATGATGCCTAATGTTTTCCTAACGTCACACTCGTCACGTACTTCACTTTTATGTCATAATCATTTCTGAGAGGTAAAGAAATTGCATGACAACATGCAGAGCTAGTGGCGTCAAAATTAACACACACACTTTATGTGACTGAAAAGCCGAACGAGTTACTTTCCGACGTTGTTTTAGATGTGCAAGTGATAGCCAGAACTCGCTGTGTCGGCACTCTGCCGACCATTTCGCTAGTTAACACCGGTCTTGTTGTGTGTGTTTCAAGCTCAAGAGCATCTCCAAGCAAAAAATGGTCAACAGCAACATTCAGACGGTTTCGTACTGCTCAATTGCTACATTAAAACGTTATGTTTCTTTTTCAGAACTGGAAAAATACAAGCGTGACAGCATTCGAACCTGTAATCTTCAGATCCGAAGTCCGACGCCTTATCCATTAGGCCACACGGTCACTGACGACCAACATTTACATGTATACGACTCATCTCGAAACGCTCACACCCCTGAGGATTTGTGTTTTCGTTCTACACAGCCGCTGCCCCTTGCTCTTTCCCACCCATTCGTTACATTCAACCTCTGACGAGACCGACCAAATATAGACTGAGAAACAAGACCACACACTTTGTGCATTCGGAATCGAAGGCAGGGCGTCCCTCGCCGCATTTGCTACGATTGCCATTTGCTACTTCTGCAGAAGCGGCGGCGGCGGCAGCGGCGGCGACGACGACGAATATCGCGAGAGGCTCTGAGATATGTGAGAATACATCTATAAAATGTAATTCAGACTGCCTCGTCCCACCTTATGCTGTACCGCTTTGGCAAATGCTTTATCTGCGCCATTCGCCTTAATCGCATCTGAGAGTAATTCTTAAAAAAACGCCTGTCGCTAATTGTTCGTCATCACAGGTACTGTTTGCTATACGGCCACGACGCGCAACTGATTTCCAAAATTCATCTTTCTCGTGTTAGGATGGAACTTACGACTCCTGGTTTATTAGACCAGTGCTCCACCACTGAGCTAAAGAGGCGCGGCCTAGCAGTACTCTTGGGTACTTCGTCCTTACGGTCGTCTGCATCATCAGACTTTAGCTGACAACACTTCATATTACCGGCTAATATTTGCAGCTATTTCGACAAATTACTGCTTGGCTATACATCTGACACGTAACCGATGTGCTCTCCAAACAACAACACTTGCATTTCAGAACATGTCTTTCACACATATCTACAAAATCACCTTCACCTTCAAATACAGTTTCCTTGCGACTGACAGAGACGTAGGCAAAGTTTAAAGTTGCTATTTCCATTAAATCTCGTTAATCAGAAAAACGGTAATTTACACCTGCAGCGGAACAAAATTCCGTTCTGCCCAGCGTCTGGCTCGAACCCACGACCCTGGGATTAAGAGTCTGACGCTCTACCGACTGAGCTAGCCGGCTACCTCGGTGAATACCTGCCGGGTAGCACGTCATACAGTACTCGTTTGGGTTGGGTGGTCCCATATAGAATCTCTCCATGATGCCTAATGTTTTCCTAACGTCACACTCGTCACGTACTTCACTTTTATGTCATAATCATTTCTGAGAGGTAAAGAAATTGCACGACAACATGCAGAGCTAGTGGCGTCAAAATTAACACACATACTTTATGTGACTGAAAAGCCGAACGAGTTACTTTCCGACGTTGTTTTAGATGTGCAAGTAATAGTCAGAACTCGCTGTGTCGGCACTCTGCCGACCATTTCGCTAGTTAACACCGGTCTTGTTGTGTGTGTTTCAAGCTCAAGAGCATCTCCAAGCAAAAAATGGTCAACAGCAACATTCAGACGGTTTCGTACTGCTCAATTGCTACATTAAAACGTTATGTTTCTTTTTCAGAACTGGAAAAATACAAGCGTGACAGCATTCGAACCTGTAATCTTCAGATCCGAAGTCCGACGCCTTATCCATTAGGCCACACGGTCACTGACGACCAACATTTACATGTATACGACTCATCTCGAAACGCTCACACCCCTGAGGATTTGTGTTTTCGTTCTACACAGCCGCTGCCCCTTGCTCTTTCCCACCCATTCGTTACATTCAACCTCTGACGAGACCGACCAAATATAGACTGAGAAACAAGACCACACACTTTGTGCATTCGGAATCGAAGGCAGGGCGTCCCTCGCCGCATTTGCTACGATTGCCATTTGCTACTTCTGCAGAAGCGGCGGCGGCGGCGACGACGACGACGACGACGACGACGACGACGAGGACGAATATCGCGAGAGGCTCTGAGATATGTGAGAAATACATCTATAAAATGTAATTCAGACTGCCTCGTCCCACCTTATGCTGTACCGCTTTGGCAAATGCTTTATCTGCGCCATTCGCCTTAATCGCATCTGAGAGTAATTCTTAAAAAAACGCCTGTCGCTAATTGTTCGTCATCACAGGTACTGTTTGCTATACGGCCACGACGCGCAACTGATTTCCAAAATTCATCTTTCTCGTGTTAGGATGGAACTTACGACTCCTGGTTTATTAGACCAGTGCTCCACCACTGAGCTAAAGAGGCGCGGCCTAGCGGTACTCTTGGGTACTTCGTCCTTACGGTCGTCTGCATCATCAGACTTTAGCTGACAACACTTCATATTACCGGCTAATATTTGCAGCTATTTCGACAAATTACTGCTTGGCTACACATCTGACACGTAACCGATGTGCTCTCCAAACAACAACACTTGCATTTCAGAACATGTCTTTCACACATATCTACAAAATCACCTTCACCTTCAAATACAGTTTCCTTGCGACTGACAGAGACGTAGGCAAAGTTTAAAGTTGCTATTTCCATTAAATCTCGTTAATCAGAAAAACGGTAATTTACACCTGCAGCGGAACAAAATTCCGTTCCGCCCAGCGTCTGGCTCGAACCCACGACCCTGGGATTAAGAGTCTGACGCTCTACCGACTGAGCTAGCCGGCTACCTCGGTGAATACATGCCGGGTAGCACGTCATACAGTACTCGTTTGGGTTGGGTGGTCCCATATAGAATCAATCCATGATGCCTAATGTTTTCCTAACGTCACACTCGTCACGTACTTCACTTTTATGTCATAATCATTTCTGAGAGGTAAAGAAATTGCATGACAACATGCAGAGCTAGTGGCGTCAAAATTAACACACATACTTTATGTGACTGAAAAGCCGAACGAGTTACTTTCCGACGTTGTTTTAGATGTGCAAGTGATAGTCAGAACTCGCTGTGTCGGCACTCTGCCGACCATTTCGCTAGTTAACACCGGTCTTGTTGTGTGTGTTTCAAGCTCAAGAGCATCTCCAAGCAAAAAATGGGCAACAGCAACATTCAGACGGTTTCGTACTGCTCAATTGCTACATTAAAACGTTATGTTTCTTTTTCAGAACTGGAAAAATACAAGCGTGACAGCATTCGAACCTGTATTCTTCAGATCCGAAGTCCGACGCCTTATCCATTAGGCCACACGGTCACTGACGACCAACATTTACATGTATACGACTCATCTCGAAACGCTCACACCCCTGAGGATTTGTGTTTTCGTTCTACACAGCCGCTGCCCCTTGCTCTTTCCCACCCATTCGTTACATTCAACCTCTGACGAGACCGACCAAATATAGACTGAGAAACAAAACCACACACTTTGTGCATTCGGAATCGAAGGCAGGGCGTCCCTCGCCGCATTTGCTACGATTGCCATTTGCTACTTCTGCAGAAGCAGCGGCGGCGACGACGACGACGACGACGACGACGACGACGAGGACGAATATCGCGAGAGGCTCTGAGATATGTGAGAAATACATCTATAAAATGTAATTCAGACTGCCTCGTCTCACCTTATGCTGTACCGCTTTGGCAAATGCTTTATCTGCGCCATTCGCCTTAATCACATTTGAGAGTAATTCTTAAAAAAAACGCCTGTCGCTAATTGTTCGTCATCACAGATACTGTTTGCTATACGGCCACGACGCGCAACTGATTTCCAAAATTCATCTTTCACGTGTTAGGATGGAACTTACGACTCCTGGTTTATTAGACCAGTGCTCTACCACTGAGCTAAAGAGGCGCGGCCTAGCGGTACTCTTGGGTACTTCGTCCTTACGGTCGTCTGCATCATCAGACTTTAGCTGACAACACTTCATATTACCGTCTAATATTTGCAGCTATGGCGACAAATTACTGCTTGGCTACACATCTGACACGTAACCGATGTGCTCTCCAAACAACAACACTTACATTTCAGAACATGTCTTTCACACATGTCTACAAAATCACCTTCACCTTCAAATACAGTTTCCTTGCGACTGACAGAGACGTAGGCAAAGTTTAAAGTTGCTATTTCCATTAAATCTCGTTAATCAGAAAAACGGTAATTTACACCTGCAGCGGAACGAAATTCCGTTCCGCCCAGCGTCTGGCTCGAACCCACGACCGTGGGATTAAGAGTCTGACGCTCTACCAACTGAGCTAGCCGGCTACCTCGCTGAATACCTGCCGGGTAGCACGTCACACAGTACTCGTTTGGGTTGGGTGGTCCCATACAGAATCTCTCCATGATGCCTAATGTTTTCCTAACGTCACACTCGTCACGTACTTCACTTTTATGTCATAATCATTTCTGAGAGGTAAAGAAATTGCATGACAACATGCAGAGCTAGTGGCGTCAAAATTAACACACATACTTTATGTGACTGAAAAGCCGAACGAGTTACTTTCCGACGTTGTTTTAGATGTGCAAGTGATAGTCAGAACTCGCTGTGTCGGCACTCTGCCGACCATTTCGCTAGTTAACACCGGTCTTGTTGTGTGTGTTTCAAGCTCAAGAGCATCTCCAAGCAAAAAATGGTCAACAGCAACATTCAGACGGTTTCGTACTGCTCAATTGCTACATTAAAACGTTATGTTTCTTTTTCAGAACTGGAAAAATACAAGCGTGACAGCATTCGAACCTGTAATCTTCAGATCCCAAGTCCGACGCCTTATCCATTAGGCCACACGGTCACTGACGACCAACATTTACATGTATACGACTCATCTCGAAACGCTCACACCCCTGAGGATTTGTGTTTTCGTTCTACACAGCCGCTGCCCCTTGCTCTTTCCCACCCATTCGTTACATTCAACCTCTGACGAGACCGACCAAATGTAGACTGAGAAACAAGACCACACACTTTGTGCATTCGGAATCGAAGGCAGGGCGTCCCTCGCCGCATTTGCTACGATTGCCATTTGCTACTTCTGCAGAAGCGGCGGCGGCGACGACGACGACGACGACGACGACGACGACGACCGCGAGAGGCTCTGTGATATGTGAGAAATACATCTATAAAATGTAATTCAGACTGCCTCGTCCCACCTTATGCTGTACCGCTTTGGCAAATGCTTTATCTGCGCCATTCGCCTTAATCGCATCTGAGAGTAATTCTTAAAAAAACGCCTGTCGCTAATTGTTCGTCATCACAGGTACTGTATGCTATACGGCCACGACGCGCAACTGATTTCCAAAATTCATCTTTCTCGTGTTAGGATGGAACTTACGACTCCTGGTTTATTAGACCAGTGCTCCACCACTGACCTAAAGAGGCGCGGCCTAGCGGTACTCTTGGGTACTTCGTCCTTACGGTCGTCTGCATCATCAGACTTTAGCTGACAACACTTCATATTACCGGCTAATATTTGCAGCTATGGCGACAAATTACTGCTTGGCTACACATCTGACACGTAACCGATGTGCTCTCCAAACAACAACACTTGCATTTCAGAACATGTCTTTCACACATGTCTACAAAATCACCTTCACCTTCAAATACAGTTTCCTTGCGACTGACAGAGACGTAATCAAAGTTTAAAGTTGCTATTTCCATTAAATCTCGTTAATCAGAAAAACGGTAATTTACACCTGCAGCGGAACAAAATTCAGTTCCGCCCAGCGTCTGGCTCGAACCCACAACCGTGGGATTAAGAGTATGACGCTCTACCAACTGAGCTAGCCGGCTACCTCGGTGAATACCTGCCGGGTAGCACGTCACACAGAAATCGTTTGGGTTGGGTGGTCCCATACAGAATCTCTCCATGATGCCTAATGTTTTCCTAACGTCACACTCGTCACGTATTTCACTTTTATGTCATAATCATTTCTGAGAGGTAAAGAAATTGCATGACAACATGCAGAGCTAGTGGCGTCAAAATTAACACACATACTTTATGTGACTGAAAAGCCGAACGAGTTACTTTCCGACGTTGTTTTAGATGTGCAAGTGATAGTCAGAACTCGCTGTGTCGGCACTCTGCCGACCATTTCGCTAGTTAACACTGGTCTTGTTGTGTGTGTTTCAAGCTCAAGAGCATCTCCAAGCAAAAAATGGTCAACAGCAACATTCAGACGGTTTCGTACTGCTCAATTGCTACATTAAAACGTTATGTTTCTTTTTCAGAACTGGAAAAAAACAAGCGTGACAGCATTCGAACCTGTAATCTTCAGATCCGAAGTCCGACGCCTTATCCATTAGGCCACAAGGTCACTGACGACCAACATTTACATGTATACGACTCACCTCGAAACGCTCACACCCCTGAGGATTTGTGTTTTCGTTCTACACAGCCGCTGCCCCTTGCTCTTTCCCACCCATTCGTTACATTCAACCTCTGACGAGACCGACCAAATATAGACTGAGAAACAAGACCACACACTTTGTGCATTCGGAATCGAAGGCAGGGCGTCCCTCGCCGCATTTGCTACGATTGCCATTTGCTACTTCTGCAGAAGCAGCGGCGGCGGCGACGACGACGACGACGACGACGAGGACGAATATCGCGAGAGGCTCTGAGATATGTGAGAAATACATCTATAAAATGTAATTCAGACTGCCTCGTCCCACCTTATGCTGTACCGCTTTGGCAAATGCTTTATCTGCGCCATTCGCCTTAATCGCATCTGAGAGTAATTCTTAAAAAAACGCCTGTCGCTAATTGTTCGTCATCACAGGTACTGTTTGCTATACGGCCACGACGCGCAACTGATTTCCAAAATTCATCTTTCTCGTGTTAGGATGGAACTTACGACTCCTGGTTTATTAGACCAGTGCTCCACCACTGAGCTAAAGAGGCGCGGCCTAGCGGTACTCTTGGGTACTTCGTCCTTACGGTCGTCTGCATCATCAGACTTTAGCTGACAACACTTCATATTACCGGCTAATATTTGCAGCTATTTCGACAAATTACTGCTTGGCTACACATCTGACACGTAACCGATGTGCTCTCCAAACAACAACACTTGCATTTCAGAACATGTCTTTCACACATATCTACAAAATCACCTTCACCTTCAAATACAGTTTCCTTGCGACTGACAGAGACGTAGGCAAAGTTTAAAGTTGCTATTTCCATTAAATCTCGTTAATCAGAAAAACGGTAATTTACACCTGCAGCGGAACAAAATTCCGTTCCGCCCAGCGTCTGGCTCGAACCCACGACCCTGGGATTAAGAGTCTGACGCTCTACCGACTGAGCTAGCCGGCTACCTCGGTGAATACATGCCGGGTAGCACGTCATACAGTACTCGTTTGGGTTGGGTGGTCCCATATAGAATCAATCCATGATGCCTAATGTTTTCCTAACGTCACACTCGTCACGTACTTCACTTTTATGTCATAATCATTTCTGAGAGGTAAAGAAATTGCATGACAACATGCAGAGCTAGTGGCGTCAAAATTAACACACATACTTTATGTGACTGAAAAGCCGAACGAGTTACTTTCCGACGTTGTTTTAGATGTGCAAGTGATAGTCAGAACTCGCTGTGTCGGCACTCTGCCGACCATTTCGCTAGTTAACACCGGTCTTGTTGTGTGTGTTTCAAGCTCAAGAGCATCTCCAAGCAAAAAATGGGCAACAGCAACATTCAGACGGTTTCGTACTGCTCAATTGCTACATTAAAACGTTATGTTTCTTTTTCAGAACTGGAAAAATACAAGCGTGACAGCATTCGAACCTGTATTCTTCAGATCCGAAGTCCGACGCCTTATCCATTAGGCCACACGGTCACTGACGACCAACATTTACATGTATACGACTCATCTCGAAACGCTCACACCCCTGAGGATTTGTGTTTTCGTTCTACACAGCCGCTGCCCCTTGCTCTTTCCCACCCATTCGTTACATTCAACCTCTGACGAGACACACGCGAGACAGATTGAGAAACAAAACCACACACTTTGTGCATTCGGAATCGAAGGCAGGGCGTCCCTCGCCGCATTTGCTACGATTGCCATTTGCTACTTCTGCAGAAGCAGCGGCGGCGACGACGACGACGACGACGACGACGACGACGAGGACGAATATCGCGAGAGGCTCTGAGATATGTGAGAAATACATCTATAAAATGTAATTCAGACTGCCTCGTCTCACCTTATGCTGTACCGCTTTGGCAAATGCTTTATCTGCGCCATTCGCCTTAATCACATTTGAGAGTAATTCTTAAAAAAAACGCCTGTCGCTAATTGTTCGTCATCACAGATACTGTTTGCTATACGGCCACGACGCGCAACTGATTTCCAAAATTCATCTTTCACGTGTTAGGATGGAACTTACGACTCCTGGTTTATTAGACCAGTGCTCTACCACTGAGCTAAAGAGGCGCGGCCTAGCGGTACTCTTGGGTACTTCGTCCTTACGGTCGTCTGCATCATCAGACTTTAGCTGACAACACTTCATATTACCGGCTAATATTTGCAGCTATGGCGACAAATTACTGCTTGGCTACACATCTGACACGTAACCGATGTGCTCTCCAAACAACAACACTTACATTTCAGAACATGTCTTTCACACATGTCTACAAAATCACCTTCACCTTCAAATACAGTTTCCTTGCGACTGACAGAGACGTAGGCAAAGTTTAAAGTTGCTATTTCCATTAAATCTCGTTAATCAGAAAAACGGTAATTTACACCTGCAGCGGAACGAAATTCCGTTCCGCCCAGCGTCTGGCTCGAACCCACGACCGTGGGATTAAGAGTCTGACGCTCTACCAACTGAGCTAGCCGGCTACCTCGCTGAATACCTGCCGGGTAGCACGTCACACAGTACTCGTTTGGGTTGGGTGGTCCCATACAGAATCTCTCCATGATGCCTAATGTTTTCCTAACGTCACACTCGTCACGTACTTCACTTTTATGTCATAATCATTTCTGAGAGGTAAAGAAATTGCATGACAACATGCAGAGCTAGTGGCGTCAAAATTAACACACATACTTTATGTGACTGAAAAGCCGAACGAGTTACTTTCCGACGTTGTTTTAGATGTGCAAGTGATAGTCAGAACTCGCTGTGTCGGCACTCTGCCGACCATTTCGCTAGTTAACACCGGTCTTGTTGTGTGTGTTTCAAGCTCAAGAGCATCTCCAAGCAAAAAATGGTCAACAGCAACATTCAGACGGTTTCGTACTGCTCAATTGCTACATTAAAACGTTATGTTTCTTTTTCAGAACTGGAAAAATACAAGCGTGACAGCATTCGAACCTGTAATCTTCAGATCCCAAGTCCGACGCCTTATCCATTAGGCCACACGGTCACTGACGACCAACATTTACATGTATACGACTCATCTCGAAACGCTCACACCCCTGAGGATTTGTGTTTTCGTTCTACACAGCCGCTGCCCCTTGCTCTTTCCCACCCATTCGTTACATTCAACCTCTGACGAGACCGACCAAATGTAGACTGAGAAACAAGACCACACACTTTGTGCATTCGGAATCGAAGGCAGGGCGTCCCTCGCCGCATTTGCTACGATTGCCATTTGCTACTTCTGCAGAAGCGGCGGCGGCGACGACGACGACGACGACGACGACGACGACGACCGCGAGAGGCTCTGTGATATGTGAGAAATACATCTATAAAATGTAATTCAGACTGCCTCGTCCCACCTTATGCTGTACCGCTTTGGCAAATGCTTTATCTGCGCCATTCGCCTTAATCGCATCTGAGAGTAATTCTTAAAAAAACGCCTGTCGCTAATTGTTCGTCATCACAGGTACTGTATGCTATACGGCCACGACGCGCAACTGATTTCCAAAATTCATCTTTCTCGTGTTAGGATGGAACTTACGACTCCTGGTTTATTAGACCAGTGCTCCACCACTGACCTAAAGAGGCGCGGCCTAGCGGTACTCTTGGGTACTTCGTCCTTACGGTCGTCTGCATCATCAGACTTTAGCTGACAACACTTCATATTACCGGCTAATATTTGCAGCTATGGCGACAAATTACTGCTTGGCTACACATCTGACACGTAACCGATGTGCTCTCCAAACAACAACACTTGCATTTCAGAACATGTCTTTCACACATGTCTACAAAATCACCTTCACCTTCAAATACAGTTTCCTTGCGACTGACAGAGACGTAATCAAAGTTTAAAGTTGCTATTTCCATTAAATCTCGTTAATCAGAAAAACGGTAATTTACACCTGCAGCGGAACAAAATTCAGTTCCGCCCAGCGTCTGGCTCGAACCCACAACCGTGGGATTAAGAGTATGACGCTCTACCAACTGAGCTAGCCGGCTACCTCGGTGAATACCTGCCGGGTAGCACGTCACACAGAAATCGTTTGGGTTGGGTGGTCCCATACAGAATCTCTCCATGATGCCTAATGTTTTCCTAACGTCACACTCGTCACGTATTTCACTTTTATGTCATAATCATTTCTGAGAGGTAAAGAAATTGCATGACAACATGCAGAGCTAGTGGCGTCAAAATTAACACACATACTTTATGTGACTGAAAAGCCGAACGAGTTACTTTCCGACGTTGTTTTAGATGTGCAAGTGATAGTCAGAACTCGCTGTGTCGGCACTCTGCCGACCATTTCGCTAGTTAACACTGGTCTTGTTGTGTGTGTTTCAAGCTCAAGAGCATCTCCAAGCAAAAAATGGTCAACAGCAACATTCAGACGGTTTCGTACTGCTCAATTGCTACATTAAAACGTTATGTTTCTTTTTCAGAACTGGAAAAAAACAAGCGTGACAGCATTCGAACCTGTAATCTTCAGATCCGAAGTCCGACGCCTTATCCATTAGGCCACAAGGTCACTGACGACCAACATTTACATGTATACGACTCACCTCGAAACGCTCACACCCCTGAGGATTTGTGTTTTCGTTCTACACAGCCGCTGCCCCTTGCTCTTTCCCACCCATTCGTTACATTCAACCTCTGACGAGACCGACCAAATATAGACTGAGAAACAAGACCACACACTTTGTGCATTCGGAATCGAAGGCAGGGCGTCCCTCGCCGCATTTGCTACGATTGCCATTTGCTACTTCTGCAGAAGCAGCGGCGGCGGCGACGACGACGACGACGACGACGAGGACGAATATCGCGAGAGGCTCTGAGATATGTGAGAAATACATCTATAAAATGTAATTCAGACTGCCTCGTCCCACCTTATGCTGTACCGCTTTGGCAAATGCTTTATCTGCGCCATTCGCCTTAATCACATTTGAGAGTAATTCTTAAAAAAAACGCCTGTCGCTAATTGTTCGTCATCACAGATACTGTTTGCTATACGGCCACGACGCGCAACTGATTTCCAAAATTCATCTTTCTCGTGTTAGGATGGAACTTACGACTCCTGGTTTATTAGACCAGTGCTCTACCACTGAGCTAAAGAGGCGCGGCCTAGCGGTACTCTTGGGTACTTCGTCCTTACGGTCGTCTGCATCATCAGACTTTAGCTGACAACACTTCATATTACCGGCTAATATTTGCAGCTATGGCGACAAATTACTGCTTGGCTACACATCTGACACGTAACCGATGTGCTCTCCAAACAACAACACTTACATTTCAGAACATGTCTTTCACACATGTCTACAAAATCACCTTCACCTTCAAATACAGTTTCCTTGCGACTGACAGAGACGTAGGCAAAGTTTAAAGTTGCTATTTCCATTAAATCTCGTTAATCAGAAAAACGGTAATTTACACCTGCAGCGGAACAAAATTCCGTTCCGCCCAGCGTCTGGCTCGAACCCACGACCGTGGGATTAAGAGTCTGACGCTCTACCAACTGAGCTAGCCGGCTACCTCGGTGAATACCTGCCGGGTAGCACGTCACACAGTACTCGTTTGGGTTGGGTGGTCCCATACAGAATCTCTCCATGATGCCTAATGTTTTCCTAACGTCACACTCGTCACGTACTTCACTTTTATGTCATAATCATTTCTGAGAGGTAAAGAAATTGCATGACAACATGCAGAGCTAGTGGCGTCAAAATTAACACACATACTTTATGTGACTGAAAAGCCGAACGAGTTACTTTCCGACGTTGTTTTAGATGTGCAAGTGATAGTCAGAACTCGCTGTGTCGGCACTCTGCCGACCATTTCGCTAGTTAACACCGGTCTTGTTGTGTGTGTTTGAAGCTCAAGAGCATCTCCAAGCAAAAAATGGTCAACAGCAACATTCAGACGGTTTCGTACTGCTCAATTGCTACATTAAAACGTTATGTTTCTTTTTCAGAACTGGAAAAATACAAGCGTGACAGCATTCGAACCTGTAATCTTCAGATCCCAAGTCCGACGCTTTATCCATTAGGCCACACGGTCACTGACGACCAACATTTACATGTATACGACTCATCTCGAAACGCTCACACCCCTGAGGATTTGTGTTTTCGTTCTACACAGCCGCTGCCCCTTGCTCTTTCCCACCCATTCGTTACATTCAACCTCTGACGAGACCGACCAAATATAGACTGAGAAACAAGACCACACACTTTGTGCATTCGGAATCGAAGGCAGGGCGTCCCTCGCCGCATTTGCTACGATTGCCAATTGCTACTTCTGCAGAAGCGGCGGCGGCGGCGGCGGCGGCGACGACGACGACGACGACGACGACGACGACGACGACGAATATCGCGAGAGGCTCTGAGATATGTGAGAATACATCTATAAAATGTAATTCAGACTGCCTCGTCCCACCTTATGCTGTACCGCTTTGGCAAATGCTTTATCTGCGCCATTCGCCTTAATCGCATCTGAGAGTAATTCTTAAAAAAACGCCTGTCGCTAATTGTTCGTCATCACAGGTACTGTATGCTATACGGCCACGACGCGCAACTGATTTCCAAAATTCATCTTTCTCGTGTTAGGATGGAACTTACGACTCCTGGTTTATTAGACCAGTGCTCCACCACTGACCTAAAGAGGCGCGGCCTAGCGGTACTCTTGGGTACTTCGTCCTTACGGTCGTCTGCATCATCAGACTTTAGCTGACAACACTTCATATTACCGGCTAATATTTGCAGCTATTTCGACAAATTACTGCTTGGCTACACATCTGACACGTAACCGATGTGCTCTCCAAACAACAACACTTGCATTTCAGAACATGTCTTTCACACATATCTACAAAATCACCTTCACCTTCAAATACAGTTTCCTTGCGACTGACAGAGACGTAGGCAAAGTTTAAAGTTGCTATTTCCATTAAATCTCGTTAATCAGAAAAACGGTAATTTACACCTGCAGCGGAACAAAATTCCGTTCCGCCCAGCGTCTGGCTCGAACCCACGACCCTGGGATTAAGAGTCTGACGCTCTACCGACTGAGCTAGCCGGCTACCTCGGTGAATACATGCCGGGTAGCACGTCACACAGAAATCGTTTGGGTTGGGTGGTCCCATATAGAATCAATCCATGATGCCTAATGTTTTCCTAACGTCACACTCGTCACGTACTTCACTTTTATGTCATAATCATTTCTGAGAGGTAAAGAAATTGCATGACAACATGCAGAGCTAGTGGCGTCAAAATTAACACACATACTTTATGTGACTGAAAAGCCGAACGAGTTACTTTCCGACGTTGTTTTAGATGTGCAAGTGATAGTCAGAACTCGCTGTGTCGGCACTCTGCCGACCATTTCGCTAGTTAACACCGGTCTTGTTGTGTGTGTTTCAAGCTCAAGAGCATCTCCAAGCAAAAAATGGGCAACAGCAACATTCAGACGGTTTCGTACTGCTCAATTGCTACATTAAAACGTTATGTTTCTTTTTCAGAACTGGAAAAATACAAGCGTGACAGCATTCGAACCTGTATTCTTCAGATCCGAAGTCCGACGCCTTATCCATTAGGCCACACGGTCACTGACGACCAACATTTACATGTATACGACTCATCTCGAAACGCTCACACCCCTGAGGATTTGTGTTTTCGTTCTACACAGCCGCTGCCCCTTGCTCTTTCCCACCCATTCGTTACATTCAACCTCTGACGAGACCGACCAAATATAGACTGAGAAACAAAACCACACACTTTGTGCATTCGGAATCGAAGGCAGGGCGTCCCTCGCCGCATTTGCTACGATTGCCATTTGCTACTTCTGCAGAAGCAGCGGCGGCGACGACGACGACGACGACGACGACGACGACGAGGACGAATATCGCGAGAGGCTCTGAGATATGTGAGAAATACATCTATAAAATGTAATTCAGACTGCCTCGTCTCACCTTATGCTGTACCGCTTTGGCAAATGCTTTATCTGCGCCATTCGCCTTAATCACATTTGAGAGTAATTCTTAAAAAAAACGCCTGTCGCTAATTGTTCGTCATCACAGATACTGTTTGCTATACGGCCACGACGCGCAACTGATTTCCAAAATTCATCTTTCACGTGTTAGGATGGAACTTACGACTCCTGGTTTATTAGACCAGTGCTCTACCACTGAGCTAAAGAGGCGCGGCCTAGCGGTACTCTTGGGTACTTCGTCCTTACGGTCGTCTGCATCATCAGACTTTAGCTGACAACACTTCATATTACCGGCTAATATTTGCAGCTATGGCGACAAATTACTGCTTGGCTACACATCTGACACGTAACCGATGTGCTCTCCAAACAACAACACTTACATTTCAGAACATGTCTTTCACACATGTCTACAAAATCACCTTCACCTTCAAATACAGTTTCCTTGCGACTGACAGAGACGTAGGCAAAGTTTAAAGTTGCTATTTCCATTAAATCTCGTTAATCAGAAAAACGGTAATTTACACCTGCAGCGGAACGAAATTCCGTTCCGCCCAGCGTCTGGCTCGAACCCACGACCGTGGGATTAAGAGTCTGACGCTCTACCAACTGAGCTAGCCGGCTACCTCGCTGAATACCTGCCGGGTAGCACGTCACACAGTACTCGTTTGGGTTGGGTGGTCCCATACAGAATCTCTCCATGATGCCTAATGTTTTCCTAACGTCACACTCGTCACGTACTTCACTTTTATGTCATAATCATTTCTGAGAGGTAAAGAAATTGCATGACAACATGCAGAGCTAGTGGCGTCAAAATTAACACACATACTTTATGTGACTGAAAAGCCGAACGAGTTACTTTCCGACGTTGTTTTAGATGTGCAAGTGATAGTCAGAACTCGCTGTGTCGGCACTCTGCCGACCATTTCGCTAGTTAACACCGGTCTTGTTGTGTGTGTTTCAAGCTCAAGAGCATCTCCAAGCAAAAAATGGTCAACAGCAACATTCAGACGGTTTCGTACTGCTCAATTGCTACATTAAAACGTTATGTTTCTTTTTCAGAACTGGAAAAATACAAGCGTGACAGCATTCGAACCTGTAATCTTCAGATCCCAAGTCCGACGCCTTATCCATTAGGCCACACGGTCACTGACGACCAACATTTACATGTATACGACTCATCTCGAAACGCTCACACCCCTGAGGATTTGTGTTTTCGTTCTACACAGCCGCTGCCCCTTGCTCTTTCCCACCCATTCGTTACATTCAACCTCTGACGAGACCGACCAAATGTAGACTGAGAAACAAGACCACACACTTTGTGCATTCGGAATCGAAGGCAGGGCGTCCCTCGCCGCATTTGCTACGATTGCCATTTGCTACTTCTGCAGAAGCGGCGGCGGCGACGACGACGACGACGACGACGACGACGACGACCGCGAGAGGCTCTGTGATATGTGAGAAATACATCTATAAAATGTAATTCAGACTGCCTCGTCCCACCTTATGCTGTACCGCTTTGGCAAATGCTTTATCTGCGCCATTCGCCTTAATCGCATCTGAGAGTAATTCTTAAAAAAACGCCTGTCGCTAATTGTTCGTCATCACAGGTACTGTATGCTATACGGCCACGACGCGCAACTGATTTCCAAAATTCATCTTTCTCGTGTTAGGATGGAACTTACGACTCCTGGTTTATTAGACCAGTGCTCCACCACTGACCTAAAGAGGCGCGGCCTAGCGGTACTCTTGGGTACTTCGTCCTTACGGTCGTCTGCATCATCAGACTTTAGCTGACAACACTTCATATTACCGGCTAATATTTGCAGCTATGGCGACAAATTACTGCTTGGCTACACATCTGACACGTAACCGATGTGCTCTCCAAACAACAACACTTGCATTTCAGAACATGTCTTTCACACATGTCTACAAAATCACCTTCACCTTCAAATACAGTTTCCTTGCGACTGACAGAGACGTAATCAAAGTTTAAAGTTGCTATTTCCATTAAATCTCGTTAATCAGAAAAACGGTAATTTACACCTGCAGCGGAACAAAATTCAGTTCCGCCCAGCGTCTGGCTCGAACCCACAACCGTGGGATTAAGAGTATGACGCTCTACCAACTGAGCTAGCCGGCTACCTCGGTGAATACCTGCCGGGTAGCACGTCACACAGAAATCGTTTGGGTTGGGTGGTCCCATACAGAATCTCTCCATGATGCCTAATGTTTTCCTAACGTCACACTCGTCACGTATTTCACTTTTATGTCATAATCATTTCTGAGAGGTAAAGAAATTGCATGACAACATGCAGAGCTAGTGGCGTCAAAATTAACACACATACTTTATGTGACTGAAAAGCCGAACGAGTTACTTTCCGACGTTGTTTTAGATGTGCAAGTGATAGTCAGAACTCGCTGTGTCGGCACTCTGCCGACCATTTCGCTAGTTAACACTGGTCTTGTTGTGTGTGTTTCAAGCTCAAGAGCATCTCCAAGCAAAAAATGGTCAACAGCAACATTCAGACGGTTTCGTACTGCTCAATTGCTACATTAAAACGTTATGTTTCTTTTTCAGAACTGGAAAAAAACAAGCGTGACAGCATTCGAACCTGTAATCTTCAGATCCGAAGTCCGACGCCTTATCCATTAGGCCACACGGTCACTGACGACCAACATTTACATGTATACGACTCACCTCGAAACGCTCACACCCCTGAGGATTTGTGTTTTCGTTCTACACAGCCGCTGCCCCTTGCTCTTTCCCACCCATTCGTTACATTCAACCTCTGACGAGACCGACCAAATATAGACTGAGAAACAAGACCACACACTTTGTGCATTCGGAATCGAAGGCAGGGCGTCCCTCGCCGCATTTGCTACGATTGCCATTTGCTACTTCTGCAGAAGCAGCGGCGGCGGCGACGACGACGACGACGACGACGAGGACGAATATCGCGAGAGGCTCTGAGATATGTGAGAAATACATCTATAAAATGTAATTCAGACTGCCTCGTCCCACCTTATGCTGTACCGCTTTGGCAAATGCTTTATCTGCGCCATTCGCCTTAATCACATTTGAGAGTAATTCTTAAAAAAAACGCCTGTCGCTAATTGTTCGTCATCACAGATACTGTTTGCTATACGGCCACGACGCGCAACTGATTTCCAAAATTCATCTTTCTCGTGTTAGGATGGAACTTACGACTCCTGGTTTATTAGACCAGTGCTCTACCACTGAGCTAAAGAGGCGCGGCCTAGCGGTACTCTTGGGTACTTCGTCCTTACGGTCGTCTGCATCATCAGACTTTAGCTGACAACACTTCATATTACCGGCTAATATTTGCAGCTATGGCGACAAATTACTGCTTGGCTACACATCTGACACGTAACCGATGTGCTCTCCAAACAACAACACTTACATTTCAGAACATGTCTTTCACACATGTCTACAAAATCACCTTCACCTTCAAATACAGTTTCCTTGCGACTGACAGAGACGTAGGCAAAGTTTAAAGTTGCTATTTCCATTAAATCTCGTTAATCAGAAAAACGGTAATTTACACCTGCAGCGGAACAAAATTCCGTTCCGCCCAGCGTCTGGCTCGAACCCACGACCGTGGGATTAAGAGTCTGACGCTCTACCAACTGAGCTAGCCGGCTACCTCGGTGAATACCTGCCGGGTAGCACGTCACACAGTACTCGTTTGGGTTGGGTGGTCCCATACAGAATCTCTCCATGATGCCTAATGTTTTCCTAACGTCACACTCGTCACGTACTTCACTTTTATGTCATAATCATTTCTGAGAGGTAAAGAAATTGCATGACAACATGCAGAGCTAGTGGCGTCAAAATTAACACACATACTTTATGTGACTGAAAAGCCGAACGAGTTACTTTCCGACGTTGTTTTAGATGTGCAAGTGATAGTCAGAACTCGCTGTGTCGGCACTCTGCCGACCATTTCGCTAGTTAACACCGGTCTTGTTGTGTGTGTTTGAAGCTCAAGAGCATCTCCAAGCAAAAAATGGTCAACAGCAACATTCAGACGGTTTCGTACTGCTCAATTGCTACATTAAAACGTTATGTTTCTTTTTCAGAACTGGAAAAATACAAGCGTGACAGCATTCGAACCTGTAATCTTCAGATCCCAAGTCCGACGCTTTATCCATTAGGCCACACGGTCACTGACGACCAACATTTACATGTATACGACTCATCTCGAAACGCTCACACCCCTGAGGATTTGTGTTTTCGTTCTACACAGCCGCTGCCCCTTGCTCTTTCCCACCCATTCGTTACATTCAACCTCTGACGAGACCGACCAAATATAGACTGAGAAACAAGACCACACACTTTGTGCATTCGGAATCGAAGGCAGGGCGTCCCTCGCCGCATTTGCTACGATTGCCAATTGCTACTTCTGCAGAAGCGGCGGCGGCGGCGACGACGACGACGACGACGACGACGACGACGACGAATATCGCGAGAGGCTCTGAGATATGTGAGAATACATCTATAAAATGTAATTCAGACTGCCTCGTCCCACCTTATGCTGTACCGCTTTGGCAAATGCTTTATCTGCGCCATTCGCCTTAATCGCATCTGAGAGTAATTCTTAAAAAAACGCCTGTCGCTAATTGTTCGTCATCACAGGTACTGTATGCTATACGGCCACGACGCGCAACTGATTTCCAAAATTCATCTTTCTCGTGTTAGGATGGAACTTACGACTCCTGGTTTATTAGACCAGTGCTCCACCACTGACCTAAAGAGGCGCGGCCTAGCGGTACTCTTGGGTACTTCGTCCTTACGGTCGTCTGCATCATCAGACTTTAGCTGACAACACTTCATATTACCGGCTAATATTTGCAGCTATGGCGACAAATTACTGCTTGGCTACACATCTGACACGTAACCGATGTGCTCTCCAAACAACAACACTTGCATTTCAGAACATGTCTTTCACACATGTCTACAAAATCACCTTCACCTTCAAATACAGTTTCCTTGCGACTGACAGAGACGTAGGCAAAGTTTAAAGTTGCTATTTCCATTAAATCTCGTTAATCAGAAAAACGGTAATTTACACCTGCAGCGGAACAAAATTCAGTTCCGCCCAGTGTCTGTCTCGAACCCACAACCGTGGGATTAAGAGTATGACGCTCTACCAACTGAGCTAGCCGGCTACCTCGGTGAATACCTGCCGGGTAGCACGTCACACAGAAATCGTTTGGGTTGGGTGGTCCCATACAGAATCTCTCCATGATGCCTAATGTTTTCCTAACGTCACACTCGTCACGTATTTCACTTTTATGTCATAATCATTTCTGAGAGGTAAAGAAATTGCATGACAACATGCAGAGCTAGTGGCGTCAAAATTAACACACATACTTTATGTGACTGAAAAGCCGAACGAGTTACTTTCCGACGTTGTTTTAGATGTGCAAGTGATAGTCAGAACTCGCTGTGTCGGCACTCTGCCGACCATTTCGCTAGTTAACACTGGTCTTGTTGTGTGTGTTTCAAGCTCAAGAGCATCTCCAAGCAAAAAATGGTCAACAGCAACATTCAGACGGTTTCGTACTGCTCAATTGCTACATTAAAACGTTATGTTTCTTTTTCAGAACTGGAAAAAAACAAGCGTGACAGCATTCGAACCTGTAATCTTCAGATACGAAGTCCGACGCCTTATCCATTAGGCCACACGGTCACTGACGACCAACATTTACATGTATACGACTCATCTCGAAACGCTCACACCCCTGAGGATTTGTGTTTTCGTTCTACACAGCCGCTGCCCCTTGCTCTTTCCCACCCATTCGTTACATTCAACCTCTGACGAGACCGACCAAATATAGACTGAGAAACAAGACCACACACTTTGTGCATTCGGAATCGAAGGCAGGGCGTCCCTCGCCGCATTTGCTACGATTGCCAATTGCTACTTCTGCAGAAGCGGCGGCGGCGGCGGCGGCGGCGACGACGACGAATATCGCGAGAGGCTCTGAGATATGTGAGAATACATCTATAAAATGTAATTCAGACTGCCTCGTCCCACCTTATGCTGTACCGCTTTGGCAAATGCTTTATCTGCGCCATTCGCCTTAATCGCATCTGAGAGTAATTCTTAAAAAAACGCCTGTCGCTAATTGTTCGTCATCACAGGTACTGTATGCTATACGGCCACGACGCGCAACTGATTTCCAAAATTCATCTTTCTCGTGTTAGGATGGAACTTACGACTCCTGGTTTATTAGACCAGTGCTCCACCACTGACCTAAAGAGGCGCGGCCTAGCGGTACTCTTGGGTACTTCGTCCTTACGGTCGTCTGCATCATCAGACTTTAGCTGACAACACTTCATATTACCGGCTAATATTTGCAGCTATGGCGACAAATTACTGCTTGGCTACACATCTGACACGTAACCGATGTGCTCTCCAAACAACAACACTTGCATTTCAGAACATGTCTTTCACACATGTCTACAAAATCACCTTCACCTTCAAATACAGTTTCCTTGCGACTGACAGAGACGTAGGCAAAGTTTAAAGTTGCTATTTCCATTAAATCTCGTTAATCAGAAAAACGGTAATTTACACCTGCAGCGGAACAAAATTCAGTTCCGCCCAGCGTCTGGCTCGAACCCACAACCGTGGGATTAAGAGTATGACGCTCTACCAACTGAGCTAGCCGGCTACCTCGGTGAATACCTGCCGGGTAGCACGTCACACGGAAATCGTTTGGGTTGGGTGGTCCCATACAGAATCTCTCCATGATGCCTAATGTTTTCCTAACGTCACACTCGTCACGTATTTCACTTTTATGTCATAATCATTTCTGAGAGGTAAAGAAATTGCATGACAACATGCAGAGCTAGTGGCGTCAAAATTAACACACATACTTTATGTGACTGAAAAGCCGAACGAGTTACTTTCCGACGTTGTTTTAGATGTGCAAGTGATAGTCAGAACTCGCTGTGTCGGCACTCTGCCGACCATTTCGCTAGTTAACACTGGTCTTGTTGTGTGTGTTTCAAGCTCAAGAGCATCTCCAAGCAAAAAATGGTCAACAGCAACATTCAGACGGTTTCGTACTGCTCAATTGCTACATTAAAACGTTATGTTTCTTTTTCAGAACTGGAAAAAAACAAGCGTGACAGCATTCGAACCTGTAATCTTCAGATCCCAAGTCCGACGCCTTATCCATTAGGCCACACGGTCACTGACGACCAACATTTACATGTATACGACTCACCTCGAAACGCTTACACCCCTGAGGATTTGTGTTTTCGTTCTACACAGCCGCTGCCCCTTGCTCTTTCCCACCCATTCGTTACATTCAACCTCTGACGAGACCGACCAAATATAGACTGAGAAACAAGACCACACACTTTGTGCATTCGGAATCGAAGGCAGGGCGTCCCTCGCCGCATTTGCTACGATTGCCAATTGCTACTTCTGCAGAAGCGGCGGCGGCGGCGGCGGCGGCGGCGACGACGACGAATATCGCGAGAGGCTCTGAGATATGTGAGAATACATCTATAAAACGTAATTCAGACTGCCTCGTCCCACCTTATGCTGTACCGCTTTGGCAAATGCTTTATCTGCGCCATTCGCCTTAATCGCATCTGAGAGTAATTCTTAAAAAAACGCCTGTCGCTAATTGTTCGTCATCACAGGTACTGTATGCTATACGGCCACGACGCGCAACTGATTTCCAAAATTCATCTTTCTCGTGTTAGGATGGAACTTACGACTCCTGGTTTATTAGACCAGTGCTCCACCACTGACCTAAAGAGGCGCGGCCTAGCGGTACTCTTGGGTACTTCGTCCTTACGGTCGTCTGCATCATCAGACTTTAGCTGACAACACTTCATATTACCGGCTAATATTTGCAGCTATGGCGACAAATTACTGCTTGGCTACACATCTGACACGTAACCGATGTGCTCTCCAAACAACAACACTTGCATTTCAGAACATGTCTTTCACACATGTCTACAAAATCACCTTCACCTTCAAATACAGTTTCCTTGCGACTGACAGAGACGTAGGCAAAGTTTAAAGTTGCTATTTCCATTAAATCTCGTTAATCAGAAAAACGGTAATTTACACCTGCAGCGGAACAAAATTCAGTTCCGCCCAGCGTCTGGCTCGAACCCACAACCGTGGGATTAAGAGTATGACGCTCTACCAACTGAGCTAGCCGGCTACCTCGGTGAATACCTGCCGGGTAGCACGTCACACGGAAATCGTTTGGGTTGGGTGGTCCCATACAGAATCTCTCCATGATGCCTAATGTTTTCCTAACGTCACACTCGTCACGTATTTCACTTTTATGTCATAATCATTTCTGAGAGGTAAAGAAATTGCATGACAACATGCAGAGCTAGTGGCGTCAAAATTAACACACATACTTTATGTGACTGAAAAGCCGAACGAGTTACTTTCCGACGTTGTTTTAGATGTGCAAGTGATAGTCAGAACTCGCTGTGTCGGCACTCTGCCGACCATTTCGCTAGTTAACACTGGTCTTGTTGTGTGTGTTTCAAGCTCAAGAGCATCTCCAAGCAAAAAATGGTCAACAGCAACATTCAGACGGTTTCGTACTGCTCAATTGCTACATTAAAACGTTATGTTTCTTTTTCAGAACTGGAAAAAAACAATCGTGACAGCATTCGAACCTGTAATCTTCAGATCCGAAGTCCGACGCCTTATCCATTAGGCCACACGGTCACTGACGACCAACATTTACATGTATACGACTCACCTCGAAACGCTTACACCCCTGAGGATTTGTGTTTTCGTTCTACACAGCCGCTGCCCCTTGCTCTTTCCCACCCATTCGTTACATTCAACCTCTGACGAGACCGACCAAATATAGACTGAGAAACAAGACCACACACTTTGTGCATTCGGAATCGAAGGCAGGGCGTCCCTCGCCGCATTTGCTACGATTGCCATTTGCTACTTCTGCAGAAGCAGCGGCGGCGGCGACGACGACGACGACGACGACGAGGACGAATATCGCGAGAGGCTCTGAGATATGTGAGAAATACATCTATAAAACGTAATTCAGACTGCCTCGTCCCACCTTATGCTGTACCGCTTTGGCAAATGCTTTATCTGCGCCATTCGCCTTAATCACATTTGAGAGTAATTCTTAAAAAAAACGCCTGTCGCTAATTGTTCGTCATCACAGATACTGTTTGCTATACGGCCACGACGCGCAACTGATTTCCAAAATTCATCTTTCTCGTGTTAGGATGGAACTTACGACTCCTGGTTTATTAGACCAGTGCTCTACCACTGAGCTAAAGAGTCGCGGCCTAGCGGTACTCTTGGGTACTTCGTCCTTACGGTCGTCTGCATCATCAGACTTTAGCTGACAACACTTCATATTACCGGCTAATATTTGCAGCTATGGCGACAAATTACTGCTTGGCTACACATCTGACACGTAACCGATGTGCTCTCCAAACAACAACACTTACATTTCAGAACATGTCTTTCACACATGTCTACAAAATCACCTTCACCTTCAAATACAGTTTCCTTGCGACTGACAGAGACGTAGGCAAAGTTTAAAGTTGCTATTTCCATTAAATCTCGTTAATCAGAAAAACGGTAATTTACACCTGCAGCGGAACAAAATTCCGTTCCGCCCAGCGTCTGGCTCGAACCCACGACCCTGGGATTAAGAGTCTGACGCTCTACCAACTGAGCTAGCCGGCTACCTCGGTGAATACCTGCCGGGTAGCACGTCACACAGTACTCGTTTGGGTTGGGTGGTCCCATACAGAATCTCTCCATGATGCCTAAAGTTTTCCTAACGTCACACTCGTCACGTACTTCACTTTTATGTCATAATCATTTCTGAGAGGTAAAGAAATTGCATGACAACATGCAGAGCTAGTGGCGTCAAAATTAACACACATACTTTATGTGACTGAAAAGCCGAACGAGTTACTTTCCGACGTTGTTTTAGATGTGCAAGTGATAGTCAGAACTCGCTGTGTCGGCACTCTGCCGACCATTTCGCTAGTTAACACCGGTCTTGTTGTGTGTGTTTCAAGCTCAAGAGCATCTCCAAGCAAAAAATGGTCAACAGCAACATTCAGACGGTTTCGTACTGCTCAATTGCTACATTAAAACGTTATGTTTCTTTTTCAGAACTGGAAAAATACAAGCGTGACAGCATTCGAACCTGTAATCTTCAGATCCCAAGTCCGACGCTTTATCCATTAGGCCACACGGTCACTGACGACCAACATTTACATGTATACGACTCATCTCGAAACGCTCACACCCCTGAGGATTTGTGTTTTCGTTCTACACAGCCGCTGCCCCTTGCTCTTTCCCACCCATTCGTTACATTCAACCTCTGACGAGACCGACCAAATATAGACTGAGAAACAAGACCACACACTTTGTGCATTCGGAATCGAAGGCAGGGCGTCCCTCGCCGCATTTGCTACGATTGCCAATTGCTACTTCTGCAGAAGCGGCGGCGGCGGCGGCGGCGGCGGCGGCGACGACGACGACAACGACGAATATCGCGAGAGGCTCTGAGATATGTGAGAATACATCTATAAAATGTAATTCAGACTGCCTCGTCCCACCTTATGCTGTACCGCTTTGGCAAATGCTTTATCTGCGCCATTCGCCTTAATCGCATCTGAGAGTAATTCTTAAAAAAACGCCTGTCGCTAATTGTTCGTCATCACAGGTACTGTATGCTATACGGCCACGACGCGCAACTGATTTCCAAAATTCATCTTTCTCGTGTTAGGATGGAACTTACGACTCCTGGTTTATTAGACCAGTGCTCCACCACTGACCTAAAGAGGCGCGGCCTAGCGGTACTCTTGGGTACTTCGTTCTTACGGTCGTCTGCATCATCAGACTTTAGCTGACAACACTTCATATTACCGGCTAATATTTGCAGCTATGGCGACAAATTACTGCTTGGCTACACATCTGACACGTAACCGATGTGCTCTCCAAACAACAACACTTGCATTTCAGAACATGTCTTTCACACATGTCTACAAAATCACCTTCACCTTCAAATACAGTTTCCTTGCGACTGACAGAGACGTAGGCAAAGTTTAAAGTTGCTATTTCCATTAAATCTCGTTAATCAGAAAAACGGTAATATACACCTGCAGCGGAACAAAATTCAGTTCCGCCCAGCGTCTGTCTCGAACCCACAACCGTGGGATTAAGAGTATGACGCTCTACCAACTGAGCTAGCCGGCTACCTCGGTGAATACCTGCCGGGTAGCACGTCACACAGAAATCGTTTGGGTTGGGTGGTCCCATACAGAATCTCTCCATGATGCCTAATGTTTTCCTAACGTCACACTCGTCACGTATTTCACTTTTATGTCATAATCATTTCTGAGAGGTAAAGAAATTGCATGACAACATGCAGAGCTAGTGGCGTCAAAATTAACACACATACTTTATGTGACTGAAAAGCCGAACGAGTTACTTTCCGACGTTGTTTTAGATGTGCAAGTGATAGTCAGAACTCGCTGTGTCGGCACTCTGCCGACCATTTCGCTAGTTAACACTGGTCTTGTTGTGTGTGTTTCAAGCTCAAGAGCATCTCCAAGCAAAAAATGGTCAACAGCAACATTCAGACGGTTTCGTACTGCTCAATTGCTACATTAAAACGTTATGTTTCTTTTTCAGAACTGGAAAAAAACAAGCGTGACAGCATTCGAACCTGTAATCTTCAGATCCGAAGTCCGACGCCTTATCCATTAGGCCACACGGTCACTGACGACCAACATTTACATGTATACGACTCATCTCGAAACGCTCACACCCCTGAGGATTTGTGTTTTCGTTCTACACAGCCGCTGCCCCTTGCTCTTTCCCACCCATTCGTTACATTCAACCTCTGACGAGACCGACCAAATATAGACTGAGAAACAAGACCACACACTTTGTGCATTCGGAATCGAAGGCAGGGCGTCCCTCGCCGCATTTGCTACGATTGCCAATTGCTACTTCTGCAGAAGCGGCGGCGGCGGCGGCGACGACGACGACGACGAATATCGCGAGAGGCTCTGAGATATGTGAGAATACATCTATAAAATGTAATTCAGACTGCCTCGTCCCACCTTATGCTGTACCGCTTTGGCAAATGCTTTATCTGCGCCATTCGCCTTAATCGCATCTGAGAGTAATTCTTAAAAAAACGCCTGTCGCTAATTGTTCGTCATCACACGTACTGTATGCTATACGGCCACGACGCGCAACTGATTTCCAAAATTCATCTTTCTCGTGTTAGGATGGAACTTACGACTCCTGGTTTATTAGACCAGTGCTCCACCACTGACCTAAAGAGGCGCGGCCTAGCGGTACTCTTGGGTACTTCGTCCTTACGGTCGTCTGCATCATCAGACTTTAGCTGACAACACTTCATATTACCGGCTAATATTTGCAGCTATGGCGACAAATTACTGCTTGGCTACACATCTGACACGTAACCGATGTGCTCTCCAAACAACAACACTTGCATTTCAGAACATGTCTTTCACACATGTCTACAAAATCACCTTCACCTTCAAATACAGTTTCCTTGCGACTGACAGAGACGTAGGCAAAGTTTAAAGTTGCTATTTCCATTAAATCTCGTTAATCAGAAAAACGGTAATTTACACCTGCAGCGGAACAAAATTCAGTTCCGCCCAGCGTCTGTCTCGAACCCACAACCGTGGGATTAAGAGTATGACGCTCTACCAACTGAGCTAGCCGGCTACCTCGGTGAATACCTGCCGGGTAGCACGTCACACAAAAATCGTTTGGGTTGGGTGGTCCCATACAGAATCTCTCCATGATGCCTAATGTTTTCCTAACGTCACACTCGTCACGTATTTCACTTTTATGTCATAATCATTTCTGAGAGGTAAAGAAATTGCATGACAACATGCAGAGCTAGTGGCGTCAAAATTAACACACATACTTTATGTGACTGAAAAGCCGAACGAGTTACTTTCCGACGTTGTTTTAGATGTGCAAGTGATAGTCAGAACTCGCTGTGTCGGCACTCTGCCGACCATTTCGCTAGTTAACACTGGTCTTGTTGTGTGTGTTTCAAGCTCAAGAGCATCTCCAAGCAAAAAATGGTCAACAGCAACATTCAGACGGTTTCGTACTGCTCAATTGCTACATTAAAACGTTATGTTTCTTTTTCAGAACTGGAAAAAAACAAGCGTGACAGCATTCGAACCTGTAATCTTCAGATCCGAAGTCCGACGCCTTATCCATTAGGCCACACGGTCACTGACGACCAACATTTACATGTATACGACTCATCTCGAAACGCTCACACCCCTGAGGATTTGTGTTTTCGTTCTACACAGCCGCTGCCCCTTGCTCTTTCCCACCCATTCGTTACATTCAACCTCTGACGAGACCGACCAAATATAGACTGAGAAACAAGACCACACACTTTGTGCATTCGGAATCGAAGGCAGGGCGTCCCTCGCCGCATTTGCTACGATTGCCAATTGCTACTTCTGCAGAAGCGGCGGCGGCGACGACGACGACGACGACGACGACGACGACGAATATCGCGAGAGGCTCTGAGATATGTGAGAATACATCTATAAAATGTAATTCAGACTGCCTCATCCCACCTTATGCTGTACCGCTTTGGCAAATGCTTTATCTGCGCCATTCGCCTTAATCGCATCTGAGAGTAATTCTTAAAAAAACGCCTGTCGCTAATTGTTCGTCATCACAGGTACTGTATGCTATACGGCCACGACGCGCAACTGATTTCCAAAATTCATCTTTCTCGTGTTAGGATGGAACTTACGACTCCTGGTTTATTAGACCAGTGCTCCACCACTGACCTAAAGAGGCGCGGCCTAGCGGTACTCTTGGGTACTTCGTCCTTACGGTCGTCTGCATCATCAGACTTTAGCTGACAACACTTCATATTACCGGCTAATATTTGCAGCTATGGCGACAAATTACTGCTTGGCTACACATCTGACACGTAACCGATGTGCTCTCCAAACAACAACACTTGCATTTCAGAACATGTCTTTCACACATGTCTACAAAATCACCTTCACCTTCAAATACAGTTTCCTTGCGACTGACAGAGACGTAGGCAAAGTTTAAAGTTGCTATTTCCATTAAATCTCGTTAATCAGAAAAACGGTAATTTACACCTGCAGCGGAACAAAATTCAGTTCCGCCCAGCGTCTGTCTCGAACCCACAACCGTGGGATTAAGAGTATGACGCTCTACCAACTGAGCTAGCCGGCTACCTCGGTGAATACCTGCCGGGTAGCACGTCACACAGAAATCGTTTGGGTTGGGTGGTCCCATACAGAATCTCTCCATGATGCCTAATGTTTTCCTAACGTCACACTCGTCACGTATTTCACTTTTATGTCATAATCATTTCTGAGAGGTAAAGAAATTGCATGACAACATGCAGAGCTAGTGGCGTCAAAATTAACACACATACTTTATGTGACTGAAAAGCCGAACGAGTTACTTTCCGACGTTGTTTTAGATGTGCAAGTGATAGTCAGAACTCGCTGTGTCGGCACTCTGCCGACCATTTCGCTAGTTAACACTGGTCTTGTTGTGTGTGTTTCAAGCTCAAGAGCATCTCCAAGCAAAAAATGGTCAACAGCAACATTCAGACGGTTTCGTACTGCTCAATTGCTACATTAAAACGTTATGTTTCTTTTTCAGAACTGGAAAAAAACAAGCGTGACAGCATTCGAACCTGTAATCTTCAGATCCGAAGTCCGACGCCTTATCCATTAGGCCACACGGTCACTGACGACCAACATTTACATGTATACGACTCATCTCGAAACGCTCACACCCCTGAGGATTTGTGTTTTCGTTCTACACAGCCGCTGCCCCTTGCTCTTTCCCACCCATTCGTTACATTCAACCTCTGACGAGACCGACCAAATATAGACTGAGAAACAAGACCACACACTTTTTGCATTCGGAATCGAAGGCAGGGCGTCCCTCGCCGCATTTGCTACGATTGCCAATTGCTACTTCTGCAGAAGCGGCGGCGGCGGCGGCGGCGACGACGACGACGAATATCGCGAGAGGCTCTGAGATATGTGAGAATACATCTATAAAATGTAATTCAGACTGCCTCGTCCCACCTTATGCTGTACCGCTTTGGCAAATGCTTTATCTGCGCCATTCGCCTTAATCGCATCTGAGAGTAATTCTTAAAAAAACGCCTGTCGCTAATTGTTCGTCATCACAGGTACTGTTTGCTATACGGCCACGACGCGCAACTGATTTCCAAAATTCATCTTTCTCGTGTTAGGATGGAACTTACGACTCCTGGTTTATTAGACCAGTGCTCCACCACTGAGCTAAAGAGGCGCGGCCTAGCGGTACTCTTGGGTACTTCGTCCTTACGGTCGTCTGCATCATCAGACTTTAGCTGACAACACTTCATATTACCGGCTAATATTTGCAGCTATGGCGACAAATTACTGCTTGGCTACACATCTGACACGTAACCGATGTGCTCTCCAAACAACAACACTTGCATTTCAGAACATGTCTTTCACACATGTCTACAAAATCACCTTCACCTTCAAATACAGTTTCCTTGCGACTGACAGAGACGTAGGCAAAGTTTAAAGTTGCTATTTCCATTAAATCTCGTTAATCAGAAAAACGGTAATTTACACCTGCAGCGGAACAAAATTCCGTTCCGCCCAGCGTCTGGCTCGAACCCACAACCGTGGGATTAAGAGTCTGACGCTCTACCAACTGAGCTAGCCGGCTACCTCGGTGAATACCTGCCGGGTAGCACGTCACACAGTACTCGTTTGGGTTGGGTGGTCCCATACAGAATCTCTCCATGATGCCTAATGTTTTCCTAACGTCACACTCGTCACGTACTTCACTTTTATGTCATAATCATTTCTGAGAGGTAAAGAAATTGCATGACAACATGCAGAGCTAGTGGCGTCAAAATTAACACACATACTTTATGTGACTGAAAAGCCGAACGCGTTACTTTCCGACGTTGTTTTAGATGTGCAAGTGATAGTCAGAACTCGCTGTGTCGGCACTCTGCCGACCATTTCGCTAGTTAACACCGGTCTTGTTGTGTGTGTTTCAAGCTCAAGAGCATCTCCAAGCAAAAAATGGTCAACAGCAACATTCAGACGGTTTCGTACTGCTCAATTGCTACATTAAAACGTTATGTTTCTTTTTCAGAACTGGAAAAATACAAGCGTGACAGCATACGAAACTGTAATCTTCAGATCCGAAGTCCGACGCCTTATCCATTAGGCCACACGGTCACTGGCGACAAACATTTACATGTATACGACGCATCTCGAAACGCTCACACCCCTGAGGATTTGTGTTTTCGTTCTACACAGCCGCTGCCCCTTGCTCTTTCCCACCCATTCGTTACATTCAACCTCTGACGAGACCGACCAAATATAGACTGAGAAACAAGACCACACACTTTGTGCATTCGGAATCGAAGGCAGGGCGTCCCTCGCCGCATTTGCTACGATTGCCATTTGCTACTTCTGCAGAAGCGGCGGCGGCGTCACTGACGACCAACATTTACATGTATACGACTCATCTCGAAACGCTCACAGCCCTGAGGATTTGTGTTTTCGTTCTACACAGCCGCTGCCCCTTGCTCTTTCCCACCCATTCGTTACATTCAACCTCTGACGAGACCGACCAAATATAGACTGAGAAACAAGACCACACACTTTGTGCATTCGGAATCGAAGGCAGACGTCCCTCGCCGCATTTGCTACGATTGCCATTTGCTACTTCTGCAGAAGCGGCGGCGGCGGCGGCGGCGGCGGCGGCGGCGGCGGCGACGACGACGAATATCGCGAGAGGCTCTGAGATATGTGAGAATACATCTATAAAATGTAATTCAGACTGCCTCGTCCCACTTTATGCTGTACCGCTTTGGCAAATGCTTTATCTGCGCCATTCGCCTTAATCGCATCTGAGAGTAATTCTTAAAAAAACGCCTGTCGCTAATTGTTCGTCATCACAGGTACTGTATGCTATACGGCCACGACGCGCAACTGATTTCCAAAATTCATCTTTCTCGTGTTAGGATGGAACTTACGACTCCTGGTTTATTAGACCAGTGCTCCACCACTGAGCTAAAGAGGCGCGGCCTAGCGGTACTCTTGGGTACTTCGTCCTTACGGTCGTCTGCATCATCAGACTTTAGCTGACAACACTTCATATTACCGGCTAATATTTGCAGCTATTTCGACAAATTACTGCTTGGCTACACATCTGACACGTAACCGATGTGCTCTCCAAACAACAACACTTGCATTTCAGAACATGTCTTTCACACATGTCTACAAAATCACCTTCACCTTCAAATACAGTTTCCTTGCGACTGACAGAGACGTAGGCAAAGTTTAAAGTTGCTATTTCCATTAAATCTCGTTAATCAGAAAAACGGTAATTTACACCTGCAGCGGAACAAAATTCCGTTCCGCCCAGCGTCTGGCTCGAACCCACGACCCTGGGATTAAGAGTCTGACGCTCTACCGACTGAGCTAGCCGGCTACCTCGGTGAATACCTGCCGGGTAGCACGTCACACAGAAATCGTTTGGGTTGGGTGGTCCCATACAGAATCTCTCCATGATGCCTAATGTTTTCCTAACGTCACACTCGTCACGTATTTCACTTTTATGTCATAATCATTTCTGAGAGGTAAAGAAATTGCATGACAACATGCAGAGCTAGTGGCGTCAAAATTAACACACATACTTTATGTGACTGAAAAGCCGAACGAGTTACTTTCCGACGTTGTTTTAGATGTGCAAGTGATAGTCAGAACTCGCTGTGTCGGCACTCTGCCGACCATTTCGCTAGTTAACACTGGTCTTGTTGTGTGTGTTTCAAGCTCAAGAGCATCTCCAAGCAAAAAATGGTCAACAGCAACATTCAGACGGTTTCGTACTGCTCAATTGCTACATTAAAACGTTATGTTTCTTTTTCAGAACTGGAAAAAAACAAGCGTGACAGCATTCGAACCTGTAATCTTCAGATCCGAAGTCCGACGCCTTATCCTTTAGGCCACACGGTCACTGACGACCAACATTTACATGTATACGACTCATCTCGAAACGCTCACACCCCTGAGGATTTGTGTTTTCGTTCTACACAGCCGCTGCCCCTTGCTCTTTCCCACCCATTCGTTACATTCAACCTCTGACGAGACCGACCAAATATAGACTGAGAAACAAGACCACACACTTTTTGCATTCGGAATCGAAGGCAGGGCGTCCCTCGCCGCATTTGCTACGATTGCCAATTGCTACTTCTGCAGAAGCGGCGGCGGCGGCGGCGGCGGCGGCGGCGACGACGACGACGAATATCGCGAGAGGCTCTGAGATATGTGAGAATACATCTATAAAATGTAATTCAGACTGCCTCGTCCCACCTTATGCTGTACCGCTTTGGCAAATGCTTTATCTGCGCCATTCGCCTTAATCGCATCTGAGAGTAATTCTTAAAAAAACGCCTGTCGCTAATTGTTCGTCATCACAGGTACTGTTTGCTATACGGCCACGACGCGCAACTGATTTCCAAAATTCATCTTTCTCGTGTTAGGATGGAACTTACGACTCCTGGTTTATTAGACCAGTGCTCCACCACTGAGCTAAAGAGGCGCGGCCTAGCGGTACTCTTGGGTACTTCGTCCTTACGGTCGTCTGCATCATCAGACTTTAGCTGACAACACTTCATATTACCGGCTAATATTTGCAGCTATGGCGACAAATTACTGCTTGGCTACACATCTGACACGTAACCGATGTGCTCTCCAAACAACAACACTTGCATTTCAGAACATGTCTTTCACACATGTCTACAAAATCACCTTCACCTTCAAATACAGTTTCCTTGCGACTGACAGAGACGTAGGCAAAGTTTAAAGTTGCTATTTCCATTAAATCTCGTTAATCAGAAAAACGGTAATTTACACCTGCAGCGGAACAAAATTCCGTTCCGCCCAGCGTCTGGCTCGAACCCACAACCGTGGGATTAAGAGTCTGACGCTCTACCAACTGAGCTAGCCGGCTACCTCGGTGAATACCTGCCGGGTAGCACGTCACACAGTACTCGTTTGGGTTGGGTGGTCCCATACAGAATCTCTCCATGATGCCTAATGTTTTCCTAACGTCACACTCGTCACGTACTTCACTTTTATGTCATAATCATTTCTGAGAGGTAAAGAAATTGCATGACAACATGCAGAGCTAGTGGCGTCAAAATTAACACACATACTTTATGTGACTGAAAAGCCGAACGCGTTACTTTCCGACGTTGTTTTAGATGTGCAAGTGATAGTCAGAACTCGCTGTGTCGGCACTCTGCCGACCATTTCGCTAGTTAACACCGGTCTTGTTGTGTGTGTTTCAAGCTCAAGAGCATCTCCAAGCAAAAAATGGTCAACAGCAACATTCAGACGGTTTCGTACTGCTCAATTGCTACATTAAAACGTTATGTTTCTTTTTCAGAACTGGAAAAATACAAGCGTGACAGCATACGAAACTGTAATCTTCAGATCCGAAGTCCGACGCCTTATCCATTAGGCCACACGGTCACTGGCGACAAACATTTACATGTATACGACGCATCTCGAAACGCTCACACCCCTGAGGATTTGTGTTTTCGTTCTACACAGCCGCTGCCCCTTGCTCTTTCCCACCCATTCGTTACATTCAACCTCTGACGAGACCGACCAAATATAGACTGAGAAACAAGACCACACACTTTGTGCATTCGGAATCGAAGGCAGGGCGTCCCTCGCCGCATTTGCTACGATTGCCATTTGCTACTTCTGCAGAAGCGGCGGCGGCGTCACTGACGACCAACATTTACATGTATACGACTCATCTCGAAACGCTCACAGCCCTGAGGATTTGTGTTTTCGTTCTACACAGCCGCTGCCCCTTGCTCTTTCCCACCCATTCGTTACATTCAACCTCTGACGAGACCGACCAAATATAGACTGAGAAACAAGACCACACACTTTGTGCATTCGGAATCGAAGGCAGACGTCCCTCGCCGCATTTGCTACGATTGCCATTTGCTACTTCTGCAGAAGCGGCGGCGGCGGCGGCGGCGGCGGCGACGACGACGAATATCGCGAGAGGCTCTGAGATATGTGAGAATACATCTATAAAATGTAATTCAGACTGCCTCGTCCCACTTTATGCTGTACCGCTTTGGCAAATGCTTTATCTGCGCCATTCGCCTTAATCGCATCTGAGAGTAATTCTTAAAAAAACGCCTGTCGCTAATTGTTCGTCATCACAGGTACTGTATGCTATACGGCCACGACGCGCAACTGATTTCCAAAATTCATCTTTCTCGTGTTAGGATGGAACTTACGACTCCTGGTTTATTAGACCAGTGCTCCACCACTGAGCTAAAGAGGCGCGGCCTAGCGGTACTCTTGGGTACTTCGTCCTTACGGTCGTCTGCATCATCAGACTTTAGCTGACAACACTTCATATTACCGGCTAATATTTGCAGCTATTTCGACAAATTACTGCTTGGCTACACATCTGACACGTAACCGATGTGCTCTCCAAACAACAACACTTGCATTTCAGAACATGTCTTTCACACATGTCTACAAAATCACCTTCACCTTCAAATACAGTTTCCTTGCGACTGACAGAGACGTAGGCAAAGTTTAAAGTTGCTATTTCCATTAAATCTCGTTAATCAGAAAAACGGTAATTTACACCTGCAGCGGAACAAAATTCCGTTCCGCCCAGCGTCTGGCTCGAACCCACGACCCTGGGATTAAGAGTCTGACGCTCTACCGACTGAGCTAGCCGGCTACCTCGGTGAATACATGCCGGGTAGCACGTCATACAGTACTCGTTTGGGTTGGGTGGTCCCATATAGAATCTCTCCATGATGCCTAATGTTTTCCTAACGTCACACTCGTCACGTACTTCACTTTTATGTCATAATCATTTCTGAGAGGTAAAGAAATTGCATGACAACATGCAGAGCTAGTGGCGTCAAAATTAACACACATACTTTATGTGACTGAAAAGCCGAACGAGTTACTTTCCGACGTTGTTTTAGATGTGCAAGTGATAGTCAGAACTCGCTGTGTCGGCACTCTGCCGACCATTTCGCTAGTTAACACCGGTCTTGTTGTGTGTGTTTCAAGCTCAAGAGCATCTCCAAGCAAAAAATGGTCAACAGCAACATTCAGACGGTTTCGTACTGCTCAATTGCTACATTAAAACGTTATGTTTCTTTTTCAGAACTGGAAAAATACAAGCGTGACAGCATTCGAACCTGTAATCTTCACATCCGAAGTCCGACGCCTTATCCATTAGGCCACACGGTCACTGACGACCAACATTTACATGTATACGACTCATCTCGAAACGCTCACACCCCTGAGGATTTGTGTTTTCGTTCTACACAGCCGCTGCCCCTTGCTCTTTCCCACCCATTCGTTACATTCAACCTCTGAAGAGACCGACCAAATATAGACTGAGAAACAAGACCACACACTTTGTGCATTCGGAATCGAAGGCAGGGCGTCCCTCGCCGCATTTGCTACGATTGCCATTTGCTACTTCTGCAGAAGCGGCGGCGGCGGCGACGACGACGAATATCGCGAGAGGCTCCGAGATATGTGAGAATACATCTATAATATGTAATTCAGACTGCCTCGTCCCACCTTATGCTGTACCGCTTTGGCAAATGCTTTATCTGCGCCATTCGCCTTAATCGCATCTGAGAGTAATTCTTAAGAAAACGCCTGTCGCTAATTGTTCGTCATCACAGGTACTGTTTGCTATACGGCCACGACGCGCAACTGATTTCCAAAATTCATCTTTCTCGTGTTAGGATGGAACTTACGACTCCTGGTTTATTAGACCAGTGCTCCACCACTGAGCTAAAGAGGCGCGGCCTAGCGGTACTCTTGGGTACTTCGTCCTTACGGTCGTCTGCATCATCAGACTTTAGCTGACAACACTTCATATTACCGGCTAATATTTGCAGCTATTTCGACAAATTACTGCTTGGCTACACATCTGACACGTAACCGATGTGCTCTCCAAACAACAACACTTGCATTTCAGAACATGTCTTTCACACATATCTACAAAATCACCTTCACCTTCAAATACAGTTTCCTTGCGACTGACAGAGACGTAGGCAAAGTTTAAAGTTGCTATTTCCATTAAATCTCGTTAATCAGAAAAACGGTAATTTACACCTGCAGCGGAACAAAATTCCGTTCCGCCCAGCGTCTGGCTCAACCCACGACCCTGGGATTAAGAGTCTGACGCTCTACCGTTTGAGCTAGCCGGCTACCTCGGTGAATACATCCCGGGTAGCAGGTCATACAGTACTCGTTTGGGTTGGGTGGTCCCATATAGAATCTCTCCATGATGCCTAATGTTTTCCTAACGTCACACTCGTCACGTACTTCACTTTTATGTCATAATCATTTCTGAGAGGTAAAGAAATTGCATGACAACATGCAGAGCTAGTGGCGTCAAAATTAACACACATACTTTATGTGACTGAAAAGCCGAACGAGTTACTTTCCGACGTTGTTTTAGATGTGCAAGTGATAGTCAGAACCCGCTGTGTCGGCACTCTGCCGACCATTTCGCTAGTTAACACCGGTCTTGTTGTGTGTGTTTCAAGCTCAAGAGCATCTCCAAGCAAAAAATGGTCAACAGCAACATTCAGACGGTTTCGTACTGCTCAATTGCTACATTAAAACGTTATGTTTCTTTTTCAGAACTGGAAAAATACAAGCGTGACAGCATTCGAACCTGTAATCTTCAGATCCGAAGTCCGACGCCTTATCCATTAGGCCACACGGTCACTGACGACCAACATTTACATGTATACGACTCATCTCGAAACGCTCACACCCCTGAGGATTTGTGTTTTCGTTCTACACAGCCGCTGCCCCTTGCTCTTTCCCACCCATTCGTTAAATTCAACCTCTGACGAGACCGACCAAATATAGACTGAGAAACAAGACCACACACTTTGTGCATTCGGAATCGAAGGCAGGGCGTCCCTCGCCGCATTTGCTACGATTGCCATTTGCTACTTCTGCAGAAGCGGCGGCGGCGGCGGCGGTGGCGGCGGCGGCGGCGGCGGCGACGACGACGACGAATATCGCGAGAGGCTCTGAGATATGTGAGAATACATCTATAAAATGTAATTCAGACTGCCTCGTCCCACCTTATGCTGTACCACTTTGGCAAATGCTTTATCTGCGCCATTCGCCTTAATCGCATCTGAGAGTAATTCTTAAAAAAACGCCTGTCGCTAATTGTTCGTCATCACAGGTACTGTTTGCTATACGGCCACGACGCGCAACTGATTTCCAAAATTCATCTTTCTCGTGTTAGGATGGAACTTACGACTCCTGGTTTATTAGACCAGTGCTCCACCACTGAGCTAAAGAGGCGCGGCCTAGCGGTACTCTTGGGTACTTCGTCCTTACGGTCGTCTGCATCATCAGACTTTAGCTGACAACACTTCATATTACCGGCTAATATTTGCAGCTATTTCGACAAATTACTGCTTGGCTACACATCTGACACGTAACCGATGTGCTCTCCAAACAACAACACTTGCATTTCAGAACATGTCTTTCACACATATCTACAAAATCACCTTCACCTTCAAATACAGTTTCCTTGCGACTGTCAGAGACGTAGGCAAAGTTTGAAGTTGCTATTTCCATTAAATCTCGTTAATCAGAAAAACGGTAATTTACACCTGCAGCGGAACAAAATTCCGTTCCGCCCAGCGTCTGGCTCGAACCCACGACCCTGGGATTAAGAGTCTGACGCTCTACCGACTGAGCTAGCCGGCTACCTCGGTGAATACATGCCGGGTAGCACGTCATACAGTACCCGTTTGGGTTGGGTGGTCCCATATAGAATCTCTCCATGATGCCTAATGTTTTCCTAACGTCACACTCGTCACGTACTTCACTTTTATGTCATAATCATTTCTGAGAGGTAAAGAAATTGCATGACAACATGCAGAGCTAGTGGCGTCAAAATTAACACACATACTTTATGTGACTGAAAAGCCGAACGAGTTACTTTCCGACGTTGTTTTAGATGTGCAAGTGATAGTCAGAACTCGCTGTGTCGGCACTCTGCCGACCATTTCGCTAGTTAACACCGGTCTTGTTGTGTGTGTTTCAAGCTCAAGAGCATCTCCAAGCAAAAAATGGTCAACAGCAACATTCAGACGGTTTCGTACTGCTCAATTGCTACATTAAAACGTTATGTTTCTTTTTCAGAACTGGAAAAATACAAGCGTGACAGCATTCGAACCTGTAATCTTCAGATCCGAAGTCCGACGCCTTATCCATTAGGCCACACGGTCACTGACGACCAACATTTACATGTATACGACTCATCTCGAAACGCTCACACCCCTGAGGATTTGTGTTTTCGTTCTACACAGCCGCTGCCCCTTGCTCTTTCCCACCCATTCGTTACATTCAACCTCTGACGAGTCCGACCAAATATAGACTGAGAAACAAGACCACGCACTTTGTGCATTCGGAATCGAAGGCAGGGCGTCCCTCGCCGCATTTGCTACGATTGCCATTTGCTACTTCTGCAGAAGCGGCGGCGGCGGCGGCGGCGGCGGCGGCGACGACGACGAATATCGCGAGAGGCTCTGAGATATGTGAGAATACATCTATAAAATGTAATTCAGACTGCCTCGTCCCACTTTATGCTGTACCGCTTTGGCAAATGCTTTATCTGCGCCATTCGCCTTAATCGCATCTGAGAGTAATTCTTAAAAAAACGCCTGTCGCTAATTGTTCGTCATCACAGGTACTGTATGCTATACGGCCACGACGCGCAACTGATTTCCAAAATTCATCTTTCTCGTGTTAGGATGGAACTTACGACTCCTGGTTTATTAGACCAGTGCTCCACCACTGAGCTAAAGAGGCGCGGCCTAGCGGTACTCTTGGGTACTTCGTCCTTACGGTCGTCTGCATCATCAGACTTTAGCTGACAACACTTCATATTACCGGCTAATATTTGCAGCTATTTCGACAAATTACTGCTTGGCTACACATCTGACACGTAACCGATGTGCTCTCCAAACAACAACACTTGCATTTCAGAACATGTCTTTCACACATGTCTACAAAATCACCTTCACCTTCAAATACAGTTTCCTTGCGACTGACAGAGACGTAGGCAAAGTTTAAAGTTGCTATTTCCATTAAATCTCGTTAATCAGAAAAACGGTAATTTACACCTGCAGCGGAACAAAATTCCGTTCCGCCCAGCGTCTGGCTCGAACCCACGACCCTGGGATTAAGAGTCTGACGCTCTACCGACTGAGCTAGCCGGCTACCTCGGTGAATACATGCCGGGTAGCACGTCATACAGTACTCGTTTGGGTTGGGTGGTCCCATATAGAATCTCTCCATGATGCCTAATGTTTTCCTAACGTCACACTCGTCACGTACTTCACTTTTATGTCATAATCATTTCTGAGAGGTAAAGAAATTGCATGACAACATGCAGAGCTAGTGGCGTCAAAATTAACACACATACTTTATGTGACTGAAAAGCCGAACGAGTTACTTTCCGACGTTGTTTTAGATGTGCAAGTGATAGTCAGAACTCGCTGTGTCGGCACTCTGCCGACCATTTCGCTAGTTAACACCGGTCTTGTTGTGTGTGTTTCAAGCTCAAGAGCATCTCCAAGCAAAAAATGGTCAACAGCAACATTCAGACGGTTTCGTACTGCTCAATTGCTACATTAAAACGTTATGTTTCTTTTTCAGAACTGGAAAAATACAAGCGTGACAGCATTCGAACCTGTAATCTTCACATCCGAAGTCCGACGCCTTATCCATTAGGCCACACGGTCACTGACGACCAACATTTACATGTATACGACTCATCTCGAAACGCTCACACCCCTGAGGATTTGTGTTTTCGTTCTACACAGCCGCTGCCCCTTGCTCTTTCCCACCCATTCGTTACATTCAACCTCTGAAGAGACCGACCAAATATAGACTGAGAAACAAGACCACACACTTTGTGCATTCGGAATCGAAGGCAGGGCGTCCCTCGCCGCATTTGCTACGATTGCCATTTGCTACTTCTGCAGAAGCGGCGGCGGCGGCGACGACGACGAATATCGCGAGAGGCTCCGAGATATGTGAGAATACATCTATAATATGTAATTCAGACTGCCTCGTCCCACCTTATGCTGTACCGCTTTGGCAAATGCTTTATCTGCGCCATTCGCCTTAATCGCATCTGAGAGTAATTCTTAAGAAAACGCCTGTCGCTAATTGTTCGTCATCACAGGTACTGTTTGCTATACGGCCACGACGCGCAACTGATTTCCAAAATTCATCTTTCTCGTGTTAGGATGGAACTTACGACTCCTGGTTTATTAGACCAGTGCTCCACCACTGAGCTAAAGAGGCGCGGCCTAGCGGTACTCTTGGGTACTTCGTCCTTACGGTCGTCTGCATCATCAGACTTTAGCTGACAACACTTCATATTACCGGCTAATATTTGCAGCTATTTCGACAAATTACTGCTTGGCTACACATCTGACACGTAACCGATGTGCTCTCCAAACAACAACACTTGCATTTCAGAACATGTCTTTCACACATATCTACAAAATCACCTTCACCTTCAAATACAGTTTCCTTGCGACTGACAGAGACGTAGGCAAAGTTTAAAGTTGCTATTTCCATTAAATCTCGTTAATCAGAAAAACGGTAATTTACACCTGCAGCGGAACAAAATTCCGTTCCGCCCAGCGTCTGGCTCAACCCACGACCCTGGGATTAAGAGTCTGACGCTCTACCGTTTGAGCTAGCCGGCTATCTCGGTGAATACATCCCGGGTAGCAGGTCATACAGTACTCGTTTGGGTTGGGTGGTCCCATATAGAATCTCTCCATGATGCCTAATGTTTTCCTAACGTCACACTCGTCACGTACTTCACTTTTATGTCATAATCATTTCTGAGAGGTAAAGAAATTGCATGACAACATGCAGAGCTAGTGGCGTCAAAATTAACACACATACTTTATGTGACTGAAAAGCCGAACGAGTTACTTTCCGACGTTGTTTTAGATGTGCAAGTGATAGTCAGAACCCGCTGTGTCGGCACTCTGCCGACCATTTCGCTAGTTAACACCGGTCTTGTTGTGTGTGTTTCAAGCTCAAGAGCATCTCCAAGCAAAAAATGGTCAACAGCAACATTCAGACGGTTTCGTACTGCTCAATTGCTACATTAAAACGTTATGTTTCTTTTTCAGAACTGGAAAAATACAAGCGTGACAGCATTCGAACCTGTAATCTTCAGATCCGAAGTCCGACGCCTTATCCATTAGGCCACACGGTCACTGACGACCAACATTTACATGTATACGACTCATCTCGAAACGCTCACACCCCTGAGGATTTGTGTTTTCGTTCTACACAGCCGCTGCCCCTTGCTCTTTCCCACCCATTCGTTAAATTCAACCTCTGACGAGACCGACCAAATATAGACTGAGAAACAAGACCACACACTTTGTGCATTCGGAATCGAAGGCAGGGCGTCCCTCGCCGCATTTGCTACGATTGCCATTTGCTACTTCTGCAGAAGCGGCGGCGGCGGCGGCGGTGGCGGCGGCGGCGGCGGCGGCGACGACGACGACGAATATCGCGAGAGGCTCTGAGATATGTGAGAATACATCTATAAAATGTAATTCAGACTGCCTCGTCCCACCTTATGCTGTACCACTTTGGCAAATGCTTTATCTGCGCCATTCGCCTTAATCGCATCTGAGAGTAATTCTTAAAAAAACGCCTGTCGCTAATTGTTCGTCATCACAGGTACTGTTTGCTATACGGCCACGACGCGCAACTGATTTCCAAAATTCATCTTTCTCGTGTTAGGATGGAACTTACGACTCCTGGTTTATTAGACCAGTGCTCCACCACTGAGCTAAAGAGGCGCGGCCTAGCGGTACTCTTGGGTACTTCGTCCTTACGGTCGTCTGCATCATCAGACTTTAGCTGACAACACTTCATATTACCGGCTAATATTTGCAGCTATTTCGACAAATTACTGCTTGGCTACACATCTGACACGTAACCGATGTGCTCTCCAAACAACAACACTTGCATTTCAGAACATGTCTTTCACACATATCTACAAAATCACCTTCACCTTCAAATACAGTTTCCTTGCGACTGTCAGAGACGTAGGCAAAGTTTGAAGTTGCTATTTCCATTAAATCTCGTTAATCAGAAAAACGGTAATTTACACCTGCAGCGGAACAAAATTCCGTTCCGCCCAGCGTCTGGCTCGAACCCACGACCCTGGGATTAAGAGTCTGACGCTCTACCGACTGAGCTAGCCGGCTACCTCGGTGAATACATGCCGGGTAGCACGTCATACAGTACCCGTTTGGGTTGGGTGGTCCCATATAGAATCTCTCCATGATGCCTAATGTTTTCCTAACGTCACACTCGTCACGTACTTCACTTTTATGTCATAATCATTTCTGAGAGGTAAAGAAATTGCATGACAACATGCAGAGCTAGTGGCGTCAAAATTAACACACATACTTTATGTGACTGAAAAGCCGAACGAGTTACTTTCCGACGTTGTTTTAGATGTGCAAGTGATAGTCAGAACTCGCTGTGTCGGCACTCTGCCGACCATTTCGCTAGTTAACACCGGTCTTGTTGTGTGTGTTTCAAGCTCAAGAGCATCTCCAAGCAAAAAATGGTCAACAGCAACATTCAGACGGTTTCGTACTGCTCAATTGCTACATTAAAACGTTATGTTTCTTTTTCAGAACTGGAAAAATACAAGCGTGACAGCATTCGAACCTGTAATCTTCAGATCCGAAGTCCGACGCCTTATCCATTAGGCCACACGGTCACTGACGACCAACATTTACATGTATACGACTCATCTCGAAACGCTCACACCCCTGAGGATTTGTGTTTTCGTTCTACACAGCCGCTGCCCCTTGCTCTTTCCCACCCATTCGTTACATTCAACCTCTGACGAGTCCGACCAAATATAGACTGAGAAACAAGACCACGCACTTTGTGCATTCGGAATCGAAGGCAGGGCGTCCCTCGCCGCATTTGCTACGATTGCCATTTGCTACTTCTGCAGAAGCAGCGGCGGCGGCGACGACGACGACGACGACGACGACGACGAGGACGAATATCGCGAGAGGCTCTGAGATATGTGAGAAATACATCTATAAAATGTAATTCAGACTGCCTCGTCCCACCTTATGCTGTACCGCTTTGGCAAATGCTTTATCTGCGCCATTCGCCTTAATCGCATCTGAGAGTAATTCTTAAAAAAACGCATGTCGCTAATTGTTCGTCATCACAGGTACTGTATGCTATACGGCCACGACGCGCAACTGATTTCCAAAATTCATCTTTCTCGTGTTAGGATGGAACTTACGACTCCTGGTTTATTAGACCAGTGCTCCACCACTGAGCTAAAGAGGCGCGGCCTAGCGGTACTCTTGGGTACTTCGTCCTTACGGTCGTCTGCATCATCAGACTTTAGCTGACAACACTTCATATTACCGGCTAATATTTGCAGCTATGGCGACAAATTACTGCTTGGCTACACATCTGACACGTAACCGATGTGCTCTCCAAACAACAACACTTGCATTTCAGAACATGTCTTTCACACATGTCTACAAAATCACCTTCACCTTCAAATACAGTTTCCTTGCGACTGACAGAGACGTAGGCAAAGTTTAAAGTTGCTATTTCCATTAAATCTCGTTAATCAGAAAAACGGTAATTTACACCTGCAGCGGAACAAAATTCCGTTCCGCCCAGCGTCTGGCTCGAACTTACGACCCTTGGATTAAGAATCTGACGCTCTACCGACTGAGCTAGCCGGCTACCTCGGTGAATACCTGCCGGTAGCACGTCACACAGTACACGTTTGGGTTGGTTGTTCCCATACAGAATCTCTCCATGATGCCTAATGTTTTCCTAACGTCACACTCGTCACGTACTTCACTTTTATGTCATAATCATTTCTGAGAGGTAAAGAAATTGCATGACAACATGCAGAGCTAGTGGCGTCAAAATTAACACACACACTTTATGTGACTGAAAAGCCGAACGAGTTACTTTCCGACGTTGTTTTAGATGTGCAAGTGACAGTCAGAACTCGCTGTGTCGGCACTCTGCCGACCATTTCGCTAGTTAACACCGGTCTTGTTGTGTGTTTCAAGCTCAAGAGCATCTCCAAGCAAAAAATGGTCAACAGCAACATTCAGACGGTTTCGTACTGCTCAATTGCTACATTAAAACGTTATGTTTCTTTTTCAGAACTGGAAAAATACAAGCGTGACAGCATTCGAACCTGTAATCTTCAGATCCGAAGTCCGACGCCTTATCCATTAGGCCACACGGTCACTGACGACCAACATTTACATGTAAACGACTCATCTCGAAACGCTCACACCCCTGAGGATTTGTGTTTTCGTTCTACACAGCCGCTGCCCCTTGCTCTTTCCCACCCATTCGTTACATTCAACCTCTGACGAGACCGACCAAATATAGACTGAGAAACAAGACCACACACTTTGTGCATTCGGAATCGAAGGCAGGGCGTCCCTCGCCGCATTTGCTACGATTGCCATTTGCTACTTCTGCAGAAGCGGCGGCGGCGGCGGCGACGACGACGACGACGAATATCGCGAGAGGCTCTGAGATATGTGAGAAATACATCTATAAAATGTAATTCAGACTGCCTCGTCCCACCTTATGCTGTACCGCTTTGGCAAATGCTTTATCTGCGCCATTCGCCTTAATCACATTTGAGATTAATTCTTAAACAAACGCCTGTCGCTAATTGTTCGTCATCACAGATACTGTTTGCTATACGGCCACGACGCGCAACTGATTTCCAAAATTCATCTTTCTCGTGTTAGGATGGAACTTACGACTCCTGGTTTATTAGACCAGTGCTCTACCACTGAGCTAAAGAGGCGCGGCCTAGCGGTACTCTTGGGTACTTCGTCCTTACGGTCGTCTGCATCATCAGACTTTAGCTGACAACACTTCATATTACCGGCTAATATTTGCAGCTATGGCGACAAATTACTGCTTGGCTACACATCTGACACGTAACCGATGTGCTCTCCAAACAACAACACTTGCATTTCAGAACATGTCTTTCACACATGTCTACAAAATCACCATCACCTTCAAATACAGTTTCCTTGCGACTGACAGAGACGTAGGCAAAGTTTAAAGTTGCTATTTCCATTAAATCTCGTTAATCAGAAAAACGGTAATTTACACCTGCAGCGGAACAAAATTCCGTTCCGCCAAGCGTCTGGCTCGAACCCACGACCCTGGGATTAAGAGTCTGACGCTCTACCAACTGAGCTAGCCGGCTACCTCGGTGAATACCTGCCGGGTAGCACGTCACACAGTACTCGTTTGGGTTGGGTGGTCCCATATAGAATCTCTCCATGATGCCTAATGTTTTCCTAACGTCACACTCGTCACGTACTTCACTTTTATGTCATAATCATTTCTGAGAGGTAAAGAAATTGCATGACAACATGCAGAGCCAGTGGCGGCAAAATTAACACACACACTTTATGTGACTGAAAAGCCGAACGAGTTACTTTCCGACGTTGTTTTAGATGTGCAAGTGATAGTCAGAACTCGCTGTGTCGGCACTCTGCCGACCATTTCGCTAGTTAACACCGGTCTTGTTGTGTGTTTCAAGCTCAAGAGCATCTCCAAGCAAAAAATGGTCAACAGCAACATTCAGACGGTTTCGTACTGCTCAATTGCTACATTAAAACGTTATGTTTCTTTTTCAGAACTGGAAAAATACAAGCGTGACAGCATTCGAACCTGTAATCTTCAGATCCGAAGTCCGACGCCTTATCCATTAGGCCACACGGTCACTGACGACCAACATTTACATGTATACGACTCGTCTCGAAACGCTCACACCCCTGAGGATTTGTGTTTTCGTTCTACACAGCCGCTGCCCCTTGCTCTTTCCCACCCATTCGTTACATTCAACCTCTGACGAGACCGACCAAATATAGACTGAGAAACAAGACCACACACTTTGTGCATTCGGAATCGAAGGCAGGGCGTCCCTCGCCGCATTTGCTACGATTGCCATTTGCTACTTCTGCAGAAGCAGCGGCGGCGGCGACGACGACGACGACGACGACGACGACGAGGACGAATATCGCGAGAGGCTCTGAGATATGTGAGAAATACATCTATAAAATGTAATTCAGACTGCCTCGTCCCACCTTATGCTGTACCGCTTTGGCAAATGCTTTATCTGCGCCATTCGCCTTAATCGCATCTGAGAGTAATTCTTAAAAAAACGCATGTCGCTAATTGTTCGTCATCACAGGTACTGTATGCTATACGGCCACGACGCGCAACTGATTTCCAAAATTCATCTTTCTCGTGTTAGGATGGAACTTACGACTCCTGGTTTATTAGACCAGTGCTCCACCACTGAGCTAAAGAGGCGCGGCCTAGCGGTACTCTTGGGTACTTCGTCCTTACGGTCGTCTGCATCATCAGACTTTAGCTGACAACACTTCATATTACCGGCTAATATTTGCAGCTATGGCGACAAATTACTGCTTGGCTACACATCTGACACGTAACCGATGTGCTCTCCAAACAACAACACTTGCATTTCAGAACATGTCTTTCACACATGTCTACAAAATCACCTTCACCTTCAAATACAGTTTCCTTGCGACTGACAGAGACGTAGGCAAAGTTTAAAGTTGCTATTTCCATTAAATCTCGTTAATCAGAAAAACGGTAATTTACACCTGCAGCGGAACAAAATTCCGTTCCGCCCAGCGTCTGGCTCGAACCCACGACCCTTGGATTAAGAATCTGACGCTCTACCGACTGAGCTAGCCGGCTACCTCGGTGAATACCTGCCGGTAGCACGTCACACAGTACTCGTTTGGGTTGGGTGGTCCCATACAGAATCTCTCCATGATGCCTAATGTTTTCCTAACGTCACACTCGTCACGTACTTCACTTTTATGTCATAATCATTTCTGAGAGGTAAAGAAATTGCATGACAACATGCAGAGCTAGTGGCGTCAAAATTAACACACACACTTTATGTGACTGAAAAGCCGAACGAGTTACTTTCCGACGTTGTTTTAGATGTGCAAGTGACAGTCAGAACTCGCTGTGTCGGCACTCTGCCGACCATTTCGCTAGTTAACACCGGTCTTGTTGTGTGTTTCAAGCTCAAGAGCATCTCCAAGCAAAAAATGGTCAACAGCAACATTCAGACGGTTTCGTACTGCTCAATTGCTACATTAAAACGTTATGTTTCTTTTTCAGAACTGGAAAAATACAAGCGTGACAGCATTCGAACCTGTAATCTTCAGATCCGAAGTCCGACGCCTTATCCATTAGGCCACACGGTCACTGACGACCAACATTTACATGTATACGACTCATCTCGAAACGCTCACACCCCTGAGGATTTGTGTTTTCGTTCTACACAGCCGCTGCCCCTTGCTCTTTCCCACCCATTCGTTACATTCAACCTCTGACGAGACCGTCCAAATATAGACTGAGAAACAAGACCACACACTTTGTGCATTCGGAATCGAAGGCAGGGCGTCCCTCGCCGCATTTGCTACGATTGCCATTTGCTACTTCTGCAGAAGCAGCGGCGGCGACGACGACGACGACGACGAGGACGAATATCGCGAGAGGCTCTGAGATATGTGAGAAATACATCTATAAAATGTAATTCAGACTGCCTCGTCCCACCTTATGCTGTACCGCTTTGGCAAATGCTTTATCTGCGCCATTCGCCTTAATCGCATCTGAGAGTAATTCTTAAAAAAACGCCTGTCGCTAATTGTTCGTCATCACAGGTACTGTATGCTATACGGCCACGACGCGCAACTGATTTCCAAAATTCATCTTTCTCGTGTTAGAATGGAACTTACGACTCCTGGTTTATTAGACCAGTGCTCCACCACTGAGCTAAAGAGGCGCGGCCTAGCGGTACTCTTGGGTACTTCGTCCTTACGGTCGTCTGCATCATCAGACTTTAGCTGACAACACTTCATATTACCGGCTAATATTTGCAGCTATGGCGACAAATTACTGCTTGGCTACACATCTGACACGTAACCGATGTGCTCTCCAAACAACAACACTTGCATTTCAGAACATGTCTTTCACACATGTCTACAAAATCACCTTCACCTTCAAATACAGTTTCCTTGCGACTGACAGAGACGTAGGCAAAGTTTAAAGTTGCTATTTCCATTAAATCTCGTTAATCAGAAAAACGGTAATTTACACCTGCAGCGGAACAAAATTCCGTTCCGCCCAGCGTCTGGCTCGAACCCACGACCCTTGGATTAAGAATCTGACGCTCTACCGACTGAGCTAGCCGGCTACCTCGGTGAATACCTGCCGGTAGCACGTCACACAGTACACGTTTGGGTTGGTTGGTCCCATACAGAATCTCTCCATGATGCCTAATGTTTTCCTAACGTCACACTCATCACGTACTTCACTTTTATGTCATAATCATTTCTGAGAGGTAAAGAAATTGCATGACAACATGCAGAGCTAGTGGCGTCAAAATTAACACACACACTTTATGTGACTGAAAAGCCGAACGAGTTACTTTCCGACGTTGTTTTAGATGTGCAAGTGACAGTCAGAACTCGCTGTGTGGCACTCTGCCGACCATTTCGCTAGTTAACACCGGTCTTGTTGTGTGTTTCAAGCTCAAGAGCATCTCCAAGCAAAAAATGGTCAACAGCAACATTCAGACGGTTTCGTACTGCTCAATTGCTACATTAAAACGTTATGTTTCTTTTTCAGAACTGGAAAAAAACAAGCGTGACAGCATTCGAACCTGTAATCTTCAGATCCGAAGTCCGACGCCTTATCCATTAGGCCACACGGTCACTGACGACCAACATTTACATGTATACGACTCATCTCGAAACGCTCACACCCCTGAGGATTTGTGTTTTCGTTCTACACAGCCGCTGCCCCTTGCTCTTTCCCACCCATTCGTTACATTCAACCTCTGACGAGACCGACCAAATATAGACTGAGAAACAAGACCACACACTTTGTGCATTCGGAATCGAAGGCAGGGCGTCCCTCGCCGCATTTGCTACGATTGCCATTTGCTACTTCTGCAGAAGCAGCGGCGGCGGCGACGACGACGACGACGACGACGACGAGGACGAATATCGCGAGAGGCTCTGAGATATGTGAGAAATACATCTATAAAATGTAATTCAGACTGCCTCGTCCCACCTTATGCTGTACCGCTTTGGCAAATGCTTTATCTGCGCCATTCGCCTTAATCGCATCTGACAGTAATTCTTAAAAAAACGCATGTCGCTAATTGTTCGTCATCACAGGTACTGTATGCTATACGGCCACGACGCGCAACTGATTTCCAAAATTCATCTTTCTCGTGTTAGGATGGAACTTACGACTCCTGGTTTATTAGACCAGTGCTCCACCACTGAGCTAAAGAGGCGCGGCCTAGCGGTACTCTTGGGTACTTCGTCCTTACGGTCGTCTGCATCATCAGACTTTAGCTGACAACACTTCATATTACCGGCTAATATTTGCAGCTATGGCGACAAATTACTGCTTGGCTACACATCTGACACGTAACCGATGTGCTCTCCAAACAACAACACTTGCATTTCAGAACATGTCTTTCACACATGTCTACAAAATCACCTTCACCTTCAAATACAGTTTCCTTGCGACTGACAGAGACGTAGGCAAAGTTTAAAGTTGCTATTTCCATTAAATCTCGTTAATCAGAAAAACGGTAATTTACACCTGCAGCGGAACAAAATTCCGTTCCGCCCAGCGTCTGGCTCGAACCCACGACCCTGGGATTAAGAGTCTGACGCTCTACCGACTGAGCTAGCCGGCTACCTCGGTGAATACCTGCCGGGTAGCACGTCACACAGTACTCGTTTGGGTTGGGTGGTCCCATACAGAATCTCTCCATGATGCCTAATGTTTTCCTAACGTCACACTCGTCACGTACTTCACTTTTATGTCATAATCATTTCTGAGAGGTAAAGAAATTGCATGACAACATGCAGAGCTAGTGGCGTCAAAATTAACACACACACTTTATGTGACTGAAAAGCCGAACGAGTTACTTTCCGACGTTGTTTTAGATGTGCAAGTGATAGTCAGAACTCGCTGTGTCGGCACTCTGCCGACCATTTCGCTAGTTAACACCGGTCTTGTTGTGTGTGTTTCAAGCTCAAGAGCATCTCCAAGCAAAAAATGGTCAACAGCAACATTCAGACGGTTTCGTACTGCTCAATTGCTACATTAAAACGTAATGTTTCTTTTTCAGAACTGGAAAAATACAAGCGTGACAGCATTCGAACCTGTAATCATCAGATCCGAAGTCCGACGCCTTATCCATTAGGCCACACGGTCACTGACGACCATCATTTACATGTATACGACTCATCTCGAAACGCTCACACCCCTGAGGATTTGTGTTTTCGTTCTACACAGCCGCTGCCCCTTGCTCTTTCCCACCCATTCGTTACATTCAACCTCTGACGAGACCGACCAAATATAGACTGAGAAACAAGACCACACACTTTGTGCATTCGGAATCGAAGGCAGGGCGTCCCTCGCCGCATTTGCTACGATTGCCATTTGCTACTTCTGCAGAAGCGGCGGCGGCGGCATCGGCGACGACGACGAATATCGCGAGAGGCTCTGAGATATGTGAGAAATACATCTATAAAATGTAATTCAGACTGCCTCGTCCCACCTTATGCTGTACCGCTTTGGCAAATCCTTTATCTGCGACATTCGCCTTAATCGCATCTGAGAGTAATTCTTAAAAAAACGCATGTCGCTAATTGTTCGTCATCACAGGTACTGTATGCTATACGGCTACGACGCGCAACTGATTTCCCAAATTCATCTTTCTCGTGTTAGGATGGAACTTACGACTCCTGGTTTATTAGACCAGTGCTCCACCACTGAGCTAAAGAGGCGCGGCCTAGCGGTACTCTTGGGTACTTCGTCTTTACGGTCGTCTGCATCATCAGACTTTAGCTGACAACACTTCATATTACCGGCTAATATTTGCAGCTATGGCGACAAATTACTGCTTGGCTACACATCTGACACGTAACCGATGTGCTCTCCAAACAACAACACTTGCATTTCAGAACATGTCTTTCACACATGTCTACAAAATCACCTTCACCTTCAAATACAGTTTCCTTGCGACTGACAGAGACGTAGGCAAAGTTTAAAGTTGCTATTTCCATTAAATCTCGTTAATCAGAAAAACGGTAATTTACACCTGCAGCGGAACAAAATTCCGTTCCGCCCAGCGTCTGGCTCGAACCCACGACCCTGGGATTAAGAGTCTGACGCTCTACCGACTGAGCTAGCCGGCTACCTCGGTGAATACCTGCCGGGTAGCACGTCACACAGTACTCGTTTGGGTTGGGTGGTCCCATACAGAATCTCTCCATGATGCCTGATGTTTTCCTAACGTCACACTCGTCACGTACTTCACTTTTATGTCATAATCATTTCTGAGAGGTAAAGAAATTGCATGACAACATGCAGAGCTAGTGGCGTCAAAATTAACACACACACTTTATGTGACTGAAAAGCCGAACGAGTTACTTTCCGACGTTGTTTTAGATGTGCAAGTGATAGTCAGAACTCGCTGTGTCGGCACTCTGCCGACCATTTCGCTAGTTAACACCGGTCTTGTTGTGTGTGTTTCAAGCTCAAGAGCATCTCCAAGCAAAAAATGGTCCACAGCAACATTCAGACGGTTTCGTACTGCTCAATTGCTACATTAAAACGTTATGTTTCTTTTTCAGAACTGGAAAAATACAAGCGTGACAGCATTCGAACCTGTAATCTTCAGATCCGAAATCCGACGCCTTATCCATTAGGCCACACGGTCACTGACGACCAACATTTACATGTATACGACTCATCTCGAAACGCTCACACCCCTGAGGATTTGTGTTTTCGTTCTACACAGCCGCTGCCCCTTGCTCTTTCCCACCCATTCGTTACATTCAACCTCTGACGAGACCGACCAAATATCGACTGAGAAACAAGACCACACACTTTGTGCATTCGGAATCGAAGGCAGGGCGTCCCTCGCCGCATTTGCTACGATTGCCATTTGCTACTTCTGCAGAAGCGGCGGCGGCGGCGGCGGCGGCGGCGGCGGCGGCAGCGGCGGCGGCGGCGGCGACGACGACGAATATCGCGAGAGGCTCTGAGATATGTGAGAAATACATCTATAAAATGTAATTCAGACTGCCTCGTCCCACCTTATGCTGTACCGTTTTGGCAAATGCTTTATCTGCGCCATTCGCCTTAATCACATTTGAGATTAATTCTTAAACAAACGCCTGTCGCTAATTGTTCGTCATCACAGATACTGTTTGCTATACGGCCACGACGCGCAACTGATTTCCAAAATTCATCTTTCTCGTGTTAGGATGGAACTTACGACTCCTGGTTTATTAGACCAGTGCTCTACCACTGAGCTAAAGAGGCGCGGCCTAGCGGTACTCTTGGGTACTTCGGCCTTACGGTCGTCTGCATCATCAGACTTTAGCTGACAACACTTCATATTACCGGCTAATATTTGCAGCTATGGCGACAAATTACTGCTTGGCTACACATCTGACACGTAACCGATGTGCTCTCCAAACAACAACACTTGCATTTCAGAACATGTCTTTCACACATGTCTACAAAATCACCTTCACCTTCAAATACAGTTTCCTTGCGACTGACAGAGACGTAGGCAAAGTTTAAAGTTGCTATTTCCATTAAATCTCGTTAATCAGAAAAACGGTAATTTACACCTGCAGCGGAACAAAATTCCGTTCCGCCCAGCGTCTGGCTCGAACCCACGACCCTGAGATTAGGAGTCTGACGCTCTACCGACTGAGCTAGCCGGCTACCTCGGTGAATACCTGCCGGGTAGCACGTCACACAGTACACGTTTGGGTTGGGTGGTCCCATACAGAATCTCTCCATGATGCCTAATGTTTTCCTAACGTCACACTCGTCACGTACTTCACTTTTATGTCATAATCATTTCTGAGTGGTAAAGAAATTGCATGACAACATGCAGAGCTAGTGGCGTCAAAATTAACACACACACTTTATGTGACTGAAAAGCCGAACGAGTTACTTTCCGACGTTGTTTTAGATGTGCAAGTGATAGTCAGAACTCGCTGTGTCGGCACTCTGCCGACCATTTCGCTAGTTAACACCGGTCTTGTTGTGTGTGTTTCAAGCTCAAGAGCATCTCCAAGCAAAAAATGGTCAACAGCAACATTCAGACGGTTTCGTACTGCTCAATTGCTACATTAAAACGTTATGTTTCTTTTTCAGAACTGGAAAAATACAAGCGTGACAGCATTCGAACCTTATCTTCAGATCCGAAATCCGACGCCTTATCCATTAGGCCACACGGTCACTGACGACCAACATTTACATGTATACGACTCATCTCGAAACGCTCACACCCCTGAGGATTTGTGTTTTCGTTCTACACAGCCGCTGCCCCTTGCTCTTTCCCACCCATTCGTTACATTCTACCTCTGACGAGACCGACCAAATATCGACTGAGAAACAAGACCACACACTTTGTGCATTCGGAATCGAAGGCAGGGCGTCCCTCGCCGCATTTGCTACGATTGCCATTTGCTACTTCTGCAGAAGCGGCGGCGGCGGCGGCGGCGGCGACGACGACGAATATCGCGAGAGGCTCTGAGATATGTGAGAAATACATCTATAAAATGTAATTCAGACTGCCTCGTCCCACCTTATGCTGTACCGCTTTGGCAAATGCTTTATCTGCGCCATTCGCCTTAATCGCATCTGAGAGTAATTCTTAAAAAAACGCATGTCGCTAATTGTTCGTCATCACAGGTACTGTATGCTATACGGCCACGACGCGCAACTGATTTCCAAAATTCATCTTTCTCGTGTTAGGATGGAACTTACGACTCCTGGTTTATTAGACCAGTGCTCCACCACTGAGCTAAAGAGGCGCGGCCTGGCGGTACTCTTGGGTACTTCGTCCTTACGGTCGTCTGCATCATCAGACTTTAGCTGACAACACTTCATATTACCGGCTAATATTTGCAGCTATGGCGACAAATTACTGCTTGGCTACACATCTGACACGTAACCGATGTGCTCTCCAAACAACAACACTTGCATTTCAGAACATGTCTTTCACACATGTCTACAAAATCACCTTCACCTTCAAATACAGTTTCCTTGCGACTGACAGAGACGTAGGCAAAGTTTAAAGTTGCTATTTCCATTAAATCTCGTTAATCAGAAAAACGGTAATTTACACCTGCAGCGGAACAAAATTCCGTTCCGCCCAGCGTCTGGCTCGAACCCACGACCCTGGGATTAAGAGTCTGACGCTCTACCGACTGAGCTAGCCGGCTACCTCGGTGAATACCTGCCGGGTAGCACGTCACACAGTACTCGTTTGGGTTGGGTGGTCCCATACAGAATCTCTCCATGATGCCTAATGTTTTCCTAACGTCACACTCGTCACGTACTTCACTTTTATGTCATAATCATTTCTGAGAGGTAAAGAAATTGCATGACAACATGCAGAGCTAGTGGCGTCAAAATTAACACACACACTTTATGTGACTGAAAAGCCGAACGAGTTACTTTCCGACGTTGTTTTAGATGTGCAAGTGATAGTCAGAACTCGCTGTGTCGGCACTCTGCCGACCATTTCGCTAGTTAACACCGGTCTTGTTGTGTGTGTTTCAAGCTCAAGAGCATCTCCAAGCAAAAAATGGTCAACAGCAACATTCAGACGGTTTCGTACTGCTAAATTGCTACATTAAAACGTTATGTTTCTTTTTCAGAACTGGAAAAATACAAGCGTGACAGCATTCGAACCTGTAATCTTAAGATCCGAAATCCGACGCCTTATCCATTAGGCCACACGGTCACTGACGACCAACATTTACATGTATACGACTCATCTCGAAACGCTCACACCCCTGAGGATTTGTGTTTTCGTTCTACACAGCCGCTGCCCCTTGCTCTTTCCCACCCACTCGTTACATTCTACCTCTGACGAGACCGACAAAATATCGACTGAGAAACAAGACCACACACTTTGTGCATTCGGAATCGAAGGCAGGGCGTCCCTCGCCGCATTTGCTACGATTGCCATTTGCTACTTCTGCAGAAGCAGCGGCGGCGGCGGCGGCGGCGGCGGCGACGACGACGACGACGACGACCGCGAGAGGCTCTGTGATATGTGAGAAATACATCTATAAAATGTAATTCAGACTGCCTCGTCCCACCTTATGCTGTACCGCTTTGGCAAATGCTTTATCTGCGCCATTCGCCTTAATCGCATCTGAGAGTAATTCTTAAAAAAACGCCTGTCGCTAATTGTTCGTCATTACAGGTACTGTATGCTATACGGCCACGACGCGCAACTGATTTCCAAAATTCATCTTTCTCGTGTTAGGATGGAACTTACGACTCCTGGTTTATTAGACCAGTGCTCCACCACTGAGCTAAAGAGGCGCGGCCTAGCGGTACTCTTGGGTACTTCGTCCATACGGTCGTCTGCATCATCAGACTTTAGCTGACAACACTTCATATTACCGGCTAATATTTGCAGCTATGGCGACAAATTACTGCTTGGCTACACATCTGACACGTAACCGATGTGCTCTCCAAACAACAACACTTGCATTTCAGAACATGTCTTTCACACATGTCTACAAAATCACCTTCACCTTCAAATACAGTTTCCTTGCGACTGACAGAGACGTAGGCAAAGTTTAAAGTTGCTATTTCTATTAAATCTCGTTAATCAGAAAAACGGTAATTTACACCTGCAGCGGAACAAAATTCCGTTCCGCCCAGCGTCTGGCTCGAACCCACGACCCTGGGATTAAGAGTCTGACGCTCTACCGACTGAGCTAGCCGGCTACCTCAGTGAATACATGCCGGGTAGCACGTCATATAGTACTCTTTTGGGTTGGGTGGTCCCATATAGAATCTCTCCATGATGCCTAATGTTTTCCTAACGTCACACTCGTCACGTACTTCACTTTTATGTCATAATCATTTCTGAGAGGTAAAGAAATTGCATGACAACATGCAGAGCTAGTGGCGTCAAAATTAACACACATACTTTATGTGACTGAAAAGCCGAACGAGTTACTTTCCGACGTTGTTTTAGATGTGCAAGTGATAGTCAGAACTCGCTGTGTCGGCACTCTGCCGACCATTTCGCTAGTTAACACCGGTCTTGTTGTGTGTGTTTCAAGCTCAAGAGCATCTCCAAGCAAAAAATGGTCAACAGCAACATTCAGACGGTTTCGTACTGCTCAACTGCTACATTAAAACGTTATGTTTCTTTTTCAGAACTGGAAAAATACAAGCGTGACAGCATTCGAACCTGTAATCTTCAGATCCGAAGTCCGACGCCTTATCCATTAGGCCACACAGTCACTGACGACCAACATTTACATGTATACGACTCGTCTCGAAACGCTCACACCCCTGAGGATTTGTGTTTTCGTTCTACACAGCCGCTGCCCCTTGCTCTTTCCCACCCATTCGTTACATTCAACCTCTGACGAGACCGACCAAATATAGACTGAGAAACAAGACCACACACTTTGTGCATTCGGAATCGAAGGCAGGGCGTCCCTCGCCGCATTTGCTACGATTGCCATTTGCTACTTCTGCAGAAGCGGCGGCGGCGGCGGCGGCGACGACGACGACGACGACGACGACGACGAATATCGCGAGAGGCTCTGTGATATGTGAGAAATACATCTATAAAATGTAATTCAGACTGCCTCGTCCCACCTTATGCTGTACCGCTTTGGCAAATGCTTTATCTGCGCCATTCGCCTTAATCACATTTGAGAGTAATTCTTAAAAAAAAACGCCTGTCGCTAATTGTTCGTCATCACAGATACTGTTTGCTATACGGCCACGACGCGCAACTGATTTCCAAAATTCATCTTTCTCGTGTTAGGATGGAACTTACGACTCCTGCTTTATTAGACCAGTGTCTACCACTGAGCTAAAGAGGCGCGGCCTAGCGGTACTCTTGGGTACTTCGTCCTTACGGTCGTCTGCATCATCAGACTTTAGCTGACAACACTTCATATTAGCGGCTAATATTTGCAGCTATGGCGACAAATTACTGCTTGGCTACACATCTGACACGTAACCGATGTGCTCTCCAAACAACAACACTTGCATTTCAGAACATGTCTTTCACACATGTCTACAAAATCACCTTCACCTTCAAATACAGTTTCCTTGCGACTGACAGAGACGTAGGCAAAGTTTAAAGTTGCTATTTCCATTAAATCTCGTTAATCAGAAAAACGGTAATTTACACCTGCAGCGGAACAAAATTCCGTTCCGCCCAGCGTCTGGCTCGAACCCACGACCCTGGGATTAAGAGTCTGACGCTCTACCGACTGAGCTAGCCGGCTACCTCGGTGAATACATGCCGGGTAGCACGTCATACAGTACTCGTTTGGGTTGGGTGGTCCCATATAGAATCTCTCCATGATGCCTAATGTTTTCCTAACGTCACACTCGTCACGTACTTCACTTTTATGTCATAATCATTTCTGAGAGGTAAAGAAATTGCATGACAACATGCAGAGCTAGTGGCGTCAAAATTAACACACATACTTTATGTGACTGAAAAGTCGAACGAGTTACTTTCCGACGTTGTTTTAGATGTGCAAGTGATAGTCAGAACTCGCTGTGTCGGCACTCTGCCGACCATTTCGCTAGTTAACACCGGTCTTGTTGTGTGTGTTTCAAGCTCAAGAGCATCTCCAAGCAAAAAATGGTCAACAGCAACATTCAGACGGTTTCGTACTGCTCAATTGCTACATTAAAACGTTATGTTTCTTTTTCAGAACTGGAAAAATACAAGCGTGACAGCATTCGAACCTGTAATCTTCAGATCCGAAGTCCGACGCCTTATCCATTAGGCCACACGGTCACTGACGACCAACATTTACATGTATACGACTCGTCTCGAAACGCTCACACCCCTGAGGATTTGTGTTTTCATTCTACACAGCCGCTGCCCCTTGCTCTTTCCCACCCATTCGTTACATTCAACCTCTGACGAGACCGACCAAATATAGACTGAGAAACAAGACCACACACTTTGTGCATTCGGAATCGAAGGCAGGGCGTCCCTCGCCGCATTTGCTACGATTGCCATTTGCTACTTCTGCAGAAGCGGCGGCGGCGGCGGCGGCGACGACGACGACGACGACGACGAATATCGCGAGAGGCTCTGTGATATGTGAGAAATACATCTATAAAATGTAATTCAGACTGCCTCGTCCCACCTTATGCTGTACCGCTTTGGCAAATGCTTTATCTGCGCCATTCGCCTTAATCACATTTGAGAGTAATTCTTAAAAAAAACGCCTGTCGCTAATTGTTCGTCATCACAGATACTGTTTGCTATACGGCCACGACGCGCAACTGATTTCCAAAATTCATCTTTCTCGTGTTAGGATGGAACTTACGACTCCTGGTTTATTAGACCAGTGCTCTACCACTGAGCTAAAGAGGCGCGGCCTAGCGGTACTCTTGGGTACTTCGTCCTTACGGTCGTCTGCATCATCAGACTTTAGCTGACAACACTTCATATTACCGGCTAATATTTGCAGCTATGGCGACAAATTACTGCTTGGCTACACATCTGACACGTAACCGATGTGCTCTCCAAACAACAACACTTGCATTTCAGAACATGTCTTTCACACATGTCTACAAAATCACCTTCACCTTCAAATACAGTTTCCTTGCGACTGACAGAGACGTAGGCAAAGTTTAAAGTTGCTATTTCCATTAAATCTCGTTAATCAGAAAAACGGTAATTTACACCTGCAGCGGAACAAAATTCCGTTCCGCCCAGCGTCTGGCTCGAACCCACGACCCTGGGATTAAGAGTCTGACGCTCTACCGGCTGAGCTAGCCGGCTACCTCGGTGAATACATGCCGGGTAGCACGTCATACAGTACTCGTTTGGGTTGGGTGGTACCATATAGAATCTCTCCATGATGCCTAATGTTTTCCTAACGTCACACTCGTCACGTACTTCACTTTTATGTCATAATCATTTCTGAGAGGTAAAGAAATTGCATGACAACATGCAGAGCTAGTGGCGTCAAAATTAACACACATACTTTATGTGACTGAAAAGCCGAACGAGTTACTTTCCGACGTTGTTTTAGATGTGCAAGTGATAGTCAGAACTCGCTGTGTCGGCACTCTGCCGACCATTTCGCTAGTTAACACCGGTCTTGTTGTGTGTGTTTCAAGCTCAAGAGCATCTCCAAGCAAAAAATGGTCAACAGTAACATTCAGACGGTTTCGTACTGCTCAATTGCTACATTAAAACGTTATGTTTCTTTTTCAGAACTGGAAAAATACAAGCGTGACAGCAGTCGAACCTGAAATCTTCAGATCCGAAGTCCGACGCCTTATCCATTAGGCCACACGGTCACTGACGACCAACATTTACATGTATACGACTCATCTCGAAACGCTCACACCCCTGAGGATTTGTGTTTTCGTTCTACACAGCCGCTGCCCCTTGCTCTTTCCCACCCATTCGTTACATTCAACCTCTGACGAGACCGACCAAATATAGACTGAGAAACAAGACCACACACTTTGTGCATTCGGAATCGAAGGCAGGGCGTCCCTCGCCGCATTTGCTACGATTGCCATTTGCTACTTCTGCAGAAGCGGCGGCGGCGGCGGCGGCGGCGGCGGCGGCAGCGGCGGCGGCGGCGGCGACGACGACGAATATCGCGAGAGGCTCTGAGATATGTGAGAAATACATCTATAAAATGTAATTCAGACTGCCTCGTCCCACCTTATGCTGTACCGCTTTGGCAAATGCTTTATCTGCGCCATTCGCCTTAATCACATTTGAGATTAATTCTTAAACAAACGCCTGTCGCTAATTGTTCGTCATCACAGATACTGTTTGCTATACGGCCACGACGCGCAACTGATTTCCAAAATTCATCTTTCTCGTGTTAGGATGGAACTTACGACTCCTGGTTTATTAGACCAGTGCTCTACCACTGAGCTAAAGAGGCGCGGCCTAGCGGTACTCTTGGGTACTTCGTCCTTACGGTCGTCTGCATCATCAGACTTTAGCTGACAACACTTCATATTACCGGCTAATATTTGCAGCTATGGCGACAAATTACTGCTTGGCTACATATCTGACACGTAACCGATGTGCTCTCCAAACAACAACACTTGCATTTCAGAACATGTCTTTCACACATGTCTACAAAATCACCTTCACCTTCAAATACAGTTTCCTTGCGACTGACAGAGACGTAGGCAAAGTTTAAAGTTGCTATTTCCATTAAATCTCGTTAATCAGAAAAACGGTAATTTACACCTGCAGCGGAACAAAATTCCATTCCGCTCAGCGTCTGGCTCGAAACCACGACCCTGGGATTAAGAGTCTGACGCTCTACCGACTGAGCTAGCCGGCTACCTCGGTGAATACCTGCCGGGTAGCACGTCATACAGTACTCGTTTGGGTTGGGTGGTCCCATACAGAATCTCTTCATGATGCCTAATGTTTTCCTAACGTCACACTCGTCACGTACTTCACTTTTATGTCATAATCATTTCTGAGAGGTAAAGAAATTGCATGACAACATGCAGAGCTAGTGGCGGCAAAATTAACACACACACTTTATGTGACTGAAAAGCCGAACGAGTTACTTTCCGACGTTGTGTTAGATGTGCAAGTGATAGTCAGAACTCGCTGTGTCGGCACTCTGCCGACCATTTCGCTAGTTAACACCGGTCTTGTTGTGTGTTTCAAGCTCAAGAGCATCTCCAAGCAAAAAATGGTCAACAGCAACATTCAGACGGTTTCGTACTGCTCAATTGCTACATTAAAACGTTATGTTTCTTTTTCAGAACTGGAAAAATACAAGCGTGACAGCATTCGAACCTGTAATCTTCAGATCCGAAGTCCGACGCCTTATCCATTAGGCCACACGGTCACTGACGACCAACATTTACATGTATACGACTCGTCTCGGAACGCTCACACCCCTGAGGATTTGTGTTTTCGTTCTACACAGCCGCTGCCCCTTGCTCTTTCCCACCCATTCGTTACATTCAACCTCTGACGAGACCGACCAAATATAGACTGAGAAACAAGACCACACACTTTGTGCATTCGGAATCGAAGGCAGGGCGTCCCTCGCCGCATTTGCTACGATTGCCATTTGCTACTTCTGCAGAAGCGGCGACGGCGGCGGCGACGACGACGACGACGACGACGACGACGACGAATATCGCGAGAGGCTCTGTGATATGTGAGAAATACATCTATAAAATGTAATTCAGACTGCCTCGTCCCACCTTATGCTGTACCGCTTTGGCAAATGCTTTATCTGCGCCATTCGCCTTAATCACATTTGAGAGTAATTCTTAAAAAAAACGCCTGTCGCTAATTGTTCGTCATCACAGATACTGTTTGCTACACGGCCACGACGCGCAACTGATTTCCAAAATTCATCTTTCTCGTGTTAGGATGGAACTTACGACTCCTGGTTTATTAGACCAGTGCTCTACCACTGAGCTAAAGAGGCGCGGCCTAGCGGTACTCTTGGGTACTTCGTCCTTACGGTCGTCTGCATCATCAGACTTTAGCTGACAACACTTCATATTAGCGGCTAATATTTGCAGCTATGGCGACAAACTACTGCTTGGCTACACATCTGACACGTAACCGATGTGCTCTCCAAACAACAACACTTGCATTTCAGAACATGTCTTTCACACATGTCTACAAAATCACCTTCACCTTCAAATACAGTTTCCTTGCGACTGACAGAGACGTAGGCAAAGTTTAAAGTTGCTATTTCCATTAAATCTCGTTAATCAGAAAAACGGTAATTTACACCTGCAGCAGAACAAAATTCCGTTCCGCCCAGCGTCTGGCTCGAACCCACGACCCTGGGATTAAGAGTCTGACGCTCTACCGACTGAGCTAGCCGGCTACCTCGGTGAATACATGCCGGGTAGCACGTCATACAGTACTCGTTTGGGTTGGGTGGTCCCATATAGAATCTCTCCATGATGCCTAATGTTTTCCTAACGTCACACTCGTCACGTACTTCACTTTTATGTCATAATCATTTCTGAGAGGTAAAGAAATTGCATGACAACATGCAGAGCTAGTGGCGTCAAAATTAACACACATACTTTATGTGACTGAAAAGCCGAACGAGTTACTTTCCGACGTTGTTTTAGATGTGCAAGTGATAGTCAGAACTCGCTGTGTCGGCACTCTGCCGACCATTTCGCTAGTTAACACCGGTCTTGTTGTGTGTGTTTCAAGCTCAAGAGCATCTCCAAGCAAAAAATGGTCAACAGCAACATTCAGACGGTTTCGTACTGCTCAATTGCTACATTAAAACGGTATGTTTCTTTTTCAGAACTGGAAAAATACAAGCGTGACAGCATTCGAACCTGAAATCTTCAGATCCGAAGTCCGACGCCTTATCCATTAGGCCACACAGTCACTGACGACCAACATTTACATGTATACGACTCATCTCGAAACGCTCACACCCCTGAGGATTTGTGTTTTCGTTCTACACAGCCGCTGCCCCTTGCTCTTTCCCACCCATTCGTTACATTCAACCTCTGACGAGACCGACCAAATATAGACTGAGAAACAAGACCACACACTTTGTGCATTTGGAATCGAAGGCAGGGCGTCCCTCGCCGCATTTGCTACGATTGCCATTTGCTACTTCTGCAGAAGCGGCGGCGGCGGCGGCGGCGGCGGCGGCGGCAGCGGCGGCGGCGGCGGCGACGACGACGAATATCGCGAGAGGCTCTGAGATATGTGAGAAATACATCTATAAAACGTAATTCAGACTGCCTCGTCCCACCTTATGCTGTACCGCTTTGGCAAATGCTTTATCTGCGCCATTCGCCTTAATCACATTTGAGATTAATTCTTAAACAAACGCCTGTCGCTAATTGTTCGTCATCACAGATACTGTTTGCTATACGGCCACGACGCGCAACTGATTTCCAAAATTCATCTTTCTCGTGTTAGGATGGAACTTACGACTCCTGGTTTATTAGACCAGTGCTCCACCACTGAGCTAAAGAGGCGCGGCCTAGCGGTACTCTTGGGTACTTCGTCCTTACGGTCGTCTGCATCATCAGACTTTAGCTGACAACACTTCATATTACCGGCTAATATTTGCAGCTATGGCGACAAATTACTGCTTGGCTACACATCTGACACGTAACCGATGTGCTCTCCAAACAACAACACTTGCATTTCAGAACATGTCTTTCACACATGTCTACAAAATCACCTTCACCTTCAAATACAGTTTCCTTGCGACTGACAGAGACGTAGGCAAAGTTTAAAGTTGCTATTTCCATTAAATCTCGTTAATCAGAAAAACGGTAATTTACACCTGCAGCGGAACAAAATTCCGTTCCGCCCAGCGTCTGGCTCGAACCCACGACCCTGGGATTAAGAGTCTGACGCTCTACCGACTGAGCTAGCCGGCTACCTCGGTGAATACATGCCGGGTAGCACGTCATACAGTACTCGTTTGGGTTGGGTGGTCCCATATAGAATCTCTCCATGATGCCTAATGTTTTCCTAACGTCACACTCGTCACGTACTTCACTTTTATGTCATAATCATTTCTGAGAGGTAAAGAAATTGCATGACAACATGCAGAGCTAGTGGCGTCAAAATTAACACACATACTTTATGTGACTGAAAAGTCGAACGAGTTACTTTCCGACGTTGTTTTAGATGTGCAAGTGATAGTCAGAACTCGCTGTGTCGGCACTCTGCCGACCATTTCGCTAGTTAACACCGGTCTTGTTGTGTGTGTTTCAAGCTCAAGAGCATCTCCAAGCAAAAAATGGTCAACAGCAACATTCAGACGGTTTCGTACTGCTCAATTGCTACATTAAAACGTTATGTTTCTTTTTCAGAACTGGAAAAATACAAGCGTGACAGCATTCGAACCTGTAATCTTCAGATCCGAAGTCCGACGCCTTATCCATTAGGCCACACGGTCACTGACGACCAACATTTACATGTATACGACTCGTCTCGAAACGCTCACACCCCTGAGGATTTGTGTTTTCATTCTACACAGCCGCTGCCCCTTGCTCTTTCCCACCCATTCGTTACATTCAACCTCTGACGAGACCGACCAAATATAGACTGAGAAACAAGACCACACACTTTGTGCATTCGGAATCGAAGGCAGGGCGTCCCTCGCCGCATTTGCTACGATTGCCATTTGCTACTTCTGCAGAAGCGGCGGCGACGACGACGACGACGACGACGACGACGACGACGACGAATATCGCGAGAGGCTCTGTGATATGTGAGAAATACATCTATAAAATGTAATTCAGACTGCCTCGTCCCACCTTATGCTGTACCGCTTTGGCAAATGCTTTATCTGCGCCATTCGCCTTAATCACATTTGAGAGTAATTCTTAAAAAAAACGCCTGTCGCTAATTGTTCGTCATCACAGATACTGTTTGCTATACGGCCACGACGCGCAACTGATTTCCAAAATTCATCCTTCTCGTGTTAGGATGGAACTTACGACTCCTGGTTTATTAGACCAGTGCTCTACCACTGAGCTAAAGAGGCGCGGCCTAGCGGTACTCTTGGGTACTTCGTCCTTACGGTCGTCTGCATCATCAGACTTTAGCTGACAACACTTCATATTAGCGGCTAATATTTGCAGCTATGGCGACAAATTACTGCTTGGCTACACATCTGACACGTAACCGATGTGCTCTCCAAACAACAACACTTGCATTTCAGAACATGTCTTTCACACATGTCTACAAAATCACCTTCACCTTCAAATACAGTTTCCTTGCGACTGACAGAGACGTAGGCAAAGTTTAAAGTTGCTATTTCCATTAAATCTCGTTAATCAGAAAAACGGTAATTTACACCTGCAGCGGAACAAAATTCCGTTCCGCCCAGCGTCTGGCTCGAACCCACGACCCTGGGATTAAGAGTCTGACGCTCTACCGACTGAGCTAGCCGGCTACCTCGGTGAATACATGCCGGGTAGCACGTCATACAGTACTCGTTTGGGTTGGGTGGTCCCATATAGAATCTCTCCATGATGCCTAATGTTTTCCTAACGTCACACTCGTCACGTACTTCACTTTTATGTCATAATCATTTCTGAGAGGTAAAGAAATTGCATGACAACATGCAGAGCTAGTGGCGTCAAAATTAACACACATACTTTATGTGACTGAAAAGCCGAACGAGTTACTTTCCGACGTTGTTTTAGATGTGCAAGTGATAGTCAGAACTCGCTGTGTCGGCACTCTGCCGACCATTTCGCTAGTTAACACCGGTCTTGTTGTGTGTGTTTCAAGCTCAAGAGCATCTCCAAGCAAAAAATGGTCAACAGCAACATTCAGACGGTTTCGTACTGCTCAATTGCTACATTAAAACGTTATGTTTCTTTTTCAGAACTGGAAAAATACAAGTGTGACAGCATTCGAACCTGAAATCTTCAGATCCGAAGTCCGACGCCTTATCCATTAGGCCACACGGTCACTGACGACCAACATTTACATGTATACGACTCATCTCGAAACGCTCACACCCCTGAGGATTTGTGTTTTCGTTCTACACAGCCGCTGCCCCTTGCTCTTTCCCACCCATTCGTTACATTCAACCTCTGACGAGACCGACCAAATATAGACTGAGAAACAAGACCACACACTTTGTGCATTCGGAATCGAAGGCAGGGCGTCCCTCGCCGCATTTGCTACGATTGCCATTTGCTACTTCTGCAGAAGCGGCGGCGGCGGCGGCGGCGGCGGCGGCGGCGGAGGCAGCGGCGGCGACGACGACGAATATCGCGAGAGGCTCTGAGATATGTGAGAAATACATCTATAAAATGTAATTCAGACTGCCTCGTCCCACCTTATGCTGTACCGCTTTGGCAAATGCTTTATCTGCGCCATTCGCCTTAATCACATTTGAGAGTAATTCTTAAAAAAAAACGCCTGTCGCTAATTGTTCGTCATCACAGATACTGTTTGCTATACGGCCACGACGCGCAACTGATTTCCAAAATTCATCTTTCTCGTGTTAGGATGGAACTTACGACTCCTGGTTTATTAGACCAGTGCTCAACCACTGAGCTAAAGAGGCGCGGCCTAGCGGTACTCTTGGGTACTTCGTCCTTACGGTCGTCTGCATCATCAGACTTTAGCTGACAACACTTCATATTAGCGGCTAATATTTGCAGCTATGGCGACAAATTACTGCTTGGCTACACATCTGACACGTAAGCGATGTGCTCTCCAAACAACAACACTTGCATTTCAGAACATGTCTTTCACACATGTCTACAAAATCACCTTCACCTTCAAATACAGTTTCCTTGCGACTGACAGAGACGTAGGCAAAGTTTAAAGTTGCTATTTCCATTAAATCTCGTTAATCAGAAAAACGGTAATTTACACCTGCAGCGGAACAAAATTCCGTTCCGCCCAGCGTCTGGCTCGAACCCACGACCCTGGGATTAAGAGTCTGACGCTCTACCGACTGAGCTAGCCGGCTACCTCGGTGAATACATGCCGGGTAGCACGTCATACAGTACTCGTTTGGGTTGGGTGGTCCCATATAGAATCTCTCCATGATGCCTAATGTTTTCCTAACGTCACACTCGTCACGTACTTCACTTTTATGTCATAATCATTTCTGAGAGGTAAAGAAATTGCATGACAACATGCAGAGCTAGTGGCGTCAAAATTAACACACATACTTTATGTGACTGAAAAGCCGAACGAGTAACTTTCCGACGTTGTTTTAGATGTGCAAGTGATAGTCAGAACTCGCTGTGTCGGCACTCTGCCGACCATTTCGCTAGTTAACACCGGTCTTGTTGTGTGTGTTTCAAGCTCAAGAGCATCTCCAAGCAAAAAATGGTCAACAGCAACATTCAGACGGTTTCGTACTGCTCAATTGCTACATTAAAACGTTATGTTTCTTTTTCAGAACTGGAAAAATACAAGCGTGACAGCATTCGAACCTGAAATCTTCAGATCCGAAGTCCGACGCCTTATCCATTAGGCCACACGGTCACTGACGACCAACATTTACATGTATACGACTCATTTCGAAACGCTCACACCCCTGAGGATTTGTGTTTTCGTTCTACACAGCCGCTGCCCCTTGCTCTTTCCCACCCATTCGTTACATTCAACCTCTGACGAGATCGACCAAATATAGACTGAGAAACAAGACCACACACTTTGTGCATTCGGAATCGAAGGCAGGGCGTCCCTCGCCGCATTTGCTACGATTGCCATTTGCTACTTCTGCAGAAGCGGCGGCGGCGGCGGCGGCGACGACGACGAATATCGCGAGAGGCTCTGAGATATGTGAGAAATACATCTATAAAATGTAATTCAGACTGCCTCGTCCCACCTTATGCTGTACCGCTTTGGCAAATGCTTTATCTGCGCCATTCGCCTTAATCACATTTGAGATTAATTCTTAAACAAACGCCTGTCGCTAATTGTTCGTCATCACAGGTACTGTTTGCTCTACGGGCACGACGCGCAACTGATTTCCAAAATTCATCTTTCTCGTGTTAGGATGGAACTTACGACTCCTGGTTTATTAGACCAGTGCTCCACCACTGAGCTAAAGAGGCGCGGCCTAGCGGTACTCTTGGGTACTTCGTCCTTACGGTCGTCTGCATCATCAGACTTTAGCTGACAACACTTCATATTACCGGCTAATATTTGCAGCTATGGCGACAAATTACTGCTTGGCTACACATCTGACACGTAACCGATGTGCTCTCCAAACAACAACACTTGCATTTCAGAACATGTCTTTCACACATGTCTACAAAATCACCTTCACCTTCAAATACAGTTTCCTTGCGACTGACAGAGACGTAGGCAAAGTTTAAAGTTGCTATTTCCATTAAATCTCGTTAATCAGAAAAACGGTAATTTACACCTGCAGCGGAACAAAATTCCATTCCTCCCAGCGTCTGGCTCGAACCCACGACCCTGGGATTAAGAGTCCGACGCTCTACCGACTGAGCAAGCCGGCTACCTCGGTGAATACCTGCCGGTTAGCACGTCACACAGTACTCGTTTGGGTTGGGTGGTCCCATACAGAATCTCTCCATGATGCCTAATGTTTTCCTAACGTCACACTCGTCACGGACTTCACTTTTATGTCATAATCATTTCTGAGAGGTAAAGAAATTGCATGACAACATGCAGAGCTAGTGGCGTCAAAATTAACACACACACTTTATGTGACTGAAAAGCCGAACGAGTTACTTTCCGACGTTGTTTTAGATGTGCAAGTGATAGTCAGAACTCGCTGTGTCGGCACTCTGCCGACCATTTCGCTAGTTAACACCGGTCTTGTTGTGTGTGTTTCAAGCTCAAGAGCATCTCCAAGCAAAAAATGGTCAACAGCAACATTCAGACGGTTTCGTACTGCTCAATTGCTACATTAAAACGTTATGTTTCTTTTTCAGAACTGGAAAAATGCAAGCGTGACAGCATCCGAAACTGTAATCTTCAGATCCGAAGTCCGACGCCTTATCCATTAGGCCACACGGTCACTGACGACCAACATTTACATGTATACGACTCGTCTCGAAACGCTCACACCCCTGAGGATTTGTGTTTTCATTCTACACAGCCGCTGCCCCTTGCTCTTTCCCACCCATTCGTTACATTCAACCTCTGACGAGACCGACCAAATATAGACTGAGAAACAAGACCACACACTTTGTGCATTCGGAATCGAAGGCAGGGCGTCCCTCGCCGCATTTGCTACGATTGCCATTTGCTACTTCTGCAGAAGCAGCGGCGGCGGCGACGACGACGACGAGGACGAATATCGCAAGAGGCTCTGAGATATGTGAGAAATACATCTATAAAATGTAATTCAGACTGCCTCGTCCCACCTTATGCTGTACCGCTTTGGCAAATGCTTTATCTGCGCCATTCGCCTTAATCGCATCTGAGAGTAATTCTTAAAAAAACGCATGTCGCTAATTGTTCGTCATCACAGGTACTGTATGCTATACGGCCACGACGCGCAACTGATTTCCAAAATTCATCTTTCTCGTGTTAGGATGGAACTTACGACTCCTGGTTTATTAGACCAGTGCTCCACCACTGAGCTAAAGAGGCGCGGCCTAGCGGTACTCTTGGGTACTTCGTCCTTACGGTCGTCTGCATCATCAGACTTTAGCTGACAACACTTCATATTACCGGCTAATATTTGCAGCTATGGCGACAAATTACTGCTTGGCTACACATCTGACACGTAACCGATGTGCTCTCCAAACAACAACACTTGCATTTCAGAACATGTCTTTCACACATGTCTACAAAATCACCTTCACCTTCAAATACAGTTTCCTTGCGACTGACAGAGACGTAGGCAAAGTTTAAAGTTGCTATTTCCATTAAATCTCGTTAATCAGAAAAACGGTAATTTACACCTGCAGCGGAACAAAATTCCGTTCCGCCCAGCGTCTGGCTCGAACCCACGACCCTGGGATTAAGAGTCTGACGCTCTACCGACTGAGCTAGCCGGCTACCTCGGTGAATACCTGCCGGGTAGCACGTCACACAGTACTCGTTTGGGTTGGGTGGTCCCATACAGAATCTCTCCATGATGCCTAATGTTTTCCTAACGTCACACTCGTCACGTACTTCACTTTTATGTCATAATCATTTCTGAGAGGTAAAGAAATTGCATGACAACATGCAGAGCTAGTGGCGTCAAAATTAACACACACACTTTATGTGACTGAAAAGCCGAACGAGTTACTTTCCGACGTTGTTTTAGATGTGCAAGTGATAGTCAGAACTCGCTGTGTCGGCACTCTGCCGACCATTTCGCTAGTTAACACCGGTCTTGTTGTGTGTGTTTCAAGCTCAAGAGCATCTCCAAGCAAAAAATGGTCAACAGCAACATTCAGACGGTTTCGTACTGCTCAATTGCTACATTAAAACGTTATGTTTCTTTTTCAGAACTGGAAAAATACAAGCGTGACAGCATTCGAACCTGTAATCTTCAGATCCGAAAGCCGACGCCTTACCCATTAGGCCACACGGTCACTGACGACCAACATTTACATGTATACGACTCATCTCGAAACGCTCACACCCCTGAGGATTTGTGTTTTCGTTCTACACAGCCGCTGCCCCTTGCTCTTTCCCACCCATTCGTTACATTCTACCTCTGACGAGACCGACCAAATACCGACTGAGAAACAAGACCACACACTTTGTGCATTCGGAATCGAAGGCAGGGCGTCCCTCGCCGCATTTGCTACGATTGCCATTTGCTACTTCTGCAGAAGCGGCGGCGGCGACGACGACGACGACGACGATGAGGACGAATATCGCGAGAGGCTCTGAGATATGTGAGAAATACATCTATAAAATGTTATTCAGACTGCCTTGTCCCACCTTATGCTGCACCGCTTTGGCAAATGCTTTATCTGCGCCATTCGCCTTAATCGCATCTGAGAGTAATTCTTAAAAAAACGCCTGTCGCTAATTGTTCGTCATCACAGGTACTGTATGCTATACGGCCACGACGCGCAACTGATTTGCAAAATTCATCTTTCTCGTGTTAGGATGGAACTTACGACTCCTGGTTTATTAGACCAGTGCTCCACCACTGAGCTAAAGAGGCGCGGCCTAGCGGTACTCTTGGGTACTTCGTCCATACGGTCGTCTGCATCATCAGACTTTAGCTGACAACACTTCATATTAGCGGCTAATATTTGCAGCTATGGCGACAAATTACTGCTTGGCAACACATCTGACACGTAACCGATGTGCTCTCCAAACAACAACACTTGCATTTCAGAACATGTCTTTCACACATGTCTACAAAATCACCTTCACCTTCAAATACAGTTTCCTTGCGACTGACAGAGACGTAGGCAAAGTTTAAAGTTGCTATTTTCATTAAATCTCGTTAATCAGAAAAACGGTAATTTACACCTGCAGCGGAACAAAATTCCGTTCCGCCCAGCGTCTGGCTCGAACCCACGACCCTGGGATTAAGAGTCTGACGCTCTACCGACTGAGCTAGCCGGCTACCTCGGTGAATACATGCCGGGTAGCACGTCATACAGTACTCGTTTGGGTTGGGTGGTCCCATATAGAATCTCTCCATGATGCCTAATGTTTTCCTAACGTCACACTCGTCACGTACTTCACTTTTATGTCATAATCATTTCTGAGAGGTAAAGAAATTGCATGACAACATGCAGAGCTAGTGGCGTCAAAATTAACACACATACTTTATGTGACTGAAAAGCCGAACGAGTTACTTTCCGACGTTGTTTTAGATGTGCAAATGATAGAACTCGCTGTGTCGGCACTCTGCCGACCATTTCGCTAGTTAACACCGGTCTTGTTGTGTGTGTTTCAAGCTCAAGAGCATCTCCAAGCAAAAAATGGTCAACAGCAACATTCAGACGGTTTCGTACTGCTCAATTGCTACATTAAAACGTTATGTTTCTTTTTCAGAACTGGAAAAATACAAGCGTGACAGCATTCGAACCTGAAATCTTCAGATCCGAAGTCCGACGCCTTATCCATTAGGCCACACGGTCACTGACGACCAACATTTTCATGTATACGACTCATCTCGAAACGCTCACACCCCTGAGGATTTGTGTTTTCGTTCTACACAGCCGCTGCCCCTTGCTCTTTCCCACCCATTCGTTACATTCAACCTCTGACGAGACCGACCAAATATAGACTGAGAAACAAGACCACACACTTTGTGCATTCGGAATCGAAGGCAGGGCGTCCCTCGCCGCATTTGCTACGATTGCCATTTGCTACTTCTGCAGAAGCGGCGGCGGCGGCGACGACGACGACGACGAGGACGAATATCGCGAGAGGCTCTGAGATATGTGAGAAATACATCTATAAAATGTAATTCAGACTGCCTCGTCCCACCTTATGCTGTACCGCTTTGGCAAATGCTTTATCTGCGCCATTCGCCTTAATCGCATCTGAGAGTAATTCTTAAAAAAACGCATGTCGCTAATTGTTCGTCATCACAGGTACTGTATGCTATACGGCCACGACGCGCAACTGATTTCCAAAATTCATCTTTCTCGTGTTAGGATGGAACTTACGACTCCTGGTTTATTAGACCAGTGCTCCACCACTGAGCTAAAGAGGCGCGGCCTAGCGGTACTCTTGGGTACTTCGTCCTTACGGTCGTCTGCATCATCAGACTTTAGCTGACAACACTTCATATTACCGGCTAATATTTGCAGCTATGGCGACAAATTACTGCTTGGCTACACATCTGACACGTAACCGATGTGCTCTCCAAACAACAACACTTGCATTTCAGAACATGTCTTTCACACATGTCTACAAAATCACCTTCACCTTCAAATACAGTTTCCTTGCGACTGACAGAGACGTAGGCAAAGTTTAAAGTTGCTATTTCCATTAAATCTCGTTAATCAGAAAAACGGTAATTTACACCTGCAGCGGAACAAAATTCCGTTCCGCCCAGCGTCTGGCTCGAACCCACGACCCTGGGATTAAGAGTCTGACGCTCTACCGACTGAGCTAGCCGGCTACCTCGGTGAATACCTGCCAGGTAGCACGTCACACAGTACTCGTTTGGGTTGGGTGGTCCCATACAGAATCTCTCCATGATGCCTAATGTTTTCCTAACGTCACATTCGTCACGTACTTCACTTTTATGTCATAATCATTTCTGAGAGGTAAAGAAATTGCATGACAACATGCAGAGCTAGTGGCGTCAAAATTAACACACACACTTTATGTGAATGAAAAGCCGAACGAGTTACTTTCCGACGTTGTTTTAGATGTGCAAGTGATAGTCAGAACTCGCTGTGTCGGCACTCTGCCGACCATTTCGCTAGTTAACACCGGTCTTGTTGTGTGTGTTTCAAGCTCAAGAGCATCTCCAAGCAAAAAATGGTCAACAGCAACATTCAGACGGTTTCGTACTGCTCAATTGCTACATTAAAACGTTATGTTTCTTTTTCAGAACTGGAAAAAAACAAGCGTGACAGCATTCGAACCTGTAATCTTCAGATCCGAAATCCGACGCCTTACCCATTAGGCCACACGGTCACTGACGACCAACATTTACATGTATACGACTCATCTCGAAACGCTCACACCCCTGAGGATTTGTGTTTTCGTTCTACACAGCCGCTGCCCCTTGCTCTTTCCCACCCATTCGTTACATTCTACCTCTGACGAGACCGACCAAATACCGACTGAGAAACAAGACCACACACTTTGTGCATTCGGAATCGAAGGCAGGGCGTCCCTCGCCGCATTTGCTACGATTGCCATTTGCTACTTCTGCAGAAGCGGCGGCGGCGACGACGACGACGACGACGATGAGGACGAATATCGCGAGAGGCTCTGAGATATGTGAGAAATACATCTATAAAATGTAATTCAGACTGCCTCGTCCCACCTTATGCTGCACCGCTTTGGCAAATGCTTTATCTGCGCCATTCGCCTTAATCGCATCTGAGAGAAATTCTTAAAAAAACGCCTGTCGCTAATTGTTCGTCATCACAGGTACTGTATGCTATACGGCCACGACGCGCAACTGATTTCCAAAATTCATCTTTCTCGTGTTAGGATGGAACTTACGACTCCTGGTTTATTAGACCAGTGCTCCACCACTGAGCTAAAGAGGCGCGGCCTAGCGGTACTCTTGGGTACTTCGTCCATACGGTCGTCTGCATCATCAGACTTTAGCTGACAACACTTCATATTAGCGGCTAATAATTGCAGCTATGGCGACAAATTACTGCTTGGCAACACATCTGACACGTAACCGATGTGCTCTCCAAACAACAACACTTGCATTTCAGAACATGTCTTTCACACATGTCTACAAAATCACCTTCACCTTCAAATACAGTTTCCTTGCGACTGACAGAGACGTAGGCAAAGTTTAAAGTTGCTATTTCCATTAAATCTCGTTAATCAGAAAAACGGTAATTTACACCTGCAGCGGAACAAAATTCCGTTCCGCCCAGCGTCTGGCTCGAACCCACGACCCTGGGATTAAGAGTCTGACGCTCTACCGACTGAGCTAGCCGGCTACCTCGGTGAATACATGCCGGGTAGCACGTCACACAGTACTCGTTTGGGTTGGGTGGTCCCATATAGAATCTCTCCATGATGCCTAATGTTTTCCTAACGTCACACTCGTCACGTACTTCACTTTTATGTCATAATCATTTCTGAGAGGTAAAGAAATTGCTTGACAACATGCAGAGCTAGTGGCGTCAAAATTAACACACATACTTTATGTGACTGAAAAGCCGAACGAGTTACTTTCCGACGTTGTTTTAGATGTGCAAGTGATAGAACTCGCTGTGTCGGCACTCTGCCGACCATTTCGCTAGTTAACACCGGTCTTGTTGTGTGTGTTTCAAGCTCAAGAGCATCTCCAAGCAAAAAATGGTCAACAGCAACATTCAGACGGTTTCGTACTGCTCAATTGCTACATTAAAACGTTATGTTTCTTTTTCAGAACTGGAAAAATACAAGCGTGACAGCATTCGAACCTGAAATCTTCAGATCCGAAGTCCGACGCCTTATCCATTAGGCCACACGGTCACTGACGACCAACATTTACATGTATACGACTCATCTCGAAACGCTCACACCCCTGAGGATTTGTGTTTTCGTTCTACACAGCCGCTGCCCCTTGCTCTTTCCCACCCATTCGTTACATTCAACCTCTGACGAGACAGACCAAATATAGACTGAGAAACAAGACCACACACTTTGTGCATTCGGAATCGAAGGCAGGGCGTCCCTCGCCGCATTTGCTACGATTGCCATTTGCTACCTCTGCAGAAGCAGCGGCGGCGGCGACGACGACGACGACGAGGACGAATATCGCGAGAGGCTCTGAGATATGTGAGAAATACATCTATAAAATGTAATTCAGACTGCATCGTCCCACCTTATGCTGTACCGCTTTGGCAAATGCTTTATCTGCGCCATTCGCCTTAATCGCATCTGAGAGTAATTCTTAAAAAAACGCATGTCGCTAATTGTTCGTCATCACAGGTACTGTATGCTATACGGCCACGACGCGCAACTGATTTCCAAAATTCATCTTTCTCGTGTTAGGATGGAACTTACGACTCCTGGTTTATTAGACCAGTGCTCCACCACTGAGCTAAAGAGGCGCGGCCTAGCGGTACTCTTGGGTACTTCGTCCTTACGGTCGTCTGCATCATCAGACTTTAGCTGACAACACTTCATATTACCGGCTAATATTTGCAGCTATGGCGACAAATTACTGCTTGGCTACACATCTGACATGTAACCGATGTGCTCTCCAAACAACAACACTTGCATTTCAGAACATGTCTTTCACACATGTCTACAAAATCACCTTCACCTTCAAATACAGTTTCCTTGCGACTGACAGAGACGTAGGCAAAGTTTAAAGTTGCTATTTCCATTAAATCTCGTTAATCAGAAAAACGGTAATTTACACCTGCAGCGGAACAAAATTCCGTTCCGCCCAGCGTCTGGCTCGAACCCACGACCCTGGGATTAAGAGTCTGACGCTCTACCGACTGAACTAGCCGGCTACCTCGGTGAATACCTGCCGGGTAGCACGTCACACAGTACTCGTTTGGGTTGGGTGGTCCCATACAGAATCTCTCCATGATGCCTAATGTTTTCCTAACGTCACACTCGTCACGTACTTCACTTTTATGTCATAATCATTTCTGAGAGGTAAAGAAATTGCATGACAACATGCAGAGCTAGTGGCGTCAAAATTAACACACACACTTTATGTGACTGAAAAGCCGAACGAGTTACTTTCCGACGTTGTTTTAGATGTGCAAGTGATAGTCAGAACTCGCTGTGTCGGCACTCTGCCGACCATTTCGCTAGTTAACACCGGTCTTGTTGTGTGTGTTTCAAGCTCAAGAGCATCTCCAAGCAAAAAATGGTCAACAGCAACATTCAGACGGTTTCGTACTGCTCAATTGCTACATTAAAACGTTATGTTTCTTTTTCAGAACTGGAAAAATACAAGCGTGACAGCATTCGAACCTGAAATCTTCAGATCCGAAGTCCGACGCCTTATCCATTAGGCCACACGGTCACTGACGACCAACATTTACATGTATACGACTCATCTCGAAACGCTCACACCCCTGAGGATTTGTGTTTTCGTTCTACACAGCCGCTGCCCCTTGCTCTTTCCCACCCATTCGTTACATTCAACCTCTGACGAGACCGACCAAATATAGACTGAGAAACAAGACCACACACTTTGTGCATTCGGAATCGAAGGCAGGGCGTCCCTCGCCGCATTTGCTACGATTGCCATTTGCTACTTCTGCAGAAGCGGCGGCGGCGACGACGACGACGACGACGATGAGGACGAATATCGCGAGAGGCTCTGAGATATGTGAGAAATACATCTATAAAATGTTATTCAGACTGCCTTGTCCCACCTTATGCTGCACCGCTTTGGCAAATGCTTTATCTGCGCCATTCGCCTTAATCGCATCTGAGAGTAATTCTTAAAAAAACGCCTGTCGCTAATTGTTCGTCATCACAGGTACTGTATGCTATACGGCCACGACGCGCAACTGATTTGCAAAATTCATCTTTCTCGTGTTAGGATGGAACTTACGACTCCTGGTTTATTAGACCAGTGCTCCACCACTGAGCTAAAGAGGCGCGGCCTAGCGGTACTCTTGGGTACTTCGTCCATACGGTCGTCTGCATCATCAGACTTTAGCTGACAACACTTCATATTAGCGGCTAATATTTGCAGCTATGGCGACAAATTACTGCTTGGCAACACATCTGACACGTAACCGATGTGCTCTCCAAACAACAACACTTGCATTTCAGAACATGTCTTTCACACATGTCTACAAAATCACCTTCACCTTCAAATACAGTTTCCTTGCGACTGACAGAGACGTAGGCAAAGTTTAAAGTTGCTATTTTCATTAAATCTCGTTAATCAGAAAAACGGTAATTTACACCTGCAGCGGAACAAAATTCCGTTCCGCCCAGCGTCTGGCTCGAACCCACGACCCTGGGATTAAGAGTCTGACGCTCTACCGACTGAGCTAGCCGGCTACCTCGGTGAATACATGCCGGGTAGCACGTCATACAGTACTCGTTTGGGTTGGGTGGTCCCATATAGAATCTCTCCATGATGCCTAATGTTTTCCTAACGTCACACTCGTCACGTACTTCACTTTTATGTCATAATCATTTCTGAGAGGTAAAGAAATTGCATGACAACATGCAGAGCTAGTGGCGTCAAAATTAACACACATACTTTATGTGACTGAAAAGCCGAACGAGTTACTTTCCGACGTTGTTTTAGATGTGCAAATGATAGAACTCGCTGTGTCGGCACTCTGCCGACCATTTCGCTAGTTAACACCGGTCTTGTTGTGTGTGTTTCAAGCTCAAGAGCATCTCCAAGCAAAAAATGGTCAACAGCAACATTCAGACGGTTTCGTACTGCTCAATTGCTACATTAAAACGTTATGTTTCTTTTTCAGAACTGGAAAAATACAAGCGTGACAGCATTCGAACCTGAAATCTTCAGATCCGAAGTCCGACGCCTTATCCATTAGGCCACACGGTCACTGACGACCAACATCTTCATGTATACGACTCATCTCGAAACGCTCACACCCCTGAGGATTTGTGTTTTCGTTCTACACAGCCGCTGCCCCTTGCTCTTTCCCACCCATTCGTTACATTCAACCTCTGACGAGACCGACCAAATATAGACTGAGAAACAAGACCACACACTTTGTGCATTCGGAATCGAAGGCAGGGCGTCCCTCGCCGCATTTGCTACGATTGCCATTTGCTACTTCTGCAGAAGCGGCGGCGGCGGCGACGACGACGACGACGAGGACGAATATCGCGAGAGGCTCTGAGATATGTGAGAAATACATCTATAAAATGTAATTCAGACTGCCTCGTCCCACCTTATGCTGTACCGCTTTGGCAAATGCTTTATCTGCGCCATTCGCCTTAATCGCATCTGAGAGTAATTCTTAAAAAAACGCATGTCGCTAATTGTTCGTCATCACAGGTACTGTATGCTATACGGCCACGACGCGCAACTGATTTCCAAAATTCATCTTTCTCGTGTTAGGATGGAACTTACGACTCCTGGTTTATTAGACCAGTGCTCCACCACTGAGCTAAAGAGGCGCGGCCTAGCGGTACTCTTGGGTACTTCGTCCTTACGGTCGTCTGCATCATCAGACTTTAGCTGACAACACTTCATATTACCGGCTAATATTTGCAGCTATGGCGACAAATTACTGCTTGGCTACACATCTGACACGTAACCGATGTGCTCTCCAAACAACAACACTTGCATTTCAGAACATGTCTTTCACACATGTCTACAAAATCACCTTCACCTTCAAATACAGTTTCCTTGCGACTGACAGAGACGTAGGCAAAGTTTAAAGTTGCTATTTCCATTAAATCTCGTTAATCAGAAAAACGGTAATTTACACCTGCAGCGGAACAAAATTCCGTTCCGCCCAGCGTCTGGCTCGAACCCACGACCCTGGGATTAAGAGTCTGACGCTCTACCGACTGAGCTAGCCGGCTACCTCGGTGAATACCTGCCAGGTAGCACGTCACACAGTACTCGTTTGGGTTGGGTGGTCCCATACAGAATCTCTCCATGATGCCTAATGTTTTCCTAACGTCACACTCGTCACGTACTTCACTTTTATGTCATAATCATTTCTGAGAGGTAAAGAAATTGCATGACAACATGCAGAGCTAGTGGCGTCAAAATTAACACACACACTTTATGTGACTGAAAAGCCGAACGAGTTACTTTCCGACGTTGTTTTAGATGTGCAAGTGATAGTCAGAACTCGCTGTGTCGGCACTCTGCCGACCATTTCGCTAGTTAACACCGGTCTTGTTGTGTGTGTTTCAAGCTCAAGAGCATCTCCAAGCAAAAAATGGTCAACAGCAACATTCAGACGGTTTCGTACTGCTCAATTGCTACATTAAAACGTTATGTTTCTTTTTCAGAACTGGAAAAAAACAAGCGTGACAGCATTCGAACCTGTAATCTTCAGATCCGAAATCCGACGCCTTACCCATTAGGCCACACGGTCACTGACGACCAACATTTACATGTATACGACTCATCTCGAAACGCTCACACCCCTGAGGATTTGTGTTTTCGTTCTACACAGCCGCTGCCCCTTGCTCTTTCCCACCCATTCGTTACATTCTACCTCTGACGAGACCGACCAAATACCGACTGAGAAACAAGACCACACACTTTGTGCATTCGGAATCGAAGGCAGGGCGTCCCTCGCCGCATTTGCTACGATTGCCATTTGCTACTTCTGCAGAAGCGGCGGCGGCGACGACGACGACGACGACGATGAGGACGAATATCGCGAGAGGCTCTGAGATATGTGAGAAATACATCTATAAAATGTAATTCAGACTGCCTCGTCCCACCTTATGCTGCACCGCTTTGGCAAATGCTTTATCTGCGCCATTCGCCTTAATCGCATCTGAGAGAAATTCTTAAAAAAACGCCTGTCGCTAATTGTTCGTCATCACAGGTACTGTATGCTATACGGCCACGACGCGCAACTGATTTCCAAAATTCATCTTTCTCGTGTTAGGATGGAACTTACGACTCCTGGTTTATTAGACCAGTGCTCCACCACTGAGCTAAAGAGGCGCGGCCTAGCGGTACTCTTGGGTACTTCGTCCATACGGTCGTCTGCATCATCAGACTTTAGCTGACAACACTTCATATTAGCGGCTAATAATTGCAGCTATGGCGACAAATTACTGCTTGGCAACACATCTGACACGTAACCGATGTGCTCTCCAAACAACAACACTTGCATTTCAGAACATGTCTTTCACACATGTCTACAAAATCACCTTCACCTTCAAATACAGTTTCCTTGCGACTGACAGAGACGTAGGCAAAGTTTAAAGTTGCTATTTTCATTAAATCTCGTTAATCAGAAAAACGGTAATTTACACCTGCAGCGGAACAAAATTCCGTTCCGCCCAGCGTCTGGCTCGAACCCACGACCCTGGGATTAAGAGTCTGACGCTCTACCGACTGAGCTAGCCGGCTACCTCGGTGAATACATGCCGGGTAGCACGTCATACAGTACTCGTTTGGGTTGGGTGGTCCCATATAGAATCTCTCCATGATGCCTAATGTTTTCCTAACGTCACACTCGTCACGTACTTCACTTTTATGTCATAATCATTTCTGAGAGGTAAAGAAATTGCTTGACAACATGCAGAGCTAGTGGCGTCAAAATTAACACACATACTTTATGTGACTGAAAAGCCGAACGAGTTACTTTCCGACGTTGTTTTAGATGTGCAAGTGATAGAACTCGCTGTGTCGGCACTCTGCCGACCATTTCGCTAGTTAACACCGGTCTTGTTGTGTGTGTTTCAAGCTCAAGAGCATCTCCAAGCAAAAAATGGTCAACAGCAACATTCAGACGGTTTCGTACTGCTCAATTGCTACATTAAAACGTTATGTTTCTTTTTCAGAACTGGAAAAATACAAGCGTGACAGCATTCGAACCTGAAATCTTCAGATCCGAAGTCCGACGCCTTATCCATTAGGCCACACGGTCACTGACGACCAACATTTACATGTATACGACTCATCTCGAAACGCTCACACCCCTGAGGATTTGTGTTTTCGTTCTACACAGCCGCTGCCCCTTGCTCTTTCCCACCCATTCGTTACATTCAACCTCTGACGAGACCGACCAAATATAGACTGAGAAACAAGACCACACACTTTGTGCATTCGGAATCGAAGGCAGGGCGTCCCTCGCCGCATTTGCTACGATTGCCATTTGCTACCTCTGCAGAAGCAGCGGCGGCGGCGACGACGACGACGACGAGGACGAATATCGCGAGAGGCTCTGAGATATGTGAGAAATACATCTATAAAATGTAATTCAGACTGCATCGTCCCACCTTATGCTGTACCGCTTTGGCAAATGCTTTATCTGCGCCATTCGCCTTAATCGCATCTGAGAGTAATTCTTAAAAAAACGCATGTCGCTAATTGTTCGTCATCACAGGTACTGTATGCTATACGGCCACGACGCGCAACTGATTTCCAAAATTCATCTTTCTCGTGTTAGGATGGAACTTACGACTCCTGGTTTATTAGACCAGTGCTCCACCACTGAGCTAAAGAGGCGCGGCCTAGCGGTACTCTTGGGTACTTCGTCCTTACGGTCGTCTGCATCATCAGACTTTAGCTGACAACACTTCATATTACCGGCTAATATTTGCAGCTATGGCGACAAATTACTGCTTGGCTACACATCTGACATGTAACCGATGTGCTCTCCAAACAACAACACTTGCATTTCAGAACATGTCTTTCACACATGTCTACAAAATCACCTTCACCTTCAAATACAGTTTCCTTGCGACTGACAGAGACGTAGGCAAAGTTTAAAGTTGCTATTTCCATTAAATCTCGTTAATCAGAAAAACGGTAATTTACACCTGCAGCGGAACAAAATTCCGTTCCGCCCAGCGTCTGGCTCGAACCCACGACCCTGGGATTAAGAGTCTGACGCTCTACCGACTGAGCTAGCCGGCTACCTCGGTGAATACCTGCCGGGTAGCACGTCACACAGTACTCGTTTGGGTTGGGTGGTCCCATACAGAATCTCTCCATGATGCCTAATGTTTTCCTAACGTCACACTCGTCACGTACTTCACTTTTATGTCATAATCATTTCTGAGAGGTAAAGAAATTGCATGACAACATGCAGAGCTAGTGGCGTCAAAATTAACACACACACTTTATGTGACTGAAAAGCCGAACGAGTTACTTTCCGACGTTGTTTTAGATGTGCAAGTGATAGTCAGAACTCGCTGTGTCGGCACTCTGCCGACCATTTCGCTAGTTAACACCGGTCTTGTTGTGTGTGTTTCAAGCTCAAGAGCATCTCCAAGCAAAAAATGGTCAACAGCAACATTCAGACGGTTTCGTACTGCTCAATTGCTACATTAAAACGTTATGTTTCTTTTTCAGAACTGGAAAAATACAAGCGTGACAGCATTCGAACCTGAAATCTTCAGATCCGAAGTCCGACGCCTTATCCATTAGGCCACACGGTCACTGACGACCAACATTTACATGTATACGACTCATCTCGAAACGCTCACACCCCTGAGGATTTGTGTTTTCGTTCTACACAGCCGCTGCCCCTTGCTCTTTCCCACCCATTCGTTACATTCAACCTCTGACGAGACCGACCAAATATAGACTGAAAAACAAGACCACACACTTTGTGCATTCGGAATCGAAGGCAGGGCGTCCCTCGCCGCATTTGCTACGATTGCCATTTGCTACTTCTGCAGAAGCGGCGGCGGCGACGACGACGACGACGACGATGAGGACGAATATCGCGAGAGGCTCTGAGATATGTGAGAAATACATCTATAAAATGTTATTCAGACTGCCTTGTCCCACCTTATGCTGCACCGCTTTGGCAAATGCTTTATCTGCGCCATTCGCCTTAATCGCATCTGAGAGTAATTCTTAAAAAAACGCCTGTCGCTAATTGTTCGTCATCACAGGTACTGTATGCTATACGGCCACGACGCGCAACTGATTTGCAAAATTCATCTTTCTCGTGTTAGGATGGAACTTACGACTCCTGGTTTATTAGACCAGTGCTCCACCACTGAGCTAAAGAGGCGCGGCCTAGCGGTACTCTTGGGTACTTCGTCCATACGGTCGTCTGCATCATCAGACTTTAGCTGACAACACTTCATATTAGCGGCTAATATTTGCAGCTATGGCGACAAATTACTGCTTGGCAACACATCTGACACGTAACCGATGTGCTCTCCAAACAACAACACTTGCATTTCAGAACATGTCTTTCACACATGTCTACAAAATCACCTTCACCTTCAAATACAGTTTCCTTGCGACTGACAGAGACGTAGGCAAAGTTTAAAGTTGCTATTTTCATTAAATCTCGTTAATCAGAAAAACGGTAATTTACACCTGCAGCGGAACAAAATTCCGTTCCGCCCAGCGTCTGGCTCGAACCCACGACCCTGGGATTAAGAGTCTGACGCTCTACCGACTGAGCTAGCCGGCTACCTCGGTGAATACATGCCGGGTAGCACGTCATACAGTACTCGTTTGGGTTGGGTGGTCCCATATAGAATCTCTCCATGATGCCTAATGTTTTCCTAACGTCACACTCGTCACGTACTTCACTTTTATGTCATAATCATTTCTGAGAGGTAAAGAAATTGCATGACAACATGCAGAGCTAGTGGCGTCAAAATTAACACACATACTTTATGTGACTGAAAAGCCGAACGAGTTACTTTCCGACGTTGTTTTAGATGTGCAAATGATAGAACTCGCTGTGTCGGCACTCTGCCGACCATTTCGCTAGTTAACACCGGTCTTGTTGTGTGTGTTTCAAGCTCAAGAGCATCTCCAAGCAAAAAATGGTCAACAGCAACATTCAGACGGTTTCGTACTGCTCAATTGCTACATTAAAACGTTATGTTTCTTTTTCAGAACTGGAAAAATACAAGCGTGACAGCATTCGAACCTGAAATCTTCAGATCCGAAGTCCGACGCCTTATCCATTAGGCCACACGGTCACTGACGACCAACATTTACATGTATACGACTCATCTCGAAACGCTCACACCCCTGAGGATTTGTGTTTTCGTTCTACACAGCCGCTGCCCCTTGCTCTTTCCCACCCATTCGTTACATTCAACCTCTGACGAGACCGACCAAATATAGACTGAGAAACAAGACCACACACTTTGTGCATTCGGAATCGAAGGCAGGGCGTCCCTCGCCGCATTTGCTACGATTGCCATTTGCTACTTCTGCAGAAGCGGCGGCGGCGGCGACGACGACGACGACGAGGACGAATATCGCGAGAGGCTCTGAGATATGTGAGAAATACATCTATAAAATGTAATTCAGACTGCCTCGTCCCACCTTATGCTGTACCGCTTTGGCAAATGCTTTATCTGCGCCATTCGCCTTAATCGCATCTGAGAGTAATTCTTAAAAAAACGCATGTCGCTAATTGTTCGTCATCACAGGTACTGTATGCTATACGGCCACGACGCGCAACTGATTTCCAAAATTCATCTTTCTCGTGTTAGGATGGAACTTACGACTCCTGGTTTATTAGACCAGTGCTCCACCACTGAGCTAAAGAGGCGCGGCCTAGCGGTACTCTTGAGGTACTTCGTCCTTACGGTCGTCTGCATCATCAGACTTTAGCTGACAACACTTCATATTACCGGCTAATATTTGCAGCTATGGCGACAAATTACTGCTTGGCTACACATCTGACACGTAACCGATGTGCTCTCCAAACAACAACACTTGCATTTCAGAACATGTCTTTCACACATGTCTACAAAATCACCTTCACCTTCAAATACAGTTTCCTTGCGACTGACAGAGACGTAGGCAAAGTTTAAAGTTGCTATTTCCATTAAATCTCGTTAATCAGAAAAACGGTAATTTACACCTGCAGCGGAACAAAATTCCGTTCCGCCCAGCGTCTGGCTCGAACCCACGACCCTGGGATTAAGAGTCTGACGCTCTACCGACTGAGCTAGCCGGCTACCTCGGTGAATACCTGCCAGGTAGCACGTCACACAGTACTCGTTTGGGTTGGGTGGTCCCATACAGAATCTCTCCATGATGCCTAATGTTTTCCTAACGTCACACTCGTCACGTACTTCACTTTTATGTCATAATCATTTCTGAGAGGTAAAGAAATTGCATGACAACATGCAGAGCTAGTGGCGTCAAAATTAACACACACACTTTATGTGACTGAAAAGCCGAACGAGTTACTTTCCGACGTTGTTTTAGATGTGCAAGTGATAGAACTCGCTGTGTCGGCACTCTGCCGACCATTTCGCTAGTTAACACCGGTCTTGTTGTGTGTGTTTCAAGCTCAAGAGCATCTCCAAGCAAAAAATGGTCAACAGCAACATTCAGACGGTTTCGTACTGCTCAATTGCTACATTAAAACGTTATGTTTCTTTTTCAGAACTGGAAAAATACAAGCGTGACAGCATTCGAACCTGAAATCTTCAGATCCGAAGTCCGACGCCTTACCCATTAGGCCACACGGTCACTGACGACCAACACTTACATGTATACGACTCATCTCGAAACGCTCACACCCCTGAGGATTTGTGTTTTCGTTCTACACAGCCGCTGCCCCTTGCTCTTTCCCACCCATTCGTTACATTCAACCTCTGACGAGACCGACCAAATATAGACTGAAAAACAAGACCACACACTTTGTGCATTCGGAATCGAAGGCAGGGCGTCCCTCGCCGCATTTGCTACGATTGCCATTTGCTACTTCTGCAGAAGCGGCGGCGGCGACGACGACGACGACGACGACGATGAGGACGAATATCGCGAGAGGCTCTGAGATATGTGAGAAATACATCTATAAAATGTTATTCAGACTGCCTTGTCCCACCTTATGCTGCACCGCTTTGGCAAATGCTTTATCTGCGCCATTCGCCTTAATCGCATCTGAGAGTAATTCTTAAAAAAACGCCTGTCGCTAATTGTTCGTCATCACAGGTACTGTATGCTATACGGCCACGACGCGCAACTGATTTGCAAAATTCATCTTTCTCGTGTTAGGATGGAACTTACGACTCCTGGTTTATTAGACCAGTGCTCCACCACTGAGCTAAAGAGGCGCGGCCTAGCGGTACTCTTGGGTACTTCGTCCATACGGTCGTCTGCATCATCAGACTTTAGCTGACAACACTTCATATTAGCGGCTAATATTTGCAGCTATGGCGACAAATTACTGCTTGGCAACACATCTGACACGTAACCGATGTGCTCTCCAAACAACAACACTTGCATTTCAGAACATGTCTTTCACACATGTCTACAAAATCACCTTCACCTTCAAATACAGTTTCCTTGCGACTGACAGAGACGTAGGCAAAGTTTAAAGTTGCTATTTTCATTAAATCTCGTTAATCAGAAAAACGGTAATTTACACCTGCAGCGGAACAAAATTCCGTTCCGCCCAGCGTCTGGCTCGAACCCACGACCCTGGGATTAAGAGTCTGACGCTCTACCGACTGAGCTAGCCGGCTACCTCGGTGAATACATGCCGGGTAGCACGTCATACAGTACTCGTTTGGGTTGGGTGGTCCCATACAGAATCTCTCCATGATGCCTAATGTTTTCCTAACGTCACACTCGTCACGTACTTCACTTTTATGTCATAATCATTTCTGAGAGGTAAAGAAATTGCATGACAACATGCAGAGCTAGTGGCGTCAAAATTAACACACATACTTTATGTGACTGAAAAGCCGAACGAGTTACTTTCCGACGTTGTTTTAGATGTGCAAATGATAGAACTCGCTGTGTCGGCACTCTGCCGACCATTTCGCTAGTTAACACCGGTCTTGTTGTGTGTGTTTCAAGCTCAAGAGCATCTCCAAGCAAAAAATGGTCAACAGCAACATTCAGACGGTTTCGTACTGCTCAATTGCTACATTAAAACGTTATGTTTCTTTTTCAGAACTGGAAAAATACAAGCGTGACAGCATTCGAACCTGAATTCTTCAGATCCGAAGTCCGACGCCTTATCCATTAGGCCACACGGTCACTGACGACCAACATTTACATGTATACGACTCATCTCGAAACGCTCACACCCCTGAGGATTTGTGTTTTCGTTCTACACAGCCACTGCCCCTTGCTCTTTCCCACCCATTCGTTACATTCAACCTCTGACGAGACCGACCAAATATAGACTGAGAAACAAGACCACACACTTTGTGCATTCGGAATCGAAGGCAGGGCGTCCCTCGCCGCATTTGCTACGATTGCCATTTGCTACTTCTGCAGAAGCGGCGGCGGCGGCGACGACGACGACGACGAGGACGAATATCGCGAGAGGCTCTGAGATATGTGAGAAATACATCTATAAAATGTAATTCAGACTGCCTCGTCCCACCTTATGCTGTACCGCTTTGGCAAATGCTTTATCTGCGCCATTCGCCTTAATCGCATCTGAGAGTAATTCTTAAAAAAACGCATGTCGCTAATTGTTCGTCATCACAGGTACTGTATGCTATACGGCCACGACGCGCAACTGATTTCCAAAATTCATCTTTCTCGTGTTAGGATGGAACTTACGACTCCTGGTTTATTAGACCAGTGCTCCACCACTGAGCTAAAGAGGCGCGGCCTAGCGGTACTCTTGAGGTACTTCGTCCTTACGGTCGTCTGCATCATCAGACTTTAGCTGACAACACTTCATATTACCGGCTAATATTTGCAGCTATGGCGACAAATTACTGCTTGGCTACACATCTGACACGTAACCGATGTGCTCTCCAAACAACAACACTTGCATTTCAGAACATGTCTTTCACACATGTCTACAAAATCACCTTCACCTTCAAATACAGTTTCCTTGCGACTGACAGAGACGTAGGCAAAGTTTAAAGTTGCTATTTCCATTAAATCTCGTTAATCAGAAAAACGGTAATTTACACCTGCAGCGGAACAAAATTCCGTTCCGCCCAGCGTCTGGCTCGAACCCACGACCCTGGGATTAAGAGTCTGACGCTCTACCGACTGAGCTAGCCGGCTACCTCGGTGAATACCTGCCAGGTAGCACGTCACACAGTACTCGTTTGGGTTGGGTGGTCCCATACAGAATCTCTCCATGATGCCTAATGTTTTCCTAACGTCACACTCGTCACGTACTTCACTTTTATGTCATAATCATTTCTGAGAGGTAAAGAAATTGCATGACAACATGCAGAGCTAGTGGCGTCAAAATTAACACACACACTTTATGTGACTGAAAAGCCGAACGAGTTACTTTCCGACGTTGTTTTAGATGTGCAAGTGATAGAACTCGCTGTGTCGGCACTCTGCCGACCATTTCGCTAGTTAACACCGGTCTTGTTGTGTGTGTTTCAAGCTCAAGAGCATCTCCAAGCAAAAAATGGTCAACAGCAACATTCAGACGGTTTCGTACTGCTCAATTGCTACATTAAAACGTTATGTTTCTTTTTCAGAACTGGAAAAATACAAGCGTGACAGCATTCGAACCTGAAATCTTCAGATCCGAAGTCCGACGCCTTACCCATTAGGCCACACGGTCACTGACGACCAACACTTACATGTATACGACTCATCTCGAAACGCTCACACCCCTGAGGATTTGTGTTTTCGTTCTACACAGCCGCTGCCCCTTGCTCTTTCCCACCCATTCGTTACATTCTACCTCTGACGAGACCGACCAAATACCGACTGAGAAACAAGACCACACACTTTGTGCATTCGGAATCGAAGGCAGGGCGTCCCTCGCCGCATTTGCTACGATTGCCATTTGCTACTTCTGCAGAAGCGGCGGCGGCGACGACGACGACGACGACGATGAGGACGAATATCGCGAGAGGCTCTGAGATATGTGAGAAATACATCTATAAAATGTAATTCAGACTGCCTCGTCCCACCTTATGCTGCACCGCTTTGGCAAATGCTTTATCTGCGCCATTCGCCTTAATCGCATCTGAGAGAAATTCTTAAAAAAACGCCTGTCGCTAATTGTTCGTCATCACAGGTACTGTATGCTATACGGCCACGACGCGCAACTGATTTCCAAAATTCATCTTTCTCGTGTTAGGATGGAACTTACGACTCCTGGTTTATTAGACCAGTGCTCCACCACTGAGCTAAAGAGGCGCGGCCTAGCGGTACTCTTGGGTACTTCGTCCATACGGTCGTCTGCATCATCAGACTTTAGCTGACAACACTTCATATTAGCGGCTAATAATTGCAGCTATGGCGACAAATTACTGCTTGGCTACACATCTGACACGTAACCGATGTGCTCTCCAAACAACAACACTTGCATTTCAGAACATGTCTTTCACACATGTCTACAAAATCACCTTCACCTTCAAATACAGTTTCCTTGCGACTGACAGAGACGTAGGCAAAGTTTAAAGTTGCTATTTTCATTAAATCTCGTTAATCAGAAAAACGGTAATTTACACCTGCAGCGGAACAAAATTCCGTTCCGCCCAGCGTCTGGCTCGAACCCACGACCCTGGGATTAAGAGTCTGACGCTCTACCGACTGAGCTAGCCGGCTACCTCGGTGAATACATGCCGGGTAGCACGTCATACAGTACTCGTTTGGGTTGGGTGGTCCCATATAGATTCTCTCCATGATGCCTAATGTTTTCCTAACGTCACACTCGTCACGTACTTCACTTTTATGTCATAATCATTTCTGAGAGGTAAAGAAATTGCTTGACAACATGCAGAGCTAGTGGCGTCAAAATTAACACACATACTTTATGTGACTGAAAAGCCGAACGAGTTACTTTCCGACGTTGTTTTAGATGTGCAAGTGATAGAACTCGCTGTGTCGGCACTCTGCCGACCATTTCGCTAGTTAACACCGGTCTTGTTGTGTGTGTTTCAAGCTCAAGAGCATCTCCAAGCAAAAAATGGTCAACAGCAACATTCAGACGGTTTCGTACTGCTCAATTGCTACATTAAAACGTTATGTTTCTTTTTCAGAACTGGAAAAATACAAGCGTGACAGCATTCGAACCTGAAATCTTCAGATCCGAAGTCCGACGCCTTATCCATTAGGCCACACGGTCACTGACGACCAACATTTACATGTATACGACTCATCTCGAAACGCTCACACCCCTGAGGATTTGTGTTTTCGTTCTACACAGCCGCTGCCCCTTGCTCTTTCCCACCCATTCGTTACATTCAACCTCTGACGAGACAGACCAAATATAGACTGAGAAACAAGACCACACACTTTGTGCATTCGGAATCGAAGGCAGGGCGTCCCTCGCCGCATTTGCTACGATTGCCATTTGCTACCTCTGCAGAAGCAGCGGCGGCGGCGACGACGACGACGAGGACGAATATCGCAAGAGGCTCTGAGATATGTGAGAAATACATCTATAAAATGTAATTCAGACTGCCTCGTCCCACCTTATGCTGTACCGCTTTGGCAAATGCTTTATCTGCGCCATTCGCCTTAATCGCATCTGAGAGTAATTCTTAAAAAAACGCATGTCGCTAATTGTTCGTCATCACAGGTACTGTATGCTATACGGCCACGACGCGCAACTGATTTCCAAAATTCATCTTTCTCGTGTTAGGATGGAACTTACGACTCCTGGTTTATTAGACCAGTGCTCCACCACTGAGCTAAAGAGGCGCGGCCTAGCGGTACTCTTGGGTACTTCGTCCTTACGGTCGTCTGCATCATCAGACTTTAGCTGACAACACTTCATATTACCGGCTAATATTTGCAGCTATGGCGACAAATTACTGCTTGGCTACACATCTGACATGTAACCGATGTGCTCTCCAAACAACAACACTTGCATTTCAGAACATGTCTTTCACACATGTCTACAAAATCACCTTCACCTTCAAATACAGTTTCCTTGCGACTGACAGAGACGTAGGCAAAGTTTAAAGTTGCTATTTCCATTAAATCTCGTTAATCAGAAAAACGGTAATTTACACCTGCAGCGGAACAAAATTCCGTTCCGCCCAGCGTCTGGCTCGAACCCACGACCCTGGGATTAAGAGTCTGACGCTCTACCGACTGAGCTAGCCGGCTACCTCGGTGAATACCTGCCGGGTAGCACGTCACACAGTACTCGTTTGGGTTGGGTGGTCCCATACAGAATCTCTCCATGATGCCTAATGTTTTCCTAACGTCACACTCGTCACGTACTTCACTTTTATGTCATAATCATTTCTGAGAGGTAAAGAAATTGCATGACAACATGCAGAGCTAGTGGCGTCAAAATTAACACACACACTTTATGTGACTGAAAAGCCGAACGAGTTACTTTCCGACGTTGTTTTAGATGTGCAAGTGATAGTCAGAACTCGCTGTGTCGGCACTCTGCCGACCATTTCGCTAGTTAACACCGGTCTTGTTGTGTGTGTTTCAAGCTCAAGAGCATCTCCAAGCAAAAAATGGTCAACAGCAACATTCAGACGGTTTCGTACTGCTCAATTGCTACATTAAAACGTTATGTTTCTTTTTCAGAACTGGAAAAATACAAGCGTGACAGCATTCGAACCTGAAATCTTCAGATCCGAAGTCCGACGCCTTATCCATTAGGCCACACGGTCACTGACGACCAACATTTACATGTATACGACTCATCTCGAAACGCTCACACCCCTGAGGATTTGTGTTTTCGTTCTACACAGCCGCTGCCCCTTGCTCTTTCCCACCCATTCGTTACATTCAACCTCTGACGAGACCGACCAAATATAGACTGAGAAACAAGACCACACACTTTGTGCATTCGGAATCGAAGGCAGGGCGTCCCTCGCCGCATTTGCTACGATTGCCATTTGCTACTTCTGCAGAAGCGGCGGCGGCGGCGGCGGCGGCGGCGGCGGCAGCGGCGGCGGCGGCGGCGACGACGACGAACATCGCGAGAGGCTCTGTGATATGTGAGAATTACATCCATAAAATGTAACTCAGACTGCCTCGTCCCACCTTATGCTGTACCGCTTTGGCAAATGCTTTATCTGCGCCATTCGCCTTAATCACATTTGAGATTAATTCTTAAACAAACGCCTGTCGCTAATTGTTCGTCATCACAGGTACTGTTTGCTCTACGGGCACGACGCGCAACTGATTTCCAAAATTCATCTTTCTCGTGTTAGGATGGAACTTACGACTCCTGGTTTATTAGACCAGTGCTCCACCACTGAGCTAAAGAGGCGCGGCCTAGCGGTACTCTTGGGTACTTCGTCCTTACGGTCGTCTGCATCATCAGACTTTAGCTGACAACACTTCATATTACCGGCTAATATTTGCAGCTATGGCGACAAATTACTGCTTGGCTACACATCTGACACGTAACCGATGTGCTCTCCAAACAACAACACTTGCATTTCAGAACATGTCTTTCACACATGTCTACAAAATCACCTTCACCTTCAAATACAGTTTCCTTGCGACTGACAGAGACGTAGGCAAAGTTTAAAGTTGCTATTTGCATTAAATCTCGTTAATCAGAAAAACGGTAATTTACACCTGCAGCGGAACAAAATTCCGTTCCGCCCAGCGTCTGGCTCGAACCCACGACCCTGGGATTAAGAGTCTGACGCTCTACCGACTGAGCTAGCCGGCTACCTCGGTGAATACCTGCCGGGTAGCACGTCACACAGTACTCGTTTGGGTTGGGTGGTCCCATACAGAATCTCTCCATGATGCCTAATGTTTTCCTAACGTCACACTCGTCACGTACTTCACTTTTATGTCATAATCATTTCTGAGAGGTAAAGAAATTGCATGACAACATGCAGAGCTAGTGGCGTCAAAATTAACACACACACTTTATGTGACTGAAAAGCCGAACGAGTTACTTTCCGACGTTGTTTTAGATGTGCAAGTGATAGTCAGAACTCGCTGTGTCGGCACTCTGCCGACCATTTCGCTAGTTAACACCGGTCTTGTTGTGTGTTTCAAGCTCAAGAGCATCTCCAAGCAAAAAATGGTCAACAGCAACATTCAGACGGTTTCGTACTGCTCAATTGCTACATTAAAACGGTATGTTTCTTTTTCAGAACTGGAAAAATGCAAGCGTGACAGCATCCGAAACTGTAATCTTCAGATCCGAAGTCCGACGCCTTATCCATTAGGCCACACGGTCACTGACGAACAACATTTACATGTATACGACTCGTCTCGAAACGCTCACACCCCTGAGGATTTGTGTTTTCATTCTACACAGCCGCTGCCCCTTGCTCTTTCCCACCCATTCGTTACATTCAACCTCTGACGAGACCGACCAAATATAGACTGAGAAACAAGACCACACACTTTGTGCATTCGGAATCGAAGGCAGGGCGTCCCTCGCCGCATTTGCTACGATTGCCATTTGCTACTTCTGCAGAAGCAGCGGCGGCGGCGACGACGACGACGACGAGGACGAATATCGCGAGAGGCTCTGAGATATGTGAGAAATACATCTATAAAATGTAATTCAGACTGCCGCGTCCCACCTTATGCTGTACCGCTTTGGCAAATGCTTTATCTGCGCCATTCGCCTTAATCGCATCTGAGAGTAATTCTTAAAAAAACGCATGTCGCTAATTGTTCGTCATCACAGGTACTGTATGCTATACGGCCACGACGCTCAACTGATTTCCAAAATTCATCTTTCTCGTGTTAGGATGGAACTTACGACTCCTGGTTTATTAGACCAGTGCTCCACCACTGAGCTAAAGAGGCGCGGCCTAGCGGTACTCTTGGGTACTTCGTCCTTACGGTCGTCTGCATCATCAGACTTTAGCTGACAACACTTCATATTACCGGCTAATATTTGCAGCTATGGCGACAAATTACTGCTTGGCTACACATCTGACACGTAACCGATGTGCTCTCCAAACAACAACACTTGCATTTCAGAACATGTCTTTCACACATGTCTACAAAATCACCTTCACCTTCAAATACAGTTTCCTTGCGACTGACAGAGACGTAGGCAAAGTTTAAAGTTGCTATTTCCATTAAATCTCGTTAATCAGAAAAACGGTAATTTACACCTGCAGCGGAACAAAATTCCGTTCCGCCCAGCGTCTGGCTCGAACCCACGACCCTGGGATTAAGAGTCTGACGCTCTACCGACTGAGCTAGCCGGCTACCTCGGTGAATACCTGCCGGGTAGCACGTCACACAGTACTCGTTTGGGTTGGGTGGTCCCATACAGAATCTCTCCATGATGCCTAATGTTTTCCTAACGTCACACTCGTCACGTACTTCACTTTTATGTCATAATCATTTCTGAGAGGTAAAGAAATTGCATGACAACATGCAGAGCTAGTGGCGTCAAAATTAACACACACACTTTATGTGACTGAAAAGCCGAACGAGTTACTTTCCGACGTTGTTTTAGATGTGCAAGTGATAGTCAGAACTCGCTGTGTCGGCACTCTGCCGACCATTTCGCTAGTTAACACCGGTCTTGTTGTGTGTGTTTCAAGCTCAAGAGCATCTCCAAGCAAAAAATGGTCAACAGCAACATTCAGACGGTTTCGTACTGCTCAATTGCTACATTAAAACGTTATGTTTCTTTTTCAGAACTGGAAAAAAACAAGCGTGACAGCATTCGAACCTGTAATCTTCAGATCCGAAATCCGACGCCTTACCCATAAGGCCACACGGTCACTGACGACCAACATTTACATGTATACGACTCATCTCGAAACGCTCACACCCCTGAGGATTTGTGTTTTCGTTCTACACAGCCGCTGCCCCTTGCTCTTTCCCACCCATTCGTTACATTCAACCTCTGACGAGACAGACCAAATATAGACTGAGAAACAAGACCACACACTTTGTGCATTCGGAATCGAAGGCAGGGCGTCCCTCGCCGCATTTGCTACGATTGCCATTTGCTACCTCTGCAGAAGCAGCGGCGGCGGCGACGACGACGACGACGAGGACGAATATCGCGAGAGGCTCTGAGATATGTGAGAAATACATCTATAAAATGTAATTCAGACTGCATCGTCCCACCTTATGCTGTACCGCTTTGGCAAATGCTTTATCTGCGCCATTCGCCTTAATCGCATCTGAGAGTAATTCTTAAAAAAACGCATGTCGCTAATTGTTCGTCATCACAGGTACTGTATGCTATACGGCCACGACGCGCAACTGATTTCCAAAATTCATCTTTCTCGTGTTAGGATGGAACTTACGACTCCTGGTTTATTAGACCAGTGCTCCACCACTGAGCTAAAGAGGCGCGGCCTAGCGGTACTCTTGGGTACTTCGTCCTTACGGTCGTCTGCATCATCAGACTTTAGCTGACAACACTTCATATTACCGGCTAATATTTGCAGCTATGGCGACAAATTACTGCTTGGCTACACATCTGACACGTAACCGATGTGCTCTCCAAACAACAACACTTGCATTTCAGAACATGTCTTTCACACATGTCTACAAAATCACCTTCACCTTCAAATACAGTTTCCTTGCGACTGACAGAGACGTAGGCAAAGTTTAAAGTTGCTATTTGCATTAAATCTCGTTAATCAGAAAAACGGTAATTTACACCTGCAGCGGAACAAAATTCCGTTCCGCCCAGCGTCTGGCTCGAACCCACGACCCTGGGATTAAGAGTCTGACGCTCTACCGACTGAGCTAGCCGGCTACCTCGGTGAATACCTGCCGGGTAGCACGTCACACAGTACTCGTTTGGGTTGGGTGGTCCCATACAGAATCTCTCCATGATGCCTAATGTTTTCCTAACGTCACACTCGTCACGTACTTCACTTTTATGTCATAATCATTTCTGAGAGGTAAAGAAATTGCATGACAACATGCAGAGCTAGTGGCGTCAAAATTAACACACACACTTTATGTGACTGAAAAGCCGAACGAGTTACTTTCCGACGTTGTTTTAGATGTGCAAGTGATAGTCAGAACTCGCTGTGTCGGCACTCTGCCGACCATTTCGCTAGTTAACACCGGTCTTGTTGTGTGTGTTTCAAGCTCAAGAGCATCTCCAAGCAAAAAATGGTCAACAGCAACATTCAGACGGTTTCGTACTGCTCAATTGCTACATTAAAGCGTTATGTTTCTTTTTCAGAACTGGAAAAATACAAGCGTGACAGCATCCGAACCTGTAATCTTCAGATCCGAAGTCCGACGCCTTATCCATTAGGCCACACGGTCACTGACGACCAACATTTACATGTATACGACTCGTCTCGAAACGCTCACACCCCTGAGGATTTGTGTTTTCATTCTATATAGCCGCTGCCCCTTGCTCTTTCCCACCCATTCGTTACATTCAACCTCTGACGAGACCGACCAAATATAGACTGAGAAACAAGACCACACACTTTGTGCATTCGGAATCGAAGGCAGGGCGTCCCTCGCCGCATTTGCTACGATTGCCATTTGCTACTTCTGCAGAAGCAGCGGCGGCGGCGACGACGACGACGACGACGAGGACGAATATCGCGAGAGGCTCTGAGATATGTGAGAAATGCATCTATAAAATGTAATTCAGACTGCCTCGTCCCACCTTATGCTGTACCGCTTTGGCAAATGCTTTATCTGCGCCATTCGCCTTAATCGCATCTGAGAGTAATTCTTAAAAAAACGCATGTCGCTAATTGTTCGTCATCACAGGTACTGTATGCTATACGGCCACGACGCGCAACTGATTTCCAAAATTCATCTTTCTCGTGTTAGAATGGAACTTACGACTCCTGGTTTATTAGACCAGTGCTCCACCACTGAGCTAAAGAGGCGAGGCCTAGCGGTACTCTTGGGTACTTCGTCCTTACGGTCGTCTGCATCATCAGACTTTAGCTGACAACACTTCATATTACCGGCTAATATTTGCAGCTATGGCGACAAATTACTGCTTGGCTACACATCTGACACGTAACCGATGTGCTCTCCAAACAACAACACTTGCATTTCAGAACATGTCTTTCACACATGTCTACAAAATCACCTTCACCTTCAAATACAGTTTCCTTGCGACTGACAGAGACGTAGGCAAAGTTTAAAGTTGCTATTTCCATTAAATCTCGTTAATCAGAAAAACGGTAATTTACACCTGCAGCGGAACAAAATTCCGTTCCGCCCAGCGTCTGGCTCGAACCCACGACCCTGGGATTAAGAGTCTGACGCTCTACCGACTGAGCTAGCCGGCTACCTCGGTGAATACCTGCCGGGTAGCACGTCACACAGTACTCGTTTGGGTTGGGTGGTCCCATACAGAATCTCTCCATGATGCCTAATGTTTTCCTAACGTCACACTCGTCACGTACTTCACTTTTATGTCATAATCATTTCTGAGAGGTAAAGAAATTGCATGACAACATGCAGAGCTAGTGGCGTCAAAATTAACACACACACTTTATGTGACTGAAAAGCCGAACGAGTTACTTTCCGACGTTGTTTTAGATGTGCAAGTGATAGTCAGAACTCGCTGTGTCGGCACTCTGCCGACCATTTCGCTAGTTAACACCGGTCTTGTTGTGTGTGTTTCAAGCTCAAGAGCATCTCCAAGCAAAAAATGGTCAACAGCAACATTCAGACGTTTTCGTACTGCTCAATTGCTACATTAAAACGTTATGTTTCTTTTTCAGAACTGGAAAAATACAAGCGTGACAGCATTCGAACCTGTAATCTTCAGATCCGAAATCCGACGCCTTACCCATTAGGCCACACGGTCACTGACGACCGACATTTACATGTATACGACTCATCTCGAAACGCTCACACCCCTGAGGATTTGTGTTTTCGTTCTACACAGCCGCTGCCCCTTGCTCTTTCCCACCCATTCGTTACATTCTACCTCTGACGAGACCGACCAAATACCGACTGAGAAACAAGACCACACACTTTGTGCATTCGGAATCGAAGGCAGGGCGTCCCTCGCCGCATTTGCTACGATTGCCATTTGCTACTTCTGCAGAAGCGGCGGCGGCGGCGGCGGCGGCGGCGGCGACGACGACGACGACGATGAGGACGAATATCGCGAGAGGCTCTGAGATATGTGAGAAATACATCTATAAAATGTAATTCAGACTGCCTCGTCCCACCTTATGCTGCACCGCTTTGGCAAATGCTTTATCTGCGCCATTCGCCTTAATCGCATCTGAGAGAAATTCTTAAAAAAACGCATGTCGCTAATTGTTCGTCATCACAGGTACTGTATGCTATACGGCCACGACGCGCAACTGATTTCCAAAATTCATCTTTCTCGTGTTAGGATGGAACTTACGACTCCTGGTTTATTAGACCAGTGCTCCACCACTGAGCTAAAGAGGCGCGGCCTAGCGGTACTCTTGGGTACTTCGTCCATACGGTCGTCTGCATCATCAGACTTTAGCTGACAACACTTCATATTAGCGGCTAATATTTGCAGCTATGGCGACAAATTACTGCTTGGCAACACATCTGACACGTAACCGATGTGCTCTCCAAACAACAACACTTGCATTTCAGAACATGTCTTTCACACATGTCTACAAAATCACCTTCACCTTCAAATACAGTTTCCTTGCGACTGACAGAGACGTAGGCAAAGTTTAAAGTTGCTATTTTCATTAAATCTCGTTAATCAGAAAAACGGTAATTTACACCTGCAGCGGAACAAAATTCCGTTCCGCCCAGCGTCTGGCTCGAACCCACGACCCTGGGATTGGGAGTCTGACGCTCTACCGACTGAGCTAGCCGGCTACCTCGGCGAATACCTGCCGGATAGCACGTCATACAGTACTCGTTTGGGTTGGGTGGTCCCATACAGAATCTCTCCATGATGCCTAATGTTTTCCTAACGTCACACTCGTCACGTACTTCACTTTTATGTCATAATCATTTCTGAGAGGTAAAGAAATTGCATGACAACATGCAGAGCTAGTGGCGTCAAAATTAACACACATACTTTATGTGACTGAAAAGCCGAACGAGTAACTTTCCGACGTTGTTTTAGATGTGCAAGTGATAGTCAGAACTCGCTGTGTCGGCACTCTGCCGACCATTTCGCTAGTTAACACCGGTCTTGTTGTGTGTGTTTCAAGCTCAAGAGCATCTCCAAGCAAAAAATGGTCAACAGCAACATTCAGACGGTTTCGTACTGCTCAATTGCTACATTAAAACGTTATGTTTCTTTTTCAGAACTGGAAAAATACAAGCTTGACAGCATTCGAACCTGTAATCTTCACATCCGAAGTCCGACGCCTTATCCATTAGGCCACACAGTCACTGACGACCAACATTTACATGTATACGACTCATCTCGAAACGCTCACACCCCTGAGGATTTGTGTTTTCGTTCTACACAGCCGCTGCCCCTTGCTCTTTCCCACCCATTCGTTACATTCAACCTCTGACGAGACCGACCAAATATAGACTGAGAAACAAGACCACACACTTTGTGCATTCGGAGTCGAAGGCAGGGCGTCCCTCGCCGCATTTGCTACGATTGCCATTCGCTACTTCTGCAGAAGCAGCGGCGGCGGCGGCGGCGACGACGACGACGACGAATATCGCGAGAGGCTCTGAGATATGTGAGAAATACATCTATAAAATGTAATTCAGACTGCCTCGTCCCACCTTATGCTGTACCGCTTTGGCAAATGCTTTATCTGCGCCATTCGCCTTAATCACATTTGAGAGTAATTCTTAAAAAAACGCCTGTCGCTAATTGTTCGTCATCACAGATACTGTTTGCTATACGGCCACGACGCGCAACTGATTTCCAAAATTCATCTTTCTCGTGTTAGGATGGAACTTACGACTCCTGGTTTATTAGACCAGTGCTCTACCACTGAGCTAAAGAGGCGCGGCCTAGCGATACTCTTGGGTACTTCGTCCTTACGGTCGTCTGCATCATCAGACTTTAGCTGACAACACTTCATATTACCGGCTAATATTTGCAGCTATGGCGACAAATTACTGCTTGGCAACACATCTGACACGTAACCGATGTGCTCTCCAAACAACAACACTTGCATTTCAGAAAATGTCTTTCACACAGGTCTACAAAATCACCTTCACCTTCAATTACAGTTTCCTTGCGACTGACAGAGACGTAGGCAAAGTTTAAAGTTGCTATTTCCATTAAATCTCGTTAATCAGAAAAACGGTAATTTACACCTGCAGCGGAACAAAATTCCGTTCCGCCCAGCGTCTGGCTCGAACCCACGACCCTGGGATTAAGAGTCTGACGCTCTACCGACTGAGCTAGCCGGCTACCTCGGTGCATACCTGCCGGGTAGCACGTCATACAGTACTCGTTTGGGTTGGGTGGTCCCATATAGAATCTCTCCATGATGCCTAATGTTTTCCTAACGTCACACTCGTCACGTACTTCACTTTTATGTCATAATCATTTCTGAGAGGTAAAGAAATTGCATGACAACATGCAGAGCTAGTGGCGTCAAAATTAACACACATACTTTATGTGACTGAAAAGCCGAACGAGTAACTTTCCGACGTTGTTTTAGATGTGCAAGTGATAGTCAGAACTCGCTGTGTCGGCACTCTGCCGACCATTTCGCTAGTTAACACCGGTCTTGTTGTGTGTGTTTCAAGCTCAAGAGCATCTCCAAGCAAAAAATGGTCAACAGCAACATTCAGACGGTTTCGTACTGCTCAATTGCTACATTAAAACGTTATGTTTCTTTTTCAGAACTGGAAAAATACAAGCGTGACAGCATTCGAACCTGTAATCTTCAGATCCGAAGTCCGACGCCTTATCCATTACGCCACACGGTCACTGACGACCAACATTTACATGTATACGACTCATCTCGAAACGCTCACACCCCTGAGGATTTGTGTTTTCGTTCTACACAGCCGCTGCCCCTTGCTCTTTCCCACCCATTCGTTACATTCAACCTCTGACGAGACCGACCAAATATAGCCTGAGAAACAAGACCACACACTTTGTGCATTCGGAATCGAAGGCAGGGCGTCCCTCGCCGCATTTGCTACGATTGCCATTTGCTACTTCTGCAGAAGCAGCGGCGGCGGCGGCGGCGGCGACGACGACGACGACGACGACGACGACGAATATCGCGAGAGGCTCTGAGATATGTGAGAAATACATCTATAAAATGTAATTCAGACTGCCTCGTCCCACCTTATGCTGTACCGCTTTGGCAAATGCTTTATCTGCGCCATTCGCCTTAATCACATTTGAGAGTAATTCTTAAAAAAAACGCCTGTCGCTAATTGTTCGTCATCACAGATACTGTTTGCTATACGGCCACGACGCGCAACTGATTTCCAAAATTCATCTTTCTCGTGTTAGGATGGAACTTACGACTCCTGGTTTATTAGACCAGTGCTCTACCACTGAGCTAAAGAGGCGCGTCCTAGCGATACTCTTGGGTACTTCTTCCTTACGGTCGTCTGCATCATCAGACTTTAGCTGACAACACTTCATATTAGCGGCTAATATTTGCAGCTATGGCGACAAATTACTGCTTGGCTACACATCTGACACGTAACCGATGTGCTCTCCAAACAACAACACTTGCATTTCAGAACATGTCTTTCACACATGTCTACAAAATCACCTTCACCTTCAAATACAGTTTCCTTGCGACTGACAGAGACGTAGGCAAAGTTTAAAGTTGCTATTTCCATTAAATCTCGTTAATCAGAAAAACGGTAATTTATACCTGCAGCGGAACAAAATTCCGTTCCGCCCAGCGTCTGGCTCGAACCCACGACCCTGGGATTAAGAGTCTGACGCTCTACCAACTGAGCAAGCCGGCTACCTCGGTGAATACCTGCCGGGTAGCACGTCACACAGTACTCGTTTGGGTTGGGTGGTCCCATACAGAATCTCTCCATGATGTCTAATGTTTTCCTAACGTCACACTCGTCACGTACTTCACTTTTATGTCATAATCATTTCTGAGAGGTAAAGAAATTGCATGACAACATGCAGAGCTAGTGGCGTCAAAATTAACACACACACTTTATGTGACTGAAAAGCCGAACGAGTTACTTTCCGACGTTGTTTTAGATGTGCAAGTGATAGTCAGAACTCGCTGTGTTGGCACTCTGCCGACCATTTCGCTAGTTAACACCGGTCTTGTTGTGTGTGTTTCAAGCTCAAGAGCATCTCCAAGCAAAAAATGGTCAACAGCAACATTCAGACGGTTTCGTACTGCTCAATTGCTACATTAAAACGTTATGTTTCTTTTTCAGAACTGGAAAAATACAAGCGTGACAGCATTCGAACCTGTAATCTTCACATCCGAAGTCCGACGCCTTATCCATTAGGCCACACGGTCACTGACGACCAACATTTACATGTATACGACTCATCTCGAAACGCTCACACCCCTGTGGATTTGTGTTTTCGTTCTACACAGCCGCTGCCCCTTGCTCTTTCCCGCCCATTCGTTACATTCAACCTCTGACGAGACCGACCAAATATAGATTGAGCAACAAGACCACACACTTTGTGCATTCGGAATCGAAGGCAGGGCGTCCCTCGCCGCATTTGCTACGATTGCCATTTGCTACTTCTGCAGAAGCGGCGGCGGCGGCGGCGGCGACGACGGCGACGACGACCGCGAGAGGCTCTGTGATATGTGAGAAATACATCTATAAAATGTAATTCAGACTGCCTCGTCCCACCTTATGCTGTACCGCTTTGGCAAATGCTTTATCTGCGCCATTCGCCTTAATCACATTTGAGAGTAATTCTTAAAAAAAAACGCCTGTCGCTAATTGTTCGTCATCACAGATACTGTTTGCTATACGGCCACGACGCGCAACTGATTTCCAAAATTCATCTTTCTCGTGTTAGGATGGAACTTACGACTCATGGTTTATTAGACCAGTGCTCTACCACTGAGCTAAAGAGGCGTGGCCTAGCGGTACTCTTGGGTACTTCGTCCTTACGGTCGTCCGCATCATCAGACTTTAGCTGACAACACTTCATATTACCGGCTAATATTTGCAGCTATGGCGACAAATTACTGCTTGGCTACACATCTGACACGTAACCGATGTGCTCTCCAAACAACAACACTTGCATTTCAGAACATGTCTTTCACACATGTCTACAAAATCACCTTCACCTTCAAATACAGTTTCCTTGCGACTGACAGAGACGTAGGCAAAGTTTAAAGTTGCTATTTCCATTAAATCTCGTTAATCAGAAAAACGGTAATTTACACCTGCAGCGGAACAAAATTCCGTTCCGCCCAGCGTCTGGCTCGAACCCACGACCCTGGGATTAAGAATCTGACGCTCTACCGACTGAGCTAGCCGGCTACCTCGGTGAATACCTGCCAGGTAGCACGTCATACAGTACTCGTTTGGGTTGGGTGGTCCCATATAGAATCTCTCCATGATGCCTAATGTTTTCCTAACGTCACACTCGTCACGTACTTCACTTTTATGTCATAATCATTTCTGAGAGGTAAAGAAATTGCATGACAACATGCAGAGCTAGTGGCGTCAAAATTAACACACATACTTTATGTGACTGAAAAGCTGAACGAGTAACTTTCCGACGTTGTTTTAGATGTGCAAGTGATAGTCAGAACTCGCTGTGTCGGCACTCTGCCGACCATTTCGCTAGTTAACACCGGTCTTGTTGTGTGTGTTTCAAGCTCAAGAGCATCTCCAAGCAAAAAATGGTCAACAGCAACATTCAGACGGTTTCGTACTGCTCAATTGCTACATTAAAACGTAATGTTTCTTTTTCAGAACTGGAAAAATACAAGCGTGACAGCATTCGAACCTGTAATCTTCACATCCGAAGTCCGACGCCTTATCCATTAGGCCACACGGTCACTGACGACCAACATTTACATGTATACGACTCATCTCGAAACGCTCACACCCCTGAGGATTTGTGTTTTCGTTCTACACAGCCGCTGCCCCTTGCTCTTTCCCACCCATTCGTTACATTCAACCTCTGACGAGACCGACCAAATATAGACTGAGAAACAAGACCACACACTTTGTGCATTCGGAATCGAAGGCAGGGCGTCCCTCGCCGCAATTGCTACGATTGCCATTTGCTACTTCTGCAGAAGCAGCGGCGGCGGCGGCGGCGGCGACGACGACGACGACGACGACGACGACCACGAGAGGCTCTGTGATATGTGAGAAATACATCTATAAAATGTAATTCAGACTGCCTCGTCCCACCTTATGCTGTACCGCTTTGGAAAATGCTTTATCTGCGCCATTCGCCTTAATCGCATCTGAGAGTAATTCTTAAAAAAACGCCTGTCGCTAATTGTTCGTCATCACAGGTACTGTATGCTATACGGCCACGACGCGCAACTGATTTCCAAAATTCATCTTTCTCGTGTTAGGATGGAACTTACGACTCCTGGTTTATTAGACCAGTGCTCTACCACTGAGCTAAAGAGGCGAGGCCTAGCGGTACTCTTGGGTACTTCGTCCTTACGGTCGTCTGCATCATCAGACTTTAGCTGACAACACTTCATATTACCGGCTAATATTTGCAGCTATGGCGACAAATTACTGCTTGGCTACACATCTGACACGTAACCGATGTGCTCTCCAAACAACAACACTTGCATTTCAGAACATGTCTTTCACACATGTCTACAAAATCACCTTCACCTTCAAATACAGTTTCCTTGCGACTGACAGAGACGTAGGCAAAGTTTAAAGTTGCTATTTCCATTAAATCTCGTTAATCAGAAAAACGGTAATTTACACCTGCAGCGGAACAAAATTACGTTCCGCCCAGCGTCTGGCTCGAACCCACGACCCTGGGATTAAGAGTCTGACGCTCTACCAACTGAGCTGGCCGGCTACCTCGGTGAATACCTGCCGGGTAGCACGTCACACAGTACTCGTTTTGGTTGGGTGGTCCCATACAGAATCTCTCCATGATGCCTAATGTTTTCCTAACGTCACACTCGTCACGTACTTCACTTTTATGTCATAATCATTTCTGAGAGGTAAAGAAATTGCATGACAACATGCAGAGCTAGTGGCGTCAAAATTAACACACACACTTTATGTGACTGAAAAGCCGAACCAGTAACTTTCCAACGTTGTTTTAGATGTGCAAGTGATAGTCAGAACTCGCTGTGTCGGCACTCTGCCGACCATTTCGCTAGTTAACACCGGTCTTGTTGTGTGTGTTTCAAGCTCAAGAGCATCTCCAAGCAAAAAATGGTCAACAGCAACATTCAGACGGTTTCGTACTGCTCAATTGCTACATTAAAACGTTATGTTTCTTTTTCAGAACTGGAAAAATACAAGCGTGACAGCATTCGAACCTGTAATCTTCAGATCCGAAGTCCGACGCCTTATCCATTAGGCCACACGGTCACTGACGACCAACATTTACATGTATACGACTCATCTCGAAACGCTCACACCCCTGAGGATTTGTGATTTCGTTCTACACAGCCGCTGCCCCTTGCTCTTTCCCACCCATTCGTTACATTCAACCTCTGACGAGACCGACCAAATATAGACTGAGAAACAAGACCACACACTTTGTGCATTCGGAATCGAAGGCAGGGCGTCCCTCGCCGCATTTGCTACGATTGCCATTTGCTACTTCTGCAGAAGCGGCGGCGGCGGCGGCGGCGACGACGACGACGACGACCGCGAGAGGCTCTGTGATATGTGAGAAATACATCTATAAAATGTAATTCAGACTGCCTCGTTCCACCTTATGCTGTACCGCTTTGGCAAATGCTTTATCTGCGCCATTCGCCTTAATCACATTTGAGAGTAATTCTTAAAAAAAAACGCCTGTCGCTAATTGTTCGTCATCACAGATACTGTTTGCTATACGGCCACGACGCGCAACTGATTTCCAAAATTCATCTTTCTCGTGTTAGGATGGAACTTACGACTCATGGTTTATTAGACCAGTGCTCTACCACTGAGCTAAAGAGGCGTGGCCTAGCGGTACTCTTGGGTACTTCGTCCTTACGGTCGTCCGCATCATCAGACTTTAGCTGACAACACTTCATATTACCGGCTAATATTTGCAGCTATGGCGACAAATTACAGCTTGGCAACACATCTGACACGTAACCGATGTGCTCTCCAAACAACAACACTTGCATTTCAGAACATGTCTTTCACACATGTCTACAAAATCACCTTCACCTTCAAATACAGTTTCCTTGCGACTGACAGAGACGTAGGCAAAGTTTAAAGTTGCTATTTCCATTAAATCTCGTTAATCAGAAAAACGGTAATTTACACCTGCAGCGGAACAAAATTCCGTTCCGCCCAGCGTCTGGCTCGAACCCACGACCCTGGGATTAAGAGTCTGACGCTCTACCGACTGAGCTAGCCGGCTACCTCGGTGAATACCTGCCGGGTAGCACGTCATACAGTACTCGTTTGGGTTGGGTGGTCCCATATAGAATCTCTCCATGATGCCTAATGTTTTCCTAACGTCACACTCGTCACGTACTTCACTTTTATGTCATAATCATTTCTGAGAGGTAAAGAAATTGCATGACAACATGCAGAGCTAGTGGCGTCAAAATTAACACACATAATTTATGTGACTGAAAAGCTGAACGAGTAACTTTCCGACGTTGTTTTAGATGTGCAAGTGATAGTCAGAACTCGCTGTGTCGGCACTCTGCCGACCATTTCGCTAGTTAACACCGGTCTTGTTGTGTGTGTTTCAAGCTCAAGAGCATCTCCAAGCAAAAAATGGTCAACAGCAACATTCAGACGGTTTCGTACTGCTCAATTGCTACATTAAAACGTAATGTTTCTTTTTCAGAACTGGAAAAATACAAGCGTGACAGCATTCGAACCTGTAATCTTCACATCCGAAGTCCGACGCCTTATCCATTAGGCCACACGGTCACTGACGACCAACATTTACATGTATACGACTCATCTCGAAACGCTCACACCCCTGAGGATTTGTGTTTTCGTTCTACACAGCCGCTGCCCCTTGCTCTTTCCCACCCATTCGTTACATTCAACCTCTGACGAGACCGACCAAATATAGACTGAGAAACAAGACCACACACTTTGTGCATTCGGAATCGAAGGCAGGGCGTCCCTCGCCGCAATTGCTACGATTGCCATTTGCTACTTCTGCAGAAGCAGCGGCGGCGGCGGCGGCGACGACGACGACGACGACGACGACGACGACGACCGCGAGAGGCTCTGTGATATGTGAGAAATACATCTATAAAATGTAATTCAGACTGCCTCGTCCCACCTTATGCTGTACCGCTTTGGCAAATGCTTTATCTGCGCCATTCGCCTTAATCGCATCTGAGAGTAATTCTTAAAAAAACGCCTGTCGCTAATTGTTCGTCATCACAGGTACTGTATGCTATACGGCCACGACGCGCAACTGATTTCCAAAATTCATCTTTCTCGTGTTAGGATGGAACTTACGACTCCTGGTTTATTAGACCAGTGCTCTACCACTGAGCTAAAGAGGCGAGGCTAGCGGTACTCTTGGGTACTTCGTCCTTACGGTCGTCTGCATCATCAGACTTTAGCTGACAACACTTCATATTACCGGCTAATATTTGCAGCTATGGCGACAAATTACTGCTTGGCTACACATCTGACACGTAACCGATGTGCTCTCCAAACAACAACACTTGCATTTCAGAACATGTCTTTCACACATGTCTACAAAATCACCTTCACCTTCAAATACAGTTTCCTTGCGACTGACAGAGACGTAGGCAAAGTTTAAAGTTGCTATTTCCATTAAATCGCGTTAATCAGAAAAACGGTAATTTACACCTGCAGCGGAACAAAATTACGTTCCGCCCAGCGTCTGGCTCGAACCCACGACCCTGGGATTAAGAGTCTGACGCTCTACCGACTGAGCTAGCCGGCTACCTCGGTGAATACCTGCCGGGTAGCACGTCACACAGTACTCGTTTGGGTTGGGTGGTCCCATACAGAATCTCTCCATGATGCCTAATGTTTTCCTAACGTCACACTCGTCACGTACTTCACTTTTATGTCATAATCATTTCTGAGAGGTAAAGAAATTGCATGACAACATGCAGAGCTAGTGGCGTCAAAATTAACACACACACTTTATGTGACTGAAAAGCCGAACCAGTAACTTTCCAACGTTGTTTTACATTTGCAAGTGATAGTCAGAACTCGCTGTGTCGGCACTCTGCCGACCATTTCGCTAGTTAACACCGGTCTTGTTGTGTGTGTTTCAAGCTCAAGAGCATCTCCAAGCAAAAAATGGTCAACAGCAACATTCAGACGGTTTCGTACTGCTCAATTGCTACATTAAAACGTTATGTTTCTTTTTCAGAACTGGAAAAATACAAGCGTGACAGCATTCGAACCTGTAATCTTCAGATCCGAAGTCCGACGCCTTATCCATTAGGCCACACGGTCACTGACGACCAACATTTACATGTATATGACTCATCTCGAAACGCTCACACCCCTGAGGATTTGTGTTTTCGTTCTACACAGCCGCTGCCCCTTGCTCTTTCCCACCCATTCGTTACATTCAACCTCTGACGAGACCGACCAAATATAGACTGTGAAACAAGACCACACAGTTTGTGCATTCGGAATCGAAGGCAGGGCGTCCCTCGCCGCATTTGCTACGATTGCCATTTGCTACTTCTGCAGAAGCGGCGGCGGCGGCGGCGGCGGCGGCGGCGGCGACGACGACGACGACGACGACCGCGAGAGGCTCTGTGATATGTGAGAAATACATCTATAAAATGTAATTCAGACTGCCTCGTCCCACCTTATGCTGTACCGCTTTGGCAAATGCTTTATCTGCGCCATTCGCCTTAATCGCATCTGAGAGTAATTCTTAAAAAAACGCCTGTCGCTAATTGTTCGTCATCACAGGTACTGTATGCTATACGGCCACGACGCGCAACTGATTTCCAAAATTCATCTTTCTCGTGTTAGGATGGAACTTACGACTCCTGGTTTATTAGACCAGTGCTCTACCACTGAGCTAAAGAGGCGAGGCCTAGCGGTACTCTTGGGTACTTCGTCCTTACGGTCGTCTGCATCATCAGACTTTAGCTGACAACACTTCATATTACCGGCTAATATTTGCAGCTATGGCGACAAATTACTGCTTGGCTACACATCTGACACGTAACCGATGTGCTCTCCAAACAACAACACTTGCATTTCAGAACATGTCTTTCACACATGTCTACAAAATCACCTTCACCTTCAAATACAGTTTCCTTGCGACTGACAGAGACGTAGGCAAAGTTTAAAGTTGCTATTTCCATTAAATCTCGTTAATCAGAAAAACGGTAATTTACACCTGCAGCGGAACAAAATTACGTTCCGCCCAGCGTCTGGCTCGAACCCACGACCCTGGGATTAAGAGTCTGACGCTCTACCAACTGAGCTAGCCGGCTACCTCGGTGAATACCTGCCGGGTAGCACGTCACACAGTACTCGTTTGGGTTGGGTGGTCCCATACAGAATCTCTCCATGATGCCTAATGTTTTCCTAACGTCACACTCGTCACGTACTTCACTTTTATGTCATAATCATTTCTGAGAGGTAAAGAAATTGCATGACAACATGCAGAGCTAGTGGCGTCAAAATTAACACACACACTTTATGTGACTGAAAAGCCGAACCAGTAACTTTCCAACGTTGTTTTAGATGTGCAAGTGATAGTCAGAACTCGCTGTGTCGGCACTCTGCCGACCATTTCGCTAGTTAACACCGGTCTTGTTGTGTGTGTTTCAAGCTCAAGAGCATCTCCAAGCAAAAAATGGTCAACAGCAACATTCAGACGGTTTCGTACTGCTCAATTGCTACATTAAAACGTTATGTTTCTTTTTCAGAACTGGAAAAATACAAGCGTGACAGCATTCGAACCTGTAATCTTCAGATCCGAAGTCCGACGCCTTATCCATTAGGCCACACGGTCACTGACGACCAACATTTACATGTATACGACTCATCTCGAAACGCTCACACCCCTGAGGATTTGTGTTTTCGTTCTACACAGCCGCTGCCCCTTGCTCTTTCCCACCCATTCGTTACATTCAACCTCTGACGAGACCGACCAAATATAGACTGAGAAACAAGACCACACACTTTGTGCATTCGGAATCGAAGGCAGGGCGTCCCTCGCCGCATTTGCTACGATTGCCATTTGCTACTTCTGCAGAAGCGGCGGCGGCGGCGGCGGCGGCGGCGACGACGACGACGACGACGACGACCGCGAGAGGCTCTGTGATATGTGAGAAATACATCTATAAAATGTAATTCAGACTGCCTCGTCCCACCTTATGCTGTACCGCTTTGGCAAATGCTTTATCTGCGCCATTCGCCTTAATCGCATCTGAGAGTAATTCTTAAAAAAACGCCTGTCGCTAATTGTTCGTCATCACAGGTACTGTATGCTATACGGCCACGACGCGCAACTGATTTCCAAAATTCATCTTTCTCGTGTTAGGATGGAACTTACGACTCCTGGTTTATTAGACCAGTGCTCTACCACTGAGCTAAAGAGGCGAGGCTAGCGGTACTCTTGGGTACTTCGTCCTTACGGTCGTCTGCATCATCAGACTTTAGCTGACAACACTTCATATTACCGGCTAATATTTGCAGCTATGGCGACAAATTACTGCTTGGCTACACATCTGACACGTAACCGATGTGCTCTCCAAACAACAACACTTGCATTTCAGAACATGTCTTTCACACATGTCTACAAAATCACCTTCACCTTCAAATACAGTTTCCTTGCGACTGACAGAGACGTAGGCAAAGTTTAAAGTTGCTATTTCCATTAAATCGCGTTAATCAGAAAAACGGTAATTTACACCTGCAGCGGAACAAAATTACGTTCCGCCCAGCGTCTGGCTCGAACCCACGACCCTGGGATTAAGAGTCTGACGCTCTACCGACTGAGCTAGCCGGCTACCTCGGTGAATACCTGCCGGGTAGCACGTCACACAGTACTCGTTTGGGTTGGGTGGTCCCATACAGAATCTCTCCATGATGCCTAATGTTTTCCTAACGTCACACTCGTCACGTACTTCACTTTTATGTCATAATCATTTCTGAGAGGTAAAGAAATTGCATGACAACATGCAGAGCTAGTGGCGTCAAAATTAACACACACACTTTATGTGACTGAAAAGCCGAACCAGTAACTTTCCAACGTTGTTTTACATTTGCAAGTGATAGTCAGAACTCGCTGTGTCGGCACTCTGCCGACCATTTCGCTAGTTAACACCGGTCTTGTTGTGTGTGTTTCAAGCTCAAGAGCATCTCCAAGCAAAAAATGGTCAACAGCAACATTCAGACGGTTTCGTACTGCTCAATTGCTACATTAAAACGTTATGTTTCTTTTTCAGAACTGGAAAAATACAAGCGTGACAGCATTCGAACCTGTAATCTTCAGATCCGAAGTCCGACGCCTTATCCATTAGGCCACACGGTCACTGACGACCAACATTTACATGTATACGACTCATCTCGAAACGCTCACACCCCTGAGGATTTGTGTTTTCGTTCTACACAGCCGCTGCCCCTTGCTCTTTCCCACCCATTCGTTACATTCAACCTCTGACGAGACCGACCAAATATAGACTGTGAAACAAGACCACACAGTTTGTGCATTCGGAATCGAAGGCAGGGCGTCCCTCGCCGCATTTGCTACGATTGCCATTTGCTACTTCTGCAGAAGCAGCGGCGGCGGCGGCGGCGACGACGACGACGACGACGACGACGATGACCGCGAGAGGCTCTGTGATATGTGAGAAATACATCTATAAAATGTAATTCAGACTGCCTCGTCCCACCTTATGCTGTACCGCTTTGGCAAATGCTTTATCTGCGCCATTCGCCTTAATCGCATCTGAGAGTAATTCTTAAAAAAACGCCTGTCGCTAATTGTTCGTCATCACAGGTACTGTATGCTATACGGCCACGACGCGCAACTGATTTCCAAAATTCATCTTTCTCGTGTTAGGATGGAACTTACGACTCCTGGTTTATTAGACCAGTGCTCTACCACTGAGCTAAAGAGGCGAGGCTAGCGGTACTCTTGGGTACTTCGTCCTTACGGTCGTCTGCATCATCAGACTTTAGCTGACAACACTTCATATTACCGGCTAATATTTGCAGCTATGGCGACAAATTACTGCTTGGCTACACATCTGACACGTAACCGATGTGCTCTCCAAACAACAACACTTGCATTTCAGAACATGTCTTTCACACATGTCTACAAAATCACCTTCACCTTCAAATACAGTTTCCTTGCGACTGACAGAGACGTAGGCAAAGTTTAAAGTTGCTATTTCCATTAAATCTCGTTAATCAGAAAAACGGTAATTTACACCTGCAGCGGAACAAAATTCCGTTCCGCCCAGCGTCTGGCTCGAACCCACGACCCTGGGATTAAGAGTCTGACGCTCTACCGACTGAGCTAGCCGGCTACCTCGGTGAATACCTGCCGGGTAGCACGTCACACAGTACTCGTTTGGGTTGGGTGGTCCCATACAGAATCTCTCCATGATGCCTAATGTTTTCCTAACGTCACACTCGTCACGTACTTCACTTTTATGTCATAATCATTTCTGAGAGGTAAAGAAATTGCATGACAACATGCAGAGCTAGTGGCGTCAAAATTAACACACACACTTTATGTGACTGAAAAGCCGAACCAGTAACTTTCCAACGTTGTTTTACATTTGCAAGTGATAGTCAGAACTCGCTGTGTCGGCACTCTGCCGACCATTTCGCTAGTTAACACCGGTCTTGTTGTGTGTGTTTCAAGCTCAAGAGCATCTCCAAGCAAAAAATGGTCAACAGCAACATTCAGACGGTTTCGTACTGCTCAATTGCTACATTAAAACGTTATGTTTCTTTTTCAGAACTGGAAAAATACAAGCGTGACAGCATTCGAACCTGTAATCTTCAGATCCGAAGTCCGACGCCTTATCCATTAGGCCACACGGTCACTGACGACCAACATTTACATGTATACGACTCATCTCGAAACGCTCACACCCCTGAGGATTTGTGTTTTCGTTCTACACAGCCGCTGCCCCTTGCTCTTTCCCACCCATTCGTTACATTCAACCTCTGACGAGACCGACCAAATATAGACTGTGAAACAAGACCACACAGTTTGTGCATTCGGAATCGAAGGCAGGGCGTCCCTCGCCGCATTTGCTACGATTGCCATTTGCTACTTCTGCAGAAGCGGCGGCGGCGGCGACGACGACGACGACGACGACGACCGCGAGAGGCTCTGTGATATGTGAGAAATACATCTATAAAATGTAATTCAGACTGCCTCGTCCCACCTTATGCTGTACCGCTTTGGCAAATGCTTTATCTGCGCCATTCGCCTTAATCGCATCTGAGAGTAATTCTTAAAAAAACGCCTGTCGCTAATTGTTCGTCATCAAAGGTACTGTATGCTATACGGCCACGACGCGCAACTGATTTCCAAAATTCATCTTTCTCGTGTTAGGATGGAACTTACGACTCCTGGTTTATTAGACCAGTGCTCCACCACTGAGCTAAAGAGGCGCGGCCTAGCGGTACTCTTGGGTACTTCGTCCTTACGGTCGTCTGCATCATCAGACTTTAGCTGACAACACTTCATATTACCGGCTAATATTTGCAGCTATGGCGACAAATTACTGCTTGGCTACACATCTGACACGTAACCGATGTGCTCTCCAAACAACAACACTTGCATTTCAGAACATGTCTTTCACACATGTCTACAAAATCACCTTCACCTTCAAATACAGTTTCCTTGCGACTGACAGAGACGTAGGCAAAGTTTAAAGTTGCTATTTCCATTAAATCTCGTTAATCAGAAAAACGGTAATTTACACCTGCAGCGGAACAAAATTCCGTTCCGCCCAGCGTCTGGCTCGAACGCACGACCCTGGGATTAAGAGTCTGACGCTCTACCGACTGAGCTAGCCGGCTACCTCGGTGAATACCTGCCGGGTAGCACGTCACACAGTACTCGTTTGGGTTGGGTGGTCCCATACAGAATCTCTCCATGATTCCTAATGTTTTCCTAACGTCACACTCGTCACGTACTTCACTTTTATGTCATAATCATTTCTGAGAGGTAAAGAAATTGCATGACAACATGCAGAGCTAGTGGCGTCAAAATTAACACACATACTTTATGTGACTGAAAAGCCGAACGAGTAACTTTCCAACGTTGTTTTAGATGTGCAAGTTATAGTCAGAACTCGCTGTGTCGGCACTCTGCCGACCATTTCGCTAGTTAACACCGGTCTTGTTGTGTGTGTTTCAAGCTCAAGAGCATCTCCAAGCAAAAAATGGTCAACAGCAACATTCAGACGGTTTCGTACTGCTCAATTGCTACATTAAAACGTTATGTTTCTTTTTCAGAACTGGAAAAATACAAGCGTGACAGCATTCGAACCTGTAATCTTCAGATCCGAAGTCCGACGCCTTATCCATTAGGCCACACGGTCACTGACGACCAACATTTACATGTATACGACTCATCTCGAAACGCTCACACCCCTGAGGATTTGTGTTTTCGTTCTACACAGCCGCTGCCCCTTGCTCTTTCCCACCCATTCGTTACATTCAACCTCTGACGAGACCGACCAAATATAGACTGAGAAACAAGACCACACACTTTGTGCATTCGGAATCGAAGGCAGAGCGTCCCTCGCCGCATTTGCTACGATTGCCATTTGCTACTTCTGCAGAAGCGGCGGCGGCGGCGGCGGCGGCGGCGACGACGACGACGACCGCGAGAGGCTCTGTGATATGTGAGAAATACATCTATAAAATGTAATTCAGACTGCCTCGTCCCACCTTATGCTGTACCGCTTTGGCAAATGCTTTATCTGCGCCATTCGCCTTAATCACATTTGAGAGTAATTCTTAAAAAAAACGCCTGTCGCTAATTGTTCGTCACAACAGATACTGTTTGCTATACGGCCACGACGCGCAACTGATTTCCAAAATTCATCTTTCTCGTGTTAGGATGGAACTTACGACTCCTGGTTTATTAGACCATTGCTCTACCACTGAGCTAAAGAGGCGCGGCCTAGCGATACTCTTGGGTACTTCGTCCTTACGGTCGTCTGCATCATCAGACTTTAGCTGACAACACTTCATATTACCGGCTAATATTTGCAGCTATGGCGACAAATTACTGCTTGGCTACACATCTGACACGTAACCGATGTGCTCTCCAAACAACAACACTTGCATTTCAGAACATGTCTTTCACACATGTCTACAAAATCACCTTCACCTTCAAATACAGTTTCCTTGCGACTGACAGAGACGTAGGCAAAGTTTAAAGTTGCTATTTCCATTAAATCTCGTTAATCAGAAAAACGGTAATTTACACCTGCAGCGGAACAAAATTCCGTTCCGCCCAGCGTCTGGCTCGAACCCACGACCCTGGGATTAAGAGTCTGACACTCTACCAACTGAGCTAGCCGGCTACCTCGGTGAATACCTGCCGGGTAGCACGTCACACAGTACTCGTTTTGGTTGGGTGGTCCCATACAGAATCTCTCCATGATGCCTAATGTTTTCCTAACGTCACACTCGTCACGTACTTCACTTTTATGTCATAATCATTTCTGAGAGGTAAAGAAATTGCATGACAACATGCAGAGCTAGTGGCGTCAAAATTAACACACACACTTTATGTGACTGAAAAGCCGAACGAGTTACTTTCCGACCTTGTTTTAGATGTGCAAGTGATAGTCAGAACTCGCTGTGTCGGCACTCTGCCGACCATTTCGCTAGTTAACACCGGTCTTGTTGTGTGTGTTTCAAGCTCAAGAGCATCTCCAAGCAAAAAATGGTCAACAGCAACATTCAGACGGTTTCGTACTGCTCAATTGCTACATTAAAACGTTATGTTTCTTTTTCAGAACTGGAAAAATACAAGCGTGACAGCATTCGAACCTGTAATCTTCAGATCCGAAGTCCGACGCCTTATCCATTACGCCACACGGTCACTGACGACCAACATTTACATGTATACGACTCATCTCGAAACGCTCACACCCCTGACGATTTGTGTTTTCGTTCTACACAGCCGCTGCCCCTTGCTCTTTCCCACCCATTCGTTACATTCAACCTCTGACGAGACCGACCAAATATAGACTGAGAAACAAGACCACACACTTTGTGCATTCGGAATCGAAGGCAGGGCGTCCCTCGCCGCATTTGCTACGATTGCCATTTGCTACTTCTGCAGAAGCAGCGGCGGCGGCGGCGGCGGCGGCGACGACGACGACGACGACGACCGCGAGAGGCTCTGTGATATGTGAGAAATACATCTATAAAATGTAATTCAGACTGCCTCGTCCCACCTTATGCTGTACCGCTTTGGCAAATGCTTTATCTGCGCCATTCGCCTTAATCGCATCTGAGAGTAATTCTTAAAAAAACGCCTGTCGCTAATTGTTCGTCATCACAGGTACTGTATGCTATACGGCCACGACGCGCAACTGATTTCCAAAATTCATCTTTCTCGTGTTAGGATGGAACTTACGACTCCTGGTTTATTAGACCAGTGCTCCACCACTGAGCTAAAGAGGCGCGGCCTAGCGGTACTCTTGGGTACTTCGTCCTTACGGTCGTCTGCATCATCAGACTTTAGCTGACAACACTTCATATTACCGGCTAATATTTGCAGCTATTTCGACAAATTACTGCTTGGCTACACATCTGACACGTAACCGATGTGCTCTCCAAACAACAACACTTGCATTTCAGAACATGTCTTTCACACATATCTACAAAATCACCTTCACCTTCAAATACAGTTTCCTTGCGACTGACAGAGACGTAGGCAAAGTTTAAAGTTGCTATTTCCATTAAATCTCGTTAATCAGAAAAACGGTAATTTACACCTGCAGCGGAACAAAATTCCGTTCCGCCCAGCGTCTGGCTCGAACCCACGACCCTGGGATTAAGAGTCTGACGCTCTACCGACTGAGCTAGCCGGCTACCTCGGTGAATACCTGCCGGGTAGCACGTCATACAGTACTCGTTTGGGTTGGGTGGTCCCATATAGAATCTCTCCATGATGCCTAATGTTTTCCTAACGTCACACTCGTCACGTACTTCACTTTTATGTCATAATCATTTCTGAGAGGTAAAGAAATTGCATGACAACATGCAGAGCTAGTGGCGTCAAAATTAACACACATACATTATGTGACTGAAAAGCCGAACGAGTTACTTTCCGACGTTGTTTTGGATGTGCAAGTGATAGTCAGAACTCGCTGTGTCGGCACTCTGCCGACCATTTCGCTAGTTAACACCGGTCTTGTTGTGTGTGTTTCAAGTTCAAGAGCATCTCCAAGCAAAAAATGGTCAACAGCAACATTCAGACGGTTTCGTACTGCTCAATTGCTACATTAAAACGTTATGTTTCTTTTTCAGAACTGGAAAAATACAAGCGTGACAGCATTCGAACCTGTAATCTTCAGATCCGAAGTCCGACGCCTTATCCATTAGGCCACACGGTCACTGACGACCAACATTTACATGTATACGACTCATCTCGAAACGCTCACACCCCTGAGGATTTGTGTTTTCGTTCTACACAGCCGCTGCCCCTTGCTCTTTCCCACCCATTCGTTACATTCAACCTCTGACGAGACCGACCAAATATAGACTGAGAAACAAGACCACACACTTTGTGCATTCGGAATCGAAGGCAGGGCGTCCCTCGCCGCATTTGCTACGATTGCTATTTGCTACTTCAGCAGAAGCGGCGGCGGCGGCGGCGACGACGACGACGACGACGACGACGACGACCGCGAGAGGCTCTGTGATATGTGAGAAATACATCTATAAAATGTAATTCAGACTGCCTCGTCCCACCTTATGCTGTACCGCTTTGGCAAATGTTTTATCTGCGCCATTCGCCTTAATCGCATCTGAGAGTAATTCTTAAAAAAACGCCTGTCGCTAATTGTTCGTCATCACAGGTACTGTTTGCTATACGGCCACGACGCGCAACTGATTTCCAAAATACATCTTTCTCGTGTTAGGATGGAACTTACGACTCCTGGTATATTAGACCAGTGCTCCACCACTGAGCTAAAGAGGCGCGGCCTAGCGGTATTCTTGGGTACTTCGTCCTTACGGTCGTCTGCATCATCAGACTTTAGCTGACAACACTTCATATTACCGGCTAATATTTGCAGCTATTTCGACAAATTACTGCTTGGCTACACATCTGACACGTAACCGATGTGCTCTCCAAACAACAACACTTGCATTTCAGAACATGTCTTTCACACATATCTACAAAATCACCTTCACCTTCAAATACAGTTTCCTTGCGACTGACAGAGACGTAGGCAAAGTTTAAAGTTGCTATTTCCATTAAATCTCGTTAATCAGAAAAACGGTAATTTACACCTGCAGCGGAACAAAATTCCGTTCCGCCCAGCGTCTGGCTCGAACCCACGACCCTGGGATTAAGAGTCTGACGCTCTACCGACTGAGCTAGCCGGCTACCTCGGTGAATACCTGCCGGGTAGCACGTCATAAAGTACTCGTTTGGGTTGGGTGGTCCCATACAGAATCTCCATGCTGCCTAATGTTTTCCTAACGTCACACTCGTCACGTACTTCACTTTTATGTCATAATCATTTCTGAGAGGCAAAGAAACTGCATGACAACAGGCAGAGCTAGTGGCGTCAAAATTAACACACATACTTTATGTGACTCAAAAGCCGAATGAGTTACTTTCCGACGTTGTTTTAGATGTGCAAGTGATAGTCAGAACTCGCTGTGTCGGCACTCTGCCGACCATTTCGCTAGTTAACACCGGTCTTGTTGTGTGTGTTTCAAGCTCAAGAGCATCTCCAAGCAAAAAATGGTCAACAGCAACATTCAGACGGCTTCGTACTGCTCAATTGCTACATTAAAACGTTATGTTTCTTTTTCAGAACTGGAAAAATACAAGCGTGACAGCATTCGAACCTGTAATCTTCACATCCGAAGTCCGACGCCTTATCCATTAGGCCACACGGTCACTGACGACCAACATTTACATGTATACGACTCATCTCGAAACGCTCACACCCCTGAGGATTTGTGTTTTCGTTCTACACAGCCGCTGCCCCTTGCTCTTTCCCACCCATTCGTTACATTCAACCTCTGACGAGACCGACCAAATATAGACTGAGAAACAAGACCACACACTTTGTGCATTCGGAATTGAAGGCAGGGCGTCCCTCGCCGCATTTGCTACGATTGCTATTTGCTACTTCTGCAGAAGCGGCGGCGGCGACGACGACGACGACGACGACGACGACGACGACGACGACGACGACGACCGCGAGAGGCTCTGTGATATGTGAGAAATACATCTATAAAATGTAATTCAGACTGCCTCGTCCCACCTTATGCTGTACCGCTTTGGCAAATGCTTTATCTGCGCCATTCGCCTTAATCGCATCTGAGAGTAATTCTTAAAAAAACGCCTGTCGCTAATTGTTCGTCATCACAGGTACTGTTTGCTATACGGCCACGACGCGCAACTGATTTCCAAAATTCATCTTTCTCGTGTTAGGATGGAACTTACGACTCCTGGTTTATTAGACCAGTGCTCCACCACTGAGCTAAAGAGGCGCGGCCTAGCGGTACTCTTGGGTACTTCGTCCTTACGGTCGTCTGCATCATCAGACTTTAGCTGACAACACTTCATATTACCGGCTAATATTTGCAGCTATGGCAACAAATTACTGCTTGGCTACACATCTGACACGTAACCGATGTGCTCTCCAAACAACAACACTTGCATTTCAGAACATGTCTTTCACACATGTCTACAAAATCACCTTCACCTTCAAATACAGTTTCCTTGCGACTGACAGAGACGTAGGCAAAGTTTAAAGTTGCTATTTCCATTAAATCTCGTTAATCAGAAAAACGGTAATTTACACCTGCAGCGGAACAAAATTCCGTTCCGCCCAGCGTCTGGCTCGAACCCACGACCCTGGGATTAAGAGTCTGACGCTCTACCGACTGAGCTAGCCGGCTACCTCGGTGAATACCTGCCGGGTAGCACGTCACACAGTACTCGTTTGGGTTGGGTGGTCCCATACAGAATCTCTCCATGATGCCTAATGTTTTCCTAACGTCACACTCGTCACGTACTTCACTTTTATGTCATAATCATTTCTGAGAGGTAAAGAAATTGCATGACAACATGCAGAGCTAGTGGCGTCAAAATTAACACACATACTTTATGTGACTGAAAAGCCGAACGAGTAACTTTCCGACGTTGTTTTAGATGTGCAAGTGATAGTCAGAACTCGCTGTGTCGGCACTCTGCCGACCATTTCGCTAGTTAACACCGGTCTTGTTGTGTGTGTTTCAAGTTCAAGAGCATCTCCAAGCAAAAAATGGTCAACAGCAACATTCAGACGGTTTCGTACTGCTCAATTGCTACATTAAAACGTTATGTTTCTTTTTCAGAACTGGAAAAATACAAGCGTGACAGCATTCGAACCTGTAATCTTCAGATCCGAAGTCCGACGCCTTATCCATTAGGCCACACGGTCACTGACGACCAACATTTACATGTATACGACTCATCTCGAAACGCTCACACCCCTGAGGATTTGTGTTTTCGTTCTACACAGCCGCTGCCCCTTGCTCTTTCCCACCCATTCGTTACATTCAACCTCTGACGAGACCGACCAAATATAGACTGAGAAACAAGACCACACACTTTGTGCATTCGGAATCGAAGGCAGGGCGTCCCTCGCCGCATTTGCTACGATTGCTATTTGCTACTTCAGCAGAAGCGGCGGCGGCGGCGGCGGCGACGACGACGACGACGACGACGACGACGACGACGACGACGACGACCGCGAGAGGCTCTGTGATATGTGAGAAATACATCTATAAAATGTAATTCAGACTGCCTCGTCCCACCTTATGCTGTACCGCTTTGGCAAATGTTTTATCTGCGCCATTCGCCTTAATCGCATCTGAGAGTAATTCTTAAAAAAACGCCTGTCGCTAATTGTTCGTCATCACAGGTACTGTTTGCTATACGGCCACGACGCGCAACTGATTTCCAAAATACATCTTTCTCGTGTTAGGATGGAACTTACGACTCCTGGTATATTAGACCAGTGCTCCACCACTGAGCTAAAGAGGCGCGGCCTAGCGGTACTCTTGGGTACTTCGTCCTTACGGTCGTCTGCATCATCAGACTTTAGCTGACAACACTTCATATTACCGGCTAATATTTGCAGCTATTTCGACAAATTACTGCTTGGCTACACATCTGACACGTAACCGATGTGCTCTCCAAACAACAACACTTGCATTTCAGAACATGTCTTTCACACATGTCTACAAAATCACCTTCACCTTCAAATACAGTTTCCTTGCGACTGACAGAGACGTAGGCAAAGTTTAAAGTTGCTATTTCCATTAAATCTCGTTAATCAGAAAAACGGTAATTTACACCTGCAGCGGAACAAAATTCCGTTCCGCCCAGCGTCTGGCTCGAACCCACGACCCTGGGATTAAGAGTCTGACGCTCTACCGACTGAGCTAGCCGGCTACCTCGGTGAATACCTGCCGGGTAGCACGTCATAAAGTACTCGTTTGGGTTGGGTGGTCCCATATAGAATCTCTCCATGATGCCTAATGTTTTCCTAACGTCACACTCGTCACGTACTTCACTTTTATGTCATAATCATTTCTGAGAGGTAAAGAAATTGCATGACAACATGCAGAGCTAGTGGCGTCAAAATTAACACACATACTTTATGTGACTGAAAAGCCGAACGAGTTACTTTCCGACGTTGTTTTAGATGTGCAAGTGATAGTCAGAACTCGCTGTGTCGGCACTCTGCCGACCATTTCGCTAGTTAACACCGGTCTTGTTGTGTGTGTTTCAAGCTCAAGAGCATCTCCAAGCAAAAAATGGTCAACAGCAACATTCAGACGGCTTCGTACTGCTCAATTGCTACATTAAAACGTTATGTTTCTTTTTCAGAACTGGAAAAATACAAGCGTGACAGCATTCGAACCTGTAATCTTCACATCCGAAGTCCGACGCCTTATCCATTAGGCCACACGGTCACTGACGACCAACATTTACATGTATACGACTCATCTCGAAACGCTCACACCCCTGAGGATTTGTGTTTTCGTTCTACACAGCCGCTGCCCCTTGCTCTTTCCCACCCATTCGTTACATTCAACCTCTGACGAGACCGACCAAATATAGACTGAGAAACAAGACCACACACTTTGTGCATTCGGAATCGAAGGCAGGGCGTCCCTCGCCGCATTTGCTACGATTGCTATTTGCTACTTCTGCAGAAGCGGCGGCGGCGACGACGACGACGACGACGACGACGACGACGACGACGACGACGACGACCGCGAGAGGCTCTGTGATATGTGAGAAATACATCTATAAAATGTAATTCAGACTGCCTCGTCCCACCTTATGCTGTACCGCTTTGGCAAATGCTTTATCTGCGCCATTCGCCTTAATCGCATCTGAGAGTAATTCTTAAAAAAACGCCTGTCGCTAATTGTTCGTCATCACAGGTACTGTTTGCTATACGGCCACGACGCGCAACTGATTTCCAAAATTCATCTTTCTCGTGTTAGGATGGAACTTACGACTCCTGGTTTATTAGACCAGTGCTCCACCACTGAGCTAAAGAGGCGCGGCCTAGCGGTACTCTTGGGTACTTCGTCCTTACGGTCGTCTGCATCATCAGACTTTAGCTGACAACACTTCATATTACCGGCTAATATTTGCAGCTATGGCAACAAATTACTGCTTGGCTACACATCTGACACGTAACCGATGTGCTCTCCAAACAACAACACTTGCATTTCAGAACATGTCTTTCACACATGTCTACAAAATCACCTTCACCTTCAAATACAGTTTCCTTGCGACTGACAGAGACGTAGGCAAAGTTTAAAGTTGCTATTTCCATTAAATCTCGTTAATCAGAAAAACGGTAATTTACACCTGCAGCGGAACAAAATTCCGTTCCGCCCAGCGTCTGGCTCGAACCCACGACCCTGGGATTAAGAGTCTGACGCTCTACCGACTGAGCTAGCCGGCTACCTCGGTGAATACCTGCCGGGTAGCACGTCACACAGTACTCGTTTGGGTTGGGTGGTCCCATACAGAATCTCTCCATGATGCCTAATGTTTTCCTAACGTCACACTCGTCACGTACTTCACTTTTATGTCATAATCATTTCTGAGAGGTAAAGAAATTGCATGACAACATGCAGAGCTAGTGGCGTCAAAATTAACACACATACTTTATGTGACTGAAAAGCCGAACGAGTAACTTTCCGACGTTGTTTTAGATGTGCAAGTGATAGTCAGAACTCGCTGTGTCGGCACTCTGCCGACCATTTCGCTAGTTAACACCGGTCTTGTTGTGTGTGTTTCAAGTTCAAGAGCATCTCCAAGCAAAAAATGGTCAACAGCAACATTCAGACGGTTTCGTACTGCTCAATTGCTACATTAAAACGTTATGTTTCTTTTTCAGAACTGGAAAAATACAAGCGTGACAGCATTCGAACCTGTAATCTTCAGATCCGAAGTCCGACGCCTTATCCATTAGGCCACACGGTCACTGACGACCAACATTTACATGTATACGACTCATCTCGAAACGCTCACACCCCTGAGGATTTGTGTTTTCGTTCTACACAGCCGCTGCCCCTTGCTCTTTCCCACCCATTCGTTACATTCAACCTCTGACGAGACCGACCAAATATAGACTGAGAAACAAGACCACACACTTTGTGCATTCGGAATCGAAGGCAGGGCGTCCCTCGCCGCATTTGCTACGATTGCTATTTGCTACTTCAGCAGAAGCGGCGGCGGCGGCGGCGGCGACGACGACGACGACGACGACGACGACGAATATCGCGAGAGGCTCTGAGATATGTGAGAAATACATCTATAAAATGTAATTCAGACTGCCTCGTCCCACCTTATGCTGTACCGCTTTGGCAAATGCTTTATCTGTGCCATTCGCCTTAATCGCATCTGAGAGTAATTCTTAAAAAACGCCTGTCGCTAATTGTTCGTCATCACAGGTACTGTTTGCTAAACGGCCACGTCGCGCAACTGATTTCCGAAACTCATCTTTCTCCTGTGAGGATGGAACTTAAGACCCCTGGTTTATTAGACCAATGCTCTACCACTGAGCTAAAGAGGCGCGGCCTAGCGGTACTCTTGGGTACTTCGTCCTTACGGACGTCTGCATCATCAGACTTTAGCTGACAACACTTCATATTACCGGCTAATATTTGCAGCTATGGCGAGAAATTACTGCTTGGCTACACATCTGACACGTAACCGATGTGCTCTCCAAACAACAACACTTGCATTTCAGAACATGTCTTTCACACATGTCTACAAAATCACCTTCACCTTCAAATACAGTTTCCTTGCGACTGACAGAGACGTAGGCAAAGTTTAAAGTTGCTATTTCCATTAAATCTCGTTAATCAGAAAAACGGTAATTTACACCTGCAGCAGAACAAAATTCCGTTTCGCCCAGCGTCTGGCTCGAACTCACGACCCTGGGATTAAGAGTCTGACGCTCTACCGACTGAGCAAGCCGGCTACCTCGGTGAATACCTGCCGGTTAGCACGTCACACAGTACTCGTTTGGGTTGGGTGGTCCCATACAGAATCTCTCCATGCTGCCTAATGTTTTCCTAACGTCACACTCGTCACGTACTTCACTTTTATGTCATAATCATTTCTGAGAGGCAAAGAAACTGCATGACAACAAGCAGAGCTAGTGGCGTCAAAATTAACACACATACTTTATGTGACTCAAAAGCCGAACGAGTTACTTTCCGACGTTGTTTTAGATGTGCAAGTGCCAGTCAAAACTCGCGGTGTCGGCACTCTGCCGACCATTTCGCTAGTTAACACCGGTCTTGCTGTGTGTGTTTCAAGCTCATGAGCATCTCCAAGCAAAAAATGGTCAACAGCAACATTCAGACGGTTTCGTACTGCTCAATTGCTACATTAAAACGGTATGTTTCTTTTTCAGAACTGGAAAACACGAGCGTGACAGCATTCGAACCTGTAATCTTCAGATCCGAAGTCCGACGCCTTATCCATTAGGCCACACGGTCACTGACAACAAACATTTAAACGAATACGACTCGTGTTTTCGTTCTACACAGCCGCTGCCCCTTGCTCTTTCCCACCCATTCGTTACATTCAACCTCTGACGAGACCGACCAAATATAGACTGAGAAACAAGACCACACACTTTGTGCATTCGGAATCGAAGGCAGGGCGTCCCTCGCCGCATTTGCTACGATGGCCATTTGCTACTTCTGCAGAAGCGGCGGCGGCGACGACGACGACGACGACGACGACGACGAATATCGCGAGAGGCTCTGAGATACGTGAGAAATACATCTATAAAATGTAATTCAGACTGCCTCGTCCCACCTTATGCTGTACCGCTTTGGCAAATGCTTTATCTGCGCCATTCGCCTTAATCGCATCTGAGAGTAATTCTTAAAAAACGCCTGTCGCTAATTGTTCGTCATCACAGGTACTGTTTGCTAAACGCCCACGTCGCGCAACTGATTTCCAAAATTCATCTTTCTCCTGTGAGGATGGACTTTAAGACCCCTGGTTTATTAGACCAGTGCTCTACCACTGAGCTAAAGAAGCGCGGCCTAGCGGTACTCTTGGGTACTTCGTCCTTACGGTCGTCTGCATCATTAGACTTTAGCTGACAACACTTCATATTACCGGCTAATATTTGCAGCTATGGCGAGAAATTACTGCTTGGCTACACATCTGACACGTAACCGATGTGCTCTCCAAACAACAACACTTGCATTTCAGAACATGTCTTTCACACATGTCTGCAAAATCACCTTCACCTTCAAATACAGTTTCCTTGCGACTGACAGAGACGTAGGCAAAGTTTAAAGTTGCTATTTCCATTAAATCTCGTTAATCAGAAAAACGGTAATTTACACCAGCAGCGGAACAAAATTCCGTTTCGGCCAGCGTCTGGCTCGAACCCACGACCCTGGGATTAAGAATCTGACGCTCTACCAACTGCGCTAGCCGGCGACCTCGGTGAATACCTGCCGGGTAGCACGTCACACAGTACTCGTTTGGGTTGGGTGGTCCCATACAGAATCTCTCCATGCTGCCTAATGTTTTCCTAACGTCACACTCGTCACGTACTTCACTTTTATGTCATAATCATTTCTGAGAGGCAAAGAAACTGCATGACAACAAGCAGAGCTAGTGGCGTCAAAATTAACACACATACTTTATGTGACTCAAAAGCCGAACGAGTTACTTTCCGACGTTGTTTTAGATGTGCAAGTGCCAGTCAAAACTCGCGGTGTCGGCACTCTGCCGACCATTTTGCTAGTTAACACCGGTCTTGCTGTGTGTGTTTCAAGCTTATGAGGATCTCCAAGCAAAAAATGGTCAACAGCAACATTCAGACGGTTTCGTACTGCTCAATTGCTACATTAAAACGGTATGTTTCTTTTTCAGAACTGGAAAACACGAGCGTGACAGCATTCGAACCTGTAATCTTCAGATCCGAAGTCCGACGCCTTATCCATTAGGCCACACGGTCACTGACAACAAACATTTACACGTATACGACTCATCTCGAAACGCTCACACCCCTGAGGATTTGTGTTTTCGTTCTGCACAGCCGCTGCCCCTTGCTCTTTCCCACCCATTCGTTACATTCAACCTCTGACGAGACCGACCAAATATAGACTGAGAAACAAGACCACACACTTTGTGCATTCGGAATCGAAGGCAGGGCGTCCCTCGCCGCATTTGCTACGATGGCCATTTGCTACTTCTGCAGAAGCGGCGTCGGCGACGACGACGAATATCGCGAGAGGCTCTGAGATATGTGAGAAATACATCTATAAAATGTAATTCAGACTGCCTCGTCCCACCTTATGCTGTACCGCTTTGGCAAATGCTTTATCTGCGCCATTCGCCTTAATCGCATCTGAGAGTAATTCTTAAAAAACGCCTGTCGCTAATTGTTCGTCATCACAGGTACTGTTTGCTAAACGGCCACGTCGCGAAACTGATTTCCGAAACTCATCTTTCTCCTGTGAGGATGGAACTTAAGACCCCTGGTTTATTAGACCAATGCTCTACCACTGAGCTAAAGAGGCGCGGCCTAGCGGTACTCTTGGGTACTTCGTCCTTACGGACGTCTGCATCATCAGACTTTAGCTGACAACACTTCATATTACCGGCTAATATTTGCAGCTATGGCGAGAAATTACTGCTTGGCTACACATCTGACACGTAACCGATGTGCTCTCCAAACAACAACACTTGCATTTCAGAACATGTCTTTCACACATGTCTACAAAATCACCTTCACCTTCAAATACAGTTTCCTTGCGACTGACAGAGACGTAGGCAAAGTTTAAAGTTGCTATTTCCATTAAATCTCGTTAATCAGAAAAACGGTAATTTACACCTGCAGCAGAACAAAATTCCGTTTCACCCAGCGTCTGGCTCGAACCCACGACCCTGGGATTAAGAGTCTGACGCTCTACCGACTGAGCAAGCCGGCTACCTCGGTGAATACCTGCCGGTTAGCACGTCACACAGTACTCGTTTGGGTTGGGTGGTCCCATACAGAATCTCCATGCTGCCTAATGTTTTCCTAACGTCACACTCGTCACGTACTTCACTTTTATGTCATAATCATTTCTGAGAGGCAAAGAAACTGCATGACAACAGGCAGAGCTAGTGGCGTCAAAATTAACACACATACTTTATGTGACTCAAAAGCCGAATGAGTTACTTTCCGACGTTGTTTTAGATGTGCAAGTGCCAGTCAAAACTCGCGGTGTCGGCACTCTGCCGACCATTTCGCTAGTTAGCACCGGTCTTGCTGTGTGTGTTTCAAGCTCATGAGCATCTCCAAGCAAAAAATTGTCAACAGCAACATTCAGACGGTTTCGTACTGCTCAATTGCTACATTAAAACGGTATGTTTCTTTTTCAGAACTGGAAAACACGAGCGTGACAGCATTCGAACCTGTAATCTTCAGATCCGAAGTCCGACGCCTTATCCATTAGGCCACACGGTCACTGACAACAAACATTTACACGTATACGACTCATCTCGAAACGCTCACACCCCTGAGGATTTGTGTTTTCGTTCTGCACAGCCGCTGCCCCTTGCTCTTTCCCACCCATTCGTTACATTCAACCTCTGACGAGACCGACCAAATATAGACTGAGAAACAAGACCACACACTTTGTGCACTCGGAATCGAAGGCAGGGCGTCCCTCGCCGCATTTGCTACAATGGCCATTTGCTACTTCTGCAGAAGCGGCGGCGGCGACGACGACGACGACGACGAATATCGCGAGAGGCTCTGAGATATGTGAGAAATACATCTATAAAATGTAATTCAGACTGCCTCGTCCCACATTATGCTGTACCGCTTTGGCAAATGCTTTATCTGCGCCATTCGCCTTAATCGCATCTGAGAGTAATTCTTAAAAAACGCCTGTCGCTAATTGTTCGTCATGACAGGTACTGTTTGCTAAACGGCCACGTCGCGCAACTGATTTCCAAAACTCATCTTTCTCCTGTGAGGATGGAACTTAAGACCCCTGGTTTATAGACCAATGCTCTACCACTGAGCTAAAGAGGCGCGGCCTAGCGGTACTCTTGGGTACTTCGTCCTTACGGACGTCTGCATCATCAGACTTTAGCTGACAACACTTCATATTACCGGCTAATATTTGCAGCTATGGCGAGAAATTACTGCTTGGCTACACATCTGACACGTAACCGATGTGCTCTCCAAACAACAACACTTGCATTTCAGAACATGTCTTTCACACATGTCTACAAAATCACCTTCACCTTCAAATACAGTTTCCTTGCGACTGACAGAGACGTAGGCAAAGTTTAAAGTTGCTATTTCCATTAAATCTCGTTAATCAGAAAAACGGTAATTTACACCTGCAGCAGAACAAAATTCCGTTTCGCCCAGCGTCTGGCTCGAACCCACGACCCTGGGATTAAGAGTCTGACGCTCTACCGACTGAGCAAGCCGGCTACCTCGGTGAATACCTGCCGGTTAGCACGTTACACAGTACTCGTTTGGGTTGGGTGGTCCCATACAGAATCTCTCCATGCTGCCTAATGTTTTCCTAACGTCACACTCGTCACGTACTTCACTTTTATGTCATAATCATTTCTGAGAGGCAAAGAAACTGCATGACAACAGGCAGAGCTGCTGGCGTCAAAATTAACACACATACTTTATGTGACTCAAAAGCCGAACGAGTTACTTTCCGACGTTGTTTTAGATGTGCAAGTGCCAGTCAAAACTCGCGGTGTCGGCACTCTGCCGACCATTTCGCTAGTTAACACCGGTCTTGCTGTGTGTGTTTCAAGCTCATGAGCATCTCCAAGCAAAAAATGGTCAACAGCAACATTCAGACGGTTTCGTACTGCTCAATTGCTACATTAAAACGGTATGTTTCTTTTTCAGAACTGGAAAACACGAGCGTGACAGCATTCGAACCTGTAATCTTCAGATCCGAAGTCCGACGCCTTATCCATTAGGCCACACGGTCACTGACAACAAACATTTACACGTATACGACTCATCTCGAAACGCTCACACCCCTGAGGATTTGTGTTTTCGTTCTACACAGCCGCTGCCCCTTGCTCTTTCCCACCCATTCGTTACATTCAACCTCTGACGAGACCGACCAAATATAGACTGAGAAACAAGACCACACACTTTGTGCTTTCGGAATCGAAGGCAGGGCGTCCCTCGCCGCATTTGCTACGATGGCCATTTGCTACTTCTGCAGAAGCGGCGGCGGCGACGACGACGACGACGACGACGACGACGACGACGACGACGACGAATATCGCGAGAGGCTCTGAGATACGTGAGAAATACATCTATAAAATGTAATTCAGACTGCCTCGTCCCACCTTACGCTGTACCGCTTTGGCAAATGCTTTATCTGCGCCATTCGCCTTAATCGCATCTGAGAGTAATTCTTAAAAAACGCCTGTCGCTAATTGTTCGTCATCACAGGTACTGTTTGCTAAACGCCCACGTCGCGCAACTGATTTCAAAAATTCATCTTTCTCCTGTGAGGATGGACCTTAAGACCCCTGGTTTATTAGACCAGTGCTCTACCACTGAGCTAAAGAAGCGCGGCCTAGCGGTACTCTTGGGTACTTCGTCCTTACGGTCGTCTGCATCATCAGACTTTAGCTGACAACACTTCATATTACCGGCTAATATTTGCAGCTATGGCGAGAAATTACTGCTTGGCTACACATCTGACACGTAACCGATGTGCTCTCCAAACAACAACACTTGCATTTCAGAACATGTCTTTCACACATGTCTACAAAATCACCTTCACCTTCAAATACAGTTTCCTTGCGACTGACAGAGACGTAGGCAAAGTTTAAAGTTGCTATTTCCATTAAATCTCGTTAATCAGAAAAACGGTAATTTACACCTGCAGCGGAACAAAATTCCGTTTCGCCCAGCGTCTGGCTCGAACCCACGACCCTGGGATTAAGAGTCTGACGCTCTACCAACTGAGCTAGCCGGCGACCTCGGTGAATACCTGCCGGGTAGCACGTCACACAGTACTCGTTTGGGTTGGGTGGTCCCATACAGAATCTCTCCATGCTGCCTAATGTTTTCCTATCGTCACACTCGTCAGGTACTTCACTTTTATGTCATAATCATTTCTGAGAGGCAAAGAAACTGCATGACAACAAGCAGAGCTAGTGGCGTCAAAATTAACACACATACTTTATGTGACTCAAAAGCCGAACGAGTTACTTTCCGACGTTGTTTTAGATGTGCAAGTGCCAGTCAAAACTCGCGGTGTCGGCACTCTGCCGACCATTTCGCTAGTTAACACCGGTCTTGCTGTGTGTGTTTCAAGCTCATGAGCATCTCCAAGCAAAAAATGGTCAACAGCAACATTCAGACGGTTTCGTACTGCTCAATTGCTACATTAAAACGGTATGTTTCTTTTTCAGAACTGGAAAACACGAGCGTGACAGCATTCGAACCTGTAATCTTCAGATCCGAAGTCCGACGCCTTATCCATTAGGCCACACGGTCACTGACAACAAACATTTACACGTATACGACTCATCTCGAAACGCTCACACCCCTGAGGATTTGTGTTTTCGTTCTACACAGCCGCTGCCCCTTGCTCTTTCCCACCCATTCGTTACATTCAACCTCTGACGAGACCGACCAAATATAGACTGAGAAACAAGACCACACACTTTGTGCTTTCGGAATCGAAGGCAGGGCGTCCCTCGCCGCATTTGCTACGATGGCCATTTGCTACTTCTGCAGAAGCGGCGGCGACGACGACGACGAATATCGCGAGAGGCTCTGAGATATGTGAGAAATACATCTATAAAATGTAATTCAGACTGCCTCGTCCCACCTTATGCTGTACCGCTTTGGCAAATGCTTTATCTGCGCCATTCGCCTTAATCGCATCTGAGAGTAATTCTTAAAAAACGCCTGTCGCTTATTGTTCGTCATCACAGGTACTGTTTGCTAAACGGCCACGTCGCGCAACTGATTTCCAAAACTCATCTTTCTCCTGTGAGGATGGAACTTAAGACCCCTGGTTTATAGACCAATGCTCTACCACTGAGCTAAAGAGGCGCGGCCTAGCGGTACTCTTGGGTACTTCGTCCTTACGGACGTCTGCATCATCAGACTTTAGCTGACAACACTTCATATTACCGGCTAATATTTGCAGCTATGGCGACAAATTACTGCTTGGCTACACATCTGACACGTAACCGATGTGCTCTCCAAACAACAACACTTGCATTTCAGAACATGTCTTTCACACATGTCTACAAAATCACCTTCACCTTCAAATACAGTTTCCTTGCGACTGACAGAGACGTAGGCAAAGTTTAAAGTTGCTATTTCCATTAAATCTCGTTAATCAGAAAAACGGTAATTTACACCTGCAGCAGAACAAAATTCCGTTTCGCCCAGCGTCTGGCTCGAACCCACGACCCTGGGATTAAGAGTCTGACGCTCTACCGACTGAGCAAGCCGGCTACCTCGGTGAATACCTGCCGGTTAGCACGTCACACAGTACTCGTTTGGGTTGGGTGGTCCCATACAGAATCTCTCCATGCTGCCTAATGTTTTCCTAACGTCACACTCGTCACGTACTTCACTTTTATGTCATAATCATTTCTGAGAGGCAAAGAAACTGCATGACAACAGGCAGAGCTAGTGGCGTCAAAATTAACACACATACTTTATGTGACTCAAAAGCCGAACGAGTTACTTTCCGACGTTGATTTAGATGTGCAAGTGCCAGTCAAAACTCGCGGTGTCGGCACTCTGCCGACCATTTCGCTAGTTAACACCGGTCTTGCTGTGTGTGTTTCAAGCTCATGAGGATCTCCAAGCAAAAAATGGTCAACAGCAACATTCAGACGGTTTCGTACTGCTCAATTGCTACATTAAAACGGTATGTTTCTTTTTCAGAACTGGAAAACACGAGCGTGACAGCATTCGAACCTGTAATCTTCAGATCCGAAGTCCGACGCCTTATCCATTAGGCCACACGGTCACTGACAACAAATATTTACACGTATACGACTTATCTCGAAACGCTCACACCCCTGAGGATTTGTGTTTTCGTTCTACACAGCCGCTGCCCCTTGCTCTTTCCCACCCATTCGTTACATTCAACCTCTGACGAGACCGACCAAATATAGACTGAGAAACAAGACCACACACTTTGTGCATTCGGAATCGAAGGCAGGGCGTCCCTCGCCGCATTTGCTACGATGGCCATTTGCTACTTCTGCAGAAGCGGCGGCGGCGACGACGACGACGACGACGACGACGACGACGACGACGACGACGACGACGAATATCGCGAGAGACTCTGAGATACGTGAGAAATACATCTATAAAATGTAATTCAGACTGCCTCGTCCCACCTTACGCTGTACCGCTTTGGCAAATGCTTTATCTGCGCCATTCGCCTTAATCGCATCTGAGAGTAATTCTTAAAAAACGCCTGTCGCTAATTGTTCGTCATCACAGGTACTGTTTGCTAAACGCCCACGTCGCGCAAGTGATTTCCAAAATTCATCTTTCTCCTGTGAGGATGGAACTTAAGACCCCTGGTTTATTAGACCAGTGCTCTACCACTGAGCTAAAGAGGCGCGGCCTAGCGGTACTCTTGGGTACTTCGTCCTTACGGTCGTCTGCATCATCAGACTTTAGCTGACAACACTTCATATTACCGGCTAATATTTGCAGCTATGGCGAGAAATTACTGCTTGGCTACACATCTGACACGTAACCGATGTGCTCTCCAAACAACAACACTTGCATTTCAGAACATGTCTTTCACACATGTTTACAAAATCACCTTCACCTTCAAATACAGTTTCCTTGCGACTGACAGAGACGTAGGCAAAGTTTAAAGTTGCTATTTCCATTAAATCTCGTTAATCAGAAAAACGGTAATTTACACCTGCAGCGGAACAAAATTCCGTTTCGCCCAGCGTCTGGCTCGAACCCACGACCCTGGGATTAAGAGTGTGACGCTCTACCAACTGAGCTAGCCGGCGACCTCGGTGAATACCTGCCGGGTAGCACGTCACACAGTAATCGTTTGGGTTGGGTGGTCCCATACAGAATCTGTCCATGCTGCCTAATGTTTTCCTAACGTCACACTCGTCACGTACTTCACTTTTATGTCATAATCATTTCTGAGAGGCAAAGAAACTGCATGACAACAAGCAGAGCTAGTGGCGTCAAAATTAACACACATACTTTATGTGACTCAAAAGCCGAACGAGTTACTTTCCGACGTTGTTTTAGATGTGCAAGTGCCAGTCAAAACTCGCGGTGTCGGCACTCTGCCGACCATTTCGCTAGTTAACACCGGTCTTGCTGTGTGTGTTTGAAGCTCATGAGGATCTCCAAGCAAAAAATGGTCAACAGCAACATTCAGACGGTTTCGTACTGCTCAATTGCTACATTAAAACGGTATGTTTCTTTTTCAGAACTGGAAAACACGAGCGTGACAGCATTCGAACCTGTAATCTTCAGATCCGAAGTCCGACGCCTTATCCATTAGGCCACACGGTCACTGACAACAAACATTTAAACGAATACGACTCGTGTTTTCGTTCTACACAGCCGCTGCCCCTTGCTCTTTCCCACCCATTCGTTACATTCAACCTCTGACGAGACCGACCAAATATAGACTGAGAAACAAGACCACACACTTTGTGCATTCGGAATCGAAGGCAGGGCGTCCCTCGCCGCATTTGCTACGATGGCCATTTGCTACTTCTGCAGAAGCGGCGGCGGCGACGACGACGACGACGACGACGACGACGAATATCGCGAGAGGCTCTGAGATACGTGAGAAATACATCTATAAAATGTAATTCAGACTGCCTCGTCCCACCTTATGCTGTACCGCTTTGGCAAATGCTTTATCTGCGCCATTCGCCTTAATCGCATCTGAGAGTAATTCTTAAAAAACGCCTGTCGCTAATTGTTCGTCATCACAGGTACTGTTTGCTAACCGCCCACGTCGCGCAACTGATTTCCAAAATTCATCTTTCTCCTGTGAGGATGGACTTTAAGACCCCTGGTTTATTAGACCAGTGCTCTACCACTGAGCTAAAGAAGCGCGGCCTAGCGGTACTCTTGGGTACTTCGTCCTTACGGTCGTCTGCATCATTAGACTTTAGCTGACAACACTTCATATTACCGGCTAATATTTGCAGCTATGGCGAGAAATTACTGCTTGGCTACACATCTGACACGTAACCGATGTGCTCTCCAAACAACAACACTTGCATTTCAGAACATGTCTTTCACACATGTCTACAAAATCACCTTCACCTTCAAATACAGTTTCCTTGCGACTGACAGAGACGTAGGCAAAGTTTAAAGTTGCTATTTCCATTAAATCTCGTTAATCAGAAAAACGGTAATTTACACCAGCAGCGGAACAAAATTCCGTTTCGCCCAGCGTCTGGCTCGAACCCACGACCCTGGGATTAAGAATCTGACGCTCTACCAACTGCGCTAGCCGGCGACCTCGGTGAATACCTGCCGGGTAGCACGTCACACAGTACTCGTTTGGGTTGGGTGGTCCCATACAGAATCTCTCCATGCTGCCTAATGTTTTCCTAACGTCACACTCGTCACGTACTTCACTTTTATGTCATAATCATTTCTGAGAGGCAAAGAAACTGCATGACAACAAGCAGAGCTAGTGGCGTCAAAATTAACACACATACTTTATGTGACTCAAAAGCCGAACGAGTTACTTTCCGACGTTGTTTTAGATGTGCAAGTGCCAGTCAAAACTCGCGGTGTCGGCACTCTGCCGACCATTTTGCTAGTTAACACCGGTCTTGCTGTGTGTGTTTCAAGCTTATGAGGATCTCCAAGCAAAAAATGGTCAACAGCAACATTCAGACGGTTTCGTACTGCTCAATTGCTACATTAAAACGGTATGTTTCTTTTTCAGAACTGGAAAACACGAGCGTGACAGCATTCGAACCTGTAATCTTCAGATCCGAAGTCCGACGCCTTATCCATTAGGCCACACGGTCACTGACGACCAACATTTACATGTATACGACTCATCTAGAAACGCTCACACCCCTGAGGATTTGTGTTTTCGTTCTACACAGCCGCTGCCCCTTGCTCTTTCCCACCCATTCGTTACATTCAACCTCTGACGAGACCGACCAAATATAGACTGAGAAACAAGACCACACACTTTGTGCATTCGGAATCGAAGGCAGGGCGTCCCTCGCCGCATTTGCTACGATTGCCATTTGCTACTTCTGCAGAAGCGGCGGCGGCGGCGGCGACGACGACGACGACGACGACGACGACGACGACGACGACGAATATCGCGAGAGGCTCTGAGATATGTGAGAAATACATCTATAAAATGTAATTCAGACTGCCTCGTCCCACCTTATGCTGTACCGCTTTGGCAAATGCTTTATCTGCACCATTCGCCTTAATCGCATCTGAGAGTAATTCTTAAAAAAACGCCTGTCGCTGATTGTTCGTCATCACAGGTACTGTTTGCTATACGGCCACGACGCGCAACTGATTTCCAAAATTCATCTTTCTCGTGTTGGGATGGAACTTACGACTCCTGGTTTATTAGACCAGTGCTCCACCACTGAGCTAAAGAGGCGCGGCCTAGCGGTACTCTTGGGTACTTCGTCCTTACGGTCGTCTGCATCATCAGACTTTAGCTGACAACACTTCATATTACCGGCTAATATTTGCAGCTATGGCGACAAATTACTGCTTGGCTACACATCTGACACGTAACCGATGTGCTCTCCAAACAACAACACTTGCATTTCAGAACATGTCTTTCACACATGTCTACAAAATCACCTTCACCTTCAAATACAGTTTCCTTGCGACTGACAGAGACGTAGGCAAAGTTTAAAGTTGCTATTTCCATTAAATCTCGTTAATCAGAAAAACGGTAATTTACACCTGCAGCGGAACAAAATTCCGTTCCGCCCAGCGTCTGGCTCGATCCCACGACCCTGGGATTAAGAGTCTGACGCTCTACCGACTGAGCTAGCCGGCTACCTCGGTGAATACCTGCAGGGTAGCACGTCATACAGTACTCGTTTGGGTTGGGTGGTCCCATATAGAATCTCTCCATGCTGCCTAATGTTTTCCTAACGTCACACTCGTCACGTACTTCACTTTTATGTCATAATCATTTCTGAGAGGTAAAGAAATTGCATGACAACATGCAGAGCTAGTGGCGTCAAAATTAACACACATACTTTATGTGACTGAAAAGCCGAACGAGTTACTTTCCGACGTTGTTTTAGATGTGCAAGTGATAGTCAGAACTCGCTGTGTCGGCACTCTGCCGACCATTTCGCTAGTTAACACCGGTCTTGTTGTGTGTGTTTCAAGCTCAAGAGCATCTCCAAGCAAAAAATGGTCAACAGCAACATTCAGACGGTTTCGTACTGCTCAATTGCTACATTAAAACGTTATGTTTCTTTTTCAGAACTGGAAAAATACAAGCGTGACAGCATTCGAACCTGTAATCTTCAGATCCGAAGTCCGACGCCTTATCCATTAGGCCACACGGTCACTGACGACCAACATTTACATGTATACGACTCATCTCGAAACGCTCACACCCCTGAGGATTTGTGTTTTCGTTCTACACAGCAGCTGCCCCTTGCTCTTTCCCACCCATTCGTTACATTCAACCTCTGACGGGACCGACCAAATATAGACTGAGAAACAAGACCACACACTTTGTGCATTCGGAATCGAAGGCAGGGCGTCCCTCGCCGCATTTGCTACGATTGCCATTTGCTACTTCTGCAGAAGCGGCGGCGGCGGCGACGACGACGACGACGACGACGACGACGACGACGACGACGACTAATATCGCGAGAGGCTCTGAGATATGTGAGAAATACATCTATAATATGTAATTCAGACTGCCTCGTCCCACCTTATGCTGTACCGCTTTGGCAAATGCTTTATCTGCGCCATTCGCCTTAATCGCATCTGAGAGTAATTCTTAAAAAAACGCCTGTCGCTAATTGTTCGTCATCACAGGTACTGTTTGCTATACGGCCACGACGCGCAACTGATTTCCAAAATTCATCTTTCTCGTGTTAGGATGGAACTTACGACTCCTGGTTTATTAGACCAGTGCTCCACCACTGAGCTAAAGAGGCGCGGCCTAGCGGTACTCTTGGGTACTTCGTCCTTACGGTCGTCTGCATCATCAGACTTTAGCTGACAACACTTCATATTACCGGCTAATATTTGCAGCTATTTCGACAAATTACTGCTTGGCTACACATCTGACACGTAACCGATGTGCTCTCCAAACAACAACACTTGCATTTCAGAACATGTCTTTCACACATATCTACAAAATCACCTTCACCTTCAAATACAGTTTCCTTGCGACTGACAGAGACGTAGGCAAAGTTTAAAGTTGCTATTTCCATTAAATCTCGTTAATCAGAAAAACGGTAATTTACACCTGCAGCGGAACAAAATTCCGTTCCGCCCAGCGTCTGGCTCGAACCCACGACCCTGGGATTAAGAGTCTGACGCTCTACCGACTGAGCTAGCCGGCTACCTCGGTGAATACCTACCGGGTAGCACGCCATACAGTACTCGTTTGGGTTGGGTGGTCCCATATAGAATCACTCCATGATGCCTAATGTTTTCCTAACGTCACACTCGTCACGTACTTCACTTTTATGTCATAATCATTTCTGAGAGGTAAAGAAATTGCATGACAACATGCAGAGCTAGTGGCGTCAAAATTAACACACATACCTTATGTGACTGAAAAGCCGAACGAGTTACTTTCCGACGTTGTTTTAGATGTGCAAGTGATAGTCAGAACTCGCTGTGTCGGCACTCTGCCGACCATTTCGCTAGTTAACACCGGTCTTGTTGTGTGTGTTTCAAGCTCAAGAGCATCTCCAAGCAAAAAATGGTCAACAGCAACATTCAGACGGTTTCGTACTGCTCAATTGCTACATTAAAACGTTATGTTTCTTTTTCAGAACTGGAAAAATACAAGCGTGACAGCATTCGAACCTGTAATCTTCAGATCCGAAGTCCGACGCCTTATCCATTAGGCCACATGGTCACTGACGACCAACATTTACATGTATACGACTCATCTCGAAGCGCTCACACCCCTGAGGATTTGTGTTTTCGTTCTACACAGCCGCTGCCCCTTGCTCTTTCCCACCCATTCGTTACATTCAACCTCTGACGAGACCGACCAAATATAGACTGAGAAACAAGACCACACACTTTGTGCATTCGGAATCGAAGGCAGGGCGTCCCTCGCCGCATTTGCTACGATTGCCATTTGCTACTTCTGCAGAAGCGGCGGCGGCGGCGACGACGACGACGACGACGACGAATATCCCGAGAGGCTCTGAGATATGTGAGAAATACATCTATAAAATGTAATTCAGACTGCCCGTCCCACCTTATGCTGTACCGCTTTGGCAAATGCTTTATCTGCGCCATTCGCCTTAATCGCATCTGAGAGTAATTCTTAAAAAAACGCCTGTCGCTAATTGTTCGTCATCACAGGTACTGTATGCTATACGGCCACGACGCGCAACTGATTTCCAAAATTCATCTTTCTCGTGTTAGGATGGAACTTACGACTCCTGGTTTATTAGACCAGTGCTCCACCACTGAGCTAAAGAGGCGCTGCCTAGCGGTACTCTTGGGTACTTCGTCCTTACGGTCGTCTGCATCATCAGACTTTAGCTGACAACACTTCATATTACCGGCTAATATTTGCAGCTATGGCGACAAATTACTGCTTGGCTACACATCTGACACGTAACCGATGTGCTCTCCAAACAACAACACTTGCATTTCAGAACATGTCTTTCACACATGTCTACAAAATCACCTTCACCTTCAAATACAGTTTCCTTGCGACTGACAGAGACGTAGGCAAAGTTTAAAGTTGCTATTTCCATTAAATCTCGTTAATCAGAAAAACGGTAATTTACACCTGCAGCGGAACAAAATTCCGTTCCGCCCAGCGTCTGGCTCGAACCCACGACCCTGGGATTAAGAGTCTGACGCTCTACCGACTGAGCTAGCCGGCTACCTCGGTGAATACCTGCCGGGTAGCACGTCATACAGTACTCGTTTGGGTTGGGTGGTCCCATATAGAATCTCTCCATGATGCCTAATGTTTTCTAACGTCACACTCGTCACGTACTTCACTTTTATGTCATAATCATTTCTGAGAGGTAAAGAAATTGCATGACAACATGCAGAGCTAGTGGCGTCAAAATTAACACACATACTTTATGTGACTGAAAAGCCGAACGAGTTACTTTCCGACGTTGTTTTAGATGTGCAAGTGATAGTCAGAACTCGCTGTGTCGGCACTTTGCCGACCATTTCGCTAGTTAACACCGGTCTTGTTGTGTGTGTTTCAAGCTCAAGAGCATCTCCAAGCAAAAAATGGTCAACGGCAACATTCAGACGGTTTCGTACTGCTCAATTGCTACATTAAAACGTTATGTTTCTTTTTCAGAACTGGAAAAATACAAGCGTGACAGCATTCGAACCTGTAATCTTCAGATCCGAAGTCCGACGCCTTATCCATTAGGCCACACGGTCACTGACGACCAACATTTACATGTATACGACTCATCTCGAAACGCTCACACCCCTGAGGATTTGTGTTTTCGTTCTACACAGCAGCTGCCCCTTGCTCTTTCCCACCCATTCGTTACATTCAACCTCTGACGAGACCGACCAAATATAGACTGAGAAACAAGACCACACACTTTGTGCATTCGGAATCGAAGGCAGGGCGTCCCTCGCCGCATTTGCTACGTTTGCCATTTGCTACTTCTGCAGAAGCGGCGGCGGCGGCGGCGGCGACGACGACGACGACGACAAATATCGCGAGAGGCTCTGAGATATGTGAAAAATACATCTATAAAATGTAATTCAGACTGCCTCGTCCCACCTTATGCTGTACCGCTTTGGCAAATGCTTTATCTGCGCCATTCGCCTTAATCGTATCTAAAAGTAATTCTTAAAAAAACGCCTGTCGCTAATTGTTCGTCATCACAGGTACTGTTTGCTATACGGCCACGACGCGCAACTGATTTCCAAAATTCATCTTTCTCGTGTTAGGATGGAACTTACGACTCCTGGTTTATTAGACCAGTGCTCCACCACTGAGCTAAAGAGGCGCGGTCGTCTGCATCATCAGACTTTAGCTGACAACACTTCATATTACCGGCTAATATTTGCAGCTATTTCGACAAATTACTGCTTGGCTACACATCTGACACGTAACCGATGTGCTCTCCAAACAACAACACTTGCATTTCAGAACATGTCTTTCACACATATCTACAAAATCACCTTCACCTTCAAATACAGTTTCCTTGCGACTGACAGAGACGTAGGCAAAGTTTAAAGTTGCTATTTCCATTAAATCTCGTTAATCAGAAAAACGGTAATTTACACCTGCAGCGGAACAAAATTCCGTTCCGCCCAGCGTCTGGCTCGAACCCACGACCCTGGAATTAAGAGTCTGACGCTCTACCGACTAAACTAGCCGGCTACCTCGGTAAATACCTGCCGGGTAGCACGTCAAACAGTACTCGTTTGGGTTGGGTGGTCCCATACAGAATCTCTCCATGATGCCTAATGTTTTCCTAACGTCACACTCGTCACGTACTTCACTTTTATGTCATAATCATTTCTGAGAGGTAAAGAAATTGCATGACAACATGCAGAGCTAGTGGCGTCAAAATAAACACACATACTTTATGTGAGTGAAAAGCCGAACGAGTTACTTTCCGACGTTGTTTTAGATGTGCAAGTGATAGTCAGAACTCGCTGTGTCGGCACTCTGCCGACCATTTCGCTAGTTAACACCGGTCTTGTTGTGTGTGTTTCAAGCTCAAGAGCATCTCCAAGCAAAAAATGGTCAACAGCAACATTCAGACGGTTTCGTACTGCTCAATTGCTACATTAAAACGTTATGTTTCTTTTTCAGAACTGGAAAAATACAAGCGTGACAGCATTCGAACCTGTAATCTTCAGATCCGAAGTCCGACGCCTTATCCATTAGGCCACACGGCCACTGACGACCAACATTTACATGTATACGACTCATCTCGAAATGCTCACACCCCTGAGGATTTGTGTTTTCGTTCTACACAGCCGCTGCCCCTTGCTCTTTCCCACCCATTCGTTACATTCAACCTCTGACGAGACCGACCAAATATAGACTGAGAAACAAGACCACACACTTTGTGCATTCGGAATCGAAGGCAGGGCGTCCCTCGCCGCATTTGCTACGATTGCCATTTGCTACTTCTGCAGAAGCGGCGGCGGCGGCGACGACGACGACGACGACGTCGAATATCGCGAGAGGCTCTGAGATATGTGAGAAATACATCTATAAAATGTAATTCAGACTGCCTCGTCCCACCTTATGCTGTACCGCTTTGGCAAATGCTTTATCTGCGCCATTCGCCTTAATCGTATCTAAAAGTAATTCTTAAAAAAACGCCTGTCGCTAATTGTTCGTCATCACAGGTACTGTTTGCTATACGGCCACGACGCGCAACTGATTTCCAAAATTCATCTTTCTCGTGTTAGGATGGAACTTACGACTCCTGGTTTATTAGACCAGTGCTCCACCACTGAGCTAAAGAGGCGCGGTCGTCTGCATCATCAGTCTTTAGCTGACAACACTTCATATTACCGGCTAATATTTGCAGCTATGGCGACAAAATACTGCTTGGCTACACATCTGACACGTAACCGATGTGCTCTCCAAACAACAACACTTGCATTTCTGAACACGTCTTTCACACATATCTACAAAATCACCTTCACCTTCAAATACAGTTTCCTTGCGACTGACAGAGACGTAGGCAAAGTTTAAAGTTGCTATTTCCATTAAATCTCGTTAATCAGAAAAACGGTAATTTACACCTGCAGCGGAACAAAATTCCGTTCCGCCCAGCGTCTGGCTCGATCCCACGACCCTGGGATTAAGAGTCTGACGCTCTACCGACTGAGCTAGCCGGCTACCTCGGTGAATACCTGCAGGGTAGCACGTCATACAGTACTCGTTTGGGTTGGGTGGTCCCATATAGAATCTCTCCATGATGCCTAATGTTTTCCTAACGTCACACTCGTCACGTACTTCACTTTTATGTCATAATCATTTCTGAGAGGTAAAGAAATTGCATGACAACATGCAGAGCTAGTGGCGTCAAAATTAACACACATACTTTATGTGACTGAAAAGCCGAACGAGTTACTTTCCGACGTTGTTTTAGATGTGCAAGTGATAGTCAGAACTCGCTGTGTCGGCACTCTGCCGACCATTTCGCTAGTTAACACCGGTCTTGTTGTGTGTGTTTCAAGCTCAAGAGCATCTCCAAGCAAAAAATGGTCAACAGCAACATTCAGACGGTTTCGTACTGCTCAATTGCTACATTAAAACGTTATGTTTCTTTTTCAGAACTGGAAAAATACAAGCGTGACAGCATTCGAACCTGTATTCTTCAGATCCGAAGTCCGCCGCCTTATCCATTAGGCCACACGGTCACTGACAACCAACATTTACATGTATACGACTCATCTCGAAACGCTCACACCCCTGAGGATTTGTGTTTTCGTTCTACACAGCCGCTGCCCCTTGCTCTTTCCCACCCATTCGTTACATTCAACCTCTGACGAGACCGACCAAATATAGACTGAGAAACAAGACCACACACTTTGTGCATTCGGAATCGAAGGCAGGGCGTCCCTCGCCGCATTTGCTACGATTGCCATTTGCTACTTCTGCAGAAGCGGCGGCGGCGGCGGCGGCGACGACGACGACGACGACGACGACGACGACGACGACGAATATCGCGAGAGGCTCTGAGATATGTGAGAAATACATCTATAAAATGTAATTCAGACTGCCTCGTCCCACCTTATGCTGTACCGCTTTGGCAAATGCTTTATCTGCGCCATTCGCCTTAATCGTATCTAAAAGTAATTCTTAAAAAAACGCCTGTCGCTAATTGTTCGTCATCACAGGTACTGTTTGCTATACGGCCACGACGCGCAACTGATTTCCAAAATTCATCTTTCTTCTGTGAGGATGGAACTTACGACCCCTGGTTTATTAGACCAGTGCTCTACCACTGAGCTAAAGAGGCGCGGCCTAGCGGTATTCTTGGGTACTTCGTCCTTATGGTCGTCTGCATCATCAGACTTTAGCTGACAACACTTCATATTACCGGCTAATATTTGCAGCTATTTCGACAAATTACTGCTTGGCTACACATCTGACACGTAACCGATGTGCTCTCCAAACAACAACACTTGCATTTCAGAACATGTCTTTCACACATATCTACAAAATCACCTTCACCTTCAAATACAGTTTCCTTGCGACTGACAGAGACGTAGGCAAAGTTTAAAGTTGCTATTTCCATTACATCTCGTTAATCAGAAAAACGGTAATTTACACCTGCAGCGGAACAAAATTCCGTTCCGCCCAGCGTCTGGCTCGATCCCACGACCCTGGGATTAAGAGTCTGACGCTCTACCGACTGAGCTAGCCGGCTACCTCGGTGAATACCTGCAGGGTAGCACGTCATACAGTACTCGTTTGGGTTGGGTGGTCCCATATAGAATCTCTCCATGATGCCTAATGTTTTCCTAACGTCACACTCGTCACGTACTTCACTTTTATGTCATAATCATTTCTGAGAGGTAAAGAAATTGCATGACAACATGCAGAGCTAGTGGCGTCAAAATTAACACACATACTTTATGTGACTGAAAAGCCGAACGAGTTACTTTCCGACGTTGTTTTAGATGTGCAAGTGATAGTCAGAACTCGCTGTGTCGGCACTCTGCCGACCATTTCGCTAGTTAACACCGGTCTTGTTGTGTGTGTTTCAAGCTCAAGAGCATCTCCAAGCAAAAAATGGTCAACAGCAACATTCAGACGGTTTCGTACTGCTCAATTGCTACATTAAAACGTTATGTTTCTTTTTCAGAACTGGAAAAATACAAGCGTGACAGCATTCGAACCTGTAATCTTCAGATCCGAAGTCCGACGCCTTATCCATTAGGCCACACGGTCACTGACGACCAACATTTACATGTATACGACTCATCTCGAAACGCTCACACCCCTGAGGATTTGTGTTTTCGTTCTACACAGCCGCTGCCCCTTGCTCTTTCCCACCCATTCGTTACATTCAACCTCTGACGAGACCGACCAAATATAGACTGAGAAACAAGACCACACACTTTGTGCATTCGGAATCGAAGGCAGGGCGTCCCTCGCCGCATTTGCTACGATTGCCATTTGCTACTTCTGCAGAAGCGGCGGCGGCGGCGGCGGCGACGACGACGACGACGACGACGACGACGACGACGACGAATATCGCGAGAGGCTCTGAGATATGTGAGAAATACATCTATAAAATGTAATTCAGACTGCCTCGTCCCACCTTATGCTGTACCGCTTTGGCAAATGCTTTATCTGCGCCATTCGCCTTAATCGTATCTAAAAGTAATTCTTAAAAAAACGCCTGTCGCTAATTGTTCGTCATCACAGGTACTGTTTGCTATACGGCCACGACGTGCTACTGATTTCCAAAATTCATCTTTCTCGTGTTAGGATGGAACTTACGACTCCTGGTTTATTAGACCAGTGCTCCACCACTGAGCTAAAGAGGCGCGGTCGTCTGCATCATCAGACTTTAGCTGACAACACTTCATATTACCGGCTAATATTTGCAGCTATGGCGACAAAATACTGCTTGGCTACACATCTGACACGTAACCTATGTGCTCTCCAAACAACAACACTTGCATTTCAGAACATGTCTTTCACACATATCTACAAAATCACCTTCACCTTCAAATACAGTTTCCTTGCGACTGACAGAGACGTAGGCAAAGTTTAAAGTTGCTATTTCCATTAAATCTCGTTAATCAGAAAAACGGTAATTTACACCTGCAGCGGAACAAAATTCCGTTCCGCCCAGCGTCTGGCTCGATCCCACGACCCTGGGATTAAGAGTCTGACATTCTACCGACTGAGCTACCCGGCTACCTCGGTGAATACCTGCAGGGTAGCACGTCATACAGTACTCGTTTGGGTTGGGTGGTCCCATATAGAATCTCTCCATGATGCCTAATGTTTTCCTAACGTCACACTCGTCACGTACTTCACTTTTATGTCATAATCATTTCTGAGAGGTAAAGAAATTGCATGACAACATGCAGAGCTAGTGGCGTCAAAATTAACACACATACTTTATGTGACTGAAAAGCCGAACGAGTTACTTTCCGACGTTGTTTTAGATGTGCAAGTGATAGTCAGAACTCGCTGTGTCGGCACTCTGCCGACCATTTCGCTAGTTAACACCGGTCTTGTTGTGTGTGTTTCAAGCTCAAGAGCATCTCCAAGCAAAAAATGGTCAACAGCGACATTCAGACGGTTTCGTACTGCTCAATTGCTACATTAAAACGTTATGTTTCTTTTTCAGAACTGGAAAAATACAAGCGTGACAGCATTCGAACCTGTAATCTTCACATCCGAAGTCCGACGCCTTATCCATTAGGCCACACGGTCACTGACGACCAACGTTTACATGTATACGACTCATCTCGAAACGCTCACACCCCTGAGGATTTGTGTTTTCGTTCTACACAGCCGCTGCCCCTTGCTCTTTCCCACCCATTCGTTACATTCAACCTCTGACGAGACCGACCAAATATAGACTGAGAAACAGGACCACACACTTTGTGCATTCGGAATCGAAGGCAGGGCGTCCCTCGCCGCATTTGCTACGATTGCCATTTGCTACTTCTGCAGAAGCGGCGGCGGCGGCGGCGGCGACGACGACGACGACGACGACGACGACGACGACGACGAATATCGCGAGAGGCTCTGAGATATGTGAGAAATACATCTATAAAATGTAATTCAGACTGCCTCGTCCCACCTTATGCTGTACCGCTTTGGCAAATGCTTTATCTGCGCCATTCGCCTTAATCGTATCTAAAAGTAATTCTTAAAAAAACGCCTGTCGCTAATTGTTCGTCATCACAGGTACTGTTTGCTATACGGCCACGACGCGCAACTGATTTCCAAAATTCATCTTTCTTCTGTGAGGATGGAACTTACGACCCCTGGTTTATTAGACCAGTGCTCTACCACTGAGCTAAAGAGGCGCGGCCTAGCGGTATTCTTGGGTACTTCGTCCTTATGGTCGTCTGCATCATCAGACTTTAGCTGACAACACTTCATATTACCGGCTAATATTTGCAGCTATTTCGACAAATTACTGCTTGGCTACACATCTGACACGTAACCGATGTGCTCTCCAAACAACAACACTTGCATTTCAGAACATGTCTTTCACACATATCTACAAAATCACCTTCACCTTCAAATACAGTTTCCTTGCGACTGACAGAGACGTAGGCAAAGTTTAAAGTTGCTATTTCCATTACATCTCGTTAATCAGAAAAACGGTAATTTACACCTGCAGCGGAACAAAATTCCGTTCCGCCCAGCGTCTGGCTCGATCCCACGACCCTGGGATTAAGAGTCTGACGCTCTACCGACTGAGCTAGCCGGCTACCTCGGTGAATACCTGCAGGGTAGCACGTCATACAGTACTCGTTTGGGTTGGGTGGTCCCATATAGAATCTCTCCATGATGCCTAATGTTTTCCTAACGTCACACTCGTCACGTACTTCACTTTTATGTCATAATCATTTCTGAGAGGTAAAGAAATTGCATGACAACATGCAGAGCTAGTGGCGTCAAAATTAACACACATACTTTATGTGACTGAAAAGCCGAACGAGTTACTTTCCGACGTTGTTTTAGATGTGCAAGTGATAGTCAGAACTCGCTGTGTCGGCACTCTGCCGACCATTTCGCTAGTTAACACCGGTCTTGTTGTGTGTGTTTCAAGCTCAAGAGCATCTCCAAGCAAAAAATGGTCAACAGCAACATTCAGACGGTTTCGTACTGCTCAATTGCTACATTAAAACGTTATGTTTCTTTTTCAGAACTGGAAAAATACAAGCGTGACAGCATTCGAACCTGTAATCTTCAGATCCGAAGTCCGACGCCTTATCCATTAGGCCACACGGTCACTGACGACCAACATTTACATGTATACGACTCATCTCGAAACGCTCACACCCCTGAGGATTTGTGTTTTCGTTCTACACAGCCGCTGCCCCTTGCTCTTTCCCACCCATTCGTTACATTCAACCTCTGACGAGACCGACCAAATATAGACTGAGAAACAAGACCACACACTTTGTGCATTCGGAATCGAAGGCAGGGCGTCCCTCGCCGCATTTGCTACGATTGCCATTTGCTACTTCTGCAGAAGCGGCGGCGGCGGCGGCGGCGACGACGACGACGACGACGACGACGACGACGACGACGAATATCGCGAGAGGCTCTGAGATATGTGAGAAATACATCTATAAAATGTAATTCAGACTGCCTCGTCCCACCTTATGCTGTACCGCTTTGGCAAATGCTTTATCTGCGCCATTCGCCTTAATCGTATCTAAAAGTAATTCTTAAAAAAACGCCTGTCGCTAATTGTTCGTCATCACAGGTACTGTTTGCTATACGGCCACGACGTGCTACTGATTTCCAAAATTCATCTTTCTCGTGTTAGGATGGAACTTACGACTCCTGGTTTATTAGACCAGTGCTCCACCACTGAGCTAAAGAGGCGCGGTCGTCTGCATCATCAGACTTTAGCTGACAACACTTCATATTACCGGCTAATATTTGCAGCTATGGCGACAAAATACTGCTTGGCTACACATCTGACACGTAACCTATGTGCTCTCCAAACAACAACACTTGCATTTCAGAACATGTCTTTCACACATATCTACAAAATCACCTTCACCTTCAAATACAGTTTCCTTGCGACTGACAGAGACGTAGGCAAAGTTTAAAGTTGCTATTTCCATTAAATCTCGTTAATCAGAAAAACGGTAATTTACACCTGCAGCGGAACAAAATTCCGTTCCGCCCAGCGTCTGGCTCGATCCCACGACCCTGGGATTAAGAGTCTGACATTCTACCGACTGAGCTACCCGGCTACCTCGGTGAATACCTGCAGGGTAGCACGTCATACAGTACTCGTTTGGGTTGGGTGGTCCCATATAGAATCTCTCCATGATGCCTAATGTTTTCCTAACGTCACACTCGTCACGTACTTCACTTTTATGTCATAATCATTTCTGAGAGGTAAAGAAATTGCATGACAACATGCAGAGCTAGTGGCGTCAAAATTAACACACATACTTTATGTGACTGAAAAGCCGAACGAGTTACTTTCCGACGTTGTTTTAGATGTGCAAGTGATAGTCAGAACTCGCTGTGTCGGCACTCTGCCGACCATTTCGCTAGTTAACACCGGTCTTGTTGTGTGTGTTTCAAGCTCAAGAGCATCTCCAAGCAAAAAATGGTCAACAGCGACATTCAGACGGTTTCGTACTGCTCAATTGCTACATTAAAACGTTATGTTTCTTTTTCAGAACTGGAAAAATACAAGCGTGACAGCATTCGAACCTGTAATCTTCACATCCGAAGTCCGACGCCTTATCCATTAGGCCACACGGTCACTGACGACCAACGTTTACATGTATACGACTCATCTCGAAACGCTCACACCCCTGAGGATTTGTGTTTTCGTTCTACACAGCCGCTGCCCCTTGCTCTTTCCCACCCATTCGTTACATTCAACCTCTGACGAGACCGATCAAATATAGACTGAGAAACAGGACCACACACTTTGTGCATTCGGAATCGAAGGCAGGGCGTCCCTCGCCGCATTTGCTACGATTGCCATTTGCTACTTCCGCAGAAGCGGCGGCGGCGGCGGCGGCGACGACGACGACGACGACGACGACGACGACGACGACGAATATCGCGAGAGGCTCTGAGATATGTGAGAAATACATCTATAAAATGTAATTCAGACTGCCTCGTCCCACCTTATGCTGTACCGCTTTGGCAAATGCTTTATCTGCGCCATTCGCCTTAATCGTATCTAAAAGTAATTCTTAAAAAAACGCCTGTCGCTAATTGTTCGTCATCACAGGTACTGTTTGCTATACGGCCACGACGTGCTACTGATTTCCAAAATTCATCTTTCTCGTGTTAGGATGGAACTTACGACTCCTGGTTTATTAGACCAGTGCTCCACCACTGAGCTAAAGAGGCGCGGTCGTCTGCATCATCAGACTTTAGCTGACAACACTTCATATTACCGGCTAATATTTGCAGCTATGGCGACAAAATACTGCTTGGCTACACATCTGACACGTAACCTATGTGCTCTCCAAACAACAACACTTGCATTTCAGAACATGTCTTTCACACATATCTACAAAATCACCTTCACCTTCAAATACAGTTTCCTTGCGACTGACAGAGACGTAGGCAAAGTTTAAAGTTGCTATTTCCATTAAATCTCGTTAATCAGAAAAACGGTAATTTACACCTGCAGCGGAACAAAATTCCGTTCCGCCCAGCGTCTGGCTCGATCCCACGACCCTGGGATTAAGAGTCTGACATTCTACCGACTGAGCTACCCGGCTACCTCGGTGAATACCTGCAGGGTAGCACGTCATACAGTACTCGTTTGGGTTGGGTGGTCCCATATAGAATCTCTCCATGATGCCTAATGTTTTCCTAACGTCACACTCGTCACGTACTTCACTTTTATGTCATAATCATTTCTGAGAGGTAAAGAAATTGCATGACAACATGCAGAGCTAGTGGCGTCAAAATTAACACACATACTTTATGTGACTGAAAAGCCGAACGAGTTACTTTCCGACGTTGTTTTAGATGTGCAAGTGATAGTCAGAACTCGCTGTGTCGGCACTCTGCCGACCATTTCGCTAGTTAACACCGGTCTTGTTGTGTGTGTTTCAAGCTCAAGAGCATCTCCAAGCAAAAAATGGTCAACAGCGACATTCAGACGGTTTCGTACTGCTCAATTGCTACATTAAAACGTTATGTTTCTTTTTCAGAACTGGAAAAATACAAGCGTGACAGCATTCGAACCTGTAATCTTCACATCCGAAGTCCGACGCCTTATCCATTAGGCCACACGGTCACTGACGACCAACGTTTACATGTATACGACTCATCTCGAAACGCTCACACCCCTGAGGATTTGTGTTTTCGTTCTACACAGCCGCTGCCCCTTGCTCTTTCCCACCCATTCGTTACATTCAACCTCTGACGAGACCGACCAAATATAGACTGAGAAACAGGACCACACACTTTGTGCATTCGGAATCGAAGGCAGGGCGTCCCTCGCCGCATTTGCTACGATTGCCATTTGCTACTTCTGCAGAAGCGGCGGCGGCGACGACGACGACGACGACGACGACGACGACGACGACGACGACGAATATCGCGAGAGGCTCTGACATATGTGAGAAATACATCTATAAAATGTAATTCAGACTGCCTCGTCCCACCTTATGCTGTACCGCTTTGGCAAATGCTTTATCTGCGCCATTCGCCTTAATCGCATCTGAGAGTAATTCTTAAAAAAACGCCTGTCGCTAATTGTTCGTCATCACAGGTACTGTTTGCTATACGGCCACGACGCGCAACTGATTTCCAAAATTCATCTTTCTTCTGTGAGGATGGAACTTACGACCCCTGGTTTATTAAACCAGTGCTCTACCACTGAGCTAAAGAGGCGCGGCCTAGCGGTATTCTTGGGTACTTCGTCCTTATGGTCGTCTGCATCATCAGACTTTAGCTGACAACACTTCATATTACCGGCTAATATTTGCAGCTATTTCGACAAATTACTGCTTGGCTACACATCTGACACGTAACCGATGTGCTCTCCAAACAACAACACTTGCATTTCAGAACATGTCTTTCACACATATCTACAAAATCACCTTCACCTTCAAATACAGTTTCCTTGCGACTGACAGAGACGTAGGCAAAGTTTAAAGTTGCTATTTCCATTAAATCTCGTTAATCAGAAAAACGGTAATTTACACCTGCAGCGGAACAAAATTCCGTTCCGCCCAGCGTCTGGCTCGAACCCACGACCCTGGAATTAAGAGTCTGACGCTCTACCGACTAAACTAGCCGGCTACCTCGGTAAATACCTGCCGGGTAGCACGTCAAACAGTACTCGTTTGGGTTGGGTGGTCCCATACAGAATCTCTCCATGATGCCTAATGATTTCCTAACGTCACACTCGTCACGTACTTCACTTTTATGTCATAATCATTTCTGAGAGGTAAAGAAATTGCATGACAACATGCAGAGCTAGTGGCGTCAAAATAAACACACATACTTTATGTGAGTGAAAAGCCGAACGAGTTACTTTCCGACGTTGTTTTAGATGTGCAAGTGATAGTCAGAACTCGCTGTGTCGGCACTCTGCCGACCATTTCGCTAGTTAACACCGGTCTTGTTGTGTGTGTTTCAAGCTCAAGAGCATCTCCAAGCAAAAAATGGTCAACAGCAACATTCAGACGGTTTCGTACTGCTCAATTGCTACATTAAAACGTTATGTTTCTTTTTCAGAACTGGAAAAATACAAGCGTGACAGCATTCGAACCTGTAATCTTCAGATCCGAAGTCCGACGCCTTATCCATTAGGCCACACGGCCACTGACGACCAACATTTACATGTATACGACTCATCTCGAAATGCTCACACCCCTGAGGATTTGTGTTTTCTTCTACACAGCCGCTGCCCCTTGCTCTTTCCCACCCATTCGTTACATTCAACCTCTGACGAGACCGACCAAATATAGACTGAGAAACAAGACCACACACTTTGTGCATTCGGAATCGAAGGCAGGGCGTCCCTCGCCGCATTTGCTACGATTGCCATTTGCTACTTCTGCAGAAGCGGCGGCGGCGGCGACGACGACGACGACGGCGTCGAATATCGCGAGAGGCTCTGAGATATGTGAGAAATACATCTATAAAATGTAATTCAGACTGCCTCGTCCCACCTTATGCTGTACCGCTTTGGCAAATGCTTCATCTGCACCATTCGCCTTAATCGCATCTGAGAGTAATTCTTAAAAAAAACGCCTGTCGCTAATTGTTCGTCATCACAGGTACTGTTTGCTATACGGCCACGACGCGCAACTGATTTCCAAAATTCATCTTTCTCGTGTTAGGATGGAACTTACGACTCCTGGTTTATTAGACCAGTGCTCCACCACTGAGCTAAAGAGGCGCGGTCGTCTGCATCATCAGTCTTTAGCTGACAACACTTCATATTACCGGCTAATATTTGCAGCTATGGCGACAAAATACTGCTTGGCTACACATCTGACACGTAACCGATGTGCTCTCCAAACAACAACACTTGCATTTCAGAACATGTCTTTCACACATATCTACAAAATCACCTTCACCTTCAAATACAGTTTCCTTGCGACTGACAGAGACGTAGGCAAAGTTTAAAGTGGCTATTTCCATTACATCTCGTTAATCAGAAAAACGGTAATTTACACCTGCAGCGGAACAAAATTCCGTTCCGCCCAGCGTCTGGCTCGATCCCACGACCCTGGGATTAAGAGTCTGACGCTCTACCGACTGAGCTAGCCGGCTACCTCGGTGAGTACCTGCAGGGTAGCACGTCATACAGTACTCGTTTGGGTTGGGTGGTCCCATATAGAATCTCTCCATGATGCCTAATGTTTTCCTAACGTCACACTCGTCACGTACTTCACTTTTATGTCATAATCATTTCTGAGAGGTAAAGAAATTGCATGACAACATGCAGAGCTAGTGGCGTCAAAATTAACACACATACTTTATGTGACTGAAAAGCCGAACGAGTTACTTTCCGACGTTGTTTTAGATGTGCAAGTGATAGTCAGAACTCGCTGTGTCGGCACTCTGCCGACCATTTCGCTAGTTAACACCGGTCTTGTTGTGTGTGTTTCAAGCTCAAGAGCATCTCCAAGCAAAAAATGGTCAACAGCAACATTCAGACGGTTTCGTACTGCTCAATTGCTACATTAAAACGTTATGTTTCTTTTTCAGAACTGGAAAAATACAAGCGTGATAGCATTCGAACCTGTAATCTTCAGATCCGAAGTCCGACGCCTTATCCATTAGGCCACACGGTCACTGACGACCAACATTTACATGTATACGACTCATCTCGAAACGCTCACACCCCTGAGGATTTGTGTTTTCGTTCTACACAGCCGCTGCCCCTTGCTCTTTCCCACCCATTCGTTACATTCAACCTCTGACGAGACCGACCAAATATAGACTGAGAAACAAGACCACACACTTTGTGCATTCGGAATCGAAGGCAGGGCGTCCCTCGCCGCATTTGCTACGATTGCCATTTGCTACTTCTGCAGAAGCGGCGGCGGCGGCGGCGGCGACGACGACGACGACGACGACGACGACGACGACGACGACGACGAATATCGCGAGAGGCTCTGAGATAAGTGAGAAATACATCTATAAAATGTAATTCAGACTGCCTCGTCCCACCTTATGCTGTACCGCTTTGGCAAATGCTTTATCTGCGCCATTCGCCTTAATCGTATCTAAAAGTAATTCTTAAAAAAACGCCTGTCGCTAGTTGTTCGTCATCACAGGTACTGTTTGCTATACGGCCACGACGCGCAACTGATTTCCAAAATTCATCTTTCTTCTGTGAGGATGGAACTTACGACCCCTGGTTTATTAGACCAGTGCTCTACCACTGAACTAAAGAGGCGCGGCCTAGCGGTATTCTTGGGTACTTCGTCCTTATGGTCGTCTGCATCATCAGACTTCAGCTGACAACACTTCATATTACCGGCTAATATTTGCAGCTATTTCGACAAATTACTGCTTGGCTACACATCTGACACGTAACCGATGTGCTCTCCAAACAACAACACTTGCATTTCAGAACATGTCTTTCACACATATCTACAAAATCACCTTCACCTTCAAATACAGTTTCCTTGCGACTGACAGAGACGTAGGCAAAGTTTAAAGTTGCTATTTCCATTAAATCTCGTTAATCAGAAAAACGGTAATTTACACCTGCAGCGGAACAAAATTCCGTTCCGCCCAGCGTCTGGCTCGAACCCACGACCCTGGGATTAAGAGTCTGACGCTCTACCGACTGAGCTAGCCGGCTACCTCGGTAAATACCTGCCGGGTAGCACGTCAAACAGTACTCGTTTGTGTTGGGTGGTCCCATACAGAATCTCTCCATGATGCCTAATGTTTTCCTAACGTCACACTCGTCACGTACTTCACTTTTATGTCATAATCATTTCTGAGAGGTAAAGAAATTGCATGACAACATGCAGAGCTAGTGGCGTCAAAATTAACACACATACTTTATGTGACTGAAAAGCCGAACGAGTTACTTTCCGACGTTGTTTTAGATGTGCAAGTGATAGTCAGAACTCGCTGTGTCGGCACTCTGCCGACCATTTCGCTAGTTAACACCGATCTTGTTGTGTGTGTTTCAAGCTCAAGAGCATCTCCAAGCAAAAAATGGTCAACAGCAACATTCAGACGGTTTCGTACTGCTCAATTGCTACATTAAAACGTTATGTTTCTTTTTCAGAACTGGAAAAATACAAGCGTGACAGCATTCGAACCTGTAATCTTCAGATCCGAAGTCCGACGCCTTATCCATTAGGCCACACGGTCACTGACGACCAACATTTACATGTATACGACTCATCTCGAAACGCTCACACCCCTGAGGATTTGTGTTTTCGTTCTACACAGCCGCTGCCCCTTGCTCTTTCCCACCCATTCGTTACATTCAACCTCTGACGAGACCGACCAAATATAGACTGAGAAACAAGACCACACACTTTGTGCATTCGGAATCGAAGGCAGGGCGTCCCTCGCCGCATTTGCTACGATTGCCATTTGCTACTTCTGCAGAAGCGGCGGCGGCGGCGGCGGCGGCGGCGACGACGACGACGACGACGAATATCGCGAGAGGCTCTGAGATATGTGAGAAATACATCTATAAAATGTAATTCAGACTGCCTCGTCCCACCTTATGCTGTACCACTTTGGCAAATGCTTTATCTGCACCATTCGCCTTAATCGCATCTGAGAGTAATTCTTAAAAAAACGCCTGTCGCTAATTGTTCGTCATCACAGGTACAGTTTGCTATACGGCCACGACGCGCAACTGATTTCCAAAATTCATCTTTCTCGTGTTAGGATGGAACTTACGACTCCTGGTTTATTAGGCCAGTGCTCCACCACTGAGCTAAAGAGGCGCGGTCGTCTGCATCATCAGACTTTAGCTGACAACACTTCATATTACCGGCTAATATTTGCAGCTATGGCGACAAAATACTGCTTGGCTACACATCTGACACGTAACCGATGTGCTCTCCAAACAACAACACTTGCATTTCAGAACATGTCTTTCACACATATCTAAAAAATCACCTTCACCTTCAAATACAGTTTCCTTGCGACTGACTGAGACGTAGGCAAAGTTTAAAGTTGCTATTTCCATTAAATCTCGTTAATCAGAAAAACGGTAATTTACACCTGCAGCGGAACAAAATTCCGTTCCGCCCAGCGTCTGGCTCGATCCCACGACCCTGGGATTAAGAGTGTGACGCTCTACCGACTGAGCTAGCCGGCTACCTCGGTGAATACCTGCAGGGTAGCACGTCATACAGTACTCGTTTGGGTTGGGTGGTCCCATATAGAATCTCTCCATGATGCCTAATGTTTTCCTAACGTCACACTCGTCACGTACTTCACTTTTATGTCATAATCATTTCTGAGAGGTAAAGAAATTGCATGACAACATGCAGAGCTAGTGGCGTCAAAATTAACACACATACTTTATGTGACTGAAAAGCCGAACGAGTTACTTTCCGACGTTGTTTTAGATGTGCAAGTGATAGTCAGAACTCGCTGTGTCGGCACTCTGCCGACCATTTCGCTAGTTAACACCGGTCTTGTTGTGTGTGTTTCAAGCTCAAGAGCATCTCCAAGCAAAAAATGGTCAACAGCAACATTCAGACGGTTTCGTACTGCTCAATTGCTACATTAAAACGTTATGTTTCTTTTTCAGAACTGGAAAAATACAAGCGTGACAGCATTCGAACCTGTAATCTTCAGATCCGAAGTCCGACGCCTTATCCATTAGGTCACACGGTCACTGACGACCAACATTTACATGTATACGACTCATCTCGAAATGCTCACACCCCTGAGGATTTGTGTTTTCGTTCTACACAGCCGCTGCCCCTTGCTCTTTCCCACCCATTCGTTACATTCAACCTCTGACGAGACCGACCAAATATAGACTGAGAAACAAGACCACACACTTTGTGCATTCGGAATCGAAGGCAGGGCGTCCCTCGCCGCATTTGCTACGATTGCCATTTGCTACTTCTGCAGAAGCGGCGGCGGCGGCGGCGGCGGCGGCGGCGGCGACGACGACGACGACGACGAATATCGCGAGAGGCTCTGAGATATGTGAGAAATACATCTATAAAATGTAATTCAGACTGCCTCGTCCCACCTTATGCTGTACCACTTTGGCAAATGCTTTATCTGCACCATTCGCCTTAATCGCATCTGAGAGTAATTCTTAAAAAAACGCCTGTCGCTAATTGTTCGTCATCACAGGTACAGTTTGCTATACGGCCACGACGCGCAACTGATTTCCAAAATTCATCTTTCTCGTGTTAGGATGGAACTTACGACTCCTGGTTTATTAGGCCAGTGCTCCACCACTGAGCTAAAGAGGCGCGGTCGTCTGCATCATCAGACTTTAGCTGACAACACTTCATATTACCGGCTAATATTTGCAGCTATGGCGACAAAATACTGCTTGGCTACACATCTGACACGTAACCGATGTGCTCTCCAAACAACAACACTTGCATTTCAGAACATGTCTTTCACACATATCTAAAAAATCACCTTCACCTTCAAATACAGTTTCCTTGCGACTGACAGAGACGTAGGCAAAGTTTAAAGTTGCTATTTCCATTAAATCTCGTTAATCAGAAAAACGGTAATTTACACCTGCAGCGGAACAAAATTCCGTTCCGCCCAGCGTCTGGCTCGATCCCACGACCCTGGGATTAAGAGTCTGACGCTCTACCGACTGAGCTAGCCGGCTACCTCGGTGAATACCTGCAGGGTAGCACGTCATACAGTACTCGTTTGGGTTGGGTGGTCCCATATAGAATCTCTCCATGATGCCTAATGTTTTCCTAACGTCACACTCGTCACGTACTTCACTTTTATGTCATAATCATTTCTGAGAGGTAAAGAAATTGCATGACAACATGCAGAGCTAGTGGCGTCAAAATTAACACACATACTTTATGTGACTGAAAAGCCGAACGAGTTACTTTCCGACGTTGTTTTAGATGTGCAAGTGATAGTCAGAACTCGCTGTGTCGGCACTCTGCCGACCATTTCGCTAGTTAACACCGGTCTTGTTGTGTGTGTTTCAAGCTCAAGAGCATCTCCAAGCAAAAAATGGTCAACAGCAACATTCAGACGGTTTCGTACTGCTCAATTGTTACATTAAAACGTTATGTTTCTTTTTCAGAACTGGAAAAATACAAGCGTGACAGCATTCGAACCTGTGATCTTCAGATCCGAAGTCCGACGCCTTATCCATTAGGCCACACGGACACTGACGACCAACATTTACATGTATACGACTCATCTCGAAATGCTCACACCCCTGAGGATTTGTGTTTTCGTTCTACACAGCCGCTGCCCCTTGCTCTTTCCCACCCATTCGTTACATTCAACCTCTGACGAGACCGACCAAATATAGACTGAGAAACAAGACCACACACTTTGTGCATTCGGAATCGAAGGCAGGGCGTCCCTCGCCGCATTTGCTACGATTGCCATTTGCTACTTCTGCAGAAGCGGCGGCGGCGGCGGCGGCGGCGGCGGCGGCGACGACGACGACGACGACGACGACGTATATCGCGAGAGGCTCTGAGATATGTGAGAAATACATCTATAAAATGTAATTCAGACTGCCTCGTCCCACCTTATGCTGTACCACTTTGGCAAATGCTTTATCTGCACCATTCGCCTTAATCGCATCTGAGAGTAATTCTTAAAAAAACGCCTGTCGCTAATTGTTCGTCATCACAGGTACAGTTTGCTATACGGCCACGACGCGCAACTGATTTCCAAAATTCATCTTTCTCGTGTTAGGATGGAACTTACGACTCCTGGTTTATTAGGCCAGTGCTCCACCACTGAGCTAAAGAGGCGCGGTCGTCTGCATCATCAAACTTTAGCTGACAACACTTCATATTAACGGCTAATATTTGCAGCTATGGCGACAAAATACTGCTTGGCTACACATCTGACACGTAACCGATGTGCTCTCCAAACAACAACACTTGCATTTCAGAACATGTCTTTCACACATATCTACAAAATCACCTTCACCTTCAAATACAGTTTCCTTGCGACTGACAGAGACGTAGGCAAAGTTTAAAGTTGCTATTTCCATTAAATCTCGTTAACCAGAAAAACGGTAATTTACACCTGCAGCGGAACAAAATTCCGTTCCGCCCAGCGTCTGGCTCGATCCCACGACCCTGGGATTAAGAGTCTGACGCTCTACCGACTGAGCTAGCCGGCTACCTCGGTGAATACCTGCAGGGTAGCACGTCATACAGTACTCGTTTGGGTTGGGTGGTCCCATATAGAATCTCTCAATGATGCCTAATGTTTTCCTAACCTCACACTCGTCACGTACTTCACTTTTATGTCATAATCATTTCTGAGAGGTAAAGAAATTGCATGACAACATGCAGAGCTAGTGGCGTCAAAATTAACACACATACTTTATGTGACTGAAAAGCCGAACGAGTTACTTTCCGACGTTGTTTTAGATGTGCAAGTGATAGTCAGAACTCGCTGTGTCGGCACTCTGCCGACCATTTCGCTAGTTAACACCGGTCTTGTTGTGTGTGTTTCAAGCTCAAGAGCATCTCCAAGCAAAAAATGGTCAACAGCAACATTCAGACGGTTTCGTACTGCTCAATTGCTACATTAAAACGTTATGTTTCTTTTTCAGAACTGGAAAAATACAAGCGTGACAGCATTCGAACCTGTAATCTTCAGATCCGAAGTCCGACGCCTTATCCATTAGGCCACACGGTCACTGACGACCAACATTTACATGTATACGACTCATTTCGAAATGCTCACACCCCTGAGGATTTGTGTTTTCGTTCTACACAGCCGCTGCCCCTTGCTCTTTCCCACCCATTCGTTACATTCAACCTCTGACGAGACCGACCAAATATAGACTGAGAAACAAGACCACACACTTTGTGCATTCGGAATCGAAGGCAGGGCGTCCCTCGCCGCATTTGCTACGATTGCCATTTGCTACTTCTGCAGAAGCGGCGGCAGCGGCGGCGGCGGCGGCGGCGACGACGACGACGACGAATATCGCGAGAGGCTCTGAGATATGTGAGAAATACATCTATAAAATGTAATTCAGACTGCCTCGTCCCACCTTATGCTGTACCGCTTTGGCAAATGCTTTATCTGCGCCATTCGCCTTAATCGCATCTGAGAGTAATTCTTAAAAAAAACGCCTGTCGCTAATTGTTCGTCATCACAGGTACTGTTTGCTATACGGCCACGACGCGCAACTGATTTCCAAAATTCATTTTTCTTCTGTGAGGATGGAACTTACGACCCCTGGTTTATTAGACCAGTGCTCTACTACTGAGCTAAAGAGGCGCGGCCTAGCGGTATTCTTGGGTACTTCGTCCTTACGGTCGTCTGCATCATCAGACTTTAGCTGACAACACTTCATATTACCGGCTAATATTTGCAGCTATTTCGACAAATTACTGCTTGGCTACACATCTGACACGTAACCGATGTGCTCTCCAAACAACAACACTTGCATTTCAGAACATGTCTTTCACACATATCTACAAAATCACCTTCACCTTCAAATACAGTTTCCTTGCGACTGACAGAGACGTAGGCAAAGTTTAAAGTTGCTATTTCCATTAAATCTCGTTAATCAGAAAAACGGTAATTTACACCTGCAGCGGAACAAAATTCCGTTCCGCCCAGCGTCTGGCTCGAACCCACGAGTCTGGGATTAAGAGTCTGACGCTCTACCGACTGAGCTAGCCGGCTACCTCGGTGAATACCTGCCGGGTAGCACGTCACACAGTACTCGTTTGGGTTGGGTGGTCCCATACAGAATCTCTCCATGATGCCTAATGTTTTCCTAACGTCACACTCGTCACGTACTTCACTTTTATGTCATAATCATTTCTGAGAGGTAAAGAAATTGCATGACAACATGCAGAGCTAGTGGCGTCAAAATTAACACACATACTTTATGTGACTGAAAAGCCGAACGAGTTACTTTCCGACGTTGTTTTAGATGTGCAAGTGATAGTCAGAACTCGCTGTGTCGGCACTCTGCCGACCATTTCGCTAGTTAACACCAGTCTTGTTGTGTGTGTTTCAAGCTCAAGAGCATCTCCAAGCAAAAAATGGTCAACAGCAACATTCAGACGGTTTCGTACTGCTCAATTGCTACATTAAAACGTTATGTTTCTTTTTCAGAACTGGAAAAATTCAAGCGTGACAGCATTCGAACCTGTAATCTTCAGATCCGAAGTCCGACGCCTTATCCATTAGGCCACACGGTCACTGACGACCAACATTTACATGTATACGACTCATCTCGAAACGCTCACACCCCTGAGGATTTGTGTTTTCGTTCTACACAGCCGCTGCCCCTTGCTCTTTCCCACCCATTCGTTACATTCAACCTCTGACGAGACCGCCCAAATATAGACTGAGAAACAAGACCACACACTTTGTGCATTCGGAATCGAAGGCAGGGCGTCCCTCGCCGCATTTGCTACGATTGCCATTTGCTACTTCTGCAGAAGCGGCGGTGGCGGAGACGACGACCACGACGACGAATATCGCGAGAGGCTCTGAGATATGTGAGAAATACATCTATAAAATGTAATTCAGACTGCCTCGTCCCACCTTATGCTGTACCGCTTTGGCAAATGCTTTATCTGCGCCATTCGCCTTAATCGCATCTGAGAGTAATTCTTAAAAAAACGCCTGTCGCTAATTGTTCGTCATCACAGGTACTGTTTGCTATACGGCCACGACGCGCAACTGATTTCCAAAATTCATCTTTCTCGTGTTAGGATGGAACTTACGACTCCTGGTTTATTAGACCAGTGCTCCACCACTGAGCTAAAGAGTCGCGGCCTAGCGGTATTCTTGGGTACTTCGTCGTTACGGTCGTCTGCATCATCAGACTTTAGCTGACAACACTTCATATTACCGGCTAATATTTGCAGCTATGGCGACAAATTACTGCTTGGCTACACATCTGACACGTAACCGATGTGCTCTCCAAACAACAACACTTGCATTTCAGAACATGTCTTTCACACATATCTACAAAATCACCTTCACCTTCAAATACAGTTTCCTTGCGACTGACAGAGACGTAGGCAAAGTTTAAAGTTGCTATTTAGATTAAATCTCGTTAATCAGAAAAACGGCAATTTACACCTGCAGCGGAACAAAATTCCGTTCCGCCCAGCGTCTGGCTCGAACCCACAACTCTGGAATTAAGAGTCTGACGCTCTACCGACTGAGCTAGCCGGCTACCTCGGTGAATACCTGCCGGGTAGCACGTCATACAGTACTCGTTTGGGTTGGGTGGTCCCATATAGAATCTCTCCATGATGCCTAATGTTTTCCTAACGTCACACTCGTCACGTACTTCACTTTTATGTCATAATCATTTCTGAGAGGTAAAGAAATTGCATGACAACATGCAGAGCTAGTGGCGTCAAAATTAACACACATACTTTATGTGACTGAAAAGCCGAACGAGTTACTTTCCGACGTTGTTTTAGATGTGCAAGTGATAGTCAGAACTCGCTGTGTCGGCACTCTGCCGACCATTTTGCTAGTTAACACCGGTCTTGTTGTGTGTGTTTCAACCTCAAGAGCATCTCCAAGCAAAAAATGGTCAGCAGCAACATTCAGACGGTTTCGTACTGCTCAATTGCTACATTAAAACGTTATGTTTCTTTTTCAGAACTGGAAAAATACAAGCGTGACAGCATTCGAACCTGTAATCTTCAGATCCGAAGTCCGACGCCTTATCCATTAGGCCACACGGTCACTGACGACCAACATTTACATGTATACGACTCATCTCGAAACGCTCACACCCCTGAGGATTTGTGTTTTCGTTCTACACAGCCGCTGCCCCTTGCTCTTTCCCACCCATTCGTTACATTCAACCTCTGACGAGACCGACCAAATATAGACTGAGAAACAAGACCACACACTTTGTGCATTCGGAATCGAAGGCAGGGCGTCCCTCGCCGCATTTGCTACGATTGCCATTTGCTACTTCTGCAGAAGCGGCGGCGGCGGCGGCGGCGGTGGCGACGGCGACGACGACGACGACGAATATCGCGAGAGGCTCTGAGATAAGTGAGAAATACATCTATAAAATGTAATTCAGACTGCCTCGTCCCACCTTATGCTGTACCGCTTGGGCAAATGCTTTATCTGCGCCATTCGCCTTAATCGCATCTGAGAGTAATTCTTAAAAAAACGCCTGTCGCTAATTGTTCGTCATCACAGGTACTGTTTGCTATACGGCCACGACTGGCAACTGATTTCCAAAATTCATCTTTCTCGTGTTAGGATGGAACTTACGACTCCTGGTTTATTAGACCAGTGCTCCACCACTGAGCTAAAGAGGCGCGGCCTAGCGGTATTCTTGGGTACTTCGTCCTTACGGTCGTCTGCATCATCACACTTTAGCTGACAACACTTCATATTACCGGCTAATATTTGCAGCTATTTCGACAAATTACTGCTTGGCTACACATCTGACACGTAACCGATGTGCTCTCCAAACAACAACACTTGCATTTCAGAACATGTCTTTCACACATATCTACAAAATCACCTTCACCTTCAAATACAGTTTCCTTGCGACTGACAGAGACGTAGGCAAAGTTTAAAGTTGCTACTTCCATTAAATCTCGTTAATCAGAAAAACGGTAATTTACACCTGCAGCGGAACAAAATTCCGTTCCGCCCAGCGTCTGGCTCGAACCCACGTCTCTGGGATTAAGAGTCTTACGCTCTACCGACTGAGCTAGCCGGCTACCTCGGTGAATACCTGCCGGGTAGCACGTCATACAGTACTCGTTTGGGTTGGGTGGTCCCATATAGAATCTCTCCATGATGCCTAATGTTTTCCTAACGTCACACTCGTCACGTACTTCACTTTTATGTCATAATCATATCTGAGAGGTAAAGAAATTGCATGACAACATGCAGAGCTAGTGGCGTCAAAATTAACACACATACTTTATGTGACTGAAAAGCCGAACGAGTTACTTTCCGACGTTGTTTTAGATGTGCAAGTGATAGTCAGAACTAGCTGTGTCGGCACTCTGCCGACCATTTCGCTAGTTAACACCGGTCTTGTTGTGTGTGTTTCAAGCTCAAGAGCATCTCCAAGCAAAAAATGGTCAGCAGCAACATTCAGACGGTTTCGTACTGCTCAATTGCTACATTAAAACGTTATGTTTCTTTTTCAGAACTGGAAAAATACAAGCGTGACAGCATTCGAACCTGTAATCTTCAGATCCGAAGTCCGACGCCTTATCCATTAGGCCACACGGTCACTGACGACCAACATTTACATGTATACGACTCATCTCGAAACGCTCACACCCCTGAGGATTTGTGTTTTCGTTCTACACAGCCGCTGCCCCTTGCTCTTTCCCACCCATTCGTTACATTCAACCTCTGACGAGACCGACCAAATATAGACTGAGAAACAAGACCACACACTTTGTGCATTCGGAATCGAAGGCAGGGCGTCCCTCGCCGCATTTGCTACGATTGCCATTTGCTACTTCTGCAGAAGCGGCGGCGGCGGCGGCGACGGCGACGACGACGACGACGAATATCGCGAGAGGCTCTGAGATATGTGAGAAATACATCTATAAAATGTAATTCAGACTGCCTCGTCCCACCTTATGCTGTACCGCTTTGGCAAATGCTTTATCTGCGCCATTCGCCTTAATCGCATCTGAGAGTAATTCTTAAAAAAACGCCTGTCGCTAATTGTTCGTCATCACAGGTACTGTTTGCTATACGGCCACGACGCGCAACTGATTTCCAAAATTCATCTTTCTCGTGTTAGGATGGAACTTACGACTCCTGGTTTATTAGACCAGTGCTCCACCACTGAGCTAAAGAGGCGCGGCCTAGCGGTACTCCTGGGTACTTCGTCCTTACGGTCGTCTGCATCATCAGACTTTAGCTGACAACACTACATATTACCGGCTAATATTTGCAGCTATGGCGACAAATTACTGCTTGGCTACACATCTGACACGTAACCGATGTGCTCTCCAAACAACAACACTTGCATTTCAGAACATGTCTTTCACACATATCTACAAAATCACCTTCACCTTCAAATACAGTTTCCTTGCAACTGACAGAGACGTAGGCAAAGTTTAAAGTTGCTATTTCCATTAAATCTCGTTAATCAGAAAAACGGTAATTTACACCTGCAGCGGAACAAAATTCCGTTCCGCCCAGCGTCTGGCTCGAACCCACGAGTCTGGGATTAAGAGTCTGACGCTCTACCGACTGAGCTAGCCGGCTACCTCGGTGAATACCTGCCGGGTAGCACGTCATACAGTACTCGTTTGGGTTGGGTGGTCCCATATAGAATCTCTCCATGATGCCTAATGTTTTCCTAACGTCACACTCGTCACGTACTTCACTTTTATGTCATAATCATTTCTGAGAGGTAAAGAAATTGCATGACAACATGCAGAGCTAGTGGCGTCAAAATTAACACACATACTTTATGTGACTGAAAAGCCGAACGAGTTACTTTCCGACGTTGTTTTAGATGTGCAAGTGATAGTCAGAACTCGCTGTGTCGGCACTCTGCCGACCATTTCGCTAGTTAACACCGGTCTTGTTGTGTGTGTTTCAAGCTCAAGAGCATCTCCAAGCAAAAAATGGTCAACAGCAACATTCAGACGGTTTCGTACTGCTCAATTGCTACATTAAAACGTTATGTTTCTTTTTCAGAACTGGAAAAATACAAGCGTGACAGCATTCGAACCTGTAATCTTCAGATCCGAAGTCCGACGCCTTATCCATTAGGCCACACGGTCACTGACGACCAACATTTACATGTATACGACTCATCTCGAAACGCTCACACCCCTGAGGATTTGTGTTTTCGTTCTACACAGCCGCTGCCCCTTGCTCTTTCCCACCCATTCGTTACATTCAACCTCTGACGAGACCGACCAAATATAGACTGAGAAACAAGACCACACACTTTGTGCATTCGGAATCGAAGGCAGGGCGTCCCTCGCCGCATTTGCTACGATTGCCATTTGCTACTTCTGCAGAAGCGGCGGCGGCGGCGGCGGCGACGACGACGACGACGACGACGACGACGACGACGACGACGACGAATATCGCGAGAGGCTCTGAGATATGTGAGAAATACATCTATAAAATGTAATTCAGACTGCCTCGGCCCACCTTATGCTGTACCGCTTTGGCAAATGCTTTATCTGCGCCATTCGCCTTAATCGCATCTGAGAGTAATTCTTAAAAAAACGCCTGTCGCTAGTTGTTCGTCATCACAGGTACTGTTTGCTATACGGCCACGACGCGCAACTGATTTCCAAAATTCATCTTCCTCGTGTTAGGATGGAACTTACGACTCCTGGTTTATTAGACCAGTGCTCCACCACTGAGCTAAAGAGGCGCGGCCTAGCGGTACTCTTGGGTACTTCGTCCTTACGGTCGTCTGCATCATCAGACTTTAGCTGACAACACTTCATATTACCGGCTAATATTTGCAGCTATGGCGACAAATTACTGCTTGGCTACACATCTGACACGTAACCGATGTGCTCTCCAAACAACAACACTTGCATTTCAGAACATGTCTTTCACACATATCTACAAAATCACCTTCACCTTCAAATACAGTTTCCTTGCGACTGACAGAGACGTAGGCAAAGTTTAAAGTTGCTATTTCCATTAAATCTCGTTAATCAGAAAAACGGTAATTTACACCTGCAGCGGAACAAAATTCCGTTCCGCCCAGCGTCAGGCTCGAACCCACGACTCTGGAATTAAGAGTCTGACGCTCTACCGACTGAGCTAGCCGGCTACCTCGGTGAATACCTGCCGGGTAGCACGTCATACAGTACTCGTTTGGGTTGGGTGGTCCCATATAGAATCTCTCCATGATGCCTAATGTTTTCCTAACGTCACACTCGTCACGTACTTCACTTTTATGTCATAATCATTTCTGAGAGGTAAAGAAATTGCATGACAACATGCAGAGCTAGTGGCGTCAAAATTAACACACATACTTTATGTGACTGAAAAGCCGAACGAGTTACTTTCCGACGTTGTTTTAGATGTGCAAGTGATAGTCAGAACTCGCTGTGTCGGCACTCTGCCGACCATTTTGCTAGTTAACACCGGTCTTGTTGTGTGTGTTTCAACCTCAAGAGCATCTCCAAGCAAAAAATGGTCAGCAGCAACATTCAGACGGTTTCGTACTGCTCAATTGCTACATTAAAACGTTATGTTTCTTTTTCAGAACTGGAAAAATACAAGCGTGACAGCATTCGAACCTGTAATCTTCAGATCCGAAGTCCGACGCCTTATCCATTAGGCCACACGGTCACTGACGACCAACATTTACATGTATACGACTCATCTCGAAACGCTCACACCCCTGAGGATTTGTGTTTTCGTTCTACACAGCCGCTGCCCCTTGCTCTTTCCCACCCATTCGTTACATTCAACCTCTGACGAGACCGACCAAATATAGACTGAGAAACAAGACCACACACTTTGTGCATTCGGAATCGAAGGCAGGGCGTCCCTCGCCGCATTTGCTACGATTGCCATTTGCTACTTCTGCAGAAGCGGCGGCGGCGGCGGCGGCGGCGGCGACGGCGACGACGACGACGACGAATATCGCGAGAGGCTCTGAGATATGTGAGAAATACATCTATAAAATGTAATTCAGACTGCCTCGTCCCACCTTATGCTGTACCGCTTGGGCAAATGCTTTATCTGCGCCATTCGCCTTAATCGCATCTGAGAGTAATTCTTAAAAAAACGCCTGTCGCTAATTGTTCGTCATCACAGGTACTGTTTGCTATACGGCCACGACTGGCAACTGATTTCCAAAATTCATCTTTCTCGTGTTAGGATGGAACTTACGACTCCTGGTTTATTAGACCAGTGCTCCACCACTGAGCTAAAGAGGCGCGGCCTAGCGGTGTTCTTGGGTACTTCGTCCTTACGGTCGTCTGCATCATCACACTTTAGCTGACAACACTTCATATTACCGGCTAATATTTGCAGCTATTTCGACAAATTACTGCTTGGCTACACATCTGACACGTAACCGATGTGCTCTCCAAACAACAACACTTGCATTTCAGAACATGTCTTTCACACATATCTACAAAATCACCTTCACCTTCAAATACAGTTTCCTTGCGACTGACAGAGACGTAGGCAAAGTTTAAAGTTGCTATTTCCATTAAATCTCGTTAATCAGAAAAACGGTAATTTACACCTGCAGCGGAACAAAATTCCGTTCCGCCCAGCGTCTGGCTCGAACCCACGACTCTGGGATTAAGAGTCTGACGCTCTACCGACTGAGCTAGCCGGCTACCTCGGTGAATACCTGCAGGGTAGCACGTCATACAGTACTCGTTTGGGTTGGGTGGTCCCATATAGAATCTCTCCATGATGCCTAATGTTTTCCTAACGTCACACTCGTCACGTACTTCACTTTTATGTCATAATCATTTCTGAGAGGTAAAGAAATTGCATGACAACATGCAGAGCTAGTGGCGTCAAAATTAACACACATACTTTATGTGACTGAAAAGCCGAACGAGTTACTTTCCGACGTTGTTTTAGATGTGCAAGTGATAGTCAGAACTAGCTGTGTCGGCACTCTGCCGACCATTTCGCTAGTTAACACCGGTCTTGTTGTGTGTGTTTCAAGCTCAAGAGCATCTCCAAGCAAAAAATGGTCAGCAGCAACATTCAGACGGTTTCGTACTGCTCAATTGCTACATTAAAACGTTATGTTTCTTTTTCAGAACTGGAAAAATACAAGCGTGACAGCATTCGAACCTGTAATCTTCAGATCCGAAGTCCGACGCCTTATCCATTAGGCCACACGGTCACTGACGACCAACATTTACATGTATACGACTCATCTCGAAACGCTCACACCCCTGAGGATTTGTGTTTTCGTTCTACACAGCCGCTGCCCCTTGCTCTTTCCCACCCATTCGTTACATTCAACCTCTGACGAGACCGACCAAATATAGACTGAGAAACAAGACCACACACTTTGTGCATTCGGAATCGAAGGCAGGGCGTCCCTCGCCGCATTTGCTACGATTGCCATTTGCTACTTCTGCAGAAGCGGCGGCGGCGACGACGACGACGACGACGACGAATATCGCGAGAGGCTCTGAGATATGTGAGAAATACATCTATAAAATGTAATTCAGACTGCCTCGTCCCACCTTATGCTGTACCGCTTTGGCAAATGCTTTATCTGCGCCATTCGCCTTAATCGCATCTGAGAGTAATTCTTAAAAAAACGCCTGTCGCTAATTGTTCGTCATCACAGGTACTGTTTGCTATACGGCCACGACGCGCAACTGATTTCCAAAATTCATCTTTCTCGTGTTAGGATGGAACTTACGACTCCTGGTTTATTAGACCAGTGCTCCACCACTGAGCTAAAGAGGCGCGGCCTAGCGGTACTCTTGGGTACTTCGTCCTTACGGTCGTCTGCATCATCAGACTTTAGCTGACAACACTACATATTACCGGCTAATATTTGCAGCTATGGCGACAAATTACTGCTTGGCTACACATCTGACACGTAACCGATGTGCTCTCCAAACAACAACACTTGCATTTCAGAACATGTCTTTCACACATATCTACAAAATCACCTTCACCTTCAAATACAGTTTCCTTGCGACTGACAGAGACGTAGGCAAAGTTTAAAGTTGCTATTTCCATTAAATCTCGTTAATCAGAAAAACGGTAATTTACACCTGCAGCGGAACAAAATTCCGTTCCGCCCAGCGTCTGGCTCGAACCCACGAGTCTGGGATTAAGAGTCTGACGCTCTACCGACTGAGCTAGCCGGCTACCTCGGTGAATACCTGCCGGGTAGCACGTCATACAGTACTCGTTTGGGTTGGGTGGTCCCATATAGAATCTCTCCATGATGCCTAATGTTTTCCTAACGTCACACTCGTCACGTACTTCACTTTTATGTCATAATCATTTCTGAGAGGTAAAGAAATTGCATGACAACATGCAGAGCTAGTGGCGTCAAAATTAACACACATACTTTATGTGACTGAAAAGCCGAACGAGTTACTTTCCGACGTTGTTTTAGATGTGCAAGTGATAGTCAGAACTCGCTGTGTCGGCACTCTGCCGACCATTTTGCTAGTTAACACCGGTCTTGTTGTGTGTGTTTCAAGCTCAAGAGCATCTCCAAGCAAAAAATGGTCAACAGCAACATTCAGACGGTTTCGTACTGCTCAATTGCTACATTAAAACGTTATGTTTCTTTTTCAGAACTGGAAAAATACAAGCGTGACAGCATTCGAACCTGTAATCTTCAGATCCGAAGTCCGACGCCTTATCCATTAGGCAACACGGTCACTGACGACCAACATTTACATGTATACGACTCATCTCGAAACGCTCACACCCCTGAGGATTTGTGTTTTCGTTCTACACAGCCGCTGCCCCTTGCTCTTTCCCACCCATTCGTTACATTCAACCTCTGACGAGACCGACCAAATATAGACTGAGAAACAAGACCACACACTTTGTGCATTCGGAATCGAAGGCAGGGCGTCCCTCGCCGCATTTGCTACGATTGCCATTTGCTACTTCTGCAGAAGCGGCGGCGGCGACGGCGACGGCGACGACGACGAATATCGCGAGAGGCTCTGAGATATGTGAGAAATACATCTATAAAATGTAATTCAGACTGCCTCGTCCCACCTTATGCTGTACCGCTTTGGCAAATGCTTTATCTGCGCCATTCGCCTTAATCGCATCTGAGAGTAATTCTTAAAAAAACGCCTGTCGCTAATTGTTCGTCATCACAGGTACTGTTTGCTATACGCCCACGACTGGCAACTGATTTCCAAAATTCATCTTTCTCGTGTTAGGATGGAACTTACGACTCCTGGTTTATTAGACCAGTGCTCCACCACTGAGCTAAAGAGGCGCGGCCTAGCGGTACTCTTGGGTACTTCGTCCTTACGGTCGTCTGCATCATCAGACTTTAGGTGACAACACTTCATATTACCGGCTAATATTTGCAGCTATGGCGACAAATTACTGCTTGGCTACACATCTGACACGTAACCGATGTGCTCTCCAAACAACAACACTTGCATTTCAGAACATGTCTTTCACACATATCTACAAAATCACCTTCACCTTCAAATACAGTTTCCTTGCGACTGACAGAGACGTAGGCAAAGTTTAAAGTTGCTATTTCCATTAAATCTCGTTAATCAAAAAAACGGTAATTTACACCTGCAGCGGAACAAAATTCCGATCCGCCCAGCGTCTGGCTCGAACCCACGACTCTGGGATTAAGAGTCTGACGCTCTACCGACTGAGCTAGCCGGCTACCTCGGTGAATACCTGCCAGGTAGCACGTCACACAGTACTCGTTTGGGTTGGGTGGTCCCATATAGAATCTCTCCATGATGCCTAATGTTTTCCTAACGTCACACTCGTCACGTACTTCACTTTTATGTCATAATCATTTCTGAGAGGTAAAGAAATTGCATGACAACATGCAGAGCTAGTGGCGTCAAAATTAACACACATACTTTATGTGACTGAAAAGCCGAACGAGTTACTTTCCGACGTTGTTTTAGATGTGCAAGTGATAGTCAGAACTCGCTGTGTCGGCACTCTGCCGACCATTTCGCTAGTTAACACCGGTCTTGTTGTGTGTGTTTCAAGCTCAAGAGCATCTCCAAGCAAATAATGGTCAACAGCAACATTCAGACGGTTTCGTACTGCTCAATTGCTACATTAAAACGTTATGTTTCTTTTTCAGAACTGGAAAAATACAAGCGTGACAGCATTCGAACCTGTAATCTTCAGATCCGAAGTCCGACGCCTTATCCATTAGGCCACACGGTCACTGACGACCAACATTTACATGTGTACGACTCATCTCGAAATGCTCACACCCATGAGGATTTGTGTTTTCGTTCTACACAGCCGCTGCCCCTTGCTCTTTCCCACCCATTCGTTACATTCAACCTCTGACGAGACCGACCAAATATAGACTGAGAAACAAGACCACACACTTTGTGCATTCGGAATCGAAGGCAGGGCGTCCCTCGCCGCATTTGCTACGATTGCCATTTGCTACTTCTGCAGAAGCGGCGGCGGCGGCGGCGGCGACGACGACGACGACGACGACGACGAATATCGCGAGAGGCTCTGAGATATGTGAGAAATACATCTATAAAATGTAATTCAGACTGCCTCGTCCCACCTTATGCTGTACCGCTTTGGCAAATGCTTTATCTGCGCCATTCGCCTTAATCGCATCTGAGAGTAATTCTTAAAAAAAACGCCTGTCGCTAATTGTTCGTCATAACAGGTACTGTTTGCTATACGGCCACGGCGCGCAACTGATTTCCAAAATTCATCTTTCTTCTGTGAGGATGGAACTTACGACCCCTGGTTTATTAGACCAGTGCTCTACCACTGAGCTAAAGAGGCGCGGCCCTCTGTATTCTTGGGTACTTCGTCCTTACGGTCGTCTGCATCATCACACTTTAGCTGACAACACTTCATATTACCGGCTAATATTTGCAGCTATTTCGACAAATTACTGCTTGGCTACACATCTGACACGTAACCGATGTGCTCTCCAAACAACAACACTTGCATTTCAGAACATGTCTTTCACACATATCTACAAAATCACCTTCACCTTCAAATACAGTTTCCTTGCGACTGACAGAGACGTAGGCAAAGTTTGAAGTTGCTATTTCCATTAAATCTCGTTAATCAGAAAAACGGTAATTTACACCTGCAGCGGAACAAAATTCCGTTCCGCCCAGCGTCTGGCTCGAACCCACAACCCTGGGATTAAGAGTCTGACGCTCTACCGACTGAGCGAGCCGGCTACCTCGGTGAATACCTGCCGGGTAGCACGTCACACAGTACTCGTTTGGGTTGTGTGGTCCCATACAGAATCTCTCCATGATGCCTAATGTTTTCCTAACGTCACACTCGTCACGTACTTCACTTTTATGTCATAATCATTTCTGAGAGGTAAAGAAATTGCATGACAACATGCAGAGCTAGTGGCGTCAAAATTAACACACATACTTTATGTGACTGATAAGCCGAACGAGTTACTTTCCGACGTTGTTTTAGATGTGCAAGTGATAGTCAGAACTCGCTGTGTCGGCACTCTGCCGACCATTTCGCTAGTTAACACCGGTCTTGTTGTGTGAGTTTCAAGCTCAAGAGCATCTCCAAGCAAAAAATGGTCAACAGCAACATTCAGACGGTTTCGTACTGCTCAATTGCTACATTAAAACGTTATGTTTCTTTTTCAGAACTGGAAGAATACAAGCGTGACAGCATTCGAACCTGTAATCTTCAGATCCGAAGTCCGACGCCTTATCCATTAGGCCACACGGTCACTGACGACCAACATTTACATGTATACGACTCATCTCGAAACGCTCACACCCCTGAGGATTTGTGTTTTCGTTCTACACAGCCGCTGCCCCTTGCTCTTTCCCACCCATTCGTTACATTCAACCTCTGACGAGACCGACCAAATATAGACTGAGAAACAAGACCACACACTTTGTGCATTCGGAATCGAAGGCAGGGCGTCCCTCGCCGCATTTGCTACGATTGCCATTTGCTACTTCTGCAGAAGCGGCGGCGGCGGCGGCGGCGGCGGCGGCGGCGGCGGCGGCGGCGAATATCGCGAGAGGCTCTGAGATATGTGAGAGATACATCTATAAAATGTAATTCAGACTGCCTCGTCCCACCTTATGCTGTACCGCTTTGGCAAATGCTTTATCTGCGCCATTCGCCTTAATCGCATCTGAGAGTAATTCTTAAAAAAAACGCCTGTCGCTAATTGTTCGTCATAACAGGTACTGTTTGCTATACGGCCACGACGCGCAACTGATTTCCAAAATTCATTTTTCTTCTGTGAGGATGGAACTTACGACCCCTGGTTTATTAGACCAGTGCTCTACCACTGAGCTAAAGAGGCGCGGCCTAGCGGTATTCTTGGGTACTTCGTCCTTACGGTCGTCTGCATCATCACACTTTAGCTGACAACACTTCATATTACCGGCTAATATTTGCAGCTATTTCGACAAATTACTGCTTGGCTACACATCTGACACGTAACCGATGTGCTCTCCAAACAACAACACTTGCATTTCAGAACATGTCTTTCACACATATCTACAAAATCACCTTCACCTTCAAATACAGTTTCCTTGCGACTGACAGAGACGTAGGCAAAGTTTAAAGTTGCTATTTCCATTAAATCTCGTTAATCAGAAAAACGGTAATTTACACCTGCAGCGGAACAAAATTCCGTTCCGCCCAGCGTCTGGCTCGAACCCACGACCCTGGGATTAAGAGTCTGACGCTCTACCCACTGAGCTAGACGCCTACCTCGGTGAATACCTGCCGGGTAGCACGTCACACAGTACTCGTTTGGGTTGGGTGGTCCCATACAGAATCTCTCCATGATGCCTAATGTTTTCCTAACGTCACACTCGTCACGTACTTCACTTTTATGTCATAATCATTTCTGAGAGGTAAAGAAATTGCATGACAACATGCAGAGCTAGTGGCGTCAAAATTAACACACATACTTTATGTGACTGAAAAGCCGAACGAGTTACTTTCCGACGTTGTTTTAGATGTGCAAGTGATAGTCAGAACTCGCTGTGTCGGCACTCTGCCGACCATTTCGCTAGTTAACACCGGACTTGTTGTGTGTGTTTCAAGCTCAAGAGCATCTCCAAGCAAAAAATGGTCAACAGCAACATTCAGACGGTTTCGTACTGCTCAATTGCTACATTAAAACGTTATGTTTCTTTTTCAGAACTGGAAAAATACAAGCGTGACAGCATTCGAAACTGTAAACTTCAGATCCGAAGTCCGACGCCTTATCCATTAGGCCACACGGTCACTGACGACCAACATTTACATGTATGCGACTCATCTCGAAACGCTCACACACCTGAGGATTTGTGTTTTCGTTCTACACAGCCGCTGCCCCTTGCTCTTTCCCACCCATTCGTTACATTCAACCTCTGACGAGACCGACCAAATATAGACTGAGAAACAAGACCACACACTTTGTGCATTCGGAATCGAAGGCAGGGCGTCCCTCGCCGCATTTGCTACGATTGCCATTTGCTACTTCTGCAGAAGCGGCGGCGGCGGCGGCGGCGGCGGCGGCGGCGGCGGCGACGGCGACGAATATCGCGAGAGGCTCTGAGATATGTGAGAGATACATCTATAAAATATAATTCAGACTGCCTCGTCCCACCTTATGCTGTACCGCTTTGGCAAATGCTTTATCTGCGCCATTCGCCTTAATCGCATCTGAGAGTAATTCTTAAAAAAAACGCCTGTCGCTAATTGTTCGTCATAACAGGTACTGTTTGCTATACGGCCACGACGCGCAACTGATTTCCAAAATTCATTTTTCTTCTGTGAGGATGGAACTTACGACCCCTGGTTTATTAGACCAGTGCTCTACCACTGAGCTAAAGAGGCGCGGCCTAGCGGTATACTTGGGTACTTCGTCCTTACGGTCGTCTGCATCATCACACTTTAGCTGACAACACTTCATATTACCGGCTAATATTTGCAGCTATTTCGACAAATTACTGCTTGGCTACACATCTGACACGTAACCGATGTGCTCTCCAAACAACAACACTTGCATTTCAGAACATGTCTTTCACACATATCTACAAAATCACCTTCACCTTCAAATACAGTTTCCTTGCGACTGACAGAGACGTAGGCAAAGTTTAAAGTTGCTATTTCCATTAAATCTCGTTAATCAGAAAAACGGTAATTTACACCTGCAGCGGAACAAAATTCCGTTCCGCCCAGCGTCTGGCTCGAACCCACGACCCTGGGATTAAGAGTCTGACGCTCTACCCACTGAGCTAGACGCCTACCTCGGTGAATACCTGCCGGGTAGCACGTCACACAGTACTCGTTTGGGTTGGGTGGTCCCATACAGAATCTCTCCATGATGCCTAATGTTTTCCTAACGTCACACTCGTCACGTACTTCACTTTTATGTCATAATCATTTCTGAGAGGTAAAGAAATTGCATGACAACATGCAGAGCTAGTGGCGTCAAAATTAACACACATACTTTATGTGACTGAAAAGCCGAACGAGTTACTTTCCGACGTTGTTTTAGATGTGCAAGTGATAGTCAGAACTCGCTGTGTCGGCACTCTGCCGACCATTTCGCTAGTTAACACCGGACTTGTTGTGTGTGTTTCAAGCTCAAGAGCATCTCCAAGCAAAAAATGGTCAACAGCAACATTCAGACGGTTTCGTACTGCTCAATTGCTACATTAAAACGTTATGTTTCTTTTTCAGAACTGGAAAAATACAAGCGTGACAGCATTCGAACCTGTAAACTTCAGATCCGAAGTCCGACGCCTTATCCATTAGGCCACACGGTCACTGACGACCAACATTTACATGTATGCGACTCATCTCGAAACGCTCACACACCTGAGGATTTGTGTTTTCGTTCTACACAGCCGCTGCCCCTTGCTCTTTCCCACCCATTCGTTACATTCAACCTCTGACGAGACCGACCAAATATAGACTGAGAAACAAGACCACACACTTTGTGCATTCGGAATCGAAGGCAGGGCGTCCCTCGCCGCATTTGCTACGATTGCCATTTGCTACTTCTGCAGAAGCGGCGGCGGCGGCGGCGGCGGCGACGACGACGACGACGACGACGACGAATATCGCGAGAGGCTCTGAGATATGTGAGAAATACATCTATAAAATGTAATTCAGACTGCCTCGTCCCACCTTACGCTGTACCGCTTTGGCAAATGCTTTATCTGCGCCATTCGCCTTAATCGCATCTGAGAGTAATTCTTAAAAAAAACGCCTGTCGCTAATTGTTCGTCATAACAGGTACTGTTTGCTATACGGCCACGACGCGCAACTGATTTCCAAAATTCATTTTTCTTCTGTGAGGATGGAACTTACGACCCCTGGTTTATTAGACCAGTGCTCTACCACTGAGCTAAAGAGGCGCGGCCTAGCGGTATTCTTGGGTACTTCGTCCTTACGGTCGTCTGCATCATCACACTTTAGCTGACAACACTTCATATTACCGGCTAATATTTGCAGCTATTTCGACAAATTACTGCTTGGCTACACATCTGACACGTAACCGATGTGCTCTCCAAACAACAACACTTGCATTTCAGAACATGTCTTTCACACATATCTACAAAATCACCTTCACCTTCAAATACAGTTTCCTTGCGACTGACAGAGACGTAGGCAAAGTTTAAAGTTGCTATTTCCATTAAATCTCGTTAATCAGAAAAACGGTAATTTACACCTGCAGCGGAACAAAATTCCGTTCCGCCCAGCGTCTGGCTCGAACCCACGACCCTGGGATTAAGAGTCTGACGCTCTACCGACTGAGCTAGCCAGCTACCTCGGTGAATACCTGCCGGGTAGCACGCCATACAGTACTCGTTTGGGTTGGGTGGTCCCATATAGAATCTCTCCATGATGCCTAATGTTTTCCTAACGTCACACTCGTCACGTACTTCACTTTTATGTCATAATCATTTCTGAGAGGTAAAGAAATTGCATGACAACATGCAGAGCTAGTGGCGTCAAAATTAACACACATACTTTATGTGACTGAAAAGCCGAACGAGTTACTTTCCGACGTTGTTTTAGATGTGCAAGTGATAGTCAGAACTCGCTGTGTCGGCACTCTGCCGACCATTTCGCTAGTTAACACCGGACTTGTTGTGTGTGTTTCAAGCTCAAGAGCATCTCCAAGCAAAAAATGGTCAACAGCAACATTCAGACGGTTTCGTACTGCTCAATTGCTACATTAAAACGTTATGTTTCTTTTTCAGAACTGGAAAAATACAAGCGTGACAGCATTCGAAACTGTAAACTTCAGATCCGAAGTCCGACGCCTTATCCATTAGGCCACACGGTCACTGACGACCAACATTTACATGTATGCGACTCATCTCGAAACGCTCACACCCCTGAGGATTTGTGTTTTCGTTCTACACAGCCGCTGCCCCTTGCTCTTTCCCACCCATTCGTTACATTCAACCTCTGACGAGACCGACCAAATATAGACTGAGAAACAAGACCACACACTTTGTGCATTCGGAATCGAAGGCAGGGCGTCCCTCGCCGCATTTGCTACGATTGCCATTTGCTACTTCTGCAGAAGCGGCGGCGGCGGCGACGACGACGACGACGACGACGACGACGACGACGACGACGAATATCGCGAGAGGCTCTGAGATATGTGAAAAATACATCTATAAAATGTAATTCAGACTGCCTCGTCCCACCTTACGCTGTACCGCTTTTGCAAATGCTTTATCTGCGCCATTCGCCTTAATCGCATCTGAGAGTAATTCTTAAAAAAACGCCTGTCGCTAATTGTTCGTCATCACAGGTACTGTTTGCTATACGGCCACGACGCGCAACTGATTTCCAAAATTCATCTTTCTCGTGTTAGGATGGAACTTACGACTCCTGGTTTATTAGACCAGTGCTCCACCACTGAGCTAAAGAGGCGCGGTCTAGCGGTACTCTTGGGTACTTCGTCCTTACGGTCGTCTGCATCATCAGACTTTAGCTGACAACACTTCATATTACCGGCTAATATTTGCAGCTATGGCGACAAATTACTGCTTGGCTACACATCTGACACGTAACCGATGTGCTCTCCAAACAACAACACTTGCATTTCAGAACATGTCTTTCACACATGTCTACAAAATCACCTTCACCTTCAAATACAGTTTCCTTGCGACTGACAGAGACGTAGGCAAAGTTTGAAGTTGCTATTTCCATTAAATCTCGTTAATCAGAAAAACGGTAATTTACACCTGCAGCGGAACAAAATTCCGTTCCGCCCAGCGTCTGGCTCGAACCCACAACCCTGGGATTAAGAGTCTGACGCTCTACCGACTGAGCGAGCCGGCTACCTCGGTGAATACCTGCCGGGTAGCACGTCACACAGTACTCGTTTGGGTTGTGTGGTCCCATACAGAATCTCTCCATGATGCCTAATGTTTTCCTAACGTCACACTCGTCACGTACTTCACTTTTATGTCATAATCATTTCTGAGAGGTAAAGAAATTGCATGACAACATGCAGAGCTAGTGGCGTCAAAATTAACACACATACTTTATGTGACTGAAAAGCCGAACGAGTTACTTTCCGACGTTGTTTTAGATGTGCAAGTGATAGTCAGAACTCGCTGTGTCGGCAATCTGCCGACCATTTCGCTAGTTAACACCGGTCTTGTTGTGTGAGTTTCAAGCTCAAGAGCATCTCCAAGCAAAAAATGGTCAACAGCAACATTCAGACGGTTTCGTACTGCTCAATTGCTACATTAAAACGTTATGTTTCTTTTTCAGAACTGGAAGAATACAAGCGTGACAGCATTCGAACCTGTAATCTTCAGATCCGAAGTCCGACGCCTTATCCATTAGGCCACACGGTCACTGACGACCAACATTTACATGTATACGACTCATCTCGAAATGCTCACACCCCTGAGGATTTGTGTTTTCGTTCTACACAGCCGCTGCCCCTTGCTCTTTCCCACCCATTCGTTACATTCAACCTCTGACGAGACCGACCAAATATAGACTGAGAAACAAGACCACACACTTTGTGCATTCGGAATCGAAGGCAGGGCGTCCCTCGCCGCATTTGCTACGATTGCCATTTGCTACTTCTGCAGAAGCGGTGGCGGCGGCGGCGGCGGCGGCGACGGCGACGAATATCGCGAGAGGCTCTGAGATATGTGAGAAATACATCTATAAAATGTAATTCAGACTGCCTCGTCCCACCGTATGCTGTACCGCTTTGGCAAATGCTTTATCTGCGCCATTCGCCTTAATCGCATCTGAGAGTAATTCTTAAAAAAAACGCCTGTCGCTAATTGTTCGTCATAAAAGGTACTGTTTGCTATACGGCCACGACGCGCAACTGATTTCCAAAATTCATTTTACTTCTGTGAGGATGGAACTTACGACCCCTGGTTTATTAGACCAGTGCTCTACCACTGAGCTAAAGAGGCGCGGCCTAGCGGTATTCTTGGGTACTTCGTCCTTACGGTCGTCTGCATCATCAGACTTTAGCTGACAACACTTCATATTACCGGCTAATATTTGCAGCTATGGCGACAAATTACTGCTTGGCTACACATCTGACACGTAACCGATGTGCTCTCCAAACAACAACACTTGCATTTCAGAACATGTCTTTCACACATATCTACAAAATCACCTTCACCTTCAAATACAGTTTCCTTGCGACTGACAGAGACGTAGGCAAAGTTTAAAGTTGCTATTTCCATTAAATCTCGTTAATCAGAAAAACGGTAATTTACACCTGCAGCGGAACAAAATTCCGTTCCGCCCAGCGTCTTGCTCGAACCCACGACCCTGGGATTAAGAGTCTGACGCTCTACCGACTGAGCTAGCCGGCTACCTCGGTGAATACCTGCCGGGTAGCACGTCACACAGTACTCGTTTGGGTTGGGTGGTCCCATACAGAATCTCTCCATGATGCCTAATGTTTTCCTAACGTCACACTCGTCACGTACTTCACTTTTATGTCATAATCATTTCTGAGAGGTAAAGAAATTGCATGACAACATGCAGAGCTAGTGGCGTCAAAATTAACACACATACTTTATGTGACTGAAAAGCCGAACGAGTTACTTTCCGACGTTGTTTTAGATGTGCAAGTGATAGTCAGAACTCGCTGTGTCGGCACTCTGCCGACCATTTCGCTAGTTAACACCGGACTTGTTGTGTGTGTTTCAAGCTCAAGAGCATCTCCAAGCAAAAAATGGTCAACAGCAACATTCAGACGGTTTCGTACTGCTCAATTGCTACATTAAAACGTTATGTTTCTTTTTCAGAACTGGAAGAATACAAGCGTGACAGCATTCGAACCTGTAAACTTCAGATCCGAAGTCCGACGCCTTATCCATTAGGCCACACGGTCACTGACGACCAACATTTACATGTATACGACTCATCTCGAAACGCTCACACACCTGAGGATTTGTGTTTTCGTTCTACACAGCCGCTGCCCCTTGCTCTTTCCCACCCATTCGTTACATTCAACCTCTGACGAGACCGACCAAATATAGACTGAGAAACAAGACCACACACTTTGTGCATTCGGAATCGAAGGCAGGGCGTCCCTCGCCGCATTTGCTACGATTGCCATTTGCTACTTCTGCAGAAGCGGCGACGACGACGACGACGACGACGACGACGACGACGACGACGACGACGAATATCGCGAGAGGCTCTGAGATATGTGAGAAATACATCTATAAAATGTAATTCAGACTGCCTCGTCCCACCTTACGCTGTACCGCTTTGGCAAATGCTTTATCTCGCTGGGAAAGCGGTCTGCGTGGCGTCACCTGGGGGAGGTGTGTTGCCTTCCGAAACTGGGTTAAAACCGCCAGGAGACCCTCTGATTCCTGGAAATCCTCAGACACGTCTGAAGTGCTCTTGGCTCAGAGGAACCTGAGTGGGGCGGGGACCGCAATGTCCTATCCCGTGGCCTTGACGTGGCCCTGGCGCTCAGTAGCTCCGTCGAAAGGAGTGAAGCTAACACGGGAAGGGCCGTCCATGCATGACGTTAAAAGGCTAGCCCTTAACTGGGTGCAATCCTCACGGTCTGCACTGGCCCACCGTGAACTAGCAAAAGCGGTGGGTGAGACGTGGTCGGTCATGATCCCCCGGTACGTGTGGAGACCCCCATGGGGAACGTAACTCGGGCTTGAGTGCCGCACCGTCTCGATGATGTCGAACTCCACAATATAAGACCCAGTCATGTCTATCTCTGGGCTGTGGATTCGTGAGGGTTGTCGTGTGTCAAGGAAGGACGTTAAACTCCCGTCATGGTAGGACGTAAAACGCCCCCAACCCAGGCGAAAGCAAAGGGTGCATGGCGCAGGGGTAGCTGCGTTACGGGAGACACTCCACCTGTCTCCCTTGAGTTGAGCCCGGTGGTCGGGCGAGGGTATGAGGGTGAGCCTCACGGCTTTCCTGGGGCCCTGCAGTCCGGCTGCCGACGTTCCTCACGTCCTGGACGACGTTAAATGTCTCCCAACCCAAGGCGAAAGCAAAGGGTGCATGGCGCAGGGGAAGCTGCGCAAGAGGGACACAACATCTGTCCCTGGGGAGGAGAGGGTCGAGTGGGGCTGCTCGGGGGTGGGTGATGGCGCCTTGGCGACTCCCCACCACTGGGTAGCTTCTGCTCCCCTCCCCTCCCCTATTTTTACGCAGGGCACAGACCATCAGGTGCCCCGCATGCTGGCGACCTCTTTTGTCGGCGTGGGACCTCGGCGCGATTCGGCAAGGGTGCTTCGCCGCGCCTCTGGGTAACCGAGGCGTGGTCCGCCAAACCCAGATGGTGGTGACATCGTCTGGGCCAGGTTAGCTGGGTCCAGACCGCCGAAAGACTGGGTGACCGGCCCGCCACCTGAGTAGGAGCGGGTCCTTGGCCGAAAGGTGGAAGCTCGGGCGAGTAGGCGGCGAAGGGCGAGAAGTGCATCCGCTTCTCCGGAGTGCGGGGTGCACTTGCCGGTGATCGCTGGGTGAAATCGTCGATGAGGAGGCCGCTGAAGAGGACCAGTGCGTTGGAAACGGTGCGCTGAACCTGACAGCTCAGGAATGCTCTTGACCTAGGGGCGAGGTTGGTGAGCGAGCTGCAGTCTTAGTCCCCCCCCATGCCAGAGGAACCGGTCCGGGGAAAGAGACGGGTTCCCAACCCCTTTTTTTTTTTTCGCTTGTCAAATAATGATGGCTACAAACGAGACAAGCGATTTGAGTGCGCCTGCGAGGCTTTCGATGCTAGCTGATCCCTCGCCACAGGAAGGCCTGGGTCAGGCAATGGTAGAATGCAGCATGGAAAGGCATCTCAGATTAAGCCAGTTCCTGGACCATAACGTAAAGAACGGTAAAATCAGTCAAACCGCGGTACAGGCATTGAAAAACGAGTTGGCGGCATGGGCAATAGCCAACGCCAAACTCGAAGGACGACTAGAGGAGCTCGAAAAAGAGAATGAAAGGCTCCGGAAACAGCCTGCTAGGACATGGGCCGGGGTCGCGGCGCAAGCTGCACCCAAGGCTCCCACAACTAGAGAAACTATTGTCAAAGTGTCCAAGCGGCCGGAAACAGCGGTCTTTTTGAGACCAATGCCTGGCCAGAACATAAAGAAGGTCCAAGAAGTCTTCGCGACTTCAGTCAACCCAGTTAAGGACAAAATTAAAATTAACAGGATTAAGGCTACAAAGAATGTAGTGATTGTCGACGTTGCCACTGAGGAGGACAAGAACAAGCTTTTGGCGAATCAACAGCTATGTAAGGCAGTCAGATGTGAACCCCCCCGTAAGAAGAACCCCTTGGTCATTCTCTATGATGTGCCAAAGTCCATAACGGACGAGGACCTGTGTAAGACGATCTATGAGCAAAACTTTGACTCAGAAAGCAACATGGAAACTTTCCTAAAAGACTTTAAACTTAGGTTTAAAACTGGGCCTAAGGATAAAGATACAGTCCACCACGTAGCAGAAGTCACAGGATCCCTATGGAGGAAATTGACAGCTATGGGCAGGGTATACATAGGTTTTCACTCTGTTAATGTCAAGGACTACCTTGTTGTCCCCCGGTGTCAGAACTGTGGGGATATTGATCACATACACAAATACTGTAGTAGGAAACCTGCTTGCTCCAGATGCGGAGAGGAGGAACATATGAGGAAGGAATGTAAGAAGTCCGTGGTGTGCATTCCCTGCACACGGAGAGGAAAGAAAACCTGTGGTATGGCAGGAAGAAACTGCCCGACCTACAAACTGCTAGAGCAGAGACTCATATCCCGAATTGACTATGGCTGATGCTGGCAACATAAGAAGGACGAACATCAAAAGGAAGTCTCCCAGCAAAAGAAAAAGGGACGCTGGAAGGGCAGAAAGGTTTAATAAATTTTTGAAGTCTCTAAAACAAATGCAGGAACGAAAAGCAACGATGATTGACTTCAGTACACAAACTGACTCTGATCCGAGATTCGAAGAGATAAGAGAAATAATGCACGAAATAAAAGAAATTGAGGTAATTGTAGACGACTTCTGGGCTGCTAGTGAGTCTCCACCCTCAACATCTCCAGCTCCTCACTCAAAATTAAACCCTGAAGCTGAAACTTTCGTCTCAAAGCTTGAATTAAAAGGGACACAGGAAGTAAAAATGGTTGATCTTTGTATTCAAACAGAACCTGAAGAAGAAAATGAGGAGCATGACGGAAAAGCAGTTAACCCAGGCTCACAGCCTCAATCTTTACCCAGAAGGAACAGCTCTGCTCCTGTCCCAGGGAGTCTTCCAACTTTTACCCTGCAAGACAGCACAGTCACAAGCACCACTACGAGCACAAGTAAGGCACAGCTGCAAGACGATAAACCGGCTGTAGGAGCGGACCCAAGACGGATCTATCCCAACTTGGAGTTCGCGATGCAGCTATCGCGTCTGGAGCAACCAGCGATCCTCACTACAGCTTTGAGGCACGTCGTACGCGTAGGTCATGAACATGGCAGAATGGTCACCTTCACGGCGATGGAGGCTGTAGATAGAATACAGCTGAAGTCAGTGAATCTTCCCACTGATTTCGGAGCCCTGCGTGACCTGGTGAAGAAAGTATTTGAGAGAAGAGGTGAAGAATTCAAGCTGGACGAAATTTATGCACAGGCTGTCCTAGCTAATGGTAGAGTAGCATTCGACTTTAACAAATCATGGCCTGAATGTTACTTTCACACTTATTTTCCTTAATGACAACCCTAAATTCAATCACGGTAGGGCAGCTAAACACTCATAATAGTCGGTTGGTCATGCAGGAACTCCGAAAAGTAGTGGAGGAGAGGAGACTAGATGTACTCTGTCTACAGGAGCCATACTACTGGGCCGGGCAAATATCATTCATGTCGAAAACATGGCAAACCATCTTTACAGGAGAGGAGCCAAGGGCGTTAATAGTAATAACAAATAAGGCCCTCAGAGCCACAAAAATAGCGCAACTCTCTGATTGCCACTGTAACGTCATCGAGTTGCAGTCACCCGCTGGGATATTATATATTGTCAATATGTACTTTCAGTACGGGGGAAATTTCGAACATTTCATAGAACATCTCTCCAGGGTAATGATGGCGTTACGTGGGCGTAAGGTAATAATCACAGCAGACATGAACGCGAAATCCCCCCTATGGCACAGCGGCACTAGGGACGAAAATGGTGAAAGGGCAGAGGAAGCAATAATGGCGTCACAGCTGGTGGTAGTAAATAAAGCAGGGAACCCCCCCACCTATGCAGGAGGAGGGGGACAAGGCACCAACATCGATGTGACGTTAGCGTCACCGAATGCTATAAACCTTATCCACAGCTGGAATGTGATAGAGCACGCTACCACAAGCGATCACAACCTGATTACTTTCTGCATAGGAGATGAAGAGTGCCGCTGGGACCTGGGGTGGGAGATTCAATATAACTATCACAAGACAAATTGGGAATGCCTGGCTCAGGAGTGTGACGTTCCTCCGTTGCCTGAGGGTGGCCTGGATGTCGACAGGTACGCCGAAGAACTGGTAGGCTCCATCGTTAGGGCGGTAAAGGTCGCCGTGCCAACCAGGAGGAGGGCCGTGGCGGCCTCACCATCACCATGGACTGCCGAACTGGAAGGTATGCGTCGGTCTGTTAGACGGGCGAGGAGGTACTACCAGCGAAGTGCCGTCTGGCAAGAGAAGCAATACTGGCTGCAGCGCTACAGAGATGAGAAAGAAAATTTTCAAAGGGAATTAAAGGAAGTAAGAACAAGGAGTTGGGAGAAGTATGTGCTAAATCAGCTCGATACCGATCCCTGGGGAATACCCTACAAACTCGTAAGGGAAAAGGTTAAATCCCCCGCGGTTCTCTCGACCATCCGAGATGGAGACCGAGTGACAGAGTCGTGGAAGGAAACTGCTGAAGTTCTCCTGCGCACTCTGCTACCGGACGATGATGAACATGATGATGATGACTCTCAAAGGCAAATCCGCAGGGAGGATTCTCTAGAATATACCAATAATACTAGAGTGTACCCTTTCTCTGAAGCAGAAGTCGCAGCACATATCAAATCATTAAAGAAGGGGAAGGCGCCAGGACCGGACGGCATTGTAGCAGAGGTGGTACAGTTCCTCGCCCCACAGCTGGTGGCTCCTCTAACGCGGCTCTTCAATGAGTGTCTCACAGCTGGGAAATTTCCGAGAGTATGGAAGACTGCAAATGTAGTAATCATACAAAAAGGAAAGGACAAGGACCCTATGGATCCCAAATCCTATAGACCTATATGCCTGTTAGACACCATGGGGAAGCTGCTGGAGAGGCTGCTGGCGGACAGACTGACCGCACATAGGATGCTGCGTGGAATGAGTGACAGGCAGTTCGGCTTTAGGCCGGGGCGATCAGCGTCTGACGCAATCGCCCTGGCGGCTGAGGTCTGTGGCTCATCCACGCACAAGTATGTCGTAGGCATCATGGTGGACATCAGTGGCGCCTTTGACAACCTCTGGTGGCCCTCGCTCTTCTCACGTTTGCGTGAGATGGAGTGTCCAGGGCCCCTGTATGGCTGTCTGAGGAGCTATTGCATGGACAGGGAGGTCTGGCTATCATCGCCTAGCGAGAGAGTAAGTAAGACCTGTACGAAGGGGTGCCCCCAGGGATCGGTCCTGGGGCCACTCTTTTGGGACGTAAACATAGAGCCCCTGTTAGTCAGGTTACAACAATGTAGAGATGTGCTAGACGTGATAGCCTACGCTGACGACCTCCTCCTGCTGGTAGGTGGCCGTAGCCGAGAAGACTTAGAGCCAAAAGTGGAAAGGTCAATGCAAATTCTCCAGGAATGGTGCCGAGAGGCAAAAATGAGAATTGCACCACACAAATCAACATATCTTCTACTAAAAGGCAGTCTGATAAGAAATCCAACTGTCAGGATTGCGGGAGCCCCAGTTCTCCGGCGACGCGAAGCTAGGTATCTTGGAGTAATAATAGACGAAAAATGGAATTACGCGACGCACATAGAAATGATTGCACAGCGCGCGATAGAAATCCTTAATAACTTAATAAACATAGGACATAAAAGATTTCACTTACCCCCCCACCTAATAAAATTATATCATAATAGTATTCTGACTTCCTTAGTAGGGTATGCCAGCGGGGTCTGGGCACACAGGCTCACGAGGGTGGCGCCTGCCATGGCCGTGAGGAGGGTGCAGCGAAGTATGCTACTAAGATCTGCTGGGGCATACAGAACTACTCCTGGGGGGGCGTTGCTAGTTATTATGGGATTATGTCCCCTTGATATAAAAATTAGGGAGCAGGCAGCGTGGTATTGGGTAACAAAGGGGAAAGTTGAAAAGACTAGGGAAATCATGGGTGTGCAAGTAGGGGACAAATACGCAATCAAGAGAAGGGGGGAGGAACTATGGCAGAGTCAGTGGGAAGGGGAAGGAACTGGGAGGCGAGTTTTTGAGCTACTTCCAGATGTTGCAGAAAGATTAAAAATGGGATACTTTCAGCCAAGTAGGGGTCTGCTGCACTTCCTGACAGGACATGGGCCATATCCGGCATACCTTTGCCGATTTGGTAAACAGGCGACACCAGCGTGTGACTGTGGTGCTCCGGAAGGAACTCCCGAACACGTCATCTACAACTGCACGTTGTATGATGGAGTGGCAAGTGAACTTAGAGCGCAACTTCCTAGCCAAGATACATATACCTTGCTGCGGCGTGCCGACACTTTCAGAGTCCTCAACAGTCTGGCAAATGAGATCTCAATGAAAGTCATGAGGGACTTTATTAGGGCAAGGAACTAATCAAGTACTAAACCGAACTTGACCGAGTTGCACCTGCACTACCGCCAGGCGCGGATCTGGCCAGCCATTTCATGGCTGGAATCCGCCGCGTCTTTGGACAAGGATGGCAGGTGCACTACCCGGAATTGGAATTATCGCACAACTATTTTTTGAGTAGAAAGTAGTTTAAGTAAGAATTAGAAATACTAACATACTAACAGGTAGGGACTGCAGTGAAGTTAAAGTCGTAGCCAGCCCAGTGCCAGGGGCACGCCCACTGGGGTTAGCTCGGTGGGCAGGCTAAATAACAGTAGGTTTGTATGCATAACTTCTGGCACAAACTGTAACACTGCAGATCACACTAGAATAGTCATGTAAGGTAGTCTAACAAGTAACTTATTAATCATGCCCGTAGTTAGTGCCACACAAGTAATACACTGCCAATTAGTAGTTTGTAATAAGGACCCACTAATTATTTGAGGTGGTGGGTTAATAGTATGGGAATAGCTTCTTGTATTTGACTTTTTGTATCATACTTAGTTATATATTAAGATGTTGTATAATTAAATTAATGTTGTTGTATTATTAATAAAGAAAAGAAAAAAAAAAAAAAAAAAAAAAAAAAAAAATGCTTTATCTGCGCCATTCGCCTTAATCGCATCTGAGAGTAATTCTTAAAAAAACGCCTGTCGCTAATTGTTCGTCATCACAGGTACTGTTTGCTATACGGCCACGACGCGCAACTGATTTCCAAAATTCATCTTTCTCGTGTTAGGATGGAACTTACGACTCCTGGTTTATTAGACCAGTGCTCCACCACTGAGCTAAAGAGGCGCGGTCTAGCGGTACTCTTGGGTACTTCGTCCTTACGGTCGTCTGCATCATCAGACTTTAGCTGACAACACTTCATATTACCGGCTAATATTTGCAGCTATGGCGACAAATTACTGCTTGGCTACACATCTGACACGTAACCGATGTGCTCTCCAAACAACAACACTTGCATTTCAGAATATGTCTTTCACACATGTCTACAAAATCACCTTCACCCTCAAATACAGTTTCCTTGCGACTGACAGAGACGTAGGCAAAGTTAATGTTGCTATTTCCATTAAATCTCGTTAATCAGAAAAACGGTAATTTACACCTGCAGCGGAACAAAATTCCGTTCCGCCCAGCTTCTGGCTCGAACCCACAACCCTGGGATTAAGAGTCTGACGCTCTACCGACTGAGCGAGCCGGCTACCTCGGTGAATACCTGCCGGGTAGCACGTCACACAGTACTCGTTTGGGTTGTGTGGTCCCATACAGAATCTCTCCATGATGCCTAATGTTTTCCTAACGTCACACTCGTCACGTACTTCACTTTTATGTCATAATCATTTCTGAGAGGTAAAGAAATTGCATGACAACATGCAGAGCTAGTGGCGTCAAAATTAACACACATACTTTATGTGACTGAAAAGCCGAACGAGTTACTTTCCGACGTTGTTTTAGATGTGCAAGTGATAGTCAGAACTCGCTGTGTCGGCACTCTGCCGACCATTTCGCTAGTTAACACCGGTCTTGTTGTGTGAGTTTCAAGCTCAAGAGCATCTCCAAGCAAAAAATGGTCAACAGCAACATTCAGACGGTTTCGTACTGCTCAATTGCTACATTAAAACGTTATGTTTCTTTTTCAGAACTGGAAGAATACAAGCGTGACAGCATTCGAACCTGTAATCTTCAGATCCGAAGTCCGACGCCTTATCCATTAGGCCACACGGTCACTGACGACCAACATTTACATGTATACGACTCATCTCGAAATGCTCACACCCCTGAGGATTTGTGTTTTCGTTCTACACAGCCGCTGCCCCTTGCTCTTTCCCACCCATTCGTTACATTCAACCTCTGACGAGACCGACCAAATATAGACTGAGAAACAAGACCACACACTTTGTGCATTCGGAATCGAAGGCAGGGCGTCCCTCGCCGCATTTGCTACGATTGCCATTTGCTACTTCTGCAGAAGCGGCGGCGACGGCGACGAATATCGCGAGAGGCTCTGAGATATGTGAGAAATACATCTATAAAATGTAATTCAGACAGCCTCGTCCCACCTTATGCTGTACCGCTTTGGCAAATGCTTTATCTGCGCCATTCGCCTTAATCGCATCTGAGAGTAATTCTTAAAAAAACGCCTGTCGCTAATTGTTCGTCATCACAGGTACTGTTTGCTATACGGCCACGACGCGCAACTGATTTCCAAAATTCATCTTTCTCGTGTTAGGATGGAACTTACGACCCCTGGTTTATTAGACCAGTGCTCTACCACTGAGCTAAAGAGGCGCGGCCTAGCGGTATTCTTGGGTACTTCGTCCTTACGGTCGTCTGCATCATCAGACTTTAGCTGACAACACTTCATATTACCGGCTAATATTTGCAGCTATTTCGACAAATTACTGCTTGGCTACACATCTGACACGTAACCGATGTGCTCTCCAAACAACAACACTTGCATTTCAGAACATGTCTTTCACACATATCTACAAAATCACCTTCACCTTCAAATACAGTTTCCTTGCGACTGACAGAGACGTAGGCAAAGTTTAAAGTTTCTATTTCCATTAAATCTCGTTAATCAGAAAAACGGTAATTTACACCTGCAGCGGAACAAAATTCCATTCCGCCCAGCGTCTGGCTCGAACACACGGCCCTGGGATTAAGAGTCTGACGCTCTACCGACTGAGCTAGCCGGCTACCTCGGTGAATACCTGCCGGGTAGCACGTCACACAGTACTCGTTTGGGTTGGGTGGTCCCATACAGAATCTCTCCATGATGCCTAAAGTTTTCCTAACGTCACACTCGTCACGTACTTCACTTTTATGTCATAATCATTTCTGAGAGGTAAAGAAATTGCATGACAACATGCAGAGCTAGTGGCGTCAAAATTAACACACATACTTTATGTGACTGAAAAGCCGAACGAGTCACTTTCCGACGTTGTTTTAGATGTGCAAGTGATAGTCAGAACTCGCTGTGTCGGCACTCTGCCGACCATTTCGCTAGTTAACACCGGTCTTGTTGTGTGTGTTTCAAGCTCAAGAGCATCTCCAAGCAAAAAATGGTCAACAGCAACATTCAGACGGTTTCGTACTGCTCAATTGCTACATTAAAACGTTATGTTTCTTTTTCAGAACTGGAAAAATACAAGCGTGACAGCATTCGAACCTGTAATCTTCAGATCCGAAGTCCGACGCCTTATCCATTAGGCCACACGGTCACTGACGACCAACATTTACATGTATACGACTCATCTCGAAACGCTCACACCCCTGAGGATTTGTGTTTTCGTTCTACACAGCCGCCGCCCTTTGCTCTTTCCCACCCATTCGTTACATTCAACCTCTGACGAGACCGACCAAATATAGACTGAGAAACAAGACCACACACTTTGTGCATTCGGAATCGAAGGCAGGGCGTCCCTCGCCGCATTTGCTACGATTGCCATTTGCTACTTCTGCAGAAGCGGCGGCGGCGGCGACGACGACGACGACGACGACGACGACGACGACGACGACGACGACGACGAATATCGCGAGAGGCTCTGAGATATGTGAGAAATACATCTATAAAATGTAATTCAGACTGCCTCGTCCCACCTTATGCTGTACCGCTTTGGCAAATGCTTTATCTGCGCCATTCGCCTTAATCGCATCTGAGAGTAATTCTTAAAAAAACGCCTGTCGCTAATTGTTCGTCATCACAGGTACTGTTTGCTATACGGCCACGACGCGCAACTGATTTCCAAAATTCATCTTTCTCGTGTTAGGATGGAACTTACGACTCCTGGTTTATTAGACCAGTGCTCCACCACTGAGCTAAAGAGGCGCGGTCTAGCGGTACTCTTGGGTACTTCGTCCTTACGGTCGTCTGCATCATCAGACTTTAGCTGACAACACTTCATATTACCGGCTAATATTTGCAGCTATGGCGACAAATTACTGCTTGGCTACACATCTGACACGTAACCGATGTGCTCTCCAAACAACAACACTTGCATTTCAGAATATGTCTTTCACACATGTCTACAAAATCACCTTCACCCTCAAATACAGTTTCCTTGCGACTGACAGAGACGTAGGCAAAGTTTAAAGTTGCTATTTCCATTAAATCTCGTTAATCAGAAAAACGGTAATTTACACCTGCAGCGGAACAAAATTCCGTTCCGCCCAGCGTCTGGCTCGAACCCACAACCCTGGGATTAAGAGTCTGACGCTCTACCGACTGAGCGAGCCGGCTACCTCGGTGAATACCTGCCGGGTAGCACGTCACACAGTACTCGTTTGGGTTGTGTGATCCCATACAGAATCTCTCCATGATGCCTAATGTTTTCCTAACGTCACACTCGTCACGTACTTCACTTTTATGTCATAATCATTTCTGAGAGGTAAAGAAATTGCATGACAACATGCAGAGCTAGTGGCGTCAAAATTAACACACATACTTTATGTGACTGAAAAGCCGAACGAGTTACTTTCCGACGTTGTTTTAGATGTGCAAGTGATAGTCAGAACTCGCTGTGTCGGCACTCTGCCGACCATTTCGCTAGTTAACACCGGTCTTGTTGTGTGAGTTTCAAGCTCAAGAGCATCTCCAAGCAAAAAATGGTCAACAGCAACATTCAGACGGTTTCGTACTGCTCAATTGCTACATTAAAACGTTATGTTTCTTTTTCAGAACTGGAAGAATACAAGCGTGACAGCATTCGAACCTGTAATCTTCAGATCCGAAGTCCGACGCCTTATCCATTAGGCCACACGGTCACTGACGACCAACATTTACATGTATACGACTCATCTCGAAATGCTCACACCCCTGAGGATTTGTGTTTTCGTTCTACACAGCCGCTGCCCCTTGCTCTTTCCCACCCATTCGTTACATTCAACCTCTGACGAGACCGCCCAAATATAGACTGAGAAACAAGACCACACACTTTGTGCATTCGGAATCGAAGGCAGGGCGTCCCTCGCCGCATTTGCTACGATTGCCATTTGCTACTTCTGCAGAAGCGGCGGCGGCGGCGGCGGCGGCGGCGACGGCGACGAATATCGCGAGAGGCTCTGAGATATGTGAGAAATACATCTATAAAATGTAATTCAGACTGCCTCGTCCCACCTTATGCTGTACCGCTTTGGCAAATGCTTTATCTGCGCCATTCGCCTTAATCGCATCTGAGAGTAATTCTTAAAAAAACGCCTGTCGCTAATTGTTCGTCATCACAGGTACTGTTTGCTATACGGCCACGACGCGCAACTGATTCCCAAAATTCATCTTTCTCGTGTTAGGATGGAACTTACGACTCCTGGTTTATTAGACCAGTGCTCCACCACTGAGCTAAAGAGGCGCGGTCTAGCGGTACTCTTGGGTACTTCGTCCTTACGGTCGTCTGCATCATCAGACTTTAGCTGACAACACTTCATATTACCGGCTAATATTTGCAGCTATGGCGACAAATTACTGCTTGGCTACACATCTGACACGTAACCGATGTGCTCTCCAAACAACAACACTTGCATTTCAGAACATGTCTTTCACACATGTCTACAAAATCACCTTCACCCTCAAATACAGTTTCCTTGCGACTGACAGAGACGTAGGCAAAGTTTAAAGTTGCTATTTCCATTAAATCTCGTTAATCAGAAAAACGGTAATTTACACCTGCAGCGGAATAAAATTCCGTTCCGCCCAGCTTCTGGCTCGAACCCACAACCCTGGGATTAAGAGTCTGACGCTCTACCGACTGAGCGAGCCGGCTACCTCGGTGAATACCTGCCGGGTAGCACGTCACACAGTACTCGTTTGGGTTGTGTGGTCCCATACAGAATCTCTCCATGATGCCTAAAGTTTTCCTAACGTCACACTCGTCACGTACTTCACTTTTATGTCATAATCATTTCTGAGAGGTAAAGAAATTGCATGACAACATGCAGAGCTAGTGGCGTCAAAATTAACACACATACTTTATGTGACTGAAAAGCCGAACGAGTTACTTTCCGACGTTGTTTTAGATGTGCAAGTGATAGTCAGAACTCGCTGTGTCGGCACTCTGCCGACCATTTCGCTAGTTAACACCGGTCTTGTTGTGTGAGTTTCAAGCTCAAGAGCATCTCCAAGCAAAAAATGGTCAACAGCAACATTCAGACGGTTTCGTACTGCTCAATTGCTACATTAAAACGTTATGTTTCTTTTTCAGAACTGGAAGAATACAAGCGTGACAGCATTCGAACCTGTAATCTTCAGATCCGAAGTCCGACGCCTTATCCATTAGGCCACACGGTCACTGACGACCAACATTTACATGTATACGACTCATCTCGAAATGCTCACACCCCTGAGGATTTGTGTTTTCGTTCTACACAGCCGCTGCCCCTTGCTCTTTCCCACCCATTCGTTACATTCAACCTCTGACGAGACCGCCCAAATATAGACTGAGAAACAAGACCACACACTTTGTGCATTCGGAATCGAAGGCAGGGCGTCCCTCGCCGCATTTGCTACGATTGCCATTTGCTACTTCTGCAGAAGCGGCGGCGGCGGCGGCGGCGGCGGCGGCGGCGACGGCAACGAATATCGCGAGAGGCTCTGAGATATGTGAGAAATACATCTATAAAATGTAATTCAGACTGCCTCGTCCCACCTTATGCTGTACCGCTTTGGCAAATGCTTTATCTGCGCCATTCGCCTTAATCGCATCTGAGAGTAATTCTTAAAAAAACGCCTGTCGCTAATTGTTCGTCATCACAGGTACTGTTTGCTATACGGCCACGACGCGCAACTGATTTCCAAAATTCATCTTTCTCGTGTTAGGATGGAACTTACGACTCCTGGTTTATTAGACCAGTGCTCTACCACTGAGCTAAAGAGGCGTGGCCTAGCGGTATTCTTGGGTACTTCGTCCTTACGGTCGTCTGCATCATCAGACTTTAGCTGACAACACTTCATATTACCGGCTAATATTTGCAGCTATGGCGACAAATTACTGCTTGGCTACACATCTGACACGTAACCGATGTGCTCTCCAAACAACAACACTTGCATTTCAGAACATGTCTTTCACACATATCTACAAAATCACCTTCACCTTCAAATACAGTTTCCTTGCGACTGACAGAGACGTAGGCAAAGTTTAAAGTTGCAATTTCCATTAAATCTCGTTAATCAGAAAAACGGTAATTTACACCTGCAGCGGAACAAAATTCCGTTCCGCCCAGCGTCTGGCTCGAACCCACGACCCTGGGATTAAGAGTCTGACGCTCTACCGACTGAGCTAGCCGGCTACGTCGGTGAATACCTGCCGGGTAGCACGTCACACAGTACTCGTTTGGGTTGGGTGGTCCCATACAGAATCTCTCCATGATGCCCAATGTTTTCCTAACGTCACACTCGTCACGTACTTCACTTTTATGTCATAATCATTTCTGAGAGGTAAAGAAATTGCATGACAACATGCAGAGCTAGTGGCGTCAAAATTAACACACATACTTTATGTGACTGAAAAGCCGAACGAGTTACTTTCCGACGTTGTTTTAGATGTGCAAGTGATAGTCAGAACTCGCTGTGTCGGCACTCTGCCGACCATTTCGCTAGTTAACACCGGTCTTGTTGTGTGTGTTTCAAGCTCAAGAGCATCTCCAAGCAAAAAGTGGTCAACAGCAACATTCAGACGGTTTCGTACTGCTCAATTGCTACATTAAAACGTTATGTTTCTTTTTCAGAACTGGAAGAATACAAGCGTGACAGCATTCGAACCTGTAATCTTCAGATCCGAAGTCCGACGCCTTATCCATTAGGCCACACGGTCAATGACGACCAACATTTACATGTATACGACTCATCTCGAAACGCTCACACCCCTGAGGATTTGTGTTTTCGTTCTACACAGCCGCTGCCCCTTGCTCTTTCCCACCCATTCGTTACATTCAACCTCTGACGAGACCGACCAAATATAGACTGAGAAACAAGACCACACACTTTGTGCATTCGGAATCGAAGGCAGGGCGTCCCTCGCCGCATTTGCTACGATTGCCATTTGCTACTTCTGCAGAAGCGGCGGCGGCGGCGGCGGCGGCGAAGACGACGACGACGACGACGAATATCGCGAGAGGCTCTGAGATATGTGAGAAATACATCTATAAAATGTAATTCAGACTGCCTCGTCCCACCTTATGCTGTACCGCTTTGGCAAATGCTTTATCTGCGCCATTCGCCTTAATCGCATCTGAGAGTAATTCTTAAAAAAAACGCCTGTCGCTAATTGTTCGTCATCACAGGTACTGTTTGCTATACGGCCACGACGCGCAACTGATTTCCAAAATTCATCTTTCTCGTGTTAGGATGGAACTTACGACCCCTGGTTTATTAGACCAATGCTCTACCACTGAGCTAAAGAGGCGCGGCCTAGCGGTATTCTTGGGTACTTCGTCCTTACGGTCGTCTGCATCATCAGACTTTAGCTGACAACACTTCATATTACCGGCTAATATTTGCAGCTATTTCGGCAAATTACTGCTTGGCTACACATCTGACACGTAACCGATGTGCTCTCCAAATAACAACACTTGCATTTCAGAACATGTCTTTCACACATGTCTACAAAATCACCTTCACCTTCAAATACAGTTTCCTTGCGACTGACAGAGACGTAGGCAAAGTTTAAAGTTGCTATTTCCATTAAATCTCGTTAATCAGAAAAACGGTAATTTACACCTGCAGCGGAACAAAATTCCGTGCCGCCCAGCGTCTGGCTCGAACCCACGACCCTGGGATTAAAAGTCTGACGCTCTACCGACTGAGCTAGCCGGCTACCTCGGTGAATACCTGCCGGGTAGCACGTGATACAGTACTCGTTTGGGTTGGGTGGTCCCATATAGAATCTCTCCATGATGCCTAATGTTTTCCTAACGTCACACTCGTCACGTACTTCACTTTTATGTCATAATCATTTCTGAGAGGTAAAGAAATTGCATGACAACATGCAGAGCTAGTGGCGTCAAAATTAACACACATACTTTATGTGACTGAAAAGCCGAACGAGTTACTTTCCGACGTTGTTTTAGATGTGCAAGTGATAGTCAGAACTCTGCCGACCATTTCGCTAGTTAACACCGGTCTTGTTGTGTGTGTTTCAAGGTCAAGAGCATCTCCAAGCAAAAAATGGTCAACAGCAACATTCAGACGGTTTCGTACTGCTCAATTGCTACATTAAAACGTTATGTTTCTTTTTCAGAACCGGAAAAATACAAGCGTGACGGCATTCGAACCTGTAATCTTCAGATCCGAAGTCCGACGCCTTATCCATTAGGCCACACGGTCATTGACGACCAACATTTACATGTATATGACTCATCTCGAAACGCTCACACCCCTGAGGATTTGTGTTTTCGTTCTACACAGCCGCTGCCCCTTGCTCTTTCCCACCCATTCGTTACATTCAACCTCTGACGAGACCGACCAAATATAGACTGAGAATCAAGACCACACACTTTGTGCATTCGGAATCGAAGGCAGGGCGTCCCTCGCCGCATTTGCTACGATTGCCACTTGCTACTTCTGCAGAAGCGGCGGCGGCGGCGGCGGCGGCGACGGCGACGACGACGACGACGAATATCGCGAGAGGCTCTGAGATATGTGAGAAATACATCTATAAAATGTAATTCAGACTGCCTCGTCCCACCTTATGCTGTACCGCTTTGGCAAATGCTTTATCTGCGCCATTCGCCTTAATCGCATCTGAGAGTAATTCTTAAAAAAACGCCTGTCGCTAATTGTTCGTCATCACAGGTACTGTTTGCTATACGGCCACGACTGGCAACTGATTTCCAAAATTCATCTTTCTCGTGTTAGGATGGAACTTACGACTCCTGGTTTATTAGACCAGTGCTCCACCACTGAGCTAAAGAGGCGCGGCCTAGCGGTACTCTTGGGTACTTCGTCCTTACGGTCGTCTGCATCATCAGACTTTAGCTGACAACACTTCATATTACCGGCTAATATTTGCAGCTATGGCGACAAATTACTGCTTGGCTACACATCTGACACGTAACCGATGTGCTCTCCAAACAACAACACTTGCATTTCAGAACATGTCTTTCACACATATCTACAAAATCACCTTCACCTTCAAATACAGTTTCCTTGCGACTGACAGAGACGTAGGCAAAGTTTAAAGTTGCTATTTCCATTAAATCTCGTTAATCAGAAAAACGGTAATTTACACCTGCAGCGGAACAAAATTCCGTTCCTCCCAGCGTCTAGCTCGAACCCACGACTCTGGGATTAAGAGTCTGACGCTCTACCGACTGAGCTAGCCGGCTACCTCGGTGAATACCTGCAGGGTAGCACGTCATACAGTACTCGTTTGGGTTGGGTGGTCCCATACAGAATCTCTCCATGATGCCTAATGTTTTCCTAACGTCACACTCGTCACGTACTTCACTTTTATGTCATAATCATTTCTGAGAGGTAAAGAAATTGCATGACAACATGCAGAGCTAGTGGCGTCAAAATTAACACACATACTTTATGTGACTGAAAAGCCGAACGAGTTACTTTCCGACGTTGTTTTAGATGTGCAAGTGATAGTCAGAACTCGCTGTGTCGGCACTCTGCCGACCATTTCGCTAGTTAACACCGGTCTTGTTGTGTGTGTTTCAAGCTCAAGAGCATCTCCAAGCAAAAAATGGTCAACAGCAACATTCAGACGGTTTCGTACTGCTCAATTGCTACATTAAAACGTTATGTTTCTTTTTCAGAACTGGAAAAATACAAGCGTGACAGCATTCGAACCTGTAATCTACAGATCCGAAGTCCGACGCCTTATCCATTAGGCCACACGGTCACTGACGACCAACATTTACATGTATACGACTCATCTCGAAACGCTCACACCCCTGAGGATTTGTGTTTTCGTTCTACACAGCCGCTGCCCCTTGCTCTTTCCCACCCATTCGTTACATTCAACCTCTGACGAGACCGACCAAATATAGACTGAGAAACAAGACCACACACTTTGTGCATTCGTAATCGAAGGCAGGGCGTCCCTCGCCGCATTTGCTACGATTGCCATTTGCTACTTCTGCAGAAGCGGCGGCGGCGACGGCGACGAATATCGCGAGAGGCTCTGAGATATGTGAGAAATACATCTATAAAATGTAATTCAGACTGCCTCGTCCCACCTTATGCTGTACCGCTTTGGCAAATGCTTTATCTGCGCCATTCGCCTTAATCGCATCTGAGAGTAATTCTTAAAAAAACGCCTGTCGCTAATTGTTCGTCATCACAGGTACTGTTTGCTATACGGCCACGACGCGCAACTGATTTCCAAAATTCATCTTTCTCGTGTTAGGATGGAACTTACGACTCCTGGTTGATTAGACCAGTGCTCCACCACTGAGCTAAAGAGGCGCGGTCTAGCGGTACTCTTGGGTACTTCGTCCTTACGGTCGTCTGCATCATCAGACTTTAGCTGACAACACTTCATATTACCGGCTAATATTTGCAGCTATGGCGACAAATTACTGCTTGGCTACACATCTGACACGTAACCGATGTGCTCTCCAAACAACAACACTTGCATTTCAGAATATGTCTTTCACACATGTCTACAAAATCACCTTCACCCTCAAATACAGTTTCCTTGCGACTGACAGAGACGTAGGCAAAGTTTAAAGTTGCTATTTCCATTAAATCTCGTTAATCAGAAAAACGGTAATTTACACCTGCAGCGGAAAAAAATTCCGTTCCGCCCAGCGTCTGGCTTGAACCCACGACCCTGGGATTAAGAGTCTGACGCTATACCGACTGAGCTAGCCGGCTACCTCGATGAATACCTGCCGGGTAGCACGTCACACAGTACTCGTTTGGGTTGGGTGGTCCCATACAGAATCTCTCCATGATGCCTAATGTTTTCCTAACGTCACACTCGTCACGTACTTCACTTTTATGTCATAATCATTTCTGAGAGGTAAAGAAATTGCATGACAACATGCAGAGCTAGTGGCGTCAAAATTAACACACATACTTTATGTGACTGAAAAGCCGAACGAGTTACTTTCCGACGTTGTTTTAGATGTGCAAGTGATAGTCAGAACTCGCTGTGTCGGCACTCTGCCGACCATTTCGCTAGTTAACACCGGACTTGTTGTGTGTGTTTCAAGCTCAAGAGCATCTCCAAGCAAAAAATGGTCAACAGCAACATTCAGACGGTTTCGTACTGCTCAATTGCTACATTAAAACGTTATGTTTCTTTTTCAGAACTGGAAGAATACAAGCGTGACAGCATTCGAACCTGTAATCTTCAGATCCGAAGTCCGACTCCTTATCCATTAGGCCACACGGTCACTGACGACCAACATTTACATGTATACGACTCATCTCGAAACGCTCACACCCCTGAGGATTTGTGTTTTCGTTCTACACAGCCGCTGCCCCTTGCTCTTTCCCACCCATTCGTTACATTCAACCTCTGACGAGACCGACCAAATATAGACTGAGAAACAAGACCACACACTTTGTGCATTCGGAATCGAAGGCAGGGCGTCCCTCGCCGCATTTGCTACGATTGCCATTTGCTACTTCTGCAGAAGCGGCGGCGGCGGCGGCGGCGAAGACGACGACGACGACGACGAATATCGCGAGAGGCTCTGAGATATGTGAGAAATACATCTATAAAATGTAATTCAGACTGCCTCGTCCCACCTTATGCTGTACCGCTTTGGCAAATGCTTTATCTGCGCCATTCGCCTTAATCGCATCTGAGAGTAATTCTTAAAAAAAACGCCTGTCGCTAATTGTTCGTCATCACAGGTACTGTTTGCTATACGGCCACGACGCGCAACTGATTTCCAAAATTCATCTTTCTCGTGTTAGGATGGAACTTACGACACCTGGTTTATTAGACCAGTGCTCTACCACTGAGCTAAAGAGGCGCGGCCTAGCGGTACCCTTGGGTACTTCGTCCTTACGGTCGTCTGCATCATCAGACTTTAGCTGACAACACTTCATATTACCGGCTAATATTTGCAGCTATGGCGACAAATTACTGCTTGGCTACACATCTGACACGTAACCGATGTGCTCTCCAAACAACAACACTTGCATTTCAGAACATGTCTTTCACACATATCTACAAAATCACCTTCACCTTCACATACAGTTTCCTTGCGACTGACAGAGACGTAGGCAAAGTTTAAAGTTGCTATTTCCATTAAATCTCGTTAATCAGAAAAACGGTAATTTACACCTGCAGCGGAACAAAATTTCCGTTCCGCCCAGCGTCTGGCTCGAACCCACGACTCTGGGATTGAGAGTCTGACGCTCTACCGACTGAGCTAGCCGGCTACCTCGGTGAATACCTGCAGGGTAGCACGTCATACAGTACTCGTTTGGGTTGGGTGGTCCCATACAGAATCTCTCCATGATGCCTAATGTTTTCCTGACGTCACACTCGTCACGTACTTCACTTTTATGTCATAATCATTTCTGAGAGGTAAAGAAATTGCATGACAACATGCAGAGCTAGTGGCGTCAAAATTAACACACATACTTTATGTGACTGAAAAGCCGAACGAGTTACTTTCCGACGTTGTTTTAGATGTGCAAGTGATAGTCAGAACTCGCTGTGTCGGCACTCTGCCGACCATTTCGCTAGTTAACACCGGTCTTGTTGTGTGTGTTTCAAGCTCAAGAGCATCTCCAAGCAAAAAATGGTCAACAGCAACATTCAGACGGTTTCGTACTGCTCAATTGCTACATTAAAACGTTATGTTTCTTTTTCAGAACTGGAAAAATACACGCGTGACAGCATTCGAACCTGTAATCTTCAGATCCGAAGTCCGACGCCTTATCCATTAGGCCACACGGTCACTGACGACCAACATTTACATGTATACGACTCATCTCGAAACGCTCACACCCCTGAGGATTTGTGTTTTCGTTCTACACAGCCGCTGCCCCTTGCTCTTTCCCACCCATTCGTTACATTCAACCTCTGACGAGACCGACCAAATATAGACTGAGAAACAAGACCACACACTTTGTGCATTCGGAATCGAAGGCAGGGCGTCCCTCGCCGCATTTGCTACGATTGCCATTTGCTACTTCTGCAGAAGCGGCGGCGGCGGCGGCGGCGAAGACGACGACGACGACGACGACGAATATCGCGAGAGGCTCTGAGATATGTGAGAAATACATCTATAAAATGTAATTCAGACTGCCTCGTCCCACCTTATGCTGTACCGCTTTGGCAAATGCTTTATCTGCGCCATTCGCCTTAATCGCATCTGAGAGTAATTCTTAAAAAAAACGCCTGTCGCTAATTGTTCGTCATCACAGGTACTGTTTGCTATACGGCCACGACGCGCAACTGATTTCCAAAATTCATCTTTCTCGTGTTAGGATGGAACTTACGACACCTGGTTTATTAGACCAGTGCTCTACCACTGAGCTAAAGAGGCGCGGCCTAGCGGTACTCTTGGGTACTTCGTCCTTACGGTCGTCTGCATCATCAGACTTTAGCTGACAACACTTCATATTACCGGCTAATATTTGCAGCTATGGCGACAAATTACTGCTTGGCTACACATCTGACACGTAACCGATGTGCTCTCCAAACAACAACACTTGCATTTCAGAACATGTCTTTCACACATATCTACAAAATCACCTTCACCTTCACATACAGTTTCCTTGCGACTGACAGAGACGTAGGCATAGTTTAAAGTTGCTATTTCCATTAAATCTCGTTAATCAGAAAAACGGTAATTTACACCTGCAGCGGAACAAAATTTCCGTTCCGCCCAGCGTCTGGCTCGAACCCACGACTCTGGGATTGAGAGTCTGACGCTCTACCGACTGAGCTAGCCGGCTACCTCGGTGAATACCAGCAGGGTAGCACGTCATACAGTACTCGTTTGGGTTGGGTGGTCCCATACAGAATCTCTCCATGATGCCTAATGTTTTCCTAACGTCACACTCGTCACGTACTTCACTTTTATGTCATAATCATTTCTGAGAGGTAAAGAAATTGCATGACAACATGCAGAGCTAGTGGCGTCAAAATTAACACACATACTTTATGTGACTGAAAAGCCGAACGAGTTACTTTCCGACGTTGTTTTAGATGTGCAAGTGATAGTCAGAACTCACTGTGTCGGCACTCTGCCGACCATTTCGCTAGTTAACACCGGTCTTGTTGTGTGTGTTTCAAGCTCAAGAGCATCTCCAAGCAAAAAATGGTCAACAGCAACATTCAGACGGTTTCGTACTGCTCAATTGCTACATTAAAACGTTATGTTTCTTTTTCAGAACTGGAAAAATACAAGCGTGACAGCATTCGAACCTGTAATCTTCAGATCCGAAGTCCGACGCCTTATCCATTACGCCACACGGTCACTGACGACCAACATTTACATGTATACGACTCATCTCGAAACGCTCACACCCCTGAGGAATTGTGTTTTCGTTCTACACAGCCGCTGCCCCTTGCTCTTTCCCACCCATTCGTTACATTCAACCTCTGACGAGACCGACCAAATATAGACTGAGAAACAAGACCACACACTTTGTGCATTCGTAATCGAAGGCAGGGCGTCCCTCGCCGCATTTGCTACGATTGCCATTTGCTACTTCTGCAGAAGCGGCGGCGGCGGCGGCGGCGACGGCGACGAATATCGCGAGAGGCTCTGAGATATGTGAGAAATACATCTATAAAATGTAATTCAGACTGCCTCGTCCCACCTTATGCTGTACCGCTTTGGCAAATGCTTTATCTGCGCCATTCGCCTTAATCGCATCTGAGAGTAATTCTTAAAAAAAACGCCTGTCGCTAATTGTTCGTCATCACAGGTACTGTTTGCTATACGGCCACGACGCGCAACTGATTTCCAAAATTCGTCTTTCTCCTGTGAGGATGGAACTTACGACCCCTGGTTTATTAGACCAGTGCTCTACCACTGAGCTAAAGAGGCGCGGCCTAGCGGTACTCTTGGGTACTTCGTCCTTACGGTCGTCTGCATCATCAGACTTTAGCTGACAACACTTCATATTACCGGCTAATATTTGCAGCTATTTCGACAAATTACTGCTTGGCTACACATCTGACACGTAACCGATGTGCTCTCCAAACAACAACACTTGCATTTCAGAACATGTCTTTCACACATGTCTACAAAATCACCTTCACCTTCAAATACAGTTTCCTTGCGACTGACAGAGACATAGGCAAAGTTTAAAGTTGCTATTTCCATTAAATCTCGTTAATCAGAAAAACGGTAATTTACACCTGCAGCGGAACAAAATTCCGTTCCGCCCAGCGTCTGGCTCGAACCCACGACCCTGGGATTAAAAGTCTGACGCTCTACCGACTGAGCTAGCCGGCTACCTCGGTGAATACCTGCCGGGTAGCACGTCATACAGTACTCGTTTGGGTTGGGTGGTCCCATATAGAATCTCTCCATGATGCCTAATGTTTTCCTAACGTCACACTCGTCACGTACTTCACTTTTATGTCATAATCATTTCTGAGAGGTAAAGAAATTGCATGACAACATGCAGAGCTAGTGGCGTCAAAATTAACACACATACTTTATGTGACTGAAAAGCCGAACGAGTTACTTTCCGACGTTGTTTTAGATGTGCAAGTGATAGTCAGAACTCTGCCGACCATTTCGCTAGTTAACACCGGTCTTGTTGTGTGTGTTTCAAGGTCAAGAGCATCTCCAAGCAAAAAATGGTCAACAGCAACATTCAGACGGTTTCGTACTGCTCAGTTGCTACATTAAAACGTTATGTTTCTTTTTCAGAACTGGAAAAATACAAGCGTGACGGCATTCGAACCTGTAATCTTCAGATCCGAAGTCCGACGCCTTATCCATTAGGCCACACGGTCATTGACGACCAACACTTACATGTATATGACTCATCTCGAAACGCTCACACCCCTGAGGATTTGTGTTTTCGTTCTACACAGCCGCTGCCCCTTGCTCTTTCCCACCCATTCGTTACATTCAACCTCTGACGAGACCGACCAAATATAGACTGAGAAACAAGACCACACACTTTGTGCATTCGGAATCGAAGGCAGGGCGTCCCTCGCCGCATTTGCTACGATTGCCACTTGCTACTTCTGCAGAAGCGGCGGCGGCGGCGACGGCGACGACGACGACGACAAATATCGCGAGAGGCTCTGAGATATGTGAGAAATACATCTATAAAATGTAATTCAGACTGCCTCGTCCCACCTTATGCTGTACCGCTTTGGCAAATGCTTTATCTGCGCCATTCGCCTTAATCGCATCTGAGAGTAATTCTTAAAAAAACGCCTGTCGCTAATTGTTCGTCATCACAGGTACTGTTTGCTATACGGCCACGACTGGCAACTGATTTCCAAAATTCATCTTTCTCGTGTTAGGATGGAACTTACGACTCCTGGTTTATTAGACCAGTGCTCCACCACTGAGCTAAAGAGACGCGGCCTAGCGGTACTCTTGGGTACATCGTCCTTACGGTCGTCTGCATCATCAGACTTTAGCTGACAACACTTCATATTACCGGCTAATATTTGCAGCTATGGCGACAAATTACTGCTTGGCTACACATCTGACACGTAACCGATGTGCTCTCCAAACAACAACACTTGCATTTCAGAACATGTCTTTCACACATATCTACAAAATCACCTTCACCTTCAAATACAGTTTCCTTGCGACTGACAGAGACGTAGGCAAAGTTTAAAGTTGCTATTTCCATTAAATCTCGTTAATCAGAAAAACGGTAATTTACACCTGCAGCGGAACAAAATTCCGTTCCGCCCAGCGTCTGGCTCGAACCCACGACTCTGGGATTACGAGTCTGACGCTCTACCGACTGAGCTAGCCGGCTACCTCGGTGAATACCTACCGGGTAGCACGTCATACAGTACTCGTTTGGGTTGGGTGGTCCCATATAGAATCTCTCCATGATGCCTAATGTTTTCCTAACGTCACACTCGTCACGTACTTCACTTTTATGTCATAATCATTTCTGAGAGGTAAAGAAATTGCATGACAACATGCAGAGCTAGTGGCGTCAAAATTAACACACATACTTTATGTGACTGAAAAGCCGAACGAGTTACTTTCCGACGTTGTTTTAGATGTGCAAGTGATAGTCAGAACTCGCTGTGTCGGCACTCTGCCGACCATTTCGCTAGTTAACACCGGTCTTGTTGTGTGTGTTTCAAGCTCAAGAGCATCTCCAAGCAAAAAATGGTCAACAGCAACATTCAGACGGTTTCGTACTGCTCAATTGCTACATTAAAACGTTATGTTTCTTTTTCAGAACTGGAAAAATACAAGCGTGACAGCATTCGAACTTGTAATCTTCAGATCCGAAGTCCGACGCCTTATACATTAGGCCACACGGTCACTGACGACCAACATTTCCATGTATACGACTCATCTCGAAACGCTCACACCCCTGAGGATTTGTGTTTTCGTTCTACACAGCCGCTGCCCCTTGCTCTTTCCCACCCATTCGTTACATTCCACCTCTGACGAGGCCGACCAAATATAGACTGAGAAACAAGACCACACACTTTGTGCATTCGGAATCGAAGGCAGGGCGTCCCTCGCCGCATTTGCTACGATTGCCATTTGCTACTTCTGCAGAAGCGGCGGCGGCGGCGGCGGCGGCGGCGGCGGCGACGACGACGACGAATATCGCGAGAGGCTCTGAGATATGTGAGAAATACATCTATAAAATGTAATTCAGACTGCCTCGTCCCACCTTATGCTGTACCGCTTTGGCAAATGCTTTATCTGCGCCATTCGCCTTAATCGCATCTGAGAGTAATTCTTAAAAAAACGCCTGTCGCTAATTGTTCGTCATCACAGGTACTGTTTGCTATACGGCCACGACGCGCAACTGATTTCCAAAATTCATCTTTCTCGTGTTAGGATGGAACTTACGACTCCTGGTTTATTAGACCAGTGCTCCACCACTGAGCTAAAGAGGCGCGGCCTAGCGGTACTCTTGGGTACTTCGTCCTTACGGTCGTCTGCATCATCAGACTTTAGCTGACAACACTTCATATTACCGGCTAATATTTGCAGCTATGGCGACAAATTACTGCTTGGTTACACATCTGACACGTAACCGATGTGCTCTCCAAAGAACAACACTTGCATTTCAGAACATGTCTTTCACACATATCTACAAAATCACCTTCACCTTCAAATACAGTTTCCTTGCGACTGACAGAGACGTAGGCAAAGTTTAAAGTTGCTATTTCCATTAAATCTCGTTAATCAGAAAAACGGTAATTTACACCTGCAGCGGAACAAAATTCCGTTCCTCCCAGCGTCTGGCTCGAACCCACGACTCTGGGATTAAGAGTCTGACGCTCTACCGACTGAGCTAGCCGGCTACCTCGGTGAATACCTGCAGGGTAGCACGTCATACAGTACTCGTTTGGGTTGGGTGGTCCCATACAGAATCTCTCCATGATGCCTAATGTTTTCCTAACGTCACACTCGTCACGTACTTCACTTTTATGTCATAATCATTTCTGAGAGGTAAAGAAATTGCATGACAACATGCAGAGCTAGTGGCGTCAAAATTAACACACATACTTTATGTGACTGAAAAGCCGAACGAGTTACTTTCCGACGTTGTTTTAGATGTGCAAGTGATAGTCAGAACTCGCTGTGTCGGCACTCTGCCGACCATTTCGCTAGTTAACACCGGTCTTGTTGTGTGTGTTTCAAGCTCAAGAGCATCTCCAAGCAAAAAATGGTCAACAGCAACATTCAGACGGTTTCGTACTGCTCAATTGCTACATTAAAACGTTATGTTTCTTTTTCAGAACTGGAAAAATACAAGCGTGACAGCATTCGAACCTGTAATCTTCAGATCCGAAGTCCGACGCCTTATACATTAGGCCACACGGTCACTGACGACCAACATTTACATGTATACGACTCATCTCGAAACGCTCACACCCCTGAGGATTTGTGTTTTCGTTCTACACAGCCGCTGCCCCTTGCTCTTTCCCACCCATTCGTTACATTCCACCTCTGACGAGGCCGACCAAATATAGACTGAGAAACAAGACCACACACTTTGTGCATTCGGAATCGAAGGCAGGGCGTCCCTCGCCGCATTTGCTACGATTGCCATTTGCTACTTCTGCAGAAGCGGCGGCGGCGGCGGCGGCGGCGACGGCGACGGCGACGACGACGACGACGAATATCGCGAGAGGCTCTGACATATGTGAGAAATACATCTATAAAATGTAATTCAGACTGCCTCGTCCCACCTTATGCTGTACCGCTTTGGCAAATGCTTTATCTGCGCCATTCGCCTTAATCGCATCTGAGATTAATTCTTAAAAAAACGCCTGTCGCTAATTGTTCGTCATCACAGGTACTGTTTGCTATACGGCCACGACGCGCAACTGATTTCCAAAATTCATCTTTCTCGTGTTAGGATGGAACTTACGACTCCTGGTTTATTAGACCAGTGCTCCACCACTGAGCTAAAGAGGCGCGGCCTAGCGGTACTCTTGGGTACTTCGTCCTTACGGTCGTCTGCATCATCAGACTTTAGCTGACAACACTTCATATTACCGGCTAATATTTGCAGCTATGGCGACAAATTACTGCTTGGCTACACATCTGACACGTAACCGATGTGCTCTCCAAACAACAACACTTGCATTTCAGAACATGTCTTTCACACATATCTACAAAATCACCTTCACCTTCAAATACAGTTTCCTTGCGACTGACAGAGACGTAGGCAAAGTTTAAAGTTGCTATTTCCATTAAATCTCGTTAATCAGAAAAACGGTAATTTACACCTGCAGCGGAACAAAATTCCGTTCCTCCCAGCGTCTGGTTCGAACCCACGACTCTGGGATTAAGAGTCTGACGCTCTACCGACTGAGCTAGCCGGCTACCTCGGGGAATACCTGCAGGGTAGCACGTCATACAGTACTCGTTTGGGTTGGGTGGTCCCATACAGAATCTCTCCATGATGCCTAATGTTTTCCTAACGTCACACTCGTCACGTACTTCACTTTTATGTCATAATCATTTCTGAGAGGTAAAGAAATTGCATGACAACATGCAGAGCTAGTGGCGTCAAAATTAACACACATACTTTATGTGACTGAAAAGCCGAACGAGTTACTTTCCGACGTTGTTTTAGATGTGCAAGTGATAGTCAGAACTCGCTGTGTCGGCACTCTGCCGACCATTTCGCTAGTTAACACCGGTCTTGTTGTGTGTGTTTCAAGCTCAAGAGCATCTCCAAGCAAAAAATGGTCAACAGCAACATTCAGACGGTTTCGTACTGCTCAATTGCTACATTAAAACGTTATGTTTCTTTTTCAGAACTGGAAAAATACAAGCGTGACAGCATACGAACCTGTAATCTACAGATCCGAAGTCCGACGCCTTATCCATTAGGCCACACGGTCACTGACGACCAACATTTACATGTATACGACTCATCTCGAAACGCTCACACCCCTGAGGATTTGTGTTTTCGTTCTACACAGCCGCTGCCCCTTGCTCTTTCCCACCCATTCGTTACATTCAACCTCTGACGAGACCGACCAAATATAGACTGAGAAACAAGACCACACACTTTGTGCATTCGGAATCGAAGGCAGGGCGTCCCTCGCCGCATTTGCTACGATTGCCATTTGCTACTTCTGCAGAAGTGGCGGCGGCGGCGGCGACGGCGACGACGGCGACGACGACGACGACGACGACGACGACGAATATCGCGAGAGGCTCTGAGATATGTGAGAAATACATCTATAAAATGTAATTCAGACTGCCTCGTCCCACCTTATGCTGTACCGCTTTGGCAAATGCTTTATCTGCGCCATTCGCCTTAATCGCATCTGAGAGTAATTCTTAAAAAAACGCCTGTCGCTAATTGTTCGTCATCACAGGTACTGTTTGCTATACGGCCACGACTGGCAACTGATTTCCAAAATTCATCTTTCTCGTGTTAGGATGGAACTTACGACTCCTGGTTTATTAGACCAGTGCTCCACCACTGAGCTAAAGAGGCGCGGCCTAGCGGTACTCTTGGGTACTTCGTCCTTACGGTCGTCTGCATCATCAGACTTTAGCTGACAACACTTCATATTACCGGCTAATATTTGCAGCTATGGCGACAAATTACTGCTTGGCTACACATCTGACACGTAACCGATGTGCTCTCCAAACAACAACACTTGCATTTCAGAACATGTCTTTCACACATATCTACAAAATCACCTTCACCTTCAAATACAGTTTCCTTGCGACTGACAGAGACGTAGGCAAAGTTTAAAGTTGCTATTTCCATTAAATCTCGTTAATCAGAAAAACGGTAATTTACACCTGCAGCGGAACAAAATTCCGTTCCGCCCAGCGTCTGGCTTGAACCCACGACTCTGGGATTACGAGTCTGACGCTCTACCGACTGAGCTAGCCGGCTACCTCGGTGAATACCTGCCGGGTAGCACGTCATACAGTACTCGTTTGGGTTGGGTGGTCCCATATAGAATCTCTCCATGATGCCTAATGTTTTCCTAACGTCACACTCGTCACGTACTTCACTTTTATGTCATAATCATTTCTGAGAGGTAAAGAAATTGCATGACAACATGCAGAGCTAGTGGCGTCAAAATTAACACACATACTTTATGTGACTGAAAAGCCGAACGAGTTACTTTCCGACGTTGTTTTAGATGTGCAAGTGATAGTCAGAACTCGCTGTGTCGGCACTCTGCCGACCATTTCGCTAGTTAACACCGGTCTTGTTGTGTGTGTTTCAAGCTCAAGAGCATCTCCAAGCAAAAAATGGTCAACAGCAACATTCAGACGGTTTCGTACTGCTCAATTGCTACATTAAAACGTTATGTTTCTTTTTCAGAACTGGAAAAATACAAGCGTGACAGCATTCGAACCTGTAATCTTCAGATCCGAAGTCCGACGCCTTATACATTAGGCCACACGGTCACTGACGACCAACATTTACATGTATACGACTCATCTCGAAACGCTCACACCCCTGAGGATTTGTGTTTTCGTTCTACACAGCCGCTGCCCCTTGCTCTTTCCCACCCATTCGTTACATTCCACCTCTGACGAGGCCGACCAAATATAGACTGAGAAACAAGACCACACACTTTGTGCATTCGGAATCGAAGGCAGGGCGTCCCTCGCCGCATTTGCTACGATTGCCATTTGCTACTTCTGCAGAAGCGGCGGCGGCGGCGGCAGCGGCGACGGCGACGACGACGACGACGAATATCGCGAGAGGCTCTGAGATATGTGAGAAATACATCTATAAAATGTAATTCAGACTGCCTCGTCCCACCTTATGCTGTACCGCTTTGGCAAATGCTTTATCTGCGCCATTCGCCTTAATCGCATCTGAGAGTAATTCTTAAAAAAACGCCTGTCGCTAATTGTTCGTCATCACAGGTACTGTTTGCTATACGGCCACGACTGGCAACTGATTTCCAAAATTCATCTTTCTCGTGTTAGGATGGAACTTACGACTCCTGGTTTATTAGACCAGTGCTCCACCACTGAGCTAAAGAGGCGCGGCCTAGCGGTACTCTTGGGTACTTCGTCCTTACGGTCGTCTGCATCATCAGACTTTAGCTGACAACACTTCATATTACCGGCTAATATTTGCAGCTATGGCGACAAATTACTGCTTGGCTACACATCTGACACGTAACCGATGTGCTCTCCAAACAACAACACTTGCATTTCAGAACATGTCTTTCACACATATCTACAAAATCACCTTCACCTTCAAATACAGTTTCCTTGCGACTGACAGAGACGTAGGCAAAGTTTAAAGTTGCTATTTCCATTAAATCTCGTTAATCAGAAAAACGGTAATTTACACCTGCAGCGGAACAAAATTCCGTTCCTCCCAGCGTCTGGTTCGAACCCACGACTCTGGGATTAAGAGTCTGACGCTCTACCGACTGAGCTAGCCGGCTACCTCGGTGAATACCTGCAGGGTAGCACGTCATACAGTACTCGTTTGGGTTGGGTGGTCCCATACAGAATCTCTCCATGATGCCTAATGTTTTCCTAACGTCACACTCGTCACGTACTTCACTTTTATGTCATAATCATTTCTGAGAGGTAAAGAAATTGCATGACAACATGCAGAGCTAGTGGCGTCAAAATTAACACACATACTTTATGTGACTGAAAAGCCGAACGAGTTACTTTCCGACGTTGTTTTAGATGTGCAAGTGATAGTCAGAACTCGCTGTGTCGGCACTCTGCCGACCATTTCGCTAGTTAACACCGGTCTTGTTGTGTGTGTTTCAAGCTCAAGAGCATCTCCAAGCAAAAAATGGTCAACAGCAACATTCAGACGGTTTCGTACTGCTCAATTGCTACATTAAAACGTTATGTTTCTTTTTCAGAACTGGAAAAATACAAGCGTGACAGCATACGAACCTGTAATCTACAGATCCGAAGTCCGACGCCTTATCCATTAGGCCACACGGTCACTGACTACCAACATTTACATGTATACGACTCATCTCGATACGCTCACACCCCTGAGGATTTGTGTTTTCGTTCTACACAGCCGCTGCCCCTTGCTCTTTCCCACCCATTCGTTACATTCAACCTCTGACGAGACCGACCAAATATAGACTGAGAAACAAGACCACACACTTTGTGCATTCGGAATCGAAGGCAGGGCGTCCCTCGCCGCATTTGCTACGATTGCCATTTGCTACTTCTGCAGAAGTGGCGGCGGCGGCGGCGACGGCGACGACGGCGACGACGACGACGACGACGACGACGACGAATATCGCGAGAGGCTCTGAGATATGTGAGAAATACATCTATAAAATGTAATTCAGACTGCCTCGTCCCACCTTATGCTGTACCGCTTTGGCAAATGCTTTATCTGCGCCATTCGCCTTAATCGCATCTGAGAGTAATTCTTAAAAAAACGCCTGTCGCTAATTGTTCGTCATCACAGGTACTGTTTGCTATACGGCCACGACTGGCAACTGATTTCCAAAATTCATCTTTCTCGTGTTAGGATGGAACTTACGACTCCTGGTTTATTAGACCAGTGCTCCACCACTGAGCTAAAGAGGCGCGGCCTAGCGGTACTCTTGGGTACTTCGTCCTTACGGTCGTCTGCATCATCAGACTTTAGCTGACAACACTTCATATTACCGGCTAATATTTGCAGCTATGGCGACAAATTACTGCTTGGCTACACATCTGACACGTAACCGATGTGCTCTCCAAACAACAACACTTGCATTTCAGAACATGTCTTTCACACATATCTACAAAATCACCTTCACCTTCAAATACAGTTTCCTTGCGACTGACAGAGACGTAGGCAAAGTTTAAAGTTGCTATTTCCATTAAATCTCGTTAATCAGAAAAACGGTAATTTACACCTGCAGCGGAACAAAATTCCGTTCCGCCCAGCGTCTGGCTCGAACCCACGACTCTGGGATTAAGAGTCTGACGCTCTACCGACTGAGCTAGCCGGCTACCTCGGTGAATACCTGCAGGGTAGCACGTCATACAGTACTCGTTTGGGTTGGGTGGTCCCATACAGAATCTCTCCATGATGCCTAATGTTTTCCTAACGTCACACTCGTCACGTACTTCACTTTTATGTCATAATCATTTCTGAGAGGTAAAGAAATTGCATGACAACATGCAGAGCTAGTGGCGTCAAAATTAACACACATACTTTATGTGACTGAAAAGCCGAACGAGTTACTTTCCGACGTTGTTTTAGATGTGCAAGTGATAGTCAGAACTCGCTGTGTCGGCACTCTGCCGACCATTTCGCTAGTTAACACCGGTCTTGTTGTGTGTGTTTCAAGCTCAAGAGCATCTCCAAGCAAAAAATGGTCAACAGCAACATTCAGACGGTTTCGTACTGCTCAATTGCTACATTAAAACGTTATGTTTCTTTTTCAGAACTGGAAAAATACAAGCGTGACAGCATTCGAACCTGTAATCTTCAGATCCGAAGTCCGACGCCTTATCCATTAGGCCACACGGTCACTGACGACCAACATTTACATGTATACGACTCATCTCGAAACGCTCACACCCCTGAGGATTTGTGTTTTCGTTCTACACAGCCGCTGCCCCTTGCTCTTTCCCACCCATTCGTTACATTCAACCTCTGACGAGACCGACCAAATATAGACTGAGAAACAAGACCACACACTTTGTGCATTCGGAATCGAAGGCAGGGCGTCCCTCGCCGCATTTGCTACGATTGCCATTTGCTACTTCTGCAGAAGCGGCGGCGGCGGCGACGACGACGACGAATATCGCGAGAGGCTCTGAGATATGTGAGAAATACATCTATAAAATGTAATTCAGACTGCCTCGTCCCACCTTATGCTGTACCGCTTTGGCAAATGCTTTATCTGCGCCATTCGGCTTAATCACATTTGAGAGTAATTCTTAAAAAAAACGCCTGTCGCTTATTGTTCGTCATCACAGATACTGTTTGCTATACGGCCACGACGCGCAACTGATTTCCAAAATTCATCTTTCTCGTGTTAGGATGGAACTTACGACTCCTGGTTTATTAGACCAGTGCTCTACCACTGAGCTAAAGAGGCGCGGCCTAGCGGTACTCTTGGGTACTTCGTCCTTACGGTCGTCTGCATCATCAGACTTTAGCTGACAACACTTCATATTACCGGCTAATATTTGCAGCTATGGCGACAAATTACTGCTTGGCTACACATCTGACACGTAACCGATGTGCTCTCCAAACAACAACACTTGCATTTCAGAACATGTCTTTCACACATATCTACAAAATCACCTTCACCTTCAAATACAGTTTCCTTGCGACTGACAGAGACGTAGGCAAAGTTTAAAGTTGCTATTTCCATTAAATCTCGTTAATCAGAAAAACGGTAATTTACACCTGCAGCGGAACAAAATTCCGTTCCGCCCAGCGTCTGGCTCGAACCCACGACTCTGGGATTAAGAGTCTGACGCTCTATCGACTGAGCTAGCCGGCTACCTCGGTGAATACCTGCAGGGTAGCACGTCATACAGTACTCGTTTGGGTTGGGTGGTCCCATACAGAATCTCTCCATGATGCCTAATGTTTTCCTAACGTCACACTCGTCACGTACTTCACTTTTATGTCATAATCATTTCTGAGAGGTAAAGAAATTGCATGACAACATGCAGAGCTAGTGGCGTCAAAATTAACACACATACTTTATGTGACTGAAAAGCCGAACGAGTTACTCTCCGACGTTGTTTTAGATGTGCAAGTGATAGTCAGAACTCGCTGTGTCGGCACTCTGCCGACCATTTCGCTAGTTAACACCGGTCTTGTTGTGTGTGTTTCAAGCTCAAGAGCATCTCCAAGCAAAAAATAATCAACAGCAATATTCAGACGGTTTCGTACTGCTCAATTGCTACATTAAAAGGTTATGTTTCTTTTTCAGAACTGGAAAAATACAAGCGTGACAGCATTCGAACCTGTAATCTTCAGATCCGAAGTCCGACGCCTTATCCATTAGGCCACACGGTCACTGACGACCAACACTTACATGTATACGACTCATCTCGAAACGCTCACACCCCTGAGGATTTGTGTTTTCGTTCTACACAGCCGCTGCCCCTTGCTCTTTCCCACCCATTCGTTACATTCAACCTCTGACGAGACCGACCAAATATAGACTGAGAAACAAGACCACACACTTTGTGCATTCGGAATCGAAGGCAGGGCGTCCCTCGCCGCATTTGCTACGATTGCCATTTGCTACTTCTGCAGAAGCGGCGGCGGCGGCGGCGACGACGACGACGACGAATACCGCGAGTGGCTCTGAGATATGTGAGAAATACATCTATAAAATGTAATTCAGACTGCCTCGTCCCACCTTATGCTGTACCGCTTTGGCAAATGCTTTATCTGCGCCATTGGCCTTAATCGCATCTGAGAGTAATTCTTAAAAAAACGCCTGTCGCTAATTGTTCGTCATCACAGGTACTGTTTGCTATACGGCCACGACGCGCAACTGATTTCCAAAATTCATCTTTTTTCTGTGAGGATGGAACTTACGACCCCTGGTTTATTAGACCAGTGCTCTACCACTGAGCTAAAGAGGCGCGGCCTAGCGGTATACTTGGGTACTTCGTCCTTACGGTCGTCTGCATCATCAGACTTTAGCTGACAACACTTCATATTACCGGCTAATATTTGCAGCTATTTCGACAAATTACTGCTTGGCTACACATCTGACACGTAACCGATGTGCTCTCCAAACAACAACACTTGCATTTCAGAACATGTCTTTCACACATATCTACAAAATCACCTTCACCTTCAAATACAGTTTCCTTGCGACTGACAGAGACGTAGGCAAAGTTTAAAGTTGCTATTTCCATTAAATCTCGTTAATCAGAAAAACGGTAATTTACACCAGCAGCGGAACAAAATTCCGTTCCGCCCAGCGTCTGGCTCGAACCCACGACCCTGGGATTAAGAGTCTGACGCTCTACCGACTGAGCTAGCCGGCTACCTCGGTGAATACCTGCCGGGTAGCACGTCACACAGTACTCGTTTGGGTTGGGTGGTCCCATACAGAATCTCTCCATGAGGCCTAATGTTTTCCTAACGTCACACTCGTCACGTACTTCACTTTTATGTCATAATCATTTCTGAGAGGTAAAGAAATTGCATGACAACATGCAGAGCTAGTGGCGTCAAAATTAACACACATACTTTATGTGACTGAAAAGCCGAACGAGTTACTTTCCGACGTTGTTTTAGATGTGCAAGTGATAGTCAGAACTCGCTGTGTCGGCACTCTGCCGACCATTTCGCTAGTTAACACCGGTCTTGTTGTGTGTGTTTCAAGCTCAAGAGCATCTCCAAGCAAAAAATGGTCAACAGCAACATTCAGACGGTTTCGTACTGCTCAATTGCTACATTAAAACGTTATGTTTCTTTTTCAGAACTGGAAAAATACAAGCGTGACAGCATTCGAACCTGTAATCTTCAGATCCGAAGTCCGACGCCTTATCCATTAGGCCACACGGTCACTGACGACCAACACTTACATGTATACGACTCATCTCGAAACGCTCACACCCCTGAGGATTTGTGTTTTCGTTCTACACAGCCGCTGCCCCTTGCTCTTTCCCACCCATTCGTTACATTCAACCTCTGACGAGACCGACCAAATATAGACTGAGAAACAAGACCACACACTTTGTGCATTCGGAATCGAAGGCAGGGCGTCCCTCGCCGCATTTGCTATGATTGCCATTTGCTACTTCTGCAGAAGCGGCGGCGGCGGCGACGACGACGACGACGACGAATATCGCGAGAGGCTCTGAGATATGTGAGAAATACATCTATAAAATGTAATTCAGACTACCTCGTCCCACCTTATGCTGTACCGCTTTGGCAAATGCTTTATCTGCGCCATTCGCCTTAATCGCATCTGAGAGTAATTCTTAAAAAAACGCCTGTCGCTAATTGTTCGTCATCACAGGTACTGTTTGCTATACGGCCACGACGCGCAACTGATTTCCAAAATTCATCTTTCTCGTGTTAGGATGGAACTTACGACTCCTGGTTTATTAGACCAGTGCTCCACCACTGAGCTAAAGAGGCGCGGCCTAGCGGTACTCTTGGGTACTTCGTCCTTACGGTCGTCTGCATCATCAGACTTTAGCTGACATCACTTCATATTACCGGCTAATATTTGCAGCTATGGCGACAAATTACTGCTTGGCTACACATCTGACACGTAACCGATGTGCTCTCCAAACAACAACACTTGCATTTCAGAACATGTCTTTCACACATGTCTACAAAGTCACCTTCACCTTCAAATACAGTTTCCTTGCGACTGACAGAGACGTAGGCAAAGTTTAAAGTTGCTATTTCCATTAAATCTCGTTAATCAGAAAAACGGTAATTTACACCTGCAGCGGAACAAAATTCCGTTCCGCCCAGCGTCTGGCTCGAACCCACGACCCTGGGATTAAGAGTCTGACGCTCTACCGACTGAGCTAGCCAGCTACCTCGGTGAATACCTGCCGGGTAGCACGTCATACAGTACTCGTTTGGGTTGGGTGGTCCCATATAGAATCTCTCCATGATGCCTAATGTTTTCCTAACGTCACACTCGTCACGTACTTCACTTTTATGTCATAATCATTTCTGAGAGGTAAAGAAATTGCATGACAACATGCAGAGCTAGTGGCGTCAAAATTAACACACATACTTTATGTGACTGAAAAGCCGAACGAGTTACTTTCCGACGTTGTTTTAGATGTGCAAGTGATAGTCAGAACTCGCTGTGTCGGCACTCTGCCGACCATTTCGCTAGTTAACACCGGTCTTGTTGTGTGTGTTTCAAGCTCAAGAGCATCTCCAAGCAAAAAATGGTCAACAGCAACATTCAGAGGGTTTCGTACTGCTCAATTGCTACATTAAAACGTTATGTTTCTTTTTCAGAACTGGAAAAATACAAGCGCGACAGCATTCGAACCTGTAATCTTCAGATCCGAAGTCCGACGCCTTATCCATTAGGCCACACGGTCACTGACGACCAACATTTACATGTATACGACTCATCTCGAAACGCTCACACCCCTGAGGATTTGTGTTTTCGTTCTACACAGCCGCTGCCCCTTGCTCTTTCCCACCCATTCGTTACATTCAACCTCTGACGAGACCGACCAAATAAAGACTGAGAAACAAGACCACACACTTTGTGCATTCGGAATCGAAGGCAGGGCGTCCCTCGCCGCATTTGCTACGATTGCCATTTGCTACTTCTGCAGAAGCGGCGGCGGCGGCGGCGACGACGACGACGACGACGACGAATATCGCGAGAGGCTCTGAGATATGTGAGAAATACATCTATAAAATGTAATTCAGACTGCCTCGTCCCACCTTATGCTGTACCGCTTTGGCAAATGCTTTATCTGCGCCATTCGCCTTAATCGCATCTGAGAGTAATTCTTAAAAAAACGCCTGTCGCTAATTGTTCGTCATCACAGGTACTGTTTGCTATACGGCCACGACGCGCAACTGATTTCCAAAATTCATCTTTCTCGTGTTAGGATGGAACTTACGACTCCTGGTTTATTAGACCAGTGCTCCACCACTGAGCTAAAGAGGCGCGGCCTAGCGGTACTCTTGGGTACTTCGTCCTTACGGTCGTCTGCATCATCAGACTTTAGCTGACAACACTTCATATTACCGGCTAATATTTGCAGCTATGGCGACAAATTACTGCTTGGCTACACATCTGACACGTAACCGATGTGCTCTCCAAACAACAACACTTGCATTTCAGAACATGTCTTTCACACATGTCTACAAAGTCACCTTCACCTTCAAATACAGTTTCCTTGCGACTGACAGAGACGTAGGCAAAGTTTAAAGTTGCTATTTCCATTAAATCTCGTTAATCAGAAAAACGGTAATTTACACCTGCAGCGGAACAAAATTCCGTTCCGCCCAGCGTCTGGCTCGAACCCACAACCCTGGGATTAAGAGTCTGACGATCTACCGACTGAGCTAGCCAGCTACCTCGGTGAATACCTGCCGGGTAGCACGTCATACAGTACTCGTTTGGGTTGGGTGGTCCCATATAGAATCTCTCCATGATGCCTAATGTTTTCCTAACGTCACACTCGTCACGTACTTCACTTTTATGTCATAATCATTTCTGAGAGGTAAAGAAATTGCATGACAACATGCAGAGCTAGTGGCGTCAAAATTAACACACATACTTTATGTGACTGAAAAGCCGAACGAGTTACTTTCCGACGTTGTTTTAGATGTGCAAGTGATAGTCAGAACTCGCTGTGTCGGCACTCTGCCGACCATTTCGCTAGTTAACACCGGTCTTGTTGTGTGTGTTTCAAGCTCAAGAGCATCTCCAAGCAAAAAATGGTCAACAGCAACATTCAGACGGTTTCGTACTGCTCAATTGCTACATTAAAACGTTATGTTTCTTTTTCAGAACTGGAAAAATACAAGCGTGACAGCATTCGAACCTGTAATCTTCAGATCCGAAGTCCGACGCCTTATCCATTAGGCCACACGGTCACTGACGACCAACATTTACATGTATACGACTCATCTCGAAACGCTCACACCCCTGAGGATTTGTGTTTTCGTTCTACACAGCCGCTGCCCCTTGCTCTTTCCCACCCATTCGTTACATTCAACCTCTGACGAGACCGACCAAATATAGACTGAGAAACAAGACCACACACTTTGTGCATTCGGAATCGAAGGCAGGGCGTCCCTCGCCGCATTTGCTACGATTGCCATTTGCTACTTCTGCAGAAGCGGCGGCGGCGGCGGCGGCGGCGACGACGACGACGACGACGACGACGAATATCGCGAGAGGCTCTGAGATATGTGAGAAATACATCTATAAAATGTAATTCAGACTGCCTCGTCCCACCTTATGCTGTACCGCTTTGGCAAATGCTTTATCTGCGCCATTCGCCTTAATCGCATCTGAGAGTAATTCTTAAAAAAACGCCTGTCGCTAATTGTTCGTCATCACAGGTACTGTTTGCTATACGGCCACGACGCGCAACTGATTTCCAAAATTCATCTTTCTCGTGTTAGGATGGAACTTACGACTCCTGGTTTATTAGACCAGTGCTCCACCACTGAGCTAAAGAGGCGCGGCCTAGCGGTACTCTTGGGTACTTCGTCCTTACGGTCGTCTGCATCATCAGACTTTAGCTGACAACACTTCATATTACCGGCTAATATTTGCAGCTATGGCGACAAATTACTGCTTGGCTACACATCTGACACGTAACCGATGTGCTCTCCAAACAACAACACTTGCATTTCAGAACATGTCTTTCACACATGTCTACAAAGTCACCTTCACCTTCAAATACAGTTTCCTTGCGACTGACAGAGACGTAGGCAAAGTTTAAAGTTGCTATTTCCATTAAATCTCGTTAATCAGAAAAACGGTAATTTACACCTGCAGCGGAACAAAATTCCGTTCCGCCCAGCGTCTGGCTCGAACCCACGACCCTAGGATTAAGAGTCTGACGCTCTACCGACTGAGCTAGCCGGCTACCTCGGTGAATACCTGCCGGGTAGCACGTCATACAGTACTCGTTTGGGTTGGGTGGTCCCATATAGAATCTCTCCATGATGCCTAATGTTTTCCTAACGTCACACTCGTCACGTACTTCACTTTTATGTCATAATCATTTCTGAGAGGTAAAGAAATTGCATGACAACATGCAGAGCTAGTGGCGTCAAAATTAACACACATACTTTATGTGACTGAAAAGCCGAACGAGTTACTTTCCGACGTTGTTTTAGATGTGCAAGTGATAGTCAGAACTCGCTGTGTCGGCACTCTGCCGACCATTTCGCTAGTTAACACCGGTCTTGTTGTGTGTGTTTCAAGCTCAAGAGCATCTCCAAGCAAAAAATGGTCAACAGCAACATTCAGACGGTTTCGTACTGCTCAATTGCTACATTAAAACGTTATGTTTCTTTTTCAGAACTGGAAAAATACAAGCGTGACAGCATTCGATCCTGTAATCTTCAGATCCGAAGTCCGACGCCTTATCCATTAGGCCACACGGTCACTGACGACCAACATTTACATGTATACGACTCATCTCGAAACGCTCACACCCCTGAGGATTTGTGTTTTCGTTCTACACAGCCGCTGCCCCTTGCTCTTTCCCACCCATTCGTTACATTCAACCTCTGACGAGACCGACCAAATAAAGACTGAGAAACAAGACCACACACTTTGTGCATTCGGAATCGAAGGCAGGGCGTCCCTCGCCGCATTTGCTACGATTGCCATTTGCTACTTCTGCAGAAGCGGCGGCGGCGGCGGCGACGACGACGACGACGACGACGAATATCGCGAGAGGCTCTGAGATATGTGAGAAATACATCTATAAAATGTAATTCAGACTGCCTCGTCCCACCTTATGCTGTACCGCTTTGGCAAATGCTTTATCTGCGCCATTCGCCTTAATCGCATCTGAGAGTAATTCTTAAAAAAACGCCTGTCGCTAATTGTTCGTCATCACAGGTACTGTTTGCTATACGGCCACGACGCGCAACTGATTTCCAAAATTCATCTTTCTCGTGTTAGGATGGAACTTACGACTCCTGGTTTATTAGACCAGTGCTCCACCACTGAGCTAAAGAGGCGCGGCCTAGCGGTACTCTTGGGTACTTCGTCCTTACGGTCGTCTGCATCATCAGACTTTAGCTGACAACACTTCATATTACCGGCTAATATTTGCAGCTATGGCGACAAATTACTGCTTGGCTACACATCTGACACGTAACCGATGTGCTCTCCAAACAACAACACTTGCATTTCAGAACATGTCTTTCACACATGTCTACAAAGTCACCTTCACCTTCAAATACAGTTTCCTTGCGACTGACAGAGACGTAGGCAAAGTTTAAAGTTGCTATTTCCATTAAATCTCGTTAATCAGAAAAACGGTAATTTACACCTGCAGCGGAACAAAATTCCGTTCCGCCCAGCGTCTGGCTCGAACCCACAACCCTGGGATTAAGAGTCTGACGATCTACCGACTGAGCTAGCCAGCTACCTCGGTGAATACCTGCCGGGTAGCACGTCATACAGTACTCGTTTGGGTTGGGTGGTCCCATATAGAATCTCTCCATGATGCCTAATGTTTTCCTAACGTCACACTCGTCACGTACTTCACTTTTATGTCATAATCATTTCTGAGAGGTAAAGAAATTGCATGACAACATGCAGAGCTAGTGGCGTCAAAATTAACACACATACTTTATGTGACTGAAAAGCCGAACGAGTTACTTTCCGACGTTGTTTTAGATGTGCAAGTGATAGTCAGAACTCGCTGTGTCGGCACTCTGCCGACCATTTCGCTAGTTAACACCGGTCTTGTTGTGTGTGTTTCAAGCTCAAGAGCATCTCCAAGCAAAAAATGGTCAACAGCAACATTCAGACGGTTTCGTACTGCTCAATTGCTACATTAAAACGTTATGTTTCTTTTTCAGAACTGGAAAAATACAAGCGTGACAGCATTCGAACCTGTAATCTTCAGATCCGAAGTCCGACGCCTTATCCATTAGGCCACACGGTCACTGACGACCAACATTTACATGTATACGACTCATCTCGAAACGCTCACACCCCTGAGGATTTGTGTTTTCGTTCTACACAGCCGCTGCCCCTTGCTCTTTCCCACCCATTCGTTACATTCAACCTCTGACGAGACCGACCAAATATAGACTGAGAAACAAGACCACACACTTTGTGCATTCGGAATCGAAGGCAGGGCGTCCCTCGCCGCATTTGCTACGATTGCCATTTGCTACTTCTGCAGAAGCGGCGGCGGCGACGACGACGACGACGACGACGACGACGACGACGACGACGACGAATATCGCGAGAGGCTCTGAGATATGTGAGAAATACATCTATAAAATGTAATTCAGACTGCCTCGTCCCACCTTATGCTGTACCGCTTTGGCAAATGCTTTATCTGCGCCATTCGCCTTAATCGCATCTGAGAGTAATTCTTAAAAAAACGCCTGTCGCTAATTGTTCGTCATCACAGGTACTGTTTGCTATACGGCCACGACGCGCAACTGATTTCCAAAATTCATCTTTCTCGTGTTAGGATGGAACTTACGACTCCTGGTTTATTAGACCAGTGCTCCACCACTGAGCTAAAGAGGCGCGGCCTAGCGGTACTCTTGGGTACTTCGTCCTTACGGTCGTCTGCATCATCAGACTTTAGCTGACAACACTTCATATTACCGGCTAATATTTGCAGCTATGGCGACAAATTACTGCTTGGCTACACATCTGACACGTAACCGATGTGCTCTCCAAACAACAACACTTGCATTTCAGAACATGTCTTTCACACATGTCTACAAAGTCACCTTCACCTTCAAATACAGTTTCCTTGCGACTGACAGAGACGTAGGCAAAGTTTAAAGTTGCTATTTCCATTAAATCTCGTTAATCAGAAAAACGGTAATTTACACCTGCAGCGGAACAAAATTCCGTTCCGCCCAGCGTCTGGCTCGAACCCACGACCCTAGGATTAAGAGTCTGACGCTCTACCGACTGAGCTAGCCGGCTACCTCGGTGAATACCTGCCGGGTAGCACGTCATACAGTACTCGTTTGGGTTGGGTGGTCCCATATAGAATCTCTCCATGATGCCTAATGTTTTCCTAACGTCACACTCGTCACGTACTTCACTTTTATGTCATAATCATTTCTGAGAGGTAAAGAAATTGCATGACAACATGCAGAGCTAGTGGCGTCAAAATTAACACACATACTTTATGTGACTGAAAAGCCGAACGAGTTACTTTCCGACGTTGTTTTAGATGTGCAAGTGATAGTCAGAACTCGCTGTGTCGGCACTCTGCCGACCATTTCGCTAGTTAACACCGGTCTTGTTGTGTGTGTTTCAAGCTCAAGAGCATCTCCAAGCAAAAAATGGTCAACAGCAACATTCAGACGGTTTCGTACTGCTCAATTGCTACATTAAAACGTTATGTTTCTTTTTCAGAACTGGAAAAATACAAGCGTGACAGCATTCGAACCTGTAATCTTCAGATCCGAAGTCCGACGCCTTATCCATTAGGCCACACGGTCACTGACGACCAACATTTACATGTATACGACTCATCTCGAAACGCTCACACCCCTGAGGATTTGTGTTTTCGTTCTACACAGCCGCTGCCCCTTGCTCTTTCCCACCCATTCGTTACATTCAACCTCTGACGAGACCGACCAAATAAAGACTGAGAAACAAGACCACACACTTTGTGCATTCGGAATCGAAGGCAGGGCGTCCCTCGCCGCATTTGCTACGATTGCCATTTGCTACTTCTGCAGAAGCGGCGGCGGCGGCGGCGACGACGACGACGACGACGACGAATATCGCGAGAGGCTCTGAGATATGTGAGAAATACATCTATAAAATGTAATTCAGACTGCCTCGTCCCACCTTATGCTGTACCGCTTTGGCAAATGCTTTATCTGCGCCATTCGCCTTAATCGCATCTGAGAGTAATTCTTAAAAAAACGCCTGTCGCTAATTGTTCGTCATCACAGGTACTGTTTGCTATACGGCCACGACGCGCAACTGATTTCCAAAATTCATCTTTCTCGTGTTAGGATGGAACTTACGACTCCTGGTTTATTAGACCAGTGCTCCACCACTGAGCTAAAGAGGCGCGGCCTAGCGGTACTCTTGGGTACTTCGTCCTTACGGTCGTCTGCATCATCAGACTTTAGCTGACAACACTTCATATTACCGGCTAATATTTGCAGCTATGGCGACAAATTACTGCTTGGCTACACATCTGACACGTAACCGATGTGCTCTCCAAACAACAACACTTGCATTTCAGAACATGTCTTTCACACATGTCTACAAAGTCACCTTCACCTTCAAATACAGTTTCCTTGCGACTGACAGAGACGTAGGCAAAGTTTAAAGTTGCTATTTCCATTAAATCTCGTTAATCAGAAAAACGGTAATTTACACCTGCAGCGGAACAAAACTCCGTTCCGCCCAGCGTCTGGCTCGAACCCACAACCCTGGGATTAAGAGTCTGACGATCTACCGACTGAGCTAGCCAGCTACCTCGGTGAATACCTGCCGGGTAGCACGTCATACAGTACTCGTTTGGGTTGGGTGGTCCCATATAGAATCTCTCCATGATGCCTAATGTTTTCCTAACGTCACACTCGTCACGTACTTCACTTTTATGTCATAATCATTTCTGAGAGGTAAAGAAATTGCATGACAACATGCAGAGCTAGTGGCGTCAAAATTAACACACATACTTTATGTGACTGAAAAGCCGAACGAGTTACTTTCCGACGTTGTTTTAGATGTGCAAGTGATAGTCAGAACTCGCTGTGTCGGCACTCTGCCGACCATTTCGCTAGTTAACACCGGTCTTGTTGTGTGTGTTTCAAGCTCAAGAGCATCTCCAAGCAAAAAATGGTCAACAGCAACATTCAGACGGTTTCGTACTGCTCAATTGCTACATTAAAACGTTATGTTTCTTTTTCAGAACTGGAAAAATACAAGCGTGACAGCATTCGAACCTGTAATCTTCAGATCCGAAGTCCGACGCCTTATCCATTAGGCCACACGGTCACTGACGACCAACATTTACATGTATACGACTCATCTCGAAACGCTCACACCCCTGAGGATTTGTGTTTTCGTTCTACACAGCCGCTGCCCCTTGCTCTTTCCCACCCATTCGTTACATTCAACCTCTGACGAGACCGACCAAATATAGACTGAGAAACAAGACCACACACTTTGTGCATTCGGAATCGAAGGCAGGGCGTCCCTCGCCGCATTTGCTACGATTGCCATTTGCTACTTCTGCAGAAGCGGCGGCGGCGGCGGCGGCGGCGACGACGACGACGACGACGACGACGACGACGACGACGAATATCGCGAGAGGCTCTGAGATATGTGAGAAATACATCTATAAAATGTAATTCAGACTGCCTCGTCCCACCTTATGCTGTACCGCTTTGGCAAATGCTTTATCTGCGCCATTCGCCTTAATCGCATCTGAGAGTAATTCTTAAAAAAACGCCTGTCGCTAATTGTTCGTCATCACAGGTACTGTTTGCTATACGGCCACGACGCGCAACTGATTTCCAAAATTCATCTTTCTCGTGTTAGGATGGAACTTACGACTCCTGGTTTATTAGACCAGTGCTCCACCACTGAGCTAAAGAGGCGCGGCCTAGCGGTACTCTTGGGTACTTCGTCCTTACGGTCGTCTGCATCATCAGACTTTAGCTGACAACACTTCATATTACCGGCTAATATTTGCAGCTATGGCGACAAATTACTGCTTGGCTACACATCTGACACGTAACCGATGTGCTCTCCAAACAACAACACTTGCATTTCAGAACATGTCTTTCACACATGTCTACAAAGTCACCTTCACCTTCAAATACAGTTTCCTTGCGACTGACAGAGACGTAGGCAAAGTTTAAAGTTGCTATTTCCATTAAATCTCGTTAATCAGAAAAACGGTAATTTACACCTGCAGCGGAACAAAATTCCGTTCCGCCCAGCGTCTGGCTCGAACCCACGACCCTAGGATTAAGAGTCTGACGCTCTACCGACTGAGCTAGCCGGCTACCTCGGTGAATACCTGCCGGGTAGCACGTCATACAGTACTCGTTTGGGTTGGGTGGTCCCATATAGAATCTCTCCATGATGCCTAATGTTTTCCTAACGTCACACTCGTCACGTACTTCACTTTTATGTCATAATCATTTCTGAGAGGTAAAGAAATTGCATGACAACATGCAGAGCTAGTGGCGTCAAAATTAACACACATACTTTATGTGACTGAAAAGCCGAACGAGTTACTTTCCGACGTTGTTTTAGATGTGCAAGTGATAGTCAGAACTCGCTGTGTCGGCACTCTGCCGACCATTTCGCTAGTTAACACCGGTCTTGTTGTGTGTGTTTCAAGCTCAAGAGCATCTCCAAGCAAAAAATGGTCAACAGCAACATTCAGACGGTTTCGTACTGCTCAATTGCTACATTAAAACGTTATGTTTCTTTTTCAGAACTGGAAAAATACAAGCGTGACAGCATTCGAACCTGTAATCTTCAGATCCGAAGTCCGACGCCTTATCCATTAGGCCACACGGTCACTGACGACCAACATTTACATGTATACGACTCATCTCGAAACGCTCACACCCCTGAGGATTTGTGTTTTCGTTCTACACAGCCGCTGCCCCTTGCTCTTTCCCACCCATTCGTTACATTCAACCTCTGACGAGACCGACCAAATATAGACTGAGAAACAAGACCACACACTTTGTGCATTCGGAATCGAAGGCAGGGCGTCCCTCGCCGCATTTGCTACGATTGCCATTTGCTACTTCTGCAGAAGCGGCGGCGGCGGCGGCGGCGGCGGCGGCGGCGACGGCGACGACGACGACGACGAATATCGCGAGAGGCTCTGAGATATGTGAGAAATACATCTATAAAATGTAATTCAGACTGCCTCGTCCCACCTTATGCTGTACCGCTTTGGCAAATGCTTTATCTGCGCCATTCGCCTTAATCGCATCTGAGAGTAATTCTTAAAAAAACGCCTGTCGCTAATTGTTCGTCATCACAGGTACTGTTTGCTATACGGCCACGACGCGCAACTGATTTCCAAAATTCATCTTTCTCGTGTTAGGATGGAACTTACGACACCTGGTTTATTAGACCAGTGCTCTACCACTGAGCTAAAGAGGCGCGGCCTAGCGGTACTCTTGGGTACTTCGTCCTTACGGTCGTCTGCATCATCAGACTTTAGCTGACAACACTTCATATTACCGGCTAATATTTGCAGCTATGGCGACAAATTACTGCTTGGCTACACATCTGACACGTAACCGATGTGCTCTCCAAACAACAACACTTGCATTTCAGAACATGTCTTTCACACATATCTACAAAATCACCTTCACCTTCACATACAGTTTCCTTGCGACTGACAGAGACGTAGGCAAAGTTTAAAGTTGCTATTTCCATTAAATCTCGTTAATCAGAAAAACGGTAATTTACACCTGCAGCGGAACAAAATTCCGTTCCGCCCAGCGTCTGGCTCGAACCCACGACTCTGGGATTAAGAGTCTGACGCTCTACCGACTGAGCTAGCCGGCTACCTCGGTGAATACCTGCAAAGTAGCACGTCATACAGTACTCGTTTGGGTTGGGTGGTCCCATACAGAATCTCTCCATGATGCCTAATGTTTTCCTAACGTCACACTCGTCACGTACTTCACTTTTATGTCATAATCATTTCTGAGAGGTAAAGAAATTGCATGACAACATGCAGAGCTAGTGGCGTCAAAATTAACACACATACTTTATGTGACTGAAAAGCCGAACGAGTTACTTTCCGACGTTGTTTTAGATGTGCAAGTGATAGTCAGAACTCGCTGTGTCGGCACTCTGCCGACCATTTCGCTAGTTAACACCGGTCTTGTTGTGTGTGTTTCAAGCTCAAGAGCATCTCCAAGCAAAAAATGGTCAACAGCAACATTCAGACGGTTTCGTACTGCTCAATTGCTACATTAAAACGTTATGTTTCTTTTTCAGAACTGGAAAAATACAAGCGTGACAGCATTCGAACCTGTAATCTTCAGATCCGAAGTCCGACGCCTTATCCATTAGGCCACACGGTCACTGACGACCAACATTTACATGTATACGACTCATCTCGAAACGCTCACACCCCTGAGGATTTGTGTTTTCGTTCTACACAGCCGCTGCCCCTTGCTCTTTCCCACCCATTCGTTACATTCAACCTCTGACGAGACCGACCAAATATAGACTGAGAAACAAGACCACACACTTTGTGCATTCGGAATCGAAGGCAGGGCGTCCCTCGCCGCATTTGCTACGATTGCCATTTGCTACTTCTGCAGAAGCGGCGGCGGCGGCGGCGGCGGCGACGACGACGAATATCGCGAGAGGCTCTGAGATATGTGAGAAATACATCTATAAAATGTAATTCAGACTGCCTCGTCCCACCTTATGCTGTACCGCTTTGGCAAATGCTTTATCTGCGCCATTCGCCTTAATCGCATCTGAGAGTAATTCTTAAAAAAACGCATGTCGCTAATTGTTCGTCATCACAGGTACTGTTTGCTATACGGCCACGACGCGCAACTGATTTCCAAAATTCATCTTTTTTCTGTGAGGATGGAACTTACGACCCCTGGTTTATTAGACCAGTGCTCTACCACTGAGCTAAAGAGGCGCGGCCTAGCGGTATTCTTGGGTACTTCGTCCTTACGGTCGTCTGCATCATCAGACTTTAGCTGACAACACTTCATATTACCGGTTAATATTTGCAGCTATTTCGACAAATTACTGCTTGGCTACACATCTGACACGTAACCGATGTGCTCTCCAAACAACAACACTTGCATTTCAGAACATGTCTTTCACACATATCTACAAAATCACCTTCACCTTCACATACAGTTTCCTTGCGACTGACAGAGACGTAGGCAAAGTTTAAAGTTGCTATTTCCATTAAATCTCGTTAATCAGAAAAACGGTAATTTACACCTGCAGCGGAACAAAATTCCGTTCCGCCCAGCGTCTGGCTCGAACCCACGACTCTGGGATTAAGAGTCTGACGCTCTACCGACTGAGCTAGCCGGCTACCTCGGTGAATACCTGCATAGTAGCACGTCATACAGTACTCGTTTGGGTTGGGTGGTCCCATACAGAATCTCTCCATGATGCCTAATGTTTTCCTAACGTCACACTCGTCACGTACTTCACTTTTATGTCATAATCATTTCTGAGAGGTAAAGAAATTGCATGACAACATGCAGAGCTAGTGGCGTCAAAATTAACACACATACTTTATGTGACTGAAAAGCCGAACGAGTTACTTTCCGACGTTGTTTTAGATGTGCAAGTGATAGTCAGAACTCGCTGTGTCGGCACTCTGCCGACCATTTCGCTAGTTAACACCGGTCTTGTTGTGTGTGTTTCAAGCTCAAGAGCATCTCCAAGCAAAAAATGGTCAACAGCAACATTCAGACGGTTTCGTACTGCTCAATTGCTACATTAAAACGTTATGTTTCTTTTTCAGAACTGGAAAAATACAAGCGTGACAGCATTCGAACCTGTAATCTTCAGATCCGAAGTCCGACGCCTTATCCATTAGGCCACACGGTCACTGACGACCAACATTTACATGTATACGACTCATCTCGAAACGCTCACACCCCTGAGGATTTGTGTTTTCGTTCTACACAGCCGCTGCCCCTTGCTCTTTCCCACCCATTCGTTACATTCAACCTCTGACGAGACCGACCAAATATAGACTGAGAAACAAGACCACACACTTTGTGCATTCGGAATCGAAGGCAGGGCGTCCCTCGCCGCATTTGCTACGATTGCCATTTGCTACTTCTGCAGAAGCGGCGGCGGCGGCGGCGACGGCGACGACGACGACGACGAATATCGCGAGAGGCTCTGAGATATGTGAGAAATACATCTATAAAATGTAATTCAGACTGCCTCGTCCCACCTTATGCTGTACCGCTTTGGCAAATGCTTTATCTGCGCCATTCGCCTTAATCGCATCTGAGAGTAATTCTTAAAAAAACGCCTGTCGCTAATTGTTCGTCATCACAGGTACTGTTTGCTATACGGCCACGACGCGCAACTGATTTCCAAAATTCATCTTTCTCGTGTTAGGATGGAACTTACGACACCTGGTTTATTAGACCAGTGCTCCACCACTGAGCTAAAGAGGCGCGGCCTAGCGGTACTCTTGGGTACTTCGTCCTTACGGTCGTCTGCATCATCAGACTTTAGCTGACAACACTTCATATTACCGGCTAATATTTGCAGCTATGGCGACAAATTACTGCTTGGCTACACATCTGACACGTAACCGATGTGCTCTCCAAACAACAACACTTGCATTTCAGAACATGTCTTTCACACATATCTACAAAATCACCTTCACCTTCACATACAGTTTCCTTGCGACTGACAGAGACGTAGGCAAAGTTTAAAGTTGCTATTTCCATTAAATCTCGTTAATCAGAAAAACGGTAATTTACACCTGCAGCGGAACAAAATTCCGTTCCGCCCAGCGTCTGGCTCGAACCCACGACTCTGGGATTAAGAGTCTGACGCTCTACCGACTGAGCTAGCCGGCTACCTCGGTGAATACCTGCATAGTAGCACGTCATACAGTACTCGTTTGGGTTGGGTGGTCCCATACCGAATCTCTCCATGATGCCTAATGTTTTCCTAACGTCACACTCGTCACGTACTTCACTTTTATGTCATAATCATTTCTGAGAGGTAAAGAAATTGCATGACAACATGCAGAGCTAGTGGCGTCAAAATTAACACACATACTTTATGTGACTGAAAAGCCGAACGAGTTACTTTCCGACGTTGTTTTAGATGTGCAAGTGATAGTCAGAACTCGCTGTGTCGGCACTCTGCCGACCATTTCGCTAGTTAACACCGGTCTTGTTGTGTGTGTTTCAAGCTCAAGAGCATCTCCAAGCAAAAAATGGTCAACAGCAACATTCAGACGGTTTCGTACTGCTCAATTGCTACATTAAAACGTTATGTTTCTTTTTCAGAACTGGAAAAGTACAAGCGTGACAGCATTCGAACCTGTAATCTTCAGATCCGAAGTCCGACGCCTTATCCATTAGGCCACACGGTCACTGACGACCAACATTTACATGTATACGACTCATCTCGAAACGCTCACACCCCTGAGGATTTGTGTTTTCGTTCTACACAGCCGCTGCCCCTTGCTCTTTCCCACCCATTCGTTACATTCAACCTCTGACGAGACCGACCAAATATAGACTGAGAAACAAGACCACACACTTTGTGCATTCGGAATCGAAGGCAGGGCGTCCCTCGCCGCATTTGCTACGATTGCCATTTGCTACTTCTGCAGAAGCGGCGGCGGCGGCGGCGGCGGCGGCGGCGACGACGACGAATATCGCGAGAGGCTCTGAGATATGTGAGAAATACATCTATAAAATGTAATTCAGACTGCCTCGTCCCACCTTATGCTGTACCGCTTTGGCAAATGCTTTATCTGCGCCATTCGCCTTAATCGCATCTGAGAGTAATTCTTAAAAAAACGCATGTCGCTAATTGTTCGTCATCACAGGTACTGTTTGCTATACGGCCACGACGCGCAACTGATTTCCAAAATTCATCTTTTTTCTGTGAGGATGGAACTTACGACCCCTGGTTTATTAGACCAGTGCTCTACCACTGAGCTAAAGAGGCGCGGCCTAGCGGTATTCTTGGGTACTTCGTCCTTACGGTCGTCTGCATCATCAGACTTTAGCTGACAACACTTCATATTACCGGCTAATATTTGCAGCTATTTCGACAAATTACTGCTTGGCTACACATCTGACACGTAACCGATGTGCTCTCCAAACAACAACACTTGCATTTCAGAACATGTCTTTCACACATATCTACAAAATCACCTTCACCTTCAAATACAGTTTCCTTGCGACTGACAGAGACGTAGGCAAAGTTTAAAGTTGCTATTTCCATTAAATCTCGTTAATCAGAAAAACGGTAATTTACACCAGCAGCGGAACAAAATTCCGTTCCGCCCAGCGTCTGGCTCGAACCCACGACCCTGGGATTAAGAGTCTGACGCTCTACCGACTGAGCTAGCCGGCTACCTCGGTGAATACCTGCCGGGTAGCACGTCACACAGTACTCGTTTGGGTTGGGTGGTCCCATACAGAATCTCTCCATGATGCCTAATGTTTTCCTAACGTCACACTCGTCACGTACTTCACTTTTATGTCATAATCATTTCTGAGAGGTAAAGAAATTGCATGACAACATGCAGAGCTAGTGGCGTCAAAATTAACACACATACTTTATGTGACTGAAAAGCCGAACGAGTTACTTTCCGACGTTGTTTTAGATGTGCAAGTGATAGTCAGAACTCGCTGTGTCGGCACTCTGCCGACCATTTCGCTAGTTAACACCGGTCTTGTTGTGTGTGTTTCAAGCTCAAGAGCATCTCCAAGCAAAAAATGGTCAACAGCAACATTCAGACGGTTTCGTACTGCTCAATTGCTACATTAAAACGTTATGTTTCTTTTTCAGAACTGGAAAAATACAAGCGTGACAGCATTCGAACCTGTAATCTTCAGATCCGAAGTCCGACGCCTTATCCATTAGGCCACACGGTCACTGACGACCAACATTTACATGTATACGACTCATCTCGAAACGCTCACACCCCTGAGGATTTGTGTTTTCGTTCTACACAGCCGCTGCCCCTTGCTCTTTCCCACCCATTCGTTACATTCAACCAACGAGACCGACCAAATATAGACTGAGAAACACGACCACACACTTTGTGCATTCGGAATCGAAGGCAGGGCGTCCCTCGCCGCATTTGCTACGATTGCCATATGCTACTTCTGCAGAAGCGGCGGCGGCGGCGGCGGCGGCGGCGGCGACGGCGACGACGACGACGACGAATATCGCGAGAGGCTCTGAGATATGTGAGAAATACATCTATAAAATGTAATTCAGACTGCCTCGTCCCACCTTATGCTGTACCGCTTTGGCAAATGCTTTATCTGCGCCATTCGCCTTAATCGCATCTGAGAGTAATTCTTAAAAAAACGCCTGTCGCTAATTGTTCGTCATCACAGGTACTGTTTGCTATACGGCCACGACGCGCAACTGATTTCCAAAATTCATCTTTCTCGTGTTAGGATGGAACTTACGACACCTGGTTTATTAGACCAGTGCTCTACCACTGAGCTAAAGAGGCGCGGCCTAGCGGTACTCTTGGGTACTTCGTCCTTACGGTCGTCTGCATCATCAGACTTTAGCTGACAACACTTCATATTACCGGCTAATATTTGCAGCTATGGCGACAAATTACTGCTTGGCTACACATCTGACACGTAACCGATGTGCTCTCCAAACAACAACACTTGCATTTCAGAACATGTCTTTCACACATATCTACAAAATCACCTTCACCTTCACATACAGTTTCCTTGCGACTGACAGAGACGTAGGCAAAGTTTAAAGTTGCTATTTCCATTAAATCTCGTTAATCAGAAAAACGGTAATTTACACCTGCAGCGGAACAAAATTCCGTTCCGCCCAGCGTCTGGCTCGAACCCACGACTCTGGGATTAAGAGTCTGACGCTCTACCGACTGAGCTAGCCGGCTACCTCGGTTAATACCTGCATAGTAGCACGTCATACAGTACTCGTTTGGGTTGGGTGGTCCCATATAGAATCTCTCCATGATGCCTAATGTTTTCCTAACGTCACACTCGTCACGTACTTCACTTTTATGTCATAATCATTTCTGAGAGGTAAAGAAATTGCATGACAACATGCAGAGCTAGTGGCGTCAAAATTAACACACATACTTTATGTGACTGAAAAGCCGAACGAGTTACTTTCCGACGTTGTTTTAGATGTGCAAGTGATAGTCAGAACTCGCTGTGTCGGCACTCTGCCGACCATTTCGCTAGTTAACACCGGTCTTGTTGTGTGTGTTTCAAGCTCAAGAGCATCTCCAAGCAAAAAATGGTCAACAGCAACATTCAGACGGTTTCGTACTGCTCAATTGCTACATTAAAACGTTATGTTTCTTTTTCAGAACTGGAAAAATACAAGCGCGACAGCATTCGAACCTGTAATCTTCAGATCCGAAGTCCGACGCCTTATCCATTAGGCCACACGGTCACTGACGACCAACATTTACATGTATACGACTCATCTCGAAACGCTCACACCCCTGAGGATTTGTGTTTTCGTTCTACACAGCCGCTGCCCCTTGCTCTTTCCCACCCATTCGTTACATTCAACCTCTGACGAGACCGACCAAATATAGACTGAGAAACAAGACCACACACTTTGTGCATTCGGAATCGAAGGCAGGGCGTCCCTCGCCGCATTTGCTACGATTGCCATTTGCTACTTCTGCAGAAGCGGCGGCGGCGGCGGCGGCGGCGACGACGACGAATATCGCGAGAGGCTCTGAGATATGTGAGAAATACATCTATAAAATGTAATTCAGAGTGCCTCGTCCCACCTTATGCTGTACCGCTTTGGCAAATGCTTTATCTGCGCCATTCGCCTTAATCGCATCTGAGAGTAATTCTTAAAAAAACACATGTCGCTAATTGTTCGTCATCACAGGTACTGTTTGCTATACGGCCACGACGCGCAACTGATTTCCAAAATTCATCTTTTTTCTGTGAGGATGGAACTTACGACCCCTGATTTATTAGACCAGTGCTCTACCACTGAGCTAAAGAGGCGCGGCCTAGCGGTATTCTTGGGTACTTCGTCCTTACGGTCGTCTGCATCATCAGACTTTAGCTGACAACACTTCATATTACCGGTTAATATTTGCAGCTATTTCGACAAATTACTGCTTGGCTACACATCTGACACGTAACCGATGTGCTCTCCAAACAACAACACTTGCATTTCAGAACATGTCTTTCACACATATCTACAAAATCACCTTCACCTTCAAATACAGTTTCCTTGCGACTGACAGAGACGTAGGCAAAGTTTAAAGTTGCTATTTCCATTAAATCTCGTTAATCAGAAAAACGGTAATTTACACCAGCAGCGGAACAAAATTCCGTTCCGCCCAGCGTCTGGCTCGAACCCACGACCCTGGGATTAAGAGTCTGACGCTATACCGACTGAGCTAGCCGGCTACCTCGGTGAATACCTGCCGGGTAGCACGTCACACAGTACTCGTTTGGGTTGGGTGGTCCCATACAGAATCTCTCCATGATGCCTAATGTTTTCCTAACGTCACACTCGTCACGTACTTCACTTTTATGTCATAATCATTTCTGAGAGGTAAAGAAATTGCATGACAACATGCAGAGCTAGTGGCGTCAAAATTAACACACATACTTTATGTGACTGAAAAGCCGAACGAGTTACTTTCCGACGTTGTTTTAGATGTGCAAGTGATAGTCAGAACTCGCTGTGTCGGCACTCTGCCGACCATTTCGCTAGTTAACACCGGTCTTGTTGTGTGTGTTTCAAGCTCAAGAGCATCTCCAAGCAAAAAATGGTCAACAGCAACATTCAGACGGTTTCGTACTGCTGAATTGCTACATTAAAACGTTATGTTTCTTTTTCAGAACTGGAAAAATACAAGCGTGACAGCATTCGAACCTGTAATCTTCAGATCCGAAGTCCGACGCCTTATCCATTTTTTTTTTTTTATTTTCCACCGAGAATCGAACTCGGATCGCTGGATTCAGAGTCCAGAGTGCTAACCGTTACACCATTTTTTTTCCCCCTGAGGATTTTTTTTTTTTTTTTTTTTTTTTTTTTTTTAGCAGCATGAGGCAGGCGGAGGCAAAGCGGGCAGGGGTCAAAATCTCGAGGCCTGGCCGCGATGTCTCCACCCAGTCCTGTTGCTGAGGCGTGTCTTTATCATAGTTTTCAATAAGAAAGTTTACATCTTGTGTATACGTAGATATATGCTGTTTTGCCTTCGAAATCCTGAACCAAAAGATGCTTCATTTGAAACAAAAAATTTATGTCATGCCGAGGCAATAGAGATTGAAGGTTATAGCTTTAGTGCTTTTTTTTTTTTTTTTTTTTTTTTTTTTTTTTTTTTCTCAACCACTGCTTCTCGGCAACCTAGCATACTTCTTTGTAATATAGAATAAAGTTGTAGGAAGTAGTGGACCCTGAACCTGTATATTATTTTTTTAATTTCTGTTTAGTTTTTTTATTGTTATTATTATTATTTTTGTTTGTTTGTTATTTTTTTTATTGTAAAAGAAAAATCTTCATGGAATGTGAAGAAGGAATTTTATGTTAAGGCACTAATTCCATAGCCTCCTTTCCTTCTTGAGATTAATAATAATAATAAAAAAGTATTGTTCCCTTCCATGGAAACAAATGAGACTTCCTTCTCAGTCATAAAATGAATGTATAAGAAAACAATTTATCTTTAACCCTGCGATACTGGCTTTCGGCTTCGGCTTCTTCTGTGCAATAAACAAAATAGCCTTCTTTGCCAGCAGAGGATAAGTGATTGTAATATGAAACTGTAAAATTGTACTTCTCCCCAATTGTTTTTGTTTAAGCGTCGTTTCGCTTAAATAAACGATTTTTGTTTATCTCGTTGGCTTGTCAACCAATGCCCAGTCGCTCGAATACAATTTTAAGCATATTGCCGTAGTTTTTCTTGTGGTCTTTATATTTCAGGGCGTTATAAAAAGCACACTTCAAGTACATGTAAAAATCAGTGGAATTGTCATTTCCCAGGTGATTAATTACGTAATTCACATAGTGTCCCATTAACCAATGGACCGAGTTGTTTTTTGCTGCTGGAAAATAGCAAGTCTGAGGCCTGAGGAATGTAACAGGGGGAAAATTTTCCACCGAAGATCTCGTAAGAAAAGCCAGTTGTTCCCTAATCCAATTACAGAGTTGTAGATTGCCACCGCACGTGAATCTGTGCACTAACGTGTCGATCAATTTACATTTGAGACATAGGTTCGTGTCGCTAACGCCGATTGCATGTAACCTTACATTGGTGCTTACGGTCTCATTCACTGTTTTATACCACGCTGACTTGACGTCCGATGGTAGACCACGCATATTAATATTTTTCCATATGGCGTCCCAATCAGTGTGTGGGTATTTACTTTCCAATTTGTTTCTCCCCTCCATTTTCTTTCGATGGCACAGAATATCGCGGGCCGTGATCCGTCGTGAGTTGATGATGACACCGCCGAGATAGCTGAATTCCACAAAATATACACGAACGTACTGGAGCCGGTTATTTATTTTTTGCACATTCACCGGCGCCTGTAAACTGGCAGGCCTGACAACTTCAAATAATTTAGTTGTAATGCTATCAGCGTGGTCGCTAAGGATAGTGGCGGTCCTTTTTATAAAAAGCGCAGACGCCTTATTTCTGATGTCAACTAACCCCAAACCTCCATTCCTGGGATCTAAGGTCGCAGTTTTTGCGTCGACTCTGAATATATCCCCTCTCCAAAGATAGCTGGCAATGGTAGACATTATCTTTTTTCCAATCATTTTCGGTAGTGGGAAGATCTGTGCTATAAAGTAACTCCTGGAGAGAATGCAGTGGTTAATGAAAATCACCCTCTGAACTTGGTTCATGTTACGGTGGAGGTTTTCCCTTGTTGTTCCAAGAAGTTGTCCCGACGTATTTCTCCAATTGATAGCTGCCATTTTTAACGGACAAGGTGTCAGTGTTATTCCTAGTGCTTTGCATTGGGTGACCATTGTGGCCCAGGCTAAGGTGGTATGTTGAAAACCCCGCAGGTTTAGGAGTTTGCTTTTGTTTGCGTTGACACCTGCTCCGGAGACTCTACAGTACTTTTTAATTAGCGTTTCCAATTTCAAAATGTCGTCGGGATTTCGCAGGACGACTCCGACATCATCGGCATAGGCGTTTATGACTGTTCGGTGACCAGATAATGTGATGCCAGTTAGAGTGGCATGAACACTGCGGAGGAAAGGTTCTAATGAAAGCACGAATAGGAACATGGAAAGGGGGCTTCCTTGAGGAACGCCGCGCCTGATCTGAATCTGCTTTGTCCTCTGGCAGTTAACTGATATACAAGCGCTGATGCCTGTTGCAACATTTCTGATCACACTTACGACTCGCTCATTAAAACCTATTTTGTTCAGTGTGGCACTAAGGAATCTATGATCCACACGATCAAATGCTTTCTGGAAGTCAATAAACATGATAGCACATTTTATGGTGGTCACAGCAGTGATTGCAATTATATCTCTATATTCAGCTATGCTTTTGAAAATGCTCTTGGTAGGCACACAGGACTGGTATGGACTTACTATCTTTTTGGCCAACTGTGAGAGTCTGTTGTTTAAAATTCTGCCGATGATTTTATAATCGGAGTTTAACAGGGAGATAGGACGAAAGTTGTTGAGGTTTCTTTTTGCAGCATTTTTTGGGATTAGTACTATTGTGCTCTCTTTAAAAACAGCAGGTAAATGCTTTCCCTGAAGCACCTCGTTCGTCATTCGGGTAAACATGTCACCAATCAGTGGCCAGTATCGTTTATAAAATTCAACAGGCAAACCATCCGGTCCCGGCGATTTCCTCAGAGGAGATTTGCAGATGATTCTGTGGATATCTTCGTTAGTACACTCAACGAGAAGGTCTTCGTTTTCCTCGTCCGAGACCTGTGGAGCTATGTAACTAAGGAACTCATCGAAGGACTCTTCACATACCGGGTTGGCAGTGTATAGGTCTTCGTAATATTTGTGCACTGCATTGACGATGTCTCTCTGAGTCGTGAGTGTCTCGCCAGTTTCAGACTGAAGTCCATCAATGAAGGTGCGTCTCCTGTTTCTTTCGTGCTTCAGTAGATGGTACAAGGAAGCATGTTCATCCTCCACGACTGTCTTAGCCTTGGATTTTAATTTCAGACCCTCCATCTGCTGTCTTTTAAGACTGAGCAATTTGGCCTTAGTTTGCTTGATATCTGCCAGACGGACGTTGGAAGTGTTTGCCTGCTCATATAAATTTCGCAGCATGGTATAATAAAATTCTATGGAATTTTTCAAGTCTTTCGATCGTTGTACACTATACTGGATGAGAACTTTTCTCAGTTTAGGCTTTGCCCTGTTGCACCACCAGTCTAGTACTGAGACGTGTCTATCTGCAGAGCGGAGGCACAATGCCCACGCTTCTGTCAAACTTTCTTCTAATCCGTCGTCCTGCATCAGTGACGTATTAAGGTGCCATGAACTTCTAAAACGGCGAGTGGGTTGCGCAGTAAGGTTGATGGAAGCTAGCACGGAGCTATGATCAGAAAAGTAAACTGGAATCGTCTCTGCTTTAATGAAGGAGCTAACTAGACTTTGCGATATGTAGAGTCTGTCGATCCTGCTACGTGAGTGAGGACCTAGGAATGTAAATGCCACAAATGTGGGATACATTATTTCCCAAGCATCTTTAAGCTGTAAAACAGTGACGAAACGCTTCAGTTCACTGCAGGTATTAAAAGTCGGAACCTGGTCTTTCTTATTTATCACACAATTAAAATCACCGCCTATTATAAGATCTTTTGGGTTTTTCCGTAATAAATAAATGATTTCTTCTTTATAGAACTGTGCTCTTTCCATTCTATTAGATGTGCCAGAAGGGGCATACAGATTGATAAGGGTAGAACCAAAGACTTTTATACCTATCGCTCTGCCGGAGTCCAACCTCTCGATATCCGAGACAGGAATCCCCTCCCTGACTAAAATTGCTGTACCGACGTTGGTGTCAAGTGAGACATTTAAAATCGCCAAATATCCAGGCACTGTAAGATTAGTCAGCACTACTTCCTGTAGGAAAGCAATGTCCGTCCCTGACTCATATAAATAATCCTTGAGCGCTGTAACTTTAGTCACGGATGTAATCCTGTTAATATTGATAGTCGTAATTGTATATGCCTGGGACATTTAGTTTGCATAAAAAGTAAATAAGTGATTAAAAAGATAACAAAATATTAATAAAAAAAAAAAGAGATGTGCAGCTCCTAGAAGGGAGAAACGACTCTGCTTAAACAAACATCTAAAAGAATAGTCAGTATTTGAAGCTCGGTAAACACTTCATCTGGTTCCTCTGAAATATGACTAAGACAGTAGTACAATTAGAAATGAAACTGGTTCAACAAAATCCTTTTTTTTTTTTCATCTTACAGCCTCATTTCGGTGCAGGATTCCGAACATCTCGGGTTTTAGTTTTACCGAGGGGCTTTGCATCACTAATGTCACTTGAAGGTACCTCCTTAGGTCTTTCCGTGATGATTTCATACAAGACGTTCTTGGCCGTCGCCTCCTGTTGTGCTGGTTATTGTTTGCTTTGGTTACGGGAAGCTTTGAGATTAGGTTGCGGTTTGAGTCGGCGTCTTCGGACATCTTGGTTCAACGCGCCGTCATTCGGATTGTCTATCTTTACCACCGTTGTGACCGAAGCTGCCTCAACAGCGTCCTTTTTACGAGTGCCATTTCCTGGTTCTTCCGTCACTAGCTCCAGAGCACTGACTGAGTCGGCGGTTTGTGGGTCTGTAAATTCTTGAGTTGGGTTCCGCTCCGTCACCTCTTGTGCTTCGGAGTGCGCCTCTTCCGTCTCCGCGACAATCGTTACTGCGTCCCCTCCGTGGACCGTTTGTACCTGTTCAGCCGCCGACAGCGGCCGGGTTGCCTTAGCGGCTGTCGTCACGTCAATACATGTACTGTTTGTTTCCTCGAGCACATCCGCATTACACTGCTTCTGCTTGCGGGTGGAAGGCGAATTACGGGCGGACTCGCCGTCCGAGCCGTCATCGGTCATTTCCAACGGTCGCTTCTTATTCTGGAGATCGCAATCGGGAACAGAAGGGTGTGATGTAATGACGCTCAGGGGAGGGAACTCCGTAGTAGTTATGGCGGGCACTGCAGAAGTACATGCACCACTGTCGTTAACCGAAAGAAGGGAAGTGCTATTTGGTAAGACATCGCTGAGGGTCAGTTTTTGACGCTGTGTTAGATTGTTCCGAAGAACAAAAACACGGCGCGGACAATCTTGTCGGAAATGACCTGTCTCATTGCAAATATTGCACGTGCGCTCCTGACCAGAATACACAACATGTGCTTTATGGCCTGCAACGGATATATGGGACGGAATGTTGGCTTTCACCTCCATTTCAACGGATCTAATGCCATTAAAACACTGTATCTTGTATAGCTTCGACCATCTTTCGTTATAGATAGATTTAACTTCGCCATATTTAGATAGAGCGTCCTTGATCAACTGATTATCAATTTCAATTGGAACATTCAAAATCCTGACATTGGTGTACATGATATCAGCTTTTCGTACAGAGACATTACTTTTTGAACCGTCTCGATGAACAAATTCGACGGAATTACCCCATTTTGCAAGCAACTTATCGACTGTCACTGAGTTCAGAAATTTAACAAAAACACAGTATTTTTCAGCATCTAATTGCGTGGTATGAACAGAGTCAGAATTTATACCGATTACCTCAGTCAGCCAATCGTGGATTTCCAGCGCAGTGGGTTGGACCGGCCGTGTTTCTTTCTCGAACGAGAAGACTAAAGTATTCTTCCTGACGGTGTCAGACATGGTCGTCGGTTCCGACGAAATTCCGGCAACAACCGAAATTGCGGCGAAGCACGAGACGTGGAACGGACGAAAGCACTATAAAAACACTTATCAGAGACACCACTCAAAAAATAACAGCGAAAATGTACAGCTAACTTCACGTAAACACCAAACACCGGCGATAGCGCTAACGTACGCGGAGTAAACAACAAGCACGTCCGACCGCGGCGACGGCTAAAGCCAGAATATCCATTAGGCCACACGGTCACTGACGACCAACATTTACATGTATACGACTCATCTCGAAACGCTCACACCCCTGAGGATTTGTGTTTTCGTTCTACACAGCCGCTGCCCCTTGCTCTTTCCCACCCATTCGTTACATTCAACCTCTGACGAGACCGACCAAATATAGACTGAGAAACAAGACCACACACTTTGTGCATTCGGAATCGAAGGCAGGGCGTCCCTCGCCGCATTTGCTACGATTGCCATTTGCTACTTCTGCAGAAGCGGCGGCGGCGGCGGCGGCGGCGGCGGCGGCGACGACGACGAATATCGCGAGAGGCTCTGAGATATGTGAGAAATACATCTATAAAATGTAATTCAGACTGCCTCGTCCCACCTTATGCTGTACCGCTTTGGCAAATGCTTTATCTGCGCCATTCGCCTTAATCGCATCTGAGAGTAATTCTTAAAAAAAAACGCATGTCGCTAATTGTTCGTCATCACAGGTACTGTTTGCTATACGGCCACGACGCGCAACTGATTTCCAAAATTCATCTTTTTTCTGTGAGGATGGAACTTACGACCCCTGGTTTATTAGACCAGTGCTCTACCACTGAGCTAAAGATGCGCGGCCTAGCGGTATTCTTGGGTACTTCGTCCTTACGGTCGTCTGCATCATCAGACTTTAGCTGACAACACTTCATATTACCGGTTAATATTTGCAGCTATTTCGACAAATTACTGCTTGGCTACACATCTGACACGTAACCGATGTGCTCTCCAAACAACAACACTTGCATTTCAGAACATGTCTTTCACACATATCTACAAAATCACCTTCACCTTCAAATACAGTTTCCTTGCGACTGACAGAGACGTAGGCAAAGTTTAAAGTTGCTATTTCCATTAAATCTCGTTAATCAGAAAAACGGTAATTTACACCAGCAGCGGAACAAAATTCCGTTCCGCCCAGCGTCTGGCTCGAACCCACGACCCTGGGATTAAGAGTCTGACGCTCTACCGACTGAGCTAGCCGGCTACCTCGGTGAATACCTGCCGGGTAGCACGTCACACAGTACTCGTTTGGGTTGGGTGGTCCCATACAGAATCTCTCCATGATGCCTAATGTTTTCCTAACGTCACACTCGTCACGTACTTCACTTTTATGTCATAATCATTTCTGAGAGGTAAAGAAATTGCATGACAACATGCAGAGCTAGTGGCGTCAAAATTAACACACATACTTTATGTGACTGAAAAGCCGAACGAGTTACTTTCCGACGTTGTTTTAGATGTGCAAGTGATAGTCAGAACTCGCTGTGTCGGCACTCTGCCGACCATTTCGCTAGTTAACACCGGTCTTGTTGTGTGTGTTTCAAGCTTAAGAGCATCTCCAAGCAAAAAATGGTCAACAGCAACATTCAGACGGTTTCGTACTGCTCAATTGCTACATTAAAACGTTATGTTTCTTTTTCAGAACTGGAAACATACAAGCGTGACAGCATTCGAACCTGTAATCTTCAGATCCGAAGTCCGACGCCTTATCCATTAGGCCACACGGTCAATGACGACCAACACTTACATGTATACGACTCATCTCGAAACGCTCACACCCCTGAGGATTTGTGTTTTCGTTCTACACAGCCGCTGCCCCTTGCTCTTTCCCACCCATTCGTTACATTCAACCTCTGACGAGACCGACCAAATATAGACTGAGAAACAAGACCACACACTTTGTGCATTCGGAATCGAAGGCAGGGCGTCCCTCGCCGCATTTGCTATGATTGCCATTTGCTACTTCTGCAGAAGCGGCGGCGGCGGCGGCGGCGGCGACGACGACGACGACGACGACGAATATCGCGAGAGGCTCTGAGATATGTGAGAAATACATCTATAAAATGTAATTCAGACTGCCTCGTCCCACCTTATGCTGTACCGCTTTGGCAAATGCTTTATCTGCGCCATTCGCCTTAATCGCATCTGAGAGTAATTCTTAAAAAAACGCCTGTCGCTAATTGTTCGTCATCACAGGTACTGTTTGCTATACAGCCACGACGCGCAACTGATTTCCAAAATTCATCTTTCTCGTGTTTGGATGGAACTTACGACTCCTGGTTTATTAGACCAGTGCTCCACCACTGAGCTAAAGAGGCGCGGCCTAGCGGTACTCTTGGGTACTTCGTCCTTACGGTCGTCTGCATCATCAGACTTTAGCTGACAACACTTCATATTACCGGCTAATATTTGCAGCTATGGCGACAAATTTCTGCTTGGCTACACATCTGACACGTAACCGATGTGCTCTCCAAACAACAACACTTGCATTTCAGAACATGTCTTTCACACCTACAAAATCACCTTCACCTTCAAATACAGTTTCCTTGCGACTGACAGAGACGTAGGCAAAGTTTAAAGTTGCTATTTCCATTAAATCTCGTTAATCAGAAAAACGGTAATTTACACCTGCAGCGGAACAAAATTCCGTTCCGCCCAGCGTCTGGCTCGAACCCACGACCCTGGGATTAAGAGTCTGACGCTCTACCGACTGAGCTAGCCAGCTACCTCGGTGAATACCTGCCGGGTAGCACGTCATACAGTACTCGTTTGGGTTGGGTGGTCCCATATAGAATCTCTCCATGATGCCTAATGTTTTCCTAACGTCACACTCGTCACGTACTTCACTTTTATGTCATAATCATTTCTGAGAGGTAAAGAAATTGCATGACAACATGCAGAGCTAGTGGCGTCAAAATTAACACACATACTTTATGTGACTGAAAAGCCGAACGAGTTACTTTCCGACGTTGTTTTAGATGTGCAAGTGATAGTCAGAACTCGCTGTGTCGGCACTCTGCCGACCATTTCGCTAGTTAACACCGGTCTTGTTGTGTGTGTTTCAAGCTCAAGAGCATCTCCAAGCAAAAAATGGTCAACAGCAACATTCAGACGGTTTCGTACTGCTCAATTGCTACATTAAAACGTTATGTTTCTTTTTCAGAACTGGAAACATACAAGCGTGACAGCATTCGAACCTGTAATCTTCAGATCCGAAGTCCGACGCCTTATCCATTAGGCCACACGGTCACTGACGACCAACACTTACATGTATACGACTCATCTCGAAACGCTCACACCCCTGAGGATTTGTGTTTTCGTTCTACACAGCCGCTGCCCCTTGCTCTTTCCCACCCATTCGTTACATTCAACCTCTGACGAGACCGACCAAATATAGACTGAGAAACAAGACCACACACTTTGTGCATTCGGAATCGAAGGCAGGGCGTCCCTCGCCGCATTTGCTATGATTGCCATTTGCTACTTCTGCAGAAGCGGCGGCGGCGGCGGCGGCGGCGGCGGCGGCGGCGGCGGCGGCGGCGGCGGCGGCGACGACGACGACGACGACGAATATCGCGAGAGGCTCTGAGATATGTGAGAAATACATCTATAAAATGTAATTCAGACTGCCTCGTCCCACCTTATGCTGTACCGCTTTGGCAAATGCTTTATCTGCGCCATTCGCCTTAATCGCATCTGAGAGTAATTCTTAAAAAAACGCCTGTCGCTAATTGTTCGTCATCACAGGTACTGTTTGCTATACAGCCACGACGCGCAACTGATTTCCAAAATTCATCTTTCTCGTGTTAGGATGGAACTTACGACTCCTGGTTTATTAGACCAGTGCTCCACCACTGAGCTAAAGAGGCGCGGCCTAGCGGTACTCTTGGGTACTTCGTCCTTACGGTCGTCTGCATCATCAGACGTTAGCTGACAACACTTCATATTACCGGCTAATATTTGCAGCTATGGCGACAAATTACTGCTTGGCTACACATCTGACACGTAACCGATGTGCTCTCCAAACAACAACACTTGCATTTCAGAACATGTCTTTCACACATGTCTACAAAGTCACCTTCACCTTCAAATACAGTTTCCTTGCGACTGACAGAGACGTAGGCAAAGTTTAAAGTTGCTATTTCCATTAAATCTCGTTAATCAGAAAAACGGTAATTTACAACTGCAGCGGAACAAAATTCCGTTCCGCCCAGCGTCTGGCTCGAACCCACGACCCTGGGATTAAGAGTCTGACGCTCTACCGACTGAGCTAGCCGGCTACCTCGGTGAATACCTGCCGGGTAGCACGTCATACAGTACTCGTTTGGGTTGGGTGGTCCCATATAGAATCTCTCCATGATGCCTAATGTTTTCCTAACGTCACACTCGTCACGTACTTCACTTTTATGTCATAATCATTTCTGAGAGGTAAAGAAATTGCATGACAACATGCAGAGCTAGTGGCGTCAAAATTAACACACATACTTTATGTGACTGAAAAGCCGAACGAGTTACTTTCCGACGTTGTTTTAGATGTGCAAGTGATAGTCAGAACTCGCTGTGTCGGCACTCTGCCGACCATTTCGCTAGTTAACACCGGTCTTGTTGTGTGTGTTTCAAGCTCAAGAGCATCTCCAAGCAAAAAATGGTCAACAGCAACATTCAGACGGTTTCGTACTGCTCAATTGCTACATTAAAACGTTATGTTTCTTTTTCAGAACTGGAAAAATACAAGCGTGACAGCATTCGAACCTGTAATATTCAGATCCGAAGTCCGACGCCTTATCCATTAGGCCACACGGTCACTGACGACCAACATTTACATGTATACGACTCATCTCGAAACGCTCACACCCCTGAGGATTTGTGTTTTCGTTCTACACAGCCGCTGCCCCTTGCTCTTTCCCACCCATTCGTTACATTCAACCTCTGACGAGACCGACCAAATATAGACTGAGAAACAAGACCACACACTTCGTGCATTCGGAATCGAAGGCAGGGCGTCCCTCGCCGCATTTGCTACGATTGCCATTTGCTACTTCTGCAGAAGCGGCGGCGGCGGCGGCGACGACGACGACGACGACGACGACGACGACGACGACGACGAATATCGCGAGAGGCTCTGAGATATGTGAGAAATACATCTATAAAATGTAATTCAGACTGCCTCGTCCCACCTTATGCTGTACCGCTTTGGCAAATGCTTTATCTGCGCCATTCGCCTTAATCGCATCTGAGAGTAATTCTTAAAAAAACGCCTGTCGCTAATTGTTCGTCATCACAGGTACTGTTTGCTATACGGCCACGACGCGCAACTGATTTCCAAAATTCATCTTTCTCGTGTTAGGATGGAACTTACGACTCCTGGTTTATTAGACCAGTGCTCCACCACTGAGCTAAAGAGGCGCGGCCTAGCGGTACTCTTGGGTACTTCGTCCTTACGGTCGTCTGCATCATCAGACTTTAGCTGACAACACTTCATATTACCGGCTAATATTTGCAGCTATGGCGACAAATTTCTGCTTGGCTACACATCTGACACGTAACCGATGTGCTCTCCAAACAACAACACTTGCATTTCAGAACATGTCTTTCACACCTACAAAATCACCTTCACCTTCAAATACAGTTTCCTTGCGACTGACAGAGACGTAGGCAAAGTTTAAAGTTGCTATTTCCATTAAATCTCGTTAATCAGAAAAACGGTAATTTACACCTGCAGCGGAACAAAATTCCGTTCCGCCCAGCGTCTGGCTCGAACCCACGACCCTGGGATTAAGAGTCTGACGCTCTACCGACTGAGCTAGCCAGCTAAATCGGTGAATACCTGCCGGGTAGCACTTCATACAGTACTCGTTTGGGTTGGGTGGTCCCATATAGAATCTCTCCATGATGCCTAATGTTTTCCTAACGTCACACTCGTCACGTACTTCACTTTTATGTCATAATCATTTCTGAGAGGTAAAGAAATTGCATGACAACATGCAGAGCTAGTGGCGTCAAAATTAACACACATACTTTATGTGACTGAAAAGCCGAACGAGTTACTTTCCGACGTTGTTTTAGATGTGCAAGTGATAGTCAGAACTCGCTGTGTCGGCACTCTGCCGACCATTTCGCTAGTTAACACCGGTCTTGTTGTGTGTGTTTCAAGCTCAAGAGCATCTCCAAGCAAAAAATGGTCAACAGCAACATTCAGACGGTTTCGTACTGCTCAATTGCTACATTAAAACGTTATGTTTCTTTTTCAGAACTGGAAAAATACAAGCGTGACAGCATTCGAACCTGTAATCTTCAGATCCGAAGTCCGACGCCTTATCCATTAGGCCACACGGTCACTGACGACCAACATTTACATGTATACGACTCATCTCGAAACGCTCACACCCCTGAGGATTTGTGTTTTCGTTCTACACAGCCGCTGCCCCTTGCTCTTTCCCACCCATTCGTTACATTCAACCTCTGACGAGACCGACCAAATATAGACTGAGAAACAAGACCACACACTTTGTGCATTCGGAATCGAAGGCAGGGCGTCCCTCGCCGCATTTGCTACGATTGCCATTTGCTACTTCTGCAGAAGCGGCGGCGGCGGCGACGACGACGACGACGACGACGACGACGACGACGACGACGACGACGACGAATATCGCGAGAGGCTCTGAGATATGTGAGAAATACATCTATAAAATGTAATTCAGACTGCCTCGTCCCACCTTATGCTGTACCGCTTTGGCAAATGCTTTATCTGCGCCATTCGCCTTAATCGCATCTGAGAGTAATTCTTAAAAAAACGCCTGTCGCTAATTGTTCGTCATCACAGGTACTGTTTGCTATACAGCCACGACGCGCAACTGATTTCCAAAATTCATCTTTCTCGTGTTAGGATGGAACTTACGACTCCTGGTTTATTAGACCAGTGCTCCACCACTGAGCTAAAGAGGCGCGGCCTAGCGGTACTCTTGGGTACTTCGTCCTTACGGTCGTCTGCATCATCAGACTTTAGCTGACAACACTTCATATTACCGGCTAATATTTGCAGCTATGGCGACAAATTACTGCTTGGCTACACATCTGACACGTAACCGATGTGCTCTCCAAACAACAACACTTGCATTTCAGAACATGTCTTTCACACATGTCTACAAAGTCACCTTCACCTTCAAATACAGTTTCCTTGCGACTGACAGAGACGTAGGCAAAGTTTAAAGTTGCTATTTCCATTAAATCTCGTTAATCAGAAAAACGGTAATTTACACCTGCAGCGGAACAAAATTCCGTTCCGCCCAGCGTCTGGCTCGAACCCACGACCCTGGGATTAAGAGTCTGACGCTCTACCGACTGAGCTAGCCGGCTACCTCGGTGAATACCTGCCGGGTAGCACGTCATACAGTACTCGTTTGGGTTGGGTGGTCCCATATAGAATCTCTCCATGATGCCTAATGTTTTCCTAACGTCACACTCGTCACGTACTTCACTTTTATGTCATAATCATTTCTGAGAGGTAAAGAAATTGCATGACAACATGCAGAGCTAGTGGCGTCAAAATTAACACACATACTTTATGTGACTGAAAAGCCGAACGAGTTACTTTCCGACGTTGTTTTAGATGTGCAAGTGATAGTCAGAACTCGCTGTGTCGGCACTCTGCCGACCATTTCGCTAGTTAACACCGGTCTTGTTGTGTGTGTTTCAAGCTCAAGAGCATCTCCAAGCAAAAAATGGTCAACAGCAACATTCAGACGGTTTCGTACTGCTCAATTGCTACATTAAAACGTTATGTTTCTTTTTCAGAACTGGAAAAATACAAGCGTGACAGCATTCGAACCTGTAATCTTCAGATCCGAAGTCCGACGCCTTATCCATTAGGCCACACGGTCACTGACGACCAACATTTACATGTATACGACTCATCTCGAAACGCTCACACCCCTGAGGATTTGTGTTTTCGTTCTACACAGCCGCTGCCCCTTGCTCTTTCCCACCCATTCGTTACATTCAACCTCTGACGAGACCGACCAAATATAGACTGAGAAACAAGACCACACACTTTGTGCATTCGGAATCGAAGGCAGGGCGTCCCTCGCCGCATTTGCTATGATTGCCATTTGCTACTTCTGCAGAAGCGGCGGCGGCGGCGGCGGCGGCGGCGGCGACGACGACGACGACGACGAATATCGCGAGAGGCTCTGAGATATGTGAGAAATACATGTATAAAATGTAATTCAGACTGCCTCGTCCCACCTTATGCTGTACCGCTTTGGCAAATGCTTTATCTGCGCCATTCGCCTTAATCGCATCTGAGAGTAATTCTTAAAAAAACGCCTGTCGCTAATTGTTCGTCATCACAGGTACTGTTTGCTATACAGCCACGACGCGCAACTGATTTCCAAAATTCATCTTTCTCGTGTTAGGATGGAACTTACGACTCCTGGTTTATTAGACCAGTGCTCCACCACTGAGCTAAAGAGGCGCGGCCTAGCGGTACTCTTGGGTACTTCGTCCTTACGGTCGTCTGCATCATCAGACTTTAGCTGACAACACTTCATATTACCGGCTAATATTTGCAGCTATGGCGACAAATTACTGCTTGGCTACACATCTGACACGTAACCGATGTGCTCTCCAAACAACAACACTTGCATTTCAGAACATGTCTTTCACACATGTCTACAAAGTCACCTTCACCTTCAAATACAGTTTCCTTGCGACTGACAGAGACGTAGGCAAAGTTTAAAGTTGCTATTTCCATTAAATCTCGTTAATCAGAAAAACGGTAATTTACACCTGCAGCGGAACAAAATTCCGTTCCGCCCAGCGTCTGGCTCGAACCCACGACCATGGGATCAAGAGTCTGACGCTCTACCGACTGAGCTAGCCGGCTATCTCGGTGAATACCTGCCGGGTAGCACGTCATACAGTACTCGTTTGGGTTGGGTGGTCCCATATAGAATCTCTCCATGATGCCTAATGTTTTCCTAACGTCACACTCGTCACGTACTTCACTTTTATGTCATAATCATTTCTGAGAGGTAAAGAAATTGCATGACAACATGCAGAGCTAGTGGCGTCAAAATTAACACACATACTTTATGTGACTGAAAAGCCGAACGAGTTACTTTCCGACGTTGTTTTAGATGTGCAAGTGATAGTCAGAACTCGCTGTGTCGGCACTCTGCCGACCATTTCGCTAGTTAACACCGGTCTTGTTGTGTGTGTTTCAAGCTCAAGAGCATCTCCAAGCAAAAAATGGTCAACAGCAACATTCAGACGGTTTCGTACTGCTCAATTGCTACATTAAAACGTTATGTTTCTTTTTCAGAACTGGAAAAATACAAGCGTGACAGCATTCGAACCTGTAATCTTCAGATCCGAAGTCCGACGCCTTATCCATTAGGCCACACGGTCACTGACGACCAAAATTTACATGTATACGACTCATCTCGAAACGCTCACACCCCTGAGGATTTGTGTTTTCGTTCTACACAGCCGCTGCCCCTTGCTCTTTCCCACCCATTCGTTACATTCAACCTCTGACGAGACCGACCAAATATAGACTGAGAAACAAGACCACACAGTTTGTGCATTCGGAATCGAAGGCAGGGCGTCCCTCGCCGCATTTGCTACGATTGCCATTTGCTACTTCTGCAGAAGCGGCGGCGGCGGCGGCGGCGGCGACGACGACGACGACGACGACGACGAATATCGCGAGAGGCTCTGAGATATGTGAGAAATACATCTATAAAATGTAATTCAGACTGCCTCGTCCCACCTTATGCTGTACCGCTTTGGCAAATGCTTTATCTGCGCCATTCGCCTTAATCGCATCTGAGAGTAATTCTTAAAAAAACGCCTGTCGCTAATTGTTCGTCATCACAGGTACTGTTTGCTATACGGCCACGACGCGCAACTGATTTCCAAAATTCATCTTTCTCGTGTTAGGATGGAACTTACGACTCCTGGTTTATTAGACCAGTGCTCCACCACTGAGCTAAAGAGGCGCGGCCTAGCGGTACTCTTGGGTACTTCGTCCTTACGGTCGTCTGCATCATCAGACTTTAGCTGACAACACTTCATATTACCGGCTAATATTTGCAGCTATGGCGACAAATTACTGCTTGGCTACACATCTGACACGTAACCGATGTGCTCTCCAAACAACAACACTTGCATTTCAGAACATGTCTTTCACACATGTCTACAAAGTCACCTTCACCTTCAAATACAGTTTCCTTGCGACTGACAGAGACGTAGGCAAAGTTTAAAGTTGCTAGTTCCATTAAATCTCGTTAATCAGAAAAACGGTAATTTACACCTGCAGCGGAACAAAATTCCGTTCCGCCCAGCGTCTGGCTCGAACCCACGACCCTGGGATTAAGAGTCTGACGCTCTACCGACTGAGCTAGCCGGCTACCTCGGTGAATACCTGCCGGGTAGCACGTCATACAGTACTCGTTTGGGTTGGGTGGTCCCATATAGAATCTCTCCATGATGCCTAATGTTTTCCTAACGTCACACTCGTCACGTACTTCACTTTTATGTCATAATCATTTCTGAGAGGTAAAGAAATTGCATGACAACATGCAGAGCTAGTGGCGTCAAAATTAACACACATACTTTATGTGACTGAAAAGCCGAACGAGTTACTTTCCGACGTTGTTTTAGATGTGCAAGTGATAGTCAGAACTCGCTGTGTCGGCACTCTGCCGACCATTTCGCTAGTTAACACCGGTCTTGTTGTGTGTGTTTCAAGCTCAAGAGCATCTCCAAGCAAAAAATGGTCAACAGCAACATTCAGACGGTTTCGTACTGCTCAATTGCTACATTAAAACGTTATGTTTCTTTTTCAGAACTGGAAAAATACAAGCGTGACAGCATTCGAACCTGTAATCTTCAGATCCGAAGTCCGACGCCTTATCCATTAGGCCACACGGTCACTGACGACCAACATTTACATGTATACGACTCATCTCGAAACGCTCACACCCCTGAGGATTTGTGTTTTCGTTCTACACAGCCGCTGCCCCTTGCTCTTTCCCACCCATTCGTTACATTCAACCTCTGACGAGACCGACCAAATATAGACTGAGAAACAAGACCACACACTTTGTGCATTCGGAATCGAAGGCAGGGCGTCCCTCGCCGCATTTGCTATGATTGCCATTTGCTACTTCTGCAGAAGCGGCGGCGGCGGCGGCGGCGGCGGCGGCGACGACGACGACGACGACGACGAATATCGCGAGAGGCTCTGAGATATGTGAGAAATACATCTATAAAATGTAATTCAGACTGCCTCGTCCCACCTTATGCTGTACCGCTTTGGCAAATGCTTTATCTGCGCCATTCGCCTTAATCGCATCTGAGAGTAATTCTTAAAAAAACGCCTGTCGCTAATTGTTCGTCATCACAGGTACTGTTTGCTATACAGCCACGACGCGCAACTGATTTCCAAAATTCATCTTTCTCGTGTTAGGATGGAACTTACGACTCCTGGTTTATTAGACCAGTGCTCCACCACTGAGCTAAAGAGGCGCGGCCTAGCGGTACTCTTGGGTACTTCGTCCTTACGGTCGTCTGCATCATCAGACTTTAGCTGACAACACTTCATATTACCGGCTAATATTTGCAGCTATGGCGACAAATTACTGCTTGGCTACACATCTGACACGTAACCGATGTGCTCTCCAAACAACAACACTTGCATTTCAGAACATGTCTTTCACACATGTCTACAAAGTCACCTTCACCTTCAAATACAGTTTCCTTGCGACTGACAGAGACGTAGGCAAAGTTTAAAGTTGCTATTTCCATTAAATCTCGTTAATCAGAAAAACGGTAATTTACACCTGCAGCGGAACAAAATTCCGTTCCGCCCAGCGTCGGGCTCGAACCCACGACCCTGGGATTAAGAGTCTGACGCTCTACCGACTGAGCTAGCCGGCTACCTCGGTGAATACCTGCCGGGTAGCACGTCATACAGTACTCGTTTGGGTTGGGTGGTCCCATATAGAATCTCTCCATGATGCCTAATGTTTTCCTAACGTCACACTCGTCACGTACTTCACTTTTATGTCATAATCATTTCTGAGAGGTAAAGAAATTGCATGACAACATGCAGAGCTAGTGGCGTCAAAATTAACACACATACTTTATGTGACTGAAAAGCCGAACGAGTTACTTTCCGACGTTGTTTTAGATGTGCAAGTGATAGTCAGAACTCGCTGTGTCGGCACTCTGCCGACCATTTCGCTAGTTAACACCGGTCTTGTTGTGTGTGTTTCAAGCTCAAGAGCATCTCCAAGCAAAAAATGGTCAACAGCAACATTCAGACGGTTTCGTACTGCTCAATTGCTACATTAAAACGTTATGTTTCTTTTTCAGAACTGGAAAAATACAAGCGTGACAGCATTCGAACCTGTAATCTTCAGATCCGAAGTCCGACGCCTTATCCATTAGGCCACACGGTCACTGACGACCAACATTTACATGTATACGACTCATCTCGAAACGCTCACACCCCTGAGGATTTGTGTTTTCGTTCTACACAGCCGCTGCCCCTTGCTCTTTCCCACCCATTCGTTACATTCAACCTCTGACGAGACCGACCAAATATAGACTGAGAAACAAGACCACACACTTTGTGCATTCGGAATCGAAGGCAGGGCGTCCCTCGCCGCATTTGCTACGATTGCCATTTGCTACTTCTGCAGAAGCGGCGGCGGCGGCGGCGGCGGCGACGACGACGACGACGAATATCGCGAGAGGCTCTGAGATATGTGAGAAATACATCTATAAAATGTAATTCAGACTGCCTCGTCCCACCTTATGCTGTACCGCTTTGGCAAATGCTTTATCTGCGCCATTCGCCTTAATCGCATCTGAGAGTAATTCTTAAAAAAACGCCTGTCGCTAATTGATCGTCATCACAGGTACTGTTTGCTATACGGCCACGACTGGCAACTGATTTCCAAAATTCATCTTTCTCGTGTTAGGATGGAACTTACGACTCCTGGTTTATTAGACCAGTGCTCCACCACTGAGCTAAAGAGGCGCGGCCTAGCGGTACTCTTGGGTACTTCGTCCTTACGGTCGTCTGCATCATCAGACTTTAGCTGACAACACTTCATATTACCGGCTAATATTTGCAGCTATGGCGACAAATTACTGCTTGGCTACACATCTGACACGTAACCGATGTGCTCTCCAAACAACAACACTTGCATTTCAGAACATGTCTTTCACACATGTCTACAAAATCACCTTCACCTTCAAATACAGTTTCCTTGCGACTGACAGAGACGTAGGCAAAGTTTAAAGTTGCTATTTCCATTAAATCTCGTTAATCAGAAAAACGGTAATTTACACCTGCAGCGGAACAAAATTCCGTTCCGCCCAGCGTCTGGCTCGAACCCACGACCCTGGGATTAAGAGTCTGACGCTCTACCGACTGAGCTAGCCAGCTACCTCGGTGAATACCTGCCGGGTAGCACGTCATACAGTACTCGTTTGGGTTGGGTGGTCCCATATAGAATCTCTCCATGATGCCTAATGTTTTCCTAACGTCACACTCGTCACGTACTTCACTTTTATGTCATAATCATTTCTGAGAGGTAAAGAAATTGCATGACAACATGCAGAGCTAGTGGCGTCAAAATTAACACACATACTTTATGTGACTGAAAAGCCGAACGAGTTACTTTCCGACGTTGTTTTAGATGTGCAAGTGATAGTCAGAACTCGCTGTGTCGGCACTCTGCCGACCATTTCGCTAGTTAACACCGGTCTTGTTGTGTGTGTTTCAAGCTCAAGAGCATCTCCAAGCAAAAAATGGTCAACAGCAACATTCAGACGGTTTCGTACTGCTCAATTGCTACATTAAAACGTTATGTTTCTTTTTCAGAACTGGAAAAATACAAGCGTGACAGCATTCGAACCTGTAATCTTCAGATCCGAAGTCCGACGCCTTATCCATTAGGCCACACGGTCACTGACGACCAACATTTACATGTATACGACTCATCTCGAAACGCTCACACCCCTGAGGATTTGTGTTTTCGTTCTACACAGCCGCTGCCCCTTGCTCTTTCCCACCCATTCGTTACATTCAACCTCTGACGAGACCGACCAAATATAGACTGAGAAACAAGACCACACACTTTGTGCATTCGGAATCGAAGGCAGGGCGTCCCTCGCCGCATTTGCTACGATTGCCATTTGCTACTTCTGCAGAAGCGGCGGCGGCGGCGGCGACGGCGACGACGGCGACGACGACGACGACGACGACGAATATCGCGAGAGGCTCTGAGATATGTGAGAAATACATCTATAAAATGTAATTCAGACTGCCTCGTCCCACCTTATGCTGTACCGCTTTGGCAAATGCTTTATCTGCGCCATTCGCCTTAATCGCATCTGAGAGTAATTCTTAAAAAAACGCCTGTCGCTAATTGTTCGTCATCACAGGTACTGTTTGCTATACGGCCACGACGCGCAACTGATTTCCAAAATTCATCTTTCTCGTGTTAGGATGGAACTTACGACCCCTGGTTTATTAGACCAGTGCTCCACCACTGAGCTAAAGAGGCGCGGCCTAGCGGTACTCTTGGGTACTTCGTCCTTACGGTCGTCTGCATCATCAGACTTTAGCTGACAACACTTCATATTACCGGCTAATATTTGCAGCTATGGCGACAAATTACTGCTTGGCTACACATCTGACACGTAACCGATGTGCTCTCCAAACAACAACACTTGCATTTCAGAACATGTCTTTCACACATGTCTACAAAATCACCTTCACCTTCAAATACAGTTTCCTTGCGACTGACAGAGACGTAGGCAAAGTTTAAAGTTGCTATTTCCATTAAATCTCGTTAATCAGAAAAACGGTAATTTACACCTGCAGCGGAACAAAATTCCGTTCCGCCCAGCGTCTGGCTCGAACCCACGACCCTGGGGTTAAGAGTCTGACGCTCTACCGACTGAGCTAGCCAGCTACCTCGGTGAATACCTGCCGGGTAGCACGTCATACAGTACTCGTTTGGGTTGGGTGGTCCCATATAGAATCTCTCCATGATGCCTAATGTTTTCCTAACGTCACACTCGTCACGTACTTCACTTTTATGTCATAATCATTTCTGAGAGGTAAAGAAATTGCATGACAACATGCAGAGCTAGTGGCGTCAAAATTAACACACATACTTTATGTGACTGAAAAGCCGAACGAGTTACTTTCCGACGTTGTTTTAGATGTGCAAGTGATAGTCAGAACTCGCTGTGTCGGCACTCTGCCGACCATTTCGCTAGTTAACACCGGTCTTGTTGTGTGTGTTTCAAGCTCAAGAGCATCTCCAAGCAAAAAATGGTCAACAGCAACATTCAGACGGTTTCGTACTGCTCAATTGCTACATTAAAACGTTATGTTTCTTTTTCAGAACTGGAAAAATACAAGCGTGACAGCATTCGAACCTGTAATCTTCAGATCCGAAGTCCGACGCCTTATCCATTAGGCCACACGGTCACTGACGACCAACATTTACATGTATACGACTCATCTCGAAACGCTCACACCCCTGAGGATTTGTGTTTTCGTTCTACACAGCCGCTGCCCCTTGCTCTTTCCCACCCATTCGTTACATTCAACCTCTGACGAGACCGACCAAATATAGACTGAGAAACAAGACCACACACTTTGTGCATTCGGAATCGAAGGCAGGGCGTCCCTCGCCGCATTTGCTACGATTGCCATTTGCTACTTCTGCAGAAGCGGCGGCGGCGGTGGCGGCGACGACGACGAATATCGCGAGAGGCTCTGAGATATGTGAGAAATACATCTATAAAATGTAATTCAGACTGCCTCGTCCCACCTTATGCTGTACCGCTTTGGCAAATGCTTTATCTGCGCCATTCGCCTTAATCGCATCTGAGAGTAATTCTTAAAAAAACGCCTGTCGCTAATTGTTCGTCATCACAGGTACTGTTTGCTATACGGCCACGACGCGCAACTGATTTCCAAAATTCATCTTTCTCGTGTTAGGATGGAACTTACGACTCCTGGTTTATTAGACCAGTGCTCCACCACTGATCTAAAGAGGCGCGGCCTAGCGGTACTCTTGGGTACTTCGTCCTTACGGTCGTCTGCATCATCAGACTTTAGCTGACAACACTTCATATTACCGGCTAATATTTGCAGCTATGGCGACAAATTACTGCTTGGCTACACATCTGACACGTAACCGATGTGCTATCCAAACAACAACACTTGCATTTCAGAACATGTCTTTCACACATATCTACAAAATCACCTTCACCTTCAAATACAGTTTCCTTGCGACTGACAGAGACGTAGGCAAAGTTTAAAGTTGCTATTTCCATTAAATCTCGTTAATCAGAAAAACGGTAATTTACACCTGCAGCGGAACAAAATTCCGTTCCGCCCAGCGTCTGGCTCGAACCCACGACCCTGGGATTAAGAGTCTGACGCTCTACCGACTGAGCTGGCCGGCTACCTCGGTGAATACCTGCCGGGTAGCACGTCATACAGTACTCGTTTGGGTTGGGTGGTCCCATATAGAATCTCTCCATGATGCCTAATGTTTTCCTAACGTCACACTCGTCACGTACTTCACTTTTATGTCATAATCATTTCTGAGAGGTAAAGAAATTGCATGACAACATGCAGAGCTAGTGGCGTCAAAATTAACACACATACTTTATGTGACTGAAAAGCCGAACGAGTTACTTTCCGACGTTGTTTTAGATGTGCAAGTGATAGTCAGAACTCGCTGTGTCGGCACTCTGCCGACCATTTCGCTAGTTAACACCGGTCTTGTTGTGTGTGTTTCAAGCTCAAGAGCATCTCCAAGCAAAAAATGGTCAACAGCAACATTCAGACGGTTTCGTACTGCTCAATTGCTACATTAAAACGTTATGTTTCTTTTTCAGAACTGGAAAAATACAAGCGTGACAGCATTCGAACCTGTAATCTTCAGATCCGAAGTCCGACGCCTTATCCATTAGGCCACACGGTCACTGACGACCAACATTTACATGTATACGACTCATCTCGAAACGCTCACACCCCTGAGGATTTGTGTTTTCGTTCTACACAGCCGCTGCCCCTTGCTCTTTCCCACCCATTCGTTACATTCAACCTCTGACGAGACCGACCAAATATAGACTGAGAAACAAGACCACACACTTTGTGCATTCGGAATCGAAGGCAGGGCGTCCCTCGCCGCATTTGCTACGATTGCCATTTGCTACTTCTGCAGAAGCGGCGGCGGCGGCGGCGGCGGCGGCGGCGGCGGCGGCGGCGACGACGACGACGAATATCGCGAGAGGCTCTGAGATATGTGAGAAATACATCTATAAAATGTAATTCAGACTGCCTCGTCCCACCTTATGCTGTACCGCTTTGGCAAATGCTTTATCTGCGCCATTCGCCTTAATCGCATCTGAGAGTAATTCTTAAAAAAACGCATGTCGCTAATTGTTCGTCATCACAGGTACTGTTTGCTATACGGCCACGACGCGCAACTGATTTCCAAAATTCATCTTTCTTCTGTGAGGATGGAACTTACGACCCCTGGTTTATTAGACCAGTGCTCTACCACTGAGCTAAAGAGGCGCGGCCTAGCGGTATTCTTGGGTACTTCGTCCTTACGGTCGTCTGCATCATCAGACTTTAGCTGACAACACTTCATATTACCGGCTAATATTTGCAGCTATTTCGACAAATTACTGCTTGGCTACACATCTGACACGTAACCGATGAGCTCTCCAAACAACAACACTTGCATTTCAGAACATGTCTTTCACACATATCTACAAAATCACCTTCACCTTCAAATACAGTTTCCTTGCGACTGACAGAGACGTAGGCAAAGTTTAAAGTTGCTATTTCCATTAAATCTCGTTAATCAGAAAAACGGTAATTTACACCTACAGCGGAACAAAATTCCGTTCCGCCCAGCGTCTGGCTCGAACCCACGACCCTGGGATTAAGAGTCTGACGCTCTACCGACTGAGCTGGCCGGCTACCTCGGTGAATACCTGCCGGGTAGCACGTCACACAGTACTCGTTTGGGTTGGGTGGTCCCATACAGAATCTCTCCATGATGCCTAATGTTATCCTAACGTCACACTCGTCACGTACTTCACTTTTATGTCATAATCATTTCTGAGAGGTAAAGAAATTGCATGACAACATGCAGAGCTAGTGGCGTCAAAATTAACACACATACTTTATGTGACTGAAAAGCCGAACGAGTTACTTTCCGACGTTGTTTTAGATGTGCAAGTGATAGTCAGAACTCGCTGTGTCGGCACTCTGCCGACCATTTCGCTAGTTAACACCGGTCTTGTTGTGTGTGTTTCAAGTTCAAGAGCATCTCCAAGCAAAAAATGGTCAACAGCAACATTCAGACGGTTTCGTACTGCTCAATTGCTACATTAAAACGTTATGTTTCTTTTTCAGAACTGGAAAAATACAAGCGTGACAGCATTCGAACCTGTAATCTTCAGATCCGAAGTCCGACGCCTTATCCATTAGGCCACACGGTCACTGACGACCAACATTTACATGTATACGACTCATCTCGAAACGCTCACACCCCTGAGGATTTGTGTTTTCGTTCTACACAGCCGCTGCCCCTTGCTCTTTCCCACCCATTCGTTACATTCAACCTCTGACGAGACCGACCAAATATAGACTGAGAAACAAGACCACACACTTTGTGCATTCGGAATCGAAGGCAGGGCGTCCCTCGCCGCATTTGCTACGATTGCCATTTGCTACTTCTGCAGAAGCGGCGGCGGCGGTGGCGGCGACGACGACGAATATCGCGAGAGGCTCTGAGATATGTGAGAAATACATCTATAAAATGTAATTCAGACTGCCTCGTCCCACCTTATGCTGTACCGCTTTGGCAAATGCTTTATCTGCGCCATTCGCCTTAATCGCATCTGAGAGTAATTCTTAAAAAAACGCCTGTCGCTAATTGTTCGTCATCACAGGTACTGTTTGCTATACGGCCACGACGCGCAACTGATTTCCAAAATTCATCTTTCTCGTGTTAGGATGGAACTTACGACTCCTGGTTTATTAGACCAGTGCTCCACCACTGATCTAAAGAGGCGCGGCCTAGCGGTACTCTTGGGTACTTCGTCCTTACGGTCGTCTGCATCATCAGACTTTCGCTGACAACACTTCATATTACCGGCTAATATTTGCAGCTATGGCGACAAATTACTGCTTGGCTACACATCTGACACGTAACCGATGTGCTATCCAAACAACAACACTTGCATTTCAGAACATGTCTTTCACACATATCTACAAAATCACCTTCACCTTCAAATACAGTTTCCTTGCGACTGACAGAGACGTAGGCAAAGTTTAAAGTTGCTATTTCCATTAAATCTCGTTAATCAGAAAAACGGTAATTTACACCTGCAGCGGAACAAAATTCCGTTCCGCCCAGCGTCTGGCTCGAACCCACGACCCTGGGATTAAGAGTCTGACGCTCTACCGACTGAGCTGGCCGGCTACCTCGGTGAATACCTGCCGGGTAGCACGTCATACAGTACTCGTTTGGGTTGGGTGGTCCCATATAGAATCTCTCCATGATGCCTAATGTTTTCCTAACGTCACACTCGTCACGTACTTCACTTTTATGTCATAATCATTTCTGAGAGGTAAAGAAATTGCATGACAACATGCAGAGCTAGTGGCGTCAAAATTAACACACATACTTTATGTGACTGAAAAGCCGAACGAGTTACTTTCCGACGTTGTTTTAGATGTGCAAGTGATAGTCAGAACTCGCTGTGTCGGCACTCTGCCGACCATTTCGCTAGTTAACACCGGTCTTGTTGTGTGTGTTTCAAGCTCAAGAGCATCTCCAAGCAAAAAATGGTCAACAGCAACATTCAGACGGTTTCGTACTGCTCAATTGCTACATTAAAACGTTATGTTTCTTTTTCAGAACTGGAAAAATACAAGCGTGACAGCATTCGAACCTGTAATCTTCAGATCCGAAGTCCGACGCCTTATCCATTAGGCCACACGGTCACTGACGACCAACATTTACATGTATACGACTCATCTCGAAACGCTCACACCCCTGAGGAATTGTGTTTTCGTTCTACACAGCCGCTGCCCCTTGCTCTTTCCCACCCATTCGTTACATTCAACCTCTGACGAGACCGACCAAATATAGACTGAGAAACAAGACCACACACTTTGTGCATTCAGAATCGAAGGCAGGGCGTCCCTCGCCGCATTTGCTACGATTGCCATTTGCTACTTCTGCAGAAGCGGCGACGACGACGACGACGACAACGACGAATATCGCGAGAGGCTCTGAGATATGTGAGAAATACATCTATAAAATGTAATTCAGACTGCCTCGTCCCACCTTATGCTGTACCGCTTTGGCAAATGCTTTATCTGCGCCATTCGCCTTAATCGCATCTGAGAGTAATTCTTAAAAAAACGCATGTCGCTAATTGTTCGTCATCACAGGTACTGTTTGCTATACGGCCACGACGCGCAACTGATTTCCAAAATTCATCTTTCTTCTGTGAGGATGGAACTTACGACCCCTGGTTTATTAGACCATTGCTCTACCACTGAGCTAAAGAGGCGCGGCGTAACGGTATTCTTGGGTACTTCGTCCTTACGGTCGTCTGCATCATCAGACTTTATCTGACAACACTTCATATTACCGGCTAATATTTGCAGCTATTTCGACAAATTACTGCTTGGCTACACATCTGACACGTAACCGATGTGCTCTCCAAACAACAACACTTGCATTTCAGAACATGTCTTTCACACATATCTACAAAGTCACCTTCACCTTCAAATACAGTTTCCTTGCGACTGACAGAGACGTAGGCAAAGTTTAAAGTTGCTATTTCCATTAAATCTCGTTAATCAGAAAAACGGTAATTTACACCTGCAGCGGAACAATATTCCGTTCCGCCCAGCGTCTGGCTCGAACCCACGACCCTGGGATTAAGAGTCTGACGCTCTACCGACTGAGCTAGCCGGCTACCTCGGTGAATACCTGCCGGGTAGCACGTCACACAGTACTCGTTTGGGTTGGGTGGTCCCATACAGAATCTCTCCATGATGCCTAATGTTTTCCTAACGTCACACTCGTCACGTACTTCACTTTTATGTCATAATCATTTCTGAGAGGTAAAGAAATTGCATGACAACATGCAGAGCTAGTGGCGTCAAAATTAACACACATACTTTATGTGACTGAAAAGCCGAACGAGTTACTTTCCGACGTTGTTTTAGATGTGCAAGTGATAGTCAGAACTCGCTGTGTCGGCACTCTGCCGACCATTTCGCTAGTTCACACCGGTCTTGTTGTGTGTGTTTCAAGCTCAAGAGCATCTCCAAGCAAAAAATGGTCAACAGCAACATTCAGACGGTTTCGTACTGCTCAATTGCTACATTAAAACGTTATGTTTCTTTTTCAGAACTGGAAAAATACAAGCGTGACAGCATTCGAACCTGTAATCTTCAGATCCGAAGTCCGACGCCTTATTCATTAGGCCACACGGTCACTGACGACCAACATTTACATGTATACGACTCATCTCAAAACGCTCACACCCCTGAGGATTTGTGTTTTCGTTCTACACAGCCGCTGCCCCTTGCTCTTTCCCACCCATTCGTTACATTCAACCTCTGACGAGACCGACCAAATATAGACTGAGAAACAAGACCACACACTTTGTGCATTCGGAATCGAAGGCAGGGCGTCCCTCGCCGCATTTGCTACGATTGCCATTTGCTACTTCTGCAGAAGCGGCGACGACGAATATCGCGAGAGGCTCTGAGATATGTGAGAAATACATCTATAAAATGTAATTCAGACTGCCTCGTCCCACCTTATGCTGTACCGCTTTGTCAAATGCTTTATCTGCGCCATTCGCCTTAATCGCATCTGAGAGTAATTCTTAAAAAACGCCTGTCGCTAATTGTTCGTCATCACAGGTACTGTTTGCTATACGGCCACGACGCGCAACTGATTTCCAAAATTCATCTTTCTCGTGTTAGGATGGAAATTACGACTCCTGGTTTATTAGACCAGTGCTCCACCACTGAACTAAAGAGGCGCGGCCTAGCGGTACTCTTGGGTACTTCGTCCTTACGGTCATCTGCATCATCAGACTTTAGCTGACAACACTTCATAATACCGGCTAATATTTGCAGCTATGGCGACAAATTACTGCTTGGCTACACATCTGACACGTAACCGATGTGCTCTCCAAACAACAACACTTGCATTTCAGAACATGTCTTTCACACATGTCTACAAAATCACCTTCACCTTCAAATACAGTTTCCTTGCGACTGACAGAGACGTAGGCAAAGTTTAAAGTTGCTATTTCCATTAAATCTCGTTAATCAGAAAAACGGTAATTCACACCTGCAGCGGAACAAAATTCCGTTCCGCCCAGCGTCTGGCTCGAACCCACGACCCTGGGATTAAGAGTCTGACGCTCTACCGACTGAGCTAGCCGGCTACCTCGGTGAATACCTCCCGGGTAGCACGTGATACAGTACTCGTTTGGGTTGGGTGGTCCCATATAGAATCTCTCCATGATGCCTAATGTTTTCCTAACGTCACACTCGTCACGTACTTCACTTTTATGTCATAATCATTTCTGAGAGGTAAAGAAATTGCATGACAACATGCAGAGCTAGTGGCGTCAAAATTAACACACATACTTTATGTGACTGAAAAGCCGAACGAGTTACTTTCCGACGTTGTTTTAGATGTGCAAGTGATAGTCAGAACTCGCTGTGTCGGCACTCTGCCGACCATTTCGCTAGTTAACACCGGTCTTGTTGTGTGTGTTTCAAGCTCAAGAGCATCTCCAAGCAAAAAATGGTCAACAGCAACATTCAGACGGTTTCGTACTGCTCAATTGCTACATTAAAACGTTATGTTTCTTTTTCAGAACTGGAAAAATACAAGCGTGACAGCATTCGAACCTGTAATCTTCAGATCCGAAGTCCGACGCCTTATTCATTAGGCCACACGGTCACTGACGACCAACATTTACATGTATACGACTCATCTCAAAACGCTCACACCCCTGAGGATTTGTGTTTTCGTTCTACACAGCCGCTGCCCCTTGCTCTTTCCCACCCATTCGTTACATTCAACCTCTGACGAGACCGACCAAATATAGACTGAGAAACAAGACCACACACTTTGTGCATTCGGAATCGAAGGCAGGGCGTCCCTCGCCGCATTTGCTACGATTGCCATTTGCTACTTCTGCAGAAGCGGCGGCGGCGGCGGCGGCGGCGGCGGCGACGACGACGACGACGACGACGACGAATATCGCGAGAGGCTCTGAGATATGTGAGAAATACATCTATAAAATGTAATTCAGACTGCCTCGTCCCACCTTATGCTGTACCGCTTTGGCAAATGCTTTATCTGCGCCATTCGCCTTAATCGCATCTGAGAGTAATTCTTAAAAAAAACGCCTGTCGCTAATTGTTCGTCATCACAGGTACTGTTTGCTATACGGCCACGACGCGCAACTGATTTCCAAAATTCATCTTTCTCGTGTTAGGATGGAACTTACGACTCCTGGTTTATTAGACCAGTGCTCCACCACTGAGCTAAAGAGGCGCGGCCTAGCGGTACTCTTGGGTACTTCGTCCTTACGGTCGTCTGCCTCATCAGACTTTAGCTGACAACACTTCATATTACCGGCTAATATTTGCAGCTATGGCGACAAATTACTGCTTGGCTACACATCTGACACGTAACCGATGTGCTCTCCAAACAACAACACTTGCATTTCAGAACATGTCTTTCACACATATCTACAAAATCACCTTCACCTTCAAATACAGTTTCCTTGCGACTGACAGAGACGTAGGCAAAGTTTAAAGTTGCTATTTCCATTAAATCTCGTTAATCAGAAAAACGGTAATTTACACCTACAGCGGAACAAAATTCCGTTCCGCCCAGCGTCTGGCTCGAACCCACGACCCTGGGATTAAGAGTCTGACGCTCTACCGACTGAGCTGGCCGGCTACCTCGGTGAATACCTGCCGGGTAGCACGTCACACTGTACTCGTTTGGGTTGGGTGGTCCCATACAGAATCTCTCCATGATGCCTAATGTTATCCTAACGTCACACTCGTCACGTACTTCACTTTTATGTCATAATCATTTCTGAGAGGTAAAGAAATTGCATGACAACATTCAGAGCTAGTGGCGTCAAAATTAACACACATACTTTATGTGACTGAAAAGCCGAACGAGTTACTTTCCGACGTTGTTTTAGATGTGCAAGTGATAGTCAGAACTCGCTGTGTCGGCACTCTGCCGACCATTTCGCTAGTTAACACCGGTCTTGTTGTGTGTGTTTCAAGTTCAAGAGCATCTCCAAGCAAAAAATGGTCAACAGCAACATTCAGACGGTTTCGTACTGCTCAATTGCTACATTAAAACGTTATGTTTCTTTTTCAGAACTGGAAAAATACAAGCGTGACAGCATTCGAACCTGTAATCTTCAGATCCGAAGTCCGACGCCTTATCCATTAGGCCACACGGTCACTGACGACCAACATTTACATGTATACGACTCATCTCGAAACGCTCACACCCCTGAGGATTTGTGTTTTCGTTCTACACAGCCGCTGCCCCTTGCTCTTTCCCACCCATTCGTTACATTCAACCTCTGACGAGACCGACCAAATATAGACTGAGAAACAAGACCACACACTTTGTGCATTCGGAATCGAAGGCAGGGCGTCCCTCGCCGCATTTGCTACGATTGCCATTTGCTACTTCTGCAGAAGCGGCGGCGGCGGTGGCGGCGACGACGACGAATATCGCGAGAGGCTCTGAGATATGTGAGAAATACATCTATAAAATGTAATTCAGACTGCCTCGTCCCACCTTATGCTGTACCGCTTTGGCAAATGCTTTATCTGCGCCATTCGCCTTAATCGCATCTGAGAGTAATTCTTAAAAAAACGCCTGTCGCTAATTGTTCGTCATCACAGGTACTGTTTGCTATACGGCCACGACGCGCAACTGATTTCCAAAATTCATCTTTCTCGTGTTAGGATGGAACTTACGACTCCTGGTTTATTAGACCAGTGCTCCACCACTGATCTAAAGAGGCGCGGCCTAGCGGTACTCTTGGGTACTTCGTCATTACGGTCGTCTGCATCATCAGACTTTAGCTGACAACACTTCATATTACCGGCTAATATTTGCAGCTATGGCGACAAATTACTGCTTGGCTACACATCTGACACGTAACCGATGTGCTATCCAAACAACAACACTTGCATTTCAGAACATGTCTTTCACACATATCTACAAAATCACCTTCACCTTCAAATACAGTTTCCTTGCGACTGACAGAGACGTAGGCAAAGTTTAAAGTTGCTATTTCCATTAAATCTCGTTAATCAGAAAAACGGTAATTTACACCTGCAGCGGAACAAAATTCCGTTCCGCCCAGCGTCTGGCTCGAACCCACGACCCTGGGATTAAGAGTCTGACGCTCTACCGACTGAGCTGGCCGGCTACCTCGGTGAATACCTGCCGGGTAGCACGTCATACAGTACTCGTTTGGGTTGGGTGGTCCCATATAGAATCTCTCCATGATGCCTAATGTTTTCCTAACGTCACACTCGTCACGTACTTCACTTTTATGTCATAATCATTTCTGAGAGGTAAAGAAATTGCATGACAACATGCAGAGCTAGTGGCGTCAAAATTAACACACATACTTTATGTGACTGAAAAGCCGAACGAGTTACTTTCCGACGTTGTTTTAGATGTGCAAGTGATAGTCAGAACTCGCTGTGTCGGCACTCTGCCGACCATTTCGCTAGTTAACACCGGTCTTGTTGTGTGTGTTTCAAGCTCAAGAGCATCTCCAAGCAAAAAATGGTCAACAGCAACATTCAGACGGTTTCGTACTGCTCAATTGCTACATTAAAACGTTATGTTTCTTTTTCAGAACTGGAAAAATACAAGCGTGACAGCATTCGAACCTGTAATCTTCAGATCCGAAGTCCGACGCCTTATCCATTAGGCCACACGGTCACTGACGACCAACATTTACATGTATACGACTCATCTCGAAACGCTCACACCCCTGAGGAATTGTGTTTTCGTTCTACACAGCCGCTGCCCCTTGCTCTTTCCCACCCATTCGTTACATTCAACCTCTGACGAGACCGACCAAATATAGACTGAGAAACAAGACCACACACTTTGTGCATTCAGAATCGAAGGCAGGGCGTCCCTCGCCGCATTTGCTACGATTGCCATTTGCTACTTCTGCAGAAGCGGCGACGACGACGACGACGACAACGACGAATATCGCGAGAGGCTCTGAGATATGTGAGAAATACATCTATAAAATGTAATTCAGACTGCCTCGTCCCACCTTATGCTGTACCGCTTTGGCAAATGCTTTATCTGCGCCATTCGCCTTAATCGCATCTGAGAGTAATTCTTAAAAAAACGCATGTCGCTAATTGTTCGTCATCACAGGTACTGTTTGCTATACGGCCACGACGCGCAACTGATTTCCAAAATTCATCTTTCTTCTGTGAGGATGGAACTTACGACCCCTGGTTTATTAGACCATTGCTCTACCACTGAGCTAACGAGGCGCGGCGTAACGGTATTCTTGGGTACTTCGTCCTTACGGTCGTCTGCATCATCAGACTTTATCTGACAACACTTCATATTACCGGCTAATATTTGCAGCTATTTCGACAAATTACTGCTTGGCTACACATCTGACACGTAACCGATGTGCTCTCCAAACAACAACACTTGCATTTCAGAACATGTCTTTCACACATATCTACAAAATCACCTTCACCTTCAAATACAGTTTCCTTGCGACTGACAGAGACGTAGGCAAAGTTTAAAGTTGCTATTTCCATTAAATCTCGTTAATCAGAAAAACGGTAATTTACACCTGCAGCGGAACAATATTCCGTTCCGCCCAGCGTCTGGCTCGAACCCACGACCCTGGGATTAAGAGTCTGACGCTCTACCGACTGAGCTAGCCGGCTACCTCGGTGAATACCTGCCGGGTAGCACGTCACACAGTACTCGTTTGGGTTGGGTGGTCCCATACAGAATCTCTCCATGATGCCTAATGTTTTCCTAACGTCACACTCGTCACGTACTTCACTTTTATGTCATAATCATTTCTGAGAGGTAAAGAAATTGCATGACAACATGCAGAGCTAGTGGCGTCAAAATTAACACACATACTTTATGTGACTGAAAAGCCGAACGAGTTACTTTCCGACGTTGTTTTAGATGTGCAAGTGATAGTCAGAACTCGCTGTGTCGGCACTCTGCCGACCATTTCGCTAGTTCACACCGGTCTTGTTGTGTGTGTTTCAAGCTCAAGAGCATCTCCAAGCAAAAAATGGTCAACAGCAACATTCAGACGGTTTCGTACTGCTCAATTGCTACATTAAAACGTTATGTTTCTTTTTCAGAACTGGAAAAATACAAGCGTGACAGCATTCGAACCTGTAATCTTCAGATCCGAAGTCCGACGCCTTATTCATTAGGCCACACGGTCACTGACGACCAACATTTACATGTATACGACTCATCTCAAAACGCTCACACCCCTGAGGATTTGTGTTTTCGTTCTACACAGCCGCTGCCCCTTGCTCTTTCCCACCCATTCGTTACATTCAACCTCTGACGAGACCGACCAAATATAGACTGAGAAACAAGACCACACACTTTGTGCATTCGGAATCGAAGGCAGGGCGTCCCTCGCCGCATTTGCTACGATTGCCATTTGCTACTTCTGCAGAAGCGGCGACGACGAATATCGCGAGAGGCTCTGAGATATGTGAGAAATACATCTATAAAATGTAATTCAGACTGCCTCGTCCCACCTTATGCTGTACCGCTTTGTCAAATGCTTTATCTGCGCCATTCGCCTTAATCGCATCTGAGAGTAATTCTTAAAAAACGCCTGTCGCTAATTGTTCGTCATCACAGGTACTGTTTGCTATACGGCCACGACGCGCAACTGATTTCCAAAATTCATCTTTCTCGTGTTAGGATGGAACTTACGACTCCTGGTTTATTAGACCAGTGCTCCACCACTGAACTAAAGAGGCGCGGCCTAGCGGTACTCTTGGGTACTTCGTCCTTACGGTCATCTGCATCATCAGACTTTAGCTGACAACACTTCATAATACCGGCTAATATTTGCAGCTATGGCGACAAATTACTGCTTGGCTACACATCTGACACGTAACCGATGTGCTCTCCAAACAACAACACTTGCATTTCAGAACATGTCTTTCACACATGTCTACAAAATCACCTTCACCTTCAAATACAGTTTCCTTGCGACTGACAGAGACGTAGGCAAAGTTTAAAGTTGCTATTTCCATTAAATCTCGTTAATCAGAAAAACGGTAATTCACACCTGCAGCGGAACAAAATTCCGTTCCGCCCAGCGTCTGGCTCGAACCCACGACCCTGGGATTAAGAGTCTGACGCTCTACCGACTGAGCTAGCCGGCTACCTCGGTGAATACCTCCCGGGTAGCACGTGATACAGTACTCGTTTGGGTTGGGTGGTCCCATATAGAATCTCTCCATGATGCCTAATGTTTTCCTAACGTCACACTCGTCACGTACTTCACTTTTATGTCATAATCATTTCTGAGAGGTAAAGAAATTGCATGACAACATGCAGAGCTAGTGGCGTCAAAATTAACACACATACTTTATGTGACTGAAAAGCCGAACGAGTTACTTTCCGACGTTGTTTTAGATGTGCAAGTGATAGTCAGAACTCGCTGTGTCGGCACTCTGCCGACCATTTCGCTAGTTAACACCGGTCTTGTTGTGTGTGTTTCAAGCTCAAGAGCATCTCCAAGCAAAAAATGGTCAACAGCAACATTCAGACGGTTTCGTACTGCTCAATTGCTACATTAAAACGTTATGTTTCTTTTTCAGAACTGGAAAAATACAAGCGTGACAGCATTCGAACCTGTAATCTTCAGATCCGAAGTCCGACGCCTTATTCATTAGGCCACACGGTCACTGACGACCAACATTTACATGTATACGACTCATCTCAAAACGCTCACACCCCTGAGGATTTGTGTTTTCGTTCTACACAGCCGCTGCCCCTTGCTCTTTCCCACCCATTCGTTACATTCAACCTCTGACGAGACCGACCAAATATAGACTGAGAAACAAGACCACACACTTTGTGCATTCGGAATCGAAGGCAGGGCGTCCCTCGCCGCATTTGCTACGATTGCCATTTGCTACTTCTGCAGAAGCGGCGGCGGCGGCGGCGGCGGCGACGACGACGACGACGACGACGACGAATATCGCGAGAGGCTCTGAGATATGTGAGAAATACATCTATAAAATGTAATTCAGACTGCCTCGTCCCACCTTATGCTGTACCGCTTTGGCAAATGCTTTATCTGCGCCATTCGCCTTAATCGCATCTGAGAGTAATTCTTAAAAAAAACGCCTGTCGCTAATTGTTCGTCATCACAGGTACTGTTTGCTATACGGCCACGACGCGCAACTGATTTCCAAAATTCATCTTTCTCGTGTTAGGATGGAACTTACGACTCCTGGTTTATTAGACCAGTGCTCCACCACTGAGCTAAAGAGGCGCGGCCTAGCGGTACTCTTGGGTACTTCGTCCTTACGGTCGTCTGCATCATCAGACTTTAGCTGACAACACTTCATATTACCGGCTAATATTTGCAGCTATGGCGACAAATTACTGCTTGGCTACACATCTGACACGTAACCGATGTGCTCTCCAAACAACAACACTTGCATTTCAGAACATGTCTTTCACACATGTCTACAAAGTCACCTTCACCTTCAAATACAGTTTCCTTGCGACTGACAGAGACGTAGGCAAAGTTTAAAGTTGCTATTTCCATTAAATCTCGTTAATCAGAAAAACGGTAATTTACACCTGCAGCGGAACAAAATTCCGTTCCGCCCAGCGTCTGGCTCGAACCCACGACCCTGGGATTAAGAGTCTGACGCTCTACCGACTGAGCTGGCCGGCTACCTCGGTGAATACCTGCCGGGTAGCACGTCATACAGTACTCGTTTGGGTTGGGTGGTCCCATATAGAATCTCTCCATGATGCCTAATGTTTTCCTAACGTCACACTCGTCACGTACTTCACTTTTATGTCATAATCATTTCTGAGAGGTAAAGAAATTTCATGACAACATGCAGAGCTAGTGGCGTCAAAATTAACACACATACTTTATGTGACTGAAAAGCCGAACGAGTTACTTTCCGACGTTGTTTTAGATGTGCAAGTGATAGTCAGAACTCGCTGTGTCGGCACTCTGCCGACCATTTCGCTAGTTAACACCGGTCTTGTTGTGTGTGTTTCAAGCTCAAGAGCATCTCCAAGCAAAAAATGGTCAACAGCAACATTCAGACGGTTTCGTACTGCTCAATTGCTACATTAAAACGTTATGTTTCTTTTTCAGAACTGGAAAAATACAAGCGTGACAGCATTCGAACCTGTAATCTTCAGATCCGAAGTCCGACGCCTTATCCATTAGGCCACACGGTCACTGACGACCAACACTTACATGTATACGACTCATCTCGAAACGCTCACACCCCTGAGGATTTGTGTTTTCGTTCTACACAGCCGCTGCCCCTTGCTCTTTCCCACCCATTCGTTACATTCAACCTCTGACGAGACCGACCAAATATAGACTGAGAAACAAGACCACACACTTTGTGCATTCGGAATCGAAGGCAGGGCGTCCCTCGCCGCATTTGCTACGATTGCCATTTGCTACTTCTGCAGAAGCGGCGACGACGACGACGACGACGACGACGAATATCGCGAGAGGCTCTGAGATATGTGAGAAATACATCTATAAAATGTAATTCAGACTGCCTCGTCCCACCTTATGCTGTACCGCTTTGGCAAATGCTTTATCTGCGCCATTCGCCTTAATCGCATCTGAGAGTAATTCTTAAAAAACGCCTGTCGCTAATTGTTCGTCATCACAGGTACTGTTTGCTATACGGCCACGACGCGCAACTGATTTCCAAAATTCATCTTTCTCGTGTTAGGATGGAACTTACGACTCCTGGTTTATTAGACCAGTGCTCCACCACTGAACTAAAGAGGCGCGGCCTAGCGGTACTCTTGGGTACTTCGTCCTTACGGTCGTCTGCATCATCAGACTTTAGCTGACAACACTTCATATTACCGGCTAATATTTGCAGCTATTTCGACAAATTACTGCTTGGCTACACATCTGACACGTAACCGATGTGCTCTCCAAACAACAACACTTGCATTTCAGAACATGTCTTTCACACATGTCTACAAAATCAGCTTCACCTTCAAATACAGTTTCCTTGCGACTGACAGATACGTAGGCAAAGTTTAAAGTTGCTATTTCCATTAAATCTCGTTAATCAGAAAAACGGTAATTTACACCTGCAGCAGAACAAAATTCCGTTCCGCCCAGCGTCTGGCTCGAACCCAGGACCCTGGGATTAAGAGTCTGACGCTGTACCGACTGAGCTGGCCGGCTACCTCGGTGAATACCTGCCGGGTAGCACGTCATACAGTACTCGTTTGGGTTGGGTGGTCCCATATAGAATCTCTCCATGATGCCTAATGTTTTCCTAACGTCACACTCGTCACGTACTTCACTTTTATGTCATAATCATTTCTGAGAGGTAAAGAAATTGCATGACAACATGCAGAGCTAGTGGCGTCAAAATTAACGCACATACTTTATGTGACTGAAAAGCCGAACGAGTTACTTTCCGACGTTGTTTTAGATGTGCAAGTGATAGTCAGAACTCGCTGTGTCGGCACTCTGCCGACCATTTCGCTAGTTAACACCGGTCTTGTTGTGTGTGTTTCAAGCTCAAGAGCATCTCCAAGCAAAAAATGGTCAACAGCAACATTCAGACGGTTTCGTACTGCTCAATTGCTACATTAAAACGTTATGTTTCTTTTTCAGAACTGGAAAAATACAAGCGTGACAGCATTCGAACCTGTAATCTTCAGATCCGAAGTCCGACGCCTTATCCATTAGGCCACACGGTCACTGACGACCAACATTTACATGTATACGACTCATCTCGAAACGCTCACACCCCTGAGGATTTGTGTTTTCGTTCTACACAGCCGCTGCCCCTTGCTCTTTCCCACCCATTCGTTACATTCAACCTCTGACGAGACCGACCAAATATAGACTGAGAAACAAGACCACACACCTTCTGCATTCGGAATCGAAGGCAGGGCGTCCCTCGCCGCATTTGCTACGATTGCCATTTGCTACTTCTGCAGAAGCAGCAGCGGCGGCGACGACGACGACGACGACGACGACGACGACGACGACGAATATCGCGAGAGGCTCTGAGATATGTGAGAAATACATCTATAAAATGTAATTCAGACTGCCTCGTCCCACCTTATGCTGTACCGCTTTGGCAAATGCTTTATCTGCGCCATTCGCCTTAATCGCATCTGAGAGTAATTCTTAAAAAAACGCCTGTCGCTAATTGTTCGTCATCACAGGTACTGTTTGCTATACGGCCACGACGCGCAACTGATTTCCAAAATTCATATTTCTTCTGTGACGATGGAACTTACGACCCCTGGTTTATTAGACCAGTGCTCCACCACTGAGCTAAAGAGGCGCGGCCTAGCGGTATTCTTGGGTACTTCGTCCTTACGGTCGTCTGCATCATCAGACTTTAGCTGACAACACTTCATATTACCGGCTAATATTTGCAGCTATTTCGACAAATTACTGCTTGGCTACACATCTGACACGTAACCGATGTGCTCTCCAAACAACAACACTTGCATTTCAGAACATGTCTTTCACACATATCTACAAAATCACCTTCACCTTCAAATACAGTTTCCTTGCGACTGACAGAGACGTAGGCAAAGTTTAAAGTTGCTATTTCCATTAAATCTCGTTAATCAGAAAAACGGTAATTTACACCTGCAGCGGAACAAAATTCCGTTCCGCCCAGCGTCTGGCTCGAACCCACGACTCTGGGATTAAGAGTCTGACGCTATATCGACTGAGTTAGCCGGCTACCTCGGTGAATACCTGCCGGGTAGCACGTCACACAGTACTCGTTTGGGTTGGGTGGTCCCATACAGAATCTCTCCATGATGCCTAATGTTTTCCTAACGTCACACTCGTCACGTACTTCACTTTTATGTCATAATCATTTCTGAGAGGTAAAGAAATTGCATGACAACATGCAGAGCTAGTGGCGTCAAAATTAACACACATACTTTATGTGACTGAAAAGCCGAACGAGTTACTTTCCGACGTTGTTTTAGATGTGCAAGTGATAGTCAGAACTCGCTGTGTCGGCACTCTGCCGACCATTTCGCTAGTTAACACCGGTCTTGTTGTGTGTGTTTCAAGCTCAAGAGCATCTCCAAGCAAAAAATGGTCAACAGCAACATTCAGACGGTTTCGTACTGCTCAATTGCTACATTAAAACGTTATGTTTCTTTTTCAGAACTGGAAAAATACAAGCGTGACAGCATTCGGACCTGTAATCTTCAGATCCGAAGTCCGACGCCTTATCCATTGGGCCACACGGTCACTGACGACCAACATTTACATGTATACGACTCATCTCGAAACGCTCACACCCCTGAGGATTTGTGTTTTCGTTCTACACAGCCGCTGCCCCTTGCTCTTTCCCACCCATTCGTTACATTCAACCTCTGACGAGACCGACCAAATATAGACTGAGAAACAAGACCACACACTTTGTGCATTCGGAATCGAAGGCAGGGCGTCCCTCGCCGCATTTGCTACGATTGCCATTTGCTACTTCTGCAGAAGCGGCGGCGGCGACGACGACGACGACGACGACGAATATCGCGAAAGGCTCTGAGATATGTGAGAAATACATCTATAAAATGTAATTCAGACTGCCTCGTCCCACCTTATGCTGTACCGCTTTGGCAAATGCTTTATCTGCGCCATTCGCCTTAATCGCATCTGAGAGTAATTCGTAAAAAAACGCATGTCGCTAATTGTTCGTCATCACAGGTACTGTTTGCTATACGGCCACGACGCGCAACTGATTTCCAAAATTCATATTTCTTCTGTGAGGATGGAACTTACGACCCCTGGTTTATTAAACCAGTGCTCTACCACTGAGCTAAAGAGGTGCGGCCTAGCGGTATTCTTGGGTACTTCGTCCTTACGGTCGTCTGCATCATCAGACTTTAGCTGACAACACTTCATATTACCGGCTAATATTTGCAGCTATTTCGACAAATTACTGCTTGGCTACACATCTGACACGTAACCGATGTGCTCTCCAAACAACAACACTTGCATTTCAGAACATGTCTTTCACACATATCTACAAAATCACCTTCACCTTCAAATACAGTTTCCTTGCGACTGACAGAGACGTAGGCAAAGTTTAAAGTTGCTATTTCCATTAAATCTCGTTAATCAGAAAAACGGTAATTTACACCTGCAGCGGAACAAAATTCCGTTCCGCCCAGCGTCTGGCTCGAACCCACGACCCTGGGATTAAGAGTCTGACGCTATACCGACTGAGCTTGCCGGCTACCTCGGTGAATAGCTGCCGGGTAGCACGTCACACAGTACTCGTTTGGGTTGGGTGGTCCCATACTGAATCTCTCCATGATGCCTAATGTTTTCCTAACGTCACACTCGTCACGTACTTCACTTTTATGTCATAATCATTTCTGAGAGGTAAAGAAATTGCATGACAACATGCAGAGCTAGTGGCGTCAAAATTAACACACATACTTTATGTGACTGAAAAGCCGAACGAGTTACTTTCCGACGTTGTTTTAGATGTGCAAGTGATAGTCAGAACTCGCTGTGTCGGCACTCTGCCGACCATTTCGCTAGTTAACACCGGTCTTGTTGTGTGTGTTTCAAGCTCAAGAGCATCTCCAAGCAAAAAATGGTCAACAGCAACATTCAGACGGTTTCGTACTGCTCAATTGCTACATTAAAACGTTATGTTTCTTTTTCAGAACTGGAAAAATACAAGCGTGACAGCATTCGAACCTGTATTCTTCAGATCCGAAGTCCGACGCCTTATCCATTAGGCCAGACGGTCACTGACGACCAACATTTACATGTATACGACTCATCTCGAAACGCTCACACCCCTGAGGATTTGTGTTTTCGTTCTACACAGCCGCTGCCCCTTGCTCTTTCCCACCCATTCGTTACATTCAACCTCTGACGAGACCGACCAAATATAGACTGAGAAACAAGACCACACACTTTGTGCATTCGGAATCGAAGGCAGGGCGTCCCTCGCCGCATTTGCTACGATTGCCATTTGCTACTTCTGCAGAAGCGGCGGCGGCGGCGGCGGCGGCGGCGACGTCGACGAATATCGCGAGAGGCTCTGAGATATGTGAGAAATACATCTATAAAATGTAATTCAGACTGCCTCGTCCCACCTTATGCTGTACCGCTTTGGCAAATGCTTTATCTGCGCCATTCGCCTTAATCGCATCTGAGAGTAATTCTTAAAAAAACGCCTGTCGCTAATTGTTCGTCATCACAGGTACTGTTTGCTATACGGCCACGACGCGCAACTGATTTCCAAAATTCATCTTTCTCGTGTTAGGATGGAACTTACGACTCCTGGTTTATTAGACCAGTGCTCCACCACTGAGCTAAAGAGGCGCGGCCTAGCGGTACTCTTGGGTACTTCGTCCTTACGGTCGTCTGCATCATCAGACTTTAGCTGACAACACTTCATATTACCGGCTAATATTTGCAGCTATGGCGACAAATTACTGCTTGGCTACACATCTGACACGTAACCGATGTGCTCTCCAAACAACAACACTTGCATTTCAGAACATGTCTTTCACACATATCTACAAAATCACCTTCACCTTCAAATACAGTTTCCTTGCGACTGACAGAGACGTAGGCAAAGTTTAAAGTTGCTATTTCCATTAAATCTCGTTAATCAGAAAAACGGTAATTTACACCTGCAGCGGAACAAAATTCCGTTCCGCCCAGCGTCTGGCTCGAACCCACGACCCTGGGATTAAGAGTCTGACGCTCTACCGACTGAGCTGGCCGGCTACCTCGGTGAATACCTGCCGGGTAGCACGTCATACAGTACTCGTTTGGGTTGGGTGGTCCCATATAGAATCTCTCCATGATGCCTAATGTTTTCCTAACGTCACACTCGTCACGTACTTCACTTTTATGTCATAATCATTTCTGAGAGGTAAAGAAATTGCATGACAACATGCAGAGCTAGTGGCGTCAAAATTAACACACATACTTTATGTGACTGAAAAGCCGAACGAGTTACTTTCCGACGTTGTTTTAGATGTGCAAGTGATAGTCAGAACTCGCTGTGTCGGCACTCTGCCGACCATTTCGCTAGTTAACACCGGTCTTGTTGTGTGTGTTTCAAGCTCAAGAGCATCTCCAAGCAAAAAATGGTCAACAGCAACATTCAGACGGTTTCGTACTGCTCAATTGCTACATTAAAACGTTATGTTTCTTTTTCAGAACTGGAAAAATACAAGCGTGACAGCATTCGAACCTGTAATCTTCAGATCCGAAGTCCGACGCCTTATCCATTAGGCCACACGGTCACTGACGACCAACATTTACATGTATACGACTCATCTCGAAACGCTCACACCCCTGAGGATTTGTGTTTTCGTTCTACACAGCCGCTGCCCCTTGCTCTTTCCCACCCATTCGTTACATTCAACCTCTGACGAGACCGACCAAATATAGACTGAGAAACAAGACCACACACTTTGTGCATTCGGAATCGAAGGCAGGGCGTCCCTCGCCGCATTTGCTACGATTGCCATTTGCTACTTCTGCAGAAGCGGCGACGACGACGACGACGACGACGACGAATATCGCGAGAGGCTCTGAGATATGTGAGAAATACATCTATAAAATGTAACTCAGACTGCCTCGTCCCACCTTATGCTGTACCGCTTTGGCAAATGCTTTATCTGCGCCATTCGCCTTAATCGCATCTGAGAGTAATTCTTAAAAAACGCCTGTCGCTAATTGTTCGTCATCACAGTTACTGTTTGCTATACGGCCACGACGCGCAACTGATTTCCAAAATTCATCTTTCTCGTGTTAGGATGGAACTTACGACTCCTGGTTTATTAGACCAGTGCTCCACCACTGAACTAAAGAGGCGCGGCCTAGCGGTACTCTTGGGTACTTCGTCCTTACGGTCGTCTGCATCATCAGACTTTAGCTGACAACACTTCATATTACCGGCTAATATTTGCAGCTATTTCGACAAATTACTGCTTGGCTACACATCTGACACGTAACCGATGTGCTCTCCAAACAACAACACTTGCATTTCAGAACATGTCTTTCACACATGTCTACAAAATCAGCTTCACCTTCAAATACAGTTTCCTTGCGACTGACAGAGACGTAGGCAAAGTTTAAAGTTGCTATTTCCATTAAATCTCGTTAATCAGAAAAACGGTAATTTACACCTGCAGCGGAACAAAATTCCGTTCCGCCCAGCGTCTGGCTCGAACCCACGACCCTGGGATTAAGAGTCTGACGCTCTACCGACTGAGCTGGCCGGCTACCTCGGTGAATACCTGCCGGGTAGCACGTCATACAGTACTCGTTTGGGTTGTGTGGTCCCATATAGAATCTCTCCATGATGCCTAATGTTTTCCTAACGTCACACTCGTCACGTACTTCACTTTTATGTCATAATCATTTCTGAGAGGTAAAGAAATTGCATGACAACATGCAGAGCTAGTGGCGTCAAAATTAACACACACACTTTATGTGACTGAAAAGCCGAACGAGTTACTTTCCGACGTTGTTTTAGATGTGCAAGTGATAGTCAGAACTCGCTGTGTCGGCACTCTGCCGACCATTTCGCTAGTTAACACCGGTCTTGTTGTGTGTGTTTCAAGCTCAAGAGCATCTCCAAGCAAAAAATGGTCAACAGCAACATTCAGACGGTTTCGTACTGCTCAATTGCTACATTAAAACGTTATGTTTCTTTTTCAGAACTGGAAAAATACAAGCGTGACAGCATTCGAACCTGTATTCTTCAGATCCGAAGTCCGACGCCTTATCCATTAGGCCACACGGTCACTGACGACCAACATTTACATGTATACGACTCATCTCGAAACGCTCACACCCCTGAGGATTTGTGTTTTCGTTCTACACAGCCGCTGCCCCTTGCTCTTTCCCACCCATTCGTTACATTCAACCTCTGACGAGACCGACCAAATATAGACTGAGAAACAAGACCACACACTTTGTGCATTCGGAATCGAAGGCAGGGCGTCCCTCGCCGCATTTGCTACGATTGCCATTTGCTACTTCTGCAGAAGCGGCGGCGGCGGCGGCGGCGGCGGCGACGACGACGAATATCGCGAGAGGCTCTGAGATATGTGAGAAATACATCTATAAAATGTAATTCAGACTGCCTCGTCCCACCTTATGCTGTACCGCTTTGGCAAATGCTTTATCTGCGCCATTCGCCTTAATCGCATCTGAGAGTAATTCTTAAAAAAAACGCCTGTCGCTAATTGTTCGTCATCACAGGTACTGTTTGCTATACGGCCACGACGCGCAACTGATTTCCAAAATTCATCTTTCTCGTGTTAGGATGGAACTTACGACTCCTGGTTTATTAGACCAGTGCTCCACCACTGAGCTAAAGAGGCGCGGCCTAGCGGTACTCTTGGGTACTTCGTCCTTACGGTCGTCTGCATCATCAGACTTTAGCTGACAACACTTCATATTACCGGCTAATATTTGCAGCTATGGCGACAAATTACTGCTTGGCTACACATCTGACACGTAACCGATGTGCTCTCCAAACAACAACACTTGCATTTCAGAACATGTCTTTCACACATATCTACAAAATCACCTTCACCTTCAAATACAGTTTCCTTGCGACTGACAGAGACGTAGGCAAAGTTTAAAGTTGCTATTTCCATTAAATCTCGTTAATCAGAAAAACGGTAATTTACACCTGCAGCGGAACAAAATTCCGTTCCGCCCAGCGTCTGGCTCGAACCCACGACCCTGGGATTAAGAGTCTGACGCTCTACCGACTGAGCTGGCCGGCTACCTCGGTGAATACCTGCCGGGTAGCACGTCATACAGTACTCGTTTGGGTTGGATGGTCCCATATAGAATCTCTCCATGATGCCTAATGTTTTCCTAACGTCACACTCGTCACGTACTTCACTTTTATGTCATAATCATTTCTGAGAGGTAAAGAAATTGCATGACAACATGCAGAGCTAGTGGCGTCAAAATTAACACACATACTTTATGTGACTGAAAAGCCGAACGAGTTACTTTCCGACGTTGTTTTAGATGTGAAAGTGATAGTCAGAACTCGCTGTGTCGGCACTCTGCCGACCATTTCGCTAGTTAACACCGGTCTTGTTGTGTGTGTTTCAAGCTCAAGAGCATCTCCAAGCAAAAAATGGTCAACAGCAACATTCAGACGGTTTCGTACTGCTCAATTGCTACATTAAAACGTTATGTTTCTTTTTCAGAACTGGAAAAATACAAGCGTGACAGCATTCGAACCTGTAATCTTCAGATCCGAAGTCCGACGCCTTATACATTTTTTTTTTTTTTTTTTTTTTTTTATTTATGTCTCATTATGATCGTTTTCGTTCGTTATATTTGTTCGGTGCGGACGTCGCGAGACATCCGTTTATGTTCGTTGTTGCTCGATTAACTCAGTTTTTTTATTACAGAGGGCAGCTAACCCTCTGACCGAACACGCTGAGCTACCGTGCCGGCACAATTCATCTTTCTCGTGTTAGGATGGAACTTACGACTCCTGGTTTATTAGACCAGTGCTCCACCACTGAGCTAAAGAGGCGCGGCCTATAAAATTCATCTTTCTCGTGTTAGGATGGAACTTACGACTCCTGGTTTATTAGACCAGTGCTCCACCACTGAGCTAAAGAGGCGCGGCATCCATTAGGCCACACGGTCACTGACGACCAACATTTACATGTATACGACTCATCTCGAAACGCTCACACCCCTGAGGATTTGTGTTTTCGTTCTACACAGCCGCTGCCCCTTGCTCTTTCCCACCCATTCGTTACATTCAACCTCTGACGAGACCGACCAAATATAGACTGAGAAACAAGACCACACACTTTGTGCATTCGGAATCGAAGGCAGGGCGTCCCTCGCCGCATTTGCTACGATTGCCATTTGCTACTTCTGCAGAAGCGGCGACGACGACGACGACGACGACGACGAATATCGCGAGAGGCTCTGAGATATGTGAGAAATACATCTATAAAATGTAACTCAGACTGCCTCGTCCCACCTTATGCTGTACCGCTTTGGCAAATGCTTTATCTGCGCCATTCGCCTTAATCGCATCTGAGAGTAATTCTTAAAAAACGCCTGTCGCTAATTGTTCGTCATCACAGGTACTGTTTGCTATACGGCCACGACGCGCAACTGATTTCCAAAATTCATCTTTCTCGTGTTAGGATGGAACTTACGACTCCTGGTTTATTAGACCAGTGCTCCACCACTGAACTAAAGAGGCGCGGCCTAGCGGTACTCTTGGGTACTTCGTCCTTACGGTCATCTGCATCATCAGACTTTAGCTGACAACACTTCATAATACCGGCTAATATTTGCAGCTATGGCGACAAATTACTGCTTGGCTACACATCTGACACGTAACCGATGTGCTCTCCAAACAACAACACTTGCATTTCAGAACATGTCTTTCACACATGTCTACAAAATCACCTTCACCTTCAAATACAGTTTCCTTGCGACTGACAGAGACGCAGGCAAAGTTTAAAGTTGCTATTTCCATTAAATCTCGTTAATCAGAAAAACGGTAATTTACACCTGCAGCGGAACAAAATTCCGTTCCGCCCAGCGTCTGGCTCGAACCCACGACCCTGGGATTAACAGTCTGACGCTCTACCGACTGAGCTAGCCGGCTACCTCGGTGAATACCTGCCGGGTAGCACGTCATACAGTACTCGTTTGGGTTGTGTGGTCCCATATAGAATCTCTCCATGATGCCTAATGTTTTCCTAACGTCACACTCGTCACGTACTTCACTTTTATGTCATAATCATTTCTGAGAGGTAAAGAAATTGCATGACAACATGCAGAGCTAGTGGCGTCAAAATTAACACACATACTTTATGTGACTGAAAAGCCGAACGAGTTACTTTCCGACGTTGTTTTAGATGTGCAAGTGATAGTCAGAACTCGCTGTGTCGGCACTCTGCCGACCATTTCGCTAGTTAACACCGGTCTTGTTGTGTGTGTTTCAAGCTCAAGAGCATCTCCAAGCAAAAAATGGTCAACAGCAACATTCAGACGGTTTCGTACTGCTCAATTGCTACATTAAAACGTTATGTTTCTTTTTCAGAACTGGAAAAATACAAGCGTGACAGCATTCGAACCTGTAATCTTCAGATCCGAAGTCCGACGCCTTATCCATTAGGCCACACGGTCACTGACGACCAACGTTTACATGTATACGACTCATCTCGAAACGCTCACACCCCTGAGGATTTGTGTTTTCGTTCTACACAGCCGCTGCCCCTTGCTCTTTCCCACCCATTCGTTACATTCAACCTCTGACGAGACCGACCAAATATAGACTGAGAAACAAGACCACACACCTTCTGCATTCGGAATCGAAGGCAGGGCGTCCCTCGCCGCATTTGCTACGATTGCCATTTGCTACTTCTGCAGAAGCAGCAGCGGCGGCGACGACGACGACGACGACGACGACGAATATCGCGAGAGGCTCTGAGATATGTGAGAAATACATCTATAAAATGTAATTCAGACTGCCTCGTCCCACCTTATGCTGTACCGCTTTGGCAAATGCTTTATCTGCGCCATTCGCCTTAATCGCATCTGAGAGTAATTCTTAAAAAACGCCTGTCGCTAATTGTTCGTCATCACAGGTACTGTTTGCTATACGGCCACGACGCGCAACTGATTTCCAAAATTCATCTTTCTCGTGTTAGGATGGAACTTACGACTCCTGGTTTATTAGACCAGTGCTCCACCACTGAACTAAAGAGGCGCGGCCTAGCGGTACTCTTGGGTACTTCGTCCTTACGGTCGTCTGCATCATCAGACTTTAGCTGACAACACTTCATATTACCGGCTAATATTTGCAGCTATTTCGACAAATTACTGCTTGGCTACACATCTGACACGTAACCGATGTGCTCTCCAAACAACAACACTTGCATTTCAGAACATGTCTTTCACACATGTCTACAAAATCAGCTTCACCTTCAAATACAGTTTCCTTGCGACTGACAGAGACGTAGGCAAAGTTTAAAGTTGCTATTTCCATTAAATCTCGTTAATCAGAAAAACGGTAATTTACACCTGCAGCGGAACAAAATTCCGTTCCGCCCAGCGTCTGGCTCGAACCCAGGACCCTGGGATTAAGAGTCTGACGCTCTACCGACTGAGCTGGCCGGCTACCTCGGTGAATACCTGCCGGGTAGCACGTCATACAGTACTCGTTTGGGTTGGGTGGTCCCATATAGAATCTCTCCATGATGCCTAATGTTTTCCTAACGTCACACTCGTCACGTACTTCACTTTTATGTCATAATCATTTCTGAGAGGTAAAGAAATTGCATGACAACATGCAGAGCTAGTGGCGTCAAAATTAACACACATACTTTATGTGACTGAAAAGCCGAACGAGTTACTTTCCGACGTTGTTTTAGATGTGCAAGTGATAGTCAGAACTCGCTGTGTCGGCACTCTGCCGACCATTTCGCTAGTTAACACCGGTCTTGTTGTGTGTGTTTCAAGCTCAAGAGCATCTCCAAGCAAAAAATGGTCAACAGCAACATTCAGACGGTTTCGTACTGCTCAATTGCTACATTAAAACGTTATGTTTCTTTTTCAGAACTGGAAAAATACAAGCGTGACAGCATTCGAACCTGTATTCTTCAGATCCGAAGTCCGACGCCTTATCCATTAGGCCACACGGTCACTGACGACCAACATTTACATGTATACGACTCATCTCGAAACGCTCACACCCCTGAGGATTTGTGTTTTCGTTCTACACAGCCGCTGCCCCTTGCTCTTTCCCACCCATTCGTTACATCCAACCTCTGACGAGACCGACCAAATATAGACTGAGAAACAAGACCACACACTTTGTGCATTCGGAATCGAAGGCATGGCGTCCCTCGCCGCATTTGCTACGATTGCCATTTGCTACTTCTGCAGAAGCGGCGACGACGACGACGACGACGATGACGAATATCGCGAGAGGCTCTGAGATATGTGAGAAATACATCTATAAAATGTAATTCAGACTGCCTCGTCCCACCTTATGCTGTACCGCTTTGGCAAATGCTTTATCTGCGCCATTCGCCTTAATCGCATCTGAGAGTAATTCTTAAAAAAACGCCTGTCGCTAATTGTTCGTCATCACAGGTACTGTTTGCTATACGGCCACGACGCGCAACTGATTTCCAAAATTCATATTTCTTCTGTGAGGATGGATCTTACGACCCCTGGTTTATTAGACCAGTGCTCCACCACTGAGCTAAAGAGGCGCGGCCTAGCGGTATTCTTGGGTACTTCGTCCTTACGGTCGTCTGCATCATCAGACTTTAGCTGACAACACTTCATATTACCGGCTAATATTTGCAGCTATTTCGACAAATTACTGCTTGGCTACACATCTGACACGTAACCGATGTGCTCTCCAAACAACAACACTTGCATTTCAGAACATGTCTTTCACACATATCTACAAAATCACCTTCACCTTCAAATACAGTTTCCTTGCGACTGACAGAGACGTAGGCAAAGTTTAAAGTTGCTATTTCCATTAAATCTCGTTAATCAGAAAACGGTAATTTACACCTGCAGCGGAACAAAATTCCCTTCCGCCCAGCGTCTGGCTCGAACCCACGACCCTGGGATTAAGAGTCTGACGCTCTACCGACTGAGCTAGCCGGCTACCTCGTTGAATACTTGCCGGGTAGCACGTCACACAGTACTCGTTTGGGTTGGGTGGTCCCATACAGAATCTCTCCATGATGCCTAATGTTTTCCTAACGTCACACTCGTCACGTACTTCACTTTTATGTCATAATCATTTCTGAGAGGTAAAGAAATTGCATGACAACATGCAGAGCTAGTGGCGTCAAAATTAACACACATACTTTATGTGACTGAAAAGCCGAACGAGTTACTTTCCGACGTTGTTTTAGATGTGCAAGTGATAGTCAGAACTCGCTGTGTCGGCACTCTGCCGACCATTTCGCTAGTTAACACCGGTCTTGTTGTGTGTGTTTCAAGCTCAAGAGCATCTCCAAGCAAAAAATGGTCAACAGCAACATTCAGACGGTTTCGTACTGCTCAATTGCTACATTAAAACGTTATGTTTCTTTTTCAGAACTGGAAAAATACAAGCGTGACAGCATTCGAACCTTTAATCTTCAGATCCGAAGTCCGACGCGTTATCCATTTTTTTTTTTTTTTTCATGTGCGCGAAACTTTCTGCTCGTTTGTACGCAAAATCGCACGCAGCCGGTAGGATTCGAACCTACGCTCCCAGAGGGAATCTGATTTCGAGTCAGACGCCTTAACCACTTTTTTTTTTTTTTTTTTTTTTTTTTTTTTTATATATAAGCAGCATGAGGCAGGCGGAGGCAAAGCGGGCAGGGGTCAAAATCTCGAGGCCTGGCCGCGATGTCTCCACCCAGTCCTGTTGCTGAGGCGTGTCTTTATCATAGTTTTCAATAAGAAATTTTACATCTTGTGTATACGTAGATATATGCTGTTTTGCCTTCGAAATCCTGAACCAAAAGATGCTTCATTTGAAACAAAAAATTTATGTCATGCCGAGGCAATAGAGATTGAAGGTTATAGCTTTAGTGCTTTTTTTTTTTTTTTTTTTTTTTTTGTTTCTCGTCCACTGCTTCTCGGCAACCTAGCATACTTCTTTGTAATATATAATAAAGTTGTAGGAAGTAGTGGACCCTGAACCTGTATATTATTTTTTTAATTTCTGTTTAGTTTTTTTATTGTTATTATTATTATTTTTGTTTGTTTGTTATTTTTTTTATTGTAAAAGAAAAATCTTCATGGAATGTGAAGAAGGAATTTTATGTTAAGGCACTAATTCCATAGCCTCCTTTCCTTCTTGAGATTAATAATAATAATAAAAAAGTATGTTCCCTTCCATGGAAACAAATGAGACTTCCTTCTCAGTCATAAAATGAATGTATAAGAAAACAATTTATCTTTAACCCTGCGATACTGGCTTTCGGCTTCGGCTTCTTCTGTGCAATAAACAAAATAGCCTTCTTTGCCAGCAGAGGATAAGTGATTGTAATATGAAACTGTAAAATTGTACTTCTCCCCAATTGTTTTTGTTTAAGCGTCGTTTCGCTTAAATAAACGATTTTTGTTTATCTCGTTGGCTTGTCAACCAATGCCCAGTCGCTCGAATACAATTTTAAGCATATTGCCGTAGTTTTTCTTGTGGTCTTTATATTTCAGGGCGTTATAAAAAGCACACTTCAAGTACATGTAAAAATCAGTGGAATTGTCATTTCCCAGGTGATTAATTACGTAATTCACATAGTGTCCCATTAACCAATGGACCGAGTTGTTTTTTGCTGCTGGAAAATAGCAAGTCTGAGGCCTGAGGAAAGTAACAGGGGGAAAATTTTCCACCGAAGATCTCGTAAGAAAAGCCAGTTGTTCCCTAATCCAATTACAGAGTTGTAGATTGCCACCGCACGTGAATCTGTGCACTAACGTGTCGATCAATTTACATTTGAGACATAGGTTCGTGTCGCTAACGCCGATTGCATGTAACCTTTCATTGGTGCTTACGGTCTCATTCACTGTTTTATACCACGCTGACTTGACGTCCGATGGTAGACCACGCATATTAATATTTTTCCATATGGCGTCCCAATCAGTGTGTGGGTATTTACTTTCCAATTTGTTTCTCCCCTCCATTTTCTTTCGATGGCACAGAATATCGCGGGCCGTGATCCGTCGTGAGTTGATGATGACACCGCCGAGATAGCTGAATTCCACAAAATATACACGAACGTACTGGAGCCGGTTATTTATTTTTTGCACATTCACCGGCGCCTGTAAACTGGCAGGCCTGACAACTTCAAATAATTTAGTTGTAATGCTATCAGCGTGGTCGCTAAGGATAGTGGCGGTCCTTTTTATAAAAAGCGCAGACGCCTTATTTCTGATGTCAACTAACCCCAAACCTCCATTCCTGGGATCTAAGGTCGCAGTTTTCGCGTCGACTCTGAATATATCCCCTCTCCAAAGATAGCTGGCAATGGTAGACATTATCTTTTTTCCAATCATTTTCGGTAGTGGGAAGATCTGTGCTATAAAGTAACTCCTGGAGAGAATGCAGTGGTTAATGAATATCACCCTCTGAACTTGGTTCATGTTACGGTGGAGGTTTTCCCTTGTTGTTCCAAGAAGTTGTCCCGACGTATTTCTCCAATTGATAGCTGCCATTTTTAACGGACAAGGTGTCAGTGTTATTCCTAGTGCTTTGCATTGGGTGACCATTGTGGCCCAGGCTAAGGTGGTATGTTGAAAACCCCGCAGGTTTAGGAGTTTGCTTTTGTTTGCGTTGACACCTGCTCCGGAGACTCTACAGTACTTTTTAATTAGCGTTTCCAATTTCAAAATGTCGTCGGGATTTCGCAGGACGACTCCGACATCATCGGCATAGGCGTTTATGACTGTTCGGTGACCAGATAATGTGATGCCAGTTAGAGTGGCATGAACACTGCGGAGGAAAGGTTCTAATGAAAGCACGAATAGGAACATGGAAAGGGGGCTTCCTTGAGGAACGCCGCGCCTGATCTGAATCTGCTTTGTCCTCTGGCAGTTAACTGATATACAAGCGCTGATGCCTGTTGCAACATTTCTGATCACACTTACGACTCGCTCATTAAAACCTATTTTGTTCAGTGTGGCACTAAGGAATCTATGATCCACACGATCAAATGCTTTCTGGAAGTCAATAAACATGATAGCACATTTTATGGTGGTCACAGCAGTGATTGCAATTATATCTCTATATTCAGCTATGCTTTTGAAAATGCTCTTGGTAGGCACACAGGACTGGTATGGACTTACTATCTTTTTGGCCAACTGTGAGAGTCTGTTGTTTAAAATTCTGCCGATGATTTTATAATCGGAGTTTAACAGGGAGATAGGACGAAAGTTGTTGAGGTTTCTTTTTGCAGCATTTTTTGGGATTAGTACTATTGTGCTCTCTTTAAAAACAGCAGGTAAATGCTTTCCCTGAAGCACCTCGTTCGTCATTCGGGTAAACATGTCACCAATCAGTGGCCAGTATCGTTTATAAAATTCAACAGGCAAACCATCCGGTCCCGGCGATTTCCTCAGAGGAGATTTGCAGATGATTCTGTGGATATCTTCGTTAGTACACTCAACGAGAAGGTCTTCGTTTTCCTCGTCCGAGACCTGTGGAGCTATGTAACTAAGGAACTCATCGAAGGACTCTTCACATACCGGGTTGGCAGTGTATAGGTCTTCGTAATATTTGTGCACTGCATTGACGATGTCTCTCTGAGTCGTGAGTGTCTCGCCAGTTTCAGACTGAAGTCCATCAATGAAGGTGCGTCTCCTGTTTCTTTCGTGCTTCAGTAGATGGTACAAGGAAGCATGTTCATCCTCCACGACTGTCTTAGCCTTGGATTTTAATTTCAGACCCTCCATCTGCTGTCTTTTAAGACTGAGCAATTTGGCCTTAGTTTGCTTGATATCTGCCAGACGGACGTTGGAAGTGTTTGCCTGCTCATATAAATTTCGCAGCATGGTATAATAAAATTCTATGGAATTTTTCAAGTCTTTCGATCGTTGTACACTATACTGGATGAGAACTTTTCTCAGTTTAGGCTTTGCCCTGTTGCACCACCAGTCTAGTACTGAGACGTGTCTATCTGCAGAGCGGAGGCACAATGCCCACGCTTCTGTCAAACTTTCTTCTAATCCGTCGTCCTGCATCAGTGACGTATTAAGGTGCCATGAACTTCTAAAACGGCGAGTGGGTTGCGCAGTAAGGTTGATGGAAGCTAGCACGGAGCTATGATCAGAAAAGTAAACTGGAATCGTCTCTGCTTTAATGAAGGAGCTAACTAGACTTTGCGATATGTAGAGTCTGTCGATCCTGCTACGTGAGTGAGGACCTAGGAATGTAAATGCCACAAATGTGGGATACATTATTTCCCAAGCATCTTTAAGCTGTAAAACAGTGACGAAACGCTTCAGTTCACTGCAGGTATTAAAAGTCGGAACCTGGTCTTTCTTATTTATCACACAATTAAAATCACCGCCTATTATAAGATCTTTTGGGTTTTTCCGTAATAAATAAATGATTTCTTCTTTATAGAACTGTGCTCTTTCCATTCTATTAGATGTGCCAGAAGGGGCATACAGATTGATAAGGGTAGAACCAAAGACTTTTATACCTATCGCTCTGCCGGAGTCCAACCTCTCGATATCCGAGACAGGAATCCCCTCCCTGACTAAAATTGCTGTACCGACGTTGGTGTCAAGTGAGACATTTAAAATCGCCAAATATCCAGGCACTGTAAGATTAGTCAGCACTACTTCCTGTAGGAAAGCAATGTCCGTCCCTGACTCATATAAATAATCCTTGAGCGCTGTAACTTTAGTCACGGATGTAATCCTGTTAATATTGATAGTCGTAATTGTATATGCCTGGGACATTCAGTTTGCATAAAAAGTAAATAAGTGATTAAAAAGATAACAAAATATTAATAAAAAAAAAAAAAAAAGAGATGTGCAGCTCCTAGACGGGAGAAACGACTCTGCTTAAACAAACATCTAAAAGAATAGTCAGTATTTGAAGCTCGGTAAACACTTCATCTGGTTCCTCTGAAATATGACTAAGACAGTAGTACAATTAGAAATGAAACTGGTTCAACAAAATCCTTTTGTTTTTTCATCTTACAGCCTCATTTTGGTGCAGGATTCCGAACATCTCGGGTTTTAGTTTTACCGAGGGGCTTTGCATCACTAATGTCACTTGAAGGTACCTCCTTAGGTCTTTCCGTGATGATTTCATACAAGACGTTCTTGGCCGTCGCTTCCTCCTGTGCTGGTTGTTGTTTGCTTTGGTTACGGGAAGCTTTGAGATTAGGTTGCAGTTTGAGTCGGCGTCTTCGGACATCTTGGTTCAACGCGCCGTCATTCGGATTGTCTATCTTTACCACCGTTGTGACCGAAGCTGTCTCAACAGCGTCCTTTTTACGAGTGCCATTTCCTTGTTCTTCCGTCACTAGCTCCAGAGCACTGACTGAGTCGGCGGTTTGTGGGTCTGTAAATTCTTGAGTTGGGTTCCGCTCCGTCACCTCTTGTGCTTCGGAGTGCGCCTCTTCCGTCTCCGCGACAATCGTTACTGCGTCCCCTCCGTGGACCGTTTGTACCCGTTCAGCCGCCGACAGGGGCCGGGTTGCCTTAGCGGCTGTCGTCACGTCAATACATGTACTGTTTGTTTCCTCGAGTACATCCGCATTACACTGCTTCTGCTTGCGGGTGGAAGGCGAATTACGGGCGGACTCGCCGTCCGAGCCGTCATCGGTCATTTCCAACGGTCGCTTCTTATTCTGGAGATCGCAATCGGGAACAGAAGGGTGTGATGTAATGACGCTCAGGGGAGGGAACTCCGTAGTAGTTATGGCGGGCACTGCAGAAGTACATGCACCACTGTCGTTAACCGAAAGAAGGGAAGTGCTATTTGGTAAGACATCGCTGAGGGTCAGTTTTTGACGCTGTGTTAGATTGTTCCGAAGAACAAAAACACGGCGCGGACAATCTTGTCGGAAATGACCTGTCTCATTGCAAATATTGCACGTGCGCTCCTGACCAGAATACACAACATGTGCTTTATGGCCTGCAACGGATATATGGGACGGAATGTTGGCTTTCACCTCCATTTCAACGGATCTAATGCCATTAAAACACTGTATCTTGTATAGCTTCGACCATCTTTCGTTATAGATAGATTTAACTTCGCCATATTTAGATAGAGCGTCCTTGATCAACTGATTATCAATTTCAATTGGAACATTCAAAATCCTGACATTGGTGTACATGATATCAGCTTTTCGTACAGATACATTACTTTTTGAACCGTCTCGATGAACAAATTCGACGGAATTACCCCATTTTGCAAGCAACTTATCGACTGTCACTGAGTTCAGAAATTTAACAAAAACACAGTATTTTTCAGCATCTAATTGCGTGGTATGAACAGAGTCAGAATTTATACCGATTACCTCAGTCAGCCAATCGTGGATTTCCAGCGCAGTGGGTTGGACCGGCCGTGTTTCTTTCTCGAACGAGAAGACTAAAGTATTCTTCCTGACGGTGTCAGACATGGTCGTCGGTTCCGACGAAATTCCGGCAACAACCGAAATTGCGGCGAAGCACGAGACGTGGAACGGACGAAAGCACTATAAAAACACTTATCAGAGACACCACTCAAAAAATAACAGCGAAAATGTACAGCGAACTTCACGTAAACACCAAACACCGGCGATAGCGCTAACGTACGCGGAGTAAACAACAAGCACGTCCGACCGCGGCGACGGCTAAAGCCAGAATGTCCATTAGGCCACACGGTCACTGACGACCAACATTTACATGTATACGACTCATCTCGAAACGCTCACACCCCTGAGGATTTGTGTTTTCGTTCTACACAGCCGCTGCCCCTTGCTCTTTCCCACCCATTCGTTACATTCAACCTCTGACGAGACCGACCAAATATAGACTGAGAAACAAGACCACACACTTTGTGCATTCGGAATCGAAGGCAGGGCGTCCCTCGCCGCATTTGCTACGATTGCCATTTGCTACTTCTGCAGAAGCGGCGGCGGCGGCGGCGGCGACGACGACGACGACGACGACGACGAATATCGCGAGAGGCTCTGAGATATGTGAGAAATACATCTATAAAATGTAATTCAGACTGACTCGTCCCACCTTATGCTGTACCGCTTTGGCAAATGCTTTATCTGCGCCATTCGCCTTAATCGCATCTGAGAGTAATTCGTAAAAAAACGCATGTCGCTAATTGTTCGTCATCACAGGTACTGTTTGCTATACGGCCACGACGCGCAACTGATTTCCAAAATTCATATTTCTTCTTTGAGGATGGAACTTACGACCCCTGGTTTATTAGACCAGTGCTCTACCACTGAGCTAAAGAGGCGCGGCCTAGCGGTATTCTTGGGTACTTCGTCCTTACGGTCGTCTGCATCATCAGACTTTAGCTGACAACACTTCATATTACCGGCTAATATTTGCAGCTATTTCGACAAATTACTGCTTGGCTACACATCTGACACGTAACCGATGTGCTCTCCAAACAACAACACTTGCATTTCAGAACATGTCTTTCACACATATCTACAAAATCACCTTCACCTTCAAATACAGTTTCCTTGCGACTGACAGAGACGTAGGCAAAGTTTAAAGTTGCTATTTCCATTAAATCTCGTTAAACAGAAAAACGGTAATTTACACCTGCAGCGGAACAAAATTCCGTTCCGCCCAGCGTCTGGCTCGAACCCACGACCGTGGGATTAAGAGTCTGACGCTATACCGACTGAGCTAGCCGGCTACCTCGGTGAATAGCTGCCGGGTAGCACGTCACACAGTACTCGTTTGGGTTGGGTGGTCCCATACTGAATCTCTCCATGATGCCTAATGTTTTCCTAACGTCACACTCGTCACGTACTTCACTTTTATGTCATAATCATTTCTGAGAGGTAAAGAAATTGCATGACAACATGCAGAGCTAGTGGCGTCAAAATTAACACACATACTTTATGTGACTGAAAAGCCGAACGAGTTACTTTCCGACGTTGTTTTAGATGTGCAAGTGATAGTCAGAACTCGCTGTGTCGGCACTCTGCCGACCATTTCGCTAGTTAACACCGGTCTTGTTGTGTGTGTTTCAAGCTCAAGAGCATCTCCAAGCAAAAAATGGTCAACAGCAACATTCAGACGGTTTCGTACTGCTCAATTGCTACATTAAAACGTTATGTTTCTTTTTCAGAACTGGAAAATTACAAGCGTGACAGCATTCGAACCTGTAATCTTCGGATCCGAAGTCCGACGCCTTATCCATTAGGCCACACGGTCACTGACGACCAACATTTACATGTATACGACTCATCTCGAAACGCTCACACCCCTGAGGATTTGTGTTTTCGTTCTACACAGCCGCTGCCCCTTGCTCTTTCCCACCCATTCGTTACATTCAACCTCTGACGAGACCGACCAAATATAGACTGAGAAACAAGACCACACACTTTGTGCATTCGGAATCGAAGGCAGGGCGTCCCTCGCCGCATTTGCTACGATTGCCATTTGCTACTTCTGCAGAAGCGGCGGCGGCGGCGACGACGACGACGACGACGACGAATATCGCGAGAGGCTCTGAGATATGTGAGAAATACATCTATAAAATGTAATTCAGACTGACTCGTCCCACCTTATGCTGTACCGCTTTGGCAAATGCTTTATCTGCGCCATTCGCCTTAATCGCATCTGAGAGTAATTCGTAAAAAAACGCATGTCGCTAATTGTTCGTCATCACAGGTACTGTTTGCTATACGGCCACGACGCGCAACTGATTTCCAAAATTCATATTTCTTCTGTGAGGATGGAACTTACGACCCCTGGTTTATTAGACCAGTGCTCTACCACTGAGCTAAAGAGGCGCGGCCTAGCGGTATTCTTGGGTACTTCGTCCTTACGGTCGTCTGCATCATCAGACTTTAGCTGACAACACTTCATATTACCGGCTAATATTTGCAGCTATTTCGACAAATTACTGCTTGGCTACACATCTGACACGTAACCGATGTGCTCTCCAAACAACAACACTTGCATTTCAGAACATGTCTTTCACACATATCTACAAAATCACCTTCACCTTCAAATACAGTTTCCTTGCGACTGACAGAGACGTAGGCAAAGTTTAAAGTTGCTATTTCCATTAAATCTCGTTAAACAGAAAAACGGTAATTTACACCTGCAGCGGAACAAAATTCCGTTCCGCCCAGCGTCTGGCTCGAACCCACGACCGTGGGATTAAGAGTCTGACGCTCTACCGACTGAGCTAGCCGGCTACCTCGGTGAATAGCTGCCGGGTAGCACGTCACACAGTACTCGTTTGGGTTGGGTGGTCCCATACTGAATCTCTCCATGATGCCTAATGTTTTCCTAACGTCACACTCGTCACGTACTTCACTTTTATGTCATAATCATTTCTGAGAGGTAAAGAAATTGCATGACAACATGCAGAGCTAGTGGCGTCAAAATTAACACACATACTTTATGTGACTGAAAAGCCGAACGAGTTACTTTCCGACGTTGTTTTAGATGTGCAAGTGATAGTCAGAACTCGCTGTGTCGGCACTCTGCCGACCATTTCGCTAGTTAACACCGGTCTTGTTGTGTGTGTTTCAAGCTCAAGAGCATCTCCAAGCAAAAAATGGTCAACAGCAACATTCAGACGGTTTCGTACTGCTCAATTGCTACATTAAAACGTTATGTTTCTTTTTCAGAACTGGAAAATTACAAGCGTGACAGCATTCGAACCTGTAATCTTCGGATCCGAAGTCCGACGCCTTATCCATTAGGCCACACGGTCACTGACGACCAACATTTACATGTATACGACTCATCTCGAAACGCTCACACCCCTGAGGATTTGTGTTTTCGTTCTACACAGCCGCTGCCCCTTGCTCTTTCCCACCCATTCGTTACATTCAACCTCTGACGAGACCGACCAAATATAGACTGAGAAACAAGACCACACACTTTGTGCATTCGGAATCGAAGGCAGGGCGTCCCTCGCCGCATTTGCTACGATTGCCATTTGCTACTTCTGCAGAAGCGGCGGCGGCGGCGGCGGCGACGACGACGACGACGACGACGACGACGAATATCGCGAGAGGCTCTGAGATATGTGAGAAATACATCTATAAAATGTAATTCAGACTGCCTCGTCCCACCTTATGCTGTACCGCTTTGGCAAATGCTTTATCTGCGCCATTCGCCTTAATCGCATCTGAGAGTAATTCTTAAAAAAACGCATGTCGCTAATTGTTCGTCATCACAGGTACTGTTTGCTATACGGCCACGACGCGCAACTGATTTCCAAAATTCATCTTTCTTCTGTGAGGATGGAACTTACGACCCCTGGTTTATTAGACCAGTGCTCTACCACTGAGCTAAAGAGCCGCGGCCTAGCGGTATTCTTGGGTACATCGTCCTTACGGTCGTCTGCATCATCAGACTTTAGCTGACAACACTTCATATTACCGGCTAATATTTGCAGCTATTTCGACAAATTACTGCTTGGCTACACATCTGACACGTAACCGATGTGCTCTCCAAACAACAACACTTGCATTTCAGAACATGTCTTTCACACATATCTACAAAATCACCTTCACCTTCAAATACAGTTTAAAGTTGCTATTTCCATTAAATCTCGTTAATCAGAAAAACGGTAATTTACACCTGCAGCGGAGCAAAATTCCGTTCCGCCCAGCGTCTGGCTCGAACCCACGACCCTGGGATTAAGAGTCTGACGCTCTACCGACTGAGCTAGCCGGCTACCTCGGTGAATACCTGCCGGGTAGCACGTCACACAGTACTCGTTTGGGTTGGGTGGTCCCATACAGAATCTCTCCATGATGCCTAATGTTTTCCTAACGTCACACTCGTCACGTACTTCACTTTTATGTCATAATCATTTCTGAGAGGTAAAGAAATTGCATGACAACATGCAGAGCTAGTGGCGTCAAAATTAACACACATACTTTATGTGACTGAAAAGCCGAACGAGTTACTTTCCGACGTTGTTTTAGATGTGCAAGTGATAGTCAGAACTCGCTGTGTCGGCACTCTGCCGACCATTTCGCTAGTTAACACCGATCTTGTTGTGTGTGTTTCAAGCTCAAGAGCATTCCTTGCGACTGACAGAGACGTAGGCAAAGTTTAAAGTTGCTATTTCCATTAAATCTCGTTAATCAGAAAAACGGTAATTTACACCTGCAGCGGAACAAAATTCCGTTCCGCCCAGCGTCTGGCTTCGAAACCACGACCCTGGGATTAAGAGTCTGACGCTCTACCGACTGAGCAAGCCGGCTACCTCGGTGAACACCTGCCGGGTAGCACGTCACACAGTATTCGTTTGGGTTGGGTGGTCCCATACAGAATCTCTCCATGATGCCTAATGTTTTCCTAACGTCACACTTGTCACGTACTTCACTTTTATGTCATAATCATTTCTGAGAGGTAAAGAAATTGCATGACAACATGCAGAGCTAGTGGCGTCAAAATTAACACACATACTTTATGTGACTGATGCCTAATGTTTTCCTAACCTCACACTTGTCATGTACTTCACTTTTATGTCATAATCATTTCTGAGAGGTAAAGAAATTGCATGACAACATGCAGAGCTAGTGGCGTCAAAATTAACACACATACTTTATGTGACTGAAAAGCCGAACGAGTTACTTTCCGACGTTGTTTTAGATGTGCAAGTGATAGTCAGAACTCGCTGTGTCGGCACTCTGCCGACCATTTCGCTAGTTAAAACCGGTCTTGTTGTGTGTGTTTCAAGCTCAAGAGCACCTCCAAGCAAAAAATGGTCAACAGCAACATTCAGACGGTTTCGTACTGCTCAATTGCTACATTAAAACGTTATGTTTCTTTTTCAGAACTGGAAAAATACAAGCGTGATAGCATTCGAACCTGTAATCTTCAGTTCCGAAGTCCGACGCCTTATCCATTAGGCCACACGGTCACTGACGACCAACATTTACATGTATACGACTCATCTCGAAACGCTCACACCCCTGAGGATTTGTGTTTTCGTTCTACACAGCCGCTGCCCCTTGCTCTTTCCCACCCATTCGTTACATTCAACCTCTGACGAGACCGACCAAATATAGACTGAGAAACAAGACCACACACTTTGTGCATTCGGAATCGAAGGCAGGGCGTCCCTCGCCGCATTTGCTACGATTGCCATTTGCTACTTCTGCAGAAGCGGCGGCGGCGGCGGCGGCGGCGACGACGACGACGACGACGACGAATATCGCGAGAGGCTCTGAGATATGTGAGAAATACATCTATAAAATGTAATTCAGACTGCCTCGTCCCACCTTATGAGTACCGCTTTGGCAAATGCTTTATCTGCGCCATTCGCCTTAATCGCATCTGAGAGTAATTCTTAAAAAAACGCATGTCGCTAATTGTTCGTCATCACAGGTACTGTTTGCTATACGGCCACGACGCGCAACTGATTTCCAAAATTCATCTTTCTTCTGTGAGGATGGAACTTACGACCCCTGGTTTATTAGACCGGTGCTCTACCACTGACCTAAAGAGGCGCGGCCTAGAGGTATTCTTGGGTACTTCGTCCTTACGGTCGTCTGCATCATCAGACTTTAGCTGACAACACTTCATATTACCGGCTAATATTTGCAGCTATTTCGACAAATTACTGCTTGGCTACACATCTGACACGTAACCGATGTGCTCTCCAAACAACAACACTTGCATTTCAGAACATGTCTTTCACACATATCTACAAAATCACCTTCACCTTCAAATACAGTTTCCTTGCGACTGACAGAGACGTAGGCAAAGTTTAAAGTGCTATTTCCATTAAATCTCGTTAATCAGAAAAACGGTAATTTACACCTGCAGCGGAACAAAATTCCGTTCCGCCCAGCGTCTGGCTCGAACCCACGACCCTGGGATTAAGAGTCTGACGCTCTACCGACTGAGCTAGCCGGCTACCTCGGTGAATACCTGCCGGGTAGCACGTCACACAGTATTCGTTTGGGTTGGGTGGTCCCATACAGAATCTCTCCATGATGCCTAATGTTTCCCTAACGTCACACTCGTCACGTACTTCACTTTTATGTCATAATCATTTCTGAGAGGTAAAGAAATTGCATGACAACATGCAGAGCTAGTGGCGTCAAAATTAACACACATACTTTATGTGACTGAAAAGCCGAACGAGTTACTTTCCGACGTTGTTTTAGATGTGCAAGTGATAGTCAGAACTCGCTGTGTCGGCACTCTGCCGACCATTTCGCTAGTTAAAACCGGTCTTGTTGTGTGTGTTTCAAGCTCAAGAGCATCTCCAAGCAAAAAATGGTCAACAGCAACATTCAGACGGTTTCGTACTGCTCAATTGCTACATTAAAACGTTATGTTTCTTTTTCAGAACTGGAAAAATACAAGCGTGACAGCATTCGAACCTGTAATCTTCAGTTCCGAAGTCCGACGCCTTATCCATTAGGCCACACGGTCACTGACGACCAACATTTACATGTATACGACTCATCTCGAAACGCTCACACCCCTGAGGATTTGTGTTTTCGTTCTACACAGCCGCTGCCCCTTGCTCTTTCCCACCCATTCGTTACATTCAACCTCTGACGAGACCGACCAAATATAGACTGAGAAACAAGACCACACACTTTGTGCATTCGGAATCGAAGGCAGGGCGTCCCTCGCCGCATTTGCTACGATTGCCATTTGCTACTTCTGCAGAAGCGGCGACGACGACGACGACGACGACGAATATCGCGAGAGGCTCTGAGATATGTGAGAAATACATCTATAAAATGTAATTCAGACTGCCTCGTCCCACCTTATGCTGTACCGCTTTGGCAAATGCTTTATCTGCGCCATTCGCCTTAATCGCATCTGAGAGTAATTCTTAAAAAAACGCATGTCGCTAATTGTTCGTCATCACAGGTACTGTTTGCTATACGGCCACGACGCGCAACTGATTTCCAAAATTCATATTTCTTCTGTGAGGATGGAACTTACGACCCCTGGTTTATTAGACCAGTGCTCTACCACTGAGCTAAAGAGGCGCGGCCTAGCGGTATTCTTGGGTACTTCGTCCTTACGGACGTCTGCATCATCAGACTTTAGCTGACAACACTTCATATTACCGGCTAATATTTGCAGCTATTTCGACAAATTACTGCTTGGCTACACATCTGACACGTAACCGATGTGCTCTCCAAACAACAACACTTGCATTTCAGAACATGTCTTTCACACATATCTACAAAATCACCTTCACCTTCAAATACAGTTTCCTTGCGACTGACAGAGACGTAGGCAAAGTTTAAAGTTGCTATTTCCATTAAATCTCGTTAATCAGAAAAACGGTAATTTACACCTGCAGCGGAACAAAATTCCGTTCCGCCCAGCGCCTGGCTCGAACCCACGACCCTGGGATTAAGAGTCTGACGCTATACCGACTGAGCTACCCGGCTACCTCGGTGAATACCCGCCGGGTAGCACGTCACACAGTACTCGTTTGGGTTGGGTGGTCCCATACAGAATCTCTCCATGATGCCTAATGTTTTCCTAACGTCACACTCGTCACGTACTTCACTTTTATGTCATAATCATTTCTGAGAGGTAAAGAAATTGCATGACAACATGTAGAGCTAGTGGCGTCAAAATTAACACACATACTTTATGTGACTGAAAAGCCGAACGAGTTACTTTCCGACGTTGTTTTAGATGTGCAAGTGATAGTCAGAACTCGCTGTGTCGGCACTCTGCCGACCATTTCGCTAGTTAACACCGGTCTTGTTGTGTGTGTTTCAAGCTCAAGAGCATCTCCAAGCAAAAAATGGTCAACAGCAACATTCAGACGGTTTCGTACTGCTCAATTGCTACATTAAAACGTTATGTTTCTTTTTCAGAACTGGAAAAATACAAGCGTGACAGCATTCGAACCTGTAATCTTCAGATCCGAAGTCCGACGCCTTATCCATTAGGCCACACGGTCACTGACGACCAACATTTACATGTATACGACTCATCTCGAAACGCTCACACCCCTGAGGATTTGTGTTTTCGTTCTACACAGCCGCTGCCCCTTCCTCTTTCCCACCCATTCGTTACATTCAACCTCTGACGAGACCGACCAAATATAGACTGAGAAACAAGACCACACACTTTGTGCATTCGGAATCGAAGGCAGGGCGTCCCTCGCCGCATTTGCTACGATTGCCATTTGCTACTTCTGCAGAAGCGGCGGCGGCGGCGGCGGCGGCGACGACGACGACGACGACGACGAATATCGCGAGAGGCTCTGAGATATGTGAGAAATACATCTATAAAATGTAATTCAGACTGCCTCGTCCCACCTTATGCTGTACCGCTTTGGCAAATGCTTTATCTGCGCCATTCGCCTTAATCGCATCTGAGAGTAATTCTTAAAAAAACGCCTGTCGCTAATTGTTCGTCATCACAGGTACTGTTTGCTATACGGCCACGACGAGCAACTGATTTCCAAAATTCATCTTTCTTCTGTGAGGATGGAACTTACGACCCCTGGTTTATTAAACCAGTGCTCTACCACTGAGCTAAAGAGGCGCGGCCTAGAGGTATTCTTGGGTACTTCGTCCTTACGGTCGTCTGCATCATCAGACTTTAGCTGACAACACTTCATATTACCGGCTAATATTTGCAGCTATTTCGACAAATTACTGCTTGGCTACACATCTGACACGTAACCGATGTGCTCTCCAAACAACAACACTTGCATTTCAGAACATGTCTTTCACACATATCTACAAAATCACCTTCACCTTCAAATACAGTTTCCTTGCGACTGACAGAGACGTAGGCAAAGTTTAAAGTTGCTATTTCCATTAAATCTCGTTAATCAGAAAAACGGTAATTTACACCTGCAGCGGAACAAAATTCCGTTCCGCCCAGCGTCTGGCTCGAACCCACGACCCTGGGATTAAGAGTCTGACGCTATACCGACTGAGCTAGCCGGCTACCTCGGTGAATACCTACCGGGTAGCACGTCACACAGTACTCGTTTGGGTTGGGTGGTCCCATACAGAATCTCTCCATGATGCCTAATGTTTTCCTAACGTCACACTCGTCACGTACTTCACTTTTATGTCATAATCATTTCTGAGAGGTAAAGAAATTGCATGACAACATGCAGAGCTAGTGGCGTCAAAATTAACACACATACTTTATGTGACTGAAAAGCCGAACGAGTTACTTTCCGACGTTGTTTTAGATGTGCAAGTGATAGTCAGAACTCGCTGTGTCGGCACTCTGCCGACCATTTCGCTAGTTAACACCGGTCTTGTTGTGTGTGTTTCAAGCTCAAGAGCATCTCCAAGCAAAAAATGGTCAACAGCAACATTCAGACGGTTTCGTACTGCTCAATTGCTACATTAAAACGTTATGTTTCTTTTTCAGAACTGGAAAAATACAAGCGTGACAGCATTCGAACCTGTAATCTTCAGATCCGAAGTCCGACGCCTTATCCATTAGGCCACACGGTCACTGACGACCAACATTTACATGTATACGACTCATCTCGAAACGCTCACACCCCTGAGGATTTGTGTTTTCGTTCTACACAGCCGCTGCCCCTTGCTCTTTCCCACCCATTCGTTACATTCAACCTCTGACGAGACCGACCAAATATAGACTGAGAAACAAGACCACACACTTTGTGCATTCGGAATCGAAGGCAGGGCGTCCCTCGCCGCATTTGCTACGATTGCCATTTGCTACTTCTGCAGAAGCGGCGGCGGCGGCGGCGGCGGCGACGACGACGACGACGACGACGAATATCGCGAGAGGCTCTGAGATATGTGAGAAATACATCTATAAAATGTAATTCAGACTGCCTCGTCCCACCTTATGCTGTACCGCTTTGGCAAATGCTTTATCTGCGCCATTCGCCTTAATCGCATCTGAGAGTAATTCTTAAAAAAACGCCTGTCGCTAATTGTTCGTCATCACAGGTACTGTTTGCTATACGGCCACGACGCGCAACTGATTTCCAAAATTCAACTTTCTTCTGTGAGGATGGAACTTACGACCCCTGGTTTATTAGACCAGTGCTCTACCACTGAGCTAAAGAGGCGCGGCCTAGAGGTATTCTTGGGTACTTCGTCCTTACGGTCGTCTGCATCATCAGACTTTAGCTGACAACACTTCATATTACCGGCTAATATTTGCAGCTATTTCGACAAATTACTGCTTGGCTACACATCTGACACGTAACCGATGTGCTCTCCAAACAACAACACTTGCATTTCAGAACATGTCTTTCACACATATCTACAAAATCACCTTCACCTTCAAATACAGTTTTCTTGCGACTGACAGAGACGTAGGCAAAGTTTAAAGTTGCTATTTCCATTAAATCTCGTTAATCAGAAAAACGGTAATTTACACCTGCAGCGGAACAAAATTCCGTTCCGCCAAGCGTCTGGCTCGAACCAACGACCCTGGGATTAAGAGTCTGACGCTATACCGACTGAGCTAGCCGGCTACCTCGGTGAATACCTGCCGGGTAGCACGTCACACAGTACTCGTTTGGGTTGGGTGGTCCCATACAGAATCTCTCCATGATGCCTAATGTTTTCCTAACGTCACACTCGTCACGTACTTCACTTTTATGTCATAATCATTTCTGAGAGGTAAAGAAATTGCATGACAACATGCAGAGCTAGTGGCGTCAAAATTAACACACATACTTTATGTGACTGAAAAGCCGAACGAGTTACTTTCCGACGTTGTTTTGGATGTGCAAGTGATAGTCAGAACTCGCTGTGTCGGCACTCTGCCGACCATTTCGCTAGTTAACACCGGTCTTGTTGTGTGTGTTTCAAGCTCAAGAGCATCTCCAAGCAAAAAATGGTCAACAGCAACATTCAGACGGTTTCGTACTGCTCAATTGCTACATTAAAACGTTATGTTTCTTTTTCAGAACTGGAAAAATACAAGCGTGACAGCATTCGAACCTGTAATCTTCAGATCCGAAGTCCGACGCCTTATCCATTAGGCCACACGGTCACTGACGACCAACATTTACATGTATACGACTCATCTCGAAACGCTCACACCCCTGAGGATTTGTGTTTTCGTTCTACACAGCCGCTGCCCCTTGCTCTTTCCCACCCATTCGTTACATTCAACCTCTGACGAGACCGACCAAATATAGACTGAGAAACAAGACCACACACTTTGTGCATTCGGAATCGAAGGCAGGGCGTCCCTCGCCGCATTTGCTACGATTGCCATTTGCTACTTCTGCAGAAGCGGCGGCGGCGGCGGCCTCGACGACGACGACGACGACGAATATCGCGAGAGGCTCTGAGATATGTGAGAAATACATCTATAAAATGTAATTCAGACTGCCTCGTCCCACCTTATGCTGTACCGCTTTGGCAAATGCTTTATCTGCGCCATTCGCCTTAATCGCATCTGAGAGTAATTCTTAAAAAAACGCCTGTCGCTAATTGTTCGTCATCACAGGTACTGTTTGCTATACGGCCACGACGCGCAACTGATTTCCAAAATTCATCTTTCTCGTGTTTGGATGGAACTTACGACTCCTGGTTTATTAGACCAGTGCTACACCACTGAGCTAAAGAGGCGTGGCCTAGCGGTACTCTTGGGTACTTCGTCCTTACGGTCGTCTGCATCATCAGACTTTAGCTGACAACACTTCATATTACCGGCTAATATTTGCAGCTATGGCGACAAATTACTGCTTGGCTACACATCTGACACGTAACCGATGTGCTCTCCAAACAACAACACTTGCATTTCAGAACATGTCTTTCACACATGTCTACAAAATCACCTTCACCTTCAAATACAGTTTCCTTGCGACTGACAGAGACGTAGGCAAAGTTTAAAGTTGCTATTTCCATTAAATCTCGTTAATCAGAAAAACGGTAATTTACACCTGCAGCGGAACAAAATTCCGTTCCGCCCAGCGTCTGGCTCGAACCCACGACCCTGGGATTAAGAGTCTGACGCTCTACCGACTGAGCTAGCCGGCTACCTCGGTGAATACCTGCCGGGTAGCACGTCACACAGTACTCGTTTGGGTTGGGTGGTCCCATACAGAATCTCTCCATGATGCCTAATGTTTTCCTAACGTCACACTCGTCACGTACTTCACTTTTATGTCATAATCATTTCTGAGAGGTAAAGAAATTGCATGACAACATGCAGAGCTAGTGGCGTCAAAATTAACACACACACTTTATGTGACTGAAAAGCCGAACGAGTTACTTTCCGACGTTGTTTTAGATGTGCAAGTGATAGTCAGAACTCGCTGTGTCGGCACTCTGCCGACCATTTCGCTAGTTAACACCGGTCTTGTTGTGTGTGTTTCAAGCTCAAGAGCATCTCCAAGCAAAAAATGGTCAACAGCAACATTCAGACGGTTTCGTACTGCTCAATTGCTACATTAAAACGTTATGTTTCTTTTTCAGAACTGGAAAAATACAAGCGTGACAGCATTCGAACCTGTAATCTTCAGATCCGAAGTCCGACGCCTTATCCATTAGGCCACACGGTCACTGACGACCAACATTTACATGTATACGACTCATCTCGAAACGCTCACACCCCTGAGGATTTGTGTTTTCGTTCTACACAGCCGCTGCCCCTTGCTCTTTCCCACCCATTCGTTACATTCAACCTCTGACGAGACCGACCAAATATAGACTGAGAAACAAGACCACACACTTTGTGCATTCGGAATCGAAGGCAGGGCGTCCCTCGCCGCATTTGCTACGATTGCCATGTGCTACTTCTGCAGAAGCGGCGACGACGACGACGACAACGACGACGAATATCGCGAGAGGCTCTGAGATATGTGAGAAATACATCTATAAAATGTAATTCAGACTGCCTCGTCCCACCTTATGATGTACCGCTTTGGCAAATGCTTTATCTGCGCCATTCGCCTTAATCGCATCTGAGAGTAATTCTTAAAAAAACGCCTGTCGCTAATTGTTCGTCATCACAGGTACTGTTTGCTATACGGCCACGACGCGCAACTGATTTCCAAAATTCATCTTTCTCGTGTTAGGATGGAACTTACGACTCCTGGTTTATTAGACCAGTGCTCCACCACTGAGCTAAAGAGGCGCGGCCTAGTGGTACTCTTGGGTACTTCGTCCTTACGGTCGTCTGCATCATCAGACTTTAGCTGACAACACTTCATATTACCGGCTAATATTTGCAGCTATGGCGACAAATTACTGCTTGGCTACACATCTGACACGTAACCGATGTGCTCTCCAAACAACAACACTTGCATTTCAGAACATGTCTTTCACACATGTCTACAAAATCACCTTCACCTTCAAATACAGTTTCCTTGCGACTGACAGAGACGTAGGCAAAGTTTAAAGTTGCTATTTCCATTAAATCTCGTTAATCAGAAAAACGGTAATTTACACCTGCAGCGGAACAAAATTCCGCTCCGCCCAGCGTCTGGCTCGAACCCACGACCCTGGGATTAAGAGTCTGACGCTCTACCGACTCAGCTAGCCGGCTACCTCGGTGAACACCTGCCGGGTAGCACGTCACACAGTACTCGTTTGGGTTGGGTGGTCCCATACAGAATCTCTCCATGATGCCTAATGTTTTCCTAACGTCACACTCGTCACGTACTTCACTTTAAGTCATAATCATTTCTGAGAGGTAAAGAAATTGCATGACAACATGCAGAGCTAGTGGCGTCAAAATTAACACACACACTTTATGTGACTGAAAAGCCGAACGAGTTACTTTCCGACGTTGTTTTAGATGTGCAAGTGATAGTCAGAACTCGCTGTGTCGGCACTCTGCCGACCATTTCGCTAGTTAACACCGGTCTTGTTGTGTGTGTTTCAAGCTCAAGAGCATCTCCAAGCAAAAAATGGTCAACAGCAACATTCAGACGGTTTCGTACTGCTCAATTGCTACATTAAAACGTTATGTTTCTTTTTCAGAAATGGAAAAATACAAGCGTGACAGCATTTGAACCTGTAATCTTCAGATCCGAAGTCCGACGCCTTATCCATTAGGCCACACGGTCACTGACGACCAACATTTACATGTATACGACTCATCTCGAAACGCTCACACCCCTGAGGATTTGTGTTTTCGTTCTACACAGCCGCTGCCCCTTGCTCTTTCCCACCCATTCGTTACATTCAACCTCTGACGAGACCGACCAAATATAGACTGAGAAACAAGACCACACACTTTGTGCATTCGGAATCGAAGGCAGGGCGTCCCTCGCCGCATTTGCTACGATTGCCATTTGCTACTTCTGCAGAAGCGGCGGCGGTGGCGGCGGCGGCGGCGACGACGACGACGACGACGACGACGAATATCGCGAGAGGCTCTGAGATATGTGAGAAATACATCTATAAAATGTAATTCAGACTGCCTCGTCCCACCTTATGCTGTACCGCTTTGGCAAATGCTTTATCTGCGCCATTCGCCTTAATCGCATCTGAGAGTAATTCTTAAAAAAACGCCTGTCGCTAATTGTTCATCATCACAGGTACTGTTTGCTATATGGCCACGACGCGCAACTGATTTCCAAAATTCATCTTTCTCGTGCTAGGATGGAACTTACGACTCCTGGTTTATTAGACCAGTGCTCCACCACTGAGCTAAAGAGGCGCGGCCTAGGGGTACTCTTGGGTACTTCGTCCTTACGGTCGTCTGCATCATCAGACTTTAGCTGACAACACTTCATATTACCGGCTAATATTTGCAGCTATGGCGACAAATTACTGCTTGGCTACACATCTGACACGTAACCGATGTGCTCTCCAAACAACAACACTTGCATTTCAGAACATGCCTTTCACACATGTCTACAAAATCACCTTCACCTTCAAATACAGTTTCCTTGCGACTGACAGAGACGTAGGCAAAGTTTAAAGTTGCTATTTCCATTAAATCTCGTTAATCAGAAAAACGGTAATTTACACCTGCAGCGGAACAAAATTCCGTTCCGCCCAGCGTCTGGCTCGAACCCACGACCCTGGGATTAAGAGTCTGACGCTCTACCGACTCAGCTAGCCGGCTAACTCGGTGAATAGATGCCGGGTAGCACGTCACACAGTACTGGTTTGGGTTGGGTGGTCCCATACAGAATCTCTCCATGATGCCTAATGTTTTCCTAACGTCACACTCGTCACGTACTTCACTTTAAGTCATAATCATTTCTGAGAGGTAAAGAAATTGCATGACAACATGCAGAGCTAGTGGCGTCAAAATTAACACACACACTTTATGTGACTGAAAAGCCGAAAGAGTTACTTTCCGACGTTGTTTTAGATGTGCAAGTGATAGTCAGAACTCGCTGTGTCGGCACTCTGCCGACCATTTCGCTAGTTAACACCGGTCTTGTTGTGTGTGTTTCAAGCTCAAGAGCATCTCCAAGCAAAAAATGGTCAACAGCAACATTCAGACGGTTTCGTACTGCTCAATTGCTACATTAAAACGTTATGTTTCTTTTTCAGAACTGGAAAAATACAAGCGTGACAGCATTCGAACCTGTAATCTTCAGATCCGAAGTCCGACGCCTTATCCATTAGGCCACACGGTCACTGACGACCAACATTTACATGTATACGACTCATCTCGAAACGCTCACACCCCTGAGGATTTGTGTTTTCGTTCTACACAGCCGCTGCCCCTTGCTCTTTCCCACCCATTCGTTACATTCAACCTCTGACGAGACCGACCAAATATAGACTGAGAAACAAGACCACACACTTTGTGCATTCGGAATCGAAGGCAGGGCGTCCCTCGCCGCATTTGCTACGATTGCCATTTGCTACTTCTGCAGAAGCGGCGGCGGCGGCGGCGGCGGCGACGACGACGACGACGACGACGACGAATATCGCGAGAGGCTCTGAGATATGTGAGAAATACATCTATAAAATGTAATTCAGACTGCCTCGTCCCACCTTATGCTGTACCGCTTTGGCAAATGCTTTATCTGCGCCATTCGCCTTAATCGCATCTGAGAGTAATTCTTAAAAAAACGCCTGTCGCTAATTGTTCGTCATCACAGGTACTGTTTGCTATACGGCCACGACGCGCAACTGATTTCCAAAATTCATCTTTCTCGTGTTAGGATGGAACTTACGACTCCTGGTTTATTAGACCAGTGCTCCACCACTGAGCTAAAGAGGCGCAACCTAGTGGTACTCTTGGGTACTTCGTCCTTACGGTCGTCTGCATCATCAGACTTTAGCTGACAACACTTCATATTACCGGCTAATATTTGCAGCTATGGCGACAAATTACTGCTTGGCTACACATCTGACACGTAACCGATGTGCTCTCCAAACAACAACACTTGCATTTCAGAACATGCCTTTCACACATGTCTACAAAATCACCTTCACCTTCAAATACAGTTTCCTTGCGACTGACAGAGACGTAGGCAAAGTTTAAAGTTGCTATTTCCATTAAATCTCGTTAATCAGAAAAACGGTAATTTACACCTGCAGCGGAACAAAATTCCGCTCCGCCCAGCGTCTGGCTCGAACCCACGACCCTGGGATTAAGAGTCTGACGCTCTACCGACTGAGCTAGCCGGCTACCTCGGTGAACACCTGCCGGGTAGCACGTCACACAGTACTGGTTTGGGTTGGGTGGTCCCATACAGAATCTCTCCATGATGCCTAATGTTTTCCTAACGTCACACTCGTCACGTACTTCACTTTAAGTCATAATCATTTCTGAGAGGTAAAGAAATTGCATGACAACATGCAGAGCTAGTGGCGTCAAAATTAACACACACACTTTATGTGACTGAAAAGCCGAAAGAGTTACTTTCCGACGTTGTTTTAGATGTGCAAGTGATAGTCAGAACTCGCTGTGTCGGCACTCTGCCGACCATTTCGCTAGTTAACACCGGTCTTGTTGTGTGTGTTTCAAGCTCAAGAGCATCTCCAAGCAAAAAATGGTCAACAGCAACATTCAGACGGTTTCGTACTGCTCAATTGCTACATTAAAACGTTATGTTTCTTTTTCAGAACTGGAAAAATACAAGCGTGACAGCATTCGAACCTGTAATCTTCAGATCCGAAGTCCGACGCCTTATCCATTAGGCCACACGGTCACTGACGACCAACATTTACATGTATACGACTCATCTCGAAACGCTCACACCCCTGAGGATTTGTGTTTTCGTTCTACACAGCCGCTGCCCCTTGCTCTTTCCCACCCATTCGTTACATTCAACCTCTGACGAGACCGACCAAATATAGACTGAGAAACAAGACCACACACTTTGTGCATTCGGAATCGAAGGCAGGGCGTCCCTCGCCGCATTTGCTACGATTGCCATTTGCTACTTCTGCAGAAGCGTCGGCGGCGGCGGCGGCGGCGGCGACGACGACGACGACGACGACGACGAATATCGCGAGAGGCTCTGAGATATGTGAGAAATACATCTATAAAATGTAATTCAGACTGCCTCGTCCCACCTTATGCTGTACCGCTTTGGCAAATGCTTTATCTGCGCCATTCGCCTTAATCGCATCTGAGAGTAATTCTTAAAAAAACGCCTGTCGCTAATTGTTCATCATCACAGGTACTGTTTGCTATATGGCCACGACGCGCAACTGATTTCCAAAATTCATCTTTCTCGTGCTAGGATGGAACTTACGACTCCTGGTTTATTAGACCAGTGCTCCACCACTGAGCTAAAGAGGCGCGGCCTAGGGGTACTCTTGGGTACTTCGTCCTTACGGTCGTCTGCATCATCAGACTTTAGCTGACAACACTTCATATTACCGGCTAATATTTGCAGCTATGGCGACAAATTACTGCTTGGCTACACATCTGACACGTAACCGATGTGCTCTCCAAACAACAACACTTGCATTTCAGAACATGCCTTTCACACATGTCTACAAAATCACCTTCACCTTCAAATACAGTTTCCTTGCGACTGACAGAGACGTAGGCAAAGTTTAAAGTTGCTATTTCCATTAAATCTCGTTAATCAGAAAAACGGTAATTTACACCTGCAGCGGAACAAAATTCCGTTCCGCCCAGCGTCTGGCTCGAACCCACGACCCTGGGATTAAGAGTCTGACGCTCTACCGACTCAGCTAGCCGGCTAACTCGGTGAATAGATGCCGGGTAGCACGTCACACAGTACTGGTTTGGGTTGGGTGGTCCCATACAGAATCTCTCCATGATGCCTAATGTTTTCCTAACGTCACACTCGTCACGTACTTCACTTTAAGTCATAATCATTTCTGAGAGGTAAAGAAATTGCATGACAACATGCAGAGCTAGTGGCGTCAAAATTAACACACACACTTTATGTGACTGAAAAGCCGAAAGAGTTACTTTCCGACGTTGTTTTAGATGTGCAAGTGATAGTCAGAACTCGCTGTGTCGGCACTCTGCCGACCATTTCGCTAGTTAACACCGGTCTTGTTGTGTGTGTTTCAAGCTCAAGAGCATCTCCAAGCAAAAAATGGTCAACAGCAACATTCAGACGGTTTCGTACTGCTCAATTGCTACATTAAAACGTTATGTTTCTTTTTCAGAACTGGAAAAATACAAGCGTGACAGCATTCGAACCTGTAATCTTCAGATCCGAAGTCCGACGCCTTATCCATTAGGCCACACGGTCACTGACGACCAACATTTACATGTATACGACTCATCTCGAAACGCTCACACCCCTGAGGATTTGTGTTTTCGTTCTACACAGCCGCTGCCCCTTGCTCTTTCCCACCCATTCGTTACATTCAACCTCTGACGAGACCGACCAAATATAGACTGAGAAACAAGACCACACACTTTGTGCATTCGGAATCGAAGGCAGGGCGTCCCTCGCCGCATTTGCTACGATTGCCATTTGCTACTTCTGCAGAAGCGGCGGCGGCGGCGGCGGCGGCGACGACGACGACGACGACGACGAATATCGCGAGAGGCTCTGAGATATGTGAGAAATACATCTATAAAATGTAATTCAGACTGCCTCGTCCCACCTTATGCTGTACCGCTTTGGCAAATGCTTTATCTGCGCCATTCGCCTTAATCGCATCTGAGAGTAATTCTTAAAAAAACGCCTGTCGCTAATTGTTCGTCATCACAGGTACTGTTTGCTATACGGCCACGACGCGCAACTGATTTCCAAAATTCATCTTTCTCGTGTTAGGATGGAACTTACGACTCCTGGTTTATTAGACCAGTGCTCCACCACTGAGCTAAAGAGGCGCAACCTAGTGGTACTCTTGGGTACTTCGTCCTTACGGTCGTCTGCATCATCAGACTTTAGCTGACAACACTTCATATTACCGGCTAATATTTGCAGCTATGGCGACAAATTACTGCTTGGCTACACATCTGACACGTAACCGATGTGCTCTCCAAACAACAACACTTGCATTTCAGAACATGTCTTTCACACATGTCTACAAAATCACCTTCACCTTCAAATACAGTTTCCTTGCGACTGACAGAGACGTAGGCAAAGTTTAAAGTTGCTATTTCCATTAAATCTCGTTAATCAGAAAAACGGTAATTTACACCTGCAGCGGAACAAAATTCCGCTCCGCCCAGCGTCTGGCTCGAACCCACGACCCTGGGATTAAGAGTCTGACGCTCTACCGACTGAGCTAGCCGGCTACCTCGGTGAACACCTGCCGGGTAGCACGTCACACAGTACTGGTTTGGGTTGGGTGGTCCCATACAGAATCTCTCCATGATGCCTAATGTTTTCCTAACGTCACACTCGTCACGTACTTCACTTTAAGTCATAATCATTTCTGAGAGGTAAAGAAATTGCATGACAACATGCAGAGCTAGTGGCGTCAAAATTAACACACACACTTTATGTGACTGAAAAGCCGAAAGAGTTACTTTCCGACGTTGTTTTAGATGTGCAAGTGATAGTCAGAACTCGCTGTGTCGGCACTCTGCCGACCATTTCGCTAGTTAACACCGGTCTTGTTGTGTGTGTTTCAAGCTCAAGAGCATCTCCAAGCAAAAAATGGTCAACAGCAACATTCAGACGGTTTCGTACTGCTCAATTGCTACATTAAAACGTTATGTTTCTTTTTCAGAACTGGAAAAATACAAGCGTGACAGCATTCGAACCTGTAATCTTCAGATCCGAAGTCCGACGCCTTATCCATTAGGCCACACGGTCACTGACGACCAACATTTACATGTATACGACTCATCTCGAAACGCTCACACCCCTGAGGATTTGTGTTTTCGTTCTACACAGCCGCTGCCCCTTGCTCTTTCCCACCCATTCGTTACATTCAACCTCTGACGAGACCGACCAAATATAGACTGAGAAACAAGACCACACACTTTGTGCATTCGGAATCGAAGGCAGGGCGTCCCTCGCCGCATTTGCTACGATTGCCATTTGCTACTTCTGCAGAAGCGGCGGCGGTGGCGGCGGCGACGACGACGACGACGACGACGACGACGACGACGACGACGACGAATATCGCGAGAGGCTCTGAGATATGTGAGAAATACATCTATAAAATGTAATTCAGACTGCCTCGTCCCACCTTATGCTGTACCGCTTTGGCAAATGCTTTATCTGCGCCATTCGCCTTAATCGCATCTGAGAGTAATTCTTAAAAAAACGCCTGTCGCTAATTGTTCGTCATCACAGGTACTGTTTGCTATACGGCCACGACGCGCAACTGATTTCCAAAATTCATCTTTCTCGTGCTAGGATGGAACTTACGACTCCTGGTTTATTAGACCAGTGCTCCACCACTGAGCTAAAGAGGCGCGGCCTAGCGGTACTTTTGGGTACTTCGTCCTTACGGTCGTCTGCATCATCAGACTTTAGCTGACAACACTTCATATTACCGGCTAATATTTGCAGCTATGGCGACAAATTACTGCTTGGCTACACATCTGACACGTAACCGATGTGCTCTCCAAACAACAACACTTGCATTTCAGAACATGCCTTTCACACATGTCTACAAAATCACCTTCACCTTCAAATACAGTTTCCTTGCGACTGACAGAGACGTAGGCAAAGTTTAAAGTTGCTATTTCCATTAAATCTCGTTAATCAGAAAAACGGTAATTTACACCTGCAGCGGAACAAAATTCCATTCCGCCCAGCGTCTGGCTCGAACCCACGACCCTGGGATTAAGAGTCTGACGCTCTACCGACTCAGCTAGCCGGCTAACTCGGTGAATAGATGCCGGGTAGCACGTCACACAGTACTCGTTTGGGTTGGGTGGTCCCATACAGAATCTCTCCATGATGCCTAATGTTTTCCTAACGTCACACTCGTCACGTACTTCACTTTAAGTCATAATCATTTCTGAGAGGTAAAGAAATTGCATGACAACATGCAGAGCTAGTGGCGTCAAAATTAACACACACACTTTATGTGACTGAAAAGCCGAAAGAGTTACTTTCCGACGTTGTTTTAGATGTGCAAGTGATAGTCAGAACTCGCTGTGTCGGCACTCTGCCGACCATTTCGCTAGTTAACACCGGTCTTGTTGTGTGTGTTTCAAGCTCAAGAGCATCTCCAAGCAAAAAATGGTCAACAGCAACATTCAGACGGTTTCGTACTGCTCAATTGCTACATTAAAACGTTATGTTTCTTTTTCAGAACTGGAAAAATACAAGCGTGACAGCATTCGAACCTGTAATCTTCAGATCCGAAGTCCGACGCCTTATCCATTAGGCCACACGGTCACTGACGACCAACATTTACATGTATACGACTCATCTCGAAACGCTCACACCCCTGAGGATTTGTGTTTTCGTTCTACACAGCCGCTGCCCCTTGCTCTTTCCCACCCATTCGTTACATTCAACCTCTGACGAGACCGACCAAATATAGACTGAGAAACAAGACCACACACTTTGTGCATTCGGAATCGAAGGCAGGGCGTCCCTCGCCGCATTTGCTACGATTGCCATTTGCTACTTCTGCAGAAGCGGCGGCGGCGGCGGCGGCGACGACGACGACGACGACGACGACGAATATCGCGAGAGGCTCTGAGATATGTGAGAAATACATCTATAAAATGTAATTCAGACTGCCTCGTCCCACCTTATGCTGTACCGCTTTGGCAAATGCTTTATCTGCGCCATTCGCCTTAATCGCATCTGAGAGTAATTCTTAAAAAAACGCCTGTCGCTAATTGTTCGTCATCACAGGTACTGTTTGCTATACGGCCACGACGCGCAACTGATTTCCAAAATTCATCTTTCTCGTGTTAGGATGGAACTTACGACTCCTGGTTTATTAGACCAGTGCTCCACCACTGAGCTAAAGAGGCGCAACCTAGTGGTACTCTTGGGTACTTCGTCCTTACGGTCGTCTGCATCATCAGACTTTAGCTGACAACACTTCATATTACCGGCTAATATTTGCAGCTATGGCGACAAATTACTGCTTGGCTACACATCTGACACGTAACCGATGTGCTCTCCAAACAACAACACTTGCATTTCAGAACATGTCTTTCACACATGTCTACAAAATCACCTTCACCTTCAAATACAGTTTCCTTGCGACTGACAGAGACGTAGGCAAAGTTTAAAGTTGCTATTTCCATTAAATCTCGTTAATCAGAAAAACGGTAATTTACACCTGCAGCGGAACAAAATTCCGCTCCGCCCAGCGTCTGGCTCGAACCCACGACCCTGGGACTAAGAGTCTGACGCTCTACCGACTGAGCTAGCCGGCTACCTCGGTGAACACCTGCCGGGTAGCACGTCACACAGTACTGGTTTGGGTTGGGTGGTCCCATACAGAATCTCTCCATGATGCCTAATGTTTTCCTAACGTCACACTCGTCACGTACTTCACTTTAAGTCATAATCATTTCTGAGAGGTAAAGAAATTGCATGACAACATGCAGAGGTAGTGGCGTCAAAATTAACACACACACTTTATGTGACTGAAAAGCCGAAAGAGTTACTTTCCGACGTTGTTTTAGATGTGCAAGTGATAGTCAGAACTCGCTGTGTCGGCACTCTGCCGACCATTTCGCTAGTTAACACCGGTCTTGTTGTGTGTGTTTCAAGCTCAAGAGCATCTCCAAGCAAAAAATGGTCAACAGCAACATTCAGACGGTTTCGTACTGCTCAATTGCTACATTAAAACGTTATGTTTCTTTTTCAGAACTGGAAAAATACAAGCGTGACAGCATTCGAACCTGTAATCTTCAGATCCGAAGTCCGACGCCTTATCCATTAGGCCACACGGTCACTGACGACCAACATTTACATGTATACGACTCATCTCGAAACGCTCACACCCCTGAGGATTTGTGTTTTCGTTCTACACAGCCGCTGCCCCTTGCTCTTTCCCACCCATTCGTTACATTCAACCTCTGACGAGACCGACCAAATATAGACTGAGAAACAAGACCACACACTTTGTGCATTCGGAATCGAAGGCAGGGCGTCCCTCGCCGCATTTGCTACGATTGCCATTTGCTACTTCTGCAGAAGCGTCGGCGGCGGCGGCGGCGGCGGCGACGACGACGACGACGACGACGACGAATATCGCGAGAGGCTCTGAGATATGTGAGAAATACATCTATAAAATGTAATTCAGACTGCCTCGTCCCACCTTATGCTGTACCGCTTTGGCAAATGCTTTATCTGCGCCATTCGCCTTAATCGCATCTGAGAGTAATTCTTAAAAAAACGCCTGTCGCTAATTGTTCATCATCACAGGTACTGTTTGCTATATGGCCACGACGCGCAACTGATTTCCAAAATTCATCTTTCTCGTGCTAGGATGGAACTTACGACTCCTGGTTTATTAGACCAGTGCTCCACCACTGAGCTAAAGAGGCGCGGCCTAGGGGTACTCTTGGGTACTTCGTCCTTACGGTCGTCTGCATCATCAGACTTTAGCTGACAACACTTCATATTACCGGCTAATATTTGCAGCTATGGCGACAAATTACTGCTTGGCTACACATCTGACACGTAACCGATGTGCTCTCCAAACAACAACACTTGCATTTCAGAACATGCCTTTCACACATGTCTACAAAATCACCTTCACCTTCAAATACAGTTTCCTTGCGACTGACAGAGACGTAGGCAAAGTTTAAAGTTGCTATTTCCATTAAATCTCGTTAATCAGAAAAACGGTAATTTACACCTGCAGCGGAACAAAATTCCGTTCCGCCCAGCGTCTGGCTCGAACCCACGACCCTGGGATTAAGAGTCTGACGCTCTACCGACTCAGCTAGCCGGCTAACTCGGTGAATAGATGCCGGGTAGCACGTCACACAGTACTGGTTTGGGTTGGGTGGTCCCATACAGAATCTCTCCATGATGCCTAATGTTTTCCTAACGTCACACTCGTCACGTACTTCACTTTAAGTCATAATCATTTCTGAGAGGTAAAGAAATTGCATGACAACATGCAGAGCTAGTGGCGTCAAAATTAACACACACACTTTATGTGACTGAAAAGCCGAAAGAGTTACTTTCCGACGTTGTTTTAGATGTGCAAGTGATAGTCAGAACTCGCTGTGTCGGCACTCTGCCGACCATTTCGCTAGTTAACACCGGTCTTGTTGTGTGTGTTTCAAGCTCAAGAGCATCTCCAAGCAAAAAATGGTCAACAGCAACATTCAGACGGTTTCGTACTGCTCAATTGCTACATTAAAACGTTATGTTTCTTTTTCAGAACTGGAAAAATACAAGCGTGACAGCATTCGAACCTGTAATCTTCAGATCCGAAGTCCGACGCCTTATCCATTAGGCCACACGGTCACTGACGACCAACATTTACATGTATACGACTCATCTCGAAACGCTCACACCCCTGAGGATTTGTGTTTTCTTCTACACAGCCGCTGCCCCTTGCTCTTTCCCACCCATTCGTTACATTCAACCTCTGACGAGACCGACCAAATATAGACTGAGAAACAAGACCACACACTTTGTGCATTCGGAATCGAAGGCAGGGCGTCCCTCGCCGCATTTGCTACGATTGCCATTTGCTACTTCTGCAGAAGCGGCGGCGGCGGCGGCGGCGGCGGCGACGACGACGACGACGACGACGAATATCGCGAGAGGCTCTGAGATATGTGAGAAATACATCTATAAAATGTAATTCAGACTGCCTCGTCCCACCTTATGCTGTACCGCTTTGGCAAATGCTTTATCTGCGCCATTCGCCTTAATCGCATCTGAGAGTAATTCTTAAAAAAACGCCTGTCGCTAATTGTTCGTCATCACAGGTACTGTTTGCTATACGGCCACGACGCGCAACTGATTTCCAAAATTCATCTTTCTCGTGTTAGGATGGAACTTACGACTCCTGGTTTATTAGACCAGTGCTCCACCACTGAGCTAAAGAGGCGCAACCTAGTGGTACTCTTGGGTACTTCGTCCTTACGGTCGTCTGCATCATCAGACTTTAGCTGACAACACTTCATATTACCGGCTAATATTTGCAGCTATGGCGACAAATTACTGCTTGGCTACACATCTGACACGTAACCGATGTGCTCTCCAAACAACAACACTTGCATTTCAGAACATGCCTTTCACACATGTCTACAAAATCACCTTCACCTTCAAATACAGTTTCCTTGCGACTGACAGAGACGTAGGCAAAGTTTAAAGTTGCTATTTCCATTAAATCTCGTTAATCAGAAAAACGGTAATTTACACCTGCAGCGGAACAAAATTCCGTTCCGCCCAGCGTCTGGCTCGAACCCACGACCCTGGGATTAAGAGTCTGACGCTCTACCGACTCAGCTAGCCGGCTAACTCGGTGAATAGATGCCGGGTAGCACGTCACACAGTACTGGTTTGGGTTGGGTGGTCCCATACAGAATCTCTCCATGATGCCTAATGTTTTCCTAACGTCACACTCGTCACGTACTTCACTTTAAGTCATAATCATTTCTGAGAGGTAAAGAAATTGCATGACAACATGCAGAGCTAGTGGCGTCAAAATTAACACACACACTTTATGTGACTGAAAAGCCGAAAGAGTTACTTTCCGACGTTGTTTTAGATGTGCAAGTGATAGTCAGAACTCGCTGTGTCGGCACTCTGCCGACCATTTCGCTAGTTAACACCGGTCTTGTTGTGTGTGTTTCAAGCTCAAGAGCATCTCCAAGCAAAAAATGGTCAACAGCAACATTCAGACGGTTTCGTACTGCTCAATTGCTACATTAAAACGTTATGTTTCTTTTTCAGAACTGGAAAAATACAAGCGTGACAGCATTCGAACCTGTAATCTTCAGATCCGAAGTCCGACGCCTTATCCATTAGGCCACACGGTCACTGACGACCAACATTTACATGTATACGACTCATCTCGAAACGCTCACACCCCTGAGGATTTGTGTTTTCTTCTACACAGCCGCTGCCCCTTGCTCTTTCCCACCCATTCGTTACATTCAACCTCTGACGAGACCGACCAAATATAGACTGAGAAACAAGACCACACACTTTGTGCATTCGGAATCGAAGGCAGGGCGTCCCTCGCCGCATTTGCTACGATTGCCATTTGCTACTTCTGCAGAAGCGGCGGCGGCGGCGGCGGCGGCGGCGACGACGACGACGACGACGACGAATATCGCGAGAGGCTCTGAGATATGTGAGAAATACATCTATAAAATGTAATTCAGACTGCCTCGTCCCACCTTATGCTGTACCGCTTTGGCAAATGCTTTATCTGCGCCATTCGCCTTAATCGCATCTGAGAGTAATTCTTAAAAAAACGCCTGTCGCTAATTGTTCGTCATCACAGGTACTGTTTGCTATACGGCCACGACGCGCAACTGATTTCCAAAATTCATCTTTCTCGTGTTAGGATGGAACTTACGACTCCTGGTTTATTAGACCAGTGCTCCACCACTGAGCTAAAGAGGCGCAACCTAGTGGTACTCTTGGGTACTTCGTCCTTACGGTCGTCTGCATCATCAGACTTTAGCTGACAACACTTCATATTACCGGCTAATATTTGCAGCTATGGCGACAAATTACTGCTTGGCTACACATCTGACACGTAACCGATGTGCTCTCCAAACAACAACACTTGCATTTCAGAACATGTCTTTCACACATGTCTACAAAATCACCTTCACCTTCAAATACAGTTTCCTTGCGACTGACAGAGACGTAGGCAAAGTTTAAAGTTGCTATTTCCATTAAATCTCGTTAATCAGAAAAACGGTAATTTACACCTGCAGCGGAACAAAATTCCGCTCCGCCCAGCGTCTGGCTCGAACCCACGACCCTGGGATTAAGAGTCTGACGCTCTACCGACTGAGCTAGCCGGCTACCTCGGTGAACACCTGCCGGGTAGCACGTCACACAGTACTGGTTTGGGTTGGGTGGTCCCATACAGAATCTCTCCATGATGCCTAATGTTTTCCTAACGTCACACTCGTCACGTACTTCACTTTAAGTCATAATCATTTCTGAGAGGTAAAGAAATTGCATGACAACATGCAGAGCTAGTGGCGTCAAAATTAACACACACACTTTATGTGACTGAAAAGCCGAAAGAGTTACTTTCCGACGTTGTTTTAGATGTGCAAGTGATAGTCAGAACTCGCTGTGTCGGCACTCTGCCGACCATTTCGCTAGTTAACACCGGTCTTGTTGTGTGTGTTTCAAGCTCAAGAGCATCTCCAAGCAAAAAATGGTCAACAGCAACATTCAGACGGTTTCGTACTGCTCAATTGCTACATTAAAACGTTATGTTTCTTTTTCAGAACTGGAAAAATACAAGCGTGACAGCATTCGAACCTGTAATCTTCAGATCCGAAGTCCGACGCCTTATCCATTAGGCCACACGGTCACTGACGACCAACATTTACATGTATACGACTCATCTCGAAACGCTCACACCCCTGAGGATTTGTGTTTTCGTTCTACACAGCCGCTGCCCCTTGCTCTTTCCCACCCATTCGTTACATTCAACCTCTGACGAGACCGACCAAATATAGACTGAGAAACAAGACCACACACTTTGTGCATTCGGAATCGAAGGCAGGGCGTCCCTCGCCGCATTTGCTACGATTGCCATTTGCTACTTCTGCAGAAGCGGCGGCGGTGGCGGCGGCGACGACGACGACGACGACGACGACGACGACGACGACGACGACGACGAATATCGCGAGAGGCTCTGAGATATGTGAGAAATACATCTATAAAATGTAATTCAGACTGCCTCGTCCCACCTTATGCTGTACCGCTTTGGCAAATGCTTTATCTGCGCCATTCGCCTTAATCGCATCTGAGAGTAATTCTTAAAAAAACGCCTGTCGCTAATTGTTCGTCATCACAGGTACTGTTTGCTATACGGCCACGACGCGCAACTGATTTCCAAAATTCATCTTTCTCGTGCTAGGATGGAACTTACGACTCCTGGTTTATTAGACCAGTGCTCCACCACTGAGCTAAAGAGGCGCGGCCTAGCGGTACTTTTGGGTACTTCGTCCTTACGGTCGTCTGCATCATCAGACTTTAGCTGACAACACTTCATATTACCGGCTAATATTTGCAGCTATGGCGACAAATTACTGCTTGGCTACACATCTGACACGTAACCGATGTGCTCTCCAAACAACAACACTTGCATTTCAGAACATGCCTTTCACACATGTCTACAAAATCACCTTCACCTTCAAATACAGTTTCCTTGCGACTGACAGAGACGTAGGCAAAGTTTAAAGTTGCTATTTCCATTAAATCTCGTTAATCAGAAAAACGGTAATTTACACCTGCAGCGGAACAAAATTCCATTCCGCCCAGCGTCTGGCTCGAACCCACGACCCTGGGATTAAGAGTCTGACGCTCTACCGACTCAGCTAGCCGGCTAACTCGGTGAATAGATGCCGGGTAGCACGTCACACAGTACTCGTTTGGGTTGGGTGGTCCCATACAGAATCTCTCCATGATGCCTAATGTTTTCCTAACGTCACACTCGTCACGTACTTCACTTTAAGTCATAATCATTTCTGAGAGGTAAAGAAATTGCATGACAACATGCAGAGCTAGTGGCGTCAAAATTAACACACACACTTTATGTGACTGAAAAGCCGAAAGAGTTACTTTCCGACGTTGTTTTAGATGTGCAAGTGATAGTCAGAACTCGCTGTGTCGGCACTCTGCCGACCATTTCGCTAGTTAACACCGGTCTTGTTGTGTGTGTTTCAAGCTCAAGAGCATCTCCAAGCAAAAAATGGTCAACAGCAACATTCAGACGGTTTCGTACTGCTCAATTGCTACATTAAAACGTTATGTTTCTTTTTCAGAACTGGAAAAATACAAGCGTGACAGCATTCGAACCTGTAATCTTCAGATCCGAAGTCCGACGCCTTATCCATTAGGCCACACGGTCACTGACGACCAACATTTACATGTATACGACTCATCTCGAAACGCTCACACCCCTGAGGATTTGTGTTTTCGTTCTACACAGCCGCTGCCCCTTGCTCTTTCCCACCCATTCGTTACATTCAACCTCTGACGAGACCGACCAAATATAGACTGAGAAACAAGACCACACACTTTGTGCATTCGGAATCGAAGGCAGGGCGTCCCTCGCCGCATTTGCTACGATTGCCATTTGCTACTTCTGCAGAAGCGGCGGCGGCGGCGGCGGCGACGACGACGACGACGACGACGACGACGACGACGACGACGACGACGACGACGACGAATATCGCGAGAGGCTCTGAGATATGTGAGAAATACATCTATAAAATGTAATTCAGACTGCCTCGTCCCACCTTATGCTGTACCGCTTTGGCAAATGCTTTATCTGCGCCATTCGCCTTAATCGCATCTGAGAGTAATTCTTAAAAAAACGCCTGTCGCTAATTGTTCGTCATCACAGGTACTGTTTGCTATACGGCCACGACGCGCAACTGATTTCCAAAATTCATCTTTCTCGTGCTAGGATGGAACTTACGACTCCTGGTTTATTAGACCAGTGCTCCACCACTGAGCTAAAGAGGCGCGGCCTAGCGGTACTTTTGGGTACTTCGTCCTTACGGTCGTCTGCATCATCAGACTTTAGCTGACAACACTTCATATTACCGGCTAATATTTGCAGCTATGGCGACAAATTACTGCTTGGCTACACATCTGACACGTAACCGATGTGCTCTCCAAACAACAACACTTGCATTTCAGAACATGTCTTTCACACATGTCTACAAAATCACCTTCACCTTCAAATACAGTTTCCTTGCGACTGACAGAGACGTAGGCAAAGTTTAAAGTTGCTATTTCCATTAAATCTCGTTAATCAGAAAAACGGTAATTTACACCTGCAGCGGAACAAAATTCCGTTCCGCCCAGCGTCTGGCTCGAACCCACGACCCTGGGATTAAGAGTCTGACGCTCTACCGACTCAGCTAGCCGGCTACCTCGGTGAATACCTGCCGGGTAGCACGTCACACAGTACTCGTTTGGGTTGGGTGGTCCCATACAGAATCTCTCCATGATGCCTAATGTTTTCCTAACGTCACACTCGTCACGTACTTCACTTTAAGTCATAATCATTTCTGAGAGGTAAAGAAATTGCATGACAACATGCAGAGCTAGTGGCGTCAAAATTAACACACACACTTTATGTGACTGAAAAGCCGAAAGAGTTACTTTCCGACGTTGTTTTAGATGTGCAAGTGATAGTCAGAACTCGCTGTGTCGGCACTCTGCCGACCATTTCGCTAGTTAACACCGGTCTTGTTGTGTGTGTTTCAAGCTCAAGAGCATCTCCAAGCAAAAAATGGTCAACAGCAACATTCAGACGGTTTCGTACTGCTCAATTGCTACATTAAAACGTTATGTTTCTTTTTCAGAACTGGAAAAATACAAGCGTGACAGCATTCGAACCTGTAATCTTCAGATCCGAAGTCCGACGCCTTATCCATTAGGCCACACGGTCACTGACGACCAACATTTACATGTATACGACTCATCTCGAAACGCTCACACCCCTGAGGATTTGTGTTTTCGTTCTACACAGCCGCTGCCCCTTGCTCTTTCCCACCCATTCGTTACATTCAACCTCTGACGAGACCGACCAAATATAGACTGAGAAACAAGACCACACACTTTGTGCATTCGGAATCGAAGGCAGGGCGTCCCTCGCCGCATTTGCTACGATTGCCATTTGCTACTTCTGCAGAAGCGGCGGCGGCGGCGGCGGCGACGACGACGACGACGACGACGAATATCGCGAGAGGCTCTGAGATATGTGAGAAATACATCTATAAAATGTAATTCAGACTGCCTCGTCCCACCTTATGCTGTACCGCTTTGGCAAATGCTTTATCTGCGCCATTCGCCTTAATCGCATCTGAGAGTAATTCTTAAAAAAACGCCTGTCGCTAATTGTTCGTCATCACAGGTACTGTTTGCTATATGGCCACGACGCGCAACTGATTTCCAAAATTCATCTTTCTCGTGCTAGGATGGAACTTACGACTCCTGGTTTATTAGACCAGTGCTCCACCACTGAGCTAAAGAGGCGCGGCCTAGGGGTACTCTTGGGTACTTCGTCCTTACCGTCGTCTGCATCATCAGACTTTAGCTGACAACACTTCATATTACCGGCTAATATTTGCAGCTATGGCGACAAATTACTGCTTGGCTACACATCTGACACGTAAACGATGTGCTCTCCAAACAACAACACTTGCATTTCAGTACATGTCTTTCACACATATCTACAAAATCACCTTCACCTTCAAATACAGTTTCCTTGCGACTGACAGAGACGTAGGCAAAGTTTAAAGTTGCTATTTCCATTAAATCTCGTTAATCAGAAAAACGGTAATTTACACCTGCAGCGGAACAAAATTCCGTTCCGCCCAGCGTCTGGCTCGAACCCACGATCCTGAGATTAAGAGTCTGACGCTCTACCGACTGAGCTAGCAGGCTACCTCGGTGATATCTGCTGGGTAGCACGTCACACAGTACTCGTTTGGGTTGGGTGGTCCCATACAGAATCTCTCAATGATGCCTAATGTTTTCCTAACGTCACACTCGTCACGTACTTCACTTTTATGTCATAATCATTTCTGAGAGGTAAAGAAATTGCATGACAACATGCAGAGCTAGTGGCGTCAAAATTAACACACACACTTTATGTGACTGAAAAGCCGAACGAGTTACTTTCCGACGTTGTTTTAGATGTGCAAGTGATAGCCAGAACTCGCTGTGTCGGCACTCATCCGACCATTTCGCTAGTTAACACCGGTCTTGTTGTGTGTGTTTCAAGCTCAAGAGCATCTCCAAGCAAAAAATGGTCAACAGCAACATTCAGACGGTTTCGTACTGCTCAATTGCTACATTAAAACGTTATGTTTCTTTTTCAGAACTGGAAAAATACAAGCGTGACAGCATTCGAACCTGTAATCTTCAGATCCGAAGTCCGACGCCTTATCCATTAGGCCACACGGTCACTGGCGACCAACATTTACATGTATACGACTCATCTCGAAACGCTCACACCCCTGAGGATTTGTGTTTTCGTTCTACACAGCCGCTACCCCTTGCTCTCTCCCACCCATTCGTTACATTCAACCTCTGACGAGACCGACCAAATATAGACTGAGAAACAAGACCACACACTTTGTGCATTCGGAATCGAAGGCAGGGCGTCCCTCGCCGCATTTGCTACGATTGCCATTTGCTACTTCTGCAGAAGCGGCGGCGGCGACGACGACGACGACGACGACGACGACGACGACGAATATCCCGAGAGGCTCTGAGATATGTGAGAAATACATCTATAAAATGTAATTCAGACTGCCTCGTCCCAACTTATGCTGTACCGCTTTGGCAAATGCTTTATCTGCGCCATTCGCCTTAATCGCATCTGAGAGTAATTCTTAAAAAAACGCCTGTCGCTAATTGTTCGTCATCACAGGTACTGTTTGCTATACGGCCACGACGCGCAACTGATTTCCAAAATTCATCTTTCTCGTGTTAGGATGGAACTTACGACTCCTGGTTTATTAGACCAGTGCTCCACCACTGAGCTAAAGAGGCGCGGCCTAGCGGTACTCTTGGGTACTTCGTCCTTACGGTCGTCTGCATCATCAGACTTTAGCTGACAACACTTCATATTACCGGCTAATATTTGCAGCTATGGCGACAAATTACTGCTTGGCTACACATCTGACACGTAACCGATGTGCTCTCCAAACAACAACACTTGCATTTCAGAACATGTCTTTCACACATGTCTACAAAATCACCTTCACCTTCAAATACAGTTTCCTTGCGACTGACAGAGACGTAGGCAAAGTTTAAAGTTGCTATTTCCATTAAATCTCGTTAATCAGAAAAACGGTAATTTACACCTGCAGCGGAACAAAATTCCGTTCCGCCCAGCGTCTGGCTCGAGCCCACGACCCTGGTATTAAGAGTCTGACGCTCTACCGACTCAGCTAGCCGGCTACCTCGGTGAATACCTGCCGGGTAGCACGTCATACAGTACTCGTTTGGGTTGGGTGGTCCCATACAGAATCTCTCCATGATGCCTAATGTTTTCCTAACGTCACACTCGTCACGTACTTCACTTTAAGTCATAATCATTTCTGAGAGGTAAAGAAATTGCATGACAACATGCAGAGCTAGTGGCGTCAAAATTAACACACACACTTTATGTGACTGAAAAGCCGAAAGAATTACTTTCCGACGTTGTTTTAGATGTGCAAGTGATAGTCAGAACTCGCTGTGTCGGCACTCTGCCGACCATTTCGCTAGTTAACACCGGTCTTGTTGTGTGTGTTTCAAGCTCAAGAGCATCTCCAAGCAAAAAATGGTCAACAGCAACATTCAGACGGTTTCGTACTGCTCAATTGCTACATTAAAACGTTATGTTTCTTTTTCAGAACTGGAAAAATACAAGCGTGACAGCATTCGAACCTGTAATCTTCAGATCCGAAGTCCGACGCCTTATCCATTAGGCCACACGGTCACTGACGACCAACATTTACATGTATACGACTCATCTCGAAACGCTCACACCCCTAAGGATTTGTGTTTTCGTTCTACACAGCCGCTGCCCCTTGCTCTTTCCCACCCATTCGTTACATTCAACCTCTGACGAGACCGACCAAATATAGACTGAGAAACAAGACCACACACTTTGTGCATTCGGAATCGAAGGCAGGGCGTCCCTCGCCGCATTTGCTACGATTGCCATTTGCTACTTCTGCAGAAGCGGCGGCGGCGGCGGCGGCGACGACGACGACGACGACGACGAATATCGCGAGAGGCTTTGAGATATGTGAGAAATACATCTATAAAATGTAATTCAGACTGCCTCGTCCCACCTTATGCTGTACCGCTTTGGCAAATGCTTTATCTGCGCCATTCGCCTTAATCGCATCTGAGAGTAATTCTTAAAAAAACGCCTGTCGCTAATTGTTCGTCATCACAGGTACTGTTTGCTATACGGCCACGACGCGCAACTGATTTCCAAAATTCATCTTTCTCGTGCTAGGATGGAACTTACGACTCCTGGTTTATTAGACCAGTGCTCCACCACTGAGCTAAATAGGCGCGGCCTAGGGGTACTCTTGGGTACTTCGTCCTTACGGTCGTCTGCATCATCAGACTTTAGCTGACAACACTTCATATTACCGGCTAATATTTGCAGCTATGGCGACAAATTACTGCTTGGCTACACATCTGACACGTAAACGATGTGCTCTCCAAACAACAACACTTGCATTTCAGTACATGTCTTTCACACATGTCTAAAAAATCACCTTCACCTTCAAATACAGTTTCCTTGCGACTGACAGAGACGTAGGCAAAGTTTAAAGTTGCTATTTCCATTAAATCTCGTTAATCAGAAAAACGGTAATTTACAACTGCAGCGGAACAAAATTCCGTTCCGCCCAGCGTCTGGCTCGAACCCACGACCCTGAGATTAAGAGTCTGACGCTCTACCGACTGAGCTAGCAGGCTACCTCGGTGAATACCTGCTGGGTAGCACGTCACACAGTACTCGTTTGGGTTGGGTGGTCCCATACAGAATCTCTCCATGATGCCTAATGTTTTCCTAACGTCACACTCGTCACGTACTTCACTTTTATGTCATAATCATTTCTGAGAGGTAAAGAAATTGCATGACAACATGCAGAGCTAGTGGCGTCAAAATTAACACACACACTTTATGTGACTGAAAAGCCGAACGAGTTACTTTCCGACGTTGTTTTAGATGTGCAAGTGATAGCCAGAACTCGCTGTGTCGGCACTCTGCCGACCATTTCGCTAGTTAACACCGGTCTTGTTGTGTGTGTTTCAAGCTCAAGAGCATCTCCAAGCAAAAAATGGTCAACAGCAACATTCAGACGGTTTCGTACTGCTCAATTGCTACATTAAAACGTTATGTTTCTTTTTCAGAACTGGAAAAATACAAGCGTGACAGCATTCGAACCTGTAATCTTCAGATCCGAAGTCCGACGCCTTATCCATTTTTTTTTTTTTTTTCTGTCTCTTTTTTCATTTTTTTTTTTTTTATTTTTTCGTGCATGCACACTGTAGCGACGCTCATAAACGAATGACATTATACTACAAAATGCATACAAACCACTGTTCTGCCTATGCATTCAGAAAACCTCCTACGCCAGTAGAATACTTGTCATAGGTTGAAGAACATCCCTTTCATTCAGTGTACTAACATGTGATAGATATTGCTCGAGGTAGCTCCGCACGTTGCAGGAAAGTTAAGAAAATGGATGCCTTCTGTGAGGTTCGAACTCACGACTCCTGGTTTACGAGACCAGTGCTCTACCACTTTTTTTTTTTTTTTTTTTTTTGCCTTTCAAGTCTCTGTTCAGTTCACACACACTCATTCGCACTTTTTTACAACACTTGTATATGCATTCTACTTGTTACGCCAACATTCTTATTTTCTGAAGCAATTGGGCTGAAAAAAATCACTATTCATGCAACAGATGGGAAACAGCGCTTTATCGCTCTATTTGTCGTATACATACTTATTCTTACACTTCATGTATCGACAAAGATATTAGACGCAATCATAGCAACACGTCGGTGCTCTGGGGTCGTTAACGTGTGTTGCTTTCAGATGAAAGTGAATTGCAGTCTTCAGAACAGCAGCGAGCGAAGAAGTAGAATACGCTGCACTGGAAATACTGTGCGATCAGTCACACACGTTGGCTGTCAGAGTAGCTGCACATGTTAATCTCTCATGAACCGCCCTCAGTGGCGTCGTGTCACGGATGAACAGTTACCTGTACGGAGAATTCGGGGCAGAAAGCTTTTACCGCCATTGCAGTACCGAGTGAAGACTCTCTGATCGTCATGCATAGGCCTTTGAAGGTGAGACAACTGGTCTCACAAGAAAAAAAAAAAAACCTGCTAACAGGCACGTTTCGAAAAAGGTATGTGCCCTTTGACATAATATACCATGCAGGATAACAGAATTTCGAGAAATTTACTTGCGTATGAACGTAAACAATCTGTATCATACTGCTGAGTACACAACGATTGCTGTCTCTCGAACACGCTAGTGGTCACCCATGTTCCAATACCAATGTCGTCTTCAGCACGTGTTTCTAAAAATTGCCCATCCCTTGTGGGGATCGAACCCACGACCTTTGGATTAGAAGTCCAACGCGCTATCCTCTCTTTTTTTTTTTTTTTTTTTTTTTTTGCCTTATCCATTTTTTTTTTTTTTTTTTTTTTTTTGTAAGGAACTTGGCAGCATGAGGCAGGCGGAGGCAAAGCGGGCAGGGGTCAAAATCTCGAGGCCTGGCCGCGATGTCTCCACCCAGTCCTGTTGCTGAGGCGTGTCTTTATCATAGTTTTCAATAAGAAATTTTACAACTTGTGTATACGTAGATATATGCTGTTTTGCCTTCGAAATCCTGAACCAAAAGATGCTTCATTTGAAACAAAAAATTTATGTCATACCGAGGCAATAGAGATTGAAGGTTATAGCTTTAGTGCTTTTTTTTTTTTTTTTTTTTTTTTTTTTTTTTTTTTTTTTTTTTTCGTCCACTGCTTCTCGGCAACCTAGCATACTTCTTTGTAATATATAATAAAGTTGTGGGAAGTAGTGGACCCTGAACCTGTATATTATTTTTTTTAATTTCTGTTTAGTTTTTTTTTTTATTGTTATTATTATTATTTTTGTTTGTTTGTTATTTTTTTATTGTAAAAGAAAAATCTTCATGGAATGTGAAGAAGGAATTTTATGTTAAGGCACTAATTCCATAGCCTCCTTTCCTTCTTGAGATTAATAATAATAATAAAAAAGTATGTTCCCTTCCATGGAAACAAATGAGACTTCCTTCTCAGTCATAAAATGAATGTATAAGAAAACAATTTATCTTTAACCCTGCGATACTGGCTTTCGGCTTCGGCTTCTTCTGTGCAATAAACAAAATAGCCTTCTTTGCCAGCAGAAGATAAGTGATTGTAATATGAAACTGTAAAAGTGTACTTCTCCCCAATTGTTTTTGTTTAAGCGTCGTTTCGCTTAAATAAACGATTTTTGTTTATCTCGTTGGCTTGTCAACCAATGCCCAGTCGCTCGAATACAATTTTAAGCATATTGCCGTAGTTTTTCTTGTGGTCTTTATATTTCAGGGCGTTATAAAAAGCACACTTCAAGTACATGTAAAAATCAGTGGAATTGTCATTTCCCAGGTGATTAATTACGTAATTCACATAGTGTCCCATTAACCAATGGACCGAGTTGTTTTTTGCTGCTGGAAAATAGCAAGTCTGAGGCCTGAGGAATGTAACAGGGGGAAAATTTTCCACCGAAGATCTCGTAAGAAAAGCCAGTTGTTCCCTAATCCAATTACAGAGTTGTAGATTGCCACCGCACGTGAATCTGTGCACTAACGTGTCGATCAATTTACATTTGAGACATAGGTTCGTGTCGCTAACGCCGATTGCATGTAACCTTTCATTGGTGCTTACGGTCTCATTCACTGTTTTATACCACGCTGACTTGACGTCCGATGGTAGACCACGCATATTAATATTTTTCCATATGGCGTCCCAATCAGTGTGTGGGTATTTACTTTCCAATTTGTTTCTCCCCTCCATTTTCTTTCGATGGGACAGAATATCGCGGGCCGTGATCCGTCGTGAGTTGATGATAACACCGCCGAGATAGCTGAGTTCCACAAAATATGCACGAACGTACTGGAGCCGGTTATTTATTTTTTGCACATTCACCGGCGCCTGTAAACTGGCAGGCCTGACAACTTCAAATAATTTAGTTGTAATGCTATCAGCGTGGTCGCTAAGGATAGTGGCGGTCCTTTTTATAAAAAGCGCAGACGCCTTATTTCTGATATCAACTAACCCCAAACCTCCATTCCTGGGATCTAAGGTCGCAGTTTTTGCGGCGACTCTGAATATATCCCCTCTCCAAAGATAGCTGGCAATGGTAGACATTATCTTTTTTCCAATCATTTTCGGTAGTGGGAAGATCTGTGCTATAAAGTAACTCCTGGAGAGAATGCAGTGGTTAATGAAAATCACCCTCTGAACTTGGTTCAAGTTACGGTGGAGGTTTTCTCTTGTTGTTCCAAGAAGTTGTCCCGACGTATTTCTCCAATTGATAGCTGCCATTTTTAACGGACAAGGTGTCAGTGTTATTCCTAGTGCTTTGCATTGGGTGACCATTGTGGCCCAGGCTAAGGTGGTATGTTGAAAACCCCGCAGGTTTAGGAGTTTGCTTTTGTTTGCGTTGACACCTGCTCCGGAGACTCTACAGTACTTTTTAATTAGCGTTTCCAATTTCAAAATGTCGTCGGGATTTCGCAGGACGACTCCGACATCATCGGCATAGGCGTTTATGACTGTTCGGTGACCAGATAATGTGATGCCAGTTAGAGTGGCATGAACACTGCGGAGGAAAGGTTCTAATGAAAGCACGAATAGGAACATGGAGAGGGGGCTTCCTTGAGGAACGCCGCGCCTGATCTGAATCTGCTTTGTCCTCTGGCAGTTAACTGATATACAAGCGCTGATGCCTGTTGCAACATTGCTGATCACACTTACGACTCGCTCATTAAAACCTATTTTGTTCAGTGTGGCACTAAGGAATCTATGATCCACACGATCAAATGCTTTCTGGAAGTCAATAAACATGATAGCACATTTTATGGTGGTCACAGCAGTGATGGCAATTATATCTCTATATTCAGCTATGCTTTTGAAAATGCTCTTGGTAGGCACACAGGACTGGTATGGACTTACTATCTTTTTGGCCAACTGAGAGAGTCTGTTGTTTAAAATTCTGCCGATGATTTTATAATCAGAGTTTAACAGGGAGATAGGATGAAAGTTGTTGAGGTTTCTTTTTGCAGCATTTTTTGGGATTAGTACTATTGTGCTCTCTTTAAAAACAGCAGGTAAATGCTTTCCCTGAAGCACCTCGTTCGTCATTCGGGTAAACATGTCACCAATCAGTGGTCAGTATCGTTTATAAAATTCAACAGGCAAACCATCCGGTCCCGGCGATTTCCTCAGAGGAGATTTGCAGATGATTCTGTGGATATCTTCGTTAGTACACTCAACGAGAAGGTCTTCGTTTTCCTCGTCCGAGACCTGTGGAGCTATGTAACTAAGGAACTCATCGAAGGACTCTTCACATACCGGGTTGGCAGTGTATAGGTCTTCGTAATATTTGTGCACTGCATTGACGATGTCTCTCTGAGTCGTGAGTGTCTCGCCAGTTTCAGACTGAAGTCCATCAATGAAGGTGCGTCTCCTGTTTCTTTCGTGCTTCAGTAGATGGTACAAGGAAGCATGTTCATCCTCCACGACTGTCTTAGCCTTGGATTTTAATTTCAGACCCTCCATCTGCTGTCTTTTAAGACTGAGTAATTTGGCCTTAGTTTGCTTGATATCTGCCAGACGGACGTTGGAAGTGTTTGCCTGCTCATATAAATTTCGCAGCATGGTATAATAAAATTCGATGGAATTTTTCAAGTCTTTCGATCGTTGTACACTATACTGGATGAGAACTTTTCTCAGTTTAGGCTTTGCCCTGTTGCACCACCAGTCTAGTACTGAGACGTGTCTATCTGCAGAGCGGAGGCACAATGCCCACGCTTCTGTCAAACTTTCTTCTAATCCGTCGTCCTGCATCAGTGACGTATTAAGGTGCCATGAACTTCTAAAACGGCGAGTGGGTTGCGCAGTAAGGTTGATGGAAGCTAGCACGGAGCTATGATCAGAAAAGTAAACTGGAATCGTCTCTGCTTTAATGAAGGAGCTAACTAGACTTTGCGATATGTAGAGTCTGTCGATCCTGCTACGTGAGTGAGGACCTAGGAATGTAAATGCCACAAAAGTGGGATACATTATTTCCCAAGCATCTTTAAGCTGTAAAACAGTGACGAAACGCTTCAGTTCACTGCAGTTATTAAAATTCGGAACCTGGTCTTTCTTATTTATCACACAATTAAAATCACCGCCTATTATAAGATCTTTTGGGTTTTTCCGTAATAAATAAATGATTTCTTCTTTATAGAACTGTGCTCTTTCCATTCTATTGGATGTGCCAGAAGGGGCATACAGATTGATAAGGGTAGAACCAAAGACTTTTATACCTATCGCTCTGCCGGAGTCCAACCTCTCGATATCCGAGACAGGAATCCCCTCCCTGACTAAAATTGCTGTACCGACGTTGGTGTCAAGTGAGACATTTAAAATCGCCAAATATCCAGGCACTGTAAGATTAGTCATCACTACTTCCTGTAGGAAAGCAATGTCCGTCCCTGACTCATATAAATAATCCTTGAGCGCTGTAACTTTAGTCACGGATGTAATCCTGTTAATATTGATAGTCGTAATTGTATATGCCTGGGACATTTAGTTTGCATAAATAGTAAATAAGTGATTAAAAAGATAACAAAATATTAATAAAAAAAAAAGAAAAGAGATGTGCAGCTTCTAGAAGAGAGAAACGACTCCGCTTAAACAAACATCTAAAAGAATAGTCAGTATTTGAAGCTCGGTAAACACTTCATCTGGTTCCTCTGAAATATGACTAAGACAGTAGTACAATTAGAAATGAAACTGGTTCAACAAAATCCCTTTTTTTTTCATCTTACAGCCTCATTTCGGTGCAGGATTCCGAACATCTCGGGTTTTAGTTTTACCGAGGGGCTTTGCATCACTAATGTCACTTGAAGGTACCTCCTTAGGTCTTTCCGTGATGATTTCATACAAGACGTTCTTGGCCGTCGCTTCCTCTTGTGCTGGTTGTTGTTTGCTTTGGTTACGGGAAGCTTTGAGAGTAGGTAGCGGTTTGAGTCGGCGTCTTCGGACATCTTGGTTCAACGCGCCGTCATTCGGATTGTCTATCTTTACCACCGTTGTGACCGAAGCTGCCTCAACAGCGTCCTTTTTACGAGTGCCATTTCCTTGTTCTTCCGTCACTAGCTCCAGAGCACTGACTGAGTCGGCGGTTTGTGGGTCTGTAAGTTCTTGAGTTGGGTTCCGCTCCGTCACCTCTTGTGCTTCGGAGTGCGCCTCTTCCGTCTCCGCGACAATCGTTACTGCGTCCCCTCCGTGGACCGTTTGTACCTGTTCAGCCACCGACAGCGGCCGGGTTGCCTCAGCGGCTGTCGTCACGTCAATACATGTACTGTTTGTTTCCTCGAGCACATCCGCATTACACTGCTTCTGCTTGCGGGTGGAAGGCGAATTACGGGCGGACTCGCCGTCCGAGCCGTCATCGGTCATTTCCAACGGTCGCTTCTTATTCTGGAGATCGCAGTCGGGAACAGAAGGGTGTGATGTAATGACGCTCAGGGGAGGGAACTCCGTAGTAGTTATGGCGGGCACTGCAGAAGTACATGCACCACTGTCGTTAACCGAAAGAAGGGAAGTGCTATTTGGTAAGACATCGCTGAGGGTCAGTTTTTGACGCTGTGTTAGATTGTTCCGAAGAACAAAAACACGGCGCGGACAATCTTGTCGGAAATGACCTGTCTCATTGCAAATATTGCACGTGCGCTCCTGACCAGAATACACAACATGTGCTTTATGGCCTGCAACGGATATATGGGACGGAATGTTGGCTTTCACCTCCATTTCAACGGATCTAATGCCATTAAAACACTGTATCTTGTATAGCTTCGACCATCTTTCGTTATAGATAGATTTAACTTCGCCATATTTAGATAGAGCGTCCTTGATCAACTGATTATCAATTTCAATTGGAACATTCAAAATCCTGACATTGGTGTGCATGATATCAGCTTTTCGTACAGAGACATTACTTTTTGAACCGTCTCGATGAACAAATTCGACGGAATTACCCCATTTTGCAAGCAACTTATCGACTGTCACTGAGTTCAGAAATTTAACAAAAACACAGTATTTTTCAGCATCTAATTGCGTGGTATGAACAGAGTCAGAATTAATACCGATTACCTCAGTCAGCCAATCGTGGATTTCCAGCGCAGTGGGTTGGACCGGCCGTGTTCCTTTCTCGAACGAGAAGACTAAAGTATTCTTCCTGACGGTGTCAGACATGGTCGTCGGTTCCGACGAAATTCCGGCAACAACCGAAATTGCGGCGAAGCACGAAACGTGGAACGGACGAAAGCACTATAAAAACACTTATCAGAGACACCACTCAAAAAATAACAGCGAAAATGTACAGCTAACTCCACGTAAACACCAAACACCGGCGATAGCGCTAACGTACGCGGAGTAAACAACAAGCACGTCCGACCGCGGCGACGGCTAAAGCCAGAATGACATTAGGCCACACGGTCACTGACGACCAACATTTACATGTATACGACTCATCTCGAAACGCTCACACCCCTGAGGATTTGTGTTTTCGTTCTACACAGCCGCTGCCCCTTGCTCTTTCCCACCCATTCGTACATTCAACCTCTGACGAGACCGACCAAATATAGACTGAGAAACAAGACCAAACACTTTGTGCATTCGGAATCGAAGGCAGGGCGTCCCTCGCCGCATTTGCTACGATTGCCATTTGCTACTTCTGCAGAAGCGGCGGCGGCGGCGACGACGACGACGACGACGACGACGACGACGACGACGACGACGACGACGAATATCGCGAGAGGCTCTGAGATATGTGAGAAATACATCTATAAAATGTAATTCAGACTGCCTCGTCCCACCTTATGCTGTACTGCTTTGGCAAATGCTTTATCTGCGCCATTGGCCTTAATCGCATCTGAGAGTAATTCTTAAAAAAACGCCTGTCGCTAATTGTTCGTCATCACAGGTACTGTTTGCTATACGGCCACGACGCGCAACTGATTTCCAAAATTCATCTTTCTCGTGTTAGGATGGAACTTACGACTCCTGGTTTATTAGACCAGTGCTCCACCACTGAGCTAAAGAGGCGCGGCCTAGCGGTACTCTTGGGTACTTCGTCCTTACGGTCGTCTGCATCATCAGACTTTAGCTGACAACACTTCATATTACCGGCTAATATTTGCAGCTATGGCGACAAATTACTGCTTGGCTACACATCTGACACGTAACCGATGTGCTCTCCAAACAACAACACTTGCATTTCAGAACATGTCTTTCACACATGTCTACAAAATCACCTTCACCTTCAAATACAGTTTCCTTGCGACTGACAGAGACGTAGGCAAAGTTTAAAGTTGCTATTTCCATTAAATCTCGTTAATCAGAAAAACGGTAATTTACACCTGCAGCGGAACAAAATTCCATTCCGCCCAGCGTCTGGCTCGAACCCACGACCCTGGGATTAAGAGTCTGACGCTCTACCGACTCAGCTAGCCGGCTACCTCGATGAATACCTGCCGGGTAGCACGTCACACAGTACTAGTTTGGGTTGGGTGGTCCCATACAGAATCTCTCCATGATGCCTAATGTTTTCCTAACGTCACACTCGTCACGTACTTCACTTTAAGTCATAATCATTTCTGAGAGGTAAAGAAATTGCATGACAACATGCAGAGCTAGTGGCGTCAAAATTAACACACACACTTTATGTGACTGAAAAGCCGAAAGAGTTACTTTCCGACGTTGTTTTAGATGTGCAAGTGATAGTCAGAACTCGCTGTGTCGGCACTCTGCCGACCATTTCGCTAGTTAACACCGGTCTTGTTGTGTGTGTTTCAAGCTCAAGACCATCTCCAAGCAAAAAATGGTCAACAGCAACATTCAGACGGTTTCGTACTGCTCAATTGCTACATTAAAACGTTATGTTTCTTTTTCAGAACTGGAAAAATACAAGCGTGACAGCATTCGAACCTGTAATCTTCAGATCCGAAGTCCGACGCCTTATCCATTAGGCCACACGGTCACTGGCGACCAACATTTACATGTATACGACTCATCTCGAAACGCTCACACCCCTGAGGATTTGTGTTTTCGTTCTACACAGCCGCTGCCCCTTGCTCTTTCCCACCCATTCGTTACATTCAACCTCTGACGAGACCGACCAAATATAGACTGAGAAACAAGACCACACACTTTGTGCATTCGGAATCGAAGGCAGGGCGTCCCTCGCCGCATTTGCTACGATTGCCATTTGCTACTTCTGCAGAAGCGGCGGCGGCGACGACGACGACGACGACGACGACGACGACGACGACGACGAATATCGCGAGAGGCTCTGAGATATGTGAGAAATACATCTATAAATTGTAATTCAGACTGCCTCGTCCCACCTTATGCTGTACCGCTTTGGCAAATGCTTTATCTGCGCCATTCGCCTTAATCGCATCTGAGAGTAATTCTTAAAAAAAACGCCTGTCGCTAATTGTTCGTCATCACAGGTACTGTTTGCTATACGGCCACGACGCGCAACTGTTTTCCAAAATTCATCTTTCTCGTGTTAGGATGGAACTTACGACTCCTGGTTTATTAGACCAGTGCTCCACCACTGAGCTAAAGAGGCGCGGCCTAGCGGTACTCTTGGGTACTTCGTCCTTACGGTCGTCTGCATCATCAGACTTTAGCTGACAACACTTCATATTACCGGCTAATATTTGCAGCTATGGCGACAAATTACTGCTTGGCTACACATCTGACACGTAACCGATGTGCTCTCCAAACAACAACACTTGCATTTCAGAACATGTCTTTCACACATGTCTACAAAATCACCTTCACCTTCAAATACAGTTTCCTTGCGACTGACAGAGACGTAGGCAAAGTTTAAAGTTGCTATTTCCATTAAATCTCGTTAATCAGAAAAACGGTAATTTACACCTGCAGCGGAACAAAATTCCGTTCCGCCCAGCGTCTGGCTCGAACCCACGACCCTGGTATTAAGAGTCTGACGCTCTACCGACTCAGCTAGCCGGCTACCTCGGTGAATACCTGCCGGGTAGCACGTCACACAGTACTCGTTTGGGTTGGGTGGTCCCATACAGAATCTCTCCATGATGCCTAATGTTTCCTAACGTCACACTCGTCACGTACTTCACTTTAAGTCATAATCATTTCTGAGAGGTAAAGAAATTGCATGACAACATGCAGAGCTAGTGGCGTCAAAATTAACACACACACTTTATGTGACTGAAAAGCCGAAAGAGTTACTTTCCGACGTTGTTTTAGATGTGCAAGTGATAGTCAGAACTCGCTGTGTCGGCACTCTGCCGACCATTTCGCTAGTTAACACCGGTCTTGTTGTGTGTGTTTCAAGCTCAAGAGCATCTCCAAGCAAAAAATGGTCAACAGCACATTCAGACGGTTTCGTACTGCTCAATTGCTACATTAAAACGTTATGTTTCTTTTTCAGAACTGGAAAAATACAAGCGTGACAGCATTCGAACCTGTAATCTTCAGATCCGAAGTCCGACGCCTTATCCATTAGGCCACACGGTCACTGACGACCAACATTTACATGTATACGACTCATCTCGAAACGCTCACACCCTGAGGATTTGTGTTTTCGTTCTACACAGCCGCTGCCCGTTGCTCTTTCCCACCCATTCGTTACATTCAACCTCTGACGAGACCGACCAAATATAGACTGAGAAACAACACCACACACTTTGTGCATTCGGAATCGAAGGCAGGGCGTCCCTCGCCGCATTTGCTACGATTGCCATTTGCTACTTCTGCAGAAGCGGCGGCGGCGGCGGCGGCGACGAATATCGCGAGATGCTCTGAGATATGTGAGAAATACATCTATAAAATGTAATTCAGACTGCCTCGTCCCACCTTATGCTGTACCGCTTTGGCAAATGCTTTATCTGCGCCATTCGCCTTAATCGCATCTGAGAGTAATTCTTAAAAAAACGCGTGTCGCTAATTGTTCGTCATCACAGGTACTGTTTGCTATACGGCCACGACGCGCAACTGATTTCCAAAATTCATCTTTCTCGTGTTAGGATGGAACTTACGACTCCTGGTTTATTAGACCAGTGCTCCACCACTGAGCTAAAGAGGCGCGGCCTAGCGGTACTCATGGGTACTTCGTCCTTACGGTCGTCTGCATCATCAGACTTTAGCTGACAACACTTCATATTACCGGCTAATATTTGCAGCTATGGCGACAAATTACTGCTTGGCTACACATCTGACACGTAAACGATGTGCTCTCCAAACAACAACACTTGCATTTCAGTACATGTCTTTCACACATGTCTAAAAAATCACCTTCACCTTCAAATACAGTTTCCTTGCGACTGACAGAGACGTAGGCAAAGTTTAAAGTTGCTATTTCCATTAAATCTCGTTAATCAGAAAAACGGTAATTTACAACTGCAGCGGAACAAAATTCCGTTCCGCCCAGCGTCTGGCTCGAACCCACGACCCTGAGATTAAGAGTCTGACGCTCTACCGACTGAGCTAGCAGGCTACCTCGGTGAATACCTACTGGGTAGCACGTCACACAGTACTCGTTTGGGTTGGGTGGTCCCATACAGAATCTCTCCATGATGCCTAATGTTTTCCTAACGTCACACTCGTCACGTACTTCACTTTTATGTCATAATCATTTCTGAGAGGTAAAGAAATTGCATGACAACATGCAGAGCTAGTGGCGTCAAAATTAACACACACACTTTATGTGACTGAAAAGCCGAACGAGTTACTTTCCGACGTTGTTTTAGATGTGCAAGTGATAGCCAGAACTCGCTGTGTCGGCACTCATCCGACCATTTCGCTAGTTAACACCGGTCTTGTTGTGTGTGTTTCAAGCTCAAGAGCATCTCCAAGCAAAAAATGGTCAACAGCAACATTCAGACGGTTTCGTACTGCTCAATTGCTACATTAAAACGTTATGTTTCTTTTTCAGAACTGGAAAAATACAAGCGTGACAGCATTCGAACCTGTAATCTTCAGATCCGAAGTCCGACGCCTTATCCATTAGGCCACACGATCACTGACGACCAACATTTACATGTATACGACTCATCTCGAAACGCTCACACCCCTGAGGATTTGTCTTTTCGTTCTACACAGCCGCTGCCCCTTGCTCTTTCCCACCCATTCGTTACATTCAACCTCTGACGAGACCGACCAAATATAGACTGAGAAACAAGACCACACACTTTGTGCATTCGGAATCGAAGGCAGGGCGTCCCTCGCCGCATTTGCTACGATTGCCATTTGCTACTTCTGCAGAAGCGGCGGCGGCGGTGGCGGCGACGACGACGACGACGACGACGACGACGACGACGACGACGACGAATATCGCGAGAGGCTCTGAGATATGTGAGAAATACATCTATAAAATGTAATTCAGACTGCCTCGTCCCACCTTATGCTGTACCGCTTTGGCAAATGCTTTATCTGCGCCATTCGCCTTAATCGCATCTGAGAGTAATTCTTAAAAAAACGCCTGTCGCTAATTGTTCGTCATCACAGGTACTGTTTGCTATACGGCCACGACGCGCAACTGATTTCCAAAATTCATCTTTCTCGTGCTAGGATGGAACTTACGACTCCTGGTTTATTAGACCAGTGCTCCACCACTGAGCTAAAGAGGCGCGGCCTAGGGGTACTCTTGGGTACTTCGTCCTTACGGTCGTCTGCATCATCAGACTTTAGCTGACAACACTTCATATTACCGGCTAATATTTGCAGCTATGGCGACAAATTACTGCTTGGCTACACATCTGACACGTAAACGATGTGCTCTGCAAACAACAACACTTGCATTTCAGTACATGTCTTTCACACATGTCTAAAAAATCACCTTCACCTTCAAATACAGTTTCCTTGCGACTGACAGAGACGTAGGCAAAGTTTAAAGTTGCTATTTCCATTAAATCTCGTTAATCAGAAAAACGGTAATTTACACCTGCAGCGGAACAAAATTCCGTTCCGCCCAGCGTCTGGCTCGAACCCACGACCCTGAGATTAAGAGTCTGACGCTCTACCGACTGAGCTAGCAGGCTACCTCGGTGAATACCTGCTGGGTAGCACGTCACACAGTACTCGTTTGGGTTGGGTGGTCCCATACAGAATCTCTCCATGATGCCTAATGTTTTCCTAACGTCACACTCGTCACGTACTTCACTTTTATGTCATAATCATTTCTGAGAGGTAAAGAAATTGCATGACAACATGCAGAGCTAGTGGCGTCAAAATTAACACACACACTTTATGTGACTGAAAAGCCGAACGAGTTACTTTCCGACGTTGTTTTAGATATGCAAGTGATAGCCAGAACTCGCTGTGTCGGCACTCATCCGACCGTTTCGCTAGTTAACACCGGTCTTGTTGTGTGTGTTTCAAGCTCAAGAGCATCTCCAAGCAAAAAATGGTCAACAGCAACATTCAGACGGTTTCGTACTGCTCAATTGCTACATTAAAACGTTATGTTTCTTTTTCAGAACTGGAAAAATACAAGCGTGACAGCATTCGAACCTGTAATCTTCAGATCCGAAGTCCGACGCCTTATCCATTAGGCCACACGGTCACTGACGACCAACATTTACATGTATACGACTCATCTCGAAACGCTCACACCCCTGAGGATTTGTGTTTTCGTTCTACACAGCCGCTGCCCCTTGCTCTTTCCCACCCATTCGTTACATTCAACCTCTGACGAGACCGACCAAATATAGACTGAGAAACAAGACCACACACTTTGTGCATTCGGAATCGAAGGCAGGGCGTCCCTCGCCGCATTTGCTACGATTGCCATTTGCTACTTCTGCAGAAGCGGCGGCGGCGACGACGACGACGACGACGACGACGACGACGACGAATATCGCGAGAGGCTCTGAGATATGTGAGAAATACATGTATAAAATGTAATTCAGACTGCCTCGTCCCACCTTATGCTGTACCGCTTTGGCAAATGCTTTATCTGCGCCATTCGCCTTAATCGCATCTGAGAGTAATTCTTAAAAGAAACGCCTGTCGCTAATTGTTCGTCATCACAGGTACTGTTTGCTATACGGCCACGACGCGCAACTGATTTCCAAAATTCATCTTTCTCGTGTTAGGATGGAACTTACGACTCCTGGTTTATTAGACCAGTGCTCCACCACTGAGCTAAAGAGGCGCGGCCTAGCGGTACTCTTGGGTACTTCGTCCTTACGGTCGTCTGCATCATCAGACTTTAGCTGACAACACTTCATATTACCGGCTAATATTTGCAGCTATGGCGACAAATTACTGCTTGGCTACACATCTGACACGTAAACGATGTGCTCTCCAAACAACAACACTTGCATTTCAGTACATGTCTTTCACACATGTCTAAAAAATCACCTTCACCTTCAAATACAGTTTCCTTGCGACTGACAGAGACGTAGGCAAAGTTTAAAGTTGCTATTTCCATTAAATCTCGTTAATCAGAAAAACGGTAATTTACACCTGCAGCGGAACAAAATTCCGTTCCGCCCAGCGTCTGGCTCGATATCACGACCCTGAGATTAAGAGTATGACGCTCTACCGACTGAGCTAGCAGGCTACCTCGGTGAATACCTGCTGGGTAGCACGTCACACAGTACTCGTTTGGGTTGGGTGGTCCCATACAGAATCTCTCCATGATGCCTAATGTTTTCCTAACGTCACACTCGTCACGTACTTCACTTTTATGTCATAATCATTTCTGAGAGGTAAAGAAATTGCATGACAACATGCAGAGCTAGTGGCGTCAAAATTAACACACACACTTTATGTGACTGAAAAGCCGAAAGAGTTACTTTCCGACGTTGTTTTAGATGTGCAAGTGATAGTCAGAACTCGCTGTGTCGGCACTCTGCCGACCATTTCGCTAGTTAACACCGGTCTTGTTGTGTGTGTTTCAAGCTCAAGAGCATCTCCAAGCAAAAAATGGTCAACAGCAACATTCAGACGGTTTCGTACTGCTCAATTGCTACATTAAAACGTTATGTTTCTTTTTCAGAACTGGAAAAATACAAGCGTGACAGCATTCGAACCGGTAACCTTCAGATCCGAAGTCCGACGCCTTATCCATTAGGCCACACGGTCACTGACGACCAACATTTACATGTATACGACTCATCTCGAAACGCTCACACCCCTGAGGATTTGTGTTTTCGTTCTACACAGCCGCTGCCCCTTGCTCTTTCCCACCCATTCGTTACATTCAACCTCTGACGAGACCGACCAAATATAGACTGAGAAACAAGACCACACACTTTGTGCATTCGGAATCGAAGGCAGGGCGTCCCTCGCCGCATTTGCTACGATTGCCATTTGCTACTTCTGCAGAAGCGGCGGCGGCGGCGACGACGACGACGACGACGACGACGACGAATATCGCGAGAGGCTCTGAGATATGTGAGAAATACATCTATAAAATGTAATTCAGACTGCCTCGTCCCACCTTATGCTGTACCGCTTTGGCAAATGCTTTATCTGCGCCATTCGCCTTAATCGCATCTGAGAGTAATTCTTAAAAAAAACGCCTGTCGCTAATTGTTCGTCATCACAGGTACTGTTTGCTATACGGCCACGACGCGCAACTGATTTCCAAAATTCATCTTTCTCGTGTTAGGATGGAACTTACGACTCCTGGTTTATTAGACCAGTGCTCCACCACTGAGCTAAAGAGGCGCGGCCTAGCGGTACTCTTGGGTACTTCGTCCTTACGGTCGTCTGCATCATCAGACTTTAGCTGACAACACTTCATATTACCGGCTAATATTTGCAGCTATGGCGACAAATTACTGCTTGGCTACACATCTGACACGTAAACGATGTGCTCTCCAAACAACAACACTTGCATTTCAGTACATGTCTTTCACACATGTCTAAAAAATCACCTTCACCTTCAAATACAGTTTCCTTGCGACTGACAGAGACGTAGGCAAAGTTTAAAGTTGCTATTTCCATTAAATCTCGTTAATCAGAAAAACGGTAATTTACACCTGCAGCGGAACAAAATTCCGTTCCGCCCAGCGTCTGGCTCGAACCCACGACCCTGAGATTAAGAGTCTGACGCTCTACCGACTGAGCTAGCAGGCTACCTCGGTGAATACCTGCTGGGTAGCACGTCACACAGTACTCGTTTGGGTTGGGTGGTCCCATACAGAATCTCTCCATGATGCCTAATGTTTTCCTAACGTCACACTCGTCACGTACTTCACTTTTATGTCATAATCATTTCTGAGAGGTAAAGAAATTGCATGACAACATGCAGAGCTAGTGGCGTCAAAATTAACACACACACTTTATGTGACTGAAAAGCCGAACGAGTTACTTTCCGACGTTGTTTTAGATGTGCAAGTGATAGCCAGAACTCGCTGTGTCGGCACTCATCCGACCGTTTCGCTAGTTAACACCGGTCTTGTTGTGTGTGTTTCAAGCTCAAGAGCATCTCCAAGCAAAAAATGGTCAACAGCAACATTCAGACGGTTTCGTACTGCTCAATTGCTACATTAAAACGTTATGTTTCTTTTTCAGAACTGGAAAAATACAAGCGTGACAGCATTCGAACCTGTAATCTTCAGATCCGAAGTCCGACGCCTTATCCATTAGGCCACACGGTCACTGACGACCAACATTTACATGTATACGACTCATCTCGAAACGCTCACACCCCTGAGGATTTGTGTTTTCGTTCTACACAGCCGCTGCCCCTTGCTCTTTCCCACCCATTCGTTACATTCAACCTCTGACGAGACCGACCAAATATAGACTGAGAAACAAGACCACACACTTTGTGCATTCGGAATCGAAGGCAGGGCGTCCCTCGCCGCATTTGCTACGATTGCCATTTGCTACTTCTGCAGAAGCGGCGGCGGCGACGACGACGACGACGACGACGACGACGACGACGACGACGAATATCGCGAGAGGCTCTGAGATATGTGAGAAATACATCTATAAAATGTAATTCAGACTGCCTCGTCCCACCTTATGCTGTACCGCTTTGGCAAATGCTTTATCTGCGCCATTCGCCTTAATCGCATCTGAGAGTAATTCTTAAAAAAAACGCCTGTCGCTAATTGTTCGTCATCACAGGTACTGTTTGCTATACGGCCACGACGCGCAACTGATTTCCAAAATTCATCTTTCTCGTGTTAGGATGGAACTTACGACTCCTGGTTTATTAGACCAGTGCTCCACCACTGAGCTAAAGAGGCGCGGCCTAGGGGTACTCTTGGGTACTTCGTCCTTACGGTCGTCTGCATCATCAGACTTTAGCTGACAACACTTCATATTACCGGCTAATATTTGCAGCTATGGCGACAAATTACTGCTTGGCTACACATCTGACACGTAAACGATGTGCTCTCCAAACAACAACACTTGCATTTCAGTACATGTCTTTCACACATGTCTAAAAAATCACCTTCACCTTCAAATACAGTTTCCTTGCGACTGACAGAGACGTAGGCAAAGTTTAAAGTTGCTATTTCCATTAAATCTCGTTAATCAGAAAAACGGTAATTTACACCTGCAGCGGAACAAAATTCCGTTCCGCCCAGCGTCTGGCTCGAACCCACGACCCTGAGATTAAGAGTCTGACGCTCTACCGACTGAGCTAGCAGGCTACCTCGGTGAATACCTGCTGGGTAGCACGTCACACAGTACTCGTTTGGGTTGGGTGGTCCCATACAGAATCTCTCCATGATGCCTAATGTTTTCCTAACGTCACACTCGTCACGTACTTCACTTTTATGTCATAATCATTTCTGAGAGGTAAGGAAATTGCATGACAACATGCAGAGCTAGTTGCGTCAAAATTAACACACACACTTTATGTGACTGAAAAGCCGAACGAGTTACTTTCCGACGTTGTTTTAGATGTGCAAGTGATAGCCAGAACTCGCTGTGTCGGCACTCATCCGACCGTTTCGCTAGTTAACACCGGTCTTGTTGTGTGTGTTTCAAGCTCAAGAGCATCTCCAAGCAAAAAATGGTCAACAGCAACATTCAGACGGTTTCGTACTGCTCAATTGCTACATTAAAACGTTATGTTTCTTTTTCAGAACTGGAAAAATACAAGCGTGACAGCATTCGAACCTGTAATCTTCAGATCCGAAGTCCGACGCCTTATCCATTAGGCCACACGGTCACTGACGACCAACATTTACATGTATACGACTCATCTCGAAACGCTCACACCCCTGAGGATTTGTGTTTTCGTTCTACACAGCCGCTGCCCCTTGCTCTTTCCCACCCATTCGTTACATTCAACCTCTGACGAGACCGACCAAATATAGACTGAGAAACAAGACCACACACTTTGTGCATTCGGAATCGAAGGCAGGGCGTCCCTCGCCGCATTTGCTACGATTGCCATTTGCTACTTCTGCAGAAGCGGCGGCGGCGGCGGCGGCGACGACGACGACGACGACGACGAGCGCGAGAGGCTATGTGATATGTGAGAAATACATCTATAAAATGTAATTCAGACTGCCTCGTCCCACCTTATGCTGTACCGCTTTGGCAAATGCTTTATCTGCGCCATTCGCCTTAATCACATTTGAGAGTAATTCTTAAAAAAAACGCCTGTCGCTAATTGTTCGTCACCACAGATACTGTTTGCTATACGGCCACGACGCGCAACTGATTTCCAAAATTCATCTTGCTCGTGTTAGGATGGAACTTACGACTCCTGGTTTATTAGGCCAGTGCTCTACCACTGAGCTAAAGAGGCGCGGCCTAGGGGTACTCTTGGGTACTTCGTCCTTACGGTCGTCTGCATCATCAGACTTTAGCTGACAACACTTCATATTACCGGCTAATATTTGCAGCTATGGCGACAAATTACTGCTTGGCTACACATCTGACACGTAAACGATGTGCTCTCCAAACAACAACACTTGCATTTCAGTACATGTCTTTCACACATGTCTAAAAAATCACCTTCCCCTTCAAATACAGTTTCCTTGCGACTGACAGAGACGTAGTCAAAGTTTAAAGTTGCTATTTCCATTAAATCTCGTTAATCAGAAAAACGGTAATTTACACCTGCAGTGGAACAAAATTCCGTTCCTCCCAGCGTCTGGCTCGAACCCACGACCCTGGGATTAAGAGTCTGACGCTCTACCGACTCAGCTAGCCGGCTACCTCGGTGAATACCTGCCGGGTAGCACGTCACACAGTACTCGTTTGGGTTGGGTGGTCCCATACAGAATCTCTCCATGATGCCTAATGTTTTCCTAACGTCACACTCGTCACGTACTTCACTTTTATGTCATAATCATTTCTGAGAGGTAAAGAAATTGCATGACAACATGCAGAGCTAGTGGCGTCAAAATTAACACACACACTTTATGTGACTGAAAAGCCGAACGAGTTACTTTCCGACGTTGTTTTAGATGTGCAAGTGATAGTCAGAACTCGCTGTGTCGGCACTCTGCCGACCATTTCGCTAGTTAACACCGGTCTTGTTGTGTGTGTTTCAAGCTCAAGAGCATCTCCAAGCAAAAAATGGTCAACAGCAACATTCAGACGGTTTCGTACTGCTCAATTGCTACATTAAAACGTTATGTTTCTTTTTCAGAACTGGAAAAATACAAGCGTGACAGCATTCGAACCTGTAACCTTCAGATCCGAAGTCCGACGCCTTATCCATTAGGCCACACGGTCACTGACGACCAACATTTACATGTATACGACTCATCTCGAAACGCTCACACCCCTGAGGATTTGTGTTTTCGTTCTACACAGCCGCTGCCCCTTGCTCTTTCCCACCCATTCGTTACATTCAACCTCTGACGAGACCGACCAAATATAGACTGAGAAACAAGATCACACACTTTGTGCATTCGGAATCGAAGGCAGGGCGTCCCTCGCCGCATTTGCTACGATTGCCATTTGCTACTTCTGCAGAAGCGGCGGCGGCGGCGGCGGCGACGACGACGACGACGACCGCGAGAGGCTCTGTGATATGTGAGAAATACATCTATAAAATGTAATTCAGACTGCCTCGTCCCACCTTATGCTGTACCGCTTTGGCAAATGCTTTATCTGCGCCATTCGCCTTAATCACATTTGAGAGTAATCCTTAAAAAAAACGCCTGTCGCTAATTAATCGTCACCACAGATACTGTTTGCTATACGGCCACGACGCGCAACTGATTTCCAAAATTCATCTTGCTCGTGTTAGGATGGAACTTACGACTCCTGGTTTATTAGACCAGTGCTCTACCACTGAGCTAAAGAGGCGCGGCCTAGGGGTACTCTTGGGTACTTCGTCCTTACGGTCGTCTGCATCATCAGACTTTAGCTGACAACACTTCATATTACCGGCTAATATTTGCAGCTATGGCGACAAATTACTGCTTGGCTACACATCTGACACGTAAACGATGTGCTCTCCAAACAACAACACTTGCATTTCAGTACATGTCTTTCACACATGTCTAAAAAATCACCTTCACCTTCAAATACAGTTTCCTTGCGACTGACAGAGACGTAGGCAAAGTTTAAAGTTGCTATTTCCATTAAATCTCGTTAATCAGAAAAACGGTAATTTACACCTGCAGCGGAACAAAATTCCGTTCCGCCCAGCATCTGGCTCGAACCCACGACCCTGGGATTAAGAGTCTGACGCTCTACCGACTGAGCTAGCCGGCTACCTCGGTGAATACCTGCCGCGTAGCACGTCACACAGTACTCGTTTGGGTTGGGTGGTCCCATACAGAATCTCTCCATGATGCCTAATGTTTTCCTAACGTCACACTCGTCACGTACTTCACTTTTATGTCATAATCATTTCTGAGAGGTAAAGAAATTGCATGACAACATGCAGAGCTAGTGGCTTCAAAATTAACACACACACTTTATGTGACTGAAAAGCCGAACGAGTTACTTTCCGACGTTGTTTTAGATGTGCAAGTGATAGTCAGAACTCGCTGTGTCGGCACTCTGCCGACCATTTCGCTAGTTAACACCGGTCTTGTTGTGTGTGTTTCAAGCTCAAGAGCATCTCCAAGCAAAAAATGGTCAACAGCAACATTCAGACGGTTTCGTACTGCTCAATTGCTACATTAAAACGTTATGTATCTTTTTCAGAACTGGAAAAATACAAGCGTGACAGCATTCGAACCTGTAATATTCAGATCCGAAGTCCGACGCCTTATCCATTAGGCCACACGGTCACTGACGACCAACTTTTACATGTATACGACTCATCTCGAAACGCTCACACCCCTGAGGATTTGTGTTTTCGTTCTACACAGCCGCTGCCCCTTGCTCTTTCCCACCCATTCGTTACATTCAACCTCTGACGAGACCGACCAAATATAGACTGAGAAACAAGACCACACACTTTGTGCATTCGGAATCGAAGGCAGGGCGTCCCTCGCCGCATTTGCTACGATTGCCATTTGCTACTTCTGCAGAAGCGGCGGCGGCGACGACGACGACGACGACGACGACGACGACGAATATCGCGAGAGGCTCTGAGATATGTGAGAAATACATGTATAAAATGTAATTCAGACTGCCTCGTCCCACCTTATGCTGTACCGCTTTGGCAAATGCTTTATCTGCGCCATTCGCCTTAATCGCATCTGAGAGTAATTCTTAAAAGAAACGCCTGTCGCTAATTGTTCGTCATCACAGGTACTGTTTGCTATACGGCCACGACGCGCAACTGATTTCCAAAATTCATCTTTCTCGTGTTAGGATGGAACTTACGACTCCTGGTTTATTAGACCAGTGCTCCACCACTGAGCTAAAGAGGCGCGGCCTAGCGGTACTCTTGGGTACTTCGTCCTTACGGTCGTCTGCATCATCAGACTTTAGCTGACAACACTTCATATTACCGGCTAATATTTGCAGCTATGGCGACAAATTACTGCTTGGCTACACATCTGACACGTAAACGATGTGCTCTCCAAACAACAACACTTGCATTTCAGTACATGTCTTTCACACATGTCTAAAAAATCACCTTCACCTTCAAATACAGTTTCCTTGCGACTGACAGAGACGTAGGCAAAGTTTAAAGTTGCTATTTCCATTAAATCTCGTTAATCAGAAAAACGGTAATTTACACCTGCAGCGGAACAAAATTCCGTTCCGCCCAGCGTCTGGCTCGAACCCACGACCCTGAGATTAAGAGTCTGACGCTCTACCGACTGAGCTAGCAGGCTACCTCGGTGAATACCTGCTGGGTAGCACGTCACACAGTACTCGTTTGGGTTGGGTGGTCCCATACAGAATCTCTCCATGATGCCTAATGTTTTCCTAACGTCACACTCGTCACGTACTTCACTTTTATGTCATTATCATTTCTGAGAGGTAAAGAAATTGCATGACAACATGCAGAGCTAGTGGCGTCAAAATTAACACACACACTTTATGTGACTGAAAATCCGAACGAGTTACTTTCCGACGTTGTTTTAGATGTGCAAGTGATAGCCAGAACTCGCTGTGTCGGCACTCATCCGACCGTTTCGCTAGTTAACACCGGTCTTGTTGTGTGTGTTTCAAGCTCAAGAGCATCTCCAAGCAAAAAATGGTCAACAGCAACATTCAGACGGTTTCGTACTGCTCAATTGCTACATTAAAACGTTATGTTTCTTTTTCAGAACTGGAAAAATACAAGCGTGACAGCATTCGAACCTGTAATCTTCAGATCCGAAGTCCGACGCCTTATCCATTAGGCCACACGGTCACTGACGACCAACATTTACATGTATACGACTCATCTCGAAACGCTCACACCCCTGAGGATTTGTGTTTTCGTTCTACACAGCCGCTGCCCCTTGCTCTTTCCCACCCATTCGTTACATTCAACCTCTGACGAGACCGACCAAATATAGACTGAGAAACAAGACCACACACTTTGTGCATTCGGAATCGAAGGCAGGGCGTCCCTCGCCGCATTTGCTACGATTGCCATTTGCTACTTCTGCAGAAGCGGCGGCGGCGGCGGCGGCGACGACGACGACGACGACGACGAGCGCGAGAGGCTATGTGATATGTGAGAAATACATCTATAAAATGTAATTCAGACTGCCTCGTCCCACCTTATGCTGTACCGCTTTGGCAAATGCTTTATCTGCGCCATTCGCCTTAATCACATTTGAGAGTAATTCTTAAAAAAAACGCCTGTCGCTAATTGTTCGTCACCACAGATACTGTTTGCTATACGGCCACGACGCGCAACTGATTTCCAAAATTCATCTTGCTCGTGTTAGGATGGAACTTACGACTCCTGGTTTATTAGGCCAGTGCTCTACCACTGAGCTAAAGAGGCGCGGCCTAGGGGTACTCTTGGGTACTTCGTCCTTACGGTCGTCTGCATCATCAGACTTTAGCTGACAACACTTCATATTACCGGCTAATATTTGCAGCTATGGCGACAAATTACTGCTTGGCTACACATCTGACACGTAAACGATGTGCTCTCCAAACAACAACACTTGCATTTCAGTACATGTCTTTCACACATGTCTAAAAAATCACCTTCCCCTTCAAATACAGTTTCCTTGCGACTGACAGAGACGTAGTCAAAGTTTAAAGTTGCTATTTCCATTAAATCTCGTTAATCAGAAAAACGGTAATTTACACCTGCAGTGGAACAAAATTCCGTTCCTCCCAGCGTCTGGCTCGAACCCACGACCCTGGGATTAAGAGTCTGACGCTCTACCGACTCAGCTAGCCGGCTACCTCGGTGAATACCTGCCGGGTAGCACGTCACACAGTACTCGTTTGGGTTGGGTGGTCCCATACAGAATCTCTCCATGATGCCTAATGTTTTCCTAACGTCACACTCGTCACGTACTTCACTTTTATGTCATAATCATTTCTGAGAGGTAAAGAAATTGCATGACAACATGCAGAGCTAGTGGCGTCAAAATTAACACACACACTTTATGTGACTGAAAAGCCGAACGAGTTACTTTCCGACGTTGTTTTAGATGTGCAAGTGATAGTCAGAACTCGCTGTGTCGGCACTCTGCCGACCATTTCGCTAGTTAACACCGGTCTTGTTGTGTGTGTTTCAAGCTCAAGAGCATCTCCAAGCAAAAAATGGTCAACAGCAACATTCAGACGGTTTCGTACTGCTCAATTGCTACATTAAAACGTTATGTTTCTTTTTCAGAACTGGAAAAATACAAGCGTGACAGCATTCGAACCTGTAACCTTCAGATCCGAAGTCCGACGCCTTATCCATTAGGCCACACGGTCACTGACGACCAACATTTACATGTATACGACTCATCTCGAAACGCTCACACCCCTGAGGATTTGTGTTTTCGTTCTACACAGCCGCTGCCCCTTGCTCTTTCCCACCCATTCGTTACATTCAACCTCTGACGAGACCGACCAAATATAGACTGAGAAACAAGATCACACACTTTGTGCATTCGGAATCGAAGGCAGGGCGTCCCTCGCCGCATTTGCTACGATTGCCATTTGCTACTTCTGCAGAAGCGGCGGCGGCGGCGGCGGCGACGAATATCGCGAGATGCTCTGTGATATGTGAGAAATACATCTATAAAATGTAATTCAGACTGCCTCGTCCCACCTTATGCTGTACCGCTTTGGCAAATGCTTTATCTGCGCCATTCGCCTTAATCACATTTGAGAGTAATCCTTAAAAAAAACGCCTGTCGCTAATTAATCGTCACCACAGATACTGTTTGCTATACGGCCACGACGCGCAACTGATTTCCAAAATTCATCTTGCTCGTGTTAGGATGGAACTTACGACTCCTGGTTTATTAGACCAGTGCTCTACCACTGAGCTAAAGAGGCGCGGCCTAGGGGTACTCTTGGGTACTTCGTCCTTACGGTCGTCTGCATCATCAGACTTTAGCTGACAACACTTCATATTACCGGCTAATATTTGCAGCTATGGCGACAAATTACTGCTTGGCTACACATCTGACACGTAAACGATGTGCTCTCCAAACAACAACACTTGCATTTCAGTACATGTCTTTCACACATGTCTAAAAAATCACCTTCACCTTCAAATACAGTTTCCTTGCGACTGACAGAGACGTAGGCAAAGTTTAAAGTTGCTATTTCCATTAAATCTCGTTAATCAGAAAAACGGTAATTTACACCTGCAGCGGAACAAAATTCCGTTCCGCCCAGCATCTGGCTCGAACCCACGACCCTGGGATTAAGAGTCTGACGCTCTACCGACTCAGCTAGCCGGCTACCTCGGTGAATACCTGCCGGGTAGCACGTCACACAGTACTCGTTTGGGTTGGGTGGTCCCATACAGAATCTCTCCATGATGCCTAATGTTTTCCTAACGTCACACTCGTCACGTACTTCACTTTTATGTCATAATCATTTCTGAGAGGTAAAGAAATTGCATGACAACATGCAGAGCTAGTGGCTTCAAAATTAACACACACACTTTATGTGACTGAAAAGCCGAACGAGTTACTTTCCGACGTTGTTTTAGATGTGCAAGTGATAGTCAGAACTCGCTGTGTCGGCACTCTGCCGACCATTTCGCTAGTTAACACCGGTCTTGTTGTGTGTGTTTCAAGCTCAAGAGCATCTCCAAGCAAAAAATGGTCAACAGCAACATTCAGACGGTTTCGTACTGCTCAATTGCTACATTAAAACGTTATGTATCTTTTTCAGAACTGGAAAAATACAAGCGTGACAGCATTCGAACCTGTAATATTCAGATCCGAAGTCCGACGCCTTATCCATTAGGCCACACGGTCACTGACGACCAACTTTTACATGTATACGACTCATCTCGAAACGCTCACACCCCTGAGGATTTGTGTTTTCGTTCTACACAGCCGCTGCCCCTTGCTCTTTCCCACCCATTCGTTACATTCAACCTCTGACGAGACCGACCAAATATAGACTGAGAAACAAGACCACACACTTTGTGCATTCGGAATCGAAGGCAGGGCGTCCCTCGCCGCATTTGCTACGATTGCCATTTGCTACTTCTGCAGAAGCGGCGGCGGCGGCGGCGGCGACGAATATCGCGAGATGCTCTGAGATATGTGAGAAATACATCTATAAAATGTAATTCAGACTGCCTCGTCCCACCTTATGCTGTACCGCTTTGGCAAATGCTTTATCTGCGCCATTCGCCTTAATCGCATCTGAGAGTAATTCTTAAAAAAACGCGTGTCGCTAATTGTTCGTCATCACAGGTACTGTTTGCTATACGGCCACGACGCGCAACTGATTTCCAAAATTCATCTTTCTCGTGTTAGGATGGAACTTACGACTCCTGGTTTATTAGACCAGTGCTCCACCACTGAGCTAAAGAGGCGCGGCCTAGCGGTACTCATGGGTACTTCGTCCTTACGGTCGTCTGCATCATCAGACTTTAGCTGACAACACTTCATATTACCGGCTAATATTTGCAGCTATGGCGACAAATTACTGCTTGGCTACACATCTGACACGTAACCGATGTGCTCTCCAAACAACAACACTTGCATTTCAGAACATGTCTTTCACACATGTCTACAAAATCACCTTCACCTTCAAATACAGTTTCCTTGCGACTGACAGAGACGTAGGCAAAGTTTAAAGTTGCTATTTCCATTAAATCTCGTTAATCAGAAAAACGGTAATTTACACCTGCAGCGGAACAAAATTCCGTTCCGCCCAGCGTCTGGCTCGAACCCACGACCCTGAGATTAAGAGTCTGACGCTCTACCGACTGAGCTAGCCGGCTACCTCGGTGAATACCTGCCGGGTAGCACGTCACACAGTACTCGTTTGGGTTGGGTGGTCCCATACAGAATCTCTCCATGATGCCTAATGTTTTCCTAACGTCACACTCGTCACGTACTTCACTTTAAGTCATAATCATTTCTGAGAGGTAAAGAAATTGCATGACAACATGCAGAGCTAGTGGCGTCAAAATTAACACACACACTTTATGTGACTGAAAAGCCGAACGAGTTACTTTCCGACGTTGTTTTAGATGTGCAAGTGATAGTCAGAACTCGCTGTGTCGGCACTCTGCCGACCATTTCGCTAGTTAACACCGGTCTTGTTGTGTGTGTTTCAAGCTCAAGAGCATCTCCAAGCAAAAAATGGTCAACAGCAACATTCAGACGGTTTCGTACTGCTCAATTGCTACATTAAAACGTTATGTTTCTTTTTCAGAACTGGAAAAATACAAGCGTGACAGCATTCGAACCTGTAATATTCAGATCCGAAGTCCGACGCCTTATCCATTAGGCCACACGGTCACTGACGACCAACTTTTTCATGTATACGACTCATCTCGATACGCTCACACCCCTGAGGATTTGTGTTTTCGTTCTACACAGCCGCTGCCCCTTGCTCTTTCCCACCCATTCGTTACATTCAACCTCTGACGAGACCGACCAAATATAGACTGAGAAACAAGACCACACACTTTGTGCATTCGGAATCGAAGGCAGGGCGTCCCTCGCCGCATTTGCTACGATTGCCATTTGCTACTTCTGCAGAAGCGGCGGCGGCGGCGGCGGCGACGAATATCGCGAGATGCTCTGAGATATGTGAGAAATACATCTATAAAATGTAATTCAGACTGCCTCGTCCCACCTTATGCTGTACCGCTTTGGCAAATGCTTTATCTGCGCCATTCGCCTTAATCGCATCTGAGAGTAATTCTTAAAAAAACGCCTGTCGCTAATTGTTCGTCATCACAGGTACTGTTTGCTATACGGCCACGACGCGCAACTGATTTCCAAAATTCATCTTTCTCGTGTTAGGATGGAACTTACGACTCCTGGTTCATTAGACCAGTGCTCCACCACTGAGCTAAAGAGGCGCGGCCTAGCGGTACTCATGGGTACTTCGTCCTTACGGTCGTCTGCATCATCAGACTTTAGCTGACAACACTTCATATTACCGGCTAATATTTGCAGCTATGGCGACAAATTACTGCTTGGCTACACATCTGACACGTAACCGATGTGCTCTCCAAACAACAACACTTGCATTTCAGAACATGTCTTTCACACATGTCTACAAAATCACCTTCACCTTCAAATACAGTTTCCTTGCGACTGACAGAGACGTAGGCAAAGTTTAAAGTTGCTATTTCCATTAAATCTCGTTAATCAGAAAAACGGTAATTTACACCTGCAGCGGAACAAAATTCCGTTCCGCCCAGCGTCTGGCTCGAACCCACGACCCTGGGATTAAGAGTCTGACGCTCTACCGACTCAGCTAGCCGGTTTCCTCGGTGAATACTTGCCGGGTAGCACGTCACACAGTACTCGTTTGGGTTGGGTGGTCCCATACAGAATCTCTCCATGATGCCTAATGTTTTCCTAACGTCACACTCGTCACGTACTTCACTTTAAGTCATAATCATTTCTGAGAGGTAAAGAAATTGCATGACAACATGCAGAGCTAGCGGCGTCAAAATTAACACACACACTTTATGTGACTGAAAAGCCGAACGAGTTACTTTCCGACGTTGTTTTAGATGTGCAAGTGATAGTCAGAACTCGCTGTGTCGGCACTCTGCCGACCATTTCGCTAGTTAACACCGGTCTTGTTGTGTGTGTTTCAAGCTCAAGAGCATCTCCAAGCAAAAAATGGTCAACAGCAACATTCAGACGGTTTCGTACTGCTCAATTGCTACATTAAAACGTTATGTTTCTTTTTCAGAACTGGAAAAATACAAGCGTGACAGCATTCGAACCTGTAATATTCAGATCCGAAGTCCGACGCCTTATCCATTAGGCCACACGGTCACTGACGACCAACTTTTACATGTATACGACTCATCTCGAAACGCTCACACCCCTGAGGATTTGTGTTTTCGTTCTACACAGCCGCTGCCCCTTGCTCTTTCCCACCCATTCGTTACATTCAACCTCTGACGAGACCGACCAAATATAGACTGAGAAACAAGACCACACACTTTGTGCATTCGGAATCGAAGGCAGGGCGTCCCTCGCCGCATTTGCTACGATTGCCATTTGCTACTTCTGCAGAAGCGGCGGCGGCGGCGGCGGCGACGAATATCGCGAGATGCTCTGAGATATGTGAGAAATACATCTATAAAATGTAATTCAGACTGCCTCGTCCCACCTTATGCTGTACCGCTTTGGCAAATGCTTTATCTGCGCCATTCGCCTTAATCGCATCTGAGAGTAATTCTTAAAAAAACGCCTGTCGCTAATTGTTCGTCATCACAGGTACTGTTTGCTATACGGCCACGACGCGCAACTGATTTCCAAAATTCATCTTTCTCGTGTTAGGATGGAACTTACGACTCCTGGTTTATTAGACCAGTGCTCCACCACTGAGCTAAAGAGGCGCGGCCTAGCGGTACTCATGGGTACTTCGACCTTACGGTCGTCTGCATCATCAGACTTTAGCTGACAACACTTCATATTACCGGCTAATATTTGCAGCTATGGCGACAAATTACTGCTTGGCTACACATCTGACACGTAACCGATGTGCTCTCCAAACAACAACACTTGCATTTCAGAACATGTCTTTCACACATGTCTACAAAATCACCTTCACCTTCAAATACAGTTTCCTTGCGACTGACAGAGACGTAGGCAAAGTTTAAAGTTGCTATTTCCATTAAATCTCGTTAATCAGAAAAACGGTAATTTACACCTGCAGCGGAACAAAATTCCGTTCCGCCCAGCGTCTGGCACGAACACACGACCCTGGAATTAAGAGTCTGACGCTCTACCGACTCAGCTAGCCGGCTTCCTCGGTGAATACCTGCCGGGTAGCACGTCACACAGTACTCGTTTGGGTTGGGTGGTCCCATACAGAATCTCTCCATGATGCCTAATGTTTTCCTAACGTCACACTCGTCACGTACTTCACTTTAAGTCATAATCATTTCTGAGAGGTAAAGAAATTGCATGACAACATGCAGAGCTAGTGGCGTCAAAATTAACACACACACTTTATGTGACTGAAAAGCCGAACGAGTTACTTTCCGACGTTGTTTTAGATGTGCAAGTGATAGTCAGAACTCGCTGTGTCGGCACTCTGCCGACCATTTCGCTAGTTAACACCGGTCTTGTTGTGTGTGTTTCAAGCTCAAGAGCATCTCCAAGCAAAAAATGGTCAACAGCAACATTCAGACGGTTTCGTACTGCTCAATTGCTACATTAAAACGTTATGTTTCTTTTTCAGAACTGGAAAAATACAAGCGTGACAGCATTCGAACCTGTAATCTTCAGATCCGAAGTCCAACGCCTTATCCATTAGGCCACACGGTCACTGACGACCAACTTTTACATGTATACGACTCATCTCGAAACGCTCACACCCCTGAGGATTTGTGTTTTCGTTCTACACAGCCGCTGCCCCTTGCTCTTTCCCACCCATTCGTTACATTCAACCTCTGACGAGACCGACCAAATATAGACTGAGAAACAAGACCACACACTTTGTGCATTCGGAATCGAAGGCAGGGCGTCCCTCGCCGCATTTGCTACGATTGCCATTTGCTACTTCTGCAGAAGCGGCGGCGGCGACGAATATCGCGAGATGCTCTGAGATATGTGAGAAATACATCTATAAAATGTAATTCAGACTGCCTCGTCCCACCTTATGCTGTACCGCTTTGGCAAATGCTTTATCTGCGCCATTCGCCTTAATCGCATCTGAGAGTAATTCTTAAAAAAACGCCTGTCGCTAATTGTTCGTCATCACAGGTACTGTTTGCTATACGGCCACGACGCGCAACTGATTTCCAAAATTCATCTTTCTCGTGTTAGGATGGAACTTACGACTCCTGGTTTATTAGACCAGTGCTCCACCACTGAGCTAAAGAGGCGCGGCCTAGCGGTACTCATGGGTACTTCGTCCTTACGGTCGTCTGCATCATCAGACTTTAGCTGACAACACTTCATATTACCGGCTAATATTTGCAGCTATGGCGACAAATTACTGCTTGGCTACACATCTGACACGTAACCGATGTGCTCTCCAAACAACAACACTTGCATTTCAGAACATGTCTTTCACACATGTCTACAAAATCACCTTCACCTTCAAATACAGTTTCCTTGCGACTGACAGAGACGTAGGCAAAGTTTAAAGTTGCTATTTCCATTAAATCTCGTTAATCAGAAAAACGGTAATTTACACCTGCAGCGGAACAAAATTCCGTTCCGCCCAGCGTCTGGCTCGAACCCACGACCCTGGGATTAAGAGTCTGACGTCTACCGACTGAGCTAGCCGGCTACCTCGGTGAATACCTGCCGGGTAGCACGTCACACAGTACTCGTTTGGGTTGGGTGGTCCCATACAGAATCTCTCCATGATGCCTAATGTTTTCCTAACGTCACACTCGTCACGTACTTCACTTTAAGTCATAATCATTTCTGAGAGGTAAAGAAATTGCATGACAACATGCAGAGCTAGTGGCGTCAAAATTAACACACACACTTTATGTGACTGAAAAGCCGAACGAGTTACTTTCCGACGTTGTTTTAGATGTGCAAGTGATAGTCAGAACTCGCTGTGTCGGCACTCTGCCGACCATTTCGCTAGTTAACACCGGTCTTGTTGTGTGTGTTTCAAGCTCAAGAGCATCTCCAAGCAAAAAATGGTCAACAGCAACATTCAGACGGTTTCGTACTGCTCAATTGCTACATTAAAACGTTATGTTTCTTTTTCAGAACTGGAAAAATACAAGCGTGACAGCATTCGAACCTGTAATCTTCAGATCCGAAGTCCGACGCCTTATCCATTAGGCCACACGGTCACTGACGACCAACTTTTACATGTATACGACTCATCTCGAAACGCTCACACCCCTGAGGATTTGTGTTTTCGTTCTACACAGCCGCTGCCCCTTGCTCTTTCCCACCCATTCGTTACATTCAACCTCTGACGAGACCGACCAAATATAGACTGAGAAACAAGACCACACACTTTGTGCATTCGGAATCGAAGGCAGGGCGTCCCTCGCCGCATTTGCTACGATTGCCATTTGCTACTTCTGCAGAAGCGGCGGCGGCGGCGGCGGCGGCGACGACGACGACGACGACGACGACGACGACGACGACGACGACGACGACCGCGAGAGGCTCTGTGATATGTGAGAAATACATCTATAAAATGTAATTCAGACTGCCTCGTCCCACCTTATGCTGTACCGCTTTGGCAAATGCTTTATCTGCGCCATTCGCCTTAATCGCATCTGAGAGTAATTCTTAAAAAAACGCCTGTCGCTAATTGTTCGTCATCACAGGTACTGTTTGCTATACGGCCACGACGCGCAACTGATTTCCAAAATTCATCTTTCTCGTGTTAGGATGGAACTTACGACTCCTGGTTTATTAGACCAGTGCTCCACCACTGAGCTAAAAAGGCGCGGCCTAGCGGTACTCATGGGTACTTCGTCCTTACGGTCGTCTGCATCATCAGACTTTAGCTGACAACACTTCATATTACCGGCTAATATTTGCAGCTATGGCGACAAATTACTGCTTGGCTACACATCTGACACGTAACCGATGTGCTCTCCAAACAACAACACTTGCATTTCAGAACATGTCTTTCACACATGTCTACAAAATCACCTTCACCTTCAAATACAGTTTCCTTGCGACTGACAGAGACGTAGGCAAAGTTTAAAGTTGCTATTTCCATTAAATCTCGTTAATCAGATAAACGGTAATTTACACCTGCAGCGGAACAAAATTCCGTTCCGCCCAGCGTCTGGCTCGAACCCACGACCCTGGGATTAAGAGTCTGACGCTCTACCGACTGAGCTAGCCGGCTACCTCGGTGAATCCCTGCCGGGTAGCACGTCACACAGTACTCGTTTGGGTTGGGTGGTCCCATACAGAACCTCTCCATGATGCCTAATGTTTTCCTAACGTCACACTCGTCACGTACTTCACTTTAAGTCATAATCATTTCTGAGAGGTAAAGAAATTGCATGACAACATGCAGAGCTAGTGGCGTCAAAATTAACACACACACTTTATGTGACTGAAAAGCCGAAAGAGTTACTTTCCGACGTTGTTTTAGATGTGCAAGTGATAGTCAGAACTCGCTGTGTCGGCACTCTGCCGACCATTTCGCTAGTTAACACCGGTCTTGTTGTGTGTGTTTCAAGCTCAAGACCATCTCCAAGCAAAAAATGGTCAACAGCAACATTCAGACGGTTTCGTACTGCTCAATTGCTACATTAAAACGTTATGTTTCTTTTTCAGAACTGGAAAAATACAAGCGTGACAGCATTCGAACCTGTAATCTTCAGATCCGAAGTTCGACGCCTTATCCATTAGGCCACACGGTCACTGACGACCAACATTTACATGTATACGACTCATCTCGAAACGCTCACACCCCTGAGGATTTGTGTTTTCGTTCTACACAGCCGCTGCCCCTTGCTCTTTCCCACCCATTCGTTACATTCAACCTCTGACGAGACCGACCAAATATAGACTGAGAAACAAGACCACACACTTTGTGCATTCGGAATCGAAGGCAGGGCGTCCCTCGCCGCATTTGCTACGATTGCCATTTGCTACTTCTGCAGAAGCGGCGGCGGCGGCGGCGGCGACGACGACGACGACGACGACCGCGAGAGGCTCTGTGATATGTGAGAAATACATCTATAAAATGTAATTCAGACTGCCTCGTCCCACCTTATGCTGTACCGCTTTGGCAAATGCTTTATCTGCGCCATTCGCCTTAATCACATTTGAGAGTAATTCTTAAAAAAAACGCCTGTCGCTAATTGTTCGTCACCACAGATACTGTTTGCTATACGGCCACGACGCGCAACTGATTTCCAAAATTCATCTTGCTCGTGTTAGGATGGAACTTACGACTCCTGGTTTATTAGACCAGTGCTCTACCACTGAGCTAAAGAGGCGCGGCCTAGGGGTACTCTTGAGTACTTCGTCCTTACGGTCGTCTGCATCATCAGACTTTAGCTGACAACACTTCATATTACCGGCTAATATTTGCAGCTATGGCGACAAATTACTGCTTGGCTACACATCTGACACGTAACCGATGTGCTCTCCAAACAACAACACTTGCATTTCAGTACATGTCTTTCACACATGTCTAAAAAATCACCTTCACCTTCAAATACAGTTTCCTTGCGACTGACAGAGACGTAGGCAAAGTTTAAAGTTGCTATTTCCATTAAATCTCGTTAATCAGAAAAACGGTAATTTACACCTGCAGTGGAACAAAATTCCGTTCCTCCCAGCGTCTGGCTCGAACCCACGACCCTGGGATTAAGAGTCTGACGCTCTACCGACCGAGCTAGCCGGCTACCTCGGTGAATACCTGCCGGGTAGCACGTCACACAGTACTCGTTTGGGTTGGGTGGTCCCATACAGAATCTCTCCATGATGCCTAATGTTTTCCTAACGTCACACTCGTCACGTACTTCACTTTTATGTCATAATCATTTCTGAGAGGTAAAGAAATTGCATGACAACATGCAGAGCTAGTGGCGTCAAAATTAACACACACACTTTATGTGACTGAAAAGCCGAACGAGTTACTTTCCGACGTTGTTTTAGATGTGCAAGTGATAGTCAGAACTCGCTGTGTCGGCACTCTGCCGACCATTTCGCTAGTTAACACCGGTCTTGTTGTGTGTGTTTCAAGCTCAAGACCATCTCCAAGCAAAAAATGGTCAACAGCAACATTCAGACGGTTTCGTACTGCTCAATTGCTACATTAAAACGTTATGTTTCTTTTTCAGAACTGGAAAAATACAAGCGTGACAGCATTCGAACCTGTAATCTTCAGATCCGAAGTTCGACGCCTTATCCATTAGGCCACACGGTCACTGACGACCAACATTTACATGTATACGACTCATCTCGAAACGCTCACACCCCTGAGGATTTGTGTTTTCGTTCTACACAGCCGCTGCCCCTTGCTCTTTCCCACCCATTCGTTACATTCAACCTCTGACGAGACCGACCAAATATAGACTGAGAAACAAGACCACACACTTTGTGCATTCGGAATCGAAGGCAGGGCGTCCCTCGCCGCATTTGCTACGATTGCCATTTGCTACTTCTGCAGAAGCGGCGGCGGCGGCGGCGGCGACGACGACGACGACGACGACCGCGAGAGGCTCTGTGATATGTGAGAAATACATCTATAAAATGTAATTCAGACTGCCTCGTCCCACCTTATGCTGTACCGCTTTGGCAAATGCTTTATCTGCGCCATTCGCCTTAATCACATTTGAGAGTAATTCTTAAAAAAAACGCCTGTCGCTAATTGTTCGTCACCACAGATACTGTTTGCTATACGGCCACGACGCGCAACTGATTTCCAAAATTCATCTTGCTCGTGTTAGGATGGAACTTACGACTCCTGGTTTATTAGACCAGTGCTCTACCACTGAGCTAAAGAGGCGCGGCCTAGGGGTACTCTTGAGTACTTCGTCCTTACGGTCGTCTGCATCATCAGACTTTAGCTGACAACACTTCATATTACCGGCTAATATTTGCAGCTATGGCGACAAATTACTGCTTGGCTACACATCTGACACGTAACCGATGTGCTCTCCAAACAACAACACTTGCATTTCAGTACATGTCTTTCACACATGTCTAAAAAATCACCTTCACCTTCAAATACAGTTTCCTTGCGACTGACAGAGACGTAGGCAAAGTTTAAAGTTGCTATTTCCATTAAATCTCGTTAATCAGAAAAACGGTAATTTACACCTGCAGTGGAACAAAATTCCGTTCCTCCCAGCGTCTGGCTCGAACCCACGACCCTGGGATTAAGAGTCTGACGCTCTACCGACCGAGCTAGCCGGCTACCTCGGTGAATACCTGCCGGGTAGCACGTCACACAGTACTCGTTTGGGTTGGGTGGTCCCATACAGAATCTCTCCATGATGCCTAATGTTTTCCTAACGTCACACTCGTCACGTACTTCACTTTTATGTCATAATCATTTCTGAGAGGTAAAGAAATTGCATGACAACATGCAGAGCTAGTGGCGTCAAAATTAACACACACACTTTATGTGACTGAAAAGCCGAACGAGTTACTTTCCGACGTTGTTTTAGATGTGCAAGTGATAGTCAGAACTCGCTGTGTCGGCACTCTGCCGACCATTTCGCTAGTTAACACCGGTCTTGTTGTGTGTGTTTCAAGCTCAAGACCATCTCCAAGCAAAAAATGGTCAACAGCAACATTCAGACGGTTTCGTACTGCTCAATTGCTACATTAAAACGTTATGTTTCTTTTTCAGAACTGGAAAAATACAAGCGTGACAGCATTCGAACCTGTAATCTTCAGATCCGAAGTTCGACGCCTTATCCATTAGGCCACACGGTCACTGACGACCAACATTTACATGTATACGACTCATCTCGAAACGCTCACACCCCTGAGGATTTGTGTTTTCGTTCTACACAGCCGCTGCCCCTTGCTCTTTCCCACCCATTCGTTACATTCAACCTCTGACGAGACCGACCAAATATAGACTGAGAAACAAGACCACACACTTTGTGCATTCGGAATCGAAGGCAGGGCGTCCCTCGCCGCATTTGCTACGATTGCCATTTGCTACTTCTGCAGAAGCGGCGGCGGCGGCGGCGGCGACGACGACGACGACGACGACCGCGAGAGGCTCTGTGATATGTGAGAAATACATCTATAAAATGTAATTCAGACTGCCTCGTCCCACCTTATGCTGTACCGCTTTGGCAAATGCTTTATCTGCGCCATTCGCCTTAATCACATTTGAGAGTAATTCTTAAAAAAAACGCCTGTCGCTAATTGTTCGTCACCACAGATACTGTTTGCTATACGGCCACGACGCGCAACTGATTTCCAAAATTCATCTTGCTCGTGTTAGGATGGAACTTACGACTCCTGGTTTATTAGACCAGTGCTCTACCACTGAGCTAAAGAGGCGCGGCCTAGGGGTACTCTTGAGTACTTCGTCCTTACGGTCGTCTGCATCATCAGACTTTAGCTGACAACACTTCATATTACCGGCTAATATTTGCAGCTATGGCGACAAATTACTGCTTGGCTACACATCTGACACGTAACCGATGTGCTCTCCAAACAACAACACTTGCATTTCAGTACATGTCTTTCACACATGTCTAAAAAATCACCTTCACCTTCAAATACAGTTTCCTTGCGACTGACAGAGACGTAGGCAAAGTTTAAAGTTGCTATTTCCATTAAATCTCGTTAATCAGAAAAACGGTAATTTACACCTGCAGTGGAACAAAATTCCGTTCCTCCCAGCGTCTGGCTCGAACCCACGACCCTGGGATTAAGAGTCTGACGCTCTACCGACCGAGCTAGCCGGCTACCTCGGTGAATACCTGCCGGGTAGCACGTCACACAGTACTCGTTTGGGTTGGGTGGTCCCATACAGAATCTCTCCATGATGCCTAATGTTTTCCTAACGTCACACTCGTCACGTACTTCACTTTTATGTCATAATCATTTCTGAGAGGTAAAGAAATTGCATGACAACATGCAGAGCTAGTGGCGTCAAAATTAACACACACACTTTATGTGACTGAAAAGCCGAACGAGTTACTTTCCGACGTTGTTTTAGATGTGCAAGTGATAGTCAGAACTCGCTGTGTCGGCACTCTGCCGACCATTTCGCTAGTTAACACCGGTCTTGTTGTGTGTGTTTCAAGCTCAAGAGCATCTCCAAGCAAAAAATGGTCAACAGCAACATTCAGACGGTTTCGTACTGCTCAATTGCTACATTAAAACGTTATGTTTCTTTTTCAGAACTGGAAAAATACAAGCGTGACAGCATTCGAACCTGTAACCTTCAGATCCGAAGTCCGACGCCTTATCCATTAGGCCACACGGTCACTGACGACCAACATTTACATGTACACGACTCATCTCGAAACGCTCACACCCCTGAGGATTTGTGTTTTCGTTCTACACAGCCGCTGCCCCTTGCTCTTTCCCACCCATTCGTTACATTCAACCTCTGACGAGACCGACCAAATATAGACTGAGAAACAAGACCACACACTTTGTGCATTCGGAATCGAAGGCAGGGCGTCCCTCGCCGCATTTGCTACGATTGCCATTTGCTACTTCTGCAGAAGCGGCGGCGGCGGCGGCGGCGACGACGACGACGACGACGACCGCGAGAGGCTCTGTGATATGTGAGAAATACATCTATAAAATGTAATTCAGACTGCCTCGTCCCACCTTATGCTGTACTGCTTTGGCAAATGCTTTATCTGCGCCATTCGCCTTAATCACATTTGAGAGTAATTCTTAAAAAAAACGCCTGTCGCTAATTGTTCGTCACCACAGATACTGTTTGCTATACGGCCACGACGCGCAACTGATTTCCAAAATTCATCTTGCTCGTGTTAGGATGGAACTTACAACTCCTGGTTTATTAGACCAGTGCTCTACCACTGAGCTAAAGAGGCGCGGCCTAGGGGTACTCTTGGGTACTTCGTCCTTACGGTCGTCTGCATCATCAGACTTTAGCTGACAACACTTCATATTACCGGCTAATATTTGCAGCTATGGCGACAAAATACTGCTTGGCTACACATCTGACACGTAAACGATGTGCTCTCCAAACAACAACACTTGCATTTCAGTACATGTCTTTCACACATGTCTAAAAAATCACCTTCACCTTCAAATACAGTTTCCTTGCGACTGACAGAGACGTAGGCAAAGTTTAAAGTTGCTATTTCCATTAAATCTCGTTAATCAGAAAAACGGTAATTTACACCTGCAGCGGAACAAAATTCCGTTCCGCCCAGCATCTGGCTCGAACCCACGACCCTGGGATTAAGAGTCTGACGCTCTACCGACTGAGCTAGCCGGCTACCTCGGTGAATACCTGCCGGGTAGCACGTCACACAGTACTCGTTTGGGTTGGGTGGTCCCATACAGAATCTCTCCATGATGCCTAATGTTTTCCTAACGTCACACTCGTCACGTACTTCACTTTTATGTCATAATCATTTCTGAGAGGTAAAGAAATTGCATGACAACATGCAGAGCTAGTGGCTTCAAAATTAACACACACACTTTATGTGACTGAAAAGCCGAACGAGTTACTTTCCGACGTTGTTTTAGATGTGCAAGTGATAGTCAGAACTCGCTGTGTCGGCACTCTGCCGACCATTTCGCTAGTTAACACCGGTCTTGTTGTGTGTGTTTCAAGCTCAAGAGCATCTCCAAGCAAAAAATGGTCAACAGCAACATTCAGACGGTTTCGTACTGCTCAATTGCTACATTAAAACGTTATGTTTCTTTTTCAGAACTGGAAAAATACAAGCGTGACAGCATTCGAACCTGTAATCTTCAGATCCGAAGTCCGACGCCTTATCCATTAGGCCACACGGTCACTGACGACCAACATTTACATATATACGACTCATCTCGAAACGCTCACACCCCTGAGGATTTGTGTTTTCGTTCTACACAGCCGCTGCCCCTTGCTCTTTCCCACCCATTCGTTACATTCAACCTCTGACGAGACAGACCAAATATAGACTGAGAAACAAGATCACACACTTTGTGCATTCGGAATCGAAGGCAGGGCGTCCCTCGCCGCATTTGCTACGATTGCCATTTGCTACTTCTGCAGAAGCGGCGGCGGCGGCGGCGGCGACGAATATCGCGAGATGCTCTGAGATATGTGAGAAATACATATATAAAATGTAATTCAGACTGCCTCGTCCCACCTTATGCTGTACCGCTTTGGCAAATGCTTTATCTGCGCCATTCGCCTTAATCGCATCTGAGAGTAATTCTTAAAAAAACGCCTGTCGCTAATTGTTCGTCATCACAGGTACTGTTTGCTATACGGCCACGACGCGCAACTGATTTCCAAAATTTATCTTTCTCGTGTTAGGATGGAACTTACGACTCCTGGTTTATTAGACCAGTGCTCCACCACTGAGCTAAAGAGGCGCGGCCTAGCGGTACTCATGGGTACTTCGTCCTTACGGTCGTCTGCATCATCAGACTTTAGCTGACAACACTTCATATTACCGGCTAATATTTGCAGCTATGGCGACAAATTACTGCTTGGCTACACATCTGACACGTAACCGATGTGCTCTCCAAACAACAACACTTGCATTTCAGAACATGTCTTTCACACATGTCTACAAAATCACCTTCACCTTCAAATACAGTTTCCTTGCGACTGACAGAGACGTAGGCAAAGTTTAAAGTTGCTATTTCCATTAAATCTCGTTAATCAGAAAAACGGTAATTTACACCTGCAGCGGAACAAAATTCCGTTCCGCCCAGCGTCTGGCTCGAACCCACGACCCTGGGATTAAGAGTCTGACGCTCTACCGACTGAGCTAGCCGGCTACCTCGGTGAATACCTGCCGGGTAGCACGTCACACAGTACTCGTTTGGGTTGGGTGGTCCCATACAGAATCTCTCCATGATGCCTAATGTTTTCCTAACGTCACACTCGTCACGTACTTCACTTTAAGTCATAATCATTTCTGAGAGGTAAAGAAATTGCATGACAACATGCAGAGCTAGTGGCGTCAAAATTAACACACACACTTTATGTGACTGAAAAGCCGAACGAGTTACTTTCCGACGTTGTTTTAGATGTGCAAGTGATAGTCAGAACTCGCTGTGTCGGCACTCTGCCGACCATTTCGCTAGTTAACACCGGTCTTGTTGTGTGTGTTTCAAGCTCAAGAGCATCTCCAAGCAAAAAATGGTCAACAGCAACATTCAGACGGTTTCGTACTGCTCAATTGCTACATTAAAACGTTATGTTTCTTTTTCAGAACTGGAAAAATACAAGCGTGACAGCATTCGAACCTGTAATATTCAGATCCGAAGTCCGACGCCTTATCCATTAGGCCACACGGTCACTGACGACCAACTTTTACATGTATACGACTCATCTCGAAACGCTCACACCCCTGAGGATTTGTGTTTTCGTTCTACACAGCCGCTGCCCCTTGCTCTTTCCCACCCATTCGTTACATTCAACCTCTGACGAGACCGACCAAATATAGACTGAGAAACAAGACCACACACTTTGTGCATTCGGAATCGAAGGCAGGGCGTCCCTCGCCGCATTTGCTACGATTGCCATTTGCTACTTCTGCAGAAGCGGCGGCGGCGGCGGCGGCGACGAATATCGCGAGATGCTCTGAGATATGTGAGAAATACATCTATAAAATGTAATTCAGACTGCCTCGTCCCACCTTATGCTGTACCGCTTTGGCAAATGCTTTATCTGCGCCATTCGCCTTAATCACATTTGAGAGTAATTCTTAAAAAAAACGCCTGTCGCTAATTGTTCGTCACCACAGATACTGTTTGCTATACGGCCACGACGCGCAACTGATTTCCAAAATTCATCTTGCTCGTGTTAGGATGGAACTTACGACTCCTGGTTTATTAGACCAGTGCTCTACCACTGAGCTAAAGAGGCGCGGCCTAGGGGTACTCTTGGGTACTTCGTCCTTACGGTCGTCTGCATCATCAGACTTTAGCTGACAACACTTCATATTACCGGCTAATATTTGCAGCTATGGCGACAAATTACTGCTTGGCTACACATCTGACACGTAAACGATGTGCTCTCCAAACAACAACACTTGCATTTCAGTACATGTCTTTCACACATGTCTACAAAATCACCTTCACCTTCAAATACAGTTTCCTTGCGACTGACAGAGACGTAGGCAAAGTTTAAAGTTGCTATTTCCATTAAATCTCGTTAATCAGAAAAACGGTAATTTACACCTGCAGCGGAACAAAATTCCGTTCCGCCCAGCGTCTGGCTCGAACCCACGACCCTGGGATTAAGAGTCTAACGCTCTACCGACTGAGCTAGCCGGCTTCCTCGGTGAATACCTGCCGGGTAGCACGTCACACAGTACTCGTTTGGGTTGGGTGGTCCCATACAGAATCTCTCCATGATGCCTAATGTTTTCCTAACGTCACACTCGTCACGTACTTCACTTTAAGTCATAATCATTTCTGAGAGGTAAAGAAATTGCATGACAACATGCAGAGCTAGTGGCGTCAAAATTAACACACACACTTTATGTGACTGAAAAGCCGAACGAGTTACTTTCCGACGTTGTTTTAGATGTGCAAGTGATAGTCAGAACTCGCTGTGTCGGCACTCTGCCGACCATTTCGCTAGTTAACACCGGTCTTGTTGTGTGTGTTTCAAGCTCAAGAGCATCTCCAAGCAAAAAATGGTCAACAGCAACATTCAGACGGTTTCGTACTGCTCAATTGCTACATTAAAACGTTATGTTTCTTTTTCAGAACTGGAAAAATACAAGCGTGACAGCATTCGAACCTGTAATATTCAGATCCGAAGTCCGACGCCTTATCCATTAGGCCACACGGTCACTGACGACCAACTTTTACATGTATACGACTCATCTCGAAACGCTCACACCCCTGAGGATTTGTGTTTTCGTTCTACACAGCCGCTGCCCCTTGCTCTTTCCCACCCATTCGTTACATTCAACCTCTGACGAGACCGACCAAATATAGACTGAGAAACAAGACCACACACTTTGTGCATTCGGAATCGAAGGCAGGGCGTCCCTCGCCGCATTTGCTACGATTGCCATTTGCTACTTCTGCAGAAGCGGCGGCGGCGGCGGCGGCGACGAATATCGCGAGATGCTCTGAGATATGTGAGAAATACATCTATAAAATGTAATTCAGACTGCCTCGTCCCACCTTATGCTGTACCGCTTTGGCAAATGCTTTATCTGCGCCATTCGCCTTAATCGCATCTGAGAGTAATTCTTAAAAAAACGCCTGTCGCTAATTGTTCGTCATCACAGGTACTGCTTGCTATACGGCCACGACGCGCAACTGATTTCCAAAATTCATCTTTCTCGTGTTAGGATGGAACTTACGACTCCTGGTTTATTAGACCAGTGCTCCACCACTGAGCTAAAGAGGCGCGGCCTAGCGGTACTCATGGGTACTTCGTCCTTACGGTCGTCTGCATCATCAGACTTTAGCTGACAACACTTCATATTACCGGCTAATATTTGCAGCTATGGCGACAAATTACTGCTTGGCTACACATCTGACACGTAACCGATGTGCTCTCCAAACAACAACACTTGCATTTCAGAACATGTCTTTCACACATGTCTACAAAATCACCTTCACCTTCAAATACAGTTTCCTTGCGACTGACAGAGACGTAGGCAAAGTTTAAAGTTGCTATTTCCATTAAATCTCGTTAATCAGAAAAACGGTAATTTACACCTGCAGCGGAACAAAATTCCGTTCCGCCCAGCGTCTGGCTCGAACCCACGACCCTGGGATTAAGAGTCTGACGCTCTACCGACTGAGCTAGCCGGCTACCTCGGTGAATACCTGCCGGGTAGCACGTCACACAGTACTCGTTTGGGTTGGGTGGTCCCATACAGAATCTCTCCATGATGCCTAATGTTTTCCTAACGTCACACTCGTCACGTACTTCACTTTAAGTCATAATCATTTCTGAGAGGTAAAGAAATTGCATGACAACATGCAGAGCTAGTGGCGTCAAAATTAACACACACACTTTATGTGACTGAAAAGCCGAACGAGTTACTTTCCGACGTTGTTTCAGATGTGCAAGTGATAGTCAGAACTCGCTGTGTCGGCACTCTGCCGACCATTTCGCTAGTTAACACCGGTCTTGTTGTGTGTGTTTCAAGCTCAAGAGCATCTCCAAGCAAAAAATGGTCAACAGCAACATTCAGACGGTTTCGTACTGCTCAATTGCTACATTAAAACGTTATGTTTCTTTTTCAGAACTGGAAAAATACAAGCGTGACAGCATTCGAACCTGTAATCTTCAGATCCGAAGTCCGACGCCTTATCCATTAGGCCACACGGTCACTGACGACCAACATTTACATGTATACGACTCATCTGGAAACGCTCACACCCCTGAGGATTTGTGTTTTCGTTCTACACAGCCGCTGCCCCTTGCTCTTTCCCACCCATTCGTTACATTCAACCTCTGACGAGACCGACCAAATATAGACTGAGAAACAAGATCACACACTTTGTGCATTCGGAATCGAAGGCAGGGCGTCCCTCGCCGCATTTGCTACGATTGCCATTTGCTACTTCTGCAGAAGCGGCGGCGGCGACGAATATCGCGAGATGCTCTGAGATATGTGAGAAATACATCTATAAAATGTAATTCAGACTGCCTCGTCCCACCTTATGCTGTACCGCTTTGGCAAATGCTTTATCTGCGCCATTCGCCTTAATCGCATCTGAGAGTAATTCTTAAAAAAACGCCTGTCGCTAATTGTTCGTCATCACAGGTACTGTTTGCTATACGGCCACGACGCGCAACTGATTTCCAAAATTCATCTTTCTCGTGTTAGGATGGAACTTACGACTCCTGGTTTATTAGACCAGTGCTCCACCACTGAGCTAAAGAGGCGCGGCCTAGCGGTACTCATGGGTACTTCGTCCTTACGGTCGTCTGCATCATCAGACTTTAGCTGACAACACTTCATATTACCGGCTAATATTTGCAGATATGGCGACAAATTACTGCTTGGCTACACATCTGACACGTAACCGATGTGCTCTCCAAACAACAACACTTGCATTTCAGAACATGTCTTTCACACATGTCTACAAAAGCACCTTCACCTTCAAATACAGTTTCCTTGCGACTGACAGAGACGTAGGCAAAGTTTAAAGTTGCTATTTCCATTAAATCTCGTTAATCAGAAAAACGGTAATTTACACCTGCAGCGGAACAAAATTCCGTTCCGCCCAGCGTCTGGCTCGAACCCACGACCCTGGGATTAAGAGTCTGACGCTCTACCGACTGAGCTTGCCGGCTACCTCGGTGAATACCTCCCGGGTAGCACGTCACACAGTACTCGTTTGGGTTGGGTGGTCCCATACAGAATCTCTCCATGATGCCTAATGTTTTCCTAACGTCACACTCGTCACGTACTTCACTTTTATGTCATAATCATTTCTGAGAGGTAAAGAAATTGCATGACAACATGCAGAGCTAGTGGCGTCAAAATTAACACACACACTTTATGTGACTGAAAAGCCGAACGAGTTACTTTCCGACGTTGTTTTAGATGTGCAAGTGATAGTCAGAACTCGCTGTGTCGGCACTCTGCCGACCATTTCGCTAGTTAACACCGGTCTTGTTGTGTGTGTTTCAAGCTCAAGAGCATCTCCAAGCAAAAAATGGTCAACAGCAACATTCACACGGTTTCGTACTGCTCAATTGCTACATTAAAACGTTATGTTTCTTTTTCAGAACTGGAAAAATACAAGCGTGACAGCATTCGAACCTGTAATATTCAGATCCGAAGTCCGACGCCTTATCCATTAGGCCACACGGTCACTGACGACCAACTTTTACATGTATACGACTCATCTCGAAACGCTCACACCCCTGAGGATTTGTGTTTTCGTTCTACACAGCCGCTGCCCCTTGCTCTTTCCCACCCATTCGTTACATTCAACCTCTGACGAGACCGACCAAATATAGACTGAGAAACAAGACCACACACTTTGTGCATTCGGAATCGAAGGCAGGGCGTCCCTCGCCGCATTTGCTACGATTGCCATTTGCTACTTCTGCAGAAGCGGCGACGACGACGACGACGAATATCGCGAGAGGCTCTGAGATATGTGAGAAATACATCTATAAAATGTAATTCAGACTGCCTCGTCCCACCTTATGCTGTACCGCTTTGGCAAATGCTTTATCTGCGCCATTCGCCTTAATCGCATCTGAGAGGAATTCTTAAAAAAACGCCTGTCGCTAATTGTTCGTCATCACAGGTACTGTTTGCTATACGGCCACGACGCGCAACTGATTTCCAAAATTCATCTTTCTCGTGTTAGGATGGAACTTACGACTCCTGGTTTATTAGACCAGTGCTCCACCACTGAGCTAAAGAGGCGCGGCCTAGCGGTACTCTTGGGTACTTCGTCCTTACGGTCGTCTGCATCATCAGACTTTAGCTGACAACACTTCATATTACTGGCTAATATTTGCAGCTATGGCGACAAATTACTGCTTGGCTACACATCTGACACGTAACCGATGTGCTCTCCAAACAACAACACTTGCATTTCAGAACATGTCTTTCACACATGTCTACAAAATCACCTTCACCTTCAAATACAGTTTCCTTGCGACTGACAGAGACGTAGGCAAAGTTTAAAGTTGCTATTTCCATTAAATCTCGTTAATCAGAAAAACGGTAATTTACACCTGCAGCGGAACAAAATTCCGTTCCGCCCAGCGTCTGGCTCGAACCCACGACCCAGGGGTTAAGAGTCTGACGCTCTACCGACTGAGCTAGCCGGCTACCTCGGTGAATACCTGCGGGGTAGCACCTCACACAGTACTCGTTTGGGTTGGGTGGTCCCATACAGAATCTCTCCATGGTGCCTAATGTTTTCCTAACGTCACACTCGTCACGTACTTCACTTTTATGTCATAATCATTTCTGAGAGGTAAAGAAATTGCATGACAACATGCAGAGCTAGTGGCGTCAAAATTAACACACACACTTTATGTGACTGAAAAGCCGAACGAGTTACTTTCCGACGTTGTTTTAGATGTGCAAGTGATAGTCAGAACTCGCTGTGTCGGCACTCTGCCGACCATTTCGCTAGTTAACACCGGTCTTGTTGTGTGTGTTTCAAGCTCAAGAGCATCTCCAAGCAAAAAATGGTCAACAGCAACATTCAGACGGTTTCGTACTGCTCAATTGCTACATTAAAACGTTATGTTTCTTTTTCAGAACTGGAAAAATACAAGCGTGACAGCATTCGAACCTGTAATCTTCAGATCCGAAGTCCGACGCCTTATCCATTAGGCCACACGGTCACTGACAACCAACATTTACATGTATACGACTCATCTCGAAACGCTCACACCCCTGAGGATTTGTGTTTTCGTTCTACACAGCCGCTGCCCCTTGCTCTTTCCCACCCATTCGTTACATTCAACCTCTGACGAGACCGACCAAATATAGACTGAGAAACAAGACCACACACTTTGTGCATTCGGAATCGAAGGCAGGGCGTCCCTCGCCGCATTTGCTACGATTGCCATTTGCTACTTCTGCAGAAGCGGCGACGACGACGACGACGAATATCGCGAGAGGCTCTGAGATATGTGAGAAATACATCTATAAAATGTAATTCAGACTGCCTCGTCCCACCTTATGCTGTACCGCTTTGGCAAATGCTTTATCTGCGCCATTCGCCTTAATCGCATCTGAGAGGAATTCTTAAAAAAACGCCTGTCGCTAATTGTTCGTCATCACAGGTACTGTTTGCTATACGGCCACGACGCGCAACTGATTTCCAAAATTCATCTTTCTCGTGTTAGGATGGAACTTACGACTCCTGGTTTATTAGACCAGTGTTCCACCACTGAGCTAAAGAGGCGCGGCCTAGCGGTACTCTTGGGTACTTCGTCCCTACGGTCGTCTGCATCATCAGACTTTAGCTGACAACACTTCATATTACTGGCTAATATTTGCAGCTATGGCGACAAATTACTGCTTGGCTACACATCTGACACGTAACCGATGTGCTCTCCAAACAACAACACTTGCATTTCAGAACATGTCTTTCACACATGTCTACAAAATCACCTTCACCTTCAAATACAGTTTCCTTGCGACTGACAGAGACGTAGGCAAAGTTTAAAGTTGCTATTTCCATTAAATCTCGTTAATCAGAAAAACGGTAATTTACACCTGCAGCGGAACAAAATTCCGTTCCGCCCAGCGTCTGGCTCGAACCCACGACCCTGGGGTTAAGAGTCTGACGCTCTACCGACTGAGCTAGCCGGCTACCTCGGTGAATACCTGCCGGGTAGCACCTCACACAGTACTCGTTTGGGTTGGGTGGTCCCATACAGAATCTCTCCATGGTGCCTAATGTTTTCCTAACATCACACTCGTCACGTACTTCACTTTTATGTCATAATCATTTCTGAGAGGTAAAGAAATTGCATGACAACATGCAGAGCTAGTGGCGTCAAAATTAACACACACACTTTATGTGACTGAAAAGCCGAACGAGTTACTTTCCGACGTTGTTTTAGATGTGCAAGTGATAGTCAGAACTCGCTGTGTCGGCACTCTGCCGACCATTTCGCTAGTTAACACCGGTCTTGTTGTGTGTGTTTCAAGCTCAAGAGCATCTCCAAGCAAAAAATGGTCAACAGCAACATTCAGACGGTTTCGTACTGCTCAATTGCTACATTAAAACGTTATGTTTCTTTTTCAGAACTGGAAAAATACAAGCGTGACAGCATTCGAACCTGTAATCTTCAGATCCGAAGTCCGACGCCTTATCCATTAGGCCACACGGTCACTGACAACCAACATTTACATGTATACGACTCATCTCGAAACGCTCACACCCCTGAGGATTTGTGTTTTCGTTCTACACAGAAGCTGCCACTTGCTCTTTCCCACCCATTCGTTACATTCAACCTCTGACGAGACCGACCAAATATAGACTGAGAAACAAGACCACACACTTTGTGCATTCGGAATCGAAGGCAGGGCGTCCCTCGCCGCATTTGCTACGATTGCCATTTGCTACTTCTGCAGAAGCAGCGGCGGCGGCGGCGGCGACGACGACGACGACGACGACGACGACGACGACGACGACGAATATCGCGAGAGGCTCTGAGATATGTGAGAAATACATCTATAAAATGTAATTCAGACTGCCTCGTCCCACCTTATGCTGTACCGCTTTGGCAAATGCTTTATCTGCGCCATTCGCCTTAATCGCATCTGAGAGTAATTCTTAAAAAAACGCCTGTCGCTAATTGTTCGTCATCACAGGTACTGTTTGCTATACGGCCACGACGCGCAACTGATTTCCAAAATTCATCTTTCTCGTGTTAGGATGGAACTTACGACTCCTGATTTATTAGACCAGTGCTCCACCACTGAGCTAAAGAGGCGCGGCCTAGCGTTACTCTTGGGTACTTCGTCCTTACGGTCGTCTGCATCATGAGACTTTAGCTGACAACACTTCATATTACCGGCTAATATTTGCAGCTATTTCGACAAATTACTGCTTGGCTACACATCTGACACGTAACCGATGTGCTCTCCAAACAACAACACTTGCATTTCAGAACATGTCTTTCACACATGTCTACAAAATCACCTTCACCTTCAAATACAGTTTCCTTGCGACTGACAGAGACGTAGGCAAAGTTTAAAGTTGCTATTTCCATTAAATCTCGTTAATGAGAAAAACGGTAATTTACACCTGCAGCGGAACAAAATTCCGATCCGCCCAGCGTCTGGCTCGAACCCACGACCCTGGAATTAAGAGTCTGACGCTCTACCGACTGAGCTAGCCGGCTACCTCAGTGAATACCTGCCGGGTAGCACGTCACACAGTACTCGTTTGGGTTGGGTGGTCCCATACAGAATCTCTCCATGATGCCTAATGTTTTCCTAACGTCACACTCGTCACGTACTTCACTTTTATGTCATAATCATTTCTGAGAGGTAAAGAAATTGCATGACAACATGCAGAGCTAGTGGCGTCAAAATTAACACACACACTTTATGTGACTGAAAAGCCGAACGAGTTACTTTCCGACGTTGTTTTAGATGTGCAAGTGATAGTCAGAACTCGCTGTGTCGGCACTCTGCCGACCATTTCGCTAGTTAACACCGGTCTTGTTGTGTGTGTTTCAAGCTCAAGAGCATCTCCAAGCAAAAAATGGTCAACAGCAACATTCAGACGGTTTCGTACTGCTCAATTGCTACATTAAAACGTTATGTTTCTTTTTCAGAACTGGAAAAATACAAGCGTGACAGCATTCGAACCTGTAACCTTCAGATCCGAAGTCCGACGCCTTATCCATTAGGCCACACGGTCACTGACGACCAACATTTACATGTATACGACTCATCTCGAAACGCTCACACCCCTGAGGATTTGTGTTTTCGTTCTACACAGCCGCTGCCCCTTGCTCTTTCCCACCCATTCGTTACATTCAACCTCTGACGAGACCGACCAAATATAGACTGAGAAACAAGACCACACACTTTGTGCATTCGGAATCGAAGGCAGGGCGTCCCTCGCCGCATTTGCTACGATTGCCATTTGCTACTTCTGCAGAAGCGGCGACGACGACGACGACGAATATCGCGAGAGGCTCTGAGATATGTGAGAAATACATCTATAAAATGTAATTCAGACTGCCTCGTCCCACCTTATGCTGTACCGCTTTGGCAAATGCTTTATCTGCGCCATTCGCCTTAATCGCATCTGAGAGTAATTCTTAAAAAAACGCCTGTCGCTAATTGTTCGTCATCACAGGTACTGTTTGCTATACGGCCACGACTGGCAACTGATTTCCAAAATTCATCTTTCTCGTGTTAGGATGGAACTTACGACTCCTGGTTTATTAGACCAGTGCTCCACCACTGAGCTAAAGAGGCGCGGCCTAGCGGTACTCTTGGGTACTTCGTCCTTACGGTCGTCTGCATCATCAGACTTTAGCTGACAACACTTCATATTACCGGCTAATATTTGCAGCTATGGCGACAAATTACTGCTTGGCTACACATCTGACACGTAACCGATGTGCTCTCCAAACAACAACACTTGCATTTCAGAACATGTCTTTCACACATGTCTACAAAATCACCTTCACCTTCAAATACAGTTTCCTTGCGACTGACAGAGATGTAGGCAAAGTTTAAAGTTGCTATTTCCATTAAATCTCGTTAATCAGAAAAACGGTAATTTACACCTGCAGCGGAACAAAATTCCGTTCCGCCCAGCGTCTGGCTCGAACCCACGACCCTGGGGTTAAGAGTCTGACGCTCTACCGACTGAGCTAGCCGGCTACCTCGGTGAATACCTGCCGGGTAGCACCTCACACAGTACTCGTTTGGGATGGGTGGTCCCATACAGAATCTCTCCATGGTGCCTAATGTTTTCCTAACGTCACACTCGTCACGTACTTCACTTTTATGTCATAATCATTTCTGAGAGGTAAAGAAATTGCATGACAACATGCAGAGCTAGTGGCGTCAAAATTAACACACACACTTTATGTGACTGAAAAGCCGAACGAGTTACTTTCCGACGTTGTTTTAGATGTGCAAGTGATAGTCAGAACTCGCTGTGTCGGCACTCTGCCGACCATTTCGCTAGTTAACACCGGTCTTGTTGTGTGTGTTTCAAGCTCAAGAGCATCTCCAAGCAAAAAATGGTCAACAGCAACATTCAGACGGTTTCGTACTGCTCAATTGCTACATTAAAACGTTATGTTTCTTTTTCAGAACTGGAAAAATACAAGCGTGACAGCATTCGAACCTGTAATCTTCAGATCCGAAGTCCGACGCCTTATCCATTAGGCCACACGGTCACTGACAACCAACATATACATGTATACGACTCATCTCGAAACGCTCACACCCCTGAGGATTTGTGTTTTCGTTCTACACAGCCGCTGCCCCTTGCTCTTTCCCACCCATTCGTTACATTCAACCTCTGACGAGACCGACCAAATATAGACTGAGAAACAAGACCACACACTTTGTGCATTCGGAATCGAAGGCAGGGCGTCCCTCGCCGCATTTGCTACGATTGCCATTTGCTACTTCTGCAGGAGCAGCGGCGGCGACGACGACGACGACGACGACGAATATCGCGAGAGGCTCTGAGATATGTGAGAAATACATCTATAAAATGTAATTCAGACTGCCTCGTCCCACCTTATGCTGTACCGCTTTGGCAAATGCTTTATCTGCGCCATTCGCCTTAATCGCATCTGAGAGTAATTCTTAAAAAAACGCCTGTCGCTAATTGTTCGTCATCACAGGTACTGTTTGCTATACGGCCACGACGCGCAACTGATTTCCAAAATTCATCTTTCTCGTGTTAGGATGGAACTTACGACTCCTGATTTATTAGACCAGTGCTCCACCACTGAGCTAAAGAGGCGCGGCCTAGCGTTACTCTTGGGTACTTCGTCCTTACGGTCGTCTGCATCATCAGACTTTAGCTGACAACACTTCATATTACCGGCTAATATTTGCAGCTATTTCGACAAATTACTGCTTGGCTACACATCTGACACGTAACCGATGTGCTCTCCAAACAACAACACTTGCATTTCAGAACATGTCTTTCACACATGTCTACAAAATCACCTTCACCTTCAAATACAGTTTCCTTGCGACTGACAGAGACGTAGGCAAAGTTTAAAGTTGCTATTTCCATTAAATCTCGTTAATCAGAAAAACGGTAATTTACACCTGCAGCGGAACAAAATTCCGTTCCGCCCAGCGTCTGGCTCGAACCCACGACCCTGGGATTAAGAGTCTGACGCTCTACCGACTGAGCTAGCCGGCTACCTCGGTGAATACCTGCCGGGTAGCACGTCACACAGTACTCGTTTGGGTTGGGTGGTCCCATACAGAATCTCTCCATGATGCCTAATGTTTTCCTAACGTCACACTCGTCACGTACTTCACTTTTATGTCATAATCATTTCTGAGAGGTAAAGAAATTGCATGACAACATGCAGAGCTAGTGGCGTCAAAATTAACACACACACTTTATGTGACTGAAAAGCCGAACGAGTTACTTTCCGACGTTGTTTTAGATGTGCAAGTGATAGTCATAACTCGCTGTGTCGGCACTCTGCCGACCATTTCGCTAGTTAACACCGGTCTTGTTGTGTGTGTTTCAAGCTCAAGAGCATCTCCAAGCAAAAAATGGTCAACAGCAACATTCAGACGGTTTCGTACTGCTCAATTGCTACATTAAAACGTTATGTTTCTTTTTCAGAACTGGAAAAATACAAGCGTGACAGCATTCGAACCTGTAATATTCAGATCCGAAGTCCGACGCCTTATCCATTTTTTTTTTTGTTTTTTTTTATAAAGTTGTAGGAAGTAGTGGAACCTGAACCTGTATATTATTTTTTTAATTTCTGTTTAGTTTTTTTATTGTTATTATTATTATTTTTGTTTGTTTGTTATTTTTTTTATTGTAAAAGAAAAATCTTCATGGAATGTGAAGAAGGTATTTTATGTTAAGGCACTAATTCCATAGCCTCCTTTCCTTCTTGAGATTAATAATAATAATAAAAAAGTATGTTCCCTTCCATGGAAACAAATGAGACTTCCTTCTCAGTCATAAAATGAATGTATAAGAAAACAATTTATCTTTAACCCTGCGATACTGGCTTTCGGCTTCGGCTTCTTCTGTGCAATAAACAAAATAGCCTTCTTTGCCAGCAGAGGATAAGTGATTGTAATATGAAACTGTAAAATTGTACTTCTCCCCAATTGTTTTTGTTTAAGCGTCGTTTCGCTTAAATAAACGATTTTTGTTTATCTCGTTGGCTTGTCAACCAATGCCCAGTCGCTCGAATACAATTTGAAGCATATTGCCGTAGTTTTTCTTGTGGTCTTTATATTTCAGGGCGTTATAAAAAGCACACTTCAAGTACATGTAAAAATCAGTGGAATTGTCATTTCCCAGGTGATTAATTACGTAATTCACATAGTGTCCCATTAACCAATGGACCGAGTTGTTTTTTGCTGCTGGAAAATAGCAAGTCTGAGGCCTGAGGAATGTAACAGGGGGAAAATTTTCCACCGAAGATCTCGTAAGAAAAGCCAGTTGTTCCCTAATCCAATTACAGAGTTGTAGATTGCCACCGCACGTGAATCTGTGCACTAACGTGTCGATCAATTTACATTTGAGACATAGGTTCGTGTCACTAACGCCGATTGCATGTAACCTTTCATTGGTGCTTACGGTCTCATTCACTGTTTTATACCACGCTGACTTGACGTCCGATGGTAGACCACGCATATTAATATTTTTCCATATGGCGTCCCAATCAGTGTGTGGGTATTTACTTTCCAATTTGTTTCTCCCCTCCATTTTCTTTCGATGGCACAGAATATCGCGGGCCGTGATCCGTCGTGAGTTGATGATGACACCGCCGAGATAGCTGAATTCCACAAAATATACACGAACGTACTGGAGCCGGTTATTTATTTTTTGCACATTCACCGGCGCCTGTAAACTGGCAGGCCTGACAACTTCAAATAATTTAGTTGTAATGCTATCAGCGTGGTCGCTAAGGATAGAGCGGTCCTTTTTATAAAAAGCGCAGACGCCTTATTTCTGATGTCAACTAACCCCAAACCTCCATGCCTGGGATCTAAGGTCGCAGTTTTTGCGTCGACTCTGAATATATCCCCTCTCCAAAGATAGCTGGCAATGGTAGACATTATCTTTTTTCCAATCATTTTCGGTAGTGGGAAGATCTGTGCTATAAAGTAACTCCTGGAGAGAATGCAGTGGTTAATGAAAATCACCCTCTGAACTTGGTTCATGTTACGGTGGAGGTTTTCCCTTGTTGTTCCAAGAAGTTGTCCCGACGTATTTCTCCAATTGATAGCTGCCATTTTTAACGGACAAGGTGTCAGTGTTATTCCTAGTGCTTTGCATTGGGTGACCATTGTGGCCCAGGCTAAGGTGGTATGTTGAAAACCCCGCAGGTTTAGGAGTTTGCTTTTGTTTGCGTTGACACCTGCTCCGGAGACTCTACAGTACTTTTTAATTAGCGTTTCCAATTTCAAAATGTCGTCGGGATTTCGCAGGACGACTCCGACATCATCGGCATAGGCGTTTATGACTGTTCGGTGACCAGATAATGTGATGCCAGTTAGAGTGGCATGAACACTGCGGAGTAAAGGTTCTAATGAAAGCACGAATAGGAACATGGAAAGGGGGCTTCCTTGGGGAACGCCGCGCCTGATCTGAATCTGCTTTGTCCTCTGGCAGTTAACTGATATACAAGCGCTGATGCCTGTTGCAACATTTCTGATCACACTTACGACTCGCTCATTAAAACCTATTTTGTTCAGTGTGGCACTAAGGAATCTATGATCCACACGATCAAATGCTTTCTGGAAGTCAATAAACATGATAGCACATTTTATGGTGGTCACAGCAGTGATTGCAATTATATCTCTATATTCAGCTATGCTTTTGAAAATGCTCTTGGTAGGCACACAGGACTGGTATGGACTTACTATCTTTTTGGCCAACTGTGAGAGTCTGTTGTTTAAAATTCTGCCGATGATTTTATAATCGGAGTTTAACAGGGAGATAGGACGAAAGTTGTTGAGGTTTCTTTTTGCAGCATTTTTTGGGATTAGTACTATTGTGCTCTCTTTAAAAACAGCAGGTAAATGCTTTCCCTGAAGCACCTCGTTCGTCATTCGGGTAAACATGTCACCAATCAGTGGCCAGTATAGTTTATAAAATTCAACAGGCAAACCATCCGGTCCCGGCGATTTCCTCAGAGGAGATTTGCAGATGATTCTGTGGATATCTTCGTTAGTACACTCAACGAGAAGGTCTTCGTTTTCCCCGTCCGAGACCTGTGGAGCTATGTAACTAAGGAACTCATCGAAGGACTCTTCACATACCGGGTTGGCAGTGTATAGGTCTTCGTAATATTTGTGCACTGCATTGACGATGTCTCTCTGAGTCGTGAGTGTCTCGCCAGTTTCAGACTGAAGTCCATCAATGAAGGTGCGTCTCCTGTTTCTTTCGTGCTTCAGTAGATGGTACAAGGAAGCATGTTCATCCTCCACGACTGTCTTAGCCTTGGATTTTAATTTCAGACCCTCCATCTGCTGTCTTTTAAGACTGAGCAATTTGGCCTTAGTTTGCTTGATATCTGCCAGACGGACGTTGGAAGTGTTTGCCTGCTCATATAAATTTCGCAGCATGGTATAATAAAATTCTATGGAATTTTTCAAGTCTTTCGATCGTTGTACACTATACTGGATGAGAACTTTTCTCAGTTTAGGCTTTGCCCTGTTGCACCACCAGTCTAGTACTGAGACGTGTCTATCTGCAGAGCGGAGGCACAATGCCCACGCTTCTGTCAAACTTTCTTCTAATCCGTCGTCCTGCATCAGTGACGTATTAAGGTGCCATGAACTTCTAAAACGGCGAGTGGGTTGCGCAGTAAGGTTGATGGAAGCTAGCACGGAGCTATGATCAGAAAAGTAAACTGGAATCGTCTCTGCTTTAATGAAGGAGCTAACTAGACTTTGCGATATGTAGAGTCTGTCGATCCTGCTACGTGAGTGAGGACCTAGGAATGTAAATGCCACAAATGTGGGATACATTATTTCCCAAGCATCTTTAAGCTGTAAAACAGTGACGAAACGCTTCAGTTCATTGCAGGTATTAAAATTCGGAACCTGGTCTTTCTTATTTATCACACAATTAAAATCACCGCCTATTATAAGATCTTTTGGGTTTTTCCGTAATAAATAAATGATTTCTTCTTTATAGAACTGTGCTCTTTCCATTCTATTGGATGTGCCAGAAGGGGCGTACAGATTGATAAGGGTAGAACCAAAGACTTTTATACCTATCGCTCTGCCGGAGTCCAACCTCTCGATATCCGAGACAGGAATCCCCTCCCTGACTAAAATTGCTGTACCGACGTTGGTGTCAAGTGAGACATTTAAAATCGCCAAATATCCAGGCACTGTAAGATTAGTCAGCACTACTTCCTGTAGGAAAGCAATGTCCGTCCCTGACTCATATAAATAATCCTTGAGCGCTGTAACTTTAGTCACGGATGTAATCCTGTTAATATTGATAGTCGTCATTGTATATGCCTGGGACATTTAGTTTGCATGAAAAGTAAATAAGTGATTAAAAAGATAACAAAATATTAATAAAAAAAAAAGAGATGTGCAGCTCCTAGAAGGGAGAAACGACTCTGCTTAAACAAACATCTAAAAGAATAGTCAGTATTTGAAGCTCGGTAAACACTTCATCTGGTTCCTCTGAAATATGACTAAGACAGTAGTACAATTAGAAATGAAACTGGTTCAACAAAATCCTTTTTTTTTTTTTTCATCTTACAGCCTCATTTTGGTGCAGAATGCCGAACATCTCGGGTTTTAGTTTTACCGAGGGGCTTTGCATCACTAATGTCACTTGAAGGTACCTCCTTAGGTCTTTCCGTGATGATTTCATACAAGACGTTCTTGGCCGTCGCTTCCTCTTGTGCTGGTTGTTGTTTGCTTTGGTTACGGGAAGCTTTGAGATTGGGTTGCAGTTTGAGTCGGCGTCTTCGGACATCTTGGTTCAACGCGCCGTCATTCGGATTGTCTATCTTTACCACCGTTGTGACCGAAGCTGCCTCAACAGCGTCCTTTTGACGAGTGCCATTTCCTTGTTCTTCCGTCACTAGCTCCAGAGCACTGACTAAGTCGGCGGTTTGTGGGTCTGTAAATTCTTGAGTTGGGTTCCGCTCCGTCACCTCTTGTGCTTCGGAGTGCGCCTCTTCCGTCTCCGCGACAATCGTTACTGCGTCCCCTCCGTGGACCGTTTGTACCTGTTCAGCCGCCGACAGCGGCCGGGTTGCCGTAGCGGCTGTCGTCACGTCAATACATGTACTGTTTGTTTCCTCGAGCACATCCGCATTACACTGCTTCTGCTTGCGGGTGGGAGGCGAATTACGGGCGGACTCGCCGTCCGAGCCGTCATCGGTCGTTTCCAACGGTCGCTTCTTATTCTGGAGATCGCAATCGGGAACAGAAGGGTGTGATGTAATGACGCTCAGGGGAGGGAACTCCGTAGTAGTTATGGCGGGCACTGCAGAAGTACATGCACCACTGTCGTTAACCGAAAGAAGGGAAGTGCTATTTGGTAAGACATCGCTGAGGGTCAGTTTTTGACGCTGTGTTAGATTGTTCCGAAGAACAAAAACACGGCGCGGACAATCTTGTCGGAAATGACCTGTCTCATTGCAAATATTGCACGTGCGCTCCTGACCAGAATACACAACATGTGCTTTATGGCCTGCAACGGATATATGGGACGGAATGTTGGCTTTCACCTCCATTTCAACGGATCTAATGCCATTAAAACACTGTATCTTGTATAGCTTCGACCATCTTTCGTTATAGATAGATTTAACTTCGCCATATTTAGATAGAGCGTCCTTGATCAACTGATTATCAATTTCAATTGGAACATTCAAAATCCTGACATTGGTGTACATGATATCAGCTTTTCGTACAGAGACATTACTTTTTGAACCGTCTCGATGAACAAATTCGACGGAATTACCCCATTTTGCAAGCAACTTATCGACTGTCACTGAGTTCAGAAATTTAACAAAAACACAGTATTTTTCAGCATCTAATTGCGTGGTATGAACAGAGTCAGAATTTATACCGATTACCTCAGTCAGCCAATCGTGGATTTCCAGCGCAGTGGGTTGGACCGGCCGTGTTTCTTTCTCGAACGAGAAGACTAAAGTATTCTTCCTGACGGTGTCAGACATGGTCGTCGGTTCCGACGAAATTCCGGCAACAACCGAAATTGCGGCGAAGCACGAGACGTGGAACGGACGAAAGCACTATAAAAACACTTATCAGAGACACCACTCAAAAAATAACAGCGAAAATGTACAGCTAACTTCACGTAAACACCAAACACCGGCGATAGCGCTAACGTACGCGGAGTAAACAACAAGCACGTCCGACCGCGGCGACGGCTAAAGCCAGAATATCCATTAGGCCACACGGTCACTGACGACCAACATTTACATGTATACGACTCATCTCGAAACGCTCACACCCCTGAGGATTTGGTTTTCGTTCTACACAGCCGCTGCCCCTTGCTCTTTCCCACCCATTCGTTACATTCAACCTCTGACGAGACCGACCAAATATAGACTGAGAAACAAGACCACACACTTTGTGCATTCGGAATCGAAGGCAGGGCGTCCCTCGCCGCATTTGCTACGATTGCCATTTGCTACTTCTGCAGAAGCGGCGGCGGCGACGACGACGACGACGACGAATATCGCGAGAGGCTCTGAGATATGTGAGAAATTCATCTATAAAATGTAATTCAGACTGCCTCGTCCCACCTTATGCTGTACCGCTTTGGCAAATGCTTTATCTGCGCCATTCGCCTTAATCGCATCTGAGAGTAATTCTTAAAAAAACGCCTGTCGCTAATTGTTCGTCATCACAGGTACTGTTTGCTATACGGCCACGACGCGCAACTGATTTCCAAAATTCATCTTTCTCGTGTTAGGATGGAACTTACGACTCCTGGTTTATTAGACCAGTGCTCCACCACTGAGCTAAAGAGGCGCGGCCTAGCGGTACTCTTGGGTACTTCGTCCTTACGGTCGTCTGCATCATCAGACTTTAGCTGACAACACTTCATATTACCGGCTAATATTTGCAGCTATTTCGACAAATTACTGCTTGGCTACACAACCGACACGTAACCGATATGCTCTCCAAACAACAACACTTGCATTTCAGAACATGTCTTTCACACATATCTACAAAATCACCTTCACCTTCAAATACAGTTTCCTTGCGACTGACAGAGACGTAGGCAAAGTTTAAAGTTGCTATTTCCATTAAATCTCGTTAATCAGAAAAACGGTAATTTACACCTGCAGCGGAACAAAACTCCGTTCCGCACAGCGTCTCGCTCGAACCCACGACCCTGGGATTAAGAGTCTGACGCTCTACCGACTGAGCTAGCCGGCTACCTCGGTGAATACCTGCCGGGTAGCACGTCACACAGTACTCGTTTGGGTTGGGTGGTCCCATACAGAATCTCTCCATGATGCCTAATGTTTTCCTAACGTCACACTCGTCACGTACTTCACTTTTATGTCATAATCATTTCTGAGAGGTAAAGAAATTGCATGACAACATGCAGAGCTAGTGGCGTCAAAATTAACACACATACTTTATGTGACTGAAAAGCCGAGTTCGAGTTACTTTCCGACGTTGTTTTAGATGTGCAAGTGATAGTCAGAACTCGCTGTGTCGGCACTCTGCCGACCATTTCGCTAGTTAACACCGGTCTTGTTGTGTGTGTTTCAAGCTCAAGAGCATCTCCAAGCAAAAAATGGTCAACAGCAACATTCAGACGGTTTCGTACTGCTCAATTGCTACATTAAAACGTTATGTTTCTTTTTCAGAACTGGAAAAATACAAGCGTGACAGCATTCGAACCTGTAATCTTCAGATCCGAAGTCCGACGCCTTCTCCATTAGGCCACACGGTCACTGACGACCAACATTACATGTATACGACTCATCTCGAAACGCTCACACCCCTGAGGATTTGTGTTTTCGTTCTACACAGCCGCTGCCCCTTGCTCTTTCCTACCCATTCGTTACATTCAACCTCTGACGAGACCGACCAAATATAGACTGAGAAACAAGACCACACACTTTGTGCATTCGGAATCGAAGGCAGGGCGTCCCTCGCCGCATTTGCTACGATTGCCATTTGCTACTTCTGCAGAAGCAGCGGCGGCGGCGGCGGCGACGACGACGACGACGACGAATATCGCGAGAGGCTCTGAGATATGTGAGAAATACATCTATAAAATGTAATTCAGACTGCCTCGTCCCACCTTATGCTGTACCGCTTTGGCAAATGCTTTATCTGCGCCATTGGCCTTAATCGCATCTGAGAGTAATTCTTAAAAAAACGCCTGTCGCTAATTGTTCGTCATCACAGGTACTGTTTGCTATACGGCCACGACGCGCAACTGATTTCCAAAATTCATCTTTCTCGTGTTAGGATGGAACTTACGACTCCTGGTTTATTAGACCAGTGCTCCACCACTGAGCTAAAGAGGCGCGGCCTAGCGTTACTCTTGGGTACTTCGTCCTTACGGTTGTCTGCATCATCAGACTTTAGCTGACAACACTTCATATTACCGGCTAATATTTGCAGCTATGGCGTCAAATTACTGCTTGGCTACACATCTGACACGTAACCGATGTGCTCTCCAAACAACAACACTTGCATTTCAGAACATGTCTTTCACACATGTCTACAAAATCACCTTCACCTTCAAATACAGTTTCCTTGCGACTGACAGAGACGTAGGCAAAGTTTAAAGTTGCTATTTCCATTAAATCTCGTTAATCAGAAAAACGGTAATTTACACCTGCAGCGGAACAAAATTCCGTTCCGCCCAGCGTCTGGCTCGAACCCACGACCCTGGGATTAAGAGTCTGACGCTCTACCGACTGAGCTAGCCGGCTACCTCGGTGAATACCTGCCGGGTAGCACGTCACACAGTACTCGTTTGGGTTGGGTGGTCCCATACAGAATCTCTCCATGATGCCTAATGTTTTCCTAACGTCACACTCGTCACGTACTTCACTTTTATGTCATAATCATTTCTGAGAGGTAAAGAAATTGCATGACAACATGCAGAGCTAGTGGCGTCAAAATTAACACACATACTTTATGTGACTGAAAAGCCGAACGAGTTACTTTCCGACGTTGTTTTAGATGTGCAAGTGATAGTCAGAACTCGCTGTGTCGGCACTCTGCCGACCATTTCGCTAGTTAACACCGGTCTTGTTGTGTGTGTTTCAAGCTCAAGAGCATCTCCCAGCAAAAAATGGTCAACAGCAACATTCAGACGGTTTCGTACTGCTCAATTGCTACATTAAAACGTTATGTTTCTTTTTCAGAACTGGAAAAATACAAGCGTGACAGCATTCGAACCTGTAACCTTCAGATCCGAAGTCCGACGCCTTATCCATTAGGCCACACGGTCACTGACGACCAACATTTACATGTATACGACTCATCTCGAAACGCTCACACCCCTGAGGATTTGTGTTTTCGTTCTACACAGCCGCTGCCCCTTGCTCTTTCCCACCCATTCGTTACATTCAACCTCTGACGAGACCGACCAAATTTAGACTGAGAAACAAGACCACACACTTTGTGCATTCGGAATCGAAGGCAGGGCGTCCCTCGCCGCATTTGCTACGATTGCCATTTGCTACTTCTGCAGAAGCGGCGGCGGCGACGACGACGACGACGACGACGAATATCGCGAGAGGCTCTGAGATATGTGAGAAATTCATCTATAAAATGTAATTCAGACTGCCTCGTCCCACCTTATGCTGTACCGCTTTGGCAAATGCTTTATCTGCGCCATTCGCCTTAATCGCATCTGAGAGTAATTCTTAAAAAAACGCCTGTCGCTAATTGTTCGTCATCACAGGTACTGTTTGCTATACGGCCACGACGCGCAACTGATTTCCAAAATTCATCTTTCTCGTGTTAGGATGGAACTTACGACTCCTGGTTTATTAGACCAGTGCTCCACCACTGAGCTAAAGAGGCGCGGCCTAGCGGTACTCTTGGGTACTTCGTCCTTACGGTCGTCTGCATCATCAGACTTTAGCTGACAACACTTCATATTACCGGCTAATATTTGCAGCTATTTCGACAAATTACTGCTTGGCTACACAACCGACACGTAACCGATGTGCTCTCCAAACAACAACACTTGCATTTCAGAACATGTCTTTCACACATATCTACAAAATCATCTTCACCTTCAAATACAGTTTCCTTGCGACTGACAGAGACGTAGGCAAAGTTTAAAGTTGCTATTTCCATTAAATCTCGTTAATCAGAAAAACGGTAATTTACACCTGCAGCGGAACAAAACTCCGTTCCGCCCAGCGTCTGGCTCGAACCCACGACCCTGGGATTAAGAGTCTGACGCTCTACCGACTGAGCTAGCCGGCTACCTCGGTGAATACCTGCCGGGTAGCACGTCACACAGTACTCGTTTGGGTTGGGTGGTCCCATACAGAATCTCTCCATGATGCCTAATGTTTTCCTAACGTCACACTCGTCACGTACTTCACTTTTATGTCATAATCATTTCTGAGAGGTAAAGAAATTGCATGACAACATGCAGAGCTAGTGGCGTCAAAATTAACACACATACTTTATGTGACTGAAAAGCCGAGTTCGAGTTACTTTCCGACGTTGTTTTAGATGTGCAAGTGATAGTCAGAACTCGCTGTGTCGGCACTCTGCCGACCATTTCGCTAGTTAACACCGGTCTTGTTGTGTGTGTTTCAAGCTCAAGAGCATCTCCAAGCAAAAAATGGTCAACAGCAACATTCAGACGGTTTCGTACTGCTCAATTGCTACATTAAAACGTTATGTTTCTTTTTCAGAACTGGAAAAATACAAGCGTGACAGCATTCGAACCTGTAACCTTCAGATCCGAAGTCCGACGCCTTATCCATTAGGCCACACGGTCACTGACGACCAACATTTACATGTATACGACTCATCTCGAAACGCTCACACCCCTGAGGATTTGTGTTTTCGTTCTACACAGCCGCTGCCCCTTGCTCTTTCCTACCCATTCGTTACATTCAACCTCTGACGAGACCGACCAAATATAGACTGAGAAACAAGACCACACACTTTGTGCATTCGGAATCGAAGGCAGGGCGTCCCTCGCCGCATTTGCTACGATTGCCATTTGCTACTTCTGCAGAAGCAGCGGCGACGACGACGACGACGACGACGACGACGACGACGACGAATATCGCGAGAGGCTCTGAGATATGTGAGAAATACATCTATAAAATGTAATTCAGACTGCCTCGTCCCACCTTATGCTGTACCGCTTTGGCAAATGCTTTATCTGCGCCATTGGCCTTAATCGCATCTGAGAGTAATTCTTAAAAAAACGCCTGTCGCTAATTGTTCGTCATCACAGGTACTGTTTGCTATACGGCCACGACGCGCAACTGATTTCCAAAATTCATCTTTCTCGTGTTAGGATGGAACTTACGACTCCTGGTTTATTAGACCAGTGCTCCACCACTGAGCTAAAGAGGCGCGGCCTAGCGTTACTCTTGGGTACTTCGTCCTTACGGTCGTCTGCATCATCAGACTTTAGCTGACAACACTTCATATTACCGGCTAATATTTGCAGCTATGGCGACAAATTACTGCTTGGCTACACATCTGACACGTAACCGATGTGCTCTCCAAACAACAACACTTGCATTTCAGAACATGTCTTTCACACATGTCTACAAAATCACCTTCACCTTCAAATACAGTTTCCTTGCGACTGACAGAGACGTAGGCAAAGTTTAAAGTTGCTATTTCCATTAAATCTCGTTAATCAGAAAAACGGTAATTTAAACCTGCAGCGGAACAAAATTCCGTTCCGCCCAGCGTCTGGCTCGAACCCACGACCCTGGGATTAAGAGTCTGACGCTCTACCGACTGAGCTAGCCGGCTACCTCGGTGAATACCTGCCGGGTAGCACGTCACACAGTACTCGTTTGGGTTGGGTGGTCCCATACAGAATCTCTCCATGATGCCTAATGTTTTCCTAACGTCACACTCGTCACGTACTTCACTTTTATGTCATAATCATTTCTGAGAGGTAAAGAAATTGCATGACAACATGCAGAGCTAGTGGCGTCAAAATTAACACACACACTTTATGTGACTGAAAAGCCGAACGAGTTACTTTCCGACGTTGTTTTAGATGTGCAAGTGATAGTCAGAACTCGCTGTGTCGGCACTCTGCCGACCATTTCGCTAGTTAACACCGGTCTTGTTGTGTGTGTTTCAAGCTCAAGAGCATCTCCAAGCAAAAAATGGTCAACAGCAACATTCAGACGGTTTCGTACTGCTCAATTGCTACATTAAAACGTTATGTTTCTTTTTCAGAACTGGAAAAATACAAGCGTGACAGCATTCGAACCTGTAATATTCAGATCCGAAGTCCGACGCCTTATCCATTAGGCCACACGGTCACTGACGACCAACATTTACATGTATACGACTCATCTCGAAACGCTCACACCCCTGAGGATTTGTGTTTTCGTTCTACACAGCCGCTGCCCCTTGCTCTTTCCCACCCATTCGTTACATTCAACCTCTGACGAGACCGACCAAATATAGACTGAGAAACAAGACCACACACTTTGTGCATTCGGAATCGAAGGCAGAGCGTCCCTCGCCGCATTTGCTACGATTGCCATTTGCTACTTCTGCAGAAGCGGCGGCGGCGGCGGCGACGACGACGACGACGACGACGAATATCGCGAGAGGCTCTGAGATATGTGAGAAATACATCTATAAAATGTAATTCAGACTGCCTCGTCCCACCTTATGCTGTACCGCTTTGGCAAATGCTTTATCTGCGCCATTCGCCTTAATCGCATCTGAGAGTAATTCTTAAAAAAACGCCTGTCGCTAATTGTTCGTCATCACAGGTACTGTTTGCTATACGGCCACGACGCGCAACTGATTTCCAAAATTCATCTTTCTCCTGTTAGGATGGAACTTACGACTCCTGGTTTATTAGACCAGTGCTCCACCACTGAGCTAAAGAGGCGCGGCCTAGCGGTACTCTTGGGTACTTCGTCCTTACGGTCGTCTGCATCATCAGACTTTAGCTGACAACACTTCATATTACCGGCTAATATTTGCAGCTATTTCGACAAATTACTGCTTGGCTACACAACCGACACGTAACCGATGTGCTCTCCAAACAACAACACTTGCATTTCAGAACATGTCTTTCACACATGTCTACAAAATCACCTTCACCTTCAAATACAGTTTCCTTGCGACTGACAGAGACGTAGGCAAAGTTTAAAGTTGCTATTTCCATTAAATCTCGTTAATCAGAAAAACGGTAATTTACACCTGCAGCGGAACAAAATTCCGTTCCGCCCAGCGTCTGGCTTCGAACCCACGACCCTGGGATTAAGAGTCTGACGCTCTACCGACTGAGCTAGCCGGCTACCTCGGTGAATACCTGCCGGGTAGCACGTCACACAGTACTCGTTTGGGTTGGGTGGTCCCATACAGAATCTCTCCATGATGCCTAATGTTTTCCTAACGTCACACTCGTCACGTACTTCACTTTTATGTCATAATCATTTCTGAGAGGTAAAGAAATTGCATGACAACATGCAGAGCTAGTGGCGTCAAAATTAACACACATACTTTATGTGACTGAAAAGCCGAACGAGTTACTTTCCGACGTTGTTTTAGATGTGCAAGTGATAGTCAGAACTCGCTGTGTCGGCACTCTGCCGACCATTTCGCTAGTTAACACCGGTCTTGTTGTGTGTGTTTCAAGCTCAAGAGCGTCTCCAAGCAAAAAATGGTCAACAGCAACATTCAGACGGTTTCGTACTGCTCAATTGCTACATTAAAACGTTATGTTTCTTTTTCAGAACTGGAAAAATACAAGCGTGACAGCATTCGAACCTGTAATCGTCAGATCCGAAGTCCGACGCCTTATCCATTAGGCCACACGGTCACTGACGACCAACATTTACATGTATACGACTCATCTCGAAACGCTCACACCCCTGAGGATTTGTGTTTTCGTTCTACACAGCCGCTGCCCCTTGCTCTTACCCACCCATTCGTTACATTCAACCTCTGACGAGACCGACCAAATATAGACTGAGAAACAAGACCACACACTTTGTGCATTCGGAATCGAAGGCAGAGCGTCCCTCGCCGCATTTGCTACGATTGCCATTTGCTACTTCTGCAGAAGCGGCGGCGGCGGCGACGACGACGACGACGACGACGACGACGACGACGACGACGACGAATATCGCGAGAGGCTCTGAGATATGTGAGAAATACATCTATAAAATGTAATTCAGACTGCCTCGTCCCACCTTATGCTGTACCGCTTTGGCAAATGCTTTATCTGCGCCATTGGCCTTAATCGCATCTGAGAGTAATTCTTAAAAAAACGCCTGTCGCTAATTGTTCGTCATCACAGGTACTGTTTGCTATACGGCCACGACGCGCAACTGATTTCCAAAATTCATCTTTCTCGTGTTTGGATGGAACTTACGACTCCTGGTTTATTAGACCAGTGCTCCACCACTGAGCTAAAGAGGCGCGGCCTAGCGGTATTCTTGGGTACTTCGTCCTTACGGTCGTCTGCATCATCAGACTTTAGCTGACAACACTTCATATTACCGGCTAATATTTGCAGCTATTTCGACAAATTACTGCTTGGCTACACAACCGACACGTAACCGATGTGCTCTCCAAACAACAACACTTGCATTTCAGAACATGTCTTTCACACAGATCTACAAAATCACCTTCACCTTCAAATACAGTTTCCTTGCGACTGACAGAGACGTAGGCAAAGTTTAAAGTTGCTATTTCCATTAAATCTCGTTAATCAGAAAAACGGTAATTTACACCTGCAGCGGAACAAAACTCCGTTCCGCCCAGCGTCTGGCTCGAACCCACGACCCTGGGATTAAGAGTCTGACGCTCTACCGACTGAGCTAGCCGGCTACCTCGGTGAATACCTGCCGGGTAGCACGTCACACAGTACTCGTTTGGGTTGGGTGGTCCCATACAGAATCTCTCCATGATGCCTAATGTTTTCCTAACGTCACACTCGTCACGTACTTCACTTTTATGTCATAATCATTTCTGAGAGGTAAAGAAATTGCATGACAACATGCAGAGCTAGTGGCGTCAAAATTAACACACATACTTTATGTGACTGAAAAGCCGAACGAGTTACTTTCCGACGTTGTTTTAGAATTGCAAGTGATAGTCAGAACTCGCTGTGTCGGCACTCTGCCGACCATTTCGCTAGTTAACACCGGTCTTGTTGTGTGTGTTTCAAGCTCAAGAGCATCTCCAAGCAAAAAATGGTCAACAGCAACATTCAGACGGTTTCGTACTGCTCAATTGCTACATTAAAACGTTATGTTTCTTTTTCAGAACTGGAAAAATACAAGCGCGACAGCATTCGAACCTGTAACCTTCAGATCCGAAGCCCGACGCCTTATCCATTAGGCCACACGGTCACTGACGACCAACATTTACATGTATACGACTCATCTCGAAACGCTCACACCCCTGAGGATTTGTGTTTTCGTTCTACACAGCCGCTGCCCCTTGCTCTTTCCCACCCATTCGTTACATTCAACCTCTGACGAGACCTACCAAATATAGACTGAGAAACAAGACCACACACTTTGTGCATTCGGAATCGAAGGCAGGGCGTCCCTCGCCGCATTTGCTACGATTGCCATTTGCTACTTCTGCAGAAGCGGCGGCGGCGACGACGACGACGACGACGAATATCGCGAGAGGCTCTGAGATATGTGAGAAATTCATCTATAAAATGTAATTCAGACTGCCTCGTCCCACCTTATGCTGTACCGCTTAGGCAAATGCTTTATCTGCGCCATTCGCCTTAATCGCATCTGAGAGTAATTCTTAAAAAAACGCCTGTCGCTAATTGTTCGTCATCACAGGTACTGTTTGCTATACGGCCACGACGCGCAACTGATTTCCAAATTTCATCTTTCTCGTGTTAGGATGGAACTTACGACTCCTGGTTTATTAGACCAGTGCTCCACCACTGAGCTAAAGAGGCGCGGCCTAGCGGTACTCTTGGGTACTTCGTCCTTACGGTCGTCTGCATCATCAGACTTTAGCTGACAACACTTCATATTACCGGCTAATATTTGCAGCTATTTCGACAAATTACTGCTTGGCTACACAACCGACACGTAACCGATGTGCTCTCCAAACAACAACACTTGCATTTCAGAACATGTCTTTCACACATATCTACAAAATCACCTTCACCTTCAAATACAGTTTCCTTGCGACTGACAGAGACGTAGGCAAAGTTTAAAGTTGCTATTTCCATTAAATCTCGTTAATCAGAAAAACGGTAATTTACACCTGCAGCGGAACAAAACTCCGTTCCGCCCAGCGTCTGGCTCGAACCCACGACCCTGGGATTAAGAGTCTGACGCTCTACCGACTGAGCTAGCCGGCTACCTCGGTGAATACCTGCCGGGTAGCACGTCACACAGTACTCGTTTGGGTTGTGTGGTCCCATACAGAATCTCTCCATGATGCCTAATGTTTTCCTAACGTCACACTCGTCACGTACTTCACTTTTATGTCATAATCATTTCTGAGAGGTAAAGAAATTGCATGACAACATGCAGAGCTAGTGGCGTCAAAATTAACACACATACTTTATGTGACTGAAAAGCCGAACGAGTTACTTTCCGACGTTGTTTTAGATGTGCAAGTGATAGTCAGAACTCGCTGTGTCGGCACTCTGCCGACCATTTCGCTAGTTAACACCGGTCTTGTTGTGTGTGTTTCAAGCTCAAGAGCATCTCCAAGCAAAAAATGGTCAACAGCAACTTTCAGACGGTTTCGTACTGCTCAATTGCTACATTAAAACGTTATGTTTCTTTTTCAGAACTGGAAAAATACAAGCGTGACAGCATTCGAACCTGTAACCTTCAGATCCGAAGTCCGACGCCTTATCCATTAGGCCACACGGTCACTGACGACCAACATTTACATGTATACGACTCATCTCGAAACGCTCACACCCCTGAGGATTTGTGTTTTCGTTCTACACAGCCGCTGCCCCTTGCTCTTTCCTACCCATTCGTTACATTCAACCTCTGACGAGACCGACCAAATATAGACTGAGAAACAAGACCACACACTTTGTGCATTCGGAATCGAAGGCAGGGCGTCCCTCGCCGCATTTGCTACGATTGCCATTTGCTACTTCTGCAGAAGCAGCGGCGGCGGCGACGACGACGACGACGACGGCGACGACGACGACGACGACGACGAATATCGCGAGAGGCTCTGAGATATGTGAGAAATACATCTATAAAATGTAATTCAGACTGCCTCGTCCCACCTTATGCTGTACCGCTTTGGCAAATGCTTTATCTGCGCCATTGGCCTTAATCGCATCTGAGAGTAATTCTTAAAAAAACGCCTGTCGCTAATTGTTCGTCATCACAGGTACTGTTTGCTATACGGCCACGACGCGCAACTGATTTCCAAAATTCATCTTTCTCGTGTTAGGATGGAACTTACGACTCCTGGTTTATTAGACCAGTGCTCCACCACTGAGCTAAAGAGGCGCGGCCTAGCGTTACTCTTGGGTACTTCGTCCTTACGGTCGTCTGCATCATCAGACTTTAGCTGACAACACTTCATATTACCGGCTAATATTTGCAGCTATGGCGACAAATTACTGCTTGACTACACATCTGACACGTAACCGATGTGCTCTCCAAACAACAACACTTGCATTTCAGAACATGTCTTTCACACATGTCTACAAAATCACCTTCACCTTCAAATACAGTTTCCTTGCGACTGACAGAGACGTAGGCAAAGTTTAAAGTTGCTATTTCCATTAAATCTCGTTAATCAGAAAAACGGTAATTTACACCTGCAGCGGAACAAAATTCCGTTCCGCCCAGCGTCTGGCTCGAACCCACGACCCTGGGATTAAGAGTCTGACGCTCTACCAACTGAGCTAGCCGGCTACCTCGGTGAATACCTGCCGGGTAGCACGTCACACAGTACTCGTTTGGGTTGGGTGGTCCCATACAGAATCTCTCCATGATGCCTAATGTTTTCCTAACGTCACACTCGTCACGTACTTCACTTTTATGTCATAATCATTTCTGAGAGGTAAAGAAATTGCATGACAACATGCAGAGCTAGTGGCGTCAAAATTAACACACACACTTTATGTGACTGAAAAGCCGAACGAGTTACTTTCCGACGTTGTTTTAGATGTGCAAGTGATAGTCAGAACTCGCTGTGTCGGCACTCTGCCGACCATTTCGCTAGTTAACACCGGTCTTGTTGTGTGTGTTTCAAGCTCAAGAGCATCTCCAAGCAAAAAATGGTCAACAGCAACATTCAGACGGTTTCGTACTGCTCAATTGCTACATTAAAACGTTATGTTTCTTTTTCAGAACTGGAAAAATACAAGCGTGACAGCATTCGAACCTGTAACCTTCAGATCCGAAGTCCGACGCCTTATCCATTAGGCCACACGGTCACTGACGACCAACATTTACATGTATACGACTCATCTCGAAACGCTCACACCCCTGAGGATTTGTGTTTTCGTTCTACACTGCCGCTGCCCCTTGCTCTTTCCCACCCATTCGTTACATTCAACCTCTGACGAGACCGACCAAATATAGACTGAGAAACAAGACCACACACTTTGTGCATTCGGAATCGAAGGCAGGGCGTCCCTCGCCGCATTTGCTACGATTGCCATTTGCTACTTCTGCAGAAGCGGCGGCGGCGGCGGCGACGACGACGACGACGACGAATATCGCGAGAGGCTCTGAGATATGTGAGAAATACATCTATAAAATGTAATTCAGACTGCCTCGTCCCACCTTATGCTGTACCGCTTTGGCAAATGCTTTATCTGCGCCATTGGCCTTAATCGCATCTGAGAGTAATTCTTAAAAAAACGCCTGTCGCTAATTGTTCGTCATCACAGGTACTGTTTGCTATACGGCCACGACGCGCAACTGATTTCCAAAAGTCATCTTTCTCGTGTTAGGATGGAACTTACGACTCCTGGTTTATTAGACCAGTGCTCCACCACTGAGCTAAAGAGGCGCGGCCTAGCGGTACTCTTGGGTACTTCGTCCTTACGGTCGTCTGCATCATCAGACTTTAGCTGACAACACTTCATATTACCGGCTAATATTTGCAGCTATTTCGACAAATTACTGCTTGGCTACACAACCGACACGTAACCGATGTGCTCTCCAAACAACAACACTTGCATTTCAGAACATGTCTTTCACACATGTCTACAAAATCACCTTCACCTTCAAATACAGTTTCCTTGCGACTGACAGAGACGTAGGCAAAGTTTAAAGTTGCTATTTCCATTAAATCTCGTTAATCAGAAAAACGGTAATTTACACCTGCAGCGGAACAAAATTCCGTTCCGCCCAGCGTCTGGCTTCGAACCCACGACCCTGGGATTAAGAGTCTGACGCTCTACCGACTGAGCTAGCCGGCTACCTCGGTGAATACCTGCCGGGTAGCACGTCACACAGTACTCGTTTGGGTTGGGTGGTCCCATACAGAATCTCTCCATGATGCCTAATGTTTTCCTAACGTCACACTCGTCACGTACTTCACTTTTATGTCATAATCATTTCTGAGAGGTAAAGAAAATGCATGACAACATGCAGAGCTAGTGGCGTCAAAATTAACACACACACTTTATGTGACTGAAAAGCCGAACGAGTTACTTTCCGACGTTGTTTTAGATGTGCAAGTGATAGTCAGAACTCGCTGTGTCGGCACTCTGCCGACCATTTCGCTAGTTAACACCGGTCTTGTTGTGTGTGTTTCAAGCTCAAGAGCATCTCCAAGCAAAAAATGGTCAACAGCAACATTCAGAGGGTTTCGTACTGCTCAATTGCTACATTAAAACGTTATGTTTCTTTTTCAGAACTGGAAAAATACAAGCGTGACAGCATTCGAACGTGTAATCTTCAGATCCGAAGTCCGACGCCTTATCCATTAGGCCACACGGTCACTGACGACCAACATTTACATGTATACGACTCATCTCGAAACGCTCACACCCCTGAGGATTTGTGTTTTCGTTCTACACAGCCGCTGCCCCTTGCTCTTTCCCACCCATTCGTTACATTCAACCTCTGACGAGACCGACCAAATATAGACTGAGAAACAAGACCACACACTTTGTGCATTCGGAATCGAAGGCAGGGCGTCCCTCGCCGCATTTGCTACGATTGCCATTTGCTACTTCTGCAGAAGCAGCGGCGGCGGCGACGACGACGACGACGACGGCAACGACGACGACGACGACGACGACGACGAATATCGCGAGAGGCTCTGAGATATGTGAGAAATACATCTATAAAATGTAATTCAGACTGCCTCGTCCCACCTTATGCTGTACCGCTTTGGCAAATGCTTTATCTGCGCCATTGGCCTTAATCGCATCTGAGAGTAATTCTTAAAAAAACGCCTGTCGCTAATTGTTCGTCATCACAGGTACTGTTTGCTATACGGCCACGACGCGCAACTGATTTCCAAAATTCATCTTTCTCGTGTTAGGATGGAACTTACGACTCCTCGTTTATTAGACCAGTGCTCCACCACTGAGCTAAAGAGGCGCGGCCTAGCGTTACTCTTGGGTACTTCGTCCTTACGGTCGTCTGCATCATCAGACTTTAGCTGACAACACTTCATATTACCGGCTAATATTTGCAGCTATGGCGACCAATTACTGCTTGGCTACACATCTGACACGTAACCGATGTGCTCTCCAAACAACAACACTTGCATTTCAGAACATGTCTTTCACACATGTCTACAAAATCACCTTCACCTTCAAATACAGTTTCCTTGCGACTGACAGAGACGTAGGCAAAGTTTAAAGTTGCTATTTCCATTAAATCTCGTTAATCAGAAAAACGGAAATTTACACCTGCAGCGGAACAAAATTCCGTTCCGCCCAGCGTCTGGCTCGAACCCACGACCCTGGGATTAAGAGTCTGACGCTCTACCGACTGAGCTAGCCGGCTACCTCGGTGAATACCTGCCGGGTAGCACGTCACACAGTACTCGTTTGGGTTGGGTGGTCCCATACAGAATCTCTCCATGATGCCTAATGTTTTCCTAACGTCACACTCGTCACGTACTTCACTTTTATGTCATAATCATTTCTGAGAGGTAAAGAAATTGCATGACAACATGCAGAGCTAGTGGCGTCAAAATTAACACACACACTTTATGTGACTGAAAAGCCGAACGAGTTACTTTCCGACGTTGTTTTAGATGTGCAAGTGATAGTCAGAACTCGCTGTGTCGGCACTCTGCCGACCATTTCGCTAGTTAACACCGGTCTTGTTGTGTGTGTTTCAAGCTCAAGAGCATCTCCAAGCAAAAAATGGTCAACAGCAACATTCAGACGGTTTCGTACTGCTCAATTGCTACATTAAAACGTTATGTTTCTTTTTCAGAACTGGAAAAATACAAGCGTGACAGCATTCGAACCTGTAACCTTCAGATCCGAAGTCCGACGCCTTATCCATTAGGCCACACGGTCACTGACGACCAACATTTACATGTATACGACTCATCTCGAAACGCTCACACCCCTGAGGATTTGTGTTTTCGTTCTACACAGCCGCTGCCCCTTGCTCTTTCCCACCCATTCGTTACATTCAACCTCTGACGAGACCGACCAAATATAGACTGAGAAACAAGACCACACACTTTGTGCATTCGGAATCGAAGGCAGGGCGTCCCTCGCCGCATTTGCTACGATTGCCATTTGCTACTTCTGCAGAAGCGGCGGCGGCGGCGGCGGCGGCGACGACGACGACGACGACGACGAATATCGCGAGAGGCTCTGAGATATGTGAGAAATACATCTATAAAATGTAATTCAGACTGCCTCGTCCCACCTTATGCTGTACCGCTTTGGCAAATGCTTTATCTGCGCCATTGGCCTTAATCGCATCTGAGAGTAATTCTTAAAAAAACGCCTGTCGCTAATTGTTCGTCATCACAGGTACTGTTTGCTATACGGCCACGACGCGCAACTGATTTCCAAAATTCATCTTTCTCGTGTTAGGATGGAACTTACGACTCCTGGTTTATTAGACCAGTGCTCCACCACTGAGCTAAAGAGGCGCGGCCTAGCGTTACTCTTGGGTACTTCGTCCTTACGGTCGTCTGCATCATCAGACTTTAGCTGACAACACTTCATATTACCGGCTAATATTTGCAGCTATGGCGACAAATTACTGCTTGGCTACACATCTGACACGTAACCGATGTGCTCTCCAAACAACAACACTTGCATTTCAGAACATGTCTTTCACACATGTCTACAAAATCACCTTCACCTTCAAATACAGTTTCCTTGCGACTGACAGAGACGTAGGCAAAGTTTAAAGTTGCTATTTCCATTAAATCTCGTTAATCAGAAAAACGGTAATTTACACCTGCAGCGGAACAAAATTCCGTTCCGCCCAGCGTCTGGCTCGAACCCACGACCCTGGGATTAAGAGTCTGACGCTCTACCGACTGAGCTAGCCGGCTACCTCGGTGAATACCTGCCGGGTAGCACGTCACACAGTACTCGTTTGGGTTGGGTGGTCCCATACAGAATCTCTCCATGATGCCTAATGTTTTCCTAACGTCACATTCGTCACGTACTTCACTTTTATGTCATAATCATTTCTGAGAGGTAAAGAAATTGCATGACAACATGCAGAGCTAGTGGCGTCAAAATTAACACACACACTTTATGTGACTGAAAAGCCGAACGAGTTACTTTCCGACGTTGTTTTAGATGTGCAAGTGATAGTCAGAACTCGCTGTGTCGGCACTCTGCCGACCATTTCGCTAGTTAACACCGGTCTTGTTGTGTGTGTTTCAAGCTCAAGAGCATCTCCAAGCAAAAAATGGTCAACAGCAACATTCAGACGGTTTCGTACTGCTCAATTGCTACATTAAAACGTTATGTTTCTTTTTCAGAACTGGAAAAATACAAGCGTGACAGCATTCGAACCTGTAACCTTCAGATCCGAAATCCGACGCCTTATCCATTAGGCCACACGGTCACTGACGACCAACATTTTCATGTATACGACTCATGTCGAAACGCTCACACCCCTGAGGATTTGTGTTTTCGTTCTACACAGCCGCTGCCCCTTGCTCTTTCCCACCCATTCGTTACATTCAACCTCTGACGAGACCGACCAAATATAGACTGAGAAACAAGACCACACACTTTGTGCATTCGGAATCGAAGGCAGGGCGTCCCTCGCCGCATTTGCTACGATTGCCATTTGCTACTTCTGCAGAAGCGGCGGCGGCGGCGGCGACGACGACGACGACGACGACGAATATCGCGAGAGGCTCTGAGATATGTGAGAAATACATCTATAAAATGTAATTCAGACTGCCTCGTCCCACCTTATGCTGTACCGCTTTGGCAAATGCTTTATCTGCGCCATTGGCCTTAATCGCATCTGAGAGTAATTCTTAAAAAAACGCCTGTCGCTAATTGTTCGTCATCACAGGTACTGTTTGCTATACGGCCACGACGCGCAACTGATTTCCAAAATTCATCTTTCTCGTGTTAGGATGGAACTTACGACTCCTGGTTTATTAGACCAGTGCTCCACCACTGAGCTAAAGAGGCGCGGCCTAGCGGTACTCTTGGGTACTTCGTCCTTACGGTCGTCTGCATCATCAGACTTTAGCTGACAACACTTCATATTACCGGCTAATATTTGCAGCTATTTCGACAAATTACTGCTTGGCTACACAACCGACACGTAACCGATGTGCTCTCCAAACAACAACACTTGCATTTCAGAACATGTCTTTCACACATGTCTACAAAATCACCTTCACCTTCAAATACAGTTTCCTTGCGACTGACAGAGACGTAGGCAAAGTTTAAAGTTGCTATTTCCATTAAATCTCGTTAATCAGAAAAACGGTAATTTACACCTGCAGCGGAACAAAATTCCGTTCCGCCCAGCGTCTGGCTTCGAACCCACGACCCTGGGATTAAGAGTCTGACGCTCTACCGACTGAGCTAGCCGGCTACCTCGGTGAATACCTGCCGGGTAGCACGTCACACAGTACTCGTTTGGGTTGGGTGGTCCCATACAGAATCTCTCCATGATGCCTAATGTTTTCCTAACGTCACACTCGTCACGTACTTCACTTTTATGTCATAATCATTTCTGAGAGGTAAAGAAATTGCATGACAACATGCAGAGCTAGTGGCGTCAAAATTAACACACACACTTTATGTGACTGAAAAGCCGAACGAGTTACTTTCCGACGTTGTTTTAGATGTGCAAGTGATAGTCAGAACTCGCTGTGTCGGCACTCTGCCGACCATTTCGCTAGTTAACACCGGTCTTGTTGTGTGTGTTTCAAGCTCAAGAGCATCTCCAAGCAAAAAATGGTCAACAGCAACATTCAGACGGTTTCGTACTGCTCAATTGCTACATTAAAACGTTATGTTTCTTTTTCAGAACTGGAAAAATACAAGCGTGACAGCATTCGAACCTGTAATCTTCAGATCCGAAGTCCGACGCCTTATCCATTAGGCCACACGGTCACTGACGACCAACATTTACATGTATACGACTCATCTCGAAACGCTCACACCCCTGAGGATTTGTGTTTTCGTTCTACACAGCCGCTGCCCCTTGCACTTTCCCACCCATTCGTTACATTCAACCTCTGACGAGACCGACCAAATATAGACTGAGAAACAAGACCACACACTTTGTGCATTCGGAATCGAAGGCAGGGCGTCCCTCGCCGCATTTGCTACGATTGCCATTTGCTACTTCTGCAGAAGCGGCGGCGGCGGCGGCGACGACGACGACGACGACGACGAATATCGCGAGAGGCTCTGAGATATGTGAGAAATACATCTATAAAATGTAATTCAGACTGCCTCGTCCCACCTTATGCTGTACCGCTTTGGCAAATGCTTTATCTGCGCCATTGGCCTTAATCGCATCTGAGAGTAATTCTTAAAAAAACGCCTGTCGCTAATTGTTCGTCATCACAGGTACTGTTTGCTATACGGCCACGACGCGCAACTGATTTCCAAAATTCATCTTTCTCGTGTTAGGATGGAACTTACGACTCCTGGTTTATTAGACCAGTGCTCCACCACTGAGCTAAAGAGGCGCGGCCTAGCGGTACTCTTGGGTACTTCGTCCTTACGGTCGTCTGCATCATCAGACTTTAGCTGACAACACTTCATATTACCGGCTAATATTTGCAGCTATTTCGACAAATTACTGCTTGGCTACACAACCGACACGTAACCGATGTGCTCTCCAAACAACAACACTTGCATTTCAGAACATGTCTTTCACACATGTCTACAAAATCACCTTCACCTTCAAATACAGTTTCCTTGCGACTGACAGAGACGTAGGCAAAGTTTAAAGTTGCTATTTCCATTAAATCTCGTTAATCAGAAAAACGGTAATTTACACCTGCAGCGGAACAAAATTCCGTTCCGCCCAGCGTCTGGCTTCGAACCCACGACCCTGGGATTAAGAGTCTGACGCTCTACCGACTGAGCTAGCCGGCTACCTCGGTGAATACCTGCCGGGTAGCACGTCACACAGTACTCGTTTGGGTTGGGTGGTCCCATACAGAATCTCTCCATGATGCCTAATGTTTTCCTAACGTCACACTCGTCACGTACTTCACTTTTATGTCATAATCATTTCTGAGAGGTAAAGAAATTGCATGACAACATGCAGAGCTAGTGGCGTCAAAATTAACACACACACTTTATGTGACTGAAAAGCCGAACGAGTTACTTTCCGACGTTGTTTTAGATGTGCAAGTGATAGTCAGAACTCGCTGTGTCGGCACTCTGCCGACCATTTCGCTAGTTAACACCGGTCTTGTTGTGTGTGTTTCAAGCTCAAGAGCATCTCCAAGCAAAAAATGGTCAACAGCAACATTCAGACGGTTTCGTACTGCTCAATTGCTACATTAAAACGTTATGTTTCTTTTTCAGAACTGGAAAAATACAAGCGTGACAGCATTCGAACCTGTAATCTTCAGATCCGAAGTCCGACGCCTTATCCATTAGGCCACACGGTCACTGACGACCAACATTTACATGTATACGACTCATCTCGAAACGCTCACACCCCTGAGGATTTGTGTTTTCGTTCTACACAGCCGCTGCCCCTTGCTCTTTCCTACCCATTCGTTACATTCAACCTCTGACGAGACCGACCAAATATAGACTGAGAAACAAGACCACACACTTTGTGCATTCGGAATCGAAGGCAGGGCGTCCCTCGCCGCATTTGCTACGATTGCCATTTCCTACTTCTGCAGAAGCGGCGACGACGACGACGACGACGACGACGACGACGAATATCGCGAGAGGCTCTGAGATATGTGAGAAATACATCTACAAAATGTAATTCAGACTGCCTCGTCCCACCTTATGCTGTACCGCTTTGGCAAATGCTTTATCTGCGCCATTCGCCTTAATCGCATCTGAGAGTAATTCTTAAAAAAACGCCTGTCGCTAATTGTTCGTCATCACAGGTACTGTTTGCTATACGGCCACGACGCGCAACTGATTTCCAAAATTCATCTTTCTCGTGTTAGGATGGAACTTACGACTCCTGGTTTATTAGATCAGTGCTCCACCACTGAGCTAAAGAGGCGCGCCCTAGCGGTACTCTTGGGTACTTCGTCCTTACGGTCGTCTGCATCATCAGACTTTAGCTGACAACACTTCATATTACCGGCTAATATTTGCAGCTATTTCGACAAATTACTGCTTGGCTACACAACCGACACGTAACCGATGTGCTCTCCAAACAACAACACTTGCATTTCAGAACATGTCTTTCACACATGTCTACAAAATCACCTTCACCTTCAAATACAGTTTCCTTGCGACTGACAGAGACGTAGGCAAAGTTTAAAGTTGCTATTTCCATTAAATCTCGTTAATCAGAAAAACGGTAATTTACACCTGCAGCGGAACAAAATTCCGTTCCGCCCAGCGTCTGGCTTCGAACCCACGACCCTGGGATTGAGTCTGACGCTCTACCGACTGAGCTAGCCGGCTACCTCGGTGAATACCTGCCGGGTAGCACGTCACACAGTACTCGTTTGGGTTGGGTGGTCCCATACAGAATCTCTCCATGATGCCTAATGTTTTCCTAACGTCACACTCGTCACGTACTTCACTTTTATGTCATAATCATTTCTGAGAGGTAAAGAAATTGCATGACAACATGCAGAGCTAGTGGCGTCAAAATTAACACACACACTTTATGTGACTGAAAAGCCGAACGAGTTACTTTCCGACGTTGTTTTAGATGTGCAAGTGATAGTCAGAACTCGCTGTGTCGGCACTCTGCCGACCATTTCGCTAGTTAACACCGGTCTTGTTGTGTGTGTTTCAAGCTCAAGAGCATCTCCAAGCAAAAAATGGTCAACAGCAACATTCAGACGGTTTCGTACTGCTCAATTGCTACATTAAAACGTTATGTTTCTTTTTCAGAACTGGAAAAATACAAGCGTGACAGCATTCGAACCTGTAATATTCAGACCCGAAGTCCGACGACTTATCCATTAGGCCACACGGTCACTGACGACCAACATTTACATGTATACGACTCATCTCGAAACGCTCACACCCCTGAGGATTTGTGTTTTCGTTCTACACAGCCGCTGCCCCTTGCTCTTTCCCACCCATTCGTTACATTCAACCTCTGACGAGACCGACCAAATATAGACTGAGAAACAAGACCACACACTTTGTGCATTCGGAATCGAAGGCAGGGCGTCCCTCGCCGCATTTGCTACGATTGCCATTTGCTACTTCTGCAGAAGCAGCGGCGGCGGCGGCGGCGACGACGACGACGACGACGACGACGACGACGAATATCGCGAGAGGCTCTGACATATGTGAGAAATACATCTATAAAATGTAATTCAGACTGCCTCGTCCCACCTTATGCTGTACCGCTTTGGCAAATGCTTTATCTGCGCCATTCGCCTTAATCGCATCTGAGAGTAATTCTTAAAAAAACGCCTGTCGCTAATTGTTCGTCATCACAGGTACTGTTTGCTATACGGCCACGACGCGCAACTGATTTCCAAAATTCATCTTTCTCGTGTTAGGATGGAACTTACGACTCCTGGTTTATTAGACCAGTGCTCCACCACTGAGCTAAAGAGGCGCGGCCTAGCGTTACTCTTGGGTACTTCGTCCTTACGGTCGTCTGCATCATCAGACTTTAGCTGACAATACTTCATATAACCGGCTAATATTTGCAGCTATGGCGACAAATTACTGCTTGGCTACACATCTGACACGTAACCGATGTGCTCTCCAAACAACAACACTTGCATTTCAGAACATGTCTTTCACACATGTCTACAAAATCACCTTCACCTTCAAATACAGTTTCCTTGCGACTGACAGAGACGTAGGCAAAGTTTAAAGTTGCTATTTCCATTAAATCTCGTTAATCAGAAAAACGGTAATTTACACCTGCAGCGGAACAAAATTCCGTTCCGCCCAGCGTCTGGCTCGAACCCACGACCCTGGGATTAAGAGTCTGACGCTCTACCGACTGAGCTAGCCGGCTACCTCGGTGAATACCTGCCGGGTAGCACGTCACACAGTACTCGTTTGGGTTGGGTGGTCCCATACAGAATCTCTCCATGATGCCTAATGTTTTCCTAACGTCACACTCGTCACGTACTTCACTTTTATGTCATAATCATTTCTGAGAGGTAAAGAAATTGCATGACAACATGCAGAGCTAGTGGCGTCAAAATTAACACACACACTTTATGTGACTGAAAAGCCGAACGAGTTACTTTCCGACGTTGTTTTAGATGTGCAAGTGATAGTCAGAACTCGCTGTGTCGGCACTCTGCCGACCATTTCGCTAGTTAACACCGGTCTTGTTGTGTGTGTTTCAAGCTCAAGAGCATCTCCAAGCAAAAAATGGTCAACAGCAACATTCAGACGGTTTCGTACTGCTCAATTGCTACATTAAAACGTTATGTTTCTTTTTCAGAACTGGAAAAATACAAGCGTGACAGCATTCGAACCTGTAATCTTCAGATCCGAAGTCCGACGCCTTATCCATTAGGCCACACGGTCACTGACAACCAACATTTACATGTATTCGACTCATCTCGAAACGCTCACACCCCTGAGGATTTGTGTTTTCGTTCTACACGGCCGCTGCCCCTTGCTCTTTCCCACCCATTCGTTACATTCAACCTCTGACGAGACCGACCAAATATAGACTGAGAAACAAGACCACACACTTTGTGCATTCGGAATCGAAGGCAGGGCGTCCCTCGCCGCATTTGCTACGATTGCCATTTGCTACTTCTGCAGAAGCGGCGACGACGACGACGACGACGACGAATATCGCGAGAGGCTCTGAGATATGTGAGAAATACATCTACAAAATGTAATTCAGACTGCCTCGTCCCACCTTATGCTGTACCGCTTTGGCAAATGCTTTATCTGCGCCATTCGCCTTAATCGCATCTGAGAGTAATTCTTAAAAAAACGCCTGTCGCTAATTGTTCGTCATCACAGGTACTGTTTGCTATACGGCCACGACGCGCAACTGATTTCCAAAATTCATCTTTCTCGTGTTAGGATGGAACTTACGACTCCTGGTTTATTAGACCAGTGCTCCACCACTGAGCTAAAGAGGCGCGGCCTAGCGGTACTCTTGGGTACTTCGTCCTTACGGTCGTCTGCATCATCAGACTTTAGCTGACAACACTTCATATTACCGGCTAATATTTGCAGCTATTTCGACAAATTACTGCTTGGCTACACAACCGACACGTAACCGATGTGCTCTCCAAACAACAACACTTGCATTTCAGAACATGTCTTTCACACATGTCTACAAAATCACCTTCACCTTCAAATACAGTTTCCTTGCGACTGACAGAGACGTAGGCAAAGTTTAAAGTTGCTATTTCCATTAAATCTCGTTAATCAGAAAAACGGTAATTTACACCTGCAGCGGAACAAAATTCCGTTCCGCCCAGCGTCTGGCTTCGAACCCACGACCCTGGGATTAAGAGTCTGACGCTCTACCGACTGAGCTAGCCGGCTACCTCGGTGAATACCTGCCGGGTAGCACGTCACACAGTACTCGTTTGGGTTGGGTGGTCCCATACAGAATCTCTCCATGATGCCTAATGTTTTCCTAACGTCACACTCGTCACGTACTTCACTTTTATCTCATAATCATTTCTGAGAGGTAAAGAAATTGCATGACAACATGCAGAGCTAGTGGTGTCAAAATTAACACACATACTTTATGTGACTGAAAAGCCGAACGAGTTACTTTCCGACGTTGTTTTAGATGTGCAAGTGATAGTCAGAACTCGCTGTGTCGGCACTCTGCCGACCATTTCGCTAGTTAACACCGGTCTTGTTGTGTGTGTTTCAAGCTCAAGAGCATCTCCAAGCAAAAAATGGTCAACAGCAACATTCAGACGGTTTCGTACTGCTCAATTGCTACATTAAAACGTTATGTTTCTTTTTCATTACTGGAAAAATACAAGCGTGACAGCATTCGAACCTGTAATATTCAGATCCGAAGTCCGACGCCTTATCCATTAGGCCACACGGTCACTGACAACCAACATTTACATGTATTCGACTCATCTCGAAACGCTCACACCCCTGAGGATTTGTGTTTTCGTTCTACACAGCCGCTGCCCCTTGCTCTTTCCCACCCATTCGTTACATTCAACCTCTGACGAGACCGACCAAATATAGACTGAGAAACAAGACCACACACTTTGTGCATTCGGAATCGAAGGCAGGGCGTCCCTCGCCGCATTTGCTACGATTGCCATTTGCTACTTCTGCAGAAGCGGCGACGAACGACGACGACGAATATCGCGAGAGGCTCTGAGATATGTGAGAAATTCATCTACAAAATGTAATTCAGACTGCCTCGTCCCACCTTATGCTGTACCGCTTTGGCAAATGCTTTATCTGCGCCATTCGCCTTAATCGCATCTGAGAGTAATTCTTAAAAAAACGCCTGTCGCTAATTGTTCGTCATCACAGGTACTGTTTGCTATACGGCCACGACGCGCAACTGATTTCCAAAATTCATCTTTCTCGTGTTAGGATGGAACTTACGACTCCTGGTTTATTAGACTAGTGCTCCACCACTGAGCTAAAGAGGCGCGGCCTAGCGGTACTCTTGGGTACTTCGTCCTTACGGTCGTCTGCATCATCAGACTTTAGCTGACAACACTTCATATTACCGGCTAATATTTGCAGCTATTTCGACAAATTACTGCTTGGCTACACAACCGACACGTAACCGATGTGCTCTCCAAACAACAACACTTGCATTTCAGAACATGTCTTTCACACATGTCTACAAAATCACCTTCACCTTCAAATACAGTTTCCTTGCGACTGACAGAGACGTAGGCAAAGTTTAAAGTTGCTATTTCCATTAAATCTCGTTAATCAGAAAAACGGTAATTTACACCTGCAGCGGAACAAAATTCCGCTCCGCCCAGCGTCTGGCTTCGAACAAACGACCCTGGGATTAAGAGTCTGAGGCTCTACCGACTGAGCTAGCCGGCTACCTCTGTGAATACCTGCCGGGTAGCACGTCACACAGTACTCGTTTGGGTTGGGTGGTCCCATACAGAATCTCTCCATGATGCCTAATGTTTTCCTAACGTCACACTCGTCACGTACTTCACTTTTATGTCATAATCATTTCTGAGAGGTAAAGAAATTGCATGACAACATGCAGAGCTAGTGGCGTCAAAATTAACACACATACTTTATGTGACTGAAAAGCCGAACGAGTTACTTTCCGACGTTGTTTTAGATGTGCAAGTGATAGTCAGAACTCGCTGTGTCGGCACTCTGCCGACCATTTCGCTAGTTAACACCGGTCTTGTTGTGTGTGTTTCAAGCTCAAGAGCATCTCCAAGCAAAAAATGGTCAACAGCAACATTCAGACGGTGTCGTACTGCTCAATTGCTACATTAAAACGTTATGTTTCTTTTTCAGAACTGGAAAAATACAAGCGTGACAGCATTCGAACCTGTAATCTTCAGATCCGAAGTCCGACGCCTTATCCATTAGGCCACACGGTCACTGACGACCAACATTTACATGTATACGACTCATCTCGAAACGCTCACACCCCTGAGGATTTGTGTTTTCGTTCTACACAGCCGCTGCCCCTTGCTCTTTCCCACCCATTCGTTACATTCAACCTCTGACGAGACCGACCAAATATAGACTGAGAAACAAGACCACACACTTTGTGCATTCGGAATCGAAGGCAGGGCGTCCCTCGCCGCATTTGCTACGATTGCCATTTGCTACTTCTGCAGAAGCAGCGGCGGCAGCGACGACGACGACGACGACGACGACGACGACGAATATCGCGAGAGGCTCTGAGATATGTGAGAAATACATCTATAAAATGTAATTCAGACTGCCTCGTCCCACCTTATGCTGTACCGCTTTGGCAAATGCTTTATGTGCGCCATTCGCCTTAATCGCATCTGAGAGTAATTCTTAAAAAAACGCCTGTCGCTAATTGTTCGTCATCACAGGTACTGTTTGCTATACGGCCACGACGCGCAACTGATTTCCAAAATTCATCTTTCTCGTGTTAGGATGGAACTTACGACTCCTGGTTTATTAGACCAGTGCTCCACCACTGAGCTAAAGAGGCGCGGCCTAGCGGTACTCTTGGGTACTTCGTCCTTACGGTCGTCTGCATCATCAGACTTTAGCTGACAACATTTCATATTACCGGCTAATATTTGCAGCTATGGCGACAAATTACTGCTTGGCTACACATCTGACACGTAACCGATGTGCTCTCCAAACAACAACACTTGCATTTCAGAACATGTCTTTCACACATGTCTACAAAATCACCTTCACCTTCAAATGCAGTTTCCTTGCGACTGACAGAGACGTAGGCAAAGTTTAAAGTTGCTATTTCCATTAAATCTCGTTAATCAGAAAAACGGTAATTTACACCTGCAGCGGAACAAAATTCCGTTCCGCCCAGCGTCTGGCTCGAACCCACGACCCTGGGATTAAGAGTCTGACGCTCTACCGGCTGAGCTAGCCGGCTACCTCGCTGAATACCTGCCGGGTAGCACGTCACACAGTACTCGTTTGGGTTGGGTGGTCCCATACAGAATCTCTCCATGATGCCTAATGTTTTCCTAACGTCACACTCGTCACGTACTTCACTTTTATGTCATAATCATTTCTGAGAGGTAAAGAAATTGCATGACAACATGCAGAGCTAGTGGCGTCAAAATTAACACAGACACTTTATGTGACTGAAAAGCCGAACGAGTTACTTTCCGACGTTGTTTTAGATGTGCAAGTGATAGTCAGAACTCGCTGTGTCGGCACTCTGCCGACCATTTCGCTAGTTAACACCGGTCTTGTTGTGTGTGTTTCAAACTCAAGAGCATCTCCAAGCAAAAAATGGTCAACAGCAACATTCAGACGGTTTCGTACTGCTCAATTGCTACATTAAAACGTTATGTTTCTTTTTCAGAACTGGAAAAATACAAGCGTGACAGCATTCGGACCTGTAATCTTCAGATCCGAAGTCCGACGCCTTACCCATTAGGCCACACGGTCACTGACGACCAATATTTACATGTATACGACTCATCTCGAAACGCTCACACCCCTGAGGATTTGTGTTTTCGTTCTACACAGCCGCTGCCCCTTGCTCCTTCCCACCCATTCGTTACATTCAACCTCTGACGAGACCGACCAAATATAGACTGAGAAACAAGACCACACACTTTGTGCATTCGGAATCGAAGGCAGGGCGTCCCTCGCCGCATTTGCTACGATTGCCATTTGCTACTTCTGCAGAAGCGGCGACGACGACGACGACGACGACGACGAATATCGCGAGAGGCTCTGAGATATGTGAGAAATACATCTACAAAATGTAATTCAGACTGCCTCGTCCCACCTTATGCTGTACCGCTTTGGCAAATGCTTTATCTGCGCCATTCGCCTTAATCGCATCTGAGAGTAATTCTTAAAAAAACGCCTGTCGCTAATTGTTCGTCATCACAGGTACTGTTTGCTATACGGCCACGACGCGCAACTGATTTCCAAAATTCATCTTTCTCGTGTTAGGATGGAACTTACGACTCCTGGTTTATTAGACCAGTGCTCCACCACTGAGCTAAAGAGGCGCGGCCTAGCGGTACTCTTGGGTACTTCGTCCTTACGGTCGTCTGCATCATCAGACTTTAGCTGACAACACTTCATATTACCGGCTAATATTTGCAGCTATTTCGACAAATTACTGCTTGGCTACACATCTGACACGTAACCGATGTGCTCTCCAAACAACAACACTTGCATTTCAGAACATGTCTTTCACACATATCTACAAAATCACCTTCACCTTCAAATACAGTTTCCTTGCGACTGACAGAGACGTAGGCAAAGTTTAAAGTTGCTATTTCCATTAAATCTCGTTAATCAGAAAAACGGTAATTTACACCTGCAGCGGAACAAAATTCCGTTCCGCCCAGCGTCTGGCTTCGAACCCACGACCCTGGGATTAAGAGTCTGACGCTCTACCGACTGAGCTAGCCGGCTACCTCGGTGAATACCTGCCGGGTAGCATGTCACACAGTACTCGTTTGGGTTGGGTGGTCCCATACAGAATCTCTCCATGATGCCTAATGTTTTCCTAACGTCACACTCGTCACGTACTTCACTTTTATGTCATAATCATTTCTGAGAGGTAAAGAAATTGCATGGCAACATGCAGAGCTAGTGGCGTCAAAATTAACACACATACTTTATGTGACTGAAAAGCCGAACGAGTTACTTTCCGACGTTGTTTTAGATGTGCAAGTGATAGTCAGAACTCGCTGTGTCGGCACTCTGCCGACCATTTCGCTAGTTAACACCGGTCTTGTTGTGTGTGTTTCAAGCTCAAGAGCATCTCCAAGCAAAAAATGGTCAACAGCAACATTCAGACGGTTTCGTACTGCTCAATTGCTACATTAAAACGTTATGTTTCTTTTTTCAGAACTGGAAAAATACAAGCGTGACAGCATTCGAACCTGTAATCTTCTGATCCGAAGTCCGACGCCTTATCCATTAGGCCACACGGTCACTGACGACCAACATTTTCATATATACGACTCATCTCGAAACGCTCACACCCCTGAGGATTTGTGTTTTCGTTCTACACAGCCGCTGCCCCTTGCTCTTTCCCACCCATTCGTTACATTCAACCTCTGACGAGACCGACCAAATATAGACTGAGAAACAAGACCACACACTTTGTGCATTCGGAATCGAAGGCAGGGCGTCCCTCGCCGCATTTGCTACGATTGCCATTTGCTACTTCTGCAGAAGCGGCGACGACGACGACGACGACGACGACGAATATCGCGAGAGGCTCTGAGATATGTGAGAAATACATCTACAAAATGTAATTCAGACTGCCTCGTCCCACCTTATGCTGTACCGCTTTGGCAAATGCTTTATGTGCGCCATTCGCCTTAATCGCATCTGAGAGTAATTCTTAAAAAAACGCCTGTCGCTAATTGTTCGTCATCACAGGTACTGTTTGCTATACGGCCACGACGCGCAAATGATTTCCAAAATTCATCTTTCTCGTGTTAGGATGGAACTTACGACTCCTGATTTATTAGACCAGTGCTCCACCACTGAGCTAAAGAGGCGCGGCCTAGCGGTACTCTTGGGTACTTCGTCCTTACGGTCGTCTGCATCATCAGACTTTAGCTGACAACACTTCATATTACCGGCTAATATTTTCAGCTATGGCGACAAATTACTGCTTGGCTACACAACCGACACGTAACCGATGTGCTCTCCAAACAACAACACTTGCATTTCAGAACATGTCTTTCACACATGTCTACAAAATCACCTTCACCTTCAAATACAGTTTCCTTGCGACTGACAGAGACGTAGGCAAAGTTTAAAGTTGCTATTTCCATTAAATCTCGTTAATCAGAAAAACGGTAATTTACACCTGCAGCGGAACAAAATTCCGTTCCGCCCAGCGTCTGGCTTCGAACCCACGACCCTGGGATTAAGAGTCTGACGCTCTACCGACTGAGCTAGCCGGCTACCTCGGTGAATACCTGCCGGGTAGCACGTCACACAGTACTCGTTTGGGTTGGGTGGTCCCATACAGAATCTCTCCATGATGCCTAATGTTTTCCTAACGTCACACTCGTCACGTACTTCACTTTTATCTCATAATCATTTCTGAGAGGTAAAGAAATTGCATGACAACATGCAGAGCTAGTGGTGTCAAAATTAACACACATACTTTATGTGACTGAAAAGCCGAACGAGTTACTTTCCGACGTTGTTTTAGATGTGCAAGTGATAGTCAGAACTCGCTGTGTCGGCACTCTGCCGACCATTTCGCTAGTTAACACCGGTCTTGTTGTGTGTGTTTCAAGCTCAAGAGCATCTCCAAGCAAAAAATGGTCAACAGCAACATTCAGACGGTTTCGTACTGCTCAATTGCTACATTAAAACGTTATGTTTCTTTTTCATTACTGGAAAAATACAAGCGTGACAGCATTCGAACCTGTAATATTCAGATCCGAAGTCCGACGCCTTATCCATTAGGCCACACGGTCACTGACAACCAACATTTACATGTATTCGACTCATCTCGAAACGCTCACACCCCTGAGGATTTGTGTTTTCGTTCTACACAGCCGCTGCCCCTTGCTCTTTCCCACCCATTCGTTACATTCAACCTCTGACGAGACCGACCAAATATAGACTGAGAAACAAGACCACACACTTTGTGCATTCGGAATCGAAGGCAGGGCGTCCCTCGCCGCATTTGCTACGATTGCCATTTGCTACTTCTGCAGAAGCGGCGACGAACGACGACGACGAATATCGCGAGAGGCTCTGAGATATGTGAGAAATTCATCTACAAAATGTAATTCAGACTGCCTCGTCCCACCTTATGCTGTACCGCTTTGGCAAATGCTTTATCTGCGCCATTCGCCTTAATCGCATCTGAGAGTAATTCTTAAAAAAACGCCTGTCGCTAATTGTTCGTCATCACAGGTACTGTTTGCTATACGGCCACGACGCGCAACTGATTTCCAAAATTCATCTTTCTCGTGTTAGGATGGAACTTACGACTCCTGGTTTATTAGACTAGTGCTCCACCACTGAGCTAAAGAGGCGCGGCCTAGCGGTACTCTTGGGTACTTCGTCCTTACGGTCGTCTGCATCATCAGACTTTAGCTGACAACACTTCATATTACCGGCTAATATTTGCAGCTATTTCGACAAATTACTGCTTGGCTACACAACCGACACGTAACCGATGTGCTCTCCAAACAACAACACTTGCATTTCAGAACATGTCTTTCACACATGTCTACAAAATCACCTTCACCTTCAAATACAGTTTCCTTGCGACTGACAGAGACGTAGGCAAAGTTTAAAGTTGCTATTTCCATTAAATCTCGTTAATCAGAAAAACGGTAATTTACACCTGCAGCGGAACAAAATTCCGCTCCGCCCAGCGTCTGGCTTCGAACAAACGACCCTGGGATTAAGAGTCTGAGGCTCTACCGACTGAGCTAGCCGGCTACCTCTGTGAATACCTGCCGGGTAGCACGTCACACAGTACTCGTTTGGGTTGGGTGGTCCCATACAGAATCTCTCCATGATGCCTAATGTTTTCCTAACGTCACACTCGTCACGTACTTCACTTTTATGTCATAATCATTTCTGAGAGGTAAAGAAATTGCATGACAACATGCAGAGCTAGTGGCGTCAAAATTAACACACATACTTTATGTGACTGAAAAGCCGAACGAGTTACTTTCCGACGTTGTTTTAGATGTGCAAGTGATAGTCAGAACTCGCTGTGTCGGCACTCTGCCGACCATTTCGCTAGTTAACACCGGTCTTGTTGTGTGTGTTTCAAGCTCAAGAGCATCTCCAAGCAAAAAATGGTCAACAGCAACATTCAGACGGTGTCGTACTGCTCAATTGCTACATTAAAACGTTATGTTTCTTTTTCAGAACTGGAAAAATACAAGCGTGACAGCATTCGAACCTGTAATCTTCAGATCCGAAGTCCGACGCCTTATCCATTAGGCCACACGGTCACTGACGACCAACATTTACATGTATACGACTCATCTCGAAACGCTCACACCCCTGAGGATTTGTGTTTTCGTTCTACACAGCCGCTGCCCCTTGCTCTTTCCCACCCATTCGTTACATTCAACCTCTGACGAGACCGACCAAATATAGACTGAGAAACAAGACCACACACTTTGTGCATTCGGAATCGAAGGCAGGGCGTCCCTCGCCGCATTTGCTACGATTGCCATTTGCTACTTCTGCAGAAGCAGCGGCGGCAGCGACGACGACGACGACGACGACGACGACGACGAATATCGCGAGAGGCTCTGAGATATGTGAGAAATACATCTATAAAATGTAATTCAGACTGCCTCGTCCCACCTTATGCTGTACCGCTTTGGCAAATGCTTTATGTGCGCCATTCGCCTTAATCGCATCTGAGAGTAATTCTTAAAAAAACGCCTGTCGCTAATTGTTCGTCATCACAGGTACTGTTTGCTATACGGCCACGACGCGCAACTGATTTCCAAAATTCATCTTTCTCGTGTTAGGATGGAACTTACGACTCCTGGTTTATTAGACCAGTGCTCCACCACTGAGCTAAAGAGGCGCGGCCTAGCGGTACTCTTGGGTACTTCGTCCTTACGGTCGTCTGCATCATCAGACTTTAGCTGACAACATTTCATATTACCGGCTAATATTTGCAGCTATGGCGACAAATTACTGCTTGGCTACACATCTGACACGTAACCGATGTGCTCTCCAAACAACAACACTTGCATTTCAGAACATGTCTTTCACACATGTCTACAAAATCACCTTCACCTTCAAATGCAGTTTCCTTGCGACTGACAGAGACGTAGGCAAAGTTTAAAGTTGCTATTTCCATTAAATCTCGTTAATCAGAAAAACGGTAATTTACACCTGCAGCGGAACAAAATTCCGTTCCGCCCAGCGTCTGGCTCGAACCCACGACCCTGGGATTAAGAGTCTGACGCTCTACCGGCTGAGCTAGCCGGCTACCTCGCTGAATACCTGCCGGGTAGCACGTCACACAGTACTCGTTTGGGTTGGGTGGTCCCATACAGAATCTCTCCATGATGCCTAATGTTTTCCTAACGTCACACTCGTCACGTACTTCACTTTTATGTCATAATCATTTCTGAGAGGTAAAGAAATTGCATGACAACATGCAGAGCTAGTGGCGTCAAAATTAACACAGACACTTTATGTGACTGAAAAGCCGAACGAGTTACTTTCCGACGTTGTTTTAGATGTGCAAGTGATAGTCAGAACTCGCTGTGTCGGCACTCTGCCGACCATTTCGCTAGTTAACACCGGTCTTGTTGTGTGTGTTTCAAACTCAAGAGCATCTCCAAGCAAAAAATGGTCAACAGCAACATTCAGACGGTTTCGTACTGCTCAATTGCTACATTAAAACGTTATGTTTCTTTTTCAGAACTGGAAAAATACAAGCGTGACAGCATTCGAACCTGTAATCTTCAGATCCGAAGTCCGACGCCTTACCCATTAGGCCACACGGTCACTGACGACCAATATTTACATGTATACGACTCATCTCGAAACGCTCACACCCCTGAGGATTTGTGTTTTCGTTCTACACAGCCGCTGCCCCTTGCTCCTTCCCACCCATTCGTTACATTCAACCTCTGACGAGACCGACCAAATATAGACTGAGAAACAAGACCACACACTTTGTGCATTCGGAATCGAAGGCAGGGCGTCCCTCGCCGCATTTGCTACGATTGCCATTTGCTACTTCTGCAGAAGCGGCGACGACGACGACGACGACGACGACGAATATCGCGAGAGGCTCTGAGATATGTGAGAAATACATCTACAAAATGTAATTCAGACTGCCTCGTCCCACCTTATGCTGTACCGCTTTGGCAAATGCTTTATCTGCGCCATTCGCCTTAATCGCATCTGAGAGTAATTCTTAAAAAAACGCCTGTCGCTAATTGTTCGTCATCACAGGTACTGTTTGCTATACGGCCACGACGCGCAACTGATTTCCAAAATTCATCTTTCTCGTGTTAGGATGGAACTTACGACTCCTGGTTTATTAGACCAGTGCTCCACCACTGAGCTAAAGAGGCGCGGCCTAGCGGTACTCTTGGGTACTTCGTCCTTACGGTCGTCTGCATCATCAGACTTTAGCTGACAACACTTCATATTACCGGCTAATATTTGCAGCTATTTCGACAAATTACTGCTTGGCTACACATCTGACACGTAACCGATGTGCTCTCCAAACAACAACACTTGCATTTCAGAACATGTCTTTCACACATATCTACAAAATCACCTTCACCTTCAAATACAGTTTCCTTGCGACTGACAGAGACGTAGGCAAAGTTTAAAGTTGCTATTTCCATTAAATCTCGTTAATCAGAAAAACGGTAATTTACACCTGCAGCGGAACAAAATTCCGTTCCGCCCAGCGTCTGGCTTCGAACCCACGACCCTGGGATTAAGAGTCTGACGCTCTACCGACTGAGCTAGCCGGCTACCTCGGTGAATACCTGCCGGGTAGCATGTCACACAGTACTCGTTTGGGTTGGGTGGTCCCATACAGAATCTCTCCATGATGCCTAATGTTTTCCTAACGTCACACTCGTCACGTACTTCACTTTTATGTCATAATCATTTCTGAGAGGTAAAGAAATTGCATGGCAACATGCAGAGCTAGTGGCGTCAAAATTAACACACATACTTTATGTGACTGAAAAGCCGAACGAGTTACTTTCCGACGTTGTTTTAGATGTGCAAGTGATAGTCAGAACTCGCTGTGTCGGCACTCTGCCGACCATTTCGCTAGTTAACACCGGTCTTGTTGTGTGTGTTTCAAGCTCAAGAGCATCTCCAAGCAAAAAATGGTCAACAGCAACATTCAGACGGTTTCGTACTGCTCAATTGCTACATTAAAACGTTATGTTTCTTTTTTCAGAACTGGAAAAATACAAGCGTGACAGCATTCGAACCTGTAATCTTCTGATCCGAAGTCCGACGCCTTATCCATTAGGCCACACGGTCACTGACGACCAACATTTTCATATATACGACTCATCTCGAAACGCTCACACCCCTGAGGATTTGTGTTTTCGTTCTACACAGCCGCTGCCCCTTGCTCTTTCCCACCCATTCGTTACATTCAACCTCTGACGAGACCGACCAAATATAGACTGAGAAACAAGACCACACACTTTGTGCATTCGGAATCGAAGGCAGGGCGTCCCTCGCCGCATTTGCTACGATTGCCATTTGCTACTTCTGCAGAAGCGGCGACGACGACGACGACGACGACGACGAATATCGCGAGAGGCTCTGAGATATGTGAGAAATACATCTACAAAATGTAATTCAGACTGCCTCGTCCCACCTTATGCTGTACCGCTTTGGCAAATGCTTTATGTGCGCCATTCGCCTTAATCGCATCTGAGAGTAATTCTTAAAAAAACGCCTGTCGCTAATTGTTCGTCATCACAGGTACTGTTTGCTATACGGCCACGACGCGCAAATGATTTCCAAAATTCATCTTTCTCGTGTTAGGATGGAACTTACGACTCCTGATTTATTAGACCAGTGCTCCACCACTGAGCTAAAGAGGCGCGGCCTAGCGGTACTCTTGGGTACTTCGTCCTTACGGTCGTCTGCATCATCAGACTTTAGCTGACAACACTTCATATTACCGGCTAATATTTTCAGCTATGGCGACAAATTACTGCTTGGCTACACATCTGACACGTAACCGATGTGCTCTCCAAACAACAACACCCTCATTTCAGAACATGTCTTTCACACATGTCTACAAAATCACCTTCACCTTCAAATACAGTTTCCTTGCGACTGACAGAGACGTAGGCAAAGTTTAAAGTTGCTATTTCCATTAAATCTCGTTAATCAGAAAAACGTTAATTTACACCTGCAGCGGAACAAAATTCCGTTCCGCCCAGCGTCTGGCTCGAACCCACAACCCTGGGATTAAGAGTCTGACGCTCTACCGACTGAGCTAGCCGGCTACCTCGGTGAATACCTGCCGGGTAGCACGTCACACAGTACTCGTTTGGGGTGGGTGGTCCCATACAGAATCTCTCCATGATGCCTAATGTTTTCCTAACGTCACACTCGTCACGTACTTCACTTTTATGTCATAATCATTTCTGAGAGGTAAAGAAATTGCATGACAACATGCAGAGCTAGTGGCGTCAAAATTAACACACACACTTTATGTGACTGAAAAGCCGAAAGAGTTACTTTCCGACGTTGTTTTAGATGTGCAAGTGATAGTCAGAACTCGCTGTGTCGGCACTCTGCCGACCATTTCGCTAGTTAACACCGGTCTTGTTGTGTGTGTTTCAAGCTCAAGAGCATCTCCAAGCAAAAAATGGTCAACAGCAACATTCAGACGGTTTCGTACTGCTCAATTGCTACATTAAAACGTTATGTTTCTTTTTCAGAACTGGAAAAATACAAGCGTGACAGCATTCGAACCTGTAATATTCAGATCCGAAGTCCGACGCCTTATCCATTAGGCCACACGGTCACTGACGACCAACATGTACATGTATACGACTCATCTCGAAACGCTCACACCCCTGAGGATTTGTGTTTTCGTTCTACACAGCCGCTGCCCCTTGCTCTTTCCCACCCATTCGTTACATTCAACCTCTGACGAGACCGACCAAATATAGACTGAGAAACAAGACCACACACTTTGTGCATTCGGAATCGAAGGCAGGGCGTCCCTCGCCGCATTTGCTACGATTGCCATTTGCTACTTCTGCAGAAGCAGCGGCGGCGGCGGCGACGACGACGACGACGACGACGACGACGACGACGACGACGAATATCGCGAGAGGCTCTGAGATATGTGAGAAATACATCTATAAAATGTAATTCAGACTGCCTCGTCCCACCTTATGCTGTACCGCTTTGGCAAATGCTTTATCTGCGCCATTCGCCTTAATCGCATCTGAGAGTAATTCTTAAAAAAACGCCTGTCGCTAATTGTTCGTCATCACAGGTACTGTTTGCTATACGGCCACGACGCGCAACTGATTTCCAAAATTCATCTTTCTCGTGTTAGGATGGAACTTACGACTCCTGGTTTATTAGACCAGTGCTCCACCACTGAGCTAAAGAGGCGCGGCCTAGCGGTACTCTTGGGTACTTCGTCCTTACGGTCGTCTGCATCATCAGACTTTAGCTGACAACACTTCATATTACCGGCTAATATTTGCAGCTATGGCGACAAATTACTGCTTGGCTACACATCTGACACGTAACCGATGTGCTCTCCAAACAACAACACTTGCATTTCAGAACATGTCTTTCACACATGTCTACAAAATCACCTTCACCTTCAAATGCAGTTTCCTTGCGACTGACAGAGACGTAGGCAAAGTTTAAAGTTGCTATTTCCATTAAATCTCGTTAATCAGAAAAACGGTAATTTACACCTGCAGCGGAACAAAATTCCGTTCCGCCCAGCGTCTGGCTCGAACCCACGACCTTGGGATTAAGAGTCTGACGCTCTACCGGCTGAGCTAGCCGGCTACCTCGGTGAATACCTGCCGGGTAGCACGTCACACAGTACTCGTTTGGGTTGGGTGGTCCCATACAGAATCTCTCCATGATGCCTAATGTTTTCCTAACGTCACACTCGTCACGTACTTCACTTTTATGTCATAATCATTTCTGAGAGGTAAAGAAATTGCATGACAACATGCAGAGCTAGTGGCGTCAAAATTAACACACACACTTTATGTGACTGAAAAGCCGAAAGAGTTACTTTCCGACGTTGTTTTAGATGTGCAAGTGATAGTCAGAACTCGCTGTGTCGGCACTCTGCCGACCATTTCGCTAGTTAACACCGGTCTTGTTGTGTGTGTTTCAAGCTCAAGAGCATCTCCAAGCAAAAAATGGTCAACAGCAACATTCAGACGGTTTCGTACTGCTCAATTGCTACATTAAAACGTTATGTTTCTTTTTCAGAACTGGAAAAATACAAGCGTGACAGCATTCGAACCTGTAATCTTCAGATCCGAAGTCCGACGCCTTATCCATTAGGCCACACGGTCACTGACGACCAACATGTACATGTATACGACTCATCTTGAAACGCTCACACCCCTGAGGATTTGTGTTTTCGTTCTACACAGCCGCTGCCCCTTGCTCTTTCCCACCCATTCGTTACATTCAACCTCTGACGAGACCGACCAAATATAGACTGAGAAACAAGACCACACACTTTGTGCATTCGGAATCGAAGGCAGGGCGTCCCTCGCCGCATTTGCTACGATTGCCATTTGCTACTTCTGCAGAAGCGGCGACGACGACGACGACGACGACGACGAATATCGCGAGAGGCTCTGAGATATGTGAGAAATACATCTACAAAATGTAATTCAGACTGCCTCGTCCCACCTTATGCTGTACCGCTTTGGCAAATGCTTTATCTGCGCCATTCGCCTTAATCGCATCTGAGAGTAATTCTTAAAAAAACGCCTGTCGCTAATTGTTCGTCATCACAGGTACTGTTTGCTATACGGCCACGACGCGCAACTGATTTCCAAAATTCATCTTTCTCGTGTTAGGATGGAACTTACGACTCCTGGTTTATTAGACCAGTGCTCCACCACTGAGCTAAAGAGGCGTGGCCTAGCGGTACTCTTGGGTACTTCGTCCTTACGGTCGTCTGCATCATCAGACTTTAGCTGACAACACTTCATATTACCGGCTAATATTTGCAGCTATGGCGACAAATTAGTGCTTGGCTACACATCTGACACGTAACCGATGTGCTCTCCAAACAACAACACTTGCATTTCAGAACATGTCTTTCACACATGTCTACAAAATCACCTTCACCTTCAAATACAGTTTCCTTGCGACTGACAGAGACGTAGGCAAAGTTTAAAGTTGCTATTTCCATTAAATCTCGTTAATCAGAAAAACGGTAATTTACACCTGCAGCGGAACAAAATTCCGTTCCGCCCAGCGTCTGGCTCGAACCCACGACCCTGGGATTAAGAGTCTGACGCTCTACCGACTGAGCTAGCCGGCTACCTCGGTGAATACCTGCCGGGTAGCACGTCACACAGTACTCGTTTGGGTTGGGTGGTCCCATACAGAATCTCTCCATGATGCCTAATGTTTTCCTAACGTCACACTCGTCACGTACTTCACTTTTATGTCATAATCATTTCTGAGAGGTAAAGAAATTGCATGACAACATGCAGAGCTAGTGGCGTCAAAATTAACACACACACTTTATGTGACTGAAAAGCCGAAAGAGTTACTTTCCGACGTTGTTTTAGATGTGCAAGTGATAGAAAGAACTCGCTGTGTCGGCACTCTGCCGACCATTTCGCTAGTTAACACCGGTCTTGTTGTGTGTGTTTCAAGCTCAAGAGCATCTCCAAGCAAAAAATGGTCAACAGCAACATTCAGACGGTTTCGTACTGCTCAATTGCTACATTAAAACGTTATGTTTCTTTTTCAGAACTGGAAAAATACAAGCGTGACAGCATTCGAACCTGTAATCTTCAGATCCGAAGTCCGACGCCTTATCCATTAGGCCACACGGTCACTGACGACCAACATTTACATGTATACGACTCATCTCGAAACGCTCACACCCCTGAGGATTTGTGTTTTCGTTCTACACAGCCGCTGCCCCTTGCTCTTTCCCACCCATTCGTTACATTCAACCTCTGACGAGACCGACCAAATATAGACTGAGAAACAAGACCACACACTTTGTGCATTCGGAATCGAAGGCAGGGCGTCCCTCGCCGCATTTGCTACGATTGCCATTTGCTACTTCTGCAGAAGCAGCGGCGGCGGCGGCGACGACGACGACGACGACGACGACGACGACGACGACGACGAATATCGCGAGAGGCTCTGAGATATGTGAGAAATACATCTATAAAATGTAATTCAGACTGCCTCGTCCCACCTTATGCTGTGCCGCTTTGGCAAATGCTTTATCTGCGCCATTCGCCTTAATCGCATCTGAGAGTAATTCTTAAAAAAACGCCTGTCGCTAATTGTTCGTCATCACAGGTACTGTTTGCTATACGGCCACGACGCGCAACTGATTTCCAAAATTCATCTTTCTCGTGTTAGGATGGAACTTACGACTCCTGGTTTATTAGACCAGTGCTCCACCACTGAGCTAAAGAGGCGCGGCCTAGCGGTACTCTTGGGTACTTCGTCCTTACGGTCGTCTGCATCATCAGACTTTAGCTGACAACACTTCATATTTCCGGCTAATATTTGCAGCTATGGCGACAAATTACTGCTTGGCTACACATCTGACACGTAACCGATGTGCTCTCCAAACAACAACACTTGCATTTCAGAACATGTCTTTCACACATGTCTACAAAATCACCTTCACCTTCAAATGCAGTTTCCTTGCGACTGACAGAGACGTAGGCAAAGTTTAAAGTTGCTATTTCCATTAAATCTCGTTAATCAGAAAACCGGTAATTTACACCTGCAGCGGAACAAAATTCCGTTTCGCCCAGCGTCTGGCTCGAACCCACGACCCTGGGATTAAGAGTCTGACGCTCTACCGGCTGAGCTAGCCGGCTACCTCGCTGAATACCTGCCGGGTAGCACGTCACACAGTACTCGTTTGGGTTGGGTGGTCCCATACAGAATCTCTCCATGATGCCTAATGTTTTCCTAACGTCACACTCGTCACGTACTTCACTTTTATGTCATAATCATTTCTGAGAGGTAAAGAAATTGCATGACAACATGCAGAGCTAGTGGCGTCAAAATTAACACACACACTTTATGTGACTGAAAAGCCGAACGAGTTACTTTCCGACGTTGTTTTAGATGTGCAAGTGATAGTCAGAACTCGCTGTGTCGGCACTCTGCCGACCATTTCGCTAGTTAACACCGGTCTTGTTGTGTGTGTTTCAAGCTCAAGAGCATCTCCAAGCAAAAAATGGTCAACAGCAACATTCAGACGGTTTCGTACTGCTCAATTGCTACATTAAAACGTTATGTTTCTTTTTCAGAACTGGAAAAATACAAGCGTGACAGCATTCGAACCTGTAATCTTCAGATCCGAAGTCCGACGCCTTACCCATTAGGCCACACGGTCACTGACGACCAACATTTACATGTATACGACTCATCTCGAAACGCTCACACCCCTGAGGATTTGTGTTTTCGTTCTACACAGCCGCTGCCCCTTGCTCTTTCCCACCCATTCGTTACATTCAACCTCTGACGAGACCGACCAAATATAGACTGAGAAACAAGACCACACACTTTGTGCATTCGGAATCGAAGGCAGGGCGTCCCTCGCCGCATTTGCTACGATTGCCATTTGCTACTTCCGCAGAAGCGGCGGCGGCGACGACGACGACGACGACGAATATCGCGAGAGGCTCTGAGATATGTGAGAAATACATCTATAAAATGTAATTCAGACTGCCTCGTCCCACCTTATGCTGTACCGCTTTGGCAAATGCTTTATCTGCGCCATTCGCCTCAATCGCATCTGAGAGTAATTCTTAAAAAAACGCCTGTCGCTAATTGTTCGTCATCACAGGTACTGTTTGCTATACGGCCACGACGCGCAACTGATTTCCAAAATTCATCTTTCTCGTGTTAGGATGGAACTTACGACTCCTGGTTTATTAGACCAGTGCTCCACCACTGAGCTAGAGAGGCGCGGCCTAGCGGTACTCTTGGGTACTTCGTCCTTACGGTCGTCTGCATCATCAGACTTTAGCTGACAACACTTCATATTACCGGCTAATATTTGCAGCTATTTCGACAAATTACTGCTTGGCTACACATCTGACACGTAACCGATGTGCTCTCCAAACAACAACACTTGCATTTCAAAACATGTCTTTCACACATATCTACAAAATCACCTTCACCTTCAAATACAGTTTCCTTGCGACTGACAGAGACGTAGGCAAAGTTTAAAGTTGCTATTTCCATTAAATCTCGTTAATCAGAAAAACGGTAATTTACACCTGCAGCGGAACAAAATACCGTTCCGCCCAGCGTCTGGCTCGAACCCACGACCCTGGGATTAAGAGTCTGACGCTCTACCGACTGAGCTAGCCGGCTACCTCGGTGAATACCTGCCGGGTAGCACGTCACACAGTACTCGTTTGGGTTGGGTGGTCCCATACAGAATCTCTCCATGATGCCTAATGTTTTCCTAACGTCACACTCGTCACGTACTTCACTTTTATGTCATAATCATTTCTGAGAGGTAAAGAAATTGCATGACAACATGCAGAGCTAGTGGCGTCAAAATTAACACACATACTTTATGTGACTGAAAAGCCGAACGAGTTACTTTCCGACGTTGTTTTAGATGTGCAAGTGATGGTCAGAACTCGCTGTGTCGGCACTCTGCCGACCATTTCGCTAGTTAACACCGGTCTTGTTGTGTGTGTTTCAAGCTCAAGAGCATCTCCAAGCAAAAAATGGTCAACAGCAACATTCAGACGGTTTCGTACTGCTCAATTGCTAAATTAAAACGTTATGTTTCTTTTTCAGAACTGGAAAAATACAAGCGTGACAGCATTCGAACCTGTAATCTTCAGATCCGAAGTCCGACGCCTTATCCATTAGGCCACACGGTCACTGACGACCAACATTTACATGTATACGACTCATCTCGAAACGCTCACACCCCTGAGGATTTGTGTTTTCGTTCTACACAGCCGCTGCCCCTTGCTCTTTCCCACCCATTCGTTACATTCAACCTCTGACGAGACCGACCAAATATAGACTGAGAAACAAGACCACACACTTTGTGCATTCGGAATCGAAGGCAGGGCGTCCCTCGCCGCATTTGCTACGATTGCCATTTGCTACTTCTGCAGAAGCGGCGACAACGACGACGACGACGACGACGAATATCGCGAGAGGCTCTGAGATATGTGAGAAATACATCTATAAAATGTAATTCAGACTGCCTCGTCCCACCTTATGCTGTACCGCTTTGGCAAATGCTTTATGTGCGCCATTCGCCTTAATCGCATCTGAGAGTAATTCTTAAAAAAACGCCTGTCGCTAATTGTTCGTCATCACAGGTACTGTTTGCTATACGGCCACGACGCGCAAATGATTTCCAAAATTCATCTTTCTCGTGTTAGGATGGAACTTACGACTCCTGGTTTATTAGACCAGTGCTCCACCACTGAGCTAAAGAGGCGCGGCCTAGCGGTACTCTTGGGTACTTCGTCCTTACAGTCGTCTGCATCATCAGACTTTAGCTGACAACACTTCATATTACCGGCTAATATTTTCAGCTATGGCGACAAATTACTGCTTGGCTACACATCTGACACGTAACCGATGTGCTCTCCAAACAACAACACTTGCATTTCAGAACATGTCTTTCACACATGTCTACAAAATCACCTTCACCTTCAAATACAGTTTCCTTGCGACTGACAGAGACGTAGGCAAAGTTTAAAGTTGCTATTTCCATTAAATCTCGTTAATCAGAAAAATGGTAATTTACACCGGCAGCGGAACAAAATTCCGTTCCGCCCAGCGTCTGGCTCGAACCCACGACCCTGGGATTAAGAGTCTGACGCTCTACCGACTGAGCTAGCCGGCTACCTCGGTGAATACCTGCCGGGTAGCATGTCACACAGTACTCGTTTGGGTTGGGTGGTCCCATACAGAATCTCTCCATGATGCCTAATGTTTTCCTAACGTCACACTCGTCACGTACTTCACTTTTATGTCATAATCATTTCTGAGAGGTAAAGAAATTGCATGACAACATGCAGAGCTAGTGGCGTCAAAATTAACACACATACTTTATGTGACTGAAAAGCCGAACGAGTTACTTTCCGACGTTGTTTTAGATGTGCAAGTGATAGTCAGAACTCGCTGTGTCGGCACTCTGCCGACCATTTCGCTAGTTAACACCGGTCTTGTTGTGTGTGTTTCAAGCTCAAGAGCATCTCCAAGCAAAAAATTGTCAACAGCAACATTCAGACGGTTTCGTACTGCTCAATTGCTACATTAAAACGTTATGTTTCTTTTTCAGAACTGGAAAAATACAAGCGTGACAGCATTCGAACCTGTAATCTTCAGATCCGAAGTCCGACGCCTTATCCATTAGGCCACACGGTCACTGACGACCAACATTTACATATATACGACTCATCTCGAAACGCTCACACCCCTGAGGATTTGTGTTTTCGTTCTACACAGCCGCTGCCCCTTGCTCTTTCCCACCCATTCGTTACATTCAACCTCTGACGAGACCGACCAAATATAGACTGAGAAACAAGACCACACACTTTGTGCATTCGGAATCGAAGGCAGGGCGTCCCTCGCCGCATTTGCTACGATTGCCATTTGCTACTTCTGCAGAAGCGGCGACGACGACGACGACGACGACGACGAATATCGCGAGAGGCTCTGAGATATGTGAGAAATACATCTACAAAATGTAATTCAGACTGCCTCGTCCCACCTTATGCTGTACCGCTTTGGCAAATGCTTTATCTGCGCCATTCGCCTTAATCGCATCTGAGAGGAATTCTTAAAAAAACGCCTGTCGCTAATTGTTCGTCATCACAGGTACTGTTTGCTATACGGCCACGACGCGCAACTGATTTCCAAAATTCATCTTTCTCGTGTTAGGATGGAACTTACGACTCCTGGTTTATTAGACCAGTGCTCCACCACTGAGCTAAAGAGGCGCGGCCTAGCGGTACTCTTGGGTACTTCGTCCTTACGGTCGTCTGCATCATCAGACTTTAGCTGACAACACTTCATATTACCGGCTAATATTTGCAGCTATTTCGACAAATTACTGCTTGGCTACACAACCGACACGTAACCGATGTGCTCTCCAAACAACAACACTTGCATTTCAGAACATGTCTTTCACACATATCTACAAAATCACCTTCACCTTCAAATACAGTTTCCTTGCGACTGACAGAGACGTAGGCAAAGTTTAAAGTTGCTATTTCCATTAAATCTCGTTAATCAGAAAAACGGTAATTTACACCTGCAGCGGAACAAAACTCCGTTCCGCCCAGCGTCTGGCTCGAACCCACGACCGTGGGATTAAGAGTCTGACGCTCTACCGACTGAGCTAGCCGGTTACCTCGGTGAATACCTGCCGGGTAGCACGTCACACAGTACTCGTTTGGGTTGGGTGGTCCCATACAGAATCTCTCCATGATGCCTAATGTTTTCCTAACGTCACACTCGTCACGTACTTCACTTTTATGTCATAATCATTTCTGAGAGGTAAAGAAATTGCATGACAACATGCAGAGCTAGTGGCGTCAAAATTAACACACATACTTTATGTGACTGAAAAGCCGAACGAGTTACTTTCCGACGTTGTTTTAGATGTGCAAGTGATAGTCAGAACTCGCTGTGTCGGCACTCTGCCGACCATTTCGCTAGTTAACACCGGTCTTGTTGTGTGTGTTTCAAGCTCAAGAGCATCTCCAAGCAAAAAATGGTCAACAGCAACATTCAGACGGTTTCGTACTGCTCAATTGCTACATTAAAACGTTATGTTTCTTTTTCAGAACTGGAAAAATACAAGCGTGACAGCATTCGAACCTGTAACCTTCAGATCCGAAGTCCGACGCCTTATCCATTAGGCCACACGGTCACTGACGACCAACATTTACATGTATACGACTCATCTCGAAACGCTCACACCCCTGAGGATTTGTGTTTTCGTTCTACACAGCCGCTGCCCCTTGCTCTTTCCCACCCATTCGTTACATTCAACCTCTGACGAGACCGACCAAATATAGACTGAGAAACAAGACCACACACTTTGTGCATTCGGAATCGAAGGCAGGGCGTCCCTCGCCGCATTTGCTACGATTGCCATTTGCTACTTCTGCAGAAGCGGCGGCGGCGACGACGACGACGACGAATATCGCGAGAGGCTCTGAGATATGTGAGAAATTCATCTATAAAATGTAATTCAGACTGCCTCGTCCCACCTTATGCTGTACCGCTTTGGCAAATGCTTTATCTGCGCCATTGGCCTTAATCGCATCTGAGAGTAATTCTTAAAAAAACGCCTGTCGCTAATTGTTCGTCATCACAGGTACTGTTTGCTATACGGCCACGACGCGCAACTGATTTCCAAAATTCATCTTTCTCGTGTTAGGATGGAACTTACGACTCCTGGTTTATTAGACCAGTGCTCCACCACAGAGCTAAAGAGGCGCGGCCTAGCGGTACTCTTGGGTACTTCGTCCTTACGGTCGTCTGCATCATCAGACTTTAGCTGACAACACTTCATATTACCGGCTAATATTTGCAGCTATTTCGACAAATTACTGCTTGGCTACACAACCGACACGTAACCGATGTGCTCTCCAAACAACAACACTTGCATTTCAGAACATGTCTTTCACACATATCTACAAAATCACCTTCACCTTCAAATACAGTTTCCTTGCGACTGACAGAGACGTAGGCAAAGTTTAAAGTTGCTATTTCCATTAAATCTCGTTAATCAGAAAAACGGTAATTTACACCTGCAGCGGAACAAAACTCCGTTCCGCCCAGCGTCTGGCTCGAACCCACGACCCTGGGATTAAGAGTCTGACGCTCTACCGACTGAGCTAGCCGGCTACCTCGGTGAATACCTGCCGGGTAGCACGTCACACAGTACTCGTTTGGGTTGGGTGGTCCCATACAGAATCTCTCCATGATGCCTAATGTTTTCCTAACGTCACACTCGTCACGTACTTCACTTTTATGTCATAATCATTTCTGAGAGGTAAAGAAATTGCATGACAACATGCAGAGCTAGTGGCGTCAAAATTAACACACATACTTTATGTGACAGAAAAGCCGAACGAGTTACTTTCCGACGTTGTTTTAGATGTGCAAGTGATAGTCAGAACTCGCTGTGTCGGCACTCTGCCGACCATTTCGCTAGTTAACACCGGTCTTGTTGTGTGTGTTTCAAGCTCAAGAGCATCTCCAAGCAAAAAATGGTCAACAGCAACATTCAGACGGTTTCGTACTGCTCAATTGCTACATTAAAACGTTATGTTTCTTTTTCAGAACTGGAAAAATACAAGCGTGACAGCATTCGAACCTGTAATCTTCAGATCCGAAGTCCGACGCCTTCTCCATTAGGCCACACGGTCACTGACGACCAACATTTACATGTATACGACTCATCTCGAAACGCTCACACCCCTGAGGATTTGTGTTTTCGTTCTACACAGCCGCTGCCCCTTGCTCTTTCCCACCCATTCGTTACATTCAACCTCTGACGAGACCGACCAAATATAGACTGAGAAACAAGACCACACACTTTGTGCATTCGGAATCGAAGGCAGGGCGTCCCTCGCCGCATTTGCTACGATTGCCATTTGCTACTTCTGCAGAAGCGGCGACAACGACGACGACGACGACGACGACGAATATCGCGAGAGGCTCTGAGATATGTGAGAAATACATCTATAAAATGTAATTCAGACTGCCTCGTCCCACCTTATGCTGTACCGCTTTGGCAAATGCTTTATGTGCGCCATTCGCCTTAATCGCATCTGAGAGTAATTCTTAAAAAAACGCCTGTCGCTAATTGTTCGTCATCACAGGTACTGTTTGCTATACGGCCACGACGCGCAAATGATTTCCAAAATTCATCTTTCTCGTGTTAGGATGGAACTTACGACTCCTGGTTTATTAGACCAGTGCTCCACCACTGAGCTAAAGAGGCGCGGCCTAGCGGTACTCTTGGGTACTTCGTCCTTACAGTCGTCTGCATCATCAGACTTTAGCTGACAACACTTCATATTACCGGCTAATATTTTCAGCTATGGCGACAAATTACTGCTTGGCTACACATCTGACACGTAACCGATGTGCTCTCCAAACAACAACACTTGCATTTCAGAACATGTCTTTCACACATGTCTACAAAATCACCTTCACCTTCAAATACAGTTTCCTTGCGACTGACAGAGACGTAGGCAAAGTTTAAAGTTGCTATTTCCATTAAATCTCGTTAATCAGAAAAACGGTAATTTACACCGGCAGCGGAACAAAATTCCGTTCCGCCCAGCGTCTGGCTCGAACCCACGACCCTGGGATTAAGAGTCTGACGCTCTACCGACTGAGCTAGCCGGCTACCTCGGTGAATACCTGCCGGGTAGCATGTCACACAGTACTCGTTTGGGTTGGGTGGTCCCATACAGAATCTCTCCATGATGCCTAATGTTTTCCTAACGTCACACTCGTCACGTACTTCACTTTTATGTCATAATCATTTCTGAGAGGTAAAGAAATTGCATGACAACATGCAGAGCTAGTGGCGTCAAAATTAACACACATACTTTATGTGACTGAAAAGCCGAACGAGTTACTTTCCGACGTTGTTTTAGATGTGCAAGTGATAGTCAGAACTCGCTGTGTCGGCACTCTGCCGACCATTTCGCTAGTTAACACCGGTCTTGTTGTGTGTGTTTCAAGCTCAAGAGCATCTCCAAGCAAAAAATTGTCAACAGCAACATTCAGACGGTTTCGTACTGCTCAATTGCTACATTAAAACGTTATGTTTCTTTTTCAGAACTGGAAAAATACAAGCGTGACAGCATTCGAACCTGTAATCTTCAGATCCGAAGTCCGACGCCTTATCCATTAGGCCACACGGTCACTGACGACCAACATTTACATATATACGACTCATCTCGAAACGCTCACACCCCTGAGGATTTGTGTTTTCGTTCTACACAGCCGCTGCCCCTTGCTCTTTCCCACCCATTCGTTACATTCAACCTCTGACGAGACCGACCAAATATAGACTGAGAAACAAGACCACACACTTTGTGCATTCGGAATCGAAGGCAGGGCGTCCCTCGCCGCATTTGCTACGATTGCCATTTGCTACTTCTGCAGAAGCGGCGACGACGACGACGACGACGACGACGACGACGACGACGACGACGACGAATATCGCGAGAGGCTCTGAGATATGTGAGAAATACATCTACAAAATGTAATTCAGACTGCCTCGTCCCACCTTATGCTGTACCGCTTTGGCAAATGCTTTATCTGCGCCATTCGCCTTAATCGCATCTGAGAGGAATTCTTAAAAAAACGCCTGTCGCTAATTGTTCGTCATCACAGGTACTGTTTGCTATACGGCCACGACGCGCAACTGATTTCCAAAATTCATCTTTCTCGTGTTAGGATGGAACTTACGACTCCTGGTTTATTAGACCAGTGCTCCACCACTGAGCTAAAGAGGCGCGGCCTAGCGGTACTCTTGGGTACTTCGTCCTTACGGTCGTCTGCATCATCAGACTTTAGCTGACAACACTTCATATTACCGGCTAATATTTGCAGCTATTTCGACAAATTACTGCTTGGCTACACAACCGACACGTAACCGATGTGCTCTCCAAACAACAACACTTGCATTTCAGAACATGTCTTTCACACATATCTACAAAATCACCTTCACCTTCAAATACAGTTTCCTTGCGACTGACAGAGACGTAGGCAAAGTTTAAAGTTGCTATTTCCATTAAATCTCGTTAATCAGAAAAACGGTAATTTACACCTGCAGCGGAACAAAACTCCGTTCCGCCCAGCGTCTGGCTCGAACCCACGACCCTGGGATTAAGAGTCTGACGCTCTACCGGCTGAGCTAGCCGGCTACCTCGGTGAATACCTGCCGGGTAGCACGTCACACAGTACTCGTTTGGGTTGGGTGGTCCCATACAGAATCTCTCCATGATGCCTAATGTTTTCCTAACGTCACACTCGTCACGTACTTCACTTTTATGTCATAATCATTTCTGAGAGGTAAAGAAATTGCATGACAACATGCAGAGCTAGTGGCGTCAAAATTAACACACATACTTTATGTGACTGAAAAGCCGAACGAGTTACTTTCCGACGTTGTTTTAGATGTGCAAGTGATAGTCAGAACTCGCTGTGTCGGCACTCTGCCGACCATTTCGCTAGTTAACACCGGTCTTGTTGTGTGTGTTTCAAGCTCAAGAGCATCTCCAAGCAAAAAATGGTCAACAGCAACATTCAGACGGTTTCGTACTGCTCAATTGCTACATTAAAACGTTATGTTTCTTTTTCAGAACTGGAAAAATACAAGCGTGACAGCATTCGAACCTGTAACCTTCAGATCCGAAGTCCGACGCCTTATCCATTAGGCCACACGGTCACTGACGACCAACATTTACATGTATACGACTCATCTCGAAACGCTCATACCCCTGAGGATTTGTGTTTTCGTTCTACACAGCCGCTGCCCCTTGCTCTTTCCCACCCATTCGTTACATTCAACCTCTGACGAGACCGACCAAATATAGACTGAGAAACAAGACCACACACTTTGTGCATTCGGAATCGAAGGCAGGGCGTCCCTCGCCGCATTTGCTACGATTGCCATTTGCTACTTCTGCAGAAGCGGCGGCGGCGACGACGACGACGACGAATATCGCGAGAGGCTCTGAGATATGTGAGAAATTCATCTATAAAATGTAATTCAGACTGCCTCGTCCCACCTTATGCTGTACCGCTTTGGCAAATGCTTTATCTGCGCCATTGGCCTTAATCGCATCTGAGAGTAATTCTTAAAAAAACGCCTGTCGCTAATTGTTCGTCATCACAGGTACTGTTTGCTATACGGCCACGACGCGCAACTGATTTCCAAAATTCATCTTTCTCGTGTTAGGATGGAACTTACGACTCCTGGTTTATTAGACCAGTGCTCCACCACAGAGCTAAAGAGGCGCGGCCTAGCGGTACTCTTGGGTACTTCGTCCTTACGGTCGTCTGCATCATCAGACTTTAGCTGACAACACTTCATATTACCGGCTAATATTTGCAGCTATTTCGACAAATTACTGCTTGGCTACACAACCGACACGTAACCGATGTGCTCTCCAAACAACAACACTTGCATTTCAGAACATGTCTTTCACACATATCTACAAAATCACCTTCACCTTCAAATACAGTTTCCTTGCGACTGACAGAGACGTAGGCAAAGTTTAAAGTTGCTATTTCCATTAAATCTCGTTAATCAGAAAAACGGTAATTTACACCTGCAGCGGAACAAAACTCCGTTCCGCCCAGCGTCTGGCTCGAACCCACGACCCTGGGATTAAGAGTCTGACGCTCTACCGACTGAGCTAGCCGGCTACCTCGGTGAATACCTGCCGGGTAGCACGTCACACAGTACTCGTTTGGGTTGGGTGGTCCCATACAGAATCTCTCCATGATGCCTAATGTTTTCCTAACGTCACACTCGTCACGTACTTCACTTTTATGTCATAATCATTTCTGAGAGGTAAAGAAATTGCATGACAACATGCAGAGCTAGTGGCGTCAAAATTAACACACATACTTTATGTGACAGAAAAGCCGAACGAGTTACTTTCCGACGTTGTTTTAGATGTGCAAGTGATAGTCAGAACTCGCTGTGTCGGCACTCTGCCGACCATTTCGCTAGTTAACACCGGTCTTGTTGTGTGTGTTTCAAGCTCAAGAGCATCTCCAAGCAAAAAATGGTCAACAGCAACATTCAGACGGTTTCGTACTGCTCAATTGCTACATTAAAACGTTATGTTTCTTTTTCAGAACTGGAAAAATACAAGCGTGACAGCATTCGAACCTGTAATCTTCAGATCCGAAGTCCGACGCCTTCTCCATTAGGCCACACGGTCACTGACGACCAACATTTACATGTATACGACTCATCTCGAAACGCTCACACCCCTGAGGATTTGTGTTTTCGTTCTACACAGCCGCTGCCCCTTGCTCTTTCCTACCCATTCGTTACATTCAACCTCTGACGAGACCGACCAAATATAGACTGAGAAACAAGACCACACACTTTGTGCATTCGGAATCGAAGGCAGGGCGTCCCTCGCCGCATTTGCTACGATTGCCATTTGCTACTTCTGCAGAAGCAGCGGCGGCGGCGGCGGCGACGACGACGACGACGACGACGACGACGAATATCGCGAGAGGCTCTGAGATATGTGAGAAATACATCTATAAAATGTAATTCAGACTGCCTCGTCCCACCTTATGCTGTACCGCTTTGGCAAATGCTTTATCTGCGCCATTCGCCTTAATCGCATCTGAGAGTAATTCTTAAAAAAACGCCTGTCGCTAATTGTTCGTCATCACAGGTACTGTTTGCTATACGGCCACGACGCGCAACTGATTTCCAAAATTCATCTTTCTCGTGGTAGGATGGAACTTACGACTCCTGGTTTATTAGACCAGTGCTCCACCACTGAGCTAAAGAGGCGCGGCCTAGCGGTACTCTTGGGTACTTCGTCCTTACGGTCGTCTGCATCATTAGACTTTAGCTGACAACACTTCATATTACCGGCTAATATTTGCAGCTATGGCGACAAATTACTGCTTGGCTACACATCTGACACGTAACCGATGTGCTCTCCAAACAACAACACTTGCATTTCAGAACATGTCTTTCACACATGTCTAAAAAATCACCTTCACCTTCAAATACAGTTTCCTTGGACTGACAGAGACGTAGGCAAAGTTTAAAGTTGCTATTTCCATTAAATCTCGTTAATCAGAAAAACGGTAATTTACACCTGCAGCGGAACAAAATACCGTTCCGCCCAGCGTCTGGCTCGAACCCACGACCCTGGGATTAAGAGTCTGACGCTCTACCGACTGAGCTAGCCGGCTACCTCGGTGAATACCTGCCGGGTAGCACGTCACACAGTACACGTTTGGGTTGGGTGGTCCCATACAGAATCTCTCCATGATGCCTAATGTTTTCCTAACGTCACACTCGTCACGTACTTCACTTTTATGTCATAATCATTTCTGAGAGGTAAAGAAAATGCATGACAACATGCAGAGCTAGTGGCGTCAAAATTAACACACACACTTTATGTGACTGAAAAGCCGAACGAGTTACTTTCCGACGTTGTTTTAGATGTGCAAGTGATAGTCAGAACTCGCTGTGTCGGCACTCTGCCGACCATTTCGCTAGTTAACACCGGTCTTGTTGTGTGTGTTTCAAGCTCAAGAGCATCTCCAAGCAAAAAATGGTCAACAGCAACATTCAGACGGTTTCGTACTGCTCAATTGCTACATTAAAACGTTATGTTTCTTTTTCAGAACTGGAAAAATACAAGCGTGACAGCATTCGAACCTGTAATATTCAGATCCGAAGTCCGACGCCTTATCCATTAGGCCACACGGTCACTGACGACCAACATTTACATGTATACGACTCATCTCGAAACGCTCACACCCCTGAGGATTTGTGTTTTCGTTCTACACAGCCGCTGCCCCTTGCTCCTTCCCACCCATTCGTTACATTCAACCTCTGACGAGACCGACCAAATATAGACTGAGAAACAAGACCACACACTTTGTGCATTCGGAATCGAAGGCAGAGCGTCCCTCGCCGCATTTGCTACGATTGCCATTTGCTACTTCTGCAGAAGCGGCGGCGGCGACGACGACGACGAATATCGCGAGAGGCTCTGAGATATGTGAGAAATACATCTATAAAATGTAATTCAAACTGCCTCGTCCCACCTTATGCTGTACCGCTTTGGCAAATGCTTTATCTGCGCCATTGGCCTTAATCGCATCTGAGAGTAATTCTTAAAAAAACGCCTGTCGCTAATTGTTCGTCATCACAGGTACTGTTTGCTATACGGCCACGACGCGCAACTGATTTCCAAAATTCATCTTTCTCGTGTTAGGATGGAACTTACGACTCCTGGTTTATTAGACCAGTGCTCCACCACTGAGCTAAAGAGGCGCGGCCTAGCGGTACTCTTGGGTACTTCGTCCTTACGGTCGTCTGCATCATCAGACTTTAGCTGACAACACTTCATATTACCGGCTAATATTTGCAGCTATTTCGACAAATTACTGCTTGGCTACACAACCGACACGTAACCGATGTGCTCTCCAAACAACAACACTTGCATTTCAGAACATGTCTTTCACACATGTCTACAAAATCACCTTCACCTTCAAATACAGTTTCCTTGCGACTGACAGAGACGTAGGCAAAGTTTAAAGTTGCTATTTCCATTAAATCTCGTTAATCAGAAAAACGGTAATTTACACCTGCAGCGGAACAAAATTCCGTTCCGCCCAGCGTCTGACTTCGAACCCACGACCCTGGGTTAAGAGTCTGACGCTCTACCGACTGAGCTAGCCGGCTACCACGGTGAATACCTGCCGGGTAGCACGTCACACAGTACTCGTTTGGGTTGGGTGGTCCCATACAGAATCTCTCCATGATGCCTAATGTTTTCCTAACGTCACACTCGTCACGTACTTCACTTTTATGTCATAATCATTTCTGAGAGGTAAAGAAATTGCATGACAACATGCAGAGCTAGTGGCGTCAAAATTAACACACATACTTTATGTGACTGAAAAGCCGAACGAGTTACTTTCCGACGTTGTTTTAGATGTGCAAGTGATTGTCAGAACTCGCTGTGTCGGCACTCTGCCGACCATTTCGCTAGTTAACACCGGTCTTGTTGAGTGTGTTTCAAGCTCAAGAGCATCTCCAAGCAAAAAATGGTCAACAGCAACATTCAGACGGTTTCGTACTGCTCAATTGCTACATTAAAACGTTATGTTTCTTTTTCAGAACTGGAAAGATACAAGCGTGACAGCATTCGAACCTGTAATCTTCAGATCCGAAGTCCGACGCCTTATCCATTAGGCCACACGGTCACTGACGACCAACATTTACATGTATACGACTCATCTCGAAACGCTCACACCCCTGAGGATTTGTGTTTTCGTTCTACACAGCCGCTGCCCCTTGCTCTTTCCCACCCATTCGTTACATTCAACCTCTGACGAGACCGACCATATATAGACTGAGAAACAAGACCACACACTTTGTGCATTCGGAATCGAAGGCAGGGCGTCCCTCGCCGCATTTGCTACGATTGCCATTTGCTACTTCTGCAGAAGCGGCGACGACGACGACGACGACGACGACGACGACGACGACGACGAATATCGCGAGAGGCTCTGAGATATGTGAGAAATACATCTACAAAATGTAATTCAGTCTGCCTCGTCCCTCCTTATGCTGTACCGCTTTGGCAAATGCTTTATCTGCGCCATTCGCCTTAATCGCATCTGAGAGTAATTCTTAAAAAAACGCCTGTCGCTAATTGTTCGTCATCACAGGTACTGTTTGCTATACGGCCACGACGCGCAACTGATTTCCAAAATTCATCTTTCTCGTGTTAGGATGGAACTTACGACTCCTGGTTTATTAGACCAGTGCTCCACCACTGAGCTAAAGAGGCGCGGCCTAGCGGTACTCTTGGGTACTTCGTCTTTACGGTCGTCTGCATCATTAGACTTTAGCTGACAACACTTCATATTACCGGCTAATATTTGCAGCTATGGCGACAAATTACTGCTTGGCTACACATCTGACACGTAACCGATGTGCTCTCCAAACAACAACACTTGCATTTCAGAACATGTCTTTCACACATATCTACAAAATCACCTTCACCTTCAAATACAGTTTCCTTGCGACTGACAGAGACGGAGGCAAAGTTTAAAGTTGCTATTTCCATTAAATCTCGTTAATCAGAAAAACGGTAATTTACACCTGCAGCGGAACAAAACTCCGTTCCGCCCAGCGTCTGGCTCGAAACCACGACCCTGGGATTAAGAGTCTGACGCTCTACCGACTGAGCTAGCCGGCTACCTCGGTGAATACCTGCCGGGTAGCACGTCACACTGTACTCGTTTGGGTTGGGTGGTCCCATACAGAATCTCTCCATGATGCCTAATGTTTTCCTAACGTCACACTCGTCACGTACTTCACTTTTATGTCATAATCATTTCTGAGAGGTAAAGAAATTGCATGACAACATGCAGAGCTAGTGGCGTCAAAATTAACACACATACTTTATGTGACTGAAAAGCCGAACGAGTTACTTTCCGACGTTGTTTTAGATGTGCAAGTGATAGTCAGAACTCGCTGTGTCGGCACTCTGCCGACCATTTCGCTAGTTAACACCGGTCTTGTTGTGTGTGTTTCAAGCTCAAGAGCATCTCCAAGCAAAAAATGGTCAACAGCAACATTCAGACGGTTTCGTACTGCTCAATTGCTACATTAAAACGTTATGTTTCTTTTTCAGAACTGGAAAAATACAAGCGTGACAGCATTCGAACCTGTAATCTTCAGATCCGAAGTCCGACGCCTTATCCATTAGGCCACACGGTCACTGACGACCAACATTTACATGTATACGACTCATCTCGAAACGCTCACACCCCTGAGGATTTGTGTTTTCGTTCTACACAGCCGCTGCCCCTTGCTCTTTCCTACCCATTCGTTACATTCAACCTCTGACGAGACCGACCAAATATAGACTGAGAAACAAGACCACACACTATGTGCATTCGGAATCGAAGGCAGGGCGTCCCTCGCCGCATTTGCTACGATTGCCATTTGCTACTTCTGCAGAAGCAGCGGCGACGACGACGACGACGACGACGACGACGACGACGACGACGACGACGAATATCGCGAGAGGCTCTGAGATATGTGAGAAATACATCTATAAAATGTAATTCAGACTGCCTCGTCCCACCTTATGCTGTACCGCTTTGGCAAATGCTTTATCTGCGCCATTCGCCTTAATCGCATCTGAGAGTAATTCTTAAAAAAACGCCTGTCGCTAATTGTTCGTCATCACAGGTACTGTTTGCTATACGGCCACGACGCGCAACTGATTTCCAAAATTCATCTTTCTCGTGGTAGGATGGAACTTACGACTCCTGGTTTATTAGACCAGTGCTCCACCACTGAGCTAAAGAGGCGCGGCCTAGCGGTACTCTTGGGTACTTCGTCCTTACGGTCGTCTGCATCATTAGACTTTAGCTGACAACACTTCATATTACCGTCTAATATTTGCAGCTATGGCGACAAATTACTGCTTGGCTACACATCTGACACGTAACCGATGTGCTCTCCAAACAACAACACTTGCATTTCAGAACATGTCTTTCACACATGTCTACAAAATCACCTTCACCTTCAAATACAGTTTCCTTGGACTGACAGAGACGTAGGCAAAGTTTAAAGTTTCTATTTCCATTAAATCTCGTTAATCAGAAAAACGGTAATTTACACCTGCAGCGGAACAAAATTCGGTTCCGCCCAGCGTCTGGCTTCGAACCCACGACCCTGGGATTAAGAGTCTGACGCTCTACCGACTGAGCTAGCCGGCTACCTCGGTAAATACCTGCCGGGTAGCACGTCACACAGTACTCGTTTGGGTTGGGTGGTCCCATACAGAATCTCTCCATGATGCCTAATGTTTTCCTAACGTCACACTCGTCACGTACTTCACTTTTATGTCATAATCATTTCTGAGAGGTAAAGAAATTGCATGACAACATGCAGAGCTAGTGGCGTCAAAATTAACACACATACTTTATGTGACTGAAAAGCCGAACGAGTTACTTTCCGACGTTGTTTTAGATGTGCAAGTGATAGTCAGAACTCGCTGTGTCGGCACTCTGCCGACCATTTCGCTAGTTAACACCGGTCTTGTTGTGTGTGTTTCAAGCTCAAGAGCATCTCCAAGCAAAAAATGGTCAACAGCAACATTCAGACGGTTTCGTACTGCTCAATTGCTACATTAAAACGTTATGTTTCTTTTTCAGAACTGGAAAAATACAAGCGTGACAGCATTCGAACCTGTAATCTTCAGATCCGAAGTCCGACGCCTTATCCATTAGGCCACACGGTCACTGACAACCAACATTTACATGTATTCGACTCATCTCGAAACGCTCACACCCCTGAGGATTTGTGTTTTCGTTCTACACAGCCGCTGCCCCTTGCTCTTTCCCACCCATTCGTTACATTCAACCTCTGACGAGACCGACCATATATAGACTGAGAAACAAGACCACACACTTTGTGCATTCGGAATCGAAGGCAGGGCGTCCCTCGCCGCATTTGCTACGATTGCCATTTGCTACTTCTGCAGAAGCGGCGACGACGACGACGACGACGACGACGACGAATATCGCGAGAGGCTCTGAGATATGTGAGAAATACATCTATAAAATGTAATTCAGACTGCCTCGTCCCACCTTATGCTGTACCGCTTTGGCAAATGCTTTATCTGCGCCATTCGCCTTAATCGCATCTGAGAGTAATTCTTAAAAAAACGCCTGTCGCTAATTGTTCGTCATCACAGGTACTGTTTGCTATACGGCCACGACGCGCAACTGATTTCCAAACTTCATCTTTCTCGTGTTAGGATGGAACTTACGACTCCTGGTTTATTAGACCAGTGCTCCACCACTGAGCTAAAGAGGCGCGGCCTAGCGGTACTCTTGGGTACTTCGTCCTTACGGTCGTCTGCATCATCAGACTTTAGCTGACACTCTCGAACCTGTAATATTCAGATCCGAAGTCCGACGCCTTATCCATTAGGCCACACGGTCACTGACGACCAACATTTACATTTATACGACTCATCTCGAAACGCTCACACCCCTGAGGATTTGTGTTTTCGTTCTACACAGCCGCTGCCCCTTGCTCTTTCCCACCCATTCGTTACATTCAACCTCTGACGAGACCGACCAAATATAGACTGAGAAAGAAGACCACACACTTTGTGCATTCGGAATCGAAGGCAGGGAGTCCCTCGCCGCATTTGCTACGATTGCCATTTGCTACTTCTGCAGAAGCGGCGGCGGCGGCGACGACGACGACGACGACGACGACGACGACGACGACGACGAATATCGCGAGAGGCTCTGAGATATGTGAGAAATACATCTATAAAATGTAATTCAGACTGCCTCGTCCCACCTTATGCTGTACCGCTTTGGCAAATGCTTTATCTGCGCCATTGGCCTTAATCGCATCTGAGAGTAATTCTTAAAAAAACGCCTGTCGCTAATTGTTCGTCATCACAGGTACTGTTTGCTATACGGCCACGACGCGCAACTGATTTCCAAAATTCATCTTTCTCGTGTTAGGATGGAACTTACGACTCCTGGTTTATTAGACCAGTGCTCCACCACAGAGCTAAAGAGGCGCGGCTTAGCGGTACTCTTGGGTACTTCGTCCTTACGGTCGTCTGCATCATCAGACTTTAGCTGACAACACTTCATATTACCGGCTAATATTTGCAGCTATTTCGACAAATTACTGCTTGGCTACACAACCGACACGTAACCGATGTGCTCTCCAAACAACAACACTTGCATTTCAGAACATGTCTTTCACACATGTCTATAAAATCACCTTCACCTTCAAATACAGTTTCCTTGCGACTGACAGAGACGTAGGCAAAGTTTAAAGTTGCTATTTCCATTAAATCTCGTTAATCAGAAAAACGGTAATTTACACCTGCAGCGGAACAAAATTCGGTTCCGCCCAGCGTCTGGCTTCGAACCCACGACCCTGGGATTAAGAGTCTGACGCTCTACCGACTGAGCTAGCCGGCTACCTCGGTGAATACCTGCCGGGTAGCACGTCACACAGTACTCGTTTGGGTTGGGTGGTCCCATACAGAATTTCTCCATGATGCCTAATGTTTTCCTAACGTCACACTCGTCACGTACTTCACTTTTATGTCATAATCATTTCTGAGAGGTAAAGAAATTGCATGACAACATGCAGAGCTAGTGGCGTCAAAATTAACACACATACTTTATGTGACTGAAAAGCCGAACGAGTTACTTTCCGACGTTGTTTTAGATGTGCAAGTGATAGTCAGAACTCGCTGTGTCGGCACTCTGCCGACCATTTCGCTAGTTAACACCGGTCTTGTTGTGTGTGTTTCAAGCTCAAGAGCATCTCCAAGCAAAAAATGGTCAACAGCAACATTCAGACGGTTTCGTACTGCTCAATTGCTACATTAAAACGTTATGTTTCTTTTTCAGAACTGGAAAAATACAAGCGTGACAGCATTCGAACCTGTAATCTTCAGATCCGAAGTCCGACGCCTTATCCATTAGGCCACACGGTCACTGACAACCAACATTTACATGTATTCGACTCATCTCGAAACGCTCACACCCCTGAGGATTTGTGTTTTCGTTCTACACAGCCGCTGCCCCTTGCTCTTTCCCACCCATTCGTTACATTCAACCTCTGACGAGACCGACCATATATAGACTGAGAAACAAGACCACACACTTTGTGCATTCGGAATCGAAGGCAGGGCGTCCCTCGCCGCATTTGCTACGATTGCCATTTGCTACTTCTGCAGAAGCGGCGGCGACGACGACGACGACGACGACGACGACGAATATCGCGAGAGGCTCTGAGATATGTGAGAAATACATCTATAAAATGTAATTCAGACTGCCTCGTCCCACCTTATGCTGTACCGCTTTGGCAAATGCTTTATGTGCGCCATTGGCCTTAATCGCATCTGAGAGTAATTCTTAAAAAAACGCCTGTCGCTAATTGTTCGTCATCACAGGTACTGTTTGCTATACGGCCACGACGCGCAACTGATTTCCAAAATTCATCTTTCTCGTGTTAGGATGGAACTTACGACTCCTGGTTTATTAGACCAGTGCTCCACCACTGAGCTAAAGAGGCGCGGCCTAGCGGTACTCTTGGGTACTTCGTCCTTACGGTCGTCTGCATCATCAGACTTTAGCTGACAACACTTCATATTACCGGCTAATATTTGCAGCTATTTCGACAAATTACTGCTTGGCTACACAAGCGACACGTAACCGATGTGCTCTCCAAACAACAACACTTGCATTTCAGAACATGTCTTTCACACATGTCTACAAAATCACCTTCACCTTCAAATACAGTTTCCTTGCGACTGACAGAGCCGTAGGCAAAGTTTAAAGTTGCTATTTCCATTAAATCTCGTTAATCAGAAAAACGGTAATTTACACCTGCAGCGGAACAAAATTCCGTTCCGCCCAGCGTCTGGCTCGAACCCACGACCCTGGGATTAAGAGTCTGACGCTCTACCGACTGAGCTAGCCGGCTACCTCTGCGAATATTTGCCGGGTAGCACGTCACACAGTACTCGTTTGGGTTGGGTGGTCCCATACAGAATCTCTCCATGATGCCTAATGTTTTCCTAACGTCACACTCGTCACGTACTTCACTTTTATGTCATAATCATTTCTGAGAGGTAAAGAAATTGCATGACAACATGCAGAGCTAGTGGCGTCAAAATTAACACACACACTTTATGTGACTGAAAAGCCGAACGAGTTACTTTCCGACGTTGTTTTAGATGTGCAAGTGATAGTCAGAACTCGCTGTGTCGGCACTCTGCCGACCATTTCGCTAGTTAACACCGGTCTTGTTGTGTGTGTTTCAAGCTCAAGAGCATCTCCAAGCAAAAAATGGTCAACAGCAACATTCAGACGGTTTCGTACTGCTCAATTGCTACATTAAAACGTTATGTTTCTTTTTCAGAACTGGAAAAATACAAGCGTGACAGCATTCGAACCTGTAATCTTCAGATCCGAAGTCCGACGCCTTATCCATTAGGCCACACGGTCACTGACGACCAACATTTACATGTATACGACTCATCTCGAAACGCTCACACCCCTGAGGATTTGTGTTTTCGTTCTACACAGCCGCTGCCCCTTGCTCTTTCCCACCCATTCGTTACATTCAACCTCTGACGAGACCGACCAAATATAGACTGAGAAACAAGACCACACACTTTGTGCATTCGGAATCGAAGGCAGGGCGTCCCTCGCCGCATTTGCTACGATTGCCATTTGCTACTTCTGCAGAAGCGGCGACGACGACGACGAATATCGCGAGAGGCTCTGAGATATGTGAGAAATACATCTATAAAATGTAATTCAGACTGCCTCGTCCCACCTTATGCTGTACCGCTTTGGCAAATGCTTTATCTGCGCCATTGGCCTTAATCGCATCTGAGAGTAATTCTTAAAAAAACGCCTGTCGCTAATTGTTCGTCATCACAGGTACTGTTTGCTATACGGCCACGACGCGCAACTGATTTCCAAAATTCATCTTTCTCGTGTTAGGATGGAACTTACGACTCCTGGTTTATTAGACCAGTGCTCCACCACAGAGCTAAAGAGGCGCGGCCTAGCGGTACTCTTGGGTACTTCGTCCTTACGGTCGTCTGCATCATCAGACTTTAGCTGACAACACTTCATATTACCGGCTAATATTTGCAGCTATTTCGACAAATTACTGCTTGGCTACACAACCGACACGTAACCGATGTGCTCTCCAAACAACAACACTTGCATTTCAGAACATGTCTTTCACACATGTCTACAAAATCACCTTCACCTTCAAATACAGTTTCCTTGCGACTGACAGAGACGTAGGCAAAGTTTAAAGTTGCTATTTCCATTAAATCTCGTTAATCAGAAAAACGGTAATTTACACCTGCAGCGGAACAAAATTCGGTTCCGCCCAGCGTCTGGCTTCGAACCCACGACCCTGGGATTAAGAGTCTGACGCTCTACCGACTGAGCTAGCCGGCTACCTCGGTGAATACCTGCCGGGTAGCACGTCACACAGTACTCGTTTGGGTTGGGTGGTCCCATACAGAATCTCTCCATGATGCCTAATGTTTTCCTAACGTCACACTCGTCACGTACTTCACTTTTATGTCATAATCATTTCTGAGAGGTAAAGAAATTGCATGACAACATGCAGAGCTAGTGGCGTCAAAATTAACACACATACTTTATGTGACTGAAAAGCCGAACGAGTTACTTTCCGACGTTGTTTTAGATGTGCAAGTGATAGTCAGAACTCGCTGTGTCGGCACTCTGCCGACCATTTCGCTAGTTAACACCGGTCTTGTTGTGTGTGTTTCAAGCTCAAGAGCATCTCCAAGCAAAAAATGGTCAACAGCAACATTCAGACGGTTTCGTACTGCTCAATTGCTACATTAAAACGTTATGTTTCTTTTTCAGAACTGGAAAAATACAAGCGTGACAGCATTCGAACCTGTAATCTTCAGATCCGAAGTCCGACGCCTTATCCATTAGGCCACACGGTCACTGACAACCAACATTTACATGTATTCGACTCATCTCGAAACGCTCACACCCCTGAGGATTTGTGTTTTCGTTCTACACAGCCGCTGCCCCTTGCTCTTTCCCACCCATTCGTTACATTCAACCTCTGACGAGACCGACCATATATAGACTGAGAAACAAGACCACACACTTTGTGCATTCGGAATCGAAGGCAGGGCGTCCCTCGCCGCATTTGCTACGATTGCCATTTGCTACTTCTGCAGATGCGGCGGCGACGACGACGACGACGACGACGACGACGAATATCGCGAGAGGCTCTGAGATATGTGAGAAATACATCTATAAAATGTAATTCAGACTGCCTCGTCCCACCTTATGCTGTACCGCTTTGGCAAATGCTTTATCTGCGCCATTGGCCTTAATCGCATCTGAGAGTAATTCTTAAAAAAACGCCTGTCGCTAATTGTTCGTCATCACAGGTACTGTTTGCTATACGGCCACGACGCGCAACTGATTTCCAAAATTCATCTTTCTCGTGTTAGGATGGAACTTACGACTCCTGGTTTATTAGACCAGTGCTCCACCACTGAGCTAAAGAGGCGCGGCCTAGCGGTACTCTTGGGTACTTCGTCCTTACGGTCGTCTGCATCATCAGACTTTAGCTGACAACACTTCATATTACCGGCTAATATTTGCAGCTATTTCGACAAATTACTGCTTGGCTACACAAGCGACACGTAACCGATGTGCTCTCCAAACAACAACACTTGCATTTCAGAACATGTCTTTCACACATGTCTACAAAATCACCTTCACCTTCAAATACAGTTTCCTTGCGACTGACAGAGACGTAGGCAAAGTTTAAAGTTGCTATTTCCATTAAATCTCGTTAATCAGAAAAACGGTAATTTACACCTGCAGCGGAACAAAATTCCGTTCCGCCCAGCGTCTGGCTCGAACCCACGACCCTGGGATTAAGAGTCTGACGCTCTACCGACTGAGCTAGCCGGCTACCTCTGCGAATATTTGCCGGGTAGCACGTCACACAGTACTCGTTTGGGTTGGGTGGTCCCATACAGAATCTCTCCATGATGCCTAATGTTTTCCTAACGTCACACTCGTCACGTACTTCACTTTTATGTCATAATCATTTCTGAGAGGTAAAGAAATTGCATGACAACATGCAGAGCTAGTGGCGTCAAAATTAACACACACACTTTATGTGACTGAAAAGCCGAACGAGTTACTTTCCGACGTTGTTTTAGATGTGCAAGTGATAGTCAGAACTCGCTGTGTCGGCACTCTGCCGACCATTTCGCTAGTTAACACCGGTCTTGTTGTGTGTGTTTCAAGCTCAAGAGCATCTCCAAGCAAAAAATGGTCAACAGCAACATTCAGACGGTTTCGTACTGCTCAATTGCTACATTAAAACGTTATGTTTCTTTTTCAGAACTGGAAAAATACAAGCGTGACAGCATTCGAACCTGTAATCTTCAGATCCGAAGTCCGACGCCTTATCCATTAGGCCACACGGTCACTGACGACCAACATTTACATGTATACGACTCATCTCGAAACGCTCACACCCCTGAGGATTTGTGTTTTCGTTCTACACAGCCGCTGCCCCTTGCTCTTTCCCACCCATTCGTTACATTCAACCTCTGACGAGACCGACCAAATATAGACTGAGAAACAAGACCACACACTTTGTGCATTCGGAATCGAAGGCAGGGCGTCCCTCGCCGCATTTGCTACGATTGCCATTTGCTACTTCTGCAGAAGCGGCGACGACGACGACGAATATCGCGAGAGGCTCTGAGATATGTGAGAAATACATCTATAAAATGTAATTCAGACTGCCTCGTCCCACCTTATGCTGTACCGCTTTGGCAAATGCTTTATCTGCGCCATTCGCCTTAATCGCATCTGAGAGTAATTCTTAAAAAAACGCCTGTCGCTAATTGTTCGTCATCACAGGTACTGTTTGCTATACGGCCACGACGCGCAACTGATTTCCAAAATTCATCTTTCTCGTGTTAGGATGGAACTTACGACTCCTGGTTTATTAGACCAGTGCTCCACCACTGAGCTAAAGAGGCGCGGCCTAGCGGTACTCTTGGGTACTTCGTCCTTACGGTCGTCTGCATCATCAGACTTTAGCTGACAACACTTCATATTACCGGCTAATATTTGCAGCTATGGCGACAAATTACTGCTTGGCTACACATCTGACACGTAACCGATGTGCTCTCCAAACAACAACACTTGCATTTCAGAACATGTCTTTCACACATGTCTACAAAGTCACCTTCACCTTCAAATACAGTTTCCTTGCGACTGACAGCGACGTAGGCAAAGTTTAAAGTTGCTATTTCCATTAAATCTCGTTAATCAGAAAAACGGTAATTTACACCTGCAGCGGAACAAAATTCCGTTCCGCCCAGCGTCTGGCTCGAACCCACGACCCTGGGATTAAGAGTCTGACGCTCTACCGACTGAGCTAGCCGGCTACCTCGGTGAATACCTGCCGGGTAGCACGTCACACAGTACTCGTTTGGGTTGGGTGGTCCCATACAGAATTTCTCCATGATGCCTAATGTTTTCCTAACGTCACACTCGTCACGTACTTCACTTTTATGTCATAATCATTTCTGAGAGGTAAAGAAATTGCATGACAACATGCAGAGCTAGTGGCGTCAAAATTAACACACACACTTTATGTGACTGAAAAGCCGAACGAGTTACTTTCCGACGTTGTTTTAGATGTGCAAGTGATAGTCAGAACTCGCTGTGTCGGCACTCTGCCGACCATTTCGCTAGTTAACACCGGTCTTGTTGTGTGTGTTTCAAGCTCAAGAGCATCTCCAAGCAAAAAATGGTCAACAGCAACATTCAGACGGTTTCGTACTGCTCAATTGCTACATTAAAACGTTATGTTTCTTTTTCAGAACTGGAAAAATACAAGCGTGACAGCATTCGAACCTGTAATCTTCAGATCCGAAGGCCGACGCCTTATCCATTAGGCCACACGGTCACTGACGACCAACATTTACATGTATACGACTCATCTCGAAACGCTCACACCCCTGAGGATTTGTGTTTTCGTCCTACACAGCCGCTGCCCCTTGCTCTTTCCCACCCATTCGTTACATTCAACCTCTGACGAGACCGACCAAATATAGACTGAGAAACAAGACCACACACTTTGTACATTCGGAATCGAAGGCAGGGCGTCCCTCGCCGCATTTGCTACGATTGCCATTTGCTACTTCTGCAGAAGCGGCGGCGGCGGCGGCGACGACGACGACGACGAATATCGCGAGAGGCTCTGAGATATGTGAGAAATACATCTATAAAATGTAATTCAGACTGCCTCGTCCCACCTTATGCTGTACCGCTTTGGCAAATGCTTTATCTGCGCCATTGGCCTTAATCGCATCTGAGAGTAATTCTTAAAAAAAACGCCTGTCGCTAATTGTTCGTCATCACAGGTACTGTTTGCTATACGGCCACGACGCGCAACTGATTTCCAAAATTCATCTTTCTCGTGTTAGGATGGAACTTACGACTGCTGGTTTATTAGACCAGTGCTCCACCACTGAGCTAAAGAGGCGCGGTCTAGCGGTACTCTTGGGTACTTCGTCCTTACGGTCGTCTGCATCATCAGACTTTAGCTGACAACACTTCATATTACCGGCTAATATTTGCAGCTATGGCGACAAATTACTGCTTGGCTACACATCTGACACGTAACCGATGTGCTCTCCAAACAACAACACTTGCATTTCAGAACATGTCTTTCACACATGTCTACAAAATCACCTTCACCTTCAAATACAGTTTCCTTGCGACTGACAGAGACGTAGGCAAAGTTTAAAGTTGCTATTTCCATTAAATCTCGTTAATCAGAAAAACGGTAATTTACACCTGCAGCGGAACAAAATTCCGTTCCGCCCAGCGTCTGGCTCGAACCCACGACCATGGGATTAAGAGTCTGACGCTCTACCGACTGAGCTAGCCGGCTACCTCGGTGAATACCTGCCGGGTAGCACGTCACACAGTACTCGTTTGGGTTGGGTGGTCCCATACAGAATCTCTCCATGATGCCTAATGTTTTCCTAACGTCACACTCGTCACGTACTTCACTTTTATGTCATAATCATTTCTGAGAGGTAAAGAAATTGCATGACAACATGCAGAGCTAGTGGCGTCAAAATTAACACACACACTTTATGTGACTGAAAAGCCGAACGAGTTACTTTCCGACGTTGTTTTAGATGTGCAAGTGATAGTCAGAACTCGCTGTGTCGGCACTCTGCCGACCATTTCGCTAGTTAACACCGGTCTTGTTGTGTGTGTTTCAAGCTCAAGAGCATCTCCAAGCAAAAAATGGTCAACAGCAACATTCAGACGGTTTCGTACTGCTCAATTGCTACATTAAAACGTTATGTTTCTTTTTCAGAACTGGAGAAATACAAGCGTGACAGCATTCGAACCTGTAATCTTCAGATCCGAAGTCCGACGCCTTATCCATTAGGCCACACGGTCACCGACGACCAACATTTACATGTATACGACTCATCTCGAAACGCTCACACCCCTGAGGATTTGTGTTTTCGTTCTACACAGCCGCTGCCCCTTGCTCTTTCCCACCCATTCGTTACATTCAACCTCTGACGAGACCGACCAAATATAGACTGAGAAACAAGACCACACACTTTGTGCATTCGGAATCGAAGGCAGGGCGTCCCTCGCCGCATTTGCTACGATTGCCATTTGCTACTTCTGCAGAAGCGGCGGCGGCGGCGACGACGACGACGACGACGAATATCGCGAGAGGCTCTGAGATATGTGAGAAATACATCTATAAAATGTAATTCAGACTGCCTCGTCCCACCTTATGCTGTACCGCTTTGGCAAATGCTTTATCTGCGCCATTGGCCTTAATCGCATCTGAGAGTAATTCTTAAAAAAACGCCTGTCGCTAATTGTTCGTCATCACAGGTACTGTTTGCTATACGGCCACGACGCGCAACTGATTTCCAAAATTCATCTTTCTCGTGTTAGGATGGAACTTACGACTCCTGGTTTATTAGACCAGTGCTCCACCACTGAGCTAAAGAGGCGCGGCCTAGCGGTACTCTTGGGTACTTCGTCCTTACGGTCGTCTGCATCATCAGACTTTAGCTGACAACACTTCATATTACCGGCTAATATTTGCAGCTATGGCGACAAATTACTGCTTGGCTACACATCTGACACGTAACCGATGTGCTCTCCAAACAACAACACTTGCATTTCAGAACATGTCTTTCACACATATCTACAAAATCACCTTCACCTTCAAATACAGTTTCCTTGCGACTGACAGCGACGTAGGCAAAGTTTAAAGTTGCTATTTCCATTAAATCTCGTTAATCAGAAAAACGGTAATTTACACCTGCAGCGGAACAAAATTCCGTTCCGCCCAGCGTCTGGCTCGAACCCACGACCCTGGGATTAAGAGTCTGACGCTCTACCGACTGAGCTAGCCGGCTACCTCGGTGAATACCTGCCGGGTAGCACGTCACACAGTACTCGTTTGGGTTGGGTGGTCCCATACAGAATCTCTCCATGATGCCTAATGTTTTCCTAACGTCACACTCGTCACGTACTTCACTTTTATGTCATAATCATTTCTGAGAGGTAAAGAAATTGCATGACAACATGCAGAGCTAGTGGCGTCAAAATTAACACACACACTTTATGTGACTGAAAAGCCGAACGAGTTACTTTCCGACGTTGTTTTAGATGTGCAAGTGATAGTCAGAACTCGCTGTGTCGGCACTCTGCCGACCATTTCGCTAGTTAACACCGGTCTTGTTGTGTGTGTTTCAAGCTCAAGAGCATCTCCAAGCAAAAAATGGTCAACAGCAACATTCAGACGGTTTCGTACTGCTCAATTGCTACATTAAAACGTTATGTTTCTTTTTCAGAACTGGAAAAATACAAGCGTGACAGCATTCGAACCTGTAATCTTCAGATCCGAAGGCCGACGCCTTATCCATTAGGCCACACGGTCACTGACGACCAACATTTACATGTATACGACTCATCTCGAAACGCTCACACCCCTGAGGATTTGTGTTTTCGTTCTACACAGCCGCTGCCCCTTGCTCTTTCCCACCCATTCGTTACATTCAACCTCTGACGAGACCGACCAAATATAGACTGAGAAACAAGACCACACACTTTGTGCATTCGGAATCGAAGGCAGGGCGTCCCTCGCCGCATTTGCTACGATTGCCATTTGCTACTTCTGCAGAAGCGGCGACGACGACGACGAATATCGCGAGAGGCTCTGAGATATGTGAGAAATACGTCTTTAAAATGTAATTCAGACTGCCTCGTCCCACCTTATGCTGTACCGCTTTGGCAAATGCTTTATCTGCGCCATTCGCCTTAATCGCATCTGAGAGTAATTCTTAAAAAAACGCCTGTCGCTAATTGTTCGTCATCACAGGTACTGTATGCTATACGGCCACGACGCGCAACTGATTTCCAAAATTCATCTTTCTCGTGTTAGGATGGAACTTACGACTCCTGGTTTATTAGACCAGTGCTCCACCACTGAGCTAAAGAGGCGCGGCCTAGCGGTACTCTTGGGTACTTCGTCCTTACGGTCGTCTGCATCATCAGACTTTAGCTGACAACACTTCATATTACCGGCTAATATTTGCAGCTATGGCGACAAATTACTGCTTGGCTACACATCTGACACGTAACCGATGTGCTCTCCAAACAACAACACTTGCATTTCAGAACATGTCTTTCACACATGTCTACAAAATCACCTTCACCTTCAAATACAGTTTCCTTGCGACTGACAGAGACGTAGGCAAAGTTTAAAGTTGCTATTTCCATTAAATCTCGTTAATCAGAAAAACGGTAATTTACACCTGCAGCGGAACAAAATTCCGTTCCGCCCAGCGTCTGGCTCGAACCCACGACCCTGGGATTAAGAGTCTGACGCTCTACCGACTGAGCTAGCCGGCTACCTCGGTGAATAGCTGCCGGGTAGCACGTCACACAGTACTCGTTTGGGTTGGGTGGTCCCATACAGAATCTCTCCATGATGCCTAATGTTTTCCTAACGTCACACTCGTCACGTACTTCACTTTTATGTCATAATCATTTCTGAGAGGTAAAGAAATTGCATGACAACATGCAGAGCTAGTGGCGTCAAAATTAACACACACACTTTATGTGACTGAAAAGCCGAACGAGTTACTTTCCGACGTTGTTTTAGATGTGCAAGTGATAGTCAGAACTCGCTGTGTCGGCACTCTGCCGACCATTTCGCTAGTTAACACCGGTCTTGTTGTGTGTGTTTCAAGCTCAAGAGCATCTCCAAGCAAAAAATGGTCAACAGCAACATTCAGACGGTTTCGTACTGCTCAATTGCTACATTAAAACGTTATGTTTCTTTTTCAGAACTGGAAAAATACAAGCGTGACAGCATTCGAACCTGTAATCTTCAGATCCGAAGTCCGACGCCTTATCCATTAGGCCACACGGTCACTGACGACCAACATTTACATGTATACGACTCATCTCGAAACGCTCACACCCCTGAGGATTTGTGTTTTCGTTCTACACAGCCGCTGCCCCTTGCTCTTTCCCACCCATTCGTTACATTCAACCTCTGACGAGACCGACCAAATATAGACTGAGAAACAAGACCACACACTTTGTGCATTCGGAATCGAAGGCAGGGCGTCCCTCGCCGCATTTGCTACGATTGCCATTTGCTACTTCTGCAGAAGCGGCGGCGGCGGCGGCGACGACGACGACGACGAATATCGCGAGAGGCTCTGAGATATGTGAGAAATACATCTATAAAATGTAATTCAGACTGCCTCGTCCCACCTTATGCTGTACCGCTTTGGCAAATGCTTTATCTGCGCCATTCGCCTTAATCGCATCTGAGAGTAATTCTTAAAAAAACGCCTGTCGCTAATTGTTCGTCATCACAGGTACTGTTTGCTATGCGGCCACGACGCGCAACTGATTTCCAAAATTCATCTTTCTCGTGTTAGGATGGAACTTACGACCCCTGGTTTATTAGACCAGTGCTCTACCACTGAGCTAAAGAGGCGCGGCCTAGCGGTACTCTTGGGTACTTCGTCCTTACGGTCGTCTGCATCATCAGACATTAGCTGACAACACTTCATATTACCGGCTAATATTTGCAGCTATGGCGACAAATTACTGCTTGGCTACACATCTGACACGTAACCAATGTGCTCTCCAAACAACAACACTTGCATTTCAGAACATGTCTTTCACACATGTCTACAAAATCACCTTCACCTTCAAATACAGTTTCCTTGCGACTGACAGAGACGTAGGCAAAGTTTAAAGTTGCTATTTCCATTAAATCTCGTTAATAAGAAAAACGGTAATTTACACCTGCAGCGGAACAAAATTCCGTTCCGCCCAGCGTCTGGCTCGAACCCACGACCCTGGGATTAAGAGTCTGACGCTCTACCGACTGAGCTAGCCGGCTACCTCGGTGAATACCTGCCGGGTAGCACGTCACACAGTACTCGTTTGGGTTGGGTGGTCCCATACAGAATCTCTCCATGATGCCTAATGTTTTCCTAACGTCACACTCGTCACGTACTTCACTTTTATGTCATAATCATTTCTGAGAGGTAAAGAAATTGCATGACAACATGCAGAGCTAGTGGCGTCAAAATTAACACACACACTTTATGTGACTGAAAAGCCGAAAGAGTTACTTTCCGACGTTGTTTTAGATGTGCAAGTGATAGTCAGAACTCGCTGTGTCGGCACTCTGCCGACCATTTCGCTAGTTAACACCGGTCTTGTTGTGTGTGTTTCAAGCTCAAGAGCATCTCCAAGCAAAAAATGGTCAACAGCAACATTCAGACGGTTTCGTACTGCTCAATTGCTACATTAAAACGTTATGTTTCTTTTTCAGAACTGGAAAAATACAAGCGTGACAGCATTCGAACCTGTAATCTTCAGATCCGAAGTCCGACGCCTTATCCAATAGGCCACACGGTCACTGACGACCAACATTTACATGTATACGACTCATCTCGAAACGCTCACACCCCTGAGGATTTGTGTTTTCGTTCTACACAGCCGCTGCCCCTTGCTCTTTCCCACCCATTCGTTACATTCAACCTCTGACGAGACCGACCAAATATAGACTGAGAAACAAGACGACACACTTTGTGCATTCGGAATCGAAGGCAGGGCGTCCCTCGCCGCATTTGCTACGATTGCCATTTGCTACTTCTGCAGAAGCGGCGGCGGCGGCGGCGGCGACGACGACGACGACGACGACGAATATCGCGAGAGGCTCTGAGATATGTGAGAATACATCTATAAAATGTAATTCAGACTGCCTCGTCCCACCTTATGCTGTACCGCTTTGGCAAATGCTTTATCTGCGCCATTGGCCTTAATCGCATCTGAGAGTAATTCTTAAAAAAACGCCTGTCGCTAATTGTTCGTCATCACAGGTACTGTTTGCTATACGGCCACGACGCGCAACTGATTTCCAAAATTCATCTTTCTCGTGTTAGGATGGAACTTACGACTCCTGGTTTATTAGACCAGTGCTCCACCACTGAGCTAAAGAGGCGCGGCCTAGCGGTACTCTTGGGTACTTCGTCCTTACGGTCGTCTGCATCATCAGACTTTAGCTGACAACACTTCATATTACCGGCTAATATTTGCAGCTATGGCGACAAATTACTGCTTGGCTACACATCTGACACGTAACCGATGTGCTCTCCAAACAACAACACTTGCATTTCAGAACATGTCTTTCACACATATCTACAAAATCACCTTCACCTTCAAATACAGTTTCCTTGCGACTGACAGCGACGTAGGCAAAGTTTAAAGTTGCTATTTCCATTAAATCTCGTTAATCAGAAAAACGGTAATTTACACCTGCAGCGGAACAAAATTCCGTTCCGCCCAGCGTCTGGCTCGAACCCACGACCCTGGGATTAAGAGTCTGACGCTCTACCGACTGAGCTAGCCGGCTACCTCGGTGAATACCTGCCGGGTAGCACGTCACACAGTACTCGTTTGGGTTGGGTGGTCCCATACAGAATCTCTCCATGATGCCTAATGTTTTCCTAACGTCACACTCGTCACGTACTTCACTTTTATGTCATAATCATTTCTGAGAGGTAAAGAAATTGCATGACAACATGCAGAGCTAGTGGCGTCAAAATTAACACACACACTTTATGTGACTGAAAAGCCGAACGAGTTACTTTCCGACGTTGTTTTAGATGTGCAAGTGATAGTCAGAACTCGCTGTGTCGGCACTCTGCCGACCATTTCGCTAGTTAACACCGGTCTTGTTGTGTGTGTTTCAAGCTCAAGAGCATCTCCAAGCAAAAAATGGTCAACAGCAACATTCAGACGGTTTCGTACTGCTCAATTGCTACATTAAAACGTTATGTTTCTTTTTCAGAACTGGAAAAATACAAGCGTGACAGCATTCGAACCTGTAATCTTCAGATCCGAAGGCCGACGCCTTATCCATTAGGCCACACGGTCACTGACGACCAACATTTACATGTATACGACTCATCTCGAAACGCTCACACCCCTGAGGATTTGTGTTTTCGTTCTACACAGCCGCTGCCCCTTGCTCTTTCCCACCCATTCGTTACATTCAACCTCTGACGAGACCGACCAAATATAGACTGAGAAACAAGACCACACACTTTGTGCATTCGGAATCGAAGGCAGGGCGTCCCTCGCCGCATTTGCTACGATTGCCATTTGCTACTTCTGCAGAAGCGGCGACGACGACGACGAATATCGCGAGAGGCTCTGAGATATGTGAGAAATACGTCTTTAAAATGTAATTCAGACTGCCTCGTCCCACCTTATGCTGTACCGCTTTGGCAAATGCTTTATCTGCGCCATTCGCCTTAATCGCATCTGAGAGTAATTCTTAAAAAAACGCCTGTCGCTAATTGTTCGTCATCACAGGTACTGTTTGCTACACGGCCACGACGCGCAACTGATTTCCAAAATTCATCTTTCTCGTGTTAGGATGGAACTTACGACTCCTGGTTTATTAGACCAGTGCTCCACCACTGAGCTAAAGAGGCGCGGCCTAGCGGTACTCTTGGGTACTTCGTCCTTACGGTCGTCTGCATCATCAGACTTTAGCTGACAACACTTCATATTACCGGCTAATATTTGCAGCTATGGCGACAAATTACTGCTTGGCTACACATCTGACACGTAACCGATGTGCTCTCCAAACAACAACACTTGCATTTCAGAACATGTCTTTCACACATGTCTACAAAATCACCTTCACCTTCAAATACAGTTTCCTTGCGACTGACAGAGACGTAGGCAAAGTTTAAAGTTGCTATTTCCATTAAATCTCGTTAATCAGAAAAACGGTAATTTACACCTGCAGCGGAACAAAATTCCGTTCCGCCCAGCGTCTGGCTCGAACCCACGACCCTGGGATTAAGAGTCTGACGCTCTACCGACTGAGCTAGCCGGCTACCTCGGTGAATACCTGCCGGGTAGCACGTCACACAGTACTCGTTTGGGTTGGGTGGTCCCATACAGAATCTCTCCATGATGCCTAATGTTTTCCTAACGTCACACTCGTCACGTACTTCACTTTTATGTCATAATCATTTCTGAGAGGTAAAGAAATTGCATGACAACATGCAGAGCTAGTGGCGTCAAAATTAACACACACACTTTATGTGACTGAAAAGCCGAACGAGTTACTTTCCGACGTTGTTTTAGATGTGCAAGTGATAGTCAGAACTCGCTGTGTCGGCACTCTGCCGACCATTTCGCTAGTTAACACCGGTCTTGTTGTGTGTGTTTCAAGCTCAAGAGCATCTCCAAGCAAAAAATGGTCAACAGCAACATTCAGACGGTTTCGTACTGCTCAATTGCTACATTAAAACGTTATGTTTCTTTTTCAGAACTGGAAAAATACAAGCGTGACAGCATTCGAACCTGTAATCTTCAGATCCGAAGTCCGACGCCTTATCCATTAGGCCACACGGTCACTGACGACCAACATTTACATGTATACGACTCATCTCGAAACGCTCACACCCCTGAGGATTTGTGTTTTCGTTCTACACAGCCGCTGCCCCTTGCTCTTTCCCACCCATTCGTTACATTCAACCTCTGACGAGACCGACCAAATATAGACTGAGAAACAAGACCACACACTTTGTGCATTCGGAATCGAAGGCAGGGCGTCCCTCGCCGCATTTGCTACGATTGCCATTTGCTACTTCTGCAGAAGCGGCGGCGGCGGCGGCGACGACGACGACGACGAATATCGCGAGAGGCTCTGAGATATGTGAGAAATACATCTATAAAATGTAATTCAGACTGCCTCGTCCCACCTTATGCTGTACCGCTTTGGCAAATGCTTTATCTGCGCCATTCGCCTTAATCGCATCTGAGAGTAATTCTTAAAAAAACGCCTGTCGCTAATTGTTCATCATCACAGGTACTGTTTGCTATGCGGCCACGACGCGCAACTGATTTCCAAAATTCATCTTTCTCGTGTTAGGATGGAACTTACGACCCCTGGTTTATTAGACCAGTGCTCTACCACTGAGCTAAAGAGGCGCGGCCTAGCGGTACTCTTGGGTACTTCGTCCTTACGGTCGTCTGCATCATCAGACATTAGCTGACAACACTTCATATTACCGGCTAATATTTGCAGCTATGGCGACAAATTACTGCTTGGCTACACATCTGACACGTAACCAATGTGCTCTCCAAACAACAACACTTGCATTTCAGAACATGTCTTTCACACATGTCTACAAAATCACCTTCACCTTCAAATACAGTTTCCTTGCGACTGACAGAGACGTAGGCAAAGTTTAAAGTTGCTATTTCCATTAAATCTCGTTAATAAGAAAAACGGTAATTTACACCTGCAGCGGAACAAAATTCCGTTCCGCCCAGCGTCTGGCTCGAACCCACGACCCTGGGATTAAGAGTCTGACGCTCTACCGACTGAGCTAGCCGGCTACCTCGGTGAATACCTGCCGGGTAGCACGTCACACAGTACTCGTTTGGGTTGGGTGGTCCCATACAGAATCTCTCCATGATGCCTAATGTTTTCCTAACGTCACACTCGTCACGTACTTCACTTTTATGTCATAATCATTTCTGAGAGGTAAAGAAATTGCATGACAACATGCAGAGCTAGTGGCGTCAAAATTAACACACACACTTTATGTGACTGAAAAGCCGAAAGAGTTACTTTCCGACGTTGTTTTAGATGTGCAAGTGATAGTCAGAACTCGCTGTGTCGGCACTCTGCCGACCATTTCGCTAGTTAACACCGGTCTTGTTGTGTGTGTTTCAAGCTCAAGAGCATCTCCAAGCAAAAAATGGTCAACAGCAACATTCAGACGGTTTCGTACTGCTCAATTGCTACATTAAAACGTTATGTTTCTTTTTCAGAACTGGAAAAATACAAGCGTGACAGCATTCGAACCTGTAATCTTCAGATCCGAAGTCCGACGCCTTATCCATTAGGCCACACGGTCACTGACGACCAACATTTACATGTATACGACTCATCTCGAAACGCTCACACCCCTGAGGATTTGTGTTTTCGTTCTACACAGCCGCTGCCCCTTGCTCTTTCCCACCCATTCGTTACATTCAACCTCTGACGAGACCGACCAAATATAGACTGAGAAACAAGACCACACACTTTGTGCATTCGGAATCGAAGGCAGGGCGTCCCTCGCCGCATTTGCTACGATTGCCATTTGCTACTTCTGCAGAAGCGGCGGCGGCGGCGACGACGACGACGAATATCGCGAGAGGCTCTGAGATATGTGAGAAATACATCTATAAAATGTAATTCAGACTGCCTCGTCCCACCTTATGCTGTACCGCTTTGGCAAATGCTTTATCTAGCTTTCACAGCTGCGACCTGGCAAGTTGTCTGCAGAGGTGAAGACCCAAAAGCGGCAATTATTATCACTAACAAACTGATAAGGGCTACAGTTCTAACGCAGTTCACAACCAGCCACTGCAACGTCGTGGAGCTGCAATCTCCAGCAGGAGCTATTATTATGATCAACACATACTTTCAATATGGTGATGATATTGAAAGACACCTAGCTCATCTCACCACAGCTATCACGGCGTTGCGGGGGCGGAAAACATTTGTGACTGCCGATATGAATGCCAAATCCCCCTTATGGTACAGCGGCACCAGGGATCCCAATGGAGAGAAGGCAGAAGAAGCCATCATGGCCTTGCAGCTTGTAGTGGCTAACAAGCCAGGCAACCCTCCGACCTATGCGGCGGGAGGGGGCCAAGGCACAAACATCGACGTGACCCTGGCTACGCCAAACGCAGCATACCTAATCCAGCAATGGAAAGTAGTTGAGAATGCCACTACAAGTGACCACAATCTCATTACTTTCAACATAGGAGATGGCGAGAGCCGCTGGGCCATGGGGTGGGAAATACAATACAATTACAATAGAGCCGACTGGGAGAGACTTGCTGGGGAGTGCGACATTCCTCCGATATCAGAAGGTGACGACCACAGACACTTTGACGTTGACAACAGAGCCGAAGAACTGGTCTCAGTAATAACTCGAGCAGTCAAAGCAGCCGTACCTACTAGGAGGAGGGCCATGGCGGCCTCTCCATCACCATGGTCTGCTGAACTAGAGGAGATGCGCCGGTCGGTCAGAAGGCTCAGGAGGCACTACCAGCGCAGTGTCGTCTGGCAAGAAAGACAAAGATGGCTGCAGCTTTACCGGGAAGCCAAAGATAACTTCCAAAAACAGCTACGGGAAGTTAGAACAAAAAGTTGGGAACACTTTGTTCTGAACCAACTAGCATTAGACCCATGGGGAGTTCCCTACAGGCTTGTCCGGGAAAAGATCCGTTCTCCGATGGAGCTTTCAACCGTCAGGCATGGGGACCGGATGACGGGGTCTTGGCAGGAAACTGCTGAGGTCCTTCTCCACTCCCTGTTGCCTGATGATACAGCGGATGAGACAGATGAACAACGGCAGCTGCGGGAGAATAACAACAATGCGTATGAAAATGATATGGCAGTCTACCCATTCTCAGAAGAAGAGGTAGCTGGCCACATAAATTCCCTGAAAAGAGGAAAAGCTCCTGGGCCAGACGGTATTGTGGCGGAAGTGGTGCAATTCCTGGCCCCCCAGATAGTCGCCCCTCTAACTCATTTATATAACGAATGCCTCAGGCAGAAAAAGTTCCCTCGAATATGGAAGAGGGCAAATGTGGTAATTATAAAGAAAGGGGCTGACAAAGACCCAGCAGAAACCAAATCTTATAGACCTATCTGCCTGTTTGATCTGCTTGGGAAGATTCTGGAGAGACTTCTGGCTGATAGACTGGCGGCACACCGAGTGCTGTGCGGAATGAGCAACAGGCAGTTTGGCTTCAGGTCTGGACGATCGGCATCTGATGCAATCGCCCTGGCGGCCGAGGTCTGCGGCTCTACCCCGTACAAGTACGTTGTTGGCATCATGGTGGATATAAGTGGCGCCTTCGACAACCTGTGGTGGCCTTCGCTCTTCTCCTGCTTAAGGGAGAAGGAGTGTCCAGGGCCGCTATATGGCTGTCTGAGGAGCTATTGTGAAGATCGGGAGGTCTGGCTATCATCTGCTAGCACAAGAGTAAGGAAAACTATCACCAAGGGATGTCCCCAGGGTTCCGTACTGGGTCCGCTGTTCTGGGACATCCACATGGAACCCTTACTAGATACATTACAACAAAGTGACGAAGTGCTGGAGGTGATAGCTTACGCAGATGATCTCCTCCTACTGGTCGGCGGCCGTAGCCGAGAGGACATAGAGCCTAAGATCGAGAGAGCAATAAACACACTCCAACTGTGGTGCCGCAAGACAAAAATGACAATTTCACCGGCCAAGTCTACCTATCTTCTTCTAAAGGGACAATTAGCTCGTAACCCAACTGTTAGGATAGATGGAACACCAGTTCTCCGGCGACGTGAGACACGCTATCTAGGTATCATCATTGATGAAAGGTGGACTTTTAGTAGACACATCGAAACCGTAACTCAAAGAGCTTTACAGGTACTCAACAACCTCATCTCCATTGGGCATAAGCGGTTTCATCTTCCACCACATCTCATCAAACTCTATCATAACAGTATACTAACATCCATAGTGGGTTACGGATCCGGAGTCTGGGCACACAGGCTCACGAGGGTGGTGCCCGCCATGACAGTGAGGAGAGTGCAGAGAAATATGATCCTGAGATCAGTGGGGGCATACAGAACTACACCGGGAGGAGCCCTGTTAGTTATTATGGGGCTTTGCCCCCCTGGATATCAAAATTCGGGAGCAGGCCGCTTGGTACTGGACTAAAAAGGGGAATTTGGAAAAAACCGAGGAAATTCTGGGCAGCAGGACAGAAAACAAAGTAGAAATTAGGAAAAAAGGGGAGCTGCTATGGCAACTTTCGTGGGAAACCGAAGAAACAGGGCGTCGTACCTTTGAGCTCCTACCAGATGTTAGGGAAAGGATGGAAATGTCACATTTCGATCCATCCCGGGGACTCATCCACTTCCTCACTGGACATGGACCGTACTCGACATATCTATGTCGATTTGGTAAAAAGGCGACACCTGCGTGTGACTGTGGTGTTCCGGAGGGTACTCCTGACCATGTAGTCTACGAGTGCCCCCTTTTCAATGATGTGGCCTCAGTACTGCGGGACCAACTACCACACAACGACACTTTTAGACTAATCAGACATCGCGACACTTTCGACATCATAAACAAACTGGCTAACGCGGTATCTCAGAAAGTCCTAAAGGACTACCTGAAAGACCTATAGTAGCACAAAAAGAGATAAACCAGGACACAGATAGAGTTTGATACCCTACTCCCAAACCGCCTGGGCGCGGAAAGGCCGACTTCCTCAGTCTGAATCCGCCGCGCCACAGGATTCTGGGGGGGTGGGGTGCAGCCTTACCAAACCAGACAACGCACCGGACTTGACATTAGGATAAGTTAGTTGTAGGACTTAGTTTTTAGATATTATTATTAGTAACCTGCAGCGATTACCATCTCGGCCTGCCCAGTGTCAGGGGCACGCTCATTGGGGTTAGCTCAATGAGCAAGGCTCTATAGTAGGTTTATATAAAATAGCTGACACAACTGTAACGCTGTAGGATTAGTAACTAGTCTAAAGATTAAATGTTTGTAGTAGACTAACAATAATGTTGCCCATTGCTTACTGTTCACTTATATACTAACTAGTTACTACATAGAACGTAGAATTAGCTGCTAATTATCCTTGTATAACTAACTTGGCCCACTAATCAAATAAGGCAGTGGGCTAGATGTAAAATTAACATTGTTTATGGAAATAAAGAAAATTTTTTTTTAAAAAAAAAAAAATGCTTTACCTGCGCCATTGGCCTTAATCGCATCTGAGAGTAATTCTTAAAAAAACGCCTGTCGCTAATTGTTCGTCATCACAGGTACTGTTTGCTATACGGCCACGACGCGCAACTGATTTCCAAAATTCATCTTTCTCGTGTTAGGATGGAACTTACGACTCCTGGTTTATTAGACCAGTGCTCCACCACTGAGCTAAAGAGGCGCGGCCTAGCGGTACTCTTGGGTACTTCGTCCTTACGGTCGTCTGCATCATCAGACTTTAGCTGACAACACTTCATATTACCGGCTAATATTTGCAGCTATTTCGACAAATTACTGCTTGGCTACACAAGCGACACGTAACCGATGTGCTCTCCAAACAACAACACTTGCATTTCAGAACATGTCTTTCACACATGTCTACAAAATCACCTTCACCTTCAAATACAGTTTCCTTGCGACTGACAGAGACGTAGGCAAAGTTTAAAGTTGCTATTTCCATTAAATCTCGTTAATCAGAAAAACGGCAATTTACACCTGCAGCGGAACAAAATTCCGTTCCGCCCAGCGTCTGGCTCGAACCCACAACCCTGGGATTAAGAGTCTGACGCGCTACCGACTGAGCTAGCCGGCTACCTCGGTGAATACCTGCCGGGTAGCACGTCACACAGTACTCGTTTGGGTTGGGTGGTCCCATAGAGAATCTCTCCATGATGCCTAATGTTTTCCTAACGTCACACTCGTCACGTACTTCACTTTTATGTCATAATCATTTCTGAGAGGTAAAGAAATTGCATGACAACATGCAGAGCTAGTGGCGTCAAAATTAACACACACACTTTATGTGACTGAAAAGCCGAAAGAGTTACTTTCCGACGTTGTTTTAGATGTGCAAGTGATTGTCAGAACTCGCTGTGTCGGCACTCTGCCGACCATTTCGCTAGTTAACACCGGTCTTGTTGAGTGTGTTTCAAGCTCAAGAGCATCTCCAAGCAAAAAATGGTCAACAGCAACATTCAGACGGTTTCGTACTGCTCAATTGCTACATTAAAACGTTATGTTTCTTTTTCAGAACTGGAAAGATACAAGCGTGACAGCATTCGAACCTGTAATCTTCAGATCCGAAGTCCGACGCCTTATCCATTAGGCCACACGGTCACTGACGACCAACATTTACATGTATACGACTCATCTCGAAACGCTCACACCCCTGAGGATTTGTGTTTTCGTCCTACACAGCCGCTGCCCCTTGCTCTTTCCCACCCATTCGTTACATTCAACCTCTGACGAGACCGACCAAATATAGACTGAGAAACAAGACCACACACTTTGTGCATTCGGAATCGAAGGCAGGGCGTCCCTCGCCGCATTTGCTACGATTGCCATTTGCTACTTCTGCAGAAGCGGCGGCGGCGGCGGCGGCGACGACGACGACGACGACGACGAATATCGCGAGAGGCTCTGAGATATGTGAGAAATACATCTATAAAATGTAATTCAGACTGCCTCGTCCCACCTTATGCTGTACCGCTTTGGCAAATGCTTTATCTGCGCCATTCGCCTTAATCGCATCTGAGAGTAATTCTTAAAAAAACGCCTGTCGCTAATTGTTCGTCATCACAGGTACTGTTTGCTATGCGGCCACGACGCGCAACTGATTTCCAAAATTCATCTTTCTCGTGTTAGGATGGAACTTACGACCCCTGGTTTATTAGACCAGTGCTCTACCACTGAGCTAAAGAGGCGCGGCCTAGCGGTACTCTTGGGTACTTCGTCCTTACGGTCGTCTGCATCATCAGACTTTAGCTGACAACACTTCATATTACCGGCTAATATTTGCAGCTATGGCGACAAATTACTGCTTGGCTACACATCTGACACGTAACCAATGTGCTCTCCAAACAACAACACTTGCATTTCAGAACATGTCTTTCACACATGTCTACAAAGTCACCTTCACCTTCAAATACAGTTTCCTTGCGACTGACAGAGACGTAGGCAAAGTTTAAAGTTGCTATTTCCATTAAATCTCGTTAATCAGAAAAACGGTAATTTACACCTGCAGCGGAACAAAATTCCGTTCCGCCCAGCGTCTGGCTCGAACCCACGACCCTGGGATTAAGAGTCTGACGCTCTACCGACTGAGCTAGCCGGCTACCTCAGTGAATACCTGCCGGGTAGCACGTCACACAGTACTCGTTTGGGTTGGGTGGTCCCATACAGAATCTCTCCATGATGCCTAATGTTTTCCTAACGTCACACTCGTCACGTACTTCACTTTTATGTCATAATCATTTCTGAGAGGTAAAGAAATTGCATGACAACATGCAGAGCTAGTGGCGTCAAAATTAACACACACACTTTATGTGACTGAAAAGCCGAAAGAGTTACTTTCCGACGTTGTTTTAGATGTGCAAGTGATAGTCAGAACTCGCTGTGTCGGCACTCTGCCGACCATTTCGCTAGTTAACACCGGTCTTGTTGTGTGTGTTTCAAGCTCAAGAGCATCTCCAAGCAAAAAATGGTCAACAGCAACATTCAGACGGTTTCGTACTGCTCAATTGCTACATTAAAACGTTATGTTTCTTTTTCAGAACTGGAAAAATACAAGCGTGACAGCATTCGAACCTGTAATTTTCAGATCCGAAGTCCGACGCCTTATCCATTAGGCCACACGGTCACTGACGACCAACATTTACATGTATACGACTCATCTCGAAACGCTCACACCCCTGAGGATTTGTGTTTTCGTTCTACACAGCCGCTGCCCCTTGCTCTTTCCCACCCATTCGTTACATTCAACCTCTGACGAGACCGACCAAATATAGACTGAGAAACAAGACCACACACTTTGTGCATTCGGAATCGAAGGCAGGGCGTCCCTCGCCGCATTTGCTACGATTGCCATTTGCTACTTCTGCAGAAGCGGCGGCGGCGGCGACGACGACGACGACGACGACGAATATCGCGAGAGGATCTGAGATATGTGAGAAATACATCTATAAAATGTAATTCAGACTGCCTCGTCCCACCTTATGCTGTACCGCTTTGGCAAATGCTTTATCTGCGCCATTCGCCTTAATCGCATCTGAGAGTAATTCTTAAAAAAACGCCTGTCGCTAATTGTTCGTCATCACAGGTACTGTTTGCTATGCGGCCACGACGCGCAACTGATTTCCAAAATTCATCTTTCTCGTGTTAGGATGGAACTTACGACTCCTGGTTTATTAGACCAGTGCTCTACCACTGAGCTAAAGAGGCGCGGCCTAGCGGTACTCTTGGGTACTTCGTCCTTACGGTCGTCTGCATCATCAGACTTTAGCTGACAACACTTCATATTACCGGCTAATATTTGCAGCTATGGCGACAAATTACTGCTTGGCTACACATCTGACACGTAACCAATGTGCTCTCCAAACAACAACACTTGCATTTCAGAACATGTCTTTCACACATGTCTACAAAATCACCTTCACCTTCAAATACAGTTTCCTTGCGACTGACAGAGACGTAGGCAAAGTTTAAAGTTGCTATTTCCATTAAATCTCGTTAATAAGAAAAACGGTAATTTACACCTGCAGCGGAACAAAATTCCGTTCCGCCCAGCGTCTGGCTCGAACCCACGACCCTGGGATTAAGAGTCTGACGCTCTACCGACTGAGCTAGCCGGCTACCTCGGTGAATACCTGCCGGGTAGCACGTCACACAGTACTCGTTTGGGTTGGGTGGTCCCATACAGAATCTCTCCATGATGCCTAATGTTTTCCTAACGTCACACTCGTCACGTACTTCACTTTTATGTCATAATCATTTCTGAGAGGTAAAGAAATTGCATGACAACATGCAGAGCTAGTGGCGTCAAAATTAACACACACACTTTATGTGACTGAAAAGCCGAAAGAGTTACTTTCCGACGTTGTTTTAGATGTGCAAGTGATAGTCAGAACTCGCTGTGTCGGCACTCTGCCGACCATTTCGCTAGTTAACACCGGTCTTGTTGTGTGTGTTTCAAGCTCAAGAGCATCTCCAAGCAAAAAATGGTGAACAGCAACATTCAGACGGTTTCGTACTGCTCAATTGCTACATTAAAACGTTATGTTTCTTTTTCAGAACTGGAAAAATACAAGCGTGACAGCATTCGAACCTGTAATCTTCAGATCCGAAGTCCGACGCCTTATCCATTAGGCCACACGGTCACTGACGACCAACATTTACATGTATACGACTCATCTCGAAACGCTCACACCCCTGAGGATTTGTGTTTTCGTTCTACACAGCCGCTGCCCCTTGCTCTTTCCCACCCATTCGTTACATTCAACCTCTGACGAGACCGACCAAATATAGACTGAGAAACAAGACCACACACTTTGTGCATTCGGAATCGAAGGCAGGGCGTCCCTCGCCGCATTTGCTACGATTGCCATTTGCTACTTCTGCAGAAGCGGCGGCGGCGGCGACGACGACGACGAATATCGCGAGAGGCTCTGAGATATGTGAGAAATACATCTATAAAATGTAATTCAGACTGCCTCGTCCCACCTTATGCTGTACCGCTTTGGCAAATGCTTTATCTAGCTTTCACAGCTGCGACCTGGCAAGTCGTCTGCAGAGGTGAAGACCCAAAAGCGGCAATTATTATCACTAACAAACTGATAAGGGCTACAGTTCTAACGCAGTTCACAACCAGCCACTGCAACGTCGTGGAGCTGCAATCTCCAGCAGGAGCTATTATTATGATCAACACATACTTTCAATATGGTGATGATATTGAAAGACACCTAGCTCATCTCACCACAGCTATCACGGCGTTGCGGGGGCGGAAAACATTTGTGACTGCCGATATGAATGCCAAATCCCCCTTATGGTACAGCGGCACCAGGGATCCCAATGGAGAGAAGGCAGAAGAAGCCATCATGGCCTTGCAGCTTGTAGTGGCTAACAAGCCAGGCAACCCTCCGACCTATGCGGCGGGAGGGGGCCAAGGCACAAACATCGACGTGACCCTGGCTACGCCAAACGCAGCATACCTAATCCAGCAATGGAAAGTAGTTGAGAATGCCACTACAAGTGACCACAATCTCATTACTTTCAACATAGGAGATGGCGAGAGCCGCTGGGCCATGGGGTGGGAAATACAATACAATTACAATAGAGCCGACTGGGAGAGACTTGCTGGGGAGTGCGACATTCCTCCGATATCAGAAGGTGACGACCACAGACACTTTGACGTTGACAACAGAGCCGAAGAACTGGTCTCAGTAATAACTCGAGCAGTCAAAGCAGCCGTACCTACTAGGAGGAGGGCCATGGCGGCCTCTCCATCACCATGGTCTGCTGAACTAGAGGAGATGCGCCGGTCGGTCAGAAGGCTCAGGAGGCACTACCAGCGCAGTGTCGTCTGGCAAGAAAGACAAAGATGGCTGCAGCTTTACCGGGAAGCCAAAGATAACTTCCAAAAACAGCTACGGGAAGTTAGAACAAAAAGTTGGGAACACTTTGTTCTGAACCAACTAGCATTAGACCCATGGGGAGTTCCCTACAGGCTTGTCCGGGAAAAGATCCGTTCTCCGATGGAGCTTTCAACCGTCAGGCATGGGGACCGGATGACGGGGTCTTGGCAGGAAACTGCTGAGGTCCTTCTCCACTCCCTGTTGCCTGATGATACAGCGGATGAGACAGATGAACAACGGCAGCTGCGGGAGAATAACAACAATGCGTATGAAAATGATATGGCAGTCTACCCATTCTCAGAAGAAGAGGTAGCTGGCCACATAAATTCCCTGAAAAGAGGAAAAGCTCCTGGGCCAGACGGTATTGTGGCGGAAGTGGTGCAATTCCTGGCCCCCCAGATAGTCGCCCCTCTAACTCATTTATATAACGAATGCCTCAGGCAGAAAAAGTTCCCTCGAATATGGAAGAGGGCAAATGTGGTAATTATAAAGAAAGGGGCTGACAAAGACCCAGCAGAAACCAAATCTTATAGACCTATCTGCCTGCTTGATCTGCTTGGGAAGATTCTGGAGAGACTTCTGGCTGATAGACTGGCGGCACACCGAGTGCTGTGCGGAATGAGCAACAGGCAGTTTGGCTTCAGGTCTGGACGATCGGCATCTGATGCAATCGCCCTGGCGGCCGAGGTCTGCGGCTCTACCCCGTACAAGTACGTTGTTGGCATCATGGTGGATATAAGTGGCGCCTTCGACAACCTGTGGTGGCCTTCGCTCTTCTCCTGCTTAAGGGAGAAGGAGTGTCCAGGGCCGCTATATGGCTGTCTGAGGAGCTATTGTGAAGATCGGGAGGTCTGGCTATCATCTGCTAGCACAAGAGTAAGGAAAACTATCACCAAGGGATGTCCCCAGGGTTCCGTACTGGGTCCGCTGTTCTGGGACATCCACATGGAACCCTTACTAGATACATTACAACAAAGTGACGAAGTGCTGGAGGTGATAGCTTACGCAGATGATCTCCTCCTACTGGTCGGCGGCCGTAGCCGAGAGGACATAGAGCCTAAGATCGAGAGAGCAATAAACACACTCCAACTGTGGTGCCGCAAGACAAAAATGACAATTTCACCGGCCAAGTCTACCTATCTTCTTCTAAAGGGACAATTAGCTCGTAACCCAACTGTTAGGATAGATGGAACACCAGTTCTCCGGCGACGTGAGACACGCTATCTAGGTATCATCATTGATGAAAGGTGGACTTTTAGTAGACACATCGAAACCGTAACTCAAAGAGCTTTACAGGTACTCAACAACCTCATCTCCATTGGGCATAAGCGGTTTCATCTTCCACCACATCTCATCAAACTCTATCATAACAGTATACTAACATCCATAGTGGGTTACGGATCCGGAGTCTGGGCACACAGGCTCACGAGGGTGGTGCCCGCCATGACAGTGAGGAGAGTGCAGAGAAATATGATCCTGAGATCAGTGGGGGCATACAGAACTACACCGGGAGGAGCCCTGTTAGTTATTATGGGGCTTTGCCCCCCTGGATATCAAAATTCGGGAGCAGGCCGCTTGGTACTGGACTAAAAAGGGGAATTTGGAAAAAACCGAGGAAATTCTGGGCAGCAGGACAGAAAACAAAGTAGAAATTAGGAAAAAAGGGGAGCTGCTATGGCAACTTTCGTGGGAAACCGAAGAAACAGGGCGTCGTACCTTTGAGCTCCTACCAGATGTTAGGGAAAGGATGGAAATGTCACATTTCGATCCATCCCGGGGACTCATCCACTTCCTCACTGGACATGGACCGTACTCGACATATCTATGTCGATTTGGTAAAAAGGCGACACCTGCGTGTGACTGTGGTGTTCCGGAGGGTACTCCTGACCATGTAGTCTACGAGTGCCCCCTTTTCAATGATGTGGCCTCAGTACTGCGGGACCAACTACCACACAACGACACTTTTAGACTAATCAGACATCGCGACACTTTCGACATCATAAACAAACTGGCTAACGCGGTATCTCAGAAAGTCCTAAAGGACTACCTGAAAGACCTATAGTAGCACAAAAAGAGATAAACCAGGACACAGATAGAGTTTGATACCCTACTCCCAAACCGCCTGGGCGCGGAAAGGCCGACTTCCTCAGTCTGAATCCGCCGCGCCACAGGATTCTGGGGGGGTGGGGTGCAGCCTTACCAAACCAGACAACGCACCGGACTTGACATTAGGATAAGTTAGTTGTAGGACTTAGTTTTTAGATATTATTATTAGTAACCTGCAGCGATTACCATCTCGGCCTGCCCAGTGTCAGGGGCACGCTCATTGGGGTTAGCTCAATGAGCAAGGCTCTATAGTAGGTTTATATAAATTAGCTGACACAACTGTAACGCTGTAGGATTAGTAACTAGTCTAAAGATTAAATGTTTGTAGTAGACTAACAATAATGTTGCCCATTGCTTACTGTTCACTTATATACTAACTAGTTACTACATAGAACTTAGAATTAGCTGCTAATTATCCTTGTATAACTAACTTGGCCCACTAATCAAATAAGGCAGTGGGCTAGATGTAAAATTAACATTGTTTATGGAAATAAAGAAAATTTTTTTTTTTTTAAAAAAAAAAAATGCTTTATCTGCGCCATTGGCCTTAATCGCATCTGAGAGTAATTCTTAAAAAAACGCCTGTCGCTAATTGTTCGTCATCACAGGTACTGTTTGCTATACGGCCACGACGCGCAACTGATTTCCAAAATTCATCTTTCTCGTGTTAGGATGGAACTTACGACTCCTGGTTTATTAGACCAGTGCTCCACCACTGAGCTAAAGAGGCGCGGCCTAGCGGTACTCTTGGGTACTTCGTCCTTACGGTCGTCTGCATCATCAGACTTTAGCTGACAACACTTCATATTACCGGCTAATATTTGCAGCTATGGCGACAAATTACTGCTTGGCTACACATCTGACACGTAACCGATGTGCTCTCCAAACAACAACACTTGCATTTCAGAACATGTCTTTCACACATGTCTACAAAATCACCTTCACCTTCAAATACAGTTTCCTTGCGACTGACAGAGACGTAGGCAAAGTTTAAAGTTGCTATTTCCATTAAATCTCGTTAATCAGAAAAACGGTAATTTACACCTGCAGCGGAACAAAATTCCGTTCCGCCCAGCGTCTGGCTCGAACCCACGACCCTGGGATTAAGAGCCTGACGCTCTACCGACTGAGCTAGCCGGCTACCTCGGTGAATACCTGCCGGGTAGCACGTCACACAGTACTCGTTTGGGTTGGGTGGTCCCATAGAGAATCTCTCCATGATGCCTAATGTTTTCCTAACGTCACACTCGTCACGTACTTCACTTTTATGTCATAATCATTTCTGAGAGGTAAAGAAATTGCATGACAACATGCAGAGCTAGTGGCGTCAAAATTAACACACACACTTTATGTGACTGAAAAGCCGAAAGAGTTACTTTCCGACGTTGTTTTAGATGTGCAAGTGATAGTCAGAACTCGCTGTGTCGGCACTCTGCCGACCATTTCGCTAGTTAACACCGGTCTTGTTGAGTGTGTTTCAAGCTCAAGAGCATCTCCAAGCAAAAAATGGTCAACAGCAACATTCAGACGGTTTCGTACTGCTCAATTGCTACATTAAAACGTTATGTTTCTTTTTCAGAACTGGAAAGATACAAGCGTGACAGCATTCGAACCTGTAATCTTCAGATCCGAAGTCCGACGCCTTATCCATTAGGCCACACGGTCACTGACGACCAACATTTACATGTATACGACTCATCTCGAAACGCTCACACCCCTGAGGATTTGTGTTTTCGTTCTACACAGCCGCTGCCCCTTGCTCTTTCCCACCCATTCGTTACATTCAACCTCTGACGAGACCGACCAAATATAGACTGAGAAACAAGACCACACACTTTGTGCATTCGGAATCGAAGGCAGGGCGTCCCTCGCCGCATTTGCTACGATTGCCATTTGCTACTTCTGCAGAAGCGGCGGCGGCGGCGGCGGCGACGACGACGACGACGACGACGACGACGAATATCGCGAGAGGCTCTGAGATATGTGAGAAATACATCTATAAAATGTAATTCAGACTGCCTCGTCCCACCTTATGCTGTACCGCTTTGGCAAATGCTTTATCTGCGCCATTCGCCTTAATCGCATCTGAGAGTAATTCTTAAAAAAACGCCTGTCGCTAATTGTTCGTCATCACAGGTACTGTTTGCTATGCGGCCACGACGCGCAACTGATTTCCAAAATTCATCTTTCTCGTGTTAGGATGGAACTTACGACCCCTGGTTTACTAGACCAGTGCTCTACCACTGAGCTAAAGAGGCGCGGCCTAGCGGTACTCTTGGGTACTTCGTCCTTACGGTCGTCTGCATCATCAGACTTTAGCTGACAACACTTCATATTACCGGCTAATATTTGCAGCTATGGCGACAAATTACTGCTTGGCTACACATCTGACACGTAACCAATGTGCTCTCCAAACAACAACACTTGCATTTCAGAACATGTCTTTCACACATGTCTACAAAATCACCTTCACCTTCAAATACAGTTTCCTTGCGACTGACAGAGACGTAGGCAAAGTTTAAAGTTGCTATTTCCATTAAATCTCGTTAATAAGAAAAACGGTAATTTACACCTGCAGCGGAACAAAATTCCGTTCCGCCCAGCGTCTGGCTCGAACCCACGACCCTGGGATTAAGAGTCTGACGCTCTACCGACTGAGCTAGCCGGCTACCTCAGTGAATACCTGCCGGGTAGCACGTCACACAGTACTCGTTTGGGTTGGGTGGTCCCATACAGAATCTCTCCATGATGCCTAATGTTTTCCTAACGTCACACTCGTCACGTACTTCACTTTTATGTCATAATCATTTCTGAGAGGTAAAGAAATTGCATGACAACATGCAGAGCTAGTGGCGTCAAAATTAACACACACACTTTATGTGACTGAAAAGCCGAAAGAGTTACTTTCCGACGTTGTTTTAGATGTGCAAGTGATAGTCAGAACTCGCTGTGTCGGCACTCTGCCGACCATTTCGCTAGTTAACACCGGTCTTGTTGTGTGTGTTTCAAGCTCAAGAGCATCTCCAAGCAAAAAATGGTCAACAGCAACATTCAGACGGTTTCGTACTGCTCAATTGCTACATTAAAACGTTATGTTTCTTTTTCAGAACTGGAAAAATACAAGCGTGACAGCATTCGAACCTGTAATTTTCAGATCCGAAGTCCGACGCCTTATCCATTAGGCCACACGGTCACTGACGACCAACATTTACATGTATACGACTCATCTCGAAACGCTCACACCCCTGAGGATTTGTGTTTTCGTTCTACACAGCCGCTGCCCCTTGCTCTTTCCCACCCATTCGTTACATTCAACCTCTGACGAGACCGACCAAATATAGACTGAGAAACAAGACCACACACTTTGTGCATTCGGAATCGAAGGCAGGGCGTCCCTCGCCGCATTTGCTACGATTGCCATTTGCTACTTCTGCAGAAGCGGCGGCGGCGGCGGCGGCGACGACGACGACGACGACGACGACGACGAATATCGCGAGAGGCTCTGAGATATGTGAGAAATACATCTATAAAATGTAATTCAGACTGCCTCGTCCCACCTTATGCTGTACCGCTTTGGCAAATGCTTTATCTGCGCCATTCGCCTTAATCGCATCTGAGAGTAATTCTTAAAAAAACGCCTGTCGCTAATTGTTCGTCATCACAGGTACTGTTTGCTATGCGGCCACGACGCGCAACTGATTTCCAAAATTCATCTTTCTCGTGTTAGGATGGAACTTACGACCCCTGGTTTACTAGACCAGTGCTCTACCACTGAGCTAAAGAGGCGCGGCCTAGCGGTACTCTTGGGTACTTCGTCCTTACGGTCGTCTGCATCATCAGACTTTAGCTGACAACACTTCATATTACCGGCTAATATTTGCAGCTATGGCGACAAATTACTGCTTGGCTACACATCTGACACGTAACCAATGTGCTCTCCAAACAACAACACTTGCATTTCAGAACATGTCTTTCACACATGTCTACAAAATCACCTTCACCTTCAAATACAGTTTCCTTGCGACTGACAGAGACGTAGGCAAAGTTTAAAGTTGCTATTTCCATTAAATCTCGTTAATAAGAAAAACGGTAATTTACACCTGCAGCGGAACAAAATTCCGTTCCGCCCAGCGTCTGGCTCGAACCCACGACCCTGGGATTAAGAGTCTGACGCTCTACCGACTGAGCTAGCCGGCTACCTCAGTGAATACCTGCCGGGTAGCACGTCACACAGTACTCGTTTGGGTTGGGTGGTCCCATACAGAATCTCTCCATGATGCCTAATGTTTTCCTAACGTCACACTCGTCACGTACTTCACTTTTATGTCATAATCATTTCTGAGAGGTAAAGAAATTGCATGACAACATGCAGAGCTAGTGGCGTCAAAATTAACACACACACTTTATGTGACTGAAAAGCCGAAAGAGTTACTTTCCGACGTTGTTTTAGATGTGCAAGTGATAGTCAGAACTCGCTGTGTCGGCACTCTGCCGACCATTTCGCTAGTTAACACCGGTCTTGTTGTGTGTGTTTCAAGCTCAAGAGCATCTCCAAGCAAAAAATGGTCAACAGCAACATTCAGACGGTTTCGTACTGCTCAATTGCTACATTAAAACGTTATGTTTCTTTTTCAGAACTGGAAAAATACAAGCGTGACAGCATTCGAACCTGTAATTTTCAGATCCGAAGTCCGACGCCTTATCCATTAGGCCACACGGTCACTGACGACCAACATTTACATGTATACGACTCATCTCGAAACGCTCACACCCCTGAGGATTTGTGTTTTCGTTCTACACAGCCGCTGCCCCTTGCTCTTTCCCACCCATTCGTTACATTCAACCTCTGACGAGACCGACCAAATATAGACTGAGAAACAAGACCACACACTTTGTGCATTCGGAATCGAAGGCAGGGCGTCCCTCGCCGCATTTGCTACGATTGCCATTTGCTACTTCTGCAGAAGCGGCGGCGGCGGCGACGACGACGACGACGACGAATATCGCGAGAGGCTCTGAGATATGTGAGAAATACATCTATAAAATGTAATTCAGACTGCCTCGTCCCACCTTATGCTGTACCGCTTTGGCAAATGCTTTATCTGCGCCATTCGCCTTAATCGCATCTGAGAGTAATTCTTAAAAAAACGCCTGTCGCTAATTGTTCGTCATCACAGGTACTGTTTGCTATGCGGCCACGACGCGCAACTGATTTCCAAAATTCATCTTTCTCGTGTTAGGATGGAACTTACGACTCCTGGTTTATTAGACCAGTGCTCTACCACTGTGCTAAAGAGGCGCGGCCTAGCGGTACTCTTGGGTACTTCGTCCTTACGGTCGTCTGCATCATCAGACTTTAGCTGACAACACTTCATATTACCGGCTAATATTTGCAGCTATGGCGACAAATTACTGCTTGGCTACACATCTGACACGTAACCAATGTGCTCTCCAAACAACAACACTTGCATTTCAGAACATGTCTTTCACACATGTCTACAAAATCACCTTCACCTTCAAATACAGTTTCCTTGCGACTGACAGAGACGTAGGCAAAGTTTAAAGTTGCTATTTCCATTAAATCTCGTTAATCAGAAAAACGGTAATTTACACCTGCAGCGGAACAAAATTCCGTTCCGCCCAGCGTCTGGCTCGAACCCACGACCCTGGGATTAAGAGTCTGACGCTCTACCGACTGAGCTAGCCGGCTACCTCGGTGAATACCTGCCGGGTAGCACGTCACACAGTACTCGTTTGGGTTGGGTGGTCCCATACAGAATCTCTCCATGATGCCTAATGTTTTCCTAACGTCACACTCGTCACGTACTTCACTTTTATGTCATAATCATTTCTGAGAGGTAAAGAAATTGCATGACAACATGCAGAGCTAGTGGCGTCAAAATTAACACACACACTTTATGTGACTGAAAAGCCGAAAGAGTTACTTTCCGACGTTGTTTTAGATGTGCAAGTGATAGTCAGAACTCGCTGTGTCGGCACTCTGCCGACCATTTCGCTAGTTAACACCGGTCTTGTTGTGTGTGTTTCAAGCTCAAGAGCATCTCCAAGCAAAAAATGGTCAACAGCAACATTCAGACGGTTTCGTACTGCTCAATTGCTACATTAAAACGTTATGTTTCTTTTTCAGAACTGGAAAAATACAAGCGTGACAGCATTCGAACCTGTAATCTTCAGATCCGAAGTCCGACGCCTTATCCATTACGCCACACGGTCACTGACGACCAACATTTACATGTATACGACTCATCTCGAAACGCTCACACCCCTGAGGATTTGTGTTTTCGTTCTACACAGCCGCTGCCCCTTGCTCTTTCCCACCCATTCGTTACATTCAACCTCTGACGAGACCGACCAAATATAGACTGAGAAACAAGACCACACACTTTGTGCATTCGGAATCGAAGGCAGGGCGTCCCTCGCCGCATTTGCTACGATTGCCATTTGCTACTTCTGCAGAAGCGGCGGCGGCGGCGGCGACGACGACGACGACGACGAATATCGCGAGAGGCTCTGAGATATGTGAGAAATACATCTATAAAATGTAATTCAGACTGCCTCGTCCCACCTTATGCTGTACCGCTTTGGCAAATGCTTTATCTGCGCCATTCGCCTTAATCGCATCTGAGAGTAATTCTTAAAAAAACGCCTGTCGCTAATTGTTCGTCATCACAGGTACTGTTTGCTATGCGGCCACGACGCGCAACTGATTTCCAAAATTCATCTTTCTCGTGTTAGGATGGAACTTACGACTCCTGGTTTATTAGACCAGTGCTCTACCACTGAGCTAAAGAGGCGCGGCCTAGCGGTACTCTTGGGTACTTCGTCCTTACGGTCGTCTGCATCATCAGACTTTAGCTGACAACACTTCATATTACCGGCTAATATTTGCAGCTATGGCGACAAATTACTGCTTGGCTACACATCTGACACGTAACCAATGTGCTCTCCAAACAACAACACTTGCATTTCAGAACATGTCTTTCACACATGTCTACAAAATCACCTTCACCTTCAAATACAGTTTCCTTGCGACTGACAGAGACGTAGGCAAAGTTTAAAGTTGCTATTTCCATTAAATCTCGTTAATAAGAAAAACGGTAATTTACACCTGCAGCGGAACAAAATTCCGTTCCTCCCAGCGTCTGGCTCGAACCCACGACCCTGGGATTAAGAGTCTGACGCTCTACCGACTGAGCTAGCCGGCTACCTCGGTGAATACCTGCCGGGTAGCACGTCACACAGTACTCGTTTGGGTTGGGTGGTCCCATACAGAATCTCTCCATGATGCCTAATGTTTTCCTAACGTCACACTCGTCACGTACTTCACTTTTATGTCATAATCATTTCTGAGAGGTAAAGAAATTGCATGACAACATGCAGAGCTAGTGGCGTCAAAATTAACACACACACTTTATGTGACTGAAAAGCCGAAAGAGTTACTTTCCGACGTTGTTTTAGATGTGCAAGTGATAGTCAGAACTCGCTGTGTCGGCACTCTGCCGACCATTTCGCTAGTTAACACCGGTCTTGTTGTGTGTGTTTCAAGCTCAAGAGCATCTCCAAGCAAAAAATGGTCAACAGCAACATTCAGACGGTTTCGTACTGCTCAATTGCTACATTAAAACGTTATGTTTCTTTTTCAGAACTGGAAAAATACAAGCGTGACAGCATTCGAACCTGTAATCTTCAGATCCGAAGTCCGACGCCTTATCCATTAGGCCACACGGTCACTGACGACCAACATTTACATGTATACGACTCATCTCGAAACGCTCACACCCCTGAGGATTTGTGTTTTCGTTCTACACAGCCGCTGCCCCTTGCTCTTTCCCACCCATTCGTTACATTCAACCTCTGACGAGACCGACCAAATATAGACTGAGAAACAAGACCACACACTTTGTGCATTCGGAATCGAAGGCAGGGCGTCCCTCGCCGCATTTGCTACGATTGCCATTTGCTACTTCTGCAGAAGCGGCGGCGGCGGCGACGACGACGACGAATATCGCGAGAGGCTCTGAGATATGTGAGAAATACATCTATAAAATGTAATTCAGACTGCCTCGTCCCACCTTATGCTGTACCGCTTTGGCAAATGCTTTATCTGCGCCATTGGCCTTAATCGCATCTGAGAGTAATTCTTAAAAAAACGCCTGTCGCTAATTGTTCGTCATCACAGGTACTGTTTGCTATACGGCCACGACGTGCAACTGATTTCCAAAATTCATCTTTCTCGTGTTAGGATGGAACTTACGACTCCTGGTTTATTAGACCAGTGCTCCACCACTGAGCTAAAGAGGCGCGGCCTAGCGGTACTCTTGGGTACTTCGTCCTTACGGTCGTCTGCATCATCAGACTTTAGCTGACAACACTTCATATTACCGGCTAATATTTGCAGCTATTTCGACAAATTACTGCTTGGCTACACATCTGACACGTAACCGATGTGCTCTCCAAACAACAACACTTGCATTTCAGAACATGTCTTTCACACATATCTACAAAATCACCTTCACCTTCAAATACAGTTTCCTTGCGACTGACAGAGACGTAGGCAAAGTTTAAAGTTGCTATTTCCATTAAATCTCGTTAATCAGAAAAACGGTAATTTACACCTGCAGCGGAACAAAATTCCGTTCCGCCCAGCGTCTGGCTCGAACCCACGACCCTGGGATTAAGAGTCTGACGCTCTACCGACTGAGCTAGCCGGCTACCTCGGTGAATACCTGCCGGGTAGCACGTCACACAGTACTCGTTTGGGTTGGGTGGTCCCATACAGAATCTCTCCATGATGCCTAATGTTTTCCTAACGTCACACTCGTCACGTACTTCACTTTTATGTCATAATCATTTCTGAGAGGTAAAGAAATTGCATGACAACATGCAGAGCTAGTGGCGTCAAAATTAACACACACACTTTATGTGACTGAAAAGCCGAAAGAGTTACTTTCCGACGTTGTTTTAGATGTGCAAGTGATAGTCAGAAATCGCTGTGTTGGCACTCTGCCGACCATTTCGCTAGTTAACACCGGTCTTGTTGTGTGTGTTTCAAGCTCAAGAGCATCTCCAAGCAAAAAATGGTCAACAGCAACATTCAGACGGTTTCGTACTGCTCAATTGCTACATTAAAACGTTATGTTTCTTTTTCAGAACTGGAAAAATACAAGCGTGACAGCATTCGAACCTGTAATCTTCAGATCCGAAGTCCGACGCCTTATCCATTAGGCCACACGGTCACTGACGACCAACATTTACATGTATACGACTCATCTCGAAACGCTCACACCCCTGAGGATTTGTGTTTTCGTTCTACACAGACGCTGCCCCTTGCTCTTTCCCACCCATTCGTTACATTCAACCTCTGACGAGACCGACCAAATATAGACTGAGAAACAAGACCACACACTTTGTGCATTCGGAATCGAAGGCAGGGCGTCCCTCGCCGCATTTGCTACGATTGCCATTTGCTACTTCTGCAGAAGCGGCGGCGGCGGCGACGACGACGACGACGACGACGAATATCGCGAGAGGCTCTGAGATATGTGAGAAATACGTCTATAAAATGTAATTCAGACTGCCTCGTCCCACCTTATGCTGTACCGCTTTGGCAAATGCTTTATCTGCGCCATTCGCCTTAATCGCATCTGAGAGTAATTCTTAAAAAAACGCCTGTCGCTAATTGTTCGTCATCACAGGTACTGTTTGGTATACGGCCACGACGCGCAACTGATTTCCAAAATTCATCTTTCTCGTGTTAGGATGGAACTTACGACTCCTGGTTTATTAGACCAGTGCTCCACCACTGAGCTAAAGAGGCGCGGCCTAGCGGTACTCTTGGGTACTTCGTCCTTACGGTCGTCTGCATCATCAGACTTTAGCTGACAACACTTCATATTACCGGCTAATATTTGCAGCTATGGCGACAAATTACTGCTTGGCTACACATCTGACACGTAACCAATGTGCTCTCCAAACAACAACACTTGCATTTCAGAACATGTCTTTCACACATGTCTACAAAATCACCTTCACCTTCAAATACAGTTTCCTTGCGACTGACAGAGACGTAGGCAAAGTTTAAAGTTGCTATTTCCATTAAATCTCGTTAATAAGAAAAACGGTAATTTACACCTGCAGCGGAACAAAATTCCGTTCCGCCCAGCGTCTGGCTCGAACCCACGACCCTGGGATTAAGAGTCTGACGCTCTACCGACTGAGCTAGCCGGATACCTCGGTGAATACCTGCCGGGTAGCACGTCACACAGTACTCGTTTGGGTTGGGTGGTCCCATACAGAATCTCTCCATGATGCCTAATGTTTTCCTAACGTCACACTCGTCACGTACTTCACTTTTATGTCATAATCATTTCTGAGAGGTAAAGAAATTGCATGACAACATGCAGAGCTAGTGGCGTCAAAATTAACACACACACTTTATGTGACTGAAAAGCCGAACGAGTTACTTTCCGACGTTGTTTTAGATGTGCAAGTGATAGTCAGAACTCGCTGTGTCGGCACTCTGCCGACCATTTCGCTAGTTAACACCGGTCTTGTTGTGTGTGTTTCAAGCTCAAGAGCATCTCCAAGCAAAAAATGGTCAACAGCAACATTCAGACGGTTTCGTACTGCTCAATTGCTACATTAAAACGTTATGTTTCTTTTTCAGAACTGGAAAAATACAAGCGTGACAGCATTCGAACCTGTAATCTTCAGATCCGAAGTCCGACGCCTTATCCATTAGGCCACACGGTCACTGACGACCAACATTTACATGTATACGACTCATCTTGAAACGCTCACACCACTGAGGATTTGTGTTTTCGTTCTACACAGCCGCTGCCCCTTGCTCTTTCCCACCCATTCGTTACATTCAACCTCTGACGAGACCGACCAAATATAGACTGAGAAACAAGACCACACACTTTGTGCATTCGGAATCGAAGGCAGGGCGTCCCTCGCCGCATTTGCTACGATTGCCATTTGCTACTTCTGCAGAAGTGGCGGCGGCGGCGACGACGACGACGACGACGAATATCGCGAGAGGCTCTGAGATATGTGAGAAATACATCTATAAAATGTAATTCAGACTGCCTCGTCCCACCTAATGCTGTACCGCTTTGGCAAATGCTTTATCTGCGCCATTGGCCTTAATCGCATCTGAGAGTAATTCTTAAAAAAACGCCTGTCGCTAATTGTTCGTCATCACAGGTACTGTTTGCTATGCGGCCACGACGCGCAACTGATTTCCAAAATTCATCTTTCTCGTGTTAGGATGGAACTTACGACCCCTGGTTTATTAGACCAGTGCTCTACCACTGAGCTAAAGAGGCGCGGCCTAGCGGTACTCTTGGGTACTTCGTCCTTACGGTCGTCTGCATCATCAGACTTTAGCTGACAACACTTCATATTACCGGCTAATATTTGCAGCTATGGCGACAAATTACTGCTTGGCTACACATCTGACACGTAACCGATGTGCTCTCCAAACAACAACACTTGCATTTCAGAACATGTCTTTCACACATGTCTACAAAATCACCTTCACCTTCAAATACAGTTTCCTTGCGACTGACAGAGACGTAGGCAAAGTTTAAAGTTGCTATTTCCATTAAATCTCGTTAATAAGAAAAACGGTAATTTACACCTGCAGCGGAACCAAATTCCGTTCCGCCCAGCGTCTGGCTCGAACCCACGACCCTGGGATTAAGAGTCTGACGCTCTACCGACTGAGCTAGCCGGCTACCTCGGTGAATACCTGCCGGGTAGCACGTCACACAGTACTCGTTTGGGTTGGGTGGTCCCATACAGAATCTCTCCATGATGCCTAATGTTTTCCTAACGTCACACTCCTCACGTACTTCACTTTTATGTCATAATCATTTCTGAGAGGTAAAGAAATTGCATGACAACATGCAGAGCTAGTGGCGTCAAAATTAACACACACACTTTATGTGACTGAAAAGCCGAAAGAGTTACTTTCCGACGTTGTTTTAGATGTGCAAGTGATAGTCAGAACTCGCTGTGTGGGCACTCTGCCGACCATTTCGCTAGTTAACACCGGTCTTGTTGTGTGTGTTTCAAGCTCAAGAGCATCTCCAAGCAAAAAATGGTCAACAGCAACCTTCAGACGGTTTCGTACTGCTCAATTGCTACATTAAAACGTTATGTTTCTTTTTCAGAACTGGAAAAATACAAGCGTGACAGCATTCGAACCTGTAATCTTCAGATCCGAAGTCCGACGCCTTATCCATTAGGCCACACGGTCACTGACGACCAACATTTACATGTATACGACTCATCTCGAAACGCTCACACCCCTGAGGATTTGTGTTTTCGTTCTACACAGCCGCTGCCCCTTGCTCTTTCCCACCCATTCGTTACATTCAACCTCTGACGAGACCGACCAAATATAGACTGAGAAACAAGACCACACACTTTGTGCATTCGGAATCGAAGGCAGGGCGTCCCTCGCCGCATTTGCTACGATTGCCATTTGCTACTTCTGCAGAAGCGGCGACGACGACGACGAATATCGCGAGAGGCTCTGAGATATGTGAGAAATACATCTATAAAATGTAATTCAGACTGCCTCGTCCCACCTTATGCTGTACCGCTTTGGCAAATGCTTTATCTGCGCCATTGGCCTTAATCGCATCTGAGAGTAATTCTTAAAAAAACGCCTGTCGCTAATTGTTCGTCATCACAGGTACTGTTTGCTATACGGCCACGACGCGCAACTGATTTCCAAAATTCATCTTTCTCGTGTTAGGATGGAACTTACGACTCCTGGTTTATTAGACCAGTGCTCCACCACTGAGCTAAAGAGGTGCGGCCTAGCGGTACTCTTGGGTACTTCGTCCTTACGGTCGTCTGCATCATCAGACTTTAGCTGACAACACTTCATATTACCGGCTAATATTTGCAGCTATTTCGACAAATTACTGCTTGGCTACACATCTGACACGTAACCGATGTGCTCTCCAAACAACAACACTTGCATTTCAGAACATGTCTTTCACACATATCTACAAAATCACCTTCACCTTCAAATACAGTTTCCTTGCGACTGACAGAGACGTAGGCAAAGTTTAAAGTTGCTATTTCCATTAAATCTCGTTAATAAGAAAAACGGTAATTTACACCTGCAGCGGAACAAAATTCCGTTCCGCCCAGCGTCTGGCTCGAACCCACGACCCTGGGATTAAGAGTCTGACTCTCTACCGACTGAGCTAGCCGGCTACCTCGGTGAATACCTGCCGGGTAGCACGTCACACAGTACTCGTTTGGGTTGGGTGGTCCCATACAGAATCTCTCCATGATGCCTAATGTTTTCCTAACGTCACACTCGTCACGTACTTCACTTTTATGTCATAATCATTTCTGAGAGGTAAAGAAATTGCATGACAACATGCAGAGCTAGTGGCGTCAAAATTAACACACACACTTTATGTGACTGAAAAGCCGAACGAGTTACTTTCCGACGTTGTTTTAGATGTGCAAGTGATAGTCAGAACTCGCTGTGTCGGCACTCTGCCGACCATTTCGCTAGTTAACACCGGTCTTGTTGTGTGTGTTTCAAGCTCAAGAGCATCTCCAAGCAAAAAATGGTCAACAGCAACATTCAGACGGTTTCGTACTGCTCAATTGCTACATTAAAACGTTATGTTTCTTTTTCAGAACTGGAAAAATACAAGCGTGACAGCATTCGAACCTGTAATCTTCAGATCCGAAGTCCGACGCCTTATCCATTAGGCCACACGGTCACTGACGACCAACATTTACATGTATACGACTCATCTCGAAACGCTCACACCCCTGAGGATTTGTGTTTTCGTTCTACACAGCCGCTGCCCCTTGCTCTTTCCCACCCATTCGTTACATTCAACCTCTGACGAGACCGACCAAATATAGACTGAGAAACAAGACCACACACTTTGTGCATTCGGAATCGAAGGCAGGGCGTCCCTCGCCGCATTTGCTACGATTGCCATTTGCTACTTCTGCAGAAGTGGCGGCGGCGGCGACGACGACGACGACGACGACGAATATCGCGAGAGGCTCTGAGATATGTGAGAAATACATCTATAAAATGTAATTCAGACTGCCTCGTCCCACCTAATGCTGTACCGCTTTGGCAAATGCTTTATCTGCGCCATTCGCCTTAATCGCATCTGAGAGTAATTCTTAAAAAAACGCCTGTCGCTAATTGTTCGCCATCACAGGTACTGTTTGCTATGCGGCCACGACGCGCAACTGATTTCCAAAATTCATCTTTCTCGTGTTAGGATGGAACTTACGACCCCTGGTTTATTAGACCAGTGCTCTACCACTGAGCTAAAGAGGCGCGGCCTAGCGGTACTCTTGGGTACTTCGTCCTTACGGTCGTCTGCATCATCAGACTTTAGCTGACAACACTTCATATTACCGGCTAATATTTGCAGCTATGGCGACAAATTACTGCTTGGCTACACATCTGACACGTAACCAATGTGCTCTCCAAACAACAACACTTGCATTTCAGAACATGTCTTTCACACATGTCTACAAAATCACCTTCACCTTCAAATACAGTTTCCTTGCGACTGACAGAGACGTAGGCAAAGTTTAAAGTTGCTATTTCCATTAAATCTCGTTAATAAGAAAAACGGTAATTTACACCTGCAGCGGAACAAAATTCCGTTCCGCCCAGCGTCTGGCTCGAACCCACGACCCTGGGATTAAGAGTCTGACGCTCTACCGACTGAGCTAGCCGGCTACCTCGGTGAATACCTGCCGGGTAGCACGTCACACAGTACTCGTTTGGGTTGGGTGGTCCCATACAGAATCTCTCCATGATGCCTAATGTTTTCCTAACGTCACACTCGTCACGTACTTCACTTTTATGTCATAATCATTTCTGAGAGGTAAAGAAATTGCATGACAACATGCAGAGCTAGTGGCGTCAAAATTAACACACACACTTTATGTGACTGAAAAGCCGAAAGAGTTACTTTCCGACGTTGTTTTAGATGTGCAAGTGATAGTCAGAACTCGCTGTGTCGGCACTCTGCCGACCATTTCGCTAGTTAACACCGGTCTTGTTGTGTGTGTTTCAAGCTCAAGAGCATCTCCAAGCAAAAAATGGTCAACAGCAACCTTCAGACGGTTTCGTACTGCTCAATTGCTACATTAAAACGTTATGTTTCTTTTTCAGAACTGGAAAAATACAAGCGTGACAGCATTCGAACCTGTAATCTTCAGATCCGAAGTCCGACGCCTTATCCATTAGGCCACACGGTCACTGACGACCAACATTTACATGTATACGACTCATCTCGAAACGCTCACACCCCTGAGGATTTGTGTTTTCGTTCTACACAGCCGCTGCCCCTTGCTCTTTCCCACCCATTCGTTACATTCAACCTCTGACGAGACCGACCAAATATAGACTGAGAAACAAGACCACAAACTTTGTGCATTCGGAATCGAAGGCAGGGCGTCCCTCGCCGCATTTGCTACGATTGCCATTTGCTACTTCTGCAGAAGCGGCGGCGACGACGACGACGACGACGACGACGAATATCGCGAGAGGCTCTGAGATATGTGAGAAATACATCTATAAAATGTAATTCAGACTGCCTCGTCCCACCTTATGCTGTACCGCTTTGGCAAATGCTTTATCTGCGCCATTGGCCTTAATCGCATCTGAGAGTAATTCTTAAAAAAACGCCTGTCGCTAATTGTTCGTCATCACAGGTACTGTTTGCTATACGGCCACGACGCGCAACTGATTTCCAAAATTCATCTTTCTCGTGTTAGGATGGAACTTACGACTCCTGGTTTATTAGACCAGTGCTCCACCACTGAGCTAAAGAGGCGCGGCCTAGCGGTACTCTTGGGTACTTCGTCCTTTCGGTCGTCTGCATCATCAGACTTTAGCTGACAACACTTCATATTACCGGCTAATATTTGCAGCTATGGCGACAAATTACTGCTTGGCTACACATCTGACACGTAACCAATGTGCTCTCCAAACAACAACACTTGCATTTCAGAACATGTCTTTCACACATGTCTACAAAATCACCTTCACCTTCAAATACAGTTTCCTTGCGACTGACAGAGACGTAGGCAAAGTTTAAAGTTGCTATTTCCATTAAATCTCGTTAATAAGAAAAACGGTAATTTACACCTGCAGCGGAACAAAATTCCGTTCCGCCCAGCGTCTGGCTCGAACCCACGACCCTGGGATTAAGAGTCTGACGCTCTACCGACTGAGCTAGCCGGCTACCTCGGTGAATACCTGCCGGGTAGCACGTCACACAGTACTCGTTTGGGTTGGGTGGTCCCATACAGAATCTCTCCATGATGCCTAATGTTTTCCTAACGTCACACTCGTCACGTACTTCACTTTTATGTCATAATCATTTCTGAGAGGTAAAGAAATTGCATGACAACATGCAGAGCTAGTGGCGTCAAAATTAACACACACACTTTATGTGACTGAAAAGCCGAAAGAGTTACTTTCCGACGTTGTTTTAGATGTGCAAGTGATAGTCAGAACTCGCTGTGTCGGCACTCTGCCGACCATTTCGCTAGTTAACACCGGTCTTGTTGTGTGTGTTTCAAGCTCAAGAGCATCTCCAAGCAAAAAATGGTCAACAGCAACCTTCAGACGGTTTCGTACTGCTCAATTGCTACATTAAAACGTTATGTTTCTTTTTCAGAACTGGAAAAATACAAGCGTGACAGCATTCGAACCTGTAATCTTCAGATCCGAAGTCCGACGCCTTATCCATTAGGCCACACGGTCACTGACGACCAACATTTACATGTATACGACTCATCTCGAAACGCTCACACCCCTGAGGATTTGTGTTTTCGTTCTACACAGCCGCTGCCCCTTGCTCTTTCCCACCCATTCGTTACATTCAACCTCTGACGAGACCGACCAAATATAGACTGAGAAACAAGACCACACACTTTGTGCATTCGGAATCGAAGGCAGGGCGTCCCTCGCCGCATTTGCTACGATTGCCATTTGCTACTTCTGCAGAAGCGGCGGCGACGACGACGACGACGACGACGACGAATATCGCGAGAGGCTCTGAGATATGTGAGAAATACATCTATAAAATGTAATTCAGACTGCCTCGTCCCACCTTATGCTGTACCGCTTTGGCAAATGCTTTATCTGCGCCATTGGCCTTAATCGCATCTGAGAGTAATTCTTAAAAAAACGCCTGTCGCTAATTGTTCGTCATCACAGGTACTGTTTGCTATACGGCCACGACGCGCAACTGATTTCCAAAATTCATCTTTCTCGTGTTAGGATGGAACTTACGACTCCTGGTTTATTAGACCAGTGCTCCACCACTGAGCTAAAGAGGCGCGGCCTAGCGGTACTCTTGGGTACTTCGTCCTTTCGGTCGTCTGCATCATCAGACTTTAGCTGACAACACTTCATATTACCGGCTAATATTTGCAGCTATTTCGACAAATTACTGCTTGGCTACACATCTGACACGTAACCGATGTGCTCTCCAAACAACAACACTTGCATTTCAGAACATGTCTTTCACACATATCTACAAAATCACCTTCACCTTCAAATACAGTTTCCTTGCGACTGACAGAGACGTAGGCAAAGTTTAAAGTTGCTATTTCCATTAAATCTCGTTAATAAGAAAAACGGTAATTTACACCTGCAGCGGAACAAAATTCCGTTCCGCCCAGCGTCTGGCTCGAACCCACGACCCTGGGATTAAGAGTCTGACGCTCTACCGACTGAGCTAGCCGGCTACCTCGGTGAATACCTGCCGGGTAGCACGTCACACAGTACTCGTTTGGGTTGGGTGGTCCCATACAGAATCTCTCCATGATGCCTAATGTTTTCCTAACGTCACACTCGTCACGTACTTCACTTTTATGTCATAATCATTTCTGAGAGGTAAAGAAATTGCATGACAACATGCAGAGCTAGTGGCGTCAAAATTAACACACACACTTTATGTGACTGAAAAGCCGAAAGAGTTACTTTCCGACGTTGTTTTAGATGTGCAAGTGATAGTCAGAACTCGCTGTGTCGGCACTCTGCCGACCATTTCGCTAGTTAACACCGGTCTTGTTGTGTGTGTTTCAAGCTCAAGAGCATCTCCAAGCAAAAAATGGTCAACAGCAACATTCAGACGGTTTCGTACTGCTCAATTGCTACATTAAAACGTTATGTTTCTTTTTCAGAACTGGAAAAATACAAGCGTGACAGCATTCGAACCTGTAATCTTCAGATCCGAAGTCCGACGCCTTATCCATTAGGCCACACGGTCACTGACGACTAACATTTACATGTATACGACTCATCTCGAAACGCTCACACCCCTGAGGATTTGTGTTTTCGTTCTACACAGCCGCTGCCCCTTGCTCTTTCCCACCCGTTCGTTACATTCAACCTCTGACGAGACCGACCAAATATAGACTGAGAAACAAGACCACACACTTTGTGCATTCGGAATCGAAGGCAGGGCGTCCCTCGCCGCATTTGCTACGATTGCCATTTGCTACTTCTGCAGAAGCGGCGGCGGCGGCGGCGACGACGACGACGACGACGACGACGAATATCGCGAGAGGCTCTGAGATATGTGAGAAATACATCTATAAAATGTAATTCAGACTGCCTCGTCCCACCTAATGCTGTACCGCTTTGGCAAATGCTTTATCTGCGCCATTCGCCTTAATCGCATCTGAGAGTAATTCTTAAAAAAACGCCTGTCGCTAATTGTTCGTCATCACAGGTACTGTTTGCTATACGGCCACGACGCGCAACTGATTTCCAAAATTCATCTTTCTCGTGTTAGGATGGAACTTACGACTCCTGGTTTATTAGACCAGTGCTCCACCACTGAGCTAAAGAGGCGCGGCCTAGCGGTACTCTTGGGTACTTCGTCCTTACGGTCGTCTGCATCATCAGACTTTAGCTGACAACACTTCATATTACCGGCTAATATTTGCAGCTATTTCGACAAATTACTGCTTGGCTACACATCTGACACGTAACCGATGTGCTCTCCAAACAACAACACTTGCATTTCAGAACATGTCTTTCACACATGTCTACAAAATCACCTTCACCTTCAAATACAGTTTCCTTGCGACTGACAGAGACGTAGGCAAAGTTTAAAGTTGCTATTTCCATTAAATCTCGTTAATAAGAAAAACGGTAATTTACACCTGCAGCGGAACAAAATTACGTTCCGCCCAGCGTCTGGCTCGAACCCACGACCCTGGGATTAAGAGTCTGACGCTCTACCGACTGAGCTAGCCGGCTACCTCGGTGAATACCTGCCAGGTAGCACGTCACACAGTACTCGTTTGGGTTGGGTGGTCCCATACAGAATCTCTCCATGATGCCTAATGTTTTCCTAACGTCACACTCGTCACGTACTTCACTTTTATGTCATAATCATTTCTGAGAGGTAAAGAAATTGCATGACAACATGCAGAGCTAGTGGCGTCAAAATTAACACACACACTTTATGTGACTGAAAAGCCGAAAGAGTTACTTTCCGACGTTGTTTTAGATGTGCAAGTGATAGTCAGAACTCGCTGTGTCGGCACTCTGCCGACCATTTCGCTAGTTAACACCGGTCTTGTTGTGTGTGTTTCAAGCTCAAGAGCATCTCCAAGCAAAAAATGGTCAACAGCAACCTTCAGACGGTTTCGTACTGCTCAATTGCTACATTAAAACGTTATGTTTCTTTTTCAGAACTGGAAAAATACAAGCGTGACAGCATTCGAACCTGTAATCTTCAGATCCGAAGTCCGACGCCTTATCCATTAGGCCACACGGTCACTGACGACCAACATTTACATGTATACGACTCATCTCGAAACGCTCACACCCCTGAGGATTTGTGTTTTCGTTCTACACAGCCGCTGCCCCTTGCTCTTTCCCACCCATTCGTTACATTCAACCTCTGACGAGACCGACCAAATATAGACTGAGAAACAAGACCACACACTTTGTGCATTCGGAATCGAAGGCAGGGCGTCCCTCGCCGCATTTGCTACGATTGCCATTTGCTACTTCTGCAGAAGCGGCGGCGGCGGCGACGACGACGACGACGACGAATATCGCGAGAGGCTCTGAGATATGTGAGAAATACATCTATAAAATGTAATTCAGACTGCCTCGTCCCACCTAATGCTGTACCGCTTTGGCAAATGCTTTATCTGCGCCATTCGCCTTAATCGCATCTGAGAGTAATTCTTAAAAAAACGCCTGTCGCTAATTGTTCGTCATCACAGGTACTGTTTGCTATGCGGCCACGACGCGCAACTGATTTCCAAAATTCATCTTTCTCGTGTTAGGATGGAACTTACGACCCCTGGTTTATTAGACCAGTGCTCTACCACTGAGCTAAAGAGGCGCGGCCTAGCGGTACTCTTGGGTACTTCGTCCTTACGGTCGTCTGCATCATCAGACTTTAGCTGACAACACATCATATTACCGGCTAATATTTGCAGCTATGGCGACAAATTACTGCTTGGCTACACATCTGACACGTAACCAATGTGCTCTCCAAACAACAACACTTGCATTTCAGAACATGTCTTTCACACATGTCTACAAAATCACCTTCACCTTCAAATACAGTTCCCTTGCGACTGACAGAGACGTAGGCAAAGTTTAAAGTTGCTATTTCCATTAAATCTCGTTAATAAGAAAAACGGTAATTTACACCTGCAGCGGAACAAAATTCCGTTCCGCCCAGCGTCTGGCTCGAACCCACGACCCTGGGATTAAGAGTCTGACGCTCTACCGACTGAGCTAGCCGGCTACCTCGGTGACTACCTGCCGGGTAGCACGTCACACAGTACTCGTTTGGGTTGGGTGGTCCCATACAGAATCTCTCCATGATGCCTAATGTTTTCCTAACGTCACACTCGTCACGTACTTCACTTTTATGTCATAATCATTTCTGAGAGGTAAAGAAATTGCATGACAACATGCAGAGCTAGTGGCGTCAAAATTAACACACACACTTTATGTGACTGAAAAGCCGAAAGAGTTACTTTCCGACGTTGTTTTAGATGTGCAAGTGATAGTCAGAACTCGCTGTGTCGGCACTCTGCCGACCATTTCGCTAGTTAACACCGGTCTTGTTGTGTGTGTTTCAAGCTCAAGAGCATCTCCAAGCAAAAAATGGTCAACAGCAACCTTCAGACGGTTTCGTACTGCTCAATTGCTACATTAAAACGTTATGTTTCTTTTTCAGAACTGGAAAAATACAAGCGTGACAGCATTCGAACCTGTAATCTTCAGATCCGAAGTCCGACGCCTTATCCATTAGGCCACACGGTCACTGACGACCAACATTTACATGTATACGACTCATCTCGAAACGCTCACACCCCTGAGGATTTGTGTTTTCGTTCTACACAGCCGCTGCCCCTTGCTCTTTCCCACCCATTCGTTACATTCAACCTCTGACGAGACCGACCAAATATAGACTGAGAAACAAGACCATACACTTTGTGCATTCGGAATCGAAGGCAGGGCGTCCCTCGCCGCATTTGCTACGATTGCCATTTGCTACTTCTGCAGAAGCGGCGGCGGCGGCGACGACGACGACGACGACGAATATCGCGAGAGGCTCTGAGATATGTGAGAAATACATCTATAAAATGTAATTCAGACTGGCTCGTCCCATCTAATGCTGTACCGCTTTGGCAAATGCTTTATCTGCGCCATTCGCCTTAATCGCATCTGAGAGTAATTCTTAAAAAAACGCCTGTCGCTAATTGTTCGTCATCACAGGTACTGTTTGCTATGCGGCCACGACGCGCAACTGATTTCCAAAATTCATCTTTCTCGTGTTAGGATGGAACTTACGACCCCTGGTTTATTAGACCAGTGCTCTACCACTGAGCTAAAGAGGCGCGGCCTAGCGGTACTCTTGGGTACTTCGTCCTTACGGTCGTCTGCATCATCAGACTTTAGCTGACAACACTTCATATTACTGGCTAATATTTGCAGCTATGGCGACAAATTACTGCTTGGCTACACATCTGACACGTAACCAATGTGCTCTCCAAACAACAACACTTGCATTTCAGAACATGTCTTTCACACATGTCTACAAAATCACCTTCACCTTCAAATACAGTTTCCTTGCGACTGACAGAGACGTAGGCAAAGTTTAAAGTTGCTATTTCCATTAAATCTCGTTAATAAGAAAAACGGTAATTTACACCTGCAGCGGAACAAAATTCCGTTCCGCCCAGCGTCTGGCTCGAACCCACGACCCTGGGATTACGAGTCTGACGCTCTACCGACTGAGCTAGCCGGCTACCTCGGTGAATACCTGCCGGGTAGCACGTCACACAGTACTCGTTTGGGTTGGGTGGTCCCATACAGAATCTCTCCATGATGCCTAATGTTTTCCTAACGTCACACTCGTCACGTACTTCACTTTTATGTCATAATCATTTCTGAGAGGTAAAGAAATTGCATGACAACATGCAGAGCTAGTGGCGTCAAAATTAACACACACACTTTATGTGACTGAAAAGCCGAAAGAGTTACTTTCCGACGTTGTTTTAGATGTGCAAGTGATAGTCAGAACTCGCTGTGTCGGCACTCTGCCGACCATTTCGCTAGTTAACACCGGTCTTGTTGTGTGTGTTTCAAGCTCAAGAGCATCTCCAAGCAAAAAATGGTCAACAGCAACCTTCAGACGGTTTCGTACTGCTCAATTGCTACATTAAAACGTTATGTTTCTTTTTCAGAACTGGAAAAATACAAGCGAGACAGCATTCGAACCTGTAATCTTCAGATCCGATGTCCGACGCCTTATCCATTAGGCCACACGGTCACTGACGACCAACATATACATGTATACGACTCATCTCGAAACGCTCACACCCCTGAGGATTTGTGTTTTCGTTCTACACAGCCGCTGCCCCTTGCTCTTTCCCACCCATTCGTTACATTCAACCTCTGACGAGACCGACCAAATATAGACTGAGAAACAAGACCACACACTTTGTGCATTCGGAATCGAAGGCAGGGCGTCCCTCGCCGCATTTGCTACGATTGCCATTTGCTACTTCTGCAGAAGCGGCGACGACGACGACGACGACGGATATCGCGAGAGGCTCTGAGATATGTGAGAAATACATCTATAAAATGTAATTCAGACTGCCTCGTCCCACCTTATGCTGTACCGCTTTGGCAAATGCTTTATCTGCGCCATTGGCCTTAATCGCATCTGAGAGTAATTCTTAAAAAAACGCCTGTCGCTAATTGTTCGTCATCACAGGTACTGTTTGCTATACGGCCACGACGCGCAACTGATTTCCAAAATTCATCTTTCTCGTGTTAGGATGGAACTTACGACTCCTGGTTTATTAGACCAGTGCTCCACCACTGAGCTAAAGAGGCGCGGCCTAGCGGTACTCTTGGGTACTTCGTCCTTACGGTCGTCTGCATCATCAGACTTTAGCTGACAACACTTCATATTACCGGCTAATATTTGCAGCTATTTCGACAAATTACTGCTTGGCTACACATCTGACACGTAACCGATGTGCTCTCCAAACAACAACACTTGCATTTCAGAACATGTCTTTCACACATATCTACAAAATCACCTTCACCTTCAAATACAGTTTCCTTGCGACTGACAGAGACGTAGGCAAAGTTTAAAGTTGCTATTTCCATTAAATCTCGTTAATCAGAAAAACGGTAATTTACACCTGCAGCGGAACAAAATTCCTTTCCGCCCAGCGTCTGGCTCGAACCCACGACCCTGGGATTAATAGTCTGACGCTCTACCGACTGAGCTAGCCGGCTACCTCGGTGAATACCTGCCGGGTAGCACGTCACACAGTACTCGTTTGGGTTGGGTGGTCCCATACAGAATCTCTCCATGATGCCTAATGTTTTCCTAACGTCACACTCGTCACGTACTTCACTTTTATGTCATAATCATTTCTGAGAGGTAAAGAAATTGCATGACAACATGCAGAGCTAGTGGCGTCAAAATTAACACACATACTTTATGTGACTGAAAAGCCGAACGAGTTACTTTCCGACGTTGTTTTAGATGTGCAAGTGATAGTCAGAACTCGCTGTGTCGGCACTCTGCCGACCATTTCGCTAGTTAACACCGGTCTTGTTGTGTGTGTTTCAAGCTCAAGAGCATCTCCAAGCAAAAAATGGTCAACAGCAACATTCAGACGGTTTCGTACTGCTCAATTGCTACATTAAAACGTTATGTTTCTTTTTCAGAACTGGAAAAATACAGGCGTGACAGCATTCGAACCTGTAATCTTCAGATCCGAAGTCCGACGCCTTATCCATTAGGCCACACGGTCACTGACGACCAACATTTACATGTATACGACTCATCTCGAAACGCTCACACCCCTGAGGATTTGTGTTTTCGTTCTACACAGCCGCTGCCCCTTGCTCTTTCCCACCCATTCGTTACATTCAACCTCTGACGAGACCGACCAAATATAGACTGAGAAACAAGACCACACACTTTGTGCATTCGGAATCGAAAGCAGGGCGTCCCTCGCCGCATTTGCTACGATTGCCATTTGCTACTTCTGCAGAAGCGGCGACGACGACGACGACGACGAATATCGCGAGAGGCTCTGAGATATGTGAGAAATACATCTATAAAATGTAATTCAGACTGCCTCGTCCCACCTTATGCTGTACCGCTTTGGCAAATGCTTTATCTGCGCCATTCGCCTTAATCGCATCTGAGAGTAATTCTTAAAAAAACGCCTGCCGCTAATTGTTCGTCATCACAGGTACTGTTTGCTATACGGCCACGACGCGCAACTGATTACCAAAATTCATCTTTCTCGTGTTAGGATGGAACTTACGACTCCTGGTTTATTAGACCAGTGCTCCACCACTGAGCTAAAGAGGCGCGGCCTAGCGGTACTTTTGGGTACTTCGTCCTTACGGTCGTCTGCATCATCAGACTTTAGCTGACAACACTTCATATTACCGGCTAATATTTGCAGCTATTTCGACAAATTACTGCTTGGCTACACATCTGACACGTAACCGATGTGCTCTCCAAACAACAACACTTGCATTTCAGAACATGTCTTTCACACATATCTACAAAATCACCTTCACCTTCAAATACAGTTTCCTTGCGACTGACAGAGACGTAGGCAAAGTTTAAAGTTGCTATTTCCATTAAATCTCGTTAATCAGAAAAACGGTAATTTACACCTGCAGCGGAACAAAATTCCGTTCCGCCCAGCGTCTGGCTCGAACCCACGACCCTGGGATTAAGAGTCTGACGCTCTACCGACTGAGCTAGCCGGCTACCTCGGTGAATACCTGCCGGGTAGCACGTCACACAGTACTCGTTTGGGTTGGGTGGTCCCATACAGAATCTCTCCAAGATGCCTAATGTTTTCCTAACGTCACACTCGTCACGTACTTCACTTTTATGTCATAATCATTTCTGAGAGGTAAAGAAATTGCATGACAACATGCAGAGCTAGTGGCGTCAAAATTAACACACACACTTTATGTGACTGAAAAGCCGAACGAGTTACTTTCCGACGTTGTTTTAGATGTGCAAGTGATAGTCAGAACTCTCTGTGTCGGCACTCTGCCGACCATTTCGCTAGTTAACACCGGTCTTGTTGTGTGTGTTTCAAGCTCAAGAGCATCTCCAAGCAAAAAATGGTCAACAGCAACATTCAGACGGTTTCGTACTGCTCAATTGCTACATTAAAACGTTATGTTTCTTTTTCAGAACTGGAAAAATACAAGCGTGACAGCATTCGAACCTGTAATCTTCAGATCCGAAGTCCGACGCCTTATCCATTAGGCCACACGGTCACTGACGACCAACATTTACATGTATACGACTCATCTCGAAACGCTCACACCCCTGAGGATTTGTGTTTTCGTTCTACACAGCCGCTGCCCCTTGCTCTTTCCCACCCATTCGTTACATTCAACCTCTGACGAGACCGACCAAATATAGACTGAGAAACAAGACCACACACTTTGTGCATTCGGAATCGAAGGCAGAGCGTCCCTCGCCGCATTTGCTACGATTGCCATTTGCTACTTCCGCAGAAGCGGCGGCGGCGCCGGCGGCGGCGACGACGACGACGACGACGACGACGACGACGAATATCGCGAGAGGCTCTGAGATATGTGAGAAATACATCTATAAAATGTAATTCAGACTGCCTCGTCCCACCTTATGCTGTACCGCTTTGGCAAATGCTTTATCTGCGCCATTCGCCTTAATCGCATCTGAGAGTAATTCTTTAAAAAACGCCTGTCGCTAATTGTTCGTCATCACAGGTACTGTATGCTATACGGCCACGACGCGCAACTGATTTCCAAAATTCATCTTTCTCGTGTTAGGATGGAACTTACGACTCCTGGTTTATTAGACCAGTGCTCCACCACTGAGCTAAAGAGGCGCGGCCTAGCGGTACTCTTGGGTACTTCGTCCTTACAGTCGTCTGCATCATCAGACTTTAGCTGACAACACTTCATATTACCGGCTAATATTTGCAGCTATTTCGACAAATTACTGCTTGGCTACACATCTGCCACGTAACCGATGTGCTCTCCAAACAACAACACTTGCATTTCAGAACATGTCTTTCACACATATCTACAAAATCATCTTCACCTTCAAATACAGTTTCCTTGCGACTGACAGAGACGTAGGCAAAGTTTAAAGTTGCTATTTCCATTAAATCTCGTTAATCAGAAAAACGGTAATTTACACCTGCAGCGGAACAAAATTCCGTTCCGCCCAGCGTCTGGCTCGAACCCACGACCCTGGGATTAAGAGTCTGACGCTCTACCGACTGAGCTAGCCGGCTACCTCGGTGAATACCTGCCGGGTAGCACGTCATACAGTACTCGTTTGGGTTGGGTGGTCCCATATAGAATCTCTCCATGATGCCTAATGTTTTCCTAACGTCACACTCGTCACGTACTTCACTTTTATGTCATAATCATTTCTGAGAGGTAAAGAAATTGCATGACAACATGCAGAGCTAGTGGCGTCAAAATTAACACACATACTTTATGTGACTGAAAAGCCGAACGAGTTACTTTCCGACGTTGTTTTAGATGTGCAAGTGATAGTCAGAACTCGCTGTGTCGGCACTCTGCCGACCATTTCGCTAGTTAACACCGGTCTTGTTGTGTGTGTTTCAAGCTCAAGAGCATCTCCAAGCAAAAAATGGTCAACAGCAACATTCAGACGGTTTCGTACTGCTCAATTGCTACATTAAAACGTTATGTTTCTTTTTCAGAACTGGAAAAATACAAGCGTGACAGCATTCGAACCTTTAATCTTCAGATCCGAAGTCCGACGCGTTATCCATTTTTTTTTTTTTTTTTTCATGTGCGCGAAACTTTCTGCTCGTTTGTACGCAAAATCGCACGCAGCCGGTAGGATTCGAACCTACGCTCCCAGAGGGAATCTGATTTCGAGTCAGACGCCTTAACCACTTTTTTTTTTTTTTTTTTTTTTTTTTTAATATATAAGCAGCATGAGGCAGGCGGAGGCAAAGCGGGCAGGGGTCAAAATCTCGAGGCCTGGCCGCGATGTCTCCACCCAGTCCTGTTGCTGAGGCGTGTCTTTATCATAGTTTTCAATAAGAAATTTTACATCTTGTGTATACGTAGATATATGCTGTTTTGCCTTCGAAATCCTGAACCAAAAGATGCTTCATTTGAAACAAAAAATTTATGTCATGCCGAGGCAATAGAGATTGAAGGTTATAGCTTTAGTGCTTTTTTTTTTTTTTTTTTTTTGTTTCTCGTCCACTGCTTCTCGGCAACCTAGCATACTTCTTTGTAATATATAATAAAGTTGTAGGAAGTAGTGGACCCTGAACCTGTATATTATTTTTTTAATTTCTGTTTAGTTTTTTTATTGTTATTATTATTATTTTTGTTTGTTTGTTATTTTTTTTATTGTAAAAGAAAAATCTTCATGGAATGTGAAGAAGGAATTTTATGTTAAGGCACTAATTCCATAGCCTCCTTTCCTTCTTGAGATTAATAATAATAATAAAAAAGTATGTTCCCTTCCATGGAAACAAATGAGACTTCCTTCTCAGTCATAAAATGAATGTATAAGAAAACAATTTATCTTTAACCCTGCGATACTGGCTTTCGGCTTCGGCTTCTTCTGTGCAATAAACAAAATAGCCTTCTTTGCCAGCAGAGGATAAGTGATTGTAATATGAAACTGTAAAATTGTACTTCTCCCCAATTGTTTTTGTTTAAGCGTCGTTTCGCTTAAATAAACGATTTTTGTTTATCTCGTTGGCTTGTCAACCAATGCCCAGTCGCTCGAATACAATTTGAAGCATATTGCCGTAGTTTTTCTTGTGGTCTTTATATTTCAGGGCGTTATAAAAAGCACACTTCAAGTACATGTAAAAATCAGTGGAATTGTCATTTCCCAGGTGATTAATTACGTAATTCACATAGTGTCCCATTAACCAATGGACCGAGTTGTTTTTTGCTGCTGGAAAATAGCAAGTCTGAGGCCTGAGGAAAGTAACAGGGGGAAAATTTTCCACCGAAGATCTCGTAAGAAAAGCCAGTTGTTCCCTAATCCAATTACAGAGTTGTAGATTGCCACCGCACGTGAATCTGTGCACTAACGTGTCGATCAATTTACATTTGAGACATAGGTTCGTGTCGCTAACGCCGATTGCATGTAACCTTTCATTGGTGCTTACGGTCTCATTCACTGTTTTATACCACGCTGACTTGACGTCCGATGGTAGACCACGCATATTAATATTTTTCCATATGGCGTCCCAATCAGTGTGTGGGTATTTACTTTCCAATTTGTTTCTCCCCTCCATTTTCTTTCGATGGCACAGAATATCGCGGGCCGTGATCCGTCGTGAGTTGATGATGACACCGCCGAGATAGCTGAATTCCACAAAATATACACGAACGTACTGGAGCCGGTTATTTATTTTTTGCACATTCACCGGCGCCTGTAAACTGGCAGGCCTGACAACTTCAAATAATTTAGTTGTAATGCTATCAGCGTGGTCGCTAAGGATAGTGGCGGTCCTTTTTATAAAAAGGGCAGACGCCTTATTTCTGATGTCAACTAACCCCAAACCTCCATTCCTGGGATCTAAGGTCGCAGTTTTTGCGTCGACTCTGAATATATCCCCTCTCCAAAGATAGCTGGCAATGGTAGACATTATCTTTTTTCCAATCATTTTCGGTAGTGGGAAGATCTGTGCTATAAAGTAACTCCTGGAGAGAATGCAGTGGTTAATGAAAATCACCCTCTGAACTTGGTTCATGTTACGGTGGAGGTTTTCCCTTGTTGTTCCAAGAAGTTGTCCCGACGTATTTCTCCAATTGATAGCTGCCATTTTTAACGGACAAGGTGTCAGTGTTATTCCTAGTGCTTTGCATTGGGTGACCATTGTGGCCCAGGCTAAGGTAGTATGTTGAAAACCCCGCAGGTTTAGGAGTTTGCTTTTGTTTGCGTTGACACCTGCTCCGGAGACTCTACAGTACTTTTTAATTAGCGTTTCCAATTTCAAAATGTCGTCGGGATTTCGCAGGACGACTCCGACATCATCGGCATAGGCGTTTATGACTGTTCGGTGACCAGATAATGTGATGCCAGTTAGAGTGGCATGAACACTGCGGAGGAAAGGTTCTAATGAAAGCACGAATAGGAACATGGAAAGGGGGCTTCCTTGAGGAACGCCGCGCCTGATCTGAATCTGCTTTGTCCTCTGGCAGTTAACTGATATACAAGCGCTGATGCCTGTTGCAACATTTCTGATCACACTTACGACTCGCTCATTAAAACCTATTTTGTTCAGTGTGGCACTAAGGAATCTATGATCCACACGATCAAATGCTTTCTGGAAGTCAATAAACATGATAGCACATTTTATGGTGGTCACAGCAGTGATTGCAATTATATCTCTATATTCAGCTATGCTTTTGAAAATGCTCTTGGTAGGCACACAGGACTGGTATGGACTTACTATCTTTTTGGCCAACTGTGAGAGTCTGTTGTTTAAAATTCTGCCGATGATTTTATAATCGGAGTTTAACAGGGAGATAGGACGAAAGTTGTTGAGGTTTCTTTTTGCAGCATTTTTTAGGGTTAGTACTATTGTGCTCTCTTTAAAAACAGCAGGTAAATGCTTTCCCTGAAGCACCTCGTTCGTCATTCGGGTAAACATGTCACCAATCAGTGGCCAGTATCGTTTATAAAATTCAACAGGCAAACCATCCGGTCCCGGCGATTTCCTCAGAGGAGATTTGCAGATGATTCTGTGGATATCTTCGTTAGTACACTCAACGAGAAGGTCTTCGTTTTCCTCGTCCGAGACCTGTGGAGCTATGTAACTAAGGAACTCATCGAAGGACTCTTCACATACCGGGTTGGCAGTGTATGGGTCTTCGTAATATTTGTGCACTGCATTGACGATGTCTCTCTGAGTCGTGAGTGTCTCGCCAGTTTCAGACTGAAGTCCATCAATGAAGGTGCGTCTCCTGTTTCTTTCGTGCTTCAGTAGATGGTACAAGGAAGCATGTTCATCCTCCACGACTGTCTTAGCCTTGGATTTTAATTTCAGACCCTCCATCTGCTGTCTTTTAAGACTGAGCAATTTGGCCTTAGTTTGCTTGATATCTGCCAGACGGACGTTGGAAGTGTTTGCCTGCTCTTATAAATTTCGCAGCATGGTATAATAAAATTCGATGGAATTTTTCAAGTCTTTCGATCGTTGTACACTATACTGGATGAGAACTTTTCTCAGTTTAGGCTTTGCCCTGTTGCACCACCAGTCTAGTACTGAGACGTGTCTATCTGCAGAGCGGAGGCACAATGCCCACGCTTCTGTCAAACTTTCTTCTAATCCGTCGTCCTGCATCAGTGACGTATTAAGGTGCCATGAACTTCTAAAACGGCGAGTGGGTTGCGCAGTAAGGTTGATGGAAGCTAGCACGGAGCTATGATCAGAAAAGTAAACTGGAATCGTCTCTGCTTTAATGAAGGAGCTAACTAGACTTTGCGATATGTAGAGTCTGTCGATCCTGCTACGTGAGTGAGGACCTAGGAATGTAAATGCCACAAATGTGGGATACATTATTTCCCAAGCATCTTTAAGCTGTAAAACAGTGACGAAACGCTTCAGTTCACTGCAGGTATTAAAATTCGGAACCTGGTCTTTCTTATTTATCACACAATTAAAATCACCGCCTATTATAAGATCTTTTGGGTTTTTCCGTAATAAATAAATGATTTCTTCTTTATAGAACTGTGCTCTTTCCATTCTATTAGATGTGCCAGAAGGGGCATACAGATTGATAAGGGTAGAACCAAAGACTTTTATACCTATCGCTCTGCCAGAGTCCAACCTCTCGATATCCGAGACAGGAATCCCCTCCCTGACTAAAATTGCTGTACCGACGTTGGTGTCAAGTGAGACATTTAAAATCGCCAAATATCCAGGCACTGTAAGATTAGTCAGCACTACTTCCTGTAGGAAAGCAATGTCCGTCCCTGACTCATATAAATAATCCTTGAGCGCTGTAACTTTAGTCACGGATGTAATCCTGTTAATATTGATAGTCGTAATTGTATATGCCTGGGACATTTAGTTTGCATAAAAAGTAAATAAGTGATTAAAAAGATAACAAAATGTTAATAAAAAAAAAAAAAGAGATGTGCAGCTCCTAGAAGGGAGAAACGACTCTGCTTAAACAAACATCTAAAAGAATAGTCAGTATTTGAAGCTCGGTAAACACTTCATCTGGTTCCTCTGAAATATGACTAAGACAGTAGTACAATTAGAAATGAAACTGGTTCAACAAAATCCTTTTGTTTTTTCATCTTACAGCCTCATTTTGGTGCAGGATTCCGAACATCTCGGGTTTTAGTTTTACCGAGGGGCTTTGCATCACTAATGTCACTTGAAGGTACCTCCTTAGGTCTTTCCGTGATGATTTCATACAAGACGTTCTTGGCCGTCGCTTCCTCTTGTGCTGGTTGTTGTTTGCTTTGGTTACGGGAAGCTTTGAGATTAGGTTGCAGTTTGAGTCGGCGTCTTCGGACATCTTGGTTCAACGCGCCGTCATTCGGATTGTCTATCTTTACCACCGTTGTGACCGAAGCTGTCTCAACAGCGTCCTTTTTACGAGTGCCATTTCCTTGTTCTTCCGTCACTAGCTCCAGAGCACTGACTGAGTCGGCGGTTTGTGGGTCTGTAAATTCTTGAGTTGGGTTCCGCTCCGTCACCTCTTGTGCTTCGGAGTGCGCCTCTTCCGTCTCCGCGACAATCGTTACTGCGTCCCCTCCGTGGACCGTTTGTACCCGTTCAGCCGCCGACAGCGGCCGGGTTGCCTTAGCGGCTGTCGTCACGTCAATACATGTACTGTTTGTTTCCTCGAGCACATCCGCATTACACTGCTTCTGCTTGCGGGTGGAAGGCGAATTACGGGCGGACTCGCCGTCCGAGCCGTCATCGGTCATTTCCAACGGTCGCTTCTTATTCTGGAGATCGCAATCGGGAACAGAAGGGTGTGATGTAATGACGCTCAGGGGAGGGAACTCCGTAGTAGTTATGGCGGGCACTGCAGAAGTACATGCACCACTGTCGTTAACCGAAAGAAGGGAAGTGCTATTTGGTAAGACATCGCTGAGGGTCAGTTTTTGACGCTGTGTTAGATTGTTCCGAAGAACAAAAACACGGCGCGGACAATCTTGTCGGAAATGACCTGTCTCATTGCAAATATTGCACGTGCGCTCCTGACCAGAATACACAACATGTGCTTTATGGCCTGCAACGGATATATGGGACGGAATGTTGGCTTTCACCTCCATTTCAACGGATCTAATGCCATTAAAACACTGTATCTTGTACAGCTTCGACCATCTTTCGTTATAGATAGATTTAACTTCGCCATATTTAGATAGAGCGTCCTTGATCAACTGATTATCAATTTCAATTGGAACATTCAAAATCCTGACATTGGTGTACATGATATCAGCTTTTCGTACAGAGACATTACTTTTTGAACCGTCTCGATGAACAAATTCGACGGAATTACCCCATTTTGCAAGCAACTTATCGACTGTCACTGAGTTCAGAAATTTAACAAAAACACAGTATTTTTCAGCATCTAATTGCGTGGTATGAACAGAGTCAGAATTTATACCGATTACCTCAGTCAGCCAATCGTGGATTTCCAGCGCAGTGGGTTGGACCGGCCGTGTTTCTTTCTCGAACGAGAAGACTAAAGTATTCTTCCTGACGGTGTCAGACATGGTCGTCGGTTCCGACGAAATTCCGGCAACAACCGAAATTGCGGCGAAGCACGAGACGTGGAACGGACGAAAGCACTATAAAAACACTTATCAGAGACACCACTCAAAAAATAACAGCGAAAATGTACAGCGAACTTCACGTAAACACCAAAACACCGGCGATAGCGCTAACGTACGCGGAGTAAACAACAAGCACGTCCGACCGCGGCGACGGCTAAAGCCAGAATATTACCACTGAGCTAAAGAGGCGCGGCCTAGCGGTACTTTTGGGTACTTCGTCCTTACGGTCGTCTGCATCATCAGACTTTAGCTGACAACACTTCATATTACCGGCTAATATTTGCAGCTATTTCGACAAATTACTGCTTGGCTACACATCTGACACGTAACCGATGTGCTCTCCAAACAACAACACTTGCATTTCAGAACATGTCTTTCACACATATCTACAAAATCATCTTCACCTTCAAATACAGTTTCCTTGCGACTGACAGAGACGTAGGCAAAGTTTAAAGTTGCTATTTCCATTAAATCTCGTTAATCAGAAAAACGGTAATTTACACCTGCAGCGGAACAAAATTCCGTTCCGCCCAGCGTCTGGCTCGAACCCACGACCCTGGAATTAAGAGTCTGACGCTCTACCGACTGAGCTAGCCGGCTACCTCGGTGAATACCTGCCGGGTAGCACGTCATACAGTACTCGTTTGGGTTGGGTGGTCCCATATAGAATCTCTCCATGATGCCTAATGTTTTCCTAACGTCACACTCGTCACGTACTTCACTTTTATGTCATAATCATTTCTGAGAGGTAAAGAAATTGCATGACAACATGCAGAGCTAGTGGCGTCAAAATTAACACACATACTTTATGTGACTGAAAAGCCGAACGAGTTACTTTCCGACGTTGTTTTAGATGTGCAAGTGATAGTCAGAACTCGCTGTGTCGGCACTCTGCCGACCATTTCGCTAGTTAACACCGGTCTTGTTGTGTGTGTTTCAAGCTCAAGAGCATCTCCAAGCAAAAAATGGTCAACAGCAACATTCAGACGGTTTCGTTCTGCTCAATTGCTACATTAAAACGTTATGTTTCTTTTTCAGAACTGGAAAAATACAAGCGTGACAGCATTCGAACCTGTAATCTTCAGATCCGAAGTCCGACGCCTTATCCATTAGGCCACACGGTCACTGACGACCAACATTTACATGTATACGACTCATCTCGAAACGCTCACACCTCTGAGGATTTGTGTTTTCGTTCTACACAGCCGCTGCCCCTTGCTCTTTCCCACCCATTCGTTACATTCAACCTCTGACGAGACCGACCAAATATAGACTGAGAAACAAGACCACACACTTTGTGCATTCGGAATCGAAGGCAGGGCGTCCCTCGCCGCATTTGCTACGATTGCCATTTGCTACTTCCGCAGTAGCGGCGGCGGCGGCGGCGGCGGCGACGACGACGACAACGACGACGTTGAATATCGCGAGAGGCTCTGAGATATGTGAGAAATACATCTATAAAATGTAATTCAGACTGCCTCGTCCCACCTTATGCTGTACCGCTTTGGCAAATGCTTTATCTGCGCCATTCGCCTTAATCGCATCTGAGAGTAATTCTTAAAAAAACGCCTGTCGCTAATTGTTCGTCATCACAGGTACTGTTTGCTATACGGCCACGACGCGCAACTGATTACCAAAATTCATCTTTCTCGTGTTAGGATGGAACTTACGACTCCTGGTTTATTAGACCAGTGCTCCATCACTGAGCTAAAGAGGCGCGGCCTAGCGGTACTTTTGGGTACTTCGTCCTTACGGTCGTCTGCATCATCAGACTTTAGCTGACAACACTTCATATTACCGGCTAATATTTGCAGCTATTTCGACAAATTACTGCTTGGCTACACATCTGACACGTAACCGATGTGCTCTCCAAACAACAACACTTGCATTTCAGAACATGTCTTTCACACATATCTACAAAATCACCTTCACCTTCAAATACAGTTTCCTTGCGACTGACAGAGACGTAGGCAAAGTTTAAAGTTGCTATTTCCATTAAATCTCGTTAATCAGAAAAACGGTAATTTACACCTGCAGCGGAACAAAATTCCGTTCCGCCCAGCATCTGGCTCGAACCCACGACCCTGGGATTAAGAGACTGACGCTCTACCGACTGAGCTAGCCGGCTACCTCGGTGAATACCTGCCGGGTAGCACGTCACACAGTACTCGTTTGGGTTGGGTGGTCCCATACAGAATCTCTCCATGATGCCTAATGTTTTCCTAACGTCACACTCGTCACGTACTTCACTTTTATGTCATAATCATTTCTGAGAGGTAAAGAAATTGCATGACAACATGCAGAGCTAGTGGCGTCAAAATTAACACACACACTTTATGTGACTGAAAAGCCGAACGAGTTACTTTCCGACGTTGTTTTAGATGTGCAAGTGATAGTCAGAACTCGCTGTGTCGGCACTCTGCCGACCATTTCGCTAGTTAACACCGGTCTTGTTGTGTGTGTTTCAAGCTCAAGAGCATCTCCAAGCAAAAAATGGTCAACAGCAACATTCAGACGGTTTCGTACTGCTCAATTGCTACATTAAAACGTTATGTTTCTTTTTCAGAACTGGAAAAGTACAAGCGTGACAGCATTCGAACCTGTAATCTTCAGATCCGAAGTCCGACGCCTTATCCATTAGGCCACACGGTCACTGACGACCAACATTTACATGTATACGACTCATCTCGAAACGCTCACACCCCTGAGGATTTGTGTTTTCGTTCTACACAGCCGCTGCCCCTTGCTCTTTCCCACCCATTCGTTACATTCAACCTCTGACGAGACCGACCAAATATAGACTGAGAAACAAGACCACACACTTTGTGCATTCGGAATCGAAGGCAGGGCGTCCCTCGCCGCATTTGCTACGATTGCCATTTGCTACTTCCGCAGAAGCGGCGGCGGCGGCGGCGGCGACGACGACGACAACGACGACGAATATCGCGAGAGGCTATGAGATTTGTGAGAAATACATCTATAAAATGTAATTCAGACTGCCTCGTCCCACCTTATGCTGTACCGCTTTGGCAAATGCTTTATCTGCGCCATTCGCCTTAATCGCATCTGAGAGTAATTCTTTAAAAAACGCCTGTCGCTAATTGTTCGTCATCACAGGTACTGTATGCTATACGGCCACGACGCGCAACTGATTTCCAAAATTCATCTTTCTCGTGTTAGGATGGAACTTACGACTCCTGGTTTATTAGACCAGTGCTCCACCACTGAGCTAAAGAGGCGCAGCCTAGCGGTACTCTTGGGTACTTCGTCCTTACGGTCGTCTGCATCATCAGACTTTAGCTGACAACACTTCATATTACCGGCTAATATTTGCAGCTATTTCGACAAATTACTGCTTGGCTACACATCTGACACGTAACCGATGTGCTCTCCAAACAACAACACTTGCATTTCAGAACATGTCTTTCACACATATCTACAAAATCACCTTCACCTTCAAATTCAGTTTCCTTGCGACTGACAGAGACGTAGGCAAAGTTTAAAGTTGCTATTTCCATTAAATCTCGTTAATCAGAAAAACGGTAATTTACACCTGCAGCGGAACAAAATTCCGTTCCGCCCAGCGTCTGGCTCGAACCCACGACCCTGGGATTAAGAGTCTGACGCTCTACCGACTGAGCTAGCCGGCTACCTCGGTGAATACCTGCCGGGTAGCACGTCACACAGTACTCGTTTGGGTTGGGTGGTCCCATACAGAATCTCTCCATGATGCCTAATGTTTTCCTAACGTCACACTCGTCACGTACTTCACTTTTATGTCATAATCATTTCTGAGAGGTAAAGAAATTGCATGACAACATGCAGAGCTAGTGGCGTCAAAATTAACACACACACTTTATGTGACTGAAAAGCCGAACGAGTTACTTTCCGACGTTGTTTTAGATGTGCAAGTGATAGTCAGAACTCGCTGTGTCGGCACTCTGCCGACCATTTCGCTAGTTAACACCGGTCTTGTTGTGTGTGTTTCAAGCTCAAGAGCATCTCCAAGCAAAAAATGGTCAACAGCAACATTCAGACGGTTTTCGTACTGCTCAATTGCTACATTAAAACGTTATGTTTCTTTTTCAGAACTGGAAAAGTACAAGCGTGACAGCATTCGAACCTGTAATCTTCAGATCCGAAGTCCGACGCCTTATCCATTAGGCCACACGGTCACTGACGACCAACATTTACATGTATACGACTCATCTCGAAACGCTCACACCCCTGAGGATTTGTGTTTTCGTTCTACACAGCCGCTGCCCCTTGCTCTTTCCCACCCATTCGTTACATTCAACCTCTGACGAGACCGACCAAATATAGACTGAGAAACAAGACGACACACTTTGTGCATTCGGAATCGAAGGCAGGGCGTCCCTCGCCGCATTTGCTACGATTGCCATTTGCTACTTCTGCAGAAGCGGCGGCGGCGACGACGACGACGACGACGAATATCGCGAGAGGCTCTGAGATATGTGAGAATACATCTATAAAATGTAATTCAGACTGCCTCGTCCCACCTTATGCTGTACCGCTTTGGCAAATGCTTTATCTGCGCCATTCGCCTTAATCGCATCTGAGAGTAATTCTTAAAAAAACGCCTGTCGCTAATTGTTCGTCATCACAGGTACTGTATGCTATACGGCCACGACGCGCAACTGATTTCCAAAATTCATCTTTCTCGTGTTAGGATGGAACTTACGACTCCTGGTTTATTAGACCAGTGCTCCACCACTGAGCTAAAGAGGCGCAGCCTAGCGGTACTCTTGGGTACTTCGTCCTTACGGTCGTCTGCATCATCAGACTTTAGCTGACAACACTTCATATTACCGGCTAATATTTGCAGCTATTTCGACAAATTACTGCTTGGCTACACATCTGACACGTAACCGATGTGCTCTCCAAACAACAACACTTGCATTTCAGAACATGTCTTTCACACATATCTACAAAATCACCTTCACCTTCAAATACAGTTTCCTTGCGACTGACAGAGACGTAGGCAAAGTTTAAAGTTGCTACTTCCATTAAATCTCGTTAATCAGAAAAACGGTAATTTACACCTGCAGCGGAAAAAAATTCCGTTCCGCCCAGCGTCTGGCTCGAACCCACGACCCTGGGATTAAGAGTCTGACGCTCTACCGACTGAGCTAGCCGGCTACCTCGGTGAATACCTGCCGGGTAGCACGTCACACAGTACTCGTTTGGGTTGGGTGGTCCCATACAGAATCTCTCCATGATGCCTAATGTTTTCCTAACGTCACACTCGTCACGTACTTCACTATTATGTCATAATCATTTCTGAGAGGTAAAGAAATTGCATGACAACATGCAGAGCTAGTGGCGTCAAAATTAACACACACACTTTATGTGACTGAAAAGCCGAACGAGTTACTTTCCGACGTTGTTTTAGATGTGCAAGTGATAGTCAGAACTCGCTGTGTCGGCACTCTGCCGACCATTTCGCTAGTTAACACCGGTCTTGTTGTGTGTGTTTCAAGCTCAAGAGCATCTCCAAGCAAAAAATGGTCAACAGCAACATTCAGACGGTTTCGTACTGCTCAATTGCTACATTAAAACGTTATGTTTCTTTTTCAGAACTGGAAAAATACAAGCGTGACAGCATTCGAACCTGTAATCTTCAGATCCGAAGTCCGACGCCTTATCCATTAGGCCACACGGTCACTGTCGACCAACATTTACATGTATACGACTCATCTCGAAACGCTCACACCCCTGAGGATTTGTGTTTTCGTTCTACACAGCCGCTGCTCTTTCCCACCCATTCGTTACATTCAACCTCTGACGAGACCGACCAAATATAGACTGAGAAACAAGACCACACACTTTGTGCATTCGGAATCGAAGGCAGGGCGTCCCTCGCCGCATTTGCTACGATTGCCATTTGCTACTTCCGCATAAGCGGCGGCGGCGGCGGCGGCGGCGACGACGACGACAACGACGACGAATATCGCGAGAGGCTCTGAGATATGTGAGAAATACATCTATAAAATGTAATTCAGACTGCCTCGTCCCACCTTATGCTGTACCGCTTTGGCAAATGCTTTATCTGCGCCATTCTCCTTAATCGCATCTGAGAGTAATTCTTAAAAAAACGCCTGTCGCTTATTGTTCGTCATCACAGGTACTGTTTGCTATACGGCCACGACGCGCAACTGATTTCCAAAATTCATCTTTCTCGTGTTAGGATGGAACTTACGACTCCTGGTTTATTAGACCAGTGCTCCACCACTGAGCTAAAGAGGCGCGGCCTAGCGGTACTTTTGGGTACTTCGTCCTTACGGTCGTCTGCATCATCAGACTTTAGCTGACAACACTTCATATTACCGGCTAATATTTGCAGCTATTTCGACAAATTACTGCTTGGCTACACATCTGACACGTAACCGATGTGCTCTCCAAACAACAACACTTGCATTTCAGAACATGTCTTTCACACATATCTACAAAATCACCTTCACCTTCAAATACAGTTTCCTTGCGACTGACAGAGACGTAGGCAAAGTTTAAAGTTGCTATTTCCATTAAATCTCGTTAATCAGAAAAACGGTAATTTACACCTGCAGCGGAACAAAATTCCGTTCCGCCCAGCGTCTGGCTCGAACCCACGACCCTGGGATTAAGAGTCTGACGCTCTACCGACTGAGCTAGCCGGCTACCTCGGTGAATACCTGCCGGGTAGCACGTCACACAGTACTCGTTTGGGTTGGGTGGTCCCATACAGAATCTCTCCATGATGCCTAATGTTTTCCTAACGTCACACTCGTCACGTACTTCACTTTTATGTCATAATCATTTCTGAGAGGTAAAGAAATTGCATGACAACATGCAGAGCTAGTGGCGTCAAAATTAACACACATACTTTATGTGACTGAAAAGCCGAACGAGTTACTTTCCGACGTTGTTTTAGATGTGCAAGTGATAGTCAGAACTCGCTGTGTCGGCACTCTGCCGACCATTTCGCTAGTTAACACCGGTCTTGTTGTGTGTGTTTCAAGCTCAAGAGCATCTCCAAGCAAAAAATGGTCAACAGCAACATTCAGACAGTTTCGTACTGCTCAATTGCTACATTAAAACGTTATGTTTCTTTTTCAGAACTGGAAAAATACAAGCGTGACAGCATTCGAACCTGTAATCTTCAGATCCGAAGTCCGACGCCTTATCCATTAGGCCACACGGTCACTGACGACCAACATTTACATGTATACGACTCATCTCGAAACGCTCACACCCCTGAGGATTTGTGTTTTCGTTCTACACAGCCGCTGCCCCTTGCTCTTTCCCACCCATTCGTTACATTCAACCTCTGACGAGACCGACCAAATATAGACTGAGAAACAAGACCACACACTTTGTGCATTCGGAATCGAAGGCAGGGCGTCCCTCGCCACCTTTGCTACGATTGCCATTTGCTACTTCTGCAGAAGCAGCGGCGGCGGCGGCGGCGGCGACGACGACGACGACGACGACGAATATCGCGAGAGGCTCTGAGATATGTGAGAAATACATCTATAAAATGTAATTCAGACTGCCTCGTCCCACCTTATGCTGTACCGCTTTGGCAAATGCTTTATCTGCGCCATTCGCCTTAATTGCATCTGAGAGTAATTCTTAAAAAAAACGCCTGTCGCTAATTGTTCGTCATCACAGGTACTTTATGCTATACGGCCACGACGCGCAACTCATTTCCAAAATTCATCTTTCTCGTGTTAGGATGGAACTTACGACTCCTGGTTTATTAGACCAGTGCTCCACCACTGAGCTAAAGAGGCGCGGCCTAGCGGTACTCTTGGGTACTTCGTCCTTACGGTCGTCTGCATCATCAGACTTTAGCTGACAACACTTCATATTACCGGCTAATATTTGCAGCTATTTCGACAAATTGCTGCTTGGCTACACATCTGACACGTAACCGATGTGCTCTCCAAACAACAACACTTGCATTTCAGAACATGTCTTTCACACATATCTACAAAATCACCTTCACCTTCAAATACAGTTTCCTTGCGACTGACAGAGACGTAGGCAAAGTTTAAAGTTGCTATTTCCATTAAATCTCGTTAATCAGAAAAACGGTAATTTACACCTGCAGCGGAACAAAATTCCGTTCCGCCCAGCGTCTGGCTCGAAGCCACGACCTTGGGATTAAGAGTCTGACGCTCTACCGACTGAGCTAGCCGGCTACCTCGGTGAATACCTGCCGGGTAGCACGTCATACAGTACTCGTTTGGGTTGGGTGGTCCCATATAGAATCTCTCCATGATGCCTAATGTTTTCCTAACGTCACACTCGTCACGTACTTCACTTTTATGTCATAATCATTTCTGAGAGGTAAAGAAATTGCATGACAACATGCAGAGCTAGTGGCGTCAAAATTAACACACATACTTTATGTGACTGAAAAGCCGAACGAGTTACTTTCCGACGTTGTTTTAGATGTGCAAGTGATAGTCAGAACTCGCTGTGTCGGCACTCTGCCGACCATTTCGCTAGTTAACACCGGTCTTGTTGTGTGTGTTTCAAGCTCAAGAGCATCTCCAAGCAAAAAATGGTCAACAGCAACATTCAGACGGTTTCGTACTGCTCAATTGCTACATTAAAACGTTATGTTTCTTTTTCAGAACTGGAAAAATACAAGTGTGACAGCATTCGAACCTGTAATCTTCAGATCCGAAGTCCGACGACTTATCCATTAGGCCACACGGTCACTGACGACCAACATTTACATGTATACGACTCATCTCGAAACGCTCACACCCCTGAGGATTTGTGTTTTCGTTCTACACAGCCGCTGCCCCTTGCTCTTTCCCACCCATTCGTTACATTCAACCTCTGACGAGACCGACCAAATATAGACTGAGAAACAAGACCACACACTTTGTGCATTCGGAATCGAAGGCAGGGCGTCCCTCGCCGCATTTGCTACGATTGCCATTTGCTACTTCTGCAGAAGCAGCGGCGGCGGCGGCGGCGGCGACGGCGACGACGACGACGAATATCGCGAGAGGCTCTGAGATATGTGAGAAATACATCTATAAAATGTAATTCAGACTGCCTCGTCCCACCTTATGCTGTACCGCTTTGGCAAATGCTTTATCTGCGCCATTCGCCTTAATCGCATCTGAGAGTAATTCTTAAAAAAACGCCTGTCGCTAATTGTTCGTCATCACAGGTACTGTATGCTATACGGCCACGACGCGCAACTGATTTCCAAAATTCATCTTTCTCGTGTTAGGATGGAACTTACGACTCCTGGTTTATTAGACCAGTGCTCCACCACTGAGCTAAACAGGCGCGGCCTAGCGGTACTCTTGGGTACTTCGTCCTTACGGTCGTCTGCATCATCAGACTTTAGCTGACAACACTTCATATTACCGGCTAATATTTGCAGCTATTTCGACAAATTACTGCTTGGCTACACATCTGACACGTAACCGATGTGCTCTCCAAACAACAACACTTGCATTTCAGAACATGTCTTTCACACATATCTACAAAATCACCTTCACCTTCAAATACAGTTTCCTTGCGACTGACAGAGACGTAGGCAAAGTTTAAAGTTGCTCTTTCCATTAAATCTCGTTAATCAGAAAAACGGTAATTTACACCTTCAGCGGAACAAAATTCCGTTCCGCCCAGCGTCTGGCTCGAACCCACGACCCTGGGATTAAGAGTCTGACGCTCTACCGACTGAGCTAGCCGGCTACCTCGGTGAATACCTGCCGGGTAGCACGTCATACAGTACTCGTTTGGGTTGGGTGGTCCCATATAGAATCTCTCCATGATGCCTAATGTTTTCCTAACGTCACACTCGTCACGTACTTCACTTTTATGTCATAATCATTTCTGAGAGGTAAAGAAATTGCATGACAACATGCAGAGCTAGTGGCGTCAAAATTAACACACATACTTTATGTGACTGAAAAGCCGAACGAGTTACTTTCCGACGTTGTTTAAGATGTGCAAGTGATAGTCAGAACTCGCTGTGTCGGCACTCTGCCGACCATTTCGCTAGTTAACACCGGTCTTGTTGTGTGTGTTTCAAGCTCAAGAGCATCTCCAAGCAAAAAATGGTCAACAGCAACATTCAGACGGTTTCGTACTGCTCAATTGCTACATTAAAACGTTATGTTTCTTTTTCAGAACTGGAAAAATACAAGCGTGACAGCATTCGAACCTGTAATCTTCAGATCCGAAGTCCGACGCCTTATCCATTACACCACACGGTCACTGACGACCAACATTTACATGTATACGATTCATCTCGAAACGCTCACACCCCTGAGGATTTGTGTTTTCGTTCTACACAGCCGCTGCCCCTTGCTCTTTCCCACCCATTCGTTACATTCAACCTCTGACGAGACCGACCAAATATAGACTGAGAAACAAGACGACACACTTTGTGCATTCGGAATCGAAGGCAGGGCGTCCCTCGCCGCATTTGCTACGATTGCCATTTGCTACTTCTGCAGAAGCAGCGGCGGCGGCGACGACGACGACGACGACGACGACGACGACGACGAATATCGCGAGAGGCTCTGAGATATGTGGGAAATACATCTATAAAATGTAATTCAGACTGCCTCGTCCCACCTTATGCTGTACCGCTTTGGCAAATGCTTTATCTGCGCCATTCGCCTTAATCGCATCTGAGAGTAATTCTTAAAAAAACGCCTGTCGCTAATTGTTCGTCATCACAGGTACTGTTTGCTATAAGGCCACGACGCGCAGCTGATTTCCAAAATTCATCTTTCTCGTGTTAGGATGGAACTTACGACTCCCGGTTTATTAGACCAGTGCTCCACCACTGAGCTAAAGAGGCGCGGCCTAGCGGTACTCTTGGGTACTTCGTCCTTACGGTCGTCTGCATCATCAGACTTTAGCTGACAACACTTCATATTACCGGCTAATATTTGCAGCTATTTCGACAAATTACTGCTTGGCTACACATCTGTCACGTAACCGATGTGCTCTCTAAACAACAACACTTGCATTTCAGAACATGTCTTTCACACATATCTACAAAATCACCTTCTCCTTCAAATACAGTTTCCTTGCGACTGACAGAGACGTAGGCAAAGTTTAAAGTTGCTATTTCCATTAAATCTCGTTAATCAGAAAAACGGTTATTTACACCTGCAGCGGAACAAAATTCCGTTCCGCCCAGCGTCTGGCTCGAACCCACGACCCTGGGATTAAGAGTCTGACGCTCTACCGACTGAGCTAGCCGGCTACCTCGGTGAATACCTGCAGGGTAGCACGTCATACAGTACTCGTTTGGGTTGGGTGGTCCCATATAGAATCTCTCCATGATGCCTAATGTTTTCCTAACGTCACACTCGTCACGTACTTCACTTTTATGTCATAATCATTTCTGAGAGGTAAAGAAATTGCATGACAACATGCAGAGCTAGTGGCGTCAAAATTAACACACATACTTTATGTGACTGAAAAGCCGAACGAGTTACTTTCCGACGTTGTTTTAGATGTGCAAGTGATAGTCAGAACTCGCTGTGTCGGCACTCTGCCGACCATTTCGCTAGTTAACACCGGTCTTGTTGTGTGTGTTTCAAGCTCAAGAGCATCTCCAAGCAAAAAATGGTCAACAGCAACATTCAGACGGTTTCGTACTGCTCAATTGCTACATTAACACGTTATGTTTCTTTTTCAGAACTGGAAAAATACAAGCGTGACAGCATTCGGACCTGTAATCTTCAGATCCGAAGTCCGACGCCTTATCCATTACGCCACACGGTCACTGACGACCAACATTTACATGTATACGACTCATCTCGAAACGCTCACACCCCTGAGGATTTGTGTTTTCGTTCTACACAGCCGCTGCCCCTTGCTCTTTCCCACCCATTCGTTACATTCAACCTCTGACGAGACCGACCAAATATAGACTGAGAAACAAGACCACACACTTTGTGCATTCGGAATCGAAGGCAGGGCGTCCCTCGCCGCATTTGCTACGATTGCCATTTGCTACTTCTGCAGAAGCGGCGACGACGACGACGACGACGACGAATATCGCGAGAGGCTCTGAGATATGTGAGAAATACATCTATAAAATGTAATTCAGACTGCCTCGTCCCACCTTATGCTGTACCGCTTTGGCAAATGCTTTATCTGCGCCATTCCCCTTAATCGCATCTGAGAGTAATTCTTAAAAAAATGCCTGTCGCTAATTGTTCGTCATCACAGGTACTGTTTGCTATACGGCCACGACGCGCAACTGATTTCCAAAATTCATCTTTCTCGTGTTAGGATGGAACTTACGACTCCTGGTTTATTAGACCAGTGCTCCACCACTGAGCTAAAGAGGCGCGGCCTAGCGGTACTCTTGGGTACTTCGTCCTTACGGTCGTCTGCATCATCAGACTTTAGCTGACAACACTTCATATTACCGGCTAATATTTGCAGCTATTTCGACAAATTACTGTTTGGCTACACATCTGACACGTAACCGATGTGCTATCCAAACAACAACACTTGCATTTCAGAACATGTCTTTCACACATATCTACAAAATCACCTTCACCTTCAAATACAGTTTCCTTGCGACTGACAGAGACGTAGGCAAAGTTTAAAGTTGCTATTTCCATTAAATCTCGTTAATCAGAAAAACGGTAATTTACACCTGCAGCGGAACAAAATTCCGTTCCGCCCAGCGTCTGGCTCGAACCCACGACCCTGGGATTAAGAGTCTGACGCTCTACCGACTGAGCTAGCCGGCTACCTCGGTGAATACCTGCCGGGTAGCACGTCACACAGTACTCGTTTGGGTTGGGTGGTCCCATACAGAATCTCTCCATGATGCCTAATGTTTTCCTAACGTCACACTCGTCACGTACTTCACTTTTATGTCATAATCATTTCTGAGAGGTAAAGAAATTGCATGACAACATGCAGAGCTAGTGGCGTCAAAATTAACACACACACTTTATGTGACTGAAAAGCCGAACGAGTTACTTTCCGACGTTGTTTTAGATGTGCAAGTGATAGTCAGAACTCGCTGTGTCGGCACTCTGCCGACCATTTCGCTAGTTAACACCGGTCTTGTTGTGTGTGTTTCAAGCTCAAGAGCATCTCCAAGCAAAAAATGGTCAACAGCAACATTCAGACGGTTTCGTACTGCTCAATTGCTACATTAAAACGTTATGTTTCTTTTTCAGAACTGGAAAAATACAAGCGTGACAGCATTCGAACCTGTAACCTTCAGATCCGAAGTCCGACGCCTTATCCATTACACCACACGGTCACTGACGACCAACATTTACATGTATACGATTCATGTCGAAACGCTCACACCCCTGAGGATTTGTGTTTTCGTTCTACACAGCCGCTGCCCCTTGCTCTTTCCCACCCATTCGTTACATTCAACCTCTGACGAGACCGACCAAATATAGACTGAGAAACAAGACCACACACTTTGTGCATTCGGAATCGAAGGCAGGGCGTCCCTCGCCGCATTTGCTACGATTGCCATTTGCTACTTCTGCAGAAGCAGCGGCGGCGGCGACGACGACGACGACGACGACGACGACGACGACGAATATCGCGAGAGGCTCTGAGATATGTGAGAAATACATCTATAAAATGTAATTCAGACTGCCTCGTCCCACCTTATGCTGTACCGCTTTGGCAAATGCTTTATCTGCGCCATTCGCCTTAATCGCATCTGAGAGTAATTCTTAAAAAAACGCCTGTCGCTAATTGTTCGTCATCACAGGTACTGTTTGCTATACGGCCACGACGCGCAACTGATTTCCAAAATTCATCTTTCTCGTGTTAGGATGGAACTTACGTCTCCTGGTTTATTAGACCAGTGCTCCACCACTGAGCTAAAGAGGCGCGGCCTAGCGGTACTCTTGGGTACTTCGTCCATACGGTCGTCTGCATCATCAGACTTTAGCTGACAACACTTCATATTACCGGCTAATATTTGCAGCTATGGCGACAAATTACTGCTTGGCTACACATCTGACACGTAACCGATGTGCTCTCCAAACAACAACACTTGCATTTCAGAACATGTCTTTCACACATGTCTACAAAATCACCTTCACCTTCAAATACAGTTTCCTTGCGACTGACAGAGACGTAGGCAAAGTTTAAAGTTGCTATATCCATTAAATCTCGTTAATCAGAAAAACGGTAATTTACACCTGCAGCGGAACAAAATTCCGTTCCGCCCAGCGTCTGGCTCGAACCCACGACCCTGGGATTAAGAGTCTGACGCTCTACCGACTGAGCTAGCCGGCTACCTCGGTGAATACCTGCCGGGTTGCATGTCACACAGTACTCGTTTGGGTTGGGTGGTCCCATACAGAATCTCTCCATGATGCCTAATGTTTTCCTAACGTCACACTCGTCACGTACTTCACTTTTATGTCATAATCATTTCTGAGAGGTAAAGAAATTGCATGACAACATGCAGAGCTAGTGGCGTCAAAATTAACACACACACTTTATGTGACTGAAAAGCCGAACGAGTTACTTTCCGACGTTGTTTTAGATGTGCAAGTGATAGTCAGAACTCGCTGTGTCGGCACTCTGCCGACCATTTCGCTAGTTAACACCGGTCTTGTTGTGTGTGTTTCAAGCTCAAGAGCATCTCCAAGCAAAAAATGGTCAACAGCAACATTCAGACGGTTTCGTACTGCTCAATTGCTACATTAAAACGTTATGTTTCTTTTTCAGAACTGGAAAAACACAAGCATGACAGCATTCGAACCTGTAATATTCAGATCCGAAGTCCGACGCCTTATCCATTAGGCCACACGGTCACTGACGACCAACATTTACATGTATACGACTCATCTCGAAACGCTCACACCCCTGAGGATTTGTGTTTTCGTTCTACACAGCCGCTGCCCCTTGCTCTTTCCCACCCATTCGTTACATTCAACCTCTGACGAGACCGACCAAATATAGACTGAGAAACAAGACCACACACTTTGTGCATTCGGAATCGAAGGCAGGGCGTCCCTCGCCGCATTTGCTACGATTGCCATTTGCTACTTTTGCAGAAGCAGCGGCGGCGGCGGCGACGACGACGACGGCGGCGACGACGACGACGACGACGAATATCGCGAGAGGCTCTGAGATATGTGAGAAATACATCTATAAAATGTAATTCAGACTGCCTCGTCCCACCTTATGCTGTACCGCTTTGGCAAATGCTTTATCTGCGCCATTCCCCTTAATCGCATCTGAGAGTAATTCTTAAAAAAATGCCTGTCGCTAATTGTTCGCCATCACAGGTACTGTTTGCTATACGGCCACGACGCGCAACTGATTTCCAAAATCCATCTTTCTCGTGTTAGGATGGAACTTACGACTCCTGGTTTATTAGACCAGTGCTCCACCACTGAGCTAAAGAGGCGCGGCCTAGCGGTACTCTTGGGTACTTCGTCCTTACGGTCGTCTGCATCATCAGACTTTAGCTGACAACACTTCATATTACCGGCTAATATTTGCAGCTATTTCGACAAATTACTGTTTGGCTACACATCTGACACGTAACCGATGTGCTCTCCAAACAACAACACTTGCATTTCAGAACATGTCTTTCACACATATCTACAAAATCACCTTCACCTTCAAATACAGTTTCCTTGCGACTGACAGAGACGTAGGCAAAGTTTAAAGTTGCTATTTCCATTAAATCTCGTTAATCAGAAAAACGGTAATTTACACCTGCAGCGGAACGAAATTCCGTTCCGCCCAGCGTCTGGCTCGAACCCACGACTCTGGGATTAAGAGTCTGACGCTCTACCGACTGAGCTAGCCGGCTACCTCGGTGAATACCTGCCGGGTAGCACGTCACACAGTACTCGTTTGGGTTGGGTGGTCCCATACAGAATCTCTCCATGATGCCTAATGTTTTCCTAACGTCACACTCGTCACGTACTTCACTTTTATGTCATAATCATTTCTGAGAGGTAAAGAAATTGCATGACAACATGCAGAGCTAGTGGCGTCAAAATTAACACACACACTTTATGTGACTGAAAAGCCGAACGAGTTACTTTCCGACGTTGTTTTAGATGTGCAAGTGATAGTCAGAACTCGCTGTGTCGGCACTCTGCCGACCATTTCGCTAGTTAACACCGGTCTTGTTGTGTGTGTTTCAAGCTCAAGAGCATCTCCAAGCAAAAAATGGTCAACAGCAACATTCAGACGGTTTCGTACTGCTCAATTGCTACATTAAAACGTTATGTTTCTTTTTCAGAACTGGAAAAATACAAGCGTGACAGCATTCGAACCTGTAATCTTCAGATCCGAAGTCCGACGCCTTATCCATTAGGCCACACGGTCACTGACGACCAACATTTACATGTATGCGACTCATCTCGAAACGCTCACACCCCTGAGGATTTGTGTTTTCGTTCTACACAGCCGCTGCCCCTTGCTCTTTCCCACCCATTCGTTACATTCAACCTCTGACGAGACCGACCAAATATAGACTGAGAAACAAGACCACACACTTTGTGCATTCGGAATCGAAGGCAGGGCGTCCCTCGCCGCATTTGCTACGATTGCCATTTGCTACTTCTGCAGAAGCGGCGACGACGACGACGACGACGACGACGAATATCGCGAGAGGCTCTGAGATATGTGAGAAATACATCTATAAAATGTAATTCAGACTGCCTCGTCCCACCTTATGCTGTACCGCTTTGGCAAATGCTTTATCTGCGCCATTCGCCTTAATCGCATCTGAGAGTAATTCTTAAAAAAATGCCTGTCGCTAATTGTTCGTCATCACAGGTACTGTATGCTATACGGCCACGACGCGCAACTGATTTCCAAAATTCATCTTTCTCGTGTTAGGATGGAACTTACGACTCCTGGTTTATTAGACCAGTGCTCCACCACTGAGCTAAAGAGGCGCGGCCTAGCGGTACTCTTGGGTACTTCGTCCTTACGGTCGTCTGCATCATCAGACTTTAGCTGACAACACTTCATATTACCGGCTAATATTTGCAGCTATGGCGACAAATTACTGCTTGGCTACACATCTGACACGTAACCGATGTTCTCTCCAAACAACAACACTTGCATTTCAGAACATGTCTTTCACACATGTCTACAAAACCACCTTCACCTTCAAATACAGTTTCCTTGCGACTGACAGAGACGTAGGCAAAGTTTAAAGTTGCTATTTCCATTAAATCTCGTTAATCAGAAAAACGGTAATTTACACCTGCAGCGGAACAAAATTCCGTTCCGCCCAGCGTCTGGCTCGAACCCACGACCCTGGGATTAAGAGTCTGACGCTCTACCAACTGAGCTAGCCGGCTACCTCGGTGAATACCTGCCGGGTAGCACGTCATACAGTACTCGTTTGGGTTGGGTGGTCCCATACAGAATCTCTCCATGATGCCTAATGTTTTCCTAACGTCACACTCGTCACGTACTTCACTTTTATGTCATAATCATTTCTGAGAGGTAAAGAAATTGCATGACAACATGCAGAGCTAGTGGCGTCAAAATTAACACACACACTTTATGTGACTGAAAAGCCGAACGAGTTACTTTCCGACGTTGTTTTAGATGTGCAAGTGATAGTCAGAACTCGCTGTGTCGGCACTCTGCCGACCATTTCGCTAGTTAACACCGGTCTTGTTGTGTGTGTTTCAAGCTCAAGAGCATCTCCAAGCAAAAAATGGTCAACAGCAACATTCAGACGGTTTCGTACTGCTCAATTGCTACATTAAAACGTTATGTTTCTTTTTCAGAACTGGAAAAATACAAGCGTGACAGCATTCGAACCTGTAATATTCAGATCCGAAGTCCGACGCCTTATCCATTAGGCCACACGGTCACTGACGACCAACATTTACATGTATACGACTCATCTCGAAACGCTCACACCCCTGAGGATTTGTGTTTTCGTTCTACACAGCCGCTGCTCTTTCCCACCCATTCGTTACATTCAACCTCTGACGAGACCGACCAAATATAGACTGAGAAACAAGACCACACACTTTGTGCATTCGGAATCGAAGGCAGGGCGTCCCTCGCCGCATTTGCTACTTCTGCAGAAGCGGCGACGACGACGACGACGACGACGACGAATATCGCGAGAGGCTCTGAGATATGTGAGAAATACATCTATAAAATGTAATTCAGACTGCCTCGTCCCACCTTATGCTGTACCGCTTTGGCAAATGCTTTATCTGCGCCATTCGCCTTAATCGCATCTGAGAGTAATTCTTAAAAAAATGCCTGTCGCTAATTGTTCGTCATCACAGGTACTGTATGCTATACGGCCACGACGCGCAACTGATTTCCAAAATTCATCTTTCTCGTGTTAGGATGGAACTTACGACTCCTGGTTTATTAGACCAGTGCTCCACCACTGAGCTAAAGAGGCGCGGCCTAGCGGTACCCTTGGGTACTTCGTCCTTACGGTCGTCTGCATCATCAGACTTTAGCTGACAACACTTCATATTACCGGCTAATATTTGCAGCTATGGCGACAAATTACTGCTTGGCTACACATCTGACACGTAACCGATGTTCTCTCCAAACAACAACACTTGCATTTCAGAACATGTCTTTCACACATGTCTACAAAACCACCTTCACCTTCAAATACAGTTTCCTTGCGACTGACAGAGACGTAGGCAAAGTTTAAAGTTGCTATTTCCATTAAATCTCGTTAATCAGAAAAACGGTAATTTACACCTGCAGCGGAACAAAATTCCGTTCCGCCCAGCGTCTGGCTCGAACCCACGACCCTGGGATTAAGAGTCTGACGCTCTACCAACTGAGCTAGCCGGCTACCTCGGTGAATACCTGCCGGGTAGCACGTCACACAGTACTCGTTTGGGTTGGGTGGTCCCATACAGAATCTCTCCATGATGCCTAATGTTTTCCTAACGTCACACTCGTCACGTACTTCACTTTTATGTCATAATCATTTCTGAGAGGTAAAGAAATTGCATGACAACATGCAGAGCTAGTGGCGTCAAAATTAACACACACACTTTATGTGACTGAAAAGCCGAACGAGTTACTTTCCGACGTTGTTTTAGATGTGCAAGTGATAGTCAGAACTCGCTGTGTCGGCACTCTGCCGACCATTGCGCTAGTTAACACCGGTCTTGTTGTGTGTGTTTCAAGCTCAAGAGCATCTCCAAGCAAAAAATGGTCAACAGCAACATTCAGACGGTTTCGTACTGCTCAATTGCTACATTAAAACGTTATGTTTCTTTTTCAGAACTGGAAAAATACAAGCGTGACAGCATTCGAACCTGTAATATTCAGATCCGAAGTCCGACGCCTTATCCATTAGGCCACACGGTCACTGACGACCAACATTTACATGTATACGACTCATCTCGAAACGCTCACACCCCTGAGGATTTGTGTTTTCGTTCTACACAGCCGCTGCCCCTTGCTCTTTCCCACCCATTCGTTACATTCAACCTCTGACGAGACCGACCAAATATAGACTGAGAAACAAGACCACACACTTTGTGCATTCGGAATCGAAGGCAGGGCGTCCCTCGCCGCATTTGCTACGATTGCCATTTGCTACTTCTGCAGAAGCAGCGGCGGCGGCAGCGGCGGCGACGGCGACGACGACGACGAATATCGCGAGAGGCTCTGAGATATGTGAGAAATACATCTATAAAATGTAATTCAGACTGCCTCGTCCCACCTTATGCTGTACCGCTTTGGCAAATGCTTTATCTGCGCCATTCGCCTTAATCGCATCTGAGAGTAATTCTTAAAAAAACGCCTGTCGCTAATTGTTCGTCATCACAGTTACTGTATGCTATACGGCCACGACGCGCAACTGATTTCCAAAAATCATCTTTCTCGTGTTAGGATGGAACTTACGACTCCTGGTTTATTAGACCAGTGCTCTACCACTGAGCTAAAGAGGCGCGGCCTAGCGGTACTCTTGGGTACTTCGTCCTTTCGGTCGTCTGCATCATCAGACTTTAGCTGACAACACTTCATATTACCGGCTAATATTTGCAGCTATGGCGACAAATTACTGCTTGGCTACACATCTGACACGTAACCGATGTGCTCTCCAAACAACAACACTTGCATTTCAGAACATGTCTTTCACACATGTCTACAAAATCACCTTCACCTTCAAATACAGTTTCCTTGCGACTGACAGAGACGTAGGCAAAGTTTAAAGTTGCTATTTCCATTAAATCTCGTTAATCAGAAAAACGGTAATTTACACCTGCAGCGGAACAAAATTCGGTTCCGCCCAGCGTCTGGCTCGAACCCACGACCTTGGGATTAAGAGTCTGACGCTCTACCGACTGAGCTAGCCGGCTACCTCGGTTAATACCTGCCGGGTAGCACGTCACACAGTACTCGTTTGGGTTGGGTGGTCCCATACAGAATCTCTCCATGATGCCTAATGTTTTCCTAACGTCACACTCGTCACGTACTTCACTTTTATGTCATAATCATTTCTGAGAGGTAAAGAAATTGCATGACAACATGCAGAGCTAGTGGCGTCAAAATTAACACACACACTTTATGTGACTGAAAAGCCGAACGAGTTACTTTCCGACGTTGTTTTAGATGTGCAAGTGATAGTCAGAACTCGCTGTGTCGGCACTCTGCCGACCATTGCGCTAGTTAACACCGGTCTTGTTGTGTGTGTTTCAAGCTCAAGAGCATCTCCAAGCAAAAAATGGTCAACAGCAACATTCAGACGGTTTCGTACTGCTCAATTGCTACATTAAAACGTTATGTTTCTTTTTCAGAACTGGAAAAACTCAAGCGTGACAGCATTCGAACCTGTAATCTTCAGATCCGAAGTCCGACGCCTTATCGATTAGGCCACTCGGTCACTGACGACTAACATTTACATGTATACGACTCATCTCGAAACACTCACAATCCTGAGGATTTGTGTTTTCGTTCTACACAGCCGCTGCCCCTTGCTCTTTCCCACCCATTCGTTACATTCAACCTCTGACGAGACCGACCAAATATAGACTGAGAAACAAGACCACACACTTTGTGCATTCGGAATCGAAGGCAGGGCGTCCCTCGCCGCATTTGCTACGATTGCCATTTGCTAATTCTGCAGAAGCGGCGGCGGCGCGGCGGCGGCGGCGACGACGACGACGACGACCGCGAGAGGCTCTGTGATATGTGAGAAATACATCTATAAAATGTAATTCAGACTGCCTCGTCCCACCTTATGCTGTACCGCTTTGGCAAATGCTTTATCTGCGCCATTCGCCTTAATCACATTTGAGAGTAATTCTTAAAAAAAACGCCTGTCGCTAATTGTTCGTCATCACAGATACTGTATGCTATACGGCCACGACGCGCAACTGATTTCCAAAATTCATCTTTCTCGTGTTAGGATGGAACTTACGACTCCTGGTTTATTAGACCAGTTGTCTACCACTGAGCTAAAGAGGCGTGGCCTAGCGGTACTCTTGGGTACTTCGTCCTTACGGTCGTCTGCATCATCAGACTTTAGCTGACAACACTTCATATTACCGGCTAATATTTGCAGCTATGGCGACAAATTACTGCTTGGCTACACATCTGACACGTAACCGATGTGCTCTCCAAACAACAACACTTGCATTTCAGAACATGTCTTTCACACATGTCTACAAAATCACCTTCACCTTCAAATACAGTTTCCTTGCGACTGACAGAGACGTAGGCAAAGTTTAAAGTTGCTATTTCCATTAAATCTCGTTAATCAGAAAAACGGTAATTTACACCTGCAGCGGAACAAAATTCCGTTCCGCCCAGCGTCTGGCTCGAACCCACGACCCTGGGATTAAGAGTCTGACGCTCTACCGACTGAGCTAGCCGGCTACCTCGGTGAATACCTGCCGGGTAGCACGTCATACAGTACTCGTTTGGGTTGGGTGGTCCCATATAGAATCTCTCCATGATGCCTAATGTTTTCCTAACGTCACACTTGTCACGTACTTCACTTTTATGTCATAATCATTTCTGAGAGGTAAAGAAATTGCATGACAACATGCAGAGCTAGTGGCGTCAAAATTAACACACACACTTTATGTGACTGAAAAGCCGAACGAGTTACTTTCCGACGTTGTTTTAGATGTGCAAGTGATAGTCAGAACTCGCTGTGTCGGCACTCTGCCGACCATTTCGCTAGTTAACACCGGTCTTGTTGTGTGTGTTTCAAGCTCAAGAGCATCTCCAAGCAAAAAATGGTCAACAGCAACATTCAGACGGTTTCGTACTGCTCAATTGCTACATTAAAACGTTATGTTTCTTTTTCAGAACTGGAAAAATACAAGCGTGACAGCATTCGAACCTGTAATCTTCAGATCCGAAGTCCCACGCCTTATCCATTAGGCCACACGGTCACTGACGACCAACATTTACATGTATACGACTCATCTCGAAACGCTCACACCCCTGAGGATTTGTGTTTTCGTTCTACACAGCCGCTGCCCCTTGCTCTTTCCCACCCATTCGTTACATTCAACCTCTGACGAGACCGACCAAATATAGACTGAGAAACAAGACCACACACTTTGTGCATTCGGAATCGAAGGCAGGGCGTCCCTCGCCGCATTTGCTACGATTGCCATTTGCTACTTCTGCAGAAGCGGCGGCGGCGGCGGCGACGACGACGACGACGAATATCGCGAGAGGCTCTGTGATATGTGAGAAATACATCTATAAAATGTAATTCAGACTGCCTCGTCCCACCTTATGCTGTACCGCTTTGGCAAATGCTTTATGTGCGCCATTCGCCTTAATCACATTTGAGAGTAATTCTTAAAAAAAACGCCTGTCGCTAATTGTTCGTCATCACAGATACTGTTTGCTATACGGCAACGACGCGCAACTGATTTCCAAAATTCATCTTTCTCGTGTTAGGATAGAACTTACGACTCCTGGTTTATTAGACCAGTGCTCTACCACTGAGCTAAAGAGGCGAGGCCTAGCGGTACTCTTGGGTACTTCGTCCTTACGGTCGTCTGCATCATCAGACTTTAGCTGACAACACTTCATATTACCGGCTAATATTTGCAGCTATGGCGACAAATTACTGCTTGGCTACACATCTGAAACGTAACCGATGTGCTCTCCAAACAACAACACTTGCATTTCAGAACATGTCTTTCACACATGTCTACAAAATCACCTTCACCTTCAAATACAGTTTCCTTGCGACTGACAGAGACGTAGGCAAAGTTTAAAGTTGCTATTTCCATTAAATCTCGTTAATCAGAAAAACGGTAATTTACACCTGCAGCGGAACAAAATTAAGTTCCGCCCAGCGTCTGGCTCGAACCCACGACCCTGGGATTAAGAGTCTGACGCTCTACCAACTGAGCTAGCCGGCTACCTCGGTGAATACCTGCCAGGTAGCACGTCACACAGTACTCGTTTGGGTTGGGTGGTCCCATACAGAATCTCTCCATGATGCCTAATGTTTTCCTAACGTCACACTCGTCACGTACTTCACTTTTATGTCATAATCATTTCTGAGAGGTAAAGAAATTGCATGACAACATGCAGAGCTAGTGGCGTCAAAATTAACACACACACTTTATGTGACTGAAAAGCCGAACGAGTTACTTTCCGACGTTGTTTTAGATGTGCAAGTGATAGTCAGAACTCGCTGTGTCGGCACTCTGCCGACCATTTCGCTAGTTAACACCGGTCTTGTTGTGTGTGTTTCAAGCTCAAGAGCATCTCCAAGCAAAAAATGGTCAACAGCAACATTCAGACGGTTTCGTACTGCTCAATTGCTACATTAAAACGTTATGTTTCTTTCTCAGAACTGGAAAAACTCAAGCGTGACAGCATTCGAACCTGTAATCTTCAGATCCGAAGTCCGACGCCTTATCCATTAGGCCACACGGTCACTGACGACTAACATTTACATGTATACGACTCATCTCGAAACGCTCACACCCCTGAGGATTTGTGTTTTCGTTCTACACAGCCGCTGCCCCTTGCTCTTTCCCACCCATTCGTTACATTCAACCTCTGACGAGACCGACCAAATATAGACTGAGAAACAAGACCACACACTTTGTGCATTCGGAATCGAAGGCAGGGCGTCCCTCGCCGCATTTGCTACGATTGCCATTTGCTACTTCTGCAGAAGCGGCGGCGGCGGCGGCGACGACGACGACGACGACGACCGCGAGAGGCTCTGTGATATGTGAGAAATACATCTATAAAATGTAATTCAGACTGCCTCGTCCCACCTTATGCTGTACCGCTTTGGCAAATGCTTTATCTGCGCCATTCGCCTTAATCACATTTGAGAGTAATTCTTAAAAAAAACGCCTGTCGCTAATTGTTCGTCATCACAGATACTGTATGCTATACGGCCACGACGCGCAACTGATTTCCAAAATTCATCTTTCTCGTGTTAGGATGGAACTTACGACTCCTGGTTTATTAGACCAGTGCTCCACCACTGAGCTAAAGAGGCGAGGCCTAGCGGTACTCTTGGGTACTTCGTCCTTACGGTCGTCTGCATCATCAGACTTTAGCTGACAACACTTCATATTACCGGCTAATATTTGCAGCTATGGCGACAAATTACTGCTTGGCTACACATCTGACACGTAACCGATGTGCTCTCCAAACAACAACACTTGCATTTCAGAACATGTCTTTCACACATGTCTACAAAATCACCTTCACCTTCAAATACAGTTTCCTTGCGACTGACAGAGACGTAGGCAAAGTTTAAAGTTGCTATTTCCATTAAATCTCGTTAATCAGAAAAACGGTAATTTACACCTGCAGCGGAACAAAATTCCGTTCCGCCCAGCGTCTGGCTCGAACCCACGACCCTGGGATTAAGAGTCTGACGCTCTACCGACTGAGCTAGCCGGCTACCTCGGTGAATACCTGCCGGGTAGCACGTCATACAGTACACGTTTGGGTTGGGTGGTCCCATATAGAATCTCTCCATGATGCCTAATGTTTTCCTAACGTCACACTCGTCACGTACTTCACTTTTATGTCATAATCATTTCTGAGAGGTAAAGAAATTGCATGACAACATGCAGAGCTAGTGGCGTCAAAATTAACACACATACTTTATGTGACTGAAAAGCCGAACGAGTAACTTTCCGACGTTGTTTTAGATGTGCAAGTGATAGTCAGAACTCGCTGTGTCGGCACTCTGCCGACCATTTCGCTAGTTAACACCGGTCTTGTTGTGTGTGTTTCAAGCTCAAGAGCATCTCCAAGCAAAAAATGGTCAACAGCAACATTCAGACGGTTTCGTACTGCTCAATTGCTACATTAAAACGTTATGTTTCTTTTTCAGAACTGGAAAAATACAAGCGTGACAGCATTCGAACCTGTAATCTTCAGATCCGAAGTCCGACGCCTTATCCATTACACCACACGGTCACTGACGACCAACATTTACATGTATACGATTCATCTCGAAACGCTCACACCCCTGAGGATTTGTGTTTTCGTTCTACACAGCCGCTGCCCCTTGCTCTTTCCCACCCATTCGTTACATTCAACCTCTGACGAGACCGACCAAATATAGACTGAGAAACAAGACGACACACTTTGTGCATTCGGAATCGAAGGCAGGGCGTCCCTCGCCGCATTTGCTACGATTGCCATTTGCTACTTCTGCAGAAGCAGCGGCGGCGGCGACGACGACGACGACGACGACGACGACGACGACGACGAATATCGCGAGAGGCTCTGAGATATGTGGGAAATACATCTATAAAATGTAATTCAGACTGCCTCGTCCCACCTTATGCTGTACCGCTTTGGCAAATGCTTTATCTGCGCCATTCGCCTTAATCGCATCTGAGAGTAATTCTTAAAAAAACGCCTGTCGCTAATTGTTCGTCATCACAGGTACTGTTTGCTATACGGCCACGACGCGCAACTGATTTCCAAAATTCATCTTTCTCGTGTTAGGATGGAACTTACGACTCCTGGTTTATTAGACCAGTGCTCCACCACTGAGCTAAAGAGGCGCGGCCTAGCGGTACTCTTGGGTACTTCGTCCTTACGGTCGTCTGCATCATCAGACTTTAGCTGACAACACTTCATATTACCGGCTAATATTTGCAGCTATTTCGACAAATTACTGTTTGGCTACACATCTGACACGTAACCGATGTGCTCTCCAAACAACAACACTTGCATTTCAGAACATGTCTTTCACACATATCTACAAAATCACCTTCACCTTCAAATACAGTTTCCTTGCGACTGACAGAGACGTAGGCAAAGTTTAAAGTTGCTATTTCCATTAAATCTCGTTAATCAGAAAAACGGTAATTTACACCTGCAGCGGAACAAAATTCCGTTCCGCCCAACGTCTGGCTCGAACCCACGACCCTGGGATTAAGAGTCTGACGCTCTACCGACTGAGCTAGCCGGCTACCTCAGTGAATACCTGCCGGGTAGCACGTCACACAGTACTCGTTTGGGTTGGGTGGTCCCATACAGAATCTCTCCATGATGCCTAATGTTTTCCTAACGTCACACTCGTCACGTACTTCACTTTTATGTCATAATCATTTCTGAGAGGTAAAGAAATTGCATGACAACATGCAGAGCTAGTGGCGTCAAAATTAACACACACACTTTATGTGACTGAAAAGCCGAACGAGTTACTTTCCGACGTTGTTTTAGATGTGCAAGTGATAGTCAGAACTCGCTGTGTCGGCACTCTGCCGACCATTTCGCTAGTTAACACCGGTCTTGTTGTGTGTGTTTCAAGCTCAAGAGCATCTCCAAGCAAAAAATGGTCAACAACAACATTCAGACGGTTTCGTACTGCTCAATTGCTACATTAAAACGTTATGTTTCTTTTTCAGAACTGGAAAAATACAAGCGTGACAGCATTCGAACCTGTAATCTTCAGATCCGAAGTCCGACGCCTTATCCATTAGGCCACACGGTCACTGACGACCAACATTTACATGTATGCGACTCATCTCGAAACGCTCACACACCTGAGGATTTGTGTTTTCGTTCTACACAGCCGCTGCCCCTTGCTCTTTCCCACCCATTCGTTACATTCAACCTCTGACGAGACCGACCAAATATAGACTGAGAAACAAGACCACACACTTTGTGCATTCGGAATCGAAGGCAGGGCGTCCCTCGCCGCATTTGCTACGATTGCCATTTGCTACTTCTGCAGAAGCGGCGACGACGACGACGACGACGACGACGAATATCGCGAGAGGCTCTGAGATATGTGAGAAATACATCTATAAAATGTAATTCAGACTGCCTCGTCCCACCTTATGCTGTACCGCTTTGGCAAATGCTTTATCTGCGCCATTCGCCGTAATCGCATCTGAGAGTAATTCTTAAAAAAATGCCTGTCGCTAATTGTTCGTCATCACAGGTACTGTATGCTATACGGCCACGACGCGCAACTGATTTCCAAAATTCATCTTTCTCGTGTTAGGATGGAACTTACGACTCCTGGTTTATTAGACCAGTGCTCCACCACTGAGCTAAAGAGGCGCGGCCTAGCGGTACTCTTGGGTACTTCGTCCTTACGGTCGTCTGCATCATCAGACTTTAGCTGACAACACTTCATATTACCGGCTAATATTTGCAGCTATGGCGACAAATTACTGCTTGGCTACACATCTGACACGTAACCGATGTTCTCTCCAAACAACAACACTTGCATTTCAGAACATGTCTTTCACACATGTCTACAAAACCACCTTCACCTTCAAATACAGTTTCCTTGCGACTGACAGAGACGTAGGCAAAGTTTAAAGTTGCTATTTCCATTAAATCTCGATAATCAGAAAAACGGTAATTTACACCTGCAGCGGAACAAAATTCCGTTCCGCCCAGCGTCTGGCTCGAACCCACGACCCTGGGATTAAGAGTCTGACGCTCTACCGACTGAGCTAGCCGGCTACCTCGATGAATACCTGCCGGGTAGCACGTCACACAGTACTCGTTTGGGTTGGGTGGTCCCATACAGAATCTCTCCATGATGCCTAATGTTTTCCTAACGTCACACTCGTCACGTACTTCACTTTTATGTCATAATCATTTCTGAGAGATAAAGAAATTGCATGACAACATGCAGAGCTAGTGGCGTCAAAATTAACACACACACTTTATGTGACTGAAAAGCCGAACGAGTTACTTTCCGACGTTGTTTTAGATGTGCAAGTGATAGTCAGAACTCGCTGTGTCGGCACTCTGTCGACCATTTCGCTAGTTAACACCGGTCTTGTTGTGTGTGTTTCAAGCTCAAGAGCATCTCCAAGCAAAAAATGGTCAACAGCAACATTCAGACGGTTTCGTACTGCTCAATTGCTACATTAAAACGTTATGTTTCTTTTTCAGAACTGGAAAAATACAAGCGTGACAGCATTCGAACCTGTAATATTCAGATCCGAAGTCCGACGCCTTATCCATTAGGCCACACGGTCACTGACGACCAACATTTACATGTATACGACTCATCTCGAAACGCTCACACCCCTGAGGATTTGTGTTTTCGTTCTACACAGCCGCTGCCCCTTGCTCTTTCCCACCCATTCGTTACATTCAACCTCTGACGAGACCGACCAAATATAGACTGAGAAACAAGACCACACACATTGTGCATTCGGAATCGAAGGCAGGGCGTCCCTCGCCGCATTTGCTACGATTGCCATTTGCTACTTCTGCAGAAGCAGCGGCGGCGGCGGCGGCGGCGACGGCGACGACGACGACGAATATCGCGAGAGGCTCTGAGATATGTGAGAAATACATCTATAAAATGTAATTCAGACTGCCTCGTCCCACCTTATGCTGTACCGCTTTGGCAAATGCTTTGTCTGCGCCATTCGCCTTAATCGCATCTGAGAGTAATTCTTAAAAAAACGCCTGTCGCTAATTGTTCGTCATCACAGGTACTGTATGCTATACGGCCACGACGCGCAACTGATTTCCAAAAATCATCTTTCTCGTGTTAGGATGGAACTTACGACTCCTGGTTTATTAGACCAGTGCTCTACCACTGAGCTAAAGAGGCGCGGCCTAGCGGTACTCTTGGGTACTTCGTCCTTTCGGTCGTCTGCATCATCAGACTTTAGCTGACAACACTTCATATTACCGGCTAATATTTGCAGCTATGGCGACAAATTACTGCTTGGCTACACATCTGACACGTAACCGATGTGCTCTCCAAACAACAACACTTGCATTTCAGAACATGTCTTTCACACATGTCTACAAAATCACCTTCACCTTCAAATACAGTTTCCTTGCGACTGACAGAGACGTAGGCAAAGTTTAAAGTTGCTATATCCATTAAATCTCGTTAATCAGAAAAACGGTAATTTACACCTGCAGCGGAACAATATTAAGTTCCGCCCAGCGTCTGGCTCGAACCCACGACCCTGGGATTAAGAGTCTGACGCTCTACCAACTGAGCTAGCCGGCTACCTCGGTGAATACCTGCCGGGTAGCACGTCACACAGTACTCGTTTGGGTTGGGTGGTCCCATACAGAATCTCTCCATGATGCCTAATGTTTTCCTAACGTCACACTCGTCACGTACTTCACTTTTATGTCATAATCATTTCTGAGAGGTAAAGAAATTGCATGACAACATGCAGAGCTAGTGGCGTCAAAATTAACACACACACTTTATGTGACTGAAAAGCCGAACGAGTTACTTTCCGACGTTGTTTTAGATGTGCAAGTGATAGTCAGAACTCGCTGTGTCGGCACTCTGCCGACCATTTCGCTAGTTAACACCGGTCTTGTTGTGTGTGTTTCAAGCTCAAGAGCATCTCCAAGCAAAAAATGGTCAACAGCAACATTCAGACGGTTTCGTACTGCTCAATTGCTACATTAAAACGTTATGTTTCTTTTTCAGAACTGGAAAAATACAAGCGTGACAGCATTCGAACCTGTAATCTTCAGATCCGAAGTCCGACGCCTTATCCATTAGGCCACACGGTCACTGAAGACCAACATTTACATGTATACGACTCATCTCGAAACGCTCACACCCCTGAGGATTTGTGTTTTCGTTCTACACAGCCGCTGCTCTTTCCCACCCATTCGTTACATTCAACCTCTGACGAGACCGACCAAATATAGACTGAGAAACAAGACCACACACTTTGTGCATTCGGAATCGAAGGCAGGGCGTCCCTCGCCGCATTTGCTACGATTGCCATTTGCTACTTCTGCAGAAGCGGCGGCGGCGGCGGCGGCGACGACGACGACGACGACGACCGCGAGAGGCTCTGTGATATGTGAGAAATACATCTATAAAATGTAATTCAGACTGCCTCGTCCCACCTTATGCTGTACCGCTTTGGCAAATGCTTTATGTGCGCCATTCGCCTTAATCACATTTGAGAGTAATTCTTAAAAAAAACGCCTGTCGCTAATTGTTCGTCATCACAGATACTGTTTGCTATACGGCAACGACGCGCAACTGATTTCCAAAATTCATCTTTCTCGTGTTAGGATGGAACTTACGACTCCTGGTTTATTAGACCAGTGCTCCACCACTGAGCTAAAGAGGCGAGGCCTAGCGGTACTCTTGGGTACTTCGTCCTTACGGTCGTCTGCATCATCAGACTTTAGCTGACAACACTTCATATTACCGGCTAATATTTGCAGCTATGGCGACAAATTACTGCTTGGCTACACATCTGACACGTAACCGATGTGCTCTCCAAACAACAACACTTGCATTTCAGAACATGTCTTTCACACATGTCTACAAAATCACCTTCACCTTCAAATACAGTTTCCTTGCGACTGACAGAGACGTAGGCAAAGTTTAAAGTTGCTATATCCATTAAATCTCGTTAATCAGAAAAACGGTAATTTACACCTGCAGCGGAACAATATTAAGTTCCGCCCAGCGTCTGGCTCGAACCCACGACCCTGGGATTAAGAGTCTGACGCTCTACCAACTGAGCTAGCCGGCTACCTCGGTGAATACCTGCCGGGTAGCACGTCACACAGTACTTGTTTGGGTTGGGTGGTCCCATACAGAATCTCTCCATGATGCCTAATGTTTTCCTAACGTCACACTCGTCACGTACTTCACTTTTATGTCATAATCATTTCTGAGAGGTAAAGAAATTGCATGACAACATGCAGAGCTAGTGGCGTCAAAATTAACACACACACTTTATGTGACTGAAAAGCCGAACGAGTTACTTTCCGACGTTGTTTTAGATGTGCAAGTGATAGTCAGAACACGCTGTGTCGGCACTCTGCCGACCATTTCGCTAGTTAACACCGGTCTTGTTGTGTGTGTTTCAAGCTCAAGAGCATCTCCAAGCAAAAAATGGTCAACAGCAACATTCAGACGGTTTCGTACTGCTCAATTGCTACATTAAAACGTTATGTTTCTTTTTCAGAACTGGAAAAACTCAAGCGTGACAGCATTCGAACCTGTAATCTTCAGATCCGAAGTCCGACGCCTTATCGATTAGGTCACTCGGTCACTGACGACTAACATTTACATGTATACGACTCATCTCGAAACACTCACAATCCTGAGGATTTGTGTTTTCGTTCTACACAGCCGCTACCCCTTGCTCTTTCCCACCCATTCGTTACATTCAACCTCTGACGAGACCGACCAAATATAGACTGAGAAACAAGACCACACACTTTGTGCATTCGGAATCGAAGGCAGGGCGTCCCTCGCCGCATTTGCTACGATTGCCATTTGCTACTTCTGCAGAAGCGGCGGCGGCGCGGCGGCGCCGGCGACGACGACGACGACGACCGCGAGAGGCTCTGTGATATGTGAGAAATACATCTATAAAATGTAATTCAGACTGCCTCGTCCCACCTTATGCTGTACCGCTTTGGCAAATGCATTATCTGCGCCATTCGCCTTAATCACATTTGAGAGTAATTCTTAAAAAAAACGCCTGTCGCTAATTGTTCGTCATCACAGATACTGTTTGCTATACGGCCACGACGCGCAACTGATTTCCAAAATTCATCTTTCTCGTGTTAGGATGGAACTTACGACTCCTGGTTTATTAGACCAGTTGTCTACCACTGAGCTAAAGAGGCGTGGCCTAGCGGTACTCTTGGGTACTTCGTCCTTACGGTCGTCTGCATCATCAGACTTTAGCTGACAACACTTCATATTACCGGCTAATATTTGCAGCTATGGCGACAAATTACTGCTTGGCTACACATCTGACACGTAACCGATGTGCTCTCCAAACAACAACACTTGCATTTCAGAACATGTCTTTCACACATGTCTACAAAATCACCTTCACCTTCAAATACAGTTTCCTTGCGACTGACAGAGACGTAGGCAAAGTTTAAAGTTGCTATTTCCATTAAATCTCGTTAATCAGAAAAACGGTAATTTACACCTGCAGCGGAACAAAATTCCGTTCCGCCCAGCGTCTGGCTCGAACCCACGACCCTGGGATTAAGAGTCTGACGCTCTACCGACTGAGCTAGCCGGCTACCTCGGTGAATACCTGCCGGGTAGCACGTCATACAGTACTCGTTTGGGTTGGGTGGTCCCATATAGAATCTCTCCATGATGCCTAATGTTTTCCTAACGTCACACTCGTCACGTACTTCACTTTTATGTCATAATCATTTCTGAGAGGTAAAGAAATTGCATGACAACATGCAGAGCTAGTGGCGTCAAAATTAACACACATACTTTATGTGACTGAAAAGCCGAACGAGTAACTTTCCGACGTTGTTTTAGATGTGCAAGTGATAGTCAGAACTCGCTGTGTCGGCACTCTGCCGACCATTTCGCTAGTTAACACCGGTCTTGTTGTGTGTGTTTCAAGCTCAAGAGCATCTCCAAGCAAAAAATGGTCAACAGCAACATTCAGACGGTTTCGTACTGCTCAATTGCTACATTAAAACGTTATGTTTCTTTTTCAGAACTGGAAAAATACAAGCGTGACAGCATTCGAACCTGTAATCTTCAGATCCGAAGTCCGACGCCTTATCCATTAGGCCACACGGTCACTGACGACCAACATTTACATGTATACGACTCATCTCGAAACGCTCACACCCCTGAGGATTTGTGTTTTCGTTCTACACAGCCGCTGCCCCTTGCTCTTTCCCACCCATTCGTTACATTCAACCTCTGACGAGACCGACCAAATATAGACTGAGAAACAAGACCACACACTTTGTGCATTCGGAATCGAAGGCAGGGCGTCCCTCGCCGCATTTGCTACGATTGCCATTTGCTACTTCTGCAGAAGCGGCGGCGGCGGCGGCGGCGACGACGACGACGACGACGACCGCGAGAGGCTCTGTGATATGTGAGAAATACATCTATAAAATGTAATTCAGACTGCCTCGTCCCACCTTATGCTGTACCGCTTTGGCAAATGCTTTATGTGCGCCATTCCCCTTAATCACATTTGAGAGTAATTCTTAAAAAAAACGCCTGTCGCTAATTGTTCGTCATCACAGATACTGTTTGCTATACGGCAACGACGCGCAACTGATTTCCAAAATTCATCTTTCTCGTGTTAGGATGGAACTTACGACTCCTGGTTTATTAGACCAGTGCTCTACCACTGAGCTAAAGAGGCGAGGCCTAGCGGTACTCTTGGGTACTTCGTCCTTACGGTCGTCTGCATCATCAGACTTTAGCTGACAACACTTCATATTACCGGCTAATATTTGCAGCTATGGCGACAAATTACTGCTTGGCTACACATCTGAAACGTAACCGATGTGCTCTCCAAACAACAACACTTGCATTTCAGAACATGTCTTTCACACATGTCTACAAAATCACCTTCACCTTCAAATACAGTTTCCTTGCGACTGACAGAGACGTAGGCAAAGTTTAAAGTTGCTATTTCCATTAAATCTCGTTAATCAGAAAAACGGTAATTTACACCTGCAGCGGAACAAAATTAAGTTCCGCCCAGCGTCTGGCTCGAACCCACGACCCTGGGATTAAGAGTCTGACGCTCTACCAACTGAGCTAGCCGGCTACCTCGGTGAATACCTGCCGGGTAGCACGTCACACAGTACTCGTTTGGGTTGGGTGGTCCCATACAGAATCTCTCCATGATGCCTAATGTTTTCCTAACGTCACACTCGTCACGTACTTCACTTTTATGTCATAATCATTTCTGAGAGGTAAAGAAATTGCATGACAACATGCAGAGCTAGTGGCGTCAAAATTAACACACATACTTTATGTGACTGAAAAGCCGAACGAGTTACTTTCCGACGTTGTTTTAGATGTGCAAGTGATAGTCAGAACTCGCTGTGTCGGCACTCTGCCGACCATTTCGCTAGTTAACACCGGTCTTGTTGTGTGTGTTTCAAGCTCAAGAGCATCTCCAAGCAAAAAATGGTCAACAGCAACATTCAGACGGTTTCGTACTGCTCAATTGCTACATTAAAACGTTATGTTTCTTTTTCAGAACTGGAAAAACTCAAGCGTGACAGCATTCGAACCTGTAATCTTCAGATCCGAAGTCCGACGCCTTATCCATTAGGCCACACGGTCACTGACGACTAACATTTACATGTATACGACTCATCTCGAAACGCTCACACCCCTGAGGATTTGTGTTTTCGTTCTACACAGCCGCTGCCCCTTGCTCGTTCCCACCCATTCGTTACATTCAACCTCTGACGAGACCGACCAAATATAGACTGAGAAACAAGACCACACACTTTGTGCATTCGGAATCGAAGGCAGGGCGTCCCTCGCCGCATTTGCTACGATTGCCATTTGCTACTTCTGCAGAAGCAGCGGCGGCGGCGACGACGACGACGACGACGACGACGACGACGACGACGACGATGACGAATATCGCGAGAGGCTCTGAGATATGTGAGAAATACATCTATAAAATGTAATTCAGACTGCCTCGTCCCACCTTATGCTGTACCGCTTTGGCAAATGCTTTATCTGCGCCATTCGCCTTAATCGCATCTGAGAGTAATTCTTAAAAAAACGCCTGTCGCTAATTGTTCGTCATCACAGGTACTGTTTGCTATACGGCCACGACGCGCAAATGATTTCCAAAATTCATCTTTCTCGTGTTAGGATGGAACTTACGACTCCTGGTTTATTAGACCAGTGCTCTACCACTTTTTTTTTGTTTTTTTTTGTTTTTTTTTATTTTTTTTATTTTTTTTCTTTTTTTTTGTTATTTTTTTTTTGTTTTTTTTCTTTTTTGTTTTTTTTTTCTTTCTTTGTTTATGTTTGGTCCATATGAGATAGGTTAGTGACGAAGTAAATGTATACAAGTAAATAAAATCCCTTCTTTTGGGGTTATGGAAATCAAATAGTTCTGTTACATTCTTCCATCGTTGTGTGGGAGCGATTTTTATAGGAGAGCCAGGCTTACTTCAGCCTGATGGCTTCTCATGTGTGTGTCAGCAACCTATTAGTGCTGTGACACGAGGGCGAAGGATAAACGAAATAGCCACCTTGTTGGCGTAAAATGAATGAGAAGCTTAATAGATAATTTCATAAAGGAAAAAAAAGGAATCCTGAGGTTGAACAACATGTCGTTTGATCGTTCTTCAGCTCTGTCGGTGAGACAATGTTCGGTTCAAAAAATTTGCGTAGTTGTCTTTGTATTTCATTTGTTGTTCGAGCTTTTGATGTTCTGTCATCAGGTACATCCAATAATATGCTTCACTTTTCGTCATAGCCGTTGAGATGTAATGGACTGTCAGTCCTTTGAGCCAGTTGGCTGACCTTCTTTTAGTGTTAGGATATGGCACGTCATCAGGCAGAAGGACGTGTGTCGGTGAAATAGTGTTAGGTGACGTACGTAGCACATGTGCTAGTTTTTGCCTGAAGAGATTCCACACGTCTTTCACATCTTCACAGACGAAGCGATGTTCTGCAGTGTCGACGACATTGCAGCTGGAACAGTTTGGTGTGTGTGCCAGACGTATCGCGTGCAGTTTGGAGTTGGTTGGGATTTTTCTATTGACTGCGAGGTACCACGTCGATCGCACATTGGATGGTAGATGGGGGTCAGATATGTTGTCCCATATGTTTTTCCAATTATAATGTCGAAACTTGTTTTCTATTCGATTGCGCAATTTTCCTTCCAGCAAGGTGTTGTAAACCTCCTTAACCCGATATATGTCCTTCTCCGGTATTCTATGGCGTACATAGCTGTATTCCACCAGAAAGTGTTTATAGTGGTACAGCTCGTGGGAGATGTGATGCACATCGATTGGTGGATCTCTGCTGACTGGGGTGATTTCACGTAAGAGATGAGCCACTAAGGTCCGCTGTGATCGTTGCCACTGTTTATAAGTTTTGCTAACGTATTGCGCTTGCGCTTTAAGGTAGATGTCCGTCAGTTGTAGCCCTCCATTGCGTGTCGGTAGCGTCAAGGTATCATATGAAACCTTAAATATCTGACCTCTGCTGACAAAATAACCAAGCGCTGCTAGCATTTGGTGTGCAATGGTTCGTGGCAGAGGCAGCACTTGAGCAACATAGTTGACTTTGGAAGTGATGTATGTATTGGCCAGTTGCACTTTTTGTATTACGTTTAAATTACGCAAGCTGTGTTGTTTTATGCTTGCCCGTAAGGTGGCAAGTAATTTTCGATAATTGAGAGCGGCCGTGCGGCGGATATTACTCGTATATTCTATTCCAAGGCATTTGATTTTTTCCACAGTGTTGATACTTCCAGCGGCTCTGATCTCTATACCCCGACCAAGATTCATAATACCAGATTTATTGCGGTTGAGTTTAGCTCCTGACGCCATTTCGTAGGTCGCCACAACTTCAAGTACTGTTTCCACCTCTCTTTCGTCAGTCACAAGTACCCCTACATCGTCCGCGTAGGCTTGACATATGATCTTTTGTCCGTGTATATGTAATCCACGGAGTTGCCGAGTCAGAGATACTAAGAGAGGTTCAAGCGCAATCGCGAAAAGCGTCATGGACATTGGGCAACCTTGTCTTACCGAACTCTGAATATTGATCGGGTGACTGAGTTGTCCGTTAACACTGATTCTTGACGTGCTATTCGTCAGTATGTTTTTCACGGAGGCTATAATTTTCTGGGGGAAGTGCATGGATGTCATACACCGGAGCAGGTACGAATGATTAACTTTATCAAAAGCTTTTTCAAAGTCAAGCGACATCAGAGCACAGCGAATGTTACAGGCTTCCGATATCGCTATAATGTCTCTGTAGTCGCATAAGGTCTGAAATATCGTTCTGTCCTTTCCCACACTTGTCTGGTAGGCTCCTGTCACTGTACGAATAACAGAATTGAACCTTTCCATCATGATACGGGCGAAGATTTTATAATCACTATTGAGAAGTGTTATGGGTCGAAGATTCTCCACGGTTTTGCCTCCTGGTGTTTTGGGGACTAAGACCACTGTACCTTCACAGAATTCCTTCGGAAGGTCAGTGTCCGCATTTAGTATTTCATTGCACACGAGTGTCAATTTAGCAATTACTTGTTCGCGAAAAGTTTGATAAAATTCAGCGGGTAGCCCATCTGGTCCAGGTGATTTGTTCTTTGGGCTCTTCGAGATGGCATCTTCGACGTCTTCGTCCGTTATTCTCGCTGCGAGCACATCAGCTTCTTCTGGAGTGAGTCGCTCTGTCGTCCTAGCAGTGAGAGCTTGCTGCGCCGTTTCATCTGTCTGTGTATTGGCCAGCAATTCACTAAAGTGTCGATGGATCTCGTCTCGTATTGCAGCTTGATCTGTCAAGAGTCTCCCGTCTGAAGTTTTGAGTTCCGTCAGAATTTTAAGTTTTTGTCTTTTGTTCTCTTGGAGAATGTGGTACATCGATGTTGTTTCTTCTCGTGTACCGTTCTGCAAACGCGTTCGTATTTTACAGCCTTCGAGATGGTGTCTCTGCAGGTCGAGCAATTTTGCTTTTATTCTGTTGATTTGCCCATAATTTGTTATGACTGTAGCATCACGAACGCACAAGTCTCTCAGACAGCTGAAGTAAAACTCTACTGTCCGCTTCCGCCAGGCGACTTTTTCACGGGAGTAAGTTTTCATTGTCTTTATTATTGCGGGCTTCGCGCAGTTTAGCCACCAATTCAGCGCCGTGCCGTACAAGTGGAACTTCCTTTCACATTCTGCCCAAGTGGTGTGGAAGGCGGCGTGACATCCAGGATCCGAAAGATGAGTAACGTTTAGCTTCCACTGACCTCTCGCCCTGTAAGTGCCTTGTTTCTCTAAATTTATCGTACATATGTACGCGATATGATCAGAGAAAATCGTGGGCCATAGCTCAGACTGTAAAACGTGTCTCCTTAAATTGGATGTTGCGTAAATTCTGTCGATACGACTGGCAGAATGGCTGGTGATATAGGTGAAACCTAGCCTATCACCGTGTTTTAGTTCCCAAGTATCAAACAGTTGGAAGTCTCTGACGATGTCCTCCAGCTCCAGAGATTTGTTAAAATTTGGCGTCTGATCCTTGGGACTCAGCACGCAATTAAAGTCACCCGCAAAAATTATTTGGTCAAATCGCACCGCGAAAAGGGGGGCGATGTCCTCTTTGAAAAATTCGGCCCTGCGGCGCTTGTTTCCGGTTCCTGACGGGGCATATATGTTGATAAACCTGGTGTTGTTTATCGTGACAGCGAGACCTCTACTGTTAGGCAGTTGCGCCACGTCTGTAAGTAGGATCCCCTCTTTAGTCATAATCGCTGTGCCGAGGCTATTGTCATTGCCAGGATTGATGACGGCGTTGTAGCCAGTGATGTCGTCCAAACGGATAGCCGTTACTTCTTGCAGCATTAAGATGTCAATGTCAGCGGCGTACAGAAAATCTTGGAGATTTCTCAGATTGAGGGTGCTGCTAATTTTATTTATATTCAAGGTTGCGATTCTGTACGCCTGTAAAGCCGTCATGTCGACTATACCGTGTCAGGTGGGGTACTGTTTGCCAAGGGAAGTGGATGCTTGCTCCACTTAGAAGAAGTCGGCATCATCATCTGCTGCACGAGTATCTTTGATGGTGGTTTGTTGCCGGGTGGACACATCCTGTCGACGGTCGGGTGCCGTCCGTCCTGAACGTTGTGCTATGTCAGCCATCTCTGCATCATGGCTTTGCTCCTCCATGTCATCCGCCCAGTCTCGCGTGCACGTAACTTCCCGCGTGTACGTGTTGGGTACAAGTGGAAGGTCCTTCAGACTGGCTGTACCGTCTTGAATGTGGATTCCACGGTCGGGGTCAGTGTCCTCATTTCGAGTCTTCTTTTTTATTGTTCGATCTTCCAGAGGAGTTGCCTGTGTCGTCTCCGCCAGTTCTTGGCCTATTTGTTTCGCCTTTTCGCGCAGAATTGGCGCGGCTTCTGCTGCTCCCTGACGGGCTATTCGACGTTTCTTCCGTTTCTTTGGTGAAACAGTTATAGGCTGCTGGTCATTATCCTCCGACGTGGCAACCGTATCTTCTTTGTGTTGCCCGACTTCTTCGAGTGATTTGCACATGCCTTCTTCTGCCGTCTTAGCCTGGTCTTGTTCTCCACGCCTGTCAGTTTCCTCGTATTGTGAGTGTGCTGGACCTGTAGCTTCTGTGCTGCTAGTATCCATGGCTACGCTACCATCGGGAACGTCGGCATAAGCAACTACCGCCGTGTCGATACACATGTCTGGGGCGACCTCACTGCGTAGTGCGGCGGCGTACGTCACGGGTAGCGTGGCCATTTGACTAGGCGGGTCTCGCTCCCCAGTCGGCAGTTGCGTCACACGCCGTTGAACACACTGCGCGCGGACGTGTTGCGTAGAACCACAGCCCGAGCAGGTTCTCGGCTGGCCATCGTAAATGATGATCGCTCTATATCCACCAATCCAGAGATACGACGGGATATGTTTCAGCATGTCAATCTTAACTTGCCTGACTCCATTTAATACTGGATACTTGTGCAAGCTAGACCATTTTTCGGCGACATTGCTGATAATGGTGCCATAGTCTCTCAGTTTGTTGTTAATCTCCTCGGGCGTTATTTCAAAGGGGAGCTCAAAGATTCGAACCATTCGTATTCCCATTCCGGCACGCGAAACCGTGACCTGCCCTATGTGTCCGTCTGAATGTTTGAATTTTGCCACCCCACCACATGCTTCTACAATTTGGTCGCACTTGTCAGAACTAGATAACTTAAGGAACACAGTCGGACTGACAATCGACAGGTGTATTCCAATCAATTCATCCACTTTGATCTGAAATGTTTCTTCGATAAATGCCTCAACTTCGTAAGATTTCGGTCGGGTGTAGTTCGGATCGAAAATCAACTTCAAAGTATCGCGTCGCGTTGTCTGATCCATTATGTCAATCTAAAAATGTTATCGTGAACTATGACTAACGCAGAAGGCGCGCACTCACCACAAAGCGCCAGCCGCTCGCAGCGACGATGTAAACACCGCAACAGCCGCACCGCACGTCCGCACAGCACGGCCGCTGGCGGCGGAATGAAAATTAATCTTTCTCCTGTGAGAATGGAACTTACGACCCCTGGTTTATTACACAAGTGCTCTACCACTGAGCTAAAGAGGCGCGGCCTAGCGGTACCCTTGGGTACTTCGTCCTTACGGTCGTCTGCATCATCAGACTTTAGCTAACAACACTTCATATTACCGGCTAATATTTGCAGCTATGGCGACAAATTACTGCTTGGCTACACATCTGACACGTAACCGATGTGCTCTCCAAACAACAACACTTGCATTTCAGAACATGTCTTTCACACATGTCTACAAAATCACCTTCACCTTCAAATACAGTTTCCTTGCGACTGACAGAGACGTAGGCAAAGTTTAAAGTTGCTATTTCCATTAAATCTCGTTAATCAGAAAAACGGTAATTTACACCTGCAGCGGAACAAAATTACGTTCCGCCCAGCGTCTGGCTCGAACCCACGACCCTGGGATTAAGAGTCTGACGCTCTACCAACTGAGCTAGCCGGCTACCTCGGTGAATACCTGCCGGGTAGCACGTCACACAGTACTCGTTTGGGTTGGGTGGTCCCATACAGAATCTCTCCATGATGCCTAATGTTTTCCTAACGTCACACTCGTCACGTACTTCACTTTTATGTCATAATCATTTCTGAGAGGTAAAGAAATTGCATGACAACATGCAGAGCTAGTGGCGTCAAAATTAACACACACACTTTATGTGACTGAAAAGCCGAACGAGTTACTTTCCGACGTTGTTTTAGATGTGCAAGTGATAGTCAGAACTCGCTGTGTCGGCACTCTGCCGACCATTTCGCTAGTTAACACCGGTCTTGTTGTGTGTGTTTCAAGCTCAAGAGCATCTCCAAGCAAAAAATGGTCAACAGCAACATTCAGACGGTTTCGTACTGCTCAATTGCTACATTAAAACGTTATGTTTCTTTTTCAGAACTGGAAAAATACAAGCGTGACAGCATTCGAACCTGTAATCTTCAGATCCGAAGGCCGACGCCTTATCCATTACGCCACACGGTCACTGACGACCAACATTTACATGTATACGACTCATCTCGAAACGCTCACACAACTGAGGATTTGTGTTTTCGTTCTACACAGCCGCTGCCCCTTGCTCTTTCCCACCCATTCGTTACATTCAACCTCTGACGAGACCGACCAAATATAGACTGAGAAACAAGACCACACACTTTGTGCATTCGGAATCGAAGGCAGAGCGTCCCTCGCCGCATTTGCTACGATTGCCATTTGCTACTTCTGCAGAAGCGGCGGCGGCGGCGGCGGCGACGACGACGACGACCGCGAGAGGCTCTGTGATATGTGAGAAATACATCTATAAAATGTAATTCAGACTGCCTCGTCCCACCTTATGCTGTACCGCTTTGGCAAATGCTTTATCTGCGCCATTCGCCTTAATCACATTTGAGAGTAATTCTTAAAAAAAACGCCTGTCGCTAATTGTTCGTCATCACAGATACTGTTTGCTATACGGCCACGACGCGCAACTGATTTCCAAAATTCATCTTTCTCGTTTATTAGACCAGTGCTCCACCACTGAGCTAAAAAGGCGCGGCCTAGCGGTACTCTTGGGTACTTCGTCCTTACGGTCGTCTGCATCATCAGACTTTAGCTGACAACACTTCATATTACCGGCTAATATTTGCAGCTATGGCGACAAATTACTGCTTGGCTACACATCTGACACGTAACCGATGTGCTCTCCAAACAACAACACTTGCATTTCAGAACACGTCTTTCACACATGTCTACAAAATCGCCTTCACCTTCAAACACAGTTTCCTTGCGACTGACAGAGACGTAGGCAAAGTTTAAAGTTGCTATTTCCATTAAATCTCGTTAATCAGAAAAACGGTAATTTACACCTGCAGCGGAACAAAATTCCGTTCCGCCCAGCGTCTGGCTCGAACCCACGACCCTGGGATTAAGAGTCTGACGCTCTACCAACTGAGCTAGCCGGCTACCTCGGTGAATACCTGCCGGGTAGCACGTCACACAGTACTCGTTTGGGTTGGGTGGTCCCATACAGAATCTCTCCATGATGCCTAATGTTTTCCTAACGTCACACTCGTCACGTACTTCACTTTTATGTCATAATCATTTCTGAGAGGTAAAGAAATTGCATGACAACATGCAGAGCTAGTGGCGTCAAAATTAACACACACACTTTATGTGACTGAAAAGCCGAACGAGTTACTTTCCGACGTTGTTTTAGATGTGCAAGTGATAGTCAGAACTCGCTGTGTCGGCACTCTGCCGACCATTTCGCTAGTTAACACCGGTCTTGTTGTGTGTGTTTCAAGCTCAAGAGCATCTCCAAGCAAAAAATGGTCAACAGCAACATTCAGACGGTTTCGTACTGCTCAATTGCTACATTAAAACGTTATGTTTCTTTTTCAGAACTGGAAAAATACAAGCGTGACAGCATTCGAACCTGTAATCTTCAGATCCGAAGTCCGACGCCTTATCCATTAGGCCACACGGTCACTGACGACCAACATTTACATGTATACGACTCATCTCGAAGCGCTCACACCCCTGAGGATTTGTGTTTTCGTTCTACACAGCCGCTGCCCCTTGCTCTTTCCCACCCATTCGTTACATTCAACCTCTGACGAGACCGACCAAAGATAGACTGAGAAACAAGACCACACACTTTGTGCATTCGGAATCGAAGGCAGGGCGTCCCTCGCCGCATTTGCTACGATTGCCATTTGCTACTTCTGCAGAAGCGGCGGCGGCGGCGACGACGACGACGACGACGACGACGACGACGACGACGACGACCGCGAGAGTCTCTGTGATATGTGAGAAATACATCTATAAAATGTAATTCAGACTGCCTCGTCCCACCTTATGCTGTACCGCTTTGGCAAATGCTTTATGTGCGCCATTCGCCTTAATCGCATCTGAGAGTAATTCTTAAAAAAACGCCTGTCGCTAATTGTTCGTCATCACAGGTACTGTTTGCTATACGGCCACGACGCGCAACTGATTTCCAAAATTCATCTTTCTCGTGTTAGGATGGAACTTACGACTCCTGGTTTATTAGACCAGTGCTCCACCACTGAGCTAAAGAGGCGCGGCCTAGCGGTACTCTTGGGTACTTCGTCCTTACGGTCGTCTGCATCATCAGACTTTAGCTGACAACACTTCATATTACCGGCTAATATTTGCAGCTATTTCGACAAATTACTGCTTGGCTACACATCTGACACGTAACCGATGTGCTCTCCAAACAACAACACTTGCATTTCAGAACATGTCTTTCACACATATCTACAAAATCCCCTTCACCTTCAAATACAGTTTCCTTGCGATTGACAGAGACGTAGGCAAAGTTTAAAGTTGCTATTTCCATTAAATCTCGTTCACCAGAAAAACGGTAATTTACACCTGCAGCGGAACAAAATTCCGTTCCGCCCAGGGTCTGGCTCGAACCCACGACCCTGGGATTAAGAGTCTGACGCTCTACCGACTGAGCTAGCCGGCTACCTCGGTGAATACATGCCGGGTAGCACGTCATACAGTACTCGTTTGGGTTGGGTGGTCCCATATAGAATCTCTCCATGATGCCTAATGTTTTCCTAACGTCACACTCGTCACGTACTTCACTTTTATGTCATAATCATTTCTGAGAGGTAAAGAAATTGCATGACAACATGCAGAGCTAGTGGCGTCAAAATTAACACACATACTTTATGTGACTGAAAAGCCGAACGAGTTACTTTCCGACGTTGTTTTAGATGTGCAAGTGATAGTCAGAACTCGCTGTGTCGGCACTCTGCCGACCATTTCGCTAGTTAACACCGGTCTTGTTGTGTGTGTTTCAAGCTCAAGAGCATCTCCAAGCAAAAAATGGTCAACAGCAACATTCAGACGGTTTCGTACTGCTCAATTGCTACATTAAAACGTTATGTTTCTTTTTCAGAACTGGAAAAATACAAGCGTGACAGCATTCGAACCTGTAATCTTCAGATCCGAAGTCCGACGCCTTATCCATTAGGCCACACGGTCACTGACGACCAACATTTACATGTATACGACTCATCTCGAAGCGCTCACACCCCTGAGGATTTGTGTTTTCGTTCTACACAGCCGCTGCCCCTTGCTCTTTCCCACCCATTCGTTACATTCAACCTCTGACGAGACCGACCAAAGATAGACTGAGAAACAAGACCACACACTTTGTGCATTCGGAATCGAAGGCAGGGCGTCCCTCGCCGCATTTGCTACGATTGCCATTTGCTACTTCTGCAGAAGCGGCGGCGGCGGCGGCGACGACGACGACGACGACGAATATCGCGAGAGGCTCTGAGATATGTGAGAAATACATCTATAAAATGTAATTCAGACTGCCTCGTCCCACCTTATGCTGTACCGCTTTGGCAAATGCTTTATCTGCGCCATTCGCCTTAATCGCATCTGAGAGTAATTCTTAAAAAAACGCCTGTCGCTAATTGTTCGTCATCACAGGTACTGTATGCTATACGGCCACGACGCGCAACTGATTTCCAAAATTCATCTTTCTCGTGTTAGGATGGAACTTACGACTCCTGGTTTATTAGACCAGTGCTCCACCACTGAGCTAAAGAGGCGCGGCCTAGCGGTACTCTTGGGTACTTCGTCCTTACGGTCGTCTGCATCATCAGACTTTAGCTGACAACACTTCATATTACCGGCTAATATTTGGAGCTATTTCGACAAATTACTGCTTGGCTACACATCTGACACGTAACCGATGTGCTCTCCAAACAACAACACTTGCATTTCAGAACATGTCTTTCACACATATCTACAAAATCCCCTTCACCTTCAAATACAGTTTCCTTGCGACTGACAGAGACGTAGGCAAAGTTTAAAGTTGCTATTTCCATTAAATCTCGTTCATCAGAAAAACGGTAATTTACACCTGCAGCGGAACAAAATTCCGTTCCGCCCAGGGTCTGGCTCGAACCCACGACCCTGGGATTAAGAGTCTGACGCTCTACCGACTGAGCTAGCCGGCTACCTCGGTGAATACATGCCGGGTAGCACGTCATACAGTACTCGTTTGGGTTGGGTGGTCCCATATAGAATCTCTCCATGATGCCTAATGTTTTCCTAACGTCACACTCGTCACGTACTTCACTTTTATGTCATAATCATTTCTGAGAGGTAAAGAAATTGCATGACAACATGCAGAGCTAGTGGCGTCAAAATTAACACACATACTTTATGTGACTGAAAAGCCGAACGAGTTACTTTCCGACGTTGTTTTAGATGTGCAAGTGATAGTCAGAACTCGCTGTGTCGGCACTCTGCCGACCATTTCGCTAGTTAACACCGGTCTTGTTGTGTGTGTTTCAAGCTCAAGAGCATCTCCAAGCAAAAAATGGTCAACAGCAACATTCAGACGGTTTCGTACTGCTCAATTGCTACATTAAAACGTTATGTTTCTTTTTCAGAACTGGAAAAATACAAGCGTGACAGCATTCGAACCTGTAATCTTCAGATCCGAAGTCCGACGCCTTATCCATTAGGCCACACGGTCACTGACGACCAACATTTACATGTATACGACTCATCTCGAAGCGCTCACACCCCTGAGGATTTGTGTTTTCGTTCTACACAGCCGCTGCCCCTTGCTCTTTCCCACCCATTCGTTACATTCAACCTCTGACGAGACCGACCAAAGATAGACTGAGAAACAAGACCACACACTTTGTGCATTCGGAATCGAAGGCAGGGCGTCCCTCGCCGCATTTGCTACGATTGCCATTTGCTACTTCTGCAGAAGCGGCGGCGGCGGCGACGGCGACGACGACGACGACGACGAATATCGCGAGAGGCTCTGAGATATGTGAGAAATACATCTATAAAATGTAATTCAGACTGCCTCGTCCCACCTTATGCTGTACCGCTTTGGCAAATGCTTTATATGCGCCATTCGCCTTAATCGCATCTGAGAGTAATTCTTAAAAAAACGCCTGTCGCTAATTGTTCGTCATCACAGGTACTGTATGCTATACGGCCACGACGCGCAACTGATTTCCAAAATTCATCTTTCTCGTGTTAGGATGGAACTTACGACTCCTGGTTTATTAGACCAGTGCTCCACCACTGAGCTAAAGAGGCGCGGCCTAGCGGTACTCTTGGGTACTTCGTCCTTACGGTCGTCTGCATCATCAGACTTTAGCTGACAACACTTCATATTACCGGCTAATATTTGCAGCTATTTCGACAAATTACTGCTTGGCTACACATCTGACACGTAACCGATGTGCTCTCCAAACAACAACACTTGCATTTCAGAACATGTCTTTCACACATATCTACAAAATCACCTTCACCTTCAAATACAGTTTCCTTGCGACTGACAGAGACGTAGGCAAAGTTTAAAGTTGCTATTTCCATTAAATCTCGTTCATCAGAAAAACGGTAATTTACACCTGCAGCGGAACAAAATTCCGTTCCGCCCAGCGTCTGGCTCGAACCCACGACCCTGGGATTAAGAGTCTGACGCTCTACCGACTGAGCTAGCCGGCTACCTCGGTGAATACATGCCGGGTAGCACGTCATACAGTACTCGTTTGGGTTGGGTGGTCCCATATAGAATCTCTCCATGATGCCTAATGTTTTCCTAACGTCACACTCGTCACGTACTTCACTTTTATGTCATAATCATTTCTGAGAGGTAAAGAAATTGCATGACAACATGCAGAGCTAGTGGCGTCAAAATTAACACACATACTTTATGTGACTGAAAAGCCGAACGAGTTACTTTCCGACGTTGTTTTAGATGTGCAAGTGATAGTCAGAACTCGCTGTGTCGGCACTCTGCCGACCATTTCGCTAGTTAACACCGGTCTTGTTGTGTGTGTTTCAAGCTCAAGAGCATCTCCAAGCAAAAAATGGTCAACAGCAACATTCAGACGGTTTCGTACTGCTCAATTGCTACATTAAAACGTTATGTTTCTTTTTCAGAACTGGAAAAATACAAGCGTGACAGCATTCGAACCTGTAATCTTCAGATCCGAAGTCCGACGCCTTATCCATTAGGCCACACGGTCACTGACGACCAACATTTACATGTATACGACTCATCTCGAAACGCTCACACCCCTGAGGATTTGTGTTTTCGTTCTACACAGCCGCTGCCCCTTGCTCTTTCCCACCCATTCGTTACATTCAACCTCTGACGAGACCGACCAAAGATAGACTGAGAAACAAGACCACACACCTTGTGCATTCGGAATCGAAGGCAGGGCGTCCCTCGCCGCATTTGCTACGATTGCCATTTGCTACTTCTGCAGAAGCGGCGGCGGCGGCGACGACGACCGCGAGAGGCTCTGTGATATGTGAGAAATACATCTATAAAATGTAATTCAGACTGCCTCGTCCCACCTTATGCTGTACCGCTTTGGCAAATGCTTTATGTGCGCCATTCGCCTTAATCGCATCTGAGAGTAATTCTTAAAAAAACGCCTGTCGCTAATTGTTCGTCATCACAGGTACTGTATGCTATACGGCCACGACGCGCAACTGATTTCCAAAATTCATCTTTCTCGTGTTAGGATGGAACTTACGACTCCTGGTTTATTAGACCAGTGCTCCACCACTGAGCTAAAGAGGCGCGGCCTAGCGGTACTCTTGGGTACTTCGTCCTTACGGTCGTCTGCATCATCAGACTTTAGCTGACAACACTTCATATTACCGGCTAATATTTGCAGCTATTTCGACAAATTACTGCTTGGCTACACATCTGACACGTAACCGATGTGCTCTCCAAACAACAACACTTGCATTTCAGAACATGTCTTTCACACATATCTACAAAATCACCTTCACCTTCAAATACAGTTTCCTTGCGACTGACAGAGACGTAGGCAAAGTTTAAAGTTGCTATTTCCATTAAATCTCGTTCATCAGAAAAACGGTAATTTACACCTGCAGCGGAACAAAATTCCGTTCCGCCCAGCGTCTGGCTCGAACCCACGACCCTGGGATTAAGAGTCTGACGCTCTACCGACTGAGCTAGCCGGCTACCTCGGTGAATACATGCCGGGTAGCACGTCATACAGTACTCGTTTGGGTTGGGTGGTCCCATATAGAATCTCTCCATGATGCCTAATGTTTTCCTAACGTCACACTCGTCACGTACTTCACTTTTATGTCATAATCATTTCTGAGAGGTAAAGAAATTGCATGACAACATGCAGAGCTAGTGGCGTCAAAATTAACACACATACTTTATGTGACTGAAAAGCCGAACGAGTTACTTTCCGACGTTGTTTTAGATGTGCAAGTGATAGTCAGAACTCGCTGTGTCGGCACTCTGCCGACCATTTCGCTAGTTAACACCGGTCTTGTTGTGTGTGTTTCAAGCTCAAGAGCATCTCCAAGCAAAAAATGGTCAACAGCAACATTCAGACGGTTTCGTACTGCTCAATTGCTACATTAAAACGTTATGTTTCTTTTTCAGAACTGGAAAAATACAAGCGTGACAGCATTCGAACCTGTAATCTTCAGATCCGAAGTCCGACGCCTTATCCATTAGGCCACACGGTCACTGACGACCAACATTTACATGTATACGACTCATCTCGAAGCGCTCACACCCCTGAGGATTTGTGTTTTCGTTCTACACAGCCGCTGCCCCTTGCTCTTTCCCACCCATTCGTTACATTCAACCTCTGACGAGACCAACCAAAGATAGACTGAGAAACAAGACCACACACTTTGTGCATTCGGAATCGAAGGCAGGGCGTCCCTCGCCGCATTTGCTACGATTGCCATTTGCTACTTCTGCAGAAGCGGCGGCGGCGGCGACGACGACGACGACGACGACGACGAATATCGCGAGAGGCTCTGAGATATGTGAGAAATACATCTATAAAATGTAATTCAGACTGCCTCGTCCCACCTTATGCTATACCGCTTTGGCAAATGCTTTATCTGCGCCATTCGCCTTAATCGCATCTGAGAGTAATTCTTAAAAAAACGCCTGTCGCTAATTGTTCGTCATCACAGGTACTGTATGCTATACGGCCACGACGCGCAACTGATTTCCAAAATTCATCTTTCTCGTGTTAGGATGGAACTTACGACTCCTGGTTTATTAGACCAGTGCTCCACCACTGAGCTAAAGAGGCGCGGCCTAGCGGTACTCTTGGGTACTTCGTCCTTACGGTCGTCTGCATCATCAGACTTTAGCTGACAACACTTCATATTACCGGCTAATATTTGCAGCTATTTCGACAAATTACTGCTTGGCTACACATCTGACACGTAACCGATGTGCTCTCCAAACAACAACACTTGCATTTCAGAACATGTCTTTCACACATATCTACAAAATCACCTTCACCTTCAAATACAGTTTCCTTGCGACTGACAGAGACGTAGGCAAAGTTTAAAGTTGCTATTTCCATTAAATCTCGTTCATCAGAAAAACGGTAATTTACACCTGCAGCGGAACAAAATTCCGTTCCGCCCAGCGTCTGGCTCGAACCCACGACCCTGGGATTAAGAGTCTGACGCTCTACCGACTGAGCTAGCCGGCTACCTCGGTGAATATATGCCGGGTAGCACGTCATACAGTACTCGTTTGGGTTGGGTGGTCCCATATAGAATCTCTCCATGATGCCTAATGTTTTCCTAACGTCACACTCGTCACGTACTTCACTTTTATGTCATAATCATTTCTGAGAGGTAAAGAAATTGCATGACAACATGCAGAGCTAGTGGCGTCAAAATTAACACACATACTTTATGTGACTGAAAAGCCGAACGAGTTACTTTCCGACGTTGTTTTAGATGTGCAAGTGATAGTCAGAACTCGCTGTGTCGGCACTCTGCCGACCATTTCGCTAGTTAACACCGGTCTTGTTGTGTGTGTTTCAAGCTCAAGAGCATCTCCAAGCAAAAAATGGTCAACAGCAACATTCAGACGGTTTCGTACTGCTCAATTGCTACATTAAAACGTTATGTTTCTTTTTCAGAACTGGAAAAATACAAGCGTGACAGCATTCGAACCTGTAATCTTCAGATCCGAAGTCCGACGCCTTATCCATTAGGCCACACGGTCACTGACGACCAACATTTACATGTATACGACTCATCTCGAAACGCTCACACCCCTGAGGATTTGTGTTTTCGTTCTACACAGCCGCTGCCCCTTGCTCTTTCCCACCCATTCGTTACATTCAACCTCTGACGAGACCGACCAAAGATAGACTGAGAAACAAGACCACACACCTTGTGCATTCGGAATCGAAGGCAGGGCGTCCCTCGCCGCATTTGCTACGATTGCCATTTGCTACTTCTGCAGAAGCGGCGGCGGCGGCGACGACGACCGCGAGAGGCTCTGTGATATGTGAGAAATACATCTATAAAATGTAATTCAGACTGCCTCGTCCCACCTTATGCTGTACCGCTTTGGCAAATGCTTTATGTGCGCCATTCGCCTTAATCGCATCTGAGAGTAATTCTTAAAAAAACGCCTGTCGCTAATTGTTCGTCATCACAGGTACTGTTTGCTATACGGCCACGACGCGCAACTGATTTCCAAAATTCATCTTTCTCGTGTTAGGATGGAACTTACGACTCCTGGTTTATTAGACCAGTGCTCCACCACTGAGCTAAAGAGGCGCGGCCTAGCGGTACTCTTGGGTACTTCGTCCTTACGGTCGTCTGCATCATCAGACTTTAGCTGACAACACTTCATATTACCGGCTAATATTTGGAGCTATTTCGACAAATTACTGCTTGGCTACACATCTGACACGTAACCGATGTGCTCTCCAAACAACAACACTTGCATTTCAGAACATGTCTTTCACACATATCTACAAAATCACCTTCACCTTCAAATACAGTTTCCTTGCGACTGACAGAGACGTAGGCAAAGTTTAAAGTTGCTATTTCCATTAAATCTCGTTCATCAGAAAAACGGTAATTTACACCTGCAGCGGAACAAAATTCCGTTCCGCCCAGGGTCTGGCTCGAACCCACGACCCTGGGATTAAGAGTCTGACGCTCTACCGACTGAGCTAGCCGGTTACCTCGGTGAATACATGCCGGGTAGCACGTCATACAGTACTCGTTTGGGTTGGGTGGTCCCATATAGAATCTCTCCATGATGCCTAATGTTTTCCTAACGTCACACTCGTCACGTACTTCACTTTTATGTCATAATCATTTCTGAGAGGTAAAGAAATTGCATGACAACATGCAGAGCTAGTGGCGTCAAAATTAACACACACACTTTATGTGACTGAAAAGCCGAACGAGTTACTTTCCGACGTTGTTTTAGATGTGCAAGTGATAGTCAGAACTCGCTGTGTCGGCACTCTGCCGACCATTTCGCTAGTTAACACCGGTCTTGTTGTGTGTGTTTCAAGCTCAAGAGCATCTCCAAGCAAAAAATGGTCAACAGCAACATTCAGACGGTTTCGTACTGCTCAATTGCTACATTAAAACGTTATGTTTCTTTTTCAGAACTGGAAAAATACAAGCGTGACAGCATTCGAACCTGTAATCTTCAGATCCGAAGTCCGACGCCTTATCCATTAGGCCACACGGTCACTGACGACCAACATTTACATGTATACGACTCATCTCGAAACGCTCACACCCCTGAGGATTTGTGTTTTCGTTCTACACAGCCGCTGCCCCTTGCTCTTTCCCACCCATTCGTTACATTCAACCTCTGACGAGACCGACCAAAGATAGACTGAGAAACAAGACCACACACTTTGTGCATTCGGAATCGAAGGCAGGGCGTCCCTCGCCGCATTTGCTACGATTGCCATTTGCTACTTCTGCAGAAGCGGCGGCGGCGGCGGCGACGACGACGACGACCGCGAGAGTCTCTGTGATATGTGAGAAATACATCTATAAAATGTAATTCAGACTGCCTCGTCCCACCTTATGCTGTACCGCTTTGGCAAATGCTTTATGTGCGCCATTCGCCTTAATCGCATCTGAGAGTAATTCTTAAAAAAACGCCTGTCGCTAATTGTTCGTCATCACAGGTACTGTTTGCTATACGGCCACGACGCGCAACTGATTTCCAAAATTCATCTTTCTCGTGTTAGGATGGAACTTACGACTCCTGGTTTATTAGACCAGTGCTCCACCACTGAGCTAAAGAGGCGCGGCCTAGCGGTACTCTTGGGTACTTCGTCCTTACGGTCGTCTGCATCATCAGACTTTAGCTGACAACACTTCATATTACCGGCTAATATTTGCAGCTATTTCGACAAATTACTGCTTGGCTACACATCTGACACGTAACCGATGTGCTCTCCAAACAACAACACTTGCATTTCAGAACATGTCTTTCACACATATCTACAAAATCCCCTTCACCTTCAAATACAGTTTCCTTGCGACTGACAGAGACGTAGGCAAAGTTTAAAGTTGCTATTTCCATTAAATCTCGTTCATCAGAAAAACGGTAATTTACACCTGCAGCGGAACAAAATTCCGTTCCGCCCAGGGTCTGGCTCGAACCCACGACCCTGGGATTAAGAGTCTGACGCTCTACCGACTGAGCTAGCCGGCTACCTCGGTGAATACATGCCGGGTAGCACGTCATACAGTACTCGTTTGGGTTGGGTGGTCCCATATAGAATCTCTCCATGATGCCTAATGTTTTCCTAACGTCACACTCGTCACGTACTTCACTTTTATGTCATAATCATTTCTGAGAGGTAAAGAAATTGCATGACAACATGCAGAGCTAGTGGCGTCAAAATTAACACACATACTTTATGTGACTGAAAAGCCGAACGAGTTACTTTCCGACGTTGTTTTAGATGTGCAAGTGATAGTCAGAACTCGCTGTGTCGGCACTCTGCCGACCATTTCGCTAGTTAACACCGGTCTTGTTGTGTGTGTTTCAAGCTCAAGAGCATCTCCAAGCAAAAAATGGTCAACAGCAACATTCAGACGGTTTCGTACTGCTCAATTGCTACATTAAAACGTTATGTTTCTTTTTCAGAACTGGAAAAATACAAGCGTGACAGCATTCGAACCTGTAATCTTCAGATCCGAAGTCCGACGCCTTATCCATTAGGCCACACGGTCACTGACGACCAACATTTACATGTATACGACTCATCTCGAAGCGCTCACACCCCTGAGGATTTGTGTTTTCGTTCTACACAGCCGCTGCCCCTTGCTCTTTCCCACCCATTCGTTACATTCAACCTCTGACGAGACCGACCAAAGATAGACTGAGAAACAAGACCACACACTTTGTGCATTCGGAATCGAAGGCAGGGCGTCCCTCGCCGCATTTGCTACGATTGCCATTTGCTACTTCTGCAGAAGCGGCGGCGGCGGCGACGACGACGACGACGACGACGACGACGACGACGACGAATATCGCGAGAGGCTCTGAGATATGTGAGAAATACATCTATAAAATGTAATTCAGACTGCCTCGTCCCACCTTATGCTGTACCGCTTTGGCAAATGCTTTATATGCGCCATTCGCCTTAATCGCATCTGAGAGTAATTCTTAAAAAAACGCCTGTCGCTAATTGTTCGTCATCACAGGTACTGTATGCTATACGGCCACGACGCGCAACTGATTTCCAAAATTCATCTTTCTCGTGTTAGGATGGAACTTACGACTCCTGGTTTATTAGACCAGTGCTCCACCACTGAGCTAAAGAGGCGCGGCCTAGCGGTACTCTTGGGTACTTCGTCCTTACGGTCGTCTGCATCATCAGACTTTAGCTGACAACACTTCATATTACCGGCTAATATTTGCAGCTATTTCGACAAATTACTGCTTGGCTACACATCTGACACGTAACCGATGTGCTCTCCAAACAACAACACTTGTATTTCAGAACATGTCTTTCACACATATCTACAAAATCACCTTCACCTTCAAATACAGTTTCCTTGCGACTGACAGAGACGTAGGCAAAGTTTAAAGTTGCTATTTCCATTAAATCTCGTTAATCAGAAAAACGGTAATTTACACCTGCAGCGGAACAAAATTCCGTTCCGCCCAGCGTCTGGCTCGAACCCACGACCCTGTGATTAAGAGTCTGACGCTCTACCGACTGAGCTAGCCGGCTACCTCGGTGAATACATGCCGGGTAGCACGTCATACAGTACTCGTTTGGGTTGGGTGGTCCCATATAGAATCTCTCCATGATGCCAAATGTTTTCCTAACGTCACACTCGTCACGTACTTCACTTTTATGTCATAATCATTTCTGAGAGGTAAAGAAATTGCATGACAACATGCAGAGCTAGTGGCGTCAAAATTAACACACATACTTTATGTGACTGAAAAGCCGAACGAGTTACTTTCCGACGTTGTTTTAGATGTGCAAGTGATAGTCAGAACTCGCTGTGTCGGCACTCTGCCGACCATTTCGCTAGTTAACACCGGTCTTGTTGTGTGTGTTTCAAGCTCAAGAGCATCTCCAAGCAAAAAATGGTCAACAGCAACATTCAGACGGTTTCGTACTGCTCAATTGCTACATTAAAACGTTATGTTTCTTTTTCAGAACTGGAAAAATACAAGCGTGACAGCATTCGAACCTGTAATCTTCAGATCCGAAGTCCGACGCCTTATCCATTAGGCCACACGGTCACTGACGACCAACATTTACATGTATACGACTCATCTCGAAGCGCTCACACCCCTGAGGATTTGTGTTTTCGTTCTACACAGCCGCTGCCCCTTGCTCTTTCCCACCCATTCGTTACATTCAACCTCTGACGAGACCGACCAAAGATAGACTGAGAAACAAGACCACACACTTTGTGCATTCGGAATCGAAGGCAGGGCGTCCCTCGCCGCATTTGCTACGATTGCCATTTGCTACTTCTGCAGAAGCGGCGGCGGCGGCGACGACGACGACGACGACGACGACGACGACGACGACGACGACGAATATCGCGAGAGGCTCTGAGATATGTGAGAAATACATCTATAAAATGTAATTCAGACTGCCTCGTCCCACCTTATGCTGTACCGCTTTGGCAAATGCTTTATCTGCGCCATTCGCCTTAATCGCATCTGAGAGTAATTCTTAAAAAAACGCCTGTCGCTAATTGTTCGTCATCACAGGTACTGTATGCTATACGGCCACGACGCGCAACTGATTTCCAAAATTCATCTTTCTCGTGTTAGGATGGAACTTACGACTCCTGGTTTATTAGACCAGTGCTCCACCACTGAGCTAAAGAGGCGCGGCCTAGCGGTACTCTTGGGTACTTCGTCCTTACGGTCGTCTGCATCATCAGACTTTAGCTGACAACACTTCATATTACCGGCTAATATTTGCAGCTATTTCGACAAATTACTGCTTGGCTACACATCTGACACGTAACCGATGTGCTCTCCAAACAACAACACTTGCATTTCAGAACATTTCTTTCACACATATCTACAAAATCACCTTCACCTTCAAATACAGTTTCCTTGCGACTGACAGAGACGTAGGCAAAGTTTAAAGTTGCTATTTCCATTAAATCTCGTTAATCAGAAAAACGGTAATTTACACCTGCAGCGGAACAAAATTCCGTTCCGCCCAGCGTCTGGCTCGAACCCACGACCCTGGGATTAAGAGTCTGACGCTCTACCGACTGAGCTAGCCGGCTACCTCGGTGAATACCTGCCGGGTAGCACGTCATACAGTACTCGTTTGGGTTGGGTGGTCCCATATAGAATCTCTCCATGATGCCTAATGTTTTCCTAACGTCACACTCGTCACGTACTTCACTTTTATGTCATAATCATTTCTGAGAGGTAAAGAAATTGCATGACAACATGCAGAGCTAGTGGCGTCAAAATTAACACACATACTTTATGTGACTGAAAAGCCGAACGAGTTACTTTCCGACGTTGTTTTAGATGTGCAAGTGATAGTCAGAACTCGCTGTGTCGGCACTCTGCCGACCATTTCGCTAGTTAACACCGGTCTTGTTGTGTGTGTTTCAAGCTCAAGAGCATCTCCAAGCAAAAAATGGTCAACAGCAACATTCAGACGGTTTCGTACTGCTCAATTGCTACATTAAAACGTTATGTTTCTTTTTCAGAACTGGAAAAATACAAGCGTGACAGCATTCGAACCTGTAATCTTCAGATCCGAAGTCCGACGCCTTATCCATTAGGCCACACGGTCACTGACGACCAACATTTACATGTATACGACTCATCTCGAAGCGCTCACACCCCTGAGGATTTGTGTTTTCGTTCTACACAGCCGCTGCCCCTTGCTCTTTCCCACCCATTCGTTACATTCAACCTCTGACGAGACCGACCAAAGATAGACTGAGAAACAAGACCACACACTTTGTGCATTCGGAATCGAAGGCAGGGCGTCCCTCGCCGCATTTGCTACGATTGCCATTTGCTACTTCTGCAGAAGCGGCGGCGGCGACGACGACGACGACGACGACGACGACGAATATCGCGAGAGGCTCTGAGATATGTGAGAAATACATCTATAAAATGTAATTCAGACTGCCTCGTCCCACCTTATGCTGTACCGCTTTGGCAAATGCTTTATCTGCGCCATTCGCCTTAATCGCATCTGAGAGTAATTCTTAAAAAAACGCCTGTCGCTAATTGTTCGTCATCACAGGTACTGTATGCTATACGGCCACGACGCGCAACTGATTTCCAAAATTCATCTTTCTCGTGTTAGGATGGAACTTACGACTCCTGGTTTATTAGACCAGTGCTCCACCACTGAGCTAAAGAGGCGCGGCCTAGCGGTACTTTTGGGTACTTCGTCCTTACGGTCGTCTGCATCATCAGACTTTAGCTGACAACACTTCATATTACCGGCTAATATTTGCAGCTATTTCGACAAATTACTGCTTGGCTACACATCTGACACGTAACCGATGTGCTCTCCAAACAACAACACTTGCATTTCAGAACATGTCTTTCACACATATCTACAAAATCACCTTCACCTTCAAATACAGTTTCCTTGCGACTGGCAGAGACGTAGGCAAAGTTTAAAGTTGCTATTTCCGTTAAATCTCGTTCATCAGAAAAACGGTAATTTACACCTGCAGCGGAACAAAATTCCGTTCCGCCCAGCGTCTGGCTCGAACCCACGACCCTGGGATTAAGAGTCTGACGCTCTACCGACTGAGCTAGCCGGCTACCTCGGTGAATACATGCCGGGTAGCACATCATACAGTACTCGTTTGGGTTGGGTGGTCCCATATAGTATCTCTCCATGATGCCTAATGTTTTCCTAACGTCACACTCGTCACGTACTTCACTTTTATGTCATAATCATTTCTGAGAGGTAAAGAAATTGCATGACAACATGCAGAGCTAGTGGCGTCAAAATTAACACACATACTTTATGTGACTGAAAAGCCGAACGAGTTACTTTCCGACGTTGTTTTAGATGTGCAAGTGATAGTCAGAACTCGCTGTGTCGGCACTCTGCCGACCATTTCGCTAGTTAACACCGGTCTTGTTGTGTGTGTTTCAAGCTCAAGAGCATCTCCAAGCAAAAAATGGTCAACAGCAACATTCAGACGGTTTCGTACTGCTCAATTGCTACATTAAAACGTTATGTTTCTTTTTCAGAACTGGAAAAATACAAGCGTGACAGCATTCGAACCTGTAATCTTCAGATCCGAAGTCCGACGCCTTATCCATTAGGCCACACGGTCACTGACGACCAACATTTACATGTATACGACTCATCTCGAAACGCTCACACCCCTGAGGATTTGTGTTTTCGTTCTACACAGCCGCTGCCCCTTGCTCTTTCCCACCCATTCGTTACATTCAACCTCTGACGAGACCGACCAAAGATAGACTGAGAAACAAGACCACACACTTTGTGCATTCGGAATCGAAGGCAGGGCGTCCCTCGCCGCATTTGCTACGATTGCCATTTGCTACTTCTGCAGAAGCGGCGGCGGCGGCGACGACGACGACGACGACGACGAATATCGCGAGAGGCTCTGAGATATGTGAGAAATACATCTATAAAATGTAATTCAGACTGCCTCGTCCCACCTTATGCTGTACCGCTTTGGCAAATGCTTTATCTGCGCCATTCGCCTTAATCGCATCTGAGAGTAATTCTTAAAAAAACGCCTGTCGCTAATTGTTCGTCATCACAGGTACTGTATGCTATACGGCCACGACGCGCAACTGATTTCCAAAATTCATCTTTCTCGTGTTAGGATGGAACTTACGACTCCTGGTTTATTAGACCAGTGCTCCACCACTGAGCTAAAGAGGCGCGGCCTAGCGGTACTCTTGGGTACTTCGTCCTTACGGTCGTCTGCATCATCAGACTTTAGCTGACAACACTTCATATTACCGGCTAATATTTGCAGCTATTTCGACAAATTACTGCTTGGCTACACATCTGACACGTAACCGATGTGCTCTCCAAACAACAACACTTGCATTTCAGAACATGTCTTTCACACATATCTACAAAATCACCTTCACCTTCAAATACAGTTTCCTTGCGACTGACAGAGACGTAGGCAAAGTTTAAAGTTGCTATTTCCATTAAATCTCGTTAATCAGAAAAACGGTAATTTACACCTGCAGCGGAACAAAATTCCGTTCCGCCCAGCGTCTGGCTCGAACCCACGACCCTGGGATTAAGAGTCTGACGCTCTACCGACTGAGCTAGCCGGCTACCTCGGTGAATACATGCCGGGTAGCACGTCATACAGTACTCGTTTGGGTTGGGTGGTCCCATATAGAATCTCTCCATGATGCCTAATGTTTTCCTAACGTCACACTCGTCACGTACTTCACTTTTATGTCATAATCATTTCTGAGAGGTAAAGAAATTGCATGACAACATGCAGAGCTAGTGGCGTCAAAATTAACACACATACTTTATGTGACTGAAAAGCCGAACGAGTTACTTTCCGACGTTGTTTTAGATGTGCAAGTGATAGTCAGAACTCGCTGTGTCGGCACTCTGCCGACCATTTCGCTAGTTAACACCGGTCTTGTTGTGTGTGTTTCAAGCTCAAGAGCATCTCCAAGCAAAAAATGGTCAACAGCAACATTCAGACGGTTTCGTACTGCTCAATTGCTACATTAAAACGTTATGTTTCTTTTTCAGAACTGGAAAAATACAAGCGTGACAGCATTCGAACCTGTAATCTTCAGATCCGAGGTCCGACGCCTTATCCATTAGGCCACACGGTCACTGACGACCAACATTTACATGTACACGACTCATCTCGAAACGCTCACACCCCTGAGGATTTGTGTTTTCGTTCTACACAGCCGCTGCCCCTTGCTCTTTCCCACCCATTCGTTACATTCAACCTCTGACGAGACCGACCAAAGATAGACTGAGAAACAAGACCACACACTTTGTGCATTCGGAATCGAAGGCAGGGCGTCCCTCGCCGCATTTGCTACGATTGCCATTTGCTACTTCTGCAGAAGCGGCGGCGGCGGCGGCGGCGACGACGACGACGACGACGACGACGACCGCGAGAGGCTCTGTGATATGTGAGAAATACATCTATAAAATGTAATTCAGACTGCCTCGTCCCACCTTATGCTGTACCGCTTTGGCAAATGCTTTATCTGCGCCATTCGCCTTAATCGCATCTGAGAGTAATTCTTAAAAAAACGCCTGTCGCTAATTGTTCGTCATCAAAGGTACTGTTTGCTCTACGGGCACGACGCGCAACTGATTTCCAAAATTCATCTTTCTCGTGTTAGGATGGTACTTACGACTCCTGGTTTATTAGACCAGTGCTCCACCACTGAGCTAAAGAGGCGCGGCCTAGCGGTACTCTTGGGTACTTCGTCCTTACGGTCGTCTGCATCATCAGACTTTAGCTGACAACACTTCATATTACCGGCTAATATTTGCAGCTATGACGACAAATTACTGCTTGGCTACACATCTGACACGTAACCGATGTGCTCTCCAAACAACAACACTTGCATTTCAGAACATGTCTTTCAGACATGTCTACAAAATCACCTTCACCTTCAAATACAGTTTCCTTGCGACTGACAGAGACGTAGGCAAAGTTTAAAGTTGCTATTTCCATTAAATCTCGTTAATCAGAAAAACGGTAATTTACACCTGCAGCGGAACAAAATTCCGTTCCGCCCAGCGTCTGGCTCGAACCCAGGACCCTGGGATTTAGAGTCTGACGCTCTACCGACTGAGCTAGCCGGCTACCTCGGTGAATACCTGCCGGGTAGCACGTCACACAGTACTCGTTTGGGTTGGGTGGTCCCATACAGAATCTCTCCATGATGCCTAATGTTTTCCTAACGTCACACTCGTCACGTACTTCACTTTTATATCATAATCATTTCTGAGAGGTAAAGAAATTGCATGACAACATGCAGAGCTAGTGGCGTCAAAATTAACACACACACTTTATGTGACTGAAAAGCCGAACGAGTTACTTTCCGACGTTGTTTTAGATGTGCAAGTGATAGTCAGAACTCGCTGTGTCGGCACTCTGCCGACCATTTCGCTAGTTAACACCGGTCTTGTTGTGTGTGTTTCAAGCTCAAGAGCATCTCCAAGCAAAAAATGGTCAACAGCAACATTCAGACGGTTTCGTACTGCTCAATTGCTACATTAAAACGTTATGTTTCTTTTTCAGAACTGGAAAAATACAAGCGTGACAGCATTCGAACCTGTAATCTTCAGATCCGAAGTCCGACGCCTTATCCATTAGGCCACACGGTCACTGACGACCAACATGTACATGTATACGACTCATCTCGAAACGCTCACACCCCTGAGGATTTGTGTTTTCGTTCTACACAGCCGCTGCCCCTTGCTCTTTCCCACCCATTCGTTACATTCAACCTCTGACGAGACCGACCAAAGATAGACTGAGAAACAAGACCACACACTTTGTGCATTCGGAATCGAAGGCAGGGCGTCCCTCGCCGCATTTGCTACGATTGCTATTTGCTACTTCTGCAGAAGCGGCGGCGACGACGACGACGACGACCGCGAGAGGCTCTGTGATATGTGAGAAATACATCTATAAAATGTAATTCGGACTGACTCGTCCCACCTTATGCTGTACCGCTTTGGCAAATGCTTTATCTGCGCCATTCGCCTTAATCGCATCTGAGAGTAATTCTTAAAAAAACGCCTGTCGCTATTTGTTCGTCATCACAGGTACTGTTTGCTATACGGCCACGACGCGCAACTGATTTCCAAAATTCATCTTTCTCGTGTTAGGATGGAACTTACGACTCCTGGTTTATTAGACCAGTGCTCCACCACTGAGCTAAAGAGGCGCGGCCTAGCGGTACTCTTGGGTACTTCGTCCTTACGGTCGTCTGCATCATCAGACTTTAGCTGACAACACTTCATATTACCGGCTAATATTTGCAGCTATTTCGACAAATTACTGCTTGGCTACACATCTGACACGTAACCGATGTGCTCTCCAAACAACAACACTTGCATTTCAGAACATGTCTTTCACACATATCTACAAAATCACCTTCACCTTCAAATACAGTTTCCTTGCGACTGACAGAGACGTAGGCAAAGTTTAAAGTTGCTATTTCCATTAAATCTCGTTAATCAGAAAAACGGTAATTTACACCTGCAGCGGAACAAAATTCCGTTCCGCCCAGCGTCTGGCTCGAACCCACGACCCTGGGATTAAAAGTCTGACGCTCTACCGACTGAGCTAGCCGGCTACCTCGGTGAATACCTGCCGGGTAGCACGTCATACAGTACTCGTTTGGTTTGGGTGGTCCCATATAGAATCTCTCCATGATGCCTAATGTTTTCCTAACGTCACACTCGTCACGTACTTCACTTTTATGTCATAATCATTTCTGAGAGGTAAAGAAATTGCATGACAACATGCAGAGCTAGTGGCGTCAAAATTAACACACATACTTTATGTGACTGAAAAGCCGAACGAGTAACTTTCCGACGTTGTTTTAGATGTGCAAGTGATAGTCAGAACTCGCTGTGTCGGCACTCTGCCGACCATTTCGCTAGTTAACACCGGTCTTGTTGTGTGTGTTTCAAGCTCAAGAGCATCTCCAAGCAAAAAATGGTCAACAGCAACATTCAGACGGTTTCGTACTGCTCAGTTGCTACATTAAAACGTTATGTTTCTTTTTCAGAACTGGAAAAATACAAGCGTGACAGCATTCGCACCTGTAATCTTCAGATCCGAAGTCCGACGCCTTATCCATTAGGCCACACGGTCACTGACGACCAACATTTACATGTATACGACTCATCTCGAAACGCTCACACCCCTGAGGATTAGTGTTTTCGTTCTACACAGCCGCTGCCCCTTGCTCTTTCCCACCCATTCGTTACATTCAACCTCTGACGAGACCGACCAAATATAGACTGAGAAACAAGACCACACACTTTGTGCATTCGGAATCGAAGGCAGTGCGTCCCTCGCCGCATTTCCTACGATTGCTATTTGCTACTTCTGCAGAAGCGGCGGCGGCGACGACGACGACGACGACGACGACGACGACGACGACGACGACCGCGAGAGGCTCTGTGATATGTGAGAAATACATCTATAAAATGTAATTCAGACTGCCTCGTCCCACCTTATGCTGTACCGCTTTGGCAAATGCTTTATCTGCGCCATTCGCCTTAATCGCATCTGAGAGTAATTCTTAAAAAAACGCCTGTCGCTAATTGTTCGTCATCACAGGTACTGTTTGCTCTACGGGCACGACGCGCAACTGATTTCCAAAATTCATCTTTCTCGTGTTAGGATGGAACTTACGACTCCTGGTTTATTAGACCAGTGCTCCACCACTGAGCTAAAGAGGCGCGGCCTAGCAGTACTCTTGGGTACTTCGTCCTTACGGTCGTCTGCATCATCAGACTTTAGCTGACAACACTTCATATTACCGGCTAATATTTGCAGCTATGACGACAAATTACTGCTTGGCTACACATCTGACACGTAACCGATGTGCTCTCCAAACAACAACACTTGCATTTCAGAACATGTCTTTCACACATGTCTACAAAATCACCTTCACCTTCAAATACAGTTTCCTTGCGACTGACAGAGACGTAGGCAAAGTTTAAAGTTGCTATTTCCATTAAATCTCGTTAATCAGAAAAACGGTAATTTACACCTGCAGCGGAACAAAATTCCGTTCCGCCCAGCGTCTGGCTCGAACCCAGGACCCTGGGATTAAGAGTTTGACGCTCTACCGACGGAGCTAGCCGGCTACCTCGGTGAATACCTGCCGGGTAGCACGTCACACAGTACTCGTTTGGGTTGGGTGGTCCCATACAGAATCTCTCCATGATGCCTAATGTTTTCCTAACGTCACACTCGTCACGTACTTCACTTTTATATCATAATCATTTCTGAGAGGTAAAGAAATTGCATGACAACATGCAGAGCTAGTGGCGTCAAAATTAACACACACACTTTATGTGACTGAAAAGCCGAACGAGTTACTTTCCGACGTTGTTTTAGATGTGCAAGTGATAGTCAGAACTCGCTGTGTCGGCACTCTGCCGACCATTTCGCTAGTTAACACCGGTCTTGTTGTGTGTGTTTCAAGCTCAAGAGCATCTCCAAGCAAAAAATGGTCAACAGCAACATTCAGACGGTTTCGTACTGCTCAGTTGCTACATTAAAACGTTATGTTTCTTTTTCAGAACTGGAAAAATACAAGCGTGACAGCATTCGCACCTGTAATCTTCAGATCCGAAGTCCGACGCCTTATCCATTAGGCCACACGGTCACTGACGACCAACATTTACATGTATACGACTCATCTCGAAACGCTCACACCCCTGAGGATTCGTGTTTTCGTTCTACACAGCCGCTGCCCCTTGCTCTTTCCCACCCATTCGTTACATTCAACCTCTGACGAGACCGACCAAATATAGACTGAGAAACAAGACCACACACTTTGTGCATTCGGAATCGAAGGCAGTGCGTCCCTCGCCGCATTTCCTACGATTGCTATTTGCTACTTCTGCAGAAGCGGCGGCGGCGACGACGACGACGACGACGACGACGACGACGACGACGACGACCGCGAGAGGCTCTGTGATATGTGAGAAATACATCTATAAAATGTAATTCAGACTGCCTCGTCCCACCTTATGCTGTACCGCTTTGGCAAATGCTTTATCTGCGCCATTCGCCTTAATCGCATCTGAGAGTAATTCTTAAAAAAACGCCTGTCGCTAAATGTTCGTCATCACAGGTACTGTTTGCTCTACGGGCACGACGCGCAACTGATTTCCAAAATTCATCTTTCTCGTGTTAGGATGGAACTTACGACTCCTGGTTTATTAGACCAGTGCTCCACCACTGAGCTAAAGAGGCGCGGCCTAGCAGTACTCTTGGGTACTTCGTCCTTACGGTCGTCTGCATCATCAGACTTTAGCTGACAACACTTCATATTACCGGCTAATATTTGCAGCTATGACGACAAATTACTGCTTGGCTACACATCTGACACGTAACCGATGTGCTCTCCAAACAACAACACTTGCATTTCAGAACATGTCTTTCACACATGTCTACAAAATCACCTTCACCTTCAAATACAGTTTCCTTGCGACTGACAGAGACGTAGGCAAAGTTTAAAGTTGCTATTTCCATTAAATCTCGTTAATCAGAAAAACGGTAATTTACACCTGCAGCGGAACAAAATTCCGTTCCGCCCAGCGTCTGGCTCGAACCCAGGACCCTGGGATTAAGAGTCTGACGCTCTACCGACGGAGCTAGCCGGCTACCTCGGTGAATACCTGCCGGGTAGCACGTCACACAGTACTCGTTTGGGTTGGGTGGTCCCATACAGAATCTCTCCATGATGCCTAATGTTTTCCTAACGTCACACTCGTCACGTACTTCACTTTTATATCATAATCATTTCTGAGAGGTAAAGAAATTGCATGACAACATGCAGAGCTAGTGGCGTCAAAATTAACACACACACTTTATGTGACTGAAAAGCCGAACGAGTTACTTTCCGACGTTGTTTTAGATGTGCAAGTGATAGTCAGAACTCGCTGTGTCGGCACTCTGCCGACCATTTCGCTAGTTAACACCGGTCTTGTTGTGTGTGTTTCAAGCTCAAGAGCATCTCCAAGCAAAAAATGGTCAACAGCAACATTCAGACGGTTTCGTACTGCTCAATTGCTACATTAAAACGTTATGTTTCTTTTTCAGAACTGGAAAAATACAAGCGTGACAGCATTCGAACCTGTAATCTTCAGATCCGAAGTCCGACGCCTTATCCATTAGGCCACACGGTCACTGACGACCAACATGTACATGTATACGACTCATCTCGAAACGCTCACACCCCTGAGGATTTGTGTTTTCGTTCTACACAGCCGCTGCCCCTTGCTCTTTCCCACCCATTCGTTACATTCAACCTCTGACGAGACCGACCAAAGATAGACTGAGAAACAAGACCACACACTTTGTGCATTCGGAATCGAAGGCAGTGCGTCCCTCGCCGCATTTCCTACGATTGCTATTTGCTACTTCTGCAGAAGCGGCGGCGGCGACGACGACGACGACGACGACGACGACGACGACGACGACGACCGCGAGAGGCTCTGTGATATGTGAGAAATACATCTATAAAATGTAATTCAGACTGCCTCGTCCCACCTTATGCTGTACCGCTTTGGCAAATGCTTTATCTGCGCCATTCGCCTTAATCGCATCTGAGAGTAATTCTTAAAAAAACGCCTGTCGCTAAATGTTCGTCATCACAGGTACTGTTTGCTCTACGGGCACGACGCGCAACTGATTTCCAAAATTCATCTTTCTCGTGTTAGGATGGAACTTACGACTCCTGGTTTATTAGACCAGTGCTCCACCACTGAGCTAAAGAGGCGCGGCCTAGCAGTACTCTTGGGTACTTCGTCCTTACGGTCGTCTGCATCATCAGACTTTAGCTGACAACACTTCATATTACCGGCTAATATTTGCAGCTATGACGACAAATTACTGCTTGGCTACACATCTGACACGTAACCGATGTGCTCTCCAAACAACAACACTTGCATTTCAGAACATGTCTTTCACACATGTCTACAAAATCACCTTCACCTTCAAATACAGTTTCCTTGCGACTGACAGAGACGTAGGCAAAGTTTAAAGTTGCTATTTCCATTAAATCTCGTTAATCAGAAAAACGGTAATTTACACCTGCAGCGGAACAAAATTCCGTTCCGCCCAGCGTCTGGCTCGAACCCAGGACCCTGGGATTAAGAGTCTGACGCTCTACCGACGGAGCTAGCCGGCTACCTCGGTGAATACCTGCCGGGTAGCACGTCACACAGTACTCGTTTGGGTTGGGTGGTCCCATACAGAATCTCTCCATGATGCCTAATGTTTTCCTAACGTCACACTCGTCACGTACTTCACTTTTATATCATAATCATTTCTGAGAGGTAAAGAAATTGCATGACAACATGCAGAGCTAGTGGCGTCAAAATTAACACACACACTTTATGTGACTGAAAAGCCGAACGAGTTACTTTCCGACGTTGTTTTAGATGTGCAAGTGATAGTCAGAACTCGCTGTGTCGGCACTCTGCCGACCATTTCGCTAGTTAACACCGGTCTTGTTGTGTGTGTTTCAAGCTCAAGAGCATCTCCAAGCAAAAAATGGTCAACAGCAACATTCAGACGGTTTCGTACTGCTCAATTGCTACATTAAAACGTTATGTTTCTTTTTCAGAACTGGAAAAATACAAGCGTGACAGCATTCGAACCTGTAATCTTCAGATCCGAAGTCCGACGCCTTATCCATTAGGCCACACGGTCACTGACGACCAACATGTACATGTATACGACTCATCTCGAAACGCTCACACCCCTGAGGATTTGTGTTTTCGTTCTACACAGCCGCTGCCCCTTGCTCTTTCCCACCCATTCGTTACATTCAACCTCTGACGAGACCGACCAAAGATAGACTGAGAAACAAGACCACACACTTTGTGCATTCGGAATCGAAGGCAGGGCGTCCCTCGCCGCATTTGCTACGATTGCTATTTGCTACTTCTGCAGAAGCGGCGGCGACGACGACGACGACGACGACCGCGAGAGGCTCTGTGATATGTGAGAAATACATCTATAAAATGTAATTCAGACTGCCTCGTCCCACCTTATGCTGTACCGCTTTGGCAAATGCTTTATCTGCGCCATTCGCCTTAATCGCATCTGAGAGTAATTCTTAAAAAAACGCCTGTCGCTAATTGTTCGTCATCACAGGTACTGTTTGCTATACGGCCACGACGCGCAACTGATTTCCAAAATTCATCTTTCTCGTGTTAGGATGGAACTTACGACTCCTGGTTTATTAGACCAGTGCTCCACCACTGAGCTAAAGAGGCGCGGCCTAGCGGTACTCTTGGGTACTTCGTCCTTACGGTCGTCTGCATCATCAGACTTTAGCTGACAACACTTCATATTACCGGCTAATATTTGCAGCTATTTCGACAAATTACTGCTTGGCTACACATCTGACACGTAACCGATGTGCTCTCCAAACAACAACACTTGCATTTCAGAACATGTCTTTCACACATATCTACAAAATCACCTTCACCTTCAAATACAGTTTCCTTGCGACTGACAGAGACGTAGGCAAAGTTTAAAGTTGCTATTTCCATTAAATCTCGTTAATCAGAAAAACGGTAATTTACACCTGCAGCGGAACAAAATTCCGTTCCGCCCAGCGTCTGGCTCGAATCCACGACCCTGGGATTAACAGTCTGACGCTCTACCGACTGAGCTAGCCGGCTACCTCGGTGAATACCTGCCGGGTAGCACGTCATACAGTACTCGTTTGGGTTGGGTGGTCCCATATAGAATCTCTCCATGATGCCTAATGTTTTCCTAACGTCACACTCGTCACGTACTTCACTTTTATGTCATAATCATTTCTGAGAGGTAAAGAAATTGCATGACAACATGCAGAGCTAGTGGCGTCAAAATTAACACACATACTTTATGTGACTGAAAAGCCGAACGAGTAACTTTCCGACGTTGTTTTAGATGTGCAAGTGATAGTCAGAACTCGCTGTGTCGGCACTCTGCCGACCATTTCGCTAGTTAACACCGGTCTTGTTGTCTGTGTTTCAAGCTCAAGAGCATCTCCAAGCAAAAAATGGTCAACAGCAACATTCAGACGGTTTCGTACTGCTCAGTTGCTACATTAAAACGTTATGTTTCTTTTTCAGAACTGGAAAAATACAAGCGTGACAGCATTCGAACCTGTAATCTTCAGATCCGAAGTCCGACGCCTTATCCATTAGGCCACACGGTCACTGACGACCAACATTTACATGTATACGACTCATCTCGAAACGCTCACACCCCTGAGGATTCGTGTTTTCGTTCTACACAGCCGCTGCCCCTTGCTCTTTCCCACCCATTCGTTACATTCAACCTCTGACGAGACCGACCAAATATAGACTGAGAAACAAGACCACACACTTTGTGCATTCGGAATCGAAGGCAGGGCGTCCCTCGCCGCATTTGCTACGATTGCTATTTGCTACTTCTGCAGAAGCGGCGGCGGCGACGACGACGACGACGACGACGACGACGACGACGACGACGACGACGACCGCGAGAGGCTCTGTGATATGTGAGAAATACATCTATAAAATGTAATTCAGACTGCCTCGTCCCACCTTATGCTGTACCGCTTTGGCAAATGCTTTATCTGCGCCATTCGCCTTAATCGCATCTGAGAGTAATTCTTAAAAAAACGCCTGTCGCTTATTGTTCGTCATCACAGGTACTGTATGCTATACGGCCACGACGCGCAACTGATTTCCAAAATTCATCTTTCTCGTGTTAGGATGGAACTTACGACTCCTGGTTTATTAGACCAGTGCTCCACCATTGAGCTAAAGAGGCGCGGCCTAGCAGTACTCTTGGGTACTTCGTCCTTACGGTCGTCTGCATCATCAGACATTAGCTGACAACACTTCATATTACCGGCTAATATTTGCAGCTATTTCGACAAATTACTGCTTGGCTACACATCTGACACGTAACCGATGTGCTCTCCAAACAACAACACTTGCATTTCAGAACATGTCTTTCACACATATCTACAAAATCACCTTCACCTTCAAATACAGTTTCCTTGCGACTGACAGAGACGTAGGCAAAGTTTAAAGTTGCTATTTCCATTAAATCTCGTTAATCAGAAAAACGGTAATTTACACCTGCAGCGGAACAAAATTCCGTTCCGCCCAGCGTCTGTCTCGAACCCACGACCCTGGGATTAAGAGTCTGACGCTCTACCGACTGAGCTAGCCGGCTACCTCGGTGAATACCTGCCGGGTAGCACGTCATACAGTACTCGTTTGGTTTGGGTGGTCCCATATAGAATCTCTCCATGATGCCTAATGTTTTCCTAACGTCACACTCGTCACGTACTTCACTTTTATGTCATAATCATTTCTGAGAGGTAAAGAAATTGCATGACAACATGCAGAGCTAGTGGCGTCAAAATTAACACACATACTTTATGTGACTGAAAAGCCGAACGAGTAACTTTCCGACGTTGTTTTAGATGTGCAAGTGATAGTCAGAACTCGCTGTGTCGGCACTCTGCCGACCATTTCGCTAGTTAACACCGGTCTTGTTGTCTGTGTTTCAAGCTCAAGAGCATCTCCAAGCAAAAAATGGTCAACAGCAACATTCAGACGGTTTCGTACTGCTCAGTTGCTACATTAAAACGTTATGTTTCTTTTTCAGAACTGGAAAAATACAAGCGTGACAGCATTCGAACCTGTAATCTTCAGATCCGAAGTCCGACGCCTTATCCATTAGGCCACACGGTCACTGACGACCAACATTTACATGTATACGACTCATCTCGAAACGCTCACACCCCTGAGGATTCGTGTTTTCGTTCTACACAGCCGCTGCCCCTTGCTCTTTCCCACCCATTCGTTACATTCAACCTCTGACGAGACCGACCAAATATAGACTGAGAAACAAGACCACACACTTTGTGCATTCGGAATCGAAGGCAGGGCGTCCCTCGCCGCATTTGCTACGATTGCTATTTGCTACTTCTGCAGAAGCGGCGGCGGCGACGACGACGACGACGACGACGACGACGACGACGACGACGACGACCGCGAGAGGCTCTGTGATATGTGAGAAATACATCTATAAAATGTAATTCAGACTGCCTCGTCCCACCTTATGCTGTACCGCTTTGGCAAATGCTTTATCTGCGCCATTCGCCTTAATCGCATCTGAGAGTAATTCTTAAAAAAACGCCTGTCGCTAATTGTTCGTCATCACAGGTACTGTTTGCTCTACGGGCACGACGCGCAACTGATTTCCAAAATTCATCTTTCTCGTGTTAGGATGGAACTTACGACTCCTGGTTTATTAGACCAGTGCTCCACCACTGAGCTAAAGAGGCGCGGCCTAGCGGTACTCTTGGGTACTTCGTCCTTACGGTCGTCTGCATCATCAGACTTTAGCTGACAACACTTCATATTACCAGCTAATATTTGCAGCTATGACGACAAATTACTGCTTGGCTACACATCTGACACGTAACCGATGTGCTCTCCAAACAACAACACTTGCATTTCAGAACATGTCTTTCACACATGTCTACAAAATCACCTTCACCTTCAAATACAGTTTCCTTGCGACTGACAGAGACGTAGGCAAAGTTTAAAGTTGCTATTTCCATTAAATCTCGTTAATCAGAAAAACGGTAATTTACACCTGCAGCGGAACAAAATTCCGTTCCGCCCAGCGTCTGGCTCGAACCCACGACCCTGGGATTAACAGTCTGACGCTCTACCGACTGAGCTAGCCGGCTACCTCGGTGAATACCTGCCGGGTAGCACGTCACACAGTACTCGTTTGGGTTGGGTGGTCCCATACAGAATCTCTCCATGATGCCTAATGTTTTCCTAACGTCACACTCGTCACGTACTTCACTTTTATATCATAATCATTTCTGAGAGGTAAAGAAATTGCATGACAACATGCAGAGCTAGTGGCGTCAAAATTAACACACACACTTTATGTGACTGAAAAGCCGAACGAGTTACTTTCCGACGTTGTTTTAGATGTGCAAGTGATAGTCAGAACTCGCTGTGTCGGCACTCTGCCGACCATTTCGCTAGTTAACACCGGTCTTGTTGTGTGTGTTTCAAGCTCAAGAGCATCTCCAAGCAAAAAATGGTCAACAGCAACATTCAGACGGTTTCGTACTGCTCAATTGCTACATTAAAACGTTATGTTTCTTTTTCAGAACTGGAAAAATACAAGCGTGACAGCATTCGAACCTGTAATCTTCAGATCCGAAGTCCGACGCCTTATCCATTAGGCCACACGGTCACTGACGACCAACATGTACATGTATACGACTCATCTCGAAACGCTCACACCCCTGAGGATTTGTGTTTTCGTTCTACACAGCCGCTGCCCCTTGCTCTTTCCCACCCATTCGTTACATTCAACCTCTGACGAGACCGACCAAAGATAGACTGAGAAACAAGACCACACACTTTGTGCATTCGGAATCGAAGGCAGGGCGTCCCTCGCCGCATTTGCTACGATTGCTATTTGCTACTTCTGCAGAAGCGGCGGCGACGACGACGACGACGACCGCGAGAGGCTCTGTGATATGTGAGAAATACATCTATAAAATGTAATTCAGACTGCCTCGTCCCACCTTATGCTGTACCGCTTTGGCAAATGCTTTATCTGCGCCATTCGCCTTAATCGCATCTGAGAGTAATTCTTAAAAAAACGCCTGTCGCTTATTGTTCGTCATCACAGGTACTGTATGCTATACGGCCACGACGCGCAACTGATTTCCAAAATTCATCTTTCTCGTGTTAGGATGGAACTTACGACTCCTGGTTTATTAGACCAGTGCTCCACCACTGAGCTAAAGAGGCGCGGCCTAGCAGTACTCTTGGGTACTTCGTCCTTACGGTCGTCTGCATCATCAGACATTAGCTGACAACACTTCATATTACCGGCTAATATTTGCAGCTATTTCGACAAATTACTGCTTGGCTACACATCTGACACGTAACCGATGTGCTCTCCAAACAACAACACTTGCATTTCAGAACATGTCTTTCACACATATCTACAAAATCACCTTCACCTTCAAATACAGTTTCCTTGCGACTGACAGAGACGTAGGCAAAGTTTAAAGTTGCTATTTCCATTAAATCTCGTTAATCAGAAAAACGGTAATTTACACCTGCAGCGGAACAAAATTCCGTTCCGCCCAGCGTCTGTCTCGAACCCACGACCCTGGGATTAAGAGTCTGACGCTCTACCGACTGAGCTAGCCGGCTACCTCGGTGAATACCTGCCGGGTAGCACGTCATACAGTACTCGTTTGGTTTGGGTGGTCCCATATAGAATCTCTCCATGATGCCTAATGTTTTCCTAACGTCACACTCGTCACGTACTTCACTTTTATGTCATAATCATTTCTGAGAGGTAAAGAAAATGCATGACACCATGCAGAGCTAGTGGCGTCAAAATTAACACACATACTTTATGTGACTGAAAAGCCGAACGAGTAACTTTCCGACGTTGTTTTAGATGTGCAAGTGATAGTCAGAACTCGCTGTGTCGGCACTCTGCCGACCATTTCGCTAGTTAACACCGGTCTTGTTGTGTGTGTTTCAAGCTCAAGAGCATCTCCAAGCAAAAAATGGTCAACAGCAACATTCAGACGGTTTCGTACTGCTCAGTTGCTACATTAAAACGTTATGTTTCTTTTTCAGAACTGGAAAAATACAAGCGTGACAGCATTCGAACCTGTAATCTTCAGATCCGAAGTCCGACGCCTTATCCATTAGGCCACACGGTCACTGACGACCAACATTTACATGTATACGACTCATCTCGAAACGCTCACACCCCTGAGGATTCGTGTTTTCGTTCTACACAGCCGCTGCCCCTTGCTCTTTCCCACCCATTCGTTACATTCAACCTCTGACGAGACCGACCAAATATAGACTGAGAAACAAGACCACACACTTTGTGCATTCGGAATCGAAGGCAGGGCGTCCCTCGCCGCATTTGCTACGATTGCTATTTGCTACTTCTGCAGAAGCGGCGGCGGCGACGACGACGACGACGACGACGACGACGACGACGACGACGACGACCGCGAGAGGCTCTGTGATATGTGAGAAATACATCTATAAAATGTAATTCAGACTGCCTCGTCCCACCTTATGCTGTACCGCTTTGGCAAATGCTTTATCTGCGCCATTCGCCTTAATCGCATCTGAGAGTAATTCTTAAAAAAACGCCTGTCGCTAATTGTTCGTCATCACAGGTACTGTTTGCTCTACGGGCACGACGCGCAACTGATTTCCAAAATTCATCTTTCTCGTGTTAGGATGGAACTTACGACTCCTGGTTTATTAGACCAGTGCTCCACCACTGAGCTAAAGAGGCGCGGCCTAGCGGTACTCTTGGGTACTTCGTCCTTACGGTCGTCTGCATCATCAGACTTTAGCTGACAACACTTCATATTACCGGCTAATATTTGCAGCTATGACGACAAATTACTGCTTGGCTACACATCTGACACGTAACCGATGTGCTCTCCAAACAACAACACTTGCATTTCAGAACATGTCTTTCACACATGTCTACAAAATCACCTTCACCTTCAAATACAGTTTCCTTGCGACTGACAGAGACGTAGGCAAAGTTTAAAGTTGCTATTTCCATTAAATCTCGTTAATCAGAAAAACGGTAATTTACACCTGCAGCGGAACAAAATTCCGTTCCGCCCAGCGTCTGGCTCGAACCCACGACCCTGGGATTAACAGTCTGACGCTCTACCGACTGAGCTAGCCGGCTACCTCGGTGAATACCTGCCGGGTAGCACGTCACACAGTACTCGTTTGGGTTGGGTGGTCCCATACAGAATCTCTCCATGATGCCTAATGTTTTCCTAACGTCACACTCGTCACGTACTTCACTTTTATATCATAATCATTTCTGAGAGGTAAAGAAATTGCATGACAACATGCAGAGCTAGTGGCGTCAAAATTAACACACACACTTTATGTGACTGAAAAGCCGAATGAGTTACTTTCCGACGTTGTTTTAGATGTGCAAGTGATAGTCAGAACTCGCTGTGTCGGCACTCTGCCGACCATTTCGCTAGTTAACACCGGTCTTGTTGTGTGTGTTTCAAGCTCAAGAGCATCTCCAAGCAAAAAATGGTCAACAGCAACATTCAGACGGTTTCGTACTGCTCAATTGCTACATTAAAACGTTATGTTTCTTTTTCAGAACTGGAAAAATACAAGCGTGACAGCATTCGAACCTGTAATCTTCAGATCCGAAGTCCGACGCCTTATCCATTAGGCCACACGGTCACTGACGACCAACATTTACATGTATACGACTCATCTCGAAACGCTCACACCCCTGAGGATTCGTGTTTTCGTTCTACACAGCCGCTGCCCCTTGCTCTTTCCCACCCATTCGTTACATTCAACCTCTGACGAGACCGACCAAATATAGACTGAGAAACAAGACCACACACTTTGTGCATTCGGAATCGAAGGCAGGGCGTCCCTCGCCGCATTTGCTACGATTGCTATTTGCTACTTCTGCAGAAGCGGCGGCGGCGACGACGACGACGACGACGACGACGACGACGACGACGACGACGACCGCGAGAGGCTCTGTGATATGTGAGAAATACATCTATAAAATGTAATTCAGACTGCCTCGTCCCACCTTATGCTGTACCGCTTTGGCAAATGCTTTATCTGCGCCATTCGCCTTAATCGCATCTGAGAGTAATTCTTAAAAAAACGCCTGTCGCTAATTGTTCGTCATCACAGGTACTGTTTGCTATATGGCCACGACGCGCAACTGATTTCCAAAATTCATCTTTCTCGTGTTAGGATGGAACTTACGACTCCTGGTTTATTAGACCAGTGCTCCACCACTGAGCTAAAGAGGCGAGGCCTAGCGGTACTCTTGGGTACTTCGTCCTTACGGTCGTCTGCATCATCAGACTTTAGCTGACAACACTTCATATTACCGGCTAATATTTGCAGCTATTTCGACAAATTACTGCTTGGCTACACATCTGACACGTAACCGATGTGCTCTCCAAACAACAACACTTGCATTTCAGAACATGTCTTTCACACATATCTACAAAATCACCTTCACCTTCAAATACAGTTTCCTTGCGACTGACAGAGACGTAGGCAAAGTTTAAAGTTGCTATTTCCATTAAATCTCGTTAATCAGAAAAACGGTAATTTACACCTGCAGCGGAACAAAATTCCGTTCCGCCCAGCGTCTGGCTCGAACCCACGACCCTGGGATTAACAGTCTGACGCTCTACCGACTGAGCTAGCCGGCTACCTCGGTGAATACCTTCCGGGTAGCACGTCATACAGTACTCGTTTGGGTTGGGTGGTCCCATATAGAATCTCTCCATGATGCCTAATGTTTTCCTAACGTCACACTCGTCACGTACTTCACTTTTATGTCATAATCATTTCTGAGAGGTAAAGAAATTGCATGACAACATGCAGAGCTAGTGGCGTCAAAATTAACACACATACTTTATGTGACTGAAAAGCCGAACGAGTTACTTTCCGACGTTGTTTTAGATGTGCAAGTGATAGTCAGAACTCGCTGTGTCGGCACTCTGCCGACCATTTCGCTAGTTAACACCGGTCTTGTTGTGTGTGTTTCAAGCTCAAGAGCATCTCCAAGCAAAAAATGGTCAACAGCAACATTCAGACGGTTTCGTACTGCTCAATTGCTACATTAAAACGTTACGTTTCTTTTTCAGAACTGGAAAAATACAAGCGTGACAGCATTCGAACCTGTAATCTTCAGATCCGAAGTCCGACGCCTTATCCATTAGGCCACACGGTCACTGACGACCAACATTTACATGTATACGACTCATCTCGAAACGCTCACACCCCTGAGGATTTGTGTTTTCGTTCTACACAGCCGCTGCCCCTTGCTCTTTCCCACCCATTCGTTACATTCAACCTCTGACGAGGCCGACCAAATATAGACTGAGAAACAAGACCACACACGTTGTGCATTCGGAATCGAAGGCAGGGCGTCCCTCGCCGCATTTGCTACGATTGCTATTTGCTACTTCTGCAGAAGCGGCGGCGGCGGCGGCGGCGGCGACGACGACGACGACGACGACGACGACGACGACGACGACCGCGAGAGGCTCTGTGATATGTGAGAAATACATCTATAAAATGTAATTCAGACTGCCTCGTCCCACCTTATGCTGTACCGCTTTGGCAAATTCTTTATCTGCGCCATTCGCCTTAATCGCATCTGAGAGTAATTCTTAAAAAAACGCCTGTCGCTAATTGTTCGTCATCACAGGTACTGTTTGCTATACGGCCACGACGCGCAACTGATTTCCAAAATTCATCTTTCTCGTGTTAGGATGGAACTTACGACTCCTGGTTTATTAGACCAGTGCTCCACCACTGAGCTAAAGAGGCGAGGCCTAGCGGTACTCTTGGGTACTTCGTCCTTACGGTCGTCTGCATCATCAGACTTTAGCTGACAACACTTCATATTACCGGCTAATATTTGCAGCTATGGCGACAAATTACTGCTTGGCTACACATCTGACACGTAACCGATGTGCTCTCCAAACAACAACACTTGCATTTCAGAACATGTCTTTCACACATGTCTACAAAATCACCTTCACCTTCAAATACAGTTTCCTTGCGACTGACAGAGACGTAGGCAAAGTTTAAAGTTGCTATTTCCATTAAATCTCGTTAATCAGAAAAACGGTAATTTACACCTGCAGCGGAACAAAATTCCGTTCCGCCCAGCGTCTGACTCGAACCCACGACCCTGGGATTAACAGTCTGACGCTCTACCGACTGAGCTAGCCGGCTACCTCGGTGAATACCTGCCGGGTAGCACGTCACACAGTACTCGTTTGGGTTGGGTGGTCCCATACAGAATCTCTCCATGATGCCTAATGTTTTCCTAACGTCACACTCGTCACGTACTTCACTTTTATGTCATAATCATTTCTGAGAGGTAAAGAAATTGCATGACAACATGCAGAGCTAGTGGCGTCAAAATTAACACACATACTTTATGTGACTGAAAAGCCGAACGAGTTACTTTCCGACGTTGTTTTAGATGTGCAAGTGATAGTCAGAACTCGCTGTGTCGGCACTCTGCCGAACATTTCGCTAGTTAACACCGGTCTTGTTGTGTGTGTTTCAAGCTCAAGAGCATCTCCAAGCAAAAAATGGTCAACAGCAACATTCAGACGGTTTCGTACTGCTCAATTGCTACATTAAAACGTTATGTTTCTTTTTCAGAACTGGAAAAATACAAGCGTGACAGCATTCGAACCTGTAATCTTCAGATCCGAAGTCCGACGCCTTATCCATTAGGCCACACGGTCACTGACGACCAACATTTACATGTATACGACTCATCTCGAAACGCTCACACCCCTGAGGATTTGTGTTTTCGTTCTACACAGCCGCTGCCCCTTGCTCTTTCCCACCCATTCGTTACATTCAACCTCTGACGAGACCGACCAAATATAGACTGAGAAACAAGACCACACACTTTGTGCATTCGGAATCGAAGGCAGGGCGTCCCTCGCCGCATTTGCTACGATTGCTATTTGCTACTTCTGCAGAAGCGGCGGCGGCGGCGGCGACGACGACGACGACGACGACGACGACCGCGAGAGGCTCTGTGATATGTGAGAAATACATCTATAAAATGTAATTCAGACTGCCTCGTCCCACCTTATGCTGTACCGCTTTGGCAAATGCTTTATCTGCGCCATTCGCCTTAATCGCATCTGAGAGTGATTCTTAAAAAAACGCCTGTCGCTAATTGTTCGTCATCACAGGTACTGTTTGCTATACGGCCACGACGCGCAACTGATTTCCAAAATTCATCTTTCTCGTGTTAGGATGGAACTTACGACTCCTGGTTTATTAGACCAGTGCTCCACCACTGAGCTAAAGAGGCGAGGCCTAGCGGTACTCTTGGGTACTTCGTCCTTACGGTCGTCTGCATCATCAGACTTTAGCTGACAACACTTCATATTACCGGCTAATATTTGCAGCTATGGCGACAAATTACTGCTTGGCTACACATCTGACACGTAACCGATGTGCTCTCCAAACAACAACACTTGCATTTCAGAACATGTCTTTCACACATGTCTACAAAATCACCTTCACCTTCAAATACAGTTTCCTTGCGACTGACAGAGACGTAGGCAAAGTTTAAAGTTGCTATTTCCATTAAATCTCGTTAATCAGAAAAACGGTAATTTACACCTGCAGCGGAACAAAATTCCGTTCCGCCCAGCGTCTGACTCGAACCCACGACCCTGGGATTAACAGTCTGACGCTCTACCGACTGAGCTAGCCGGCTACCTCGGTGAATACCTGCCGGGTAGCACGTCACACAGTACTCGTTTGGATTGGGTGGTCCCATACAGAATCTCTCCATGATGCCTAATGGTTCCCTAAAGTCACACTCGTCACGTACTTCACTTTTATGTCATAATCATTTCTGAGAGGTAAAGAAAGTGCATGACAACATGCAGAGCTAGTGGCGTCAAAATTAACACACACACTTTATGTGACTGAAAAGCCGAACGAGTTACTTTCCGACGTTGTTTTAGATGTGCAAGTGATAGTCAGAACTCGCTGTGTCGGCACTCTGCCGACCATTTCGCTAGTTAACACCGGTCTTGTTGTGTGTGTTTCAAGCTCAAGAGCATCTCCAAGCAAAAAATGGTCAACAGCAACATTCAGACGGTTTCGTACTGCTCAATTGCTACATTAAAACGTTATGTTTCTTTTTCAGAACTGGAAAAATACAAGCGTGACAGCATTCGAACCTGTAATCTTCAGATCCGAAGTCCGACGCCTTATCCATTAGGCCACACGGTCACTGACGACCAACATTTACATGTATACGACTCATCTCGAAACGCTCACACCCCTGAGGATTTGTGTTTTCGTTCTACACAGCCGCTGCCCCTTGCTCTTTCCCACCCATTCGTTACATTCAACCTCTGACGAGACCGACCAAATATAGACTGAGAAACAAGACCACACACTTTGTGCATTCGGAATCGAAGGCAGGGCGTCCCTCGCCGCATTTGCTACGATTGCTATTTGCTACTTCTGCAGAAGCGGCGGCGGCGGCGGCGGCGACGACGACGACGACGACGACGACGACGACGACGACCGCGAGAGGCTCTGTGATATGTGAGAAATACATCTATAAAATGTAATTCAGACTGCCTCGTCCCACCTTATGCTGTACCGCTTTGGCAAATGCTTTATCTGCGCCATTCGCCTTAATCGCATCTGAGAGTAATTCTTAAAAAAACGCCTGTCGCTAATTGTTCGTCATCACAGGTACTGTTTGCTATACGGCCACGACGCGCAACTGATTTCCAAAATTCATCTTTCTCGTGTTAGGATGGAACTTACGACTCCTGGTTTATTAGACCAGTGCTCCACCACTGAGCTAAAGAGGCGAGGCCTAGCGGTACTCTTGGGTACTTCGTCCTTACGGTCGTCTGCATCATCAGACTTTAGCTGACAACACTTCATATTACCGGCTAATATTTGCAGCTATGGCGACAAATTACTGCTTGGCTACACATCTGACACGTAACCGATGTGCTCTCCAAACAACAACACTTGCATTTCAGAACATGTCTTTCACACATGTCTACAAAATCACCTTCACCTTCAAATACAGTTTCCTTGCGACTGACAGAGACGTAGGCAAAGTTTAAAGTTGCTATTTCCATTAAATCTCGTTAATCAGAAAAACGGTAATTTACACCTGCAGCGGAACAAAATTCCGTTCCGCCCAGCGTCTGACTCGAACCCACGACCCTGGGATTAACAGTCTGACGCTCTACCGACTGAGCTAGCCGGCTACCTCGGTGAATACCTGCCGGGTAGCACGTCACACAGTACTCGTTTGGGTTGGGTGGTCCCATACAGAATCTCTCCATGATGCCTAATGTTTTCCTAACGTCACACTCGTCACGTACTTCACTTTTATGTCATAATCATTTCTGAGAGGTAAAGAAATTGCATGACAACATGCAGAGCTAGTGGCGTCAAAATTAACACACATACTTTATGTGACTGAAAAGCCGAACGAGTTACTTTCCGACGTTGTTTTAGATGTGCAAGTGATAGTCAGAACTCGCTGTGTCGGCACTCTGCCGACCATTTCGCTAGTTAACACCGGTCTTGTTGTGTGTGTTTCAAGCTCAAGAGCATCTCCAAGCAAAAAATGGTCAACAGCAACATTCAGACGGTTTCGTACTGCTCAATTGCTACATTAAAACGTTATGTTTCTTTTTCAGAACTGGAAAAATACAAGCGTGACAGCATTCGAAGCTGTAATCTTCAGATCCGAAGTCCGACGCCTTATCCATTAGGCCACACGGTCACTGACGACCAACATTTACATGTATACGACTCATCTCGAAACGCTCACACCCCTGAGGATTTGTGTTTTCGTTCTACACAGCCGCTGCCCCTTGCTCTTTCCCACCCATTCGTTACATTCAACCTCTGACGAGACCGACCAAATATAGACTGAGAAACAAGACCACACACTTTGTGCATTCGGAATCGAAGGCAGGGCGTCCCTCGCCGCATTTGCTACGATTGCTATTTGCTACTTCTGCAGAAGCGGCGGCGGCGGCGGCGGCGACGACGACGACGACGACGACGACGACGACGACGACGACCGCGAGAGGCTCTGTGATATGTGAGAAATACATCTATAAAATGTAATTCAGACTGCCTCGTCCCACCTTATGCTGTACCGCTTTGGCAAATGCTTTATCTGCGCCATTCGCCTTAATCGCATCTGAGAGTAATTCTTAAAAAAAAGCCTGTCGCTAATTGTTCGTCATCACAGGTACTGTTTGCTATACGGCCACGACGCGCAACTGATTTCCAAAATTCATCTTTCTCGTGTTAGGATGGAACTTACGACTCCTGGTTTATTAGACCAGTGCTCCACCACTGAGCTAAAGAGGCGAGGCCTAGCGGTACTCTTGGGTACTTCGTCCTTACGGTCGTCTGCATCATCAGACTTTAGCTGACAACACTTCATATTACCGGCTAATATTTGCAGCTATGGCGACAAATTACTGCTTGGCTACACATCTGACACGTAACCGATGTGCTCTCCAAACAACAACACTTGCATTTCAGAACATGTCTTTCACACATGTCTACAAAATCACCTTCACCTTCAAATACAGTTTCCTTGCGACTGACAGAGACGTAGGCAAAGTTTAAAGTTGCTATTTCCATTAAATCTCGTTAATCAGAAAAACGGTAATTTACACCTGCAGCGGAACAAAATTCCGTTCCGCCCAGCGTCTGACTCGAACCCACGACCCTGGGGTTAACAGTCTGACGCTCTACCGACTGAGCTAGCCGGCTACCTCGGTGAATACCTGCCGGGTAGCACGTCACACAGTACTCGTTTGGGTTGGGTGGTCCCATACAGAATCTCTCCATGATGCCTAATGTTTTCCTAACGTCACACTCGTCACGTACTTCACTTTTATGTCATAATCATTTCTGAGAGGTAAAGAAATTGCATGACAACATGCAGAGCTAGTGGCGTCAAAATTAACACACATACTTTATGTGACTGAAAAGCCGAACGAGTTACTTTCCGACGTTGTTTTAGATGTGCAAGTGATAGTCAGAACTCGCTGTGTCGGCACTCTGCCGACCATTTCGCTAGTTAACACCGGTCTTGTTGTGTGTGTTTCAAGCTCAAGAGCATCTCCAAGCAAAAAATGGTCAACAGCAACATTCAGACGGTTTCGTACTGCTCAATTGCTACATTAAAACGTTATGTTTCTTTTTCAGAACTGGAAAAATACAAGCGTGACAGCATTCGAACCTGTAATCTTCAGATCCGAAGTCCGACGCCTTATCCATTAGGCCACACGGTCACTGACGACCAACATTTACATGTATACGACTCATCTCGAAACGCTCACACCCCTGAGGATTTGTGTTTTCGTTCTACACAGCCGCTGCCCCTTGCTCTTTCCCACCCATTCGTTACATTCAACCTCTGACGAGACCGACCAAATATAGACTGAGAAACAAGACCACACACTTTGTGCATTCGGAATCGAAGGCAGGGCGTCCCTCGCCGCATTTGCTACGATTGCTATTTGCTACTTCTGCAGAAGCGGCGGCGGCGGCGGCGGCGGCGGCGGCGGCGACGACGACGACGACGACGACGACGACGACGACGACCGCGAGAGGCTCTGTGATATGTGAGAAATACATCTATAAAATGTAATTCAGACTGCCTCGTCCCACCTTATGCTGTACCGCTTTGGCAAATGCTTTATCTGCGCCATTCGCCTTAATCGCATCTGAGAGTGATTCTTTAAAAAACGCCTGTCGCTAATTGTTCGTCATCACAGGTACTGTTTGCTATACGGCCACGACGCGCAACTGATTTCCAAAATTCATCTTTCTCGTGTTAGGATGGAACTTACGACTCCTGGTTTATTAGACCAGTGCTCCACCACTGAGCTAAAGAGGCGAGGCCTAGCGGTACTCTTGGGTACTTCGTCCTTACGGTCGTCTGCATCATCAGACTTTAGCTGACAACACTTCATATTACCGGCTAATATTTGCAGCTATGGCGACAAATTACTGCTTGGCTACACATCTGACACGTAACCGATGTGCTCTCCAAACAACAACACTTGCATTTCAGAACATGTCTTTCACACATGTCTACAAAATCACCTTCACCTTCAAATACAGTTTCCTTGCGACTGACAGAGACGTAGGCAAAGTTTAAAGTTGCTATTTCCATTAAATCTCGTTAATCAGAAAAACGGTAATTTACACCTGCAGCGGAACAAAATTCCGTTCCGCCCAGCGTCTGACTCGAACCCACGACCCTGGGATTAACAGTCTGACGCTCTACCGACTGAGCTAGCCGGCTACCTCGGTGAATACCTGCCGGGTAGCACGTCACACAGTACTCGTTTGGATTGGGTGGTCCCATACAGAATCTCTCCATGATGCCTAATGGTTCCCTAACGTCACACTCGTCACGTACTTCACTTTTATGTCATAATCATTTCTGAGAGGTAAAGAAAGTGCATGACAACATGCAGAGCTAGTGGCGTCAAAATTAACACACACACTTTATGTGACTGAAAAGCCGAACGAGTTACTTTCCGACGTTGTTTTAGATGTGCAAGTGATAGTCAGAACTCGCTGTGTCGGCACTCTGCCGACCATTTCGCTAGTTAACACCGGTCTTGTTGTGTGTGTTTCAAGCTCAAGAGCATCTCCAAGCAAAAAATGGTCAACAGCAACATTCAGACGGTTTCGTACTGCTCAATTGCTACATTAAAACGTTATGTTTCTTTTTCAGAACTGGAAAAATACAAGCGTGACAGCATTCGAACCTGTAATCTTCAGATCCGAAGTCCGACGCCTTATCCATTAGGCCACACGGTCACTGACGACCAACATTTACATGTATACGACTCATCTCGAAACGCTCACACCCCTGAGGATTTGTGTTTTCGTTCTACACAGCCGCTGCCCCTTGCTCTTTCCCACCCATTCGTTACATTCAACCTCTGACGAGACCGACCAAATATAGACTGAGAAACAAGACCACACACTTTGTGCATTCGGAATCGAAGGCAGGGCGTCCCTCGCCGCATTTGCTACGATTGCTATTTGCTACTTCTGCAGAAGCGGCGGCGGCGGCGGCGGCGACGACGACGACGACGACCGCGAGAGGCTCTGTGATATGTGAGAAATACATCTATAAAATGTAATTCAGACTGCCTCGTCCCACCTTATGCTGTACCGCTTTGGCAAATGCTTTATCTGCGCCATTCGCCTTAATCGCATCTGAGAGTAATTCTTAAAAAAACGCCTGTCGCTAATTGTTCGTCATCACAGGTACTGTTTGCTATACGGCCACGACGCGCAACTGATTTCCAAAATTCATCTTTCTCGTGTTAGGATGGAACTTACGACTCCTGGTTTATTAGACCAGTGCTCCACCACTGAGCTAAAGAGGCGAGGCCTAGCGGTACTCTTGGGTACTTCGTCCTTACGGTCGTCTGCATCATCAGACTTTAGCTGACAACACTTCATATTACCGGCTAATATTTGCAGCTATGGCGACAAATTACTGCTTGGCTACACATCTGACACGTAACCGATGTGCTCTCCAAACAACAACACTTGCATTTCAGAACATGTCTTTCACACATGTCTACAAAATCACCTTAACCTTCAAATACAGTTTCCTTGCGACTGACAGAGACGTAGGCAAAGTTTAAAGTTGCTATTTCCATTAAATCTCGTTAATCAGAAAAACGGTAATTTACACCTGCAGCGGAACAAAATTCCGTTCCGCCCAGCGTGTGGCTCGAACCCACGACCATGGGATTAAGAGTCTGACGCTCTACCGACTGAGCTAGCCGGCTACCTCGGTGAATACCTGCCGGGTAGCACGTCACACAGTACTCGTTTGGGTTGGGTGGTCCCATACAGAATCTCTCCATGATGCCTAATGTTTTCCTAACGTCACACTCGTCACGTACTTCACTTTTATATCATAATCATTTCTGAGAGGTAAAGAAATTGCATGACAACATGCAGAGCTAGTGGCGTCAAAATTAACACACACACTTTATGTGACTGAAAAGCCGAACGAGTTACTTTCCGACGTTGTTTTAGATGTGCAAGTGATAGTCAGAACTCGCTGTGTCGGCACTCTGCCGACCATTTCGCTAGTTAACACCGGTCTTGTTGTGTGTGTTTCAAGCTCAAGAGCATCTCCAAGCAAAAAATGGTCAACAGCAACATTCAGACGGTTTCGTACTGCTCAATTGCTACATTAAAACGTTATGTTTCTTTTTCAGAACTGGAAAAATACAAGCGTGACAGCATTCGAACCTGTAATCTTCAGATCCGAAGTCCGACGCCTTATCCATTAGGCCACACGGTCACTGACGACCAACATGTACATGTATACGACTCATCTCGAAACGCTCACACCCCTGAGGATTTGTGTTTTCGTTCTACACAGCCGCTGCCCCTTGCTCTTTCCCGCCCATTCGTTACATTCAACCTCTGACGAGACCGACCAAAGATAGACTGAGAAACAAGACCACACACTTTGTGCATTCGGAATCGAAGGCAGGGCGTCCCTCGCCGCATTTGCTACGATTGCTATTTGCTACTTCTGCAGAAGCGGCGGCGGCGGCGGCGGCGACGACGACGACGACGACGACGACGACGACGACGACGACCGCGAGAGGCTCTGTGATATGTGAGAAATACATCTATAAAATGTAATTCAGACTGCCTCGTCCCACCTTATGCTGTACCGCTTTGGCAAATGCTTTATCTGCGCCATTCGCCTTAATCGCATCTGAGAGTAATTCTTAAAAAAACGCCTGTCGCTAATTGTTCGTCATCACAGGTACTGTTTGCTATACGGCCACAACGCGCAACTGATTTCCAAAATTCATCTTTCTCGTGTTAGGATGGAACTTACGACTCCTCGTTTATTAGACCAGTGCTCCACCACTGAGCTAAAGAGGCGCGGCCTAGCGATACTCTTGGGTACTTCGTCCTTACGGTCGTCTGCATCATCAGACTTTAGCTGACAACACTTCATATTACCGGCTAATATTTGCAGCTATTTCGACAAATTACTGCTTGGCTACACATCTGACACGTAACCGATGTGCTCTCCAAACAACAACACTTGCATTTCAGAACATGTCTTTCACACATGTCTACAAAATCACCTTCACTTTCAAATACAGTTTCCTTGCGACTGACAGAGACGTAGGCAAAGTTTAAAGTTGCTATTTCCATTAAATCTCGTTAATCAGAAAAACGGTAATTTACACCTGCAGCGGAACAAAACTCCATTCCGCCCAGCGTCTGGCTCGAACCCACGACCCTGGGATTAAGAGTCTGACGCTCTACCGACTGAGCTAGCCGGCTACCTCGGTGAATACCTGCCGGGTAGCACGTCACACAGTACTCGTTTGGGTTGGGTGGTCCCATACAGAATCTCTCCATGATGCCTAATGTTTTCCTAACGTCACACTCGTCACGTACTTCACTTTTATGTCATAATCATTTCTGAGAGGTAAAGAAATTGCATGACAACATGCAGAGCTAGTGGCGTCAAAATTAACACACATACTTTATGTGACTGAAAAGCCGAACGAGTTACTTTCCGACGTTGTTTTAGATGTGCAAGTGATAGTCAGAACTCGCTGTGTCGGCACTGTGCCGACCATTTCGCTAGTTAACACCGGTCTTGTTGTGTGTGTTTCAAGCTCAAGAGCATCTCCAAGCAAAAAATGGTCAACAGCAACATTCAGACGGTTTCGTACTGCTCAATTGCTACATTAAAACGTTATGTTTCTTTTTCAGAACTGGAAAAATACAAGCGTGACAGCATTCGAACCTGTAATCTTCAGATCCGAAGTCCGACGCCTTATCCATTAGGCCACACGGTCACTGACGACCAACATTTACATGTATACGACTCATCTCGAAACGCTCACACCCCTGAGGATTTGTGTTTTCGTTCTACACAGCCGCTGCCCCTTGCTCTTTCCCACCCATTCGTTACATTCAACCTCTGACGAGACCGACCAAATATAGACTGAGAAACAAGACCAAACACTTTGTGCATTCGGAATCGAAGGCAGGGCGTCCCTCGCCGCATTTGCTACGATTGCTATTTGCTACTTCTGCAGAAGCGGCGGCGGCGGCGGCGGCGGCGGCGGCGACGACGACGACGACGACGACGACGACGACGACGACCGCGAGAGGCTCTGTGATATGTGAGAAATACATCTATAAAATGTAATTCAGACTGCCTCGTCCCACCTTATGCTGTACCGCTTTGGCAAATGCTTTATCTGCGCCATTCGCCTTAATCGCATCTGAGAGTGATTCTTAAAAAAACGCCTGTCGCTAATTGTTCGTCATCACAGGTACTGTTTGCTATACGGCCACGACGCGCAACTGATTTCCAAAATTCATCTTTCTCGTGTTAGGATGGAACTTACGACTCCTGGTTTATTAGACCAGTGCTCCACCACTGAGCTAAAGAGGCGAGGCCTAGCGGTACTCTTGGGTACTTCGTCCTTACGGTCGTCTGCATCATCAGACTTTAGCTGACAACACTTCATATTACCGGCTAATATTTGCAGCTATGGCGACAAATTACTGCTTGGCTACACATCTGACACGTAACCGATGTGCTCTCCAAACAACAACACTTGCATTTCAGAACATGTCTTTCACACATGTCTACAAAATCACCTTCACCTTCAAATACAGTTTCCTTGCGACTGACAGAGACGTAGGCAAAGTTTAAAGTTGCTATTTCCATTAAATCTCGTTAATCAGAAAAACGGTAATTTACACCTGCAGCGGAACAAAATTCCGTTCCGCCCAGCGTCTGACTCGAACCCATGACCCTGGGATTAACAGTCTGACGCTCTACCGACTGAGCTAGCCGGCTACCTCGGTGAATACCTGCCGGGTAGCACGTCACACAGTACTCGTTTGGATTGGGTGGTCCCATACAGAATCTCTCCATGATGCCTAATGGTTCCCTAACGTCACACTCGTCACGTACTTCACTTTTATGTCATAATCATTTCTGAGAGGTAAAGAAAGTGCATGACAACATGCAGAGCTAGTGGCGTCAAAATTAACACACACACTTTATGTGACTGAAAAGCCGAACGAGTTACTTTCCGACGTTGTTTTAGATGTGCAAGTGATAGTCAGAACTCGCTGTGTCGGCACTCTGCCGACCATTTCGCTAGTTAACACCGGTCTTGTTGTGTGTGTTTCAAGCTCAAGAGCATCTCCAAGCAAAAAATGGTCAACAGCAACATTCAGACGGTTTCGTACTGCTCAATTGCTACATTAAAACGTTATGTTTCTTTTTCAGAACTGGAAAAATACAAGCGTGACAGCATTCGAACCTGTAATCTTCAGATCCGAAGTCCGACGCCTTATCCATTAGGCCACACGGTCACTGACGACCAACATTTACATGTATACGACTCATCTCGAAACGCTCACACCCCTGAGGATTTGTGTTTTCGTTCTACACAGCCGCTGCCCCTTGCTCTTTCCCACCCATTCGTTACATTCAACCTCTGACGAGACCGACCAAATATAGACTGAGAAACAAGACCACACACTTTGTGCATTCGGAATCGAAGGCAGGGCGTCCCTCGCCGCATTTGCTACGATTGCTATTTGCTACTTCTGCAGAAGCGGCGGCGGCGGCGGCGGCGACGACGACGACGACGACGACGACGACGACGACGACCGCGAGAGGCTCTGTGATATGTGAGAAATACATCTATAAAATGTAATTCAGACTGCCTCGTCCCACCTTATGCTGTACCGCTTTGGCAAATGCTTTATCTGCGCCATTCGCCTTAATCGCATCTGAGAGTAATTCTTAAAAAAACGCCTGTCGCTAATTGTTCGTCATCACAGGTACTGTTTGCTATACGGCCACGACGCGCAACTGATTTCCAAAATTCATCTTTCTCGTGTTAGGATGGAACTTACGACTCCTGGTTTATTAGACCAGTGCTCCACCACTGAGCTAAAGAGGCGAGGCCTAGCGGTACTCTTGGGTACTTCGTCCTTACGGTCGTCTGCATCATCAGACTTTAGCTGACAACACTTCATATTACCGGCTAATATTTGCAGCTATGGCGACAAATTACTGCTTGGCTACACATCTGACACGTAACCGATGTGCTCTCCAAACAACAACACTTGCATTTCAGAACATGTCTTTCACACATGTCTACAAAATCACCTTAACCTTCAAATACAGTTTCCTTGCGACTGACAGAGACGTAGGCAAAGTTTAAAGTTGCTATTTCCATTAAATCTCGTTAATCAGAAAAACGGTAATTTACACCTGCAGCGGAACAAAATTCCGTTCCGCCCAGCGTCTGGCTCGAACCCACGACCCTGGGATTAAGAGTCTGACGCTCTACCGACTGAGCTAGCCGGCTACCTCGGTGAATACCTGCCGGGTAGCACGTCACACAGTACTCGTTTGGGTTGGGTGGTCCCATACAGAATCTCTCCATGATGCCTAATGTTTTCCTAACGTCACACTCGTCACGTACTTCACTTTTATATCATAATCATTTCTGAGAGGTAAAGAAATTGCATGACAACATGCAGAGCTAGTGGCGTCAAAATTAACACACACACTTTATGTGACTGAAAAGCCGAACGAGTTACTTTCCGACGTTGTTTTAGATGTGCAAGTGATAGTCAGAACTCGCTGTGTCGGCACTCTGCCGACCATTTCGCTAGTTAACACCGGTCTTGTTGTGTGTGTTTCAAGCTCAAGAGCATCTCCAAGCAAAAAATGGTCAACAGCAACATTCAGACGGTTTCGTACTGCTCAATTGCTACATTAAAACGTTATGTTTCTTTTTCAGAACTGGAAAAATACAAGCGTGACAGCATTCGAACCTGTAATCTTCAGATCCGAAGTCCGACGCCTTATCCATTAGGCCACACGGTCACTGACGACCAACATGTACATGTATACGACTCATCTCGAAACGCTCACACCCCTGAGGATTTGTGTTTTCGTTCTACACAGCCGCTGCCCCTTGCTCTTTCCCGCCCATTCGTTACATTCAACCTCTGACGAGACCGACCAAAGATAGACTGAGAAACAAGACCACACACTTTGTGCATTCGGAATCGAAGGCAGGGCGTCCCTCGCCGCATTTGCTACGATTGCTATTTGCTACTTCTGCAGAAGCGGCGGCGGCGGCTGCGGCGACGACGACGACGACGACGACCGCGAGAGGCTCTGTGATATGTGAGAAATACATCTATAAAATGTAATTCAGACTGCCTCGTCCCACCTTATGCTGTACCGCTTTGGCAAATGCTTTATCTGCGCCATTCGCCTTAATCGCATCTGAGAGTAATTCTTAAAAAAACGCCTGTCGCTAATTGTTCGTCATCACAGGTACTGTTTGCTATACGGCCACGACGCGCAACTGATTTCCAAAATTCATCTTTCTCGTGTTAGGATGGAACTTACGACTCCTCGTTTATTAGACCAGTGCTCCACCACTGAGCTAAAGAGGCGCGGCCTAGCGATACTCTTGGGTACTTCGTCCTTACGGTCGTCTGCATCATCAGACTTTAGCTGACAACACTTCATATTACCGGCTAATATTTGCAGCTATTTCGACAAATTACTGCTTGGCTACACATCTGACACGTAACCGATGTGCTCTCCAAACAACAACACTTGCATTTCAGAACATGTCTTTCACACATGTCTACAAAATCACCTTCACTTTCAAATACAGTTTCCTTGCGACTGACAGAGACGTAGGCAAAGTTTAAAGTTGCTATTTCCATTAAATCTCGTTAATCAGAAAAACGGTAATTTACACCTGCAGCGGAACAAAACTCCATTCCGCCCAGCGTCTGGCTCGAACCCACGACCCTGGGATTAAGAGTCTGACGCTCTACCGACTGAGCTAGCCGACTACCTCGGTGAATACCTGCCGGGTAGCACGTCACACAGTACTCGTTTGGGTTGGGTGGTCCCATACAGAATCTCTCCATGATGCCTAATGTTTTCCTAACGTCACACTCGTCACGTACTTCACTTTTATATCATAATCATTTCTGAGAGGTAAAGAAATTGCATGACAACATGCAGAGCTAGTGGCGTCAAAATTAACACACACACTTTATGTGACTGAAAAGCCGAACGAGTTACTTTCCGACGTTGTTTTAGATGTGCAAGTGATAGTCAGAACTCGCTGTGTCGGCACTCTGCCGACCATTTCGCTAGTTAACACCGGTCTTGTTGTGTGTGTTTCAAGCTCAAGAGCATCTCCAAGCAAAAAATGGTCAACAGCAACATTCAGACGGTTTCGTACTGCTCAATTGCTACATTAAAACGTTATGTTTCTTTTTCAGAACTGGAAAAATACAAGCGTGACAGCATTCGAACCTGTAATCTTCAGATCCGACGTCCGACGCCTTATCCATTAGGCCACACGGTCACTGACGACCAACATTTACATGTATACGACTCATCTCGAAACGCTCACACCCCTGAGGATTTGTGTTTTCGTTCTACACAGCCGCTGCCCCTTGCTCTTTCCCACCCATTCGTTACATTCAACCTCTGACGAGACCGACCAAATATAGACTGAGAAACAAGACCACACACTCTGTGCATTCGGAATCGAAGGCAGGGCGTCCCTCGCCGCATTTGCTACGATTGCTATTTGCTACTTCTGCAGAAGCGGCGGCGGCGGCGACGACGACGACGACGACGACGACGACGACGACCGCGAGAGGCTCTGTGATATGTGAGAAATACATCTATAAAATGTAATTCAGACTGCCTCGTCCCACCTTATGCTGTACCGCTTTGGCAAATGCTTTATCTGCGCCATTCGCCTTAATCGCATCTGAGAGTAATTCTTAAAAAAACGCCTGTCGCTAATTGTTCGTCATCACAGGTACTGTATGCTATACGGCCACGACGCGCAACTGATTTCCAAAATTCATCTTTCTCGTGTTAGGATGGAACTTACGACTCCTGGTTTATTAGACCAGTGCTCCACCACTGAGCTAAAGAGGCGCGGCCTAGCGGTACTCTTGGGTACTTCGTCCTTACGGTCGTCTGCATCATCAGACTTTAGCTGACAACACTTCATATTACCGGCTAATATTTGCAGCTATTTCGACAAATTACTGCTTGGCTACACATCTGACACGTAACCGATGTGCTCTCCAAACAACAACACTTGCATTTCAGAACATGTCTTTCACACATATCTACAAAATCACCTTCACCTTCAAATACAGTTTCCTTGCGACTGACAGAGACGTAGGCAAAGTTTAAAGTTGCTATTTCCATTAAATCTCGTTAATCAGAAAAACGGTAATTTACACCTGCAGCGGAACAGAATTCCGTTCCGCCAAGCGTCTGGCTCGAACCCACGACCCTGGGATTAAGAGTCTGACGCTCTACCGACTGAGCTAGCCGGCTACCTCGGTGAATACCTGCCGGGTAGCACGTCATACAGTACTCGTTTGGGTTGGGTGGTCCCATATAGAATCTCTCCATGATGCCTAATGTTTTCCTAACGTCACACTCGTCACGTACTTCACTTTTATGTCATAATCATTTCTGAGAGGTAAAGAAATTGCACGACAACATGCAGAGCTAGTGGCGTCAAAATTAACACACATACTTTATGTGACTGAAAAGCCGAACGAGTTACTTTCCGACGTTGTTTTAGATGTGCAAGTGATAGTCAGAACTCGCTGTGTCGGCACTCTGCCGACCATTTCGCTAGTTAACACCGGTCTTGTTGTGTGTGTTTCAAGCTCAAGAGCATCTCCAAGCAAAAAATGGTCAACAGCAACATTCAGACGTTTTCGTACTGCTCAATTGCTACATTAAAACGTTATGTTTCTTTTTCAGAACTGGAAAAATACAAGCGTGACAGCATTCGAACCTGTAATCTTCAGATCCGAAGTCCGACGCCTTATCCATTTTTTTTTTTTTTTTTTTAATTCGTGTGCCTCCTGTGAGGATCGAACTCACGACCCCTGGTTCACTAGGCCAGTGCTCTGCCACTTTTTTTTTTTTATTTTTCGCCTTATCCATTTTTTTTCTTTTTTTTCCTTATCCATTAGGCCACATTTTTTTTATAATATTTTTTCTCTACCACTTTTTTTTTCTTTTTTTAAGCTGTTTTTTTTTCCTTTTTTTTCCTGACTCTTGTGTAAAAGAATTGGTGAGTGGTCAGTTCCGTGCAGGTGGAGACAAAGCGGGCAGGGGTCGAATCCCGAGGCCTGTCCACGATGGCTCCCCCTGCCCATCCCTGAGTCACTTCTCCAAGCAGACAGTTTTTATACATATATTTTTTTTGTTATAGTATTAATATTTTTATAGTTGTTTCTCCTCTGCTCCGAGGTATATAGTGCTGACACATTTGGAAAGGAACATTTCTTCTTTTTCGTGTGTCAGTTGTGTGTTTTGATCCATATCGAAATACTTTGCTCTTCCGTTAGAGGTGTGAAATTGACACGAATAAGCAAACAAGTATAAGGAGACTAATGAAAAGAAGTAAACTGACCAGGTATAACAGAAAGTGTAACTTAAGAAAAATAGAATAAAACTGAATAGATTTCCTCTTGATTGGCTTCGATCATCCAATGTGGTCATCCTATGCCATGTTTTTCAAAGGTGATGTCCATCATGTTTCCGAATAATTTTTTACTGTTAGTGACACATTGAATCTTCCAGTATGCCAGCTCCATGTAGGTCAGAAAACTAATATAATCGTCTTTTCCACGAACATTAACGATGTAGTTGACGTAGTGCCCTAGGATCCACATTACTGTATTGTTTTTCGTGGCTGGATAAAACTTTTTGTCGGGACGCAGTAGGATATCCAGTTGCAGATTGTCTTCCGCGCTCCTTGACAGTACCGCAATCCTTTTCTTGACCCATCGCCAATTCAGTGCATGGCCCCCGCAGGTAAACCGATGGATCAGAGAATCGACGAGTCCACAACAGAGGCAGAGATTTGTGTCACTTAACCCAATTGCATGTAGTTTTTCATTAGTGGCAATTGTGTTATTTACCACCCTGTACCAAGTTGAAGCAACATCCGAAGAGTGTACTTTCAAGCTGATGTTGGCCCACACCGTTTTCCAGTCAGTAGTCGGATACTTCCGTTCTATTGTATTTGGGGTCGCCGACTTTTCCCACTCACGTTGCAAGTCGCGAGTTGACAGTGGTCGGCGCCGTAGAACACCAACATCTGTATAACTAACATGAAGGAAAAATTCCCTGATGTGTTTCAATTTGTAGTGGATTCTTCCAACGTCAATAGGAGGTCGCACACTCGCTGGACGCACTGTGAGGTACAACTTTTGAGTAACAGTGCAGTGGCTGTCATGCAGTAAAGTCGTGGTCCGCTTGACGTACAAGGCCATTGCCTTCCCGGCGATGTTAACCAACTCAAGCCCACCAGTAGTTCTCGACTTGGCTAGTGTATCGGAGGACAATTTAAATATGGTTCCCTTCCAGATGTATTGATTGGCAACCTGCATGATCTTTCTGGCCTGAAGCTTGGGAATGGGAAAAAACTGTGCAACATAATACGCCTTGGAGAAGACGTAGGTATTGAGAATCCTAATTTTTTCTATAATGTTCACAGCACGCCAGCGACATTCGATAATGGTACCCTGTATCAGATGCGTCACTGACTTCCAATTGGAGGCCGCCATTTTCAGAGGGCATCTATTCAAGGTGATTCCTAGTAGTTTGTGAGATTCCACAAGATGCGCCCACGGTATAGTTAAGCTCTCAAAACCCTTGAGATCGAGCACTTTACATTTCTGGTCACTTAGTTGTGCTCCAGACACTGCACTATACTGGTCGATCGCCCGTTTAATACGGACCACCTCGTCGTCACTGCGTAACAGAACGGCAACATCGTCAGCGTATGCACGGACGATGAATGTGTGACCTGACATTGACACACCTGACAAATGGTGATAAAGAGACCGAAGGAAGGGTTCCAGTGACAGCACAAAAAGTGACATAGAGAGTGGACTGCCCTGGGGGACACCCCGCTGAATGGATATTGGTTGCGTCAGCTGTCCATTGACTTGTATCCTCGCCGATATGCCAGATGTCAAATTGCGAAGGACTTTTAATGCCCCTTCCTCGAGTCCTATTTTGTCCAGTATGTGAAAAAGATAGCGGTGGTTCACATGATCAAAGGCTTTATGAAAGTCTAGAAATAGCAGGGCACAATTCAGGTTGGTGACTGAGGCAATGGAGATTAGGTCCCTAATTTCAGACATCGCAGACATGGCATTCCGTCCTGGCACGCAGGCCTGGTGCCGCCAGACAACTTTGTGAAGGAGCGGCGACATTCGGGCGTTAACAGCTCTGGCTATAGTTTTGTAGTCAAAATTAAGCAGGGTGAGCGGGCGCAGATTATCAAATCGCTTACACCCTTTGCGTTTGGGAACAAGGACAATTTTACCCTCCTTCATCGCATTAGGAACAGGCGCCCCGGCAATGCTTTCATTTAAAATTTCTGTAAATGTAACACCAATTACATCCCAATACCGAAGGTAAAACTCCTTGGGTAGGCCGTCCAGTCCTGGGGCTTTGTTAGCGGGCGACTTAACAATAAGTTCTAAAGTCTCCTCGACACTAAACGGAGCCAGAAAGTCACGATTATCATCCGCAGTAACGGACGTGTCCATGAATTGGAGTACAGTAGCAGTCAAGTCATCATTGGTTGGGTAGTCCGAATACAGGCCGTGATAATATCTCTGAATTGCCGTGACTATGTCAGGTTGCCGAGTGAGAATTTCCCCGTTATTAGTTGCCAGTTCGTCTATAAATAAGCGTCTACGGTTGGTCTGATGCTTAATAAGATGGTACATGGAAGTTGTCTCAGATTGAACCAAAGAGTTGACTTTGGACTTGATTTTTAACCCTTCTAGTTGTTTACGTTTGATACTGAGCATCTTAGCCTTGATTTGCTTTATTTGAGCAGTGTAAATATTATTGACGCCAGATTTGTCGTAGAGCTCCCTTAAAATTGAATAATAAAATTCCGTGGTCTTCTTTGCATCCCTCGATTGCGTATTACAGTACGAAATTAAATACCGTCGCAACTTTGGTTTAGCAAAGGACGTCCACCACTCTACTTTCGTACGGTACCTATTGACAGAGCGAAGACAAAAAGTCCAAGTTCGTGTGACAAGTTCCTCGAGATCGGCGTCCTGAAGGTGGGAAAAGTTCAACATCCAGTGACCTCTGAATCGTTTGGTGGGTTGTCTGTCCAGTTGTATGACGGTTGCGTAGGCGCAGTGATCGCTACATGGGACGGGAATGACCTCTGAATCAACAACATGTTCTCCGAGCTGAGAAGACACATATATTCTGTCGAGGCGGCTACTCGAGGTGGAAGTGAAGTATGTAAATTTCACAAGGGTAGGGTGAAGGACTTCCCACGTATCCTGGAGATTCATTCGTAAAACCAGATCATGAAGCTCCTTATAATAGTTAAAATTTGGCCTCTGATCTTTTTGATGCACAACACAGTTAAAATCTCCGCCTAATACAAGGGCAGTCGGATTTTTACGAAGCAAGTAAATTAGTTCGTCTTTAAAGAACTCGGTCCTTGCGAACCTGTGGTCACTCCCGGAGGGCGCGTATAGGTTCACGAGCGTGACGCCGAATATTTTGCAGCATATGCCACGCCCTGACTCCAGTGTTTCAACGTCCGAGACGGGGATGCCCTCACGCACGAGAATGGCTGTACCAGTGCTAAGCTCGAAAGCAACATTGGTAATACAGTGGAAACCGGGAATGACCAGATCTGAAAGAAGGAATTCCTGCAATAGAAGTACATCAGCGGCAGACTCATATACGAACTGCCTAAAGACTGCAAGTTTCAAATCAGACGTGATCCTGTTTACATTAACACTCAGGAACTTGTACGCTTGTGCCATGTAGTTTACGGAGCTACTTTAAATTAACGTGATCATCGTCTCCAGCAAACCAGTCCATTCGTGAAACAGCTGGTGGAGAGTGGCCATCACCATCGTTTGCATCCGAGAGGGCTTGCTGTTTGTGTTTGCTGCGTGGTACATTCAAGTTCGGTTGGAATTTCTTTTTGTTCCTCCCGCCACTGGCGACTTTTTCCGCAGAAAGTGGCATCGGAGAATCTACACAGGTCTCCTGTGCAGGTTGCCCTGCGACAGCAACGTGCAGTTGCGTCTCGCCGGTTAACCCTTCCAGAGACACGCTAAGTTCTTGTTTGGCCACACGTTGGGATTGTGTGGAAACACTCTCTCGGTCAGGTTGTTGACAAGCAAGGCTGAGATCTCGCTCTGTGTTGACACACTCGTAAGCGTGTTTGTTGTCAGTGTCGCATTGCTGTGATACGAGTTGTGAACTTGGGCACACCCCGCCGACGTAACTGTGGGCAACGTGCTGAGGTTCAATATCGGTCGGTTGGAGAGCCGACGCGATAGACGCGGATGGTAAGCAACAACCAACCTGGGGCGTAGCACTACCGTCAGCGGGCGAAGAAGTATCAACTTCAACGCTTGATTCTGGTAGAGCGTCATGCGAAAGCTCAGTGTCTCCTGCCGGTTGTTTGATATCAAGTGTGGCAGGTGTTACCGGCACGGAGACGCCTTCATCGGAACTACTACTGTCGCACGTTCGACGTCTCTTGGACGCTACCGCAGTGACGGGACGGGTGAGAGGGTTCTGATCCCCGCCCGTCGCAAGAGGAATAGCAGGGAACTCTTCTTCAAAAGGTTTTTCATGTACAGTCACAGTATCACTGGAGGGGGACGGCCCAGTACTTGTTAATTGAGTACCTGTCACTAAATCAGCTAAAGTGAGTCTCTTACGTTGCTGGAAAGTAGGCTTTAAGACGGTCACCCTTTTAGGGCAATTTTGCCGTAAATGACCACATTTATTGCAGATAAAACACGTAGAAGCTTGTCCGGAATAGGTAACCTGCACCTTATAACCACAAACAAATACATGCGATGGGATGTTGACTTTGACTTGCATCTCAACCGATCTGATACCAGAAAAACATTGCAACTTATGTTGCCTGGACCACTTTTCAAGTCGAATGTTACGCACCTCGCCATATTTAGTGAGCACATCTTTTAAGAAACAGTTGTCTACTTCAGGGGGCAGGTTGTAAATACGAACGTTGGAGATCTCGACATCAGCGTTAGTAATTTTGACAGTACTCACAGTGCCGTCGCGATGCCGGAAATCGACGCCGCCGCCATGTTTCTGCAAAAGACGTTCCAGTAAGAGGGGATTCAGAAGCTTCACGAAGAAGCAGTATAAATCCAGGTCGTAGTAGGCAGTGTGAACTTGATCAGTGGTTATGCCTATTGTATCGACGATCCATTCATGAACTTCCAGTGAACTTGGCTGAACTGATCGTGTAGCCTTGTCAAACTCGAACTGCAGGGTATTTTTCCTTGGAATCGTGAGAACCATTTTGCAAATTAACCCAAATGGGCTAACTGCATACAGCAAATACTTCAAACAACGACACGAACACACAACCACGCACAATCACGTGAAACAGAAAGCACAAATACAACGTAAACAAGCAAGTGACACTGAGCGCTCCGAACGTCCGCACGCTGCCGCGTCGCAAGCGGTAATGATATCCATTAGGCCACACGGTCACTGACGACCAACATTTACATGTATACGACTCATCTCGAAACGCTCACACCCCTGAGGATTTGTGTTTTCGTTCTACACAGCCGCTGCCCCTTGCTCTTTCCCACCCATTCGTTACATTCAACCTCTGACGAGACCGACCAAATATAGACTGAGAAACAAGACCACACACTTTGTGCATTCAGAATCGAAGGCAGGCGTCCCTCGCCGCATTTGCTACGATTGCCATTTGCTACTTCTGCAGAAGCAGCGGCGGCGGCGACGACGACGACGACGACGACGACGACGACGACGACGAATATCGCGAGAGGCTCTGTGATATGTGAGAAATACATCTATTAAATGTAATTCAGACTGCCTCGTCGCACCTTATGCTGTACCGCTTTGGCAAATGCTTTATCTGCGCCATTCGCCTTAATCACATTTGAGAGTAATTCTTAAAAAAAACGCCTTTCGCTAATTGTTCGTCATCACAGATACTGTTTGCTATACGGCCACGACGCGCAACTGATTTCCAAAATTCATCTTTCTCGTGTTAGGATGGAACTTACGACTCCTGGTTTATTAGACCAGTGCTCCACCACTGAGCTAAAGAGGCGCGGCCTAGCGGTACTCTTGGGTACTTCGTCCTTACGGTCGTCTGCATCATCAGACTTTAGCTGACAACACTTCATATTACCGGCTAATATTTGCAGCTATTTCGACAAATTACTGCTTGGCTACACATCTGACACGTAACCGATGTGCTCTCCAAACAACAACACTTGCATTTCAGAACATGTCTTTCACACATGTCTACAAAATCACCTTCACCTTCAAATACAGTTTCCTTGCGACTGACAGAGACGTAGGCAAAGTTTAAAGTTGCTATTTCCATTAAATCTCGTTAATCAGAAAAACGGTAATTTACACCTGCAGCGGAACAAAATTCCGTTCCGCCCAGCGTCTGGCTCGAACCCACGACCCTGGGATTAAGAGTCTGACGCTCTACCAACTGAGCTAGCCGGCTACCTCGGTGAATACCTGCCGGGTAGCACGTCACACAGTACTCGTTTGGGTTGGGTCGTCCCATACAGAATCTCTCCATGATGCCTAATGTTTTCCTAACGTCACACTCGTCACGTACTTCACTTTTATGTCATAATCATTTCTGAGAGGTAAAGAAATTGCATGACAACATGCAGAGCTAGTGGCGTCAAAATTAACACACATACTTTATGTGACTGAAAAGCCGAACGAGTTACATTCCGACGTTGTTTTAGATGTGCAAGTGATAGTCAGAACTCGCTGTGTCGGCACTCTGCCGACCATTTCGCTAGTTAACACCGGTCTTGTTGTGTGTGTTTCAAGCTCAAGAGCATCTCCAAGCAAAAAATGGTCAACAGCAACATTCAGACGGATTCGTACTGCTCAATTGCTACATTAAAACGTTATGTTTCTTTTTCAGAACTGGAAAAATACAAGCGTGACAGCATTCGAACCTGTAATATTCAGATCCGAAGTCCGACGCCTTATCCATTAGGCCACACGGTCACTGACGACCAACATTTACATGTATACGACTCATCTCGAAACGCTCACACCCCTGAGGATTTGTGTTTTCGTTCTACACAGCCGCTGCCCCTTGCTCTTTCAGACCCATTCGTTACATTCAACCTCTGACGAGACCGACCAAATATAGACTGAGAAACAAGACCACACACTTTGTGCATTCGGAATCGAAGGCAGGGCGTCCCTCGCCGCATTTGCTACGATTGCCATTTGCTACTTCTGCAGAAGCGGCGGCGGCGGCTGCGGCGGCGGCGACGACGACGAATATCGCGAGAGGCTCTGAGATATGTGAGAATACATCTATAAAATGTAATTCAGACTGCCTCGTCCCACCTTATGCTGTACCGCTTTGGCAAATGCTTTATCTGCGCCATTCGCCTTAATCGCATCTGAGAGTAATTCTTAAAAAAACGCCTGTCGCTAATTGTTCGTCATCACAGGTACTGTATGCTATACGGCCACGACGCGCAACTGATTTCCAAAATTCATCTTTCTCGTGTTAGGATGGAACTTACGACTCCTGGTTTATTAGACCAGTGCTCCACCACTGAGCTAAAGAGGCGCGGCCTAGCGGTACTCTTGGGTACTTCGTCCTTACGGTCGTCTGCATCATCAGACTTTAGCTGACAACACTTCATATTACCGACTAATATTTGCAGCTATTGCGACAAATTACTGCTTGGCTACACATCTGACACGTAACCGATGTGCTCTCCAAACAACAACACTTGCATTTCAGAACATGTCTTTCACACATGTCTACAAAATCACCTTCACCTTCAAATACAGTTTCCTTGCGACTGACAGAGACGTAGGCAAAGTTTAAAGTTGCTATTTCCATTAAATCTCGTTAATCAGAAAAACGGTAATTTACACCTGCAGCGGAACAAAATTCCGTTCCGCCCAGCGTCTGGCTCGAACCCACGACCCTGGGATTAAGAGTCTGACGCTCTACCAACTGAGCTAGCCGGCTACCTCGGTGAATACCTGCCGGGTAGCACGTCACACAGTACTCGTTTGGGTTGGGTGGTCCCATACAGAATCTCTCCATGATGCCTAATGTTTTCCTAACGTCACACTCGTCACGTACTTCACTTTTATGTCATAATCATTTCTGAGAGGTAAAGAAATTGCATGACAACATGCAGAGCTAGTGGCGTCAAAATTAACACACATACTTTATGTGACTGAAAAGCCGAACGAGTTACTTTCCGACGTTGTTTTAGATGTGCAAGTGATAGTCAGAACTCGCTGTGTCGGCACTCTGCCGACCATTTCGCTAGTTAACACCGGTCTTGTTGTGTGTGTTTCAAGCTCAAGAGCATCTCCAAGCAAAAAATGGTCAACAGCAACATTCAGACGGTTTCGTACTGCTCAATTGCTACATTAAAACGTTATGTTTCTTTTTCAGAACTGGAAAAATACAAGCGTGACGGCATTCGAACCTGTAATCTTCAGATCCGAAGTCCGACGCCTTATCCATTAGGCCACACGGTCACTGACGACCAACATTTACATGTATACGACTCATCTCGAAACGCTCACACCCCTGAGGATTTGTGTTTTCGTTCTACACAGCCGCTGCCCCTTGCTCTTTCCCACCCATTCGTTACATTCAACCTCTGACGAGACCGACCAAATATAGACTGAGAAACAAGACCACACACTTTGTGCATTCGGAATCGAAGGCAGGGCGTCCCTCGCCGCATTTGCTACTTCTGCAGAAGCAGCGGCGGCGGCGACAAAGACGACGACCACGAGGACGAATATCGCGAGAGGCTCTGAGATATGTGAGAAATACATCTATAAAATGTAATTCAGACTGCCTCGTCCCACCTTATGCTGTACCGCTTTGGCAAATGCTTTATCTGCGCCATTCGCCTTAATCGCATCTGAGAGTAATTCTTAAAAAAACGCCTGTCGCTAATTGTTCGTCATCACAGGTACTGTATGCTATACGGCCACGACGCGCAACTGATTTCCAAAATTCATCTTTCTCGTGTTAGGATGGAACTTACGACTCCTGGTTTATTAGACCAGTGCTCCACCACTGAGCTAAAGAGGCGCGGCCTAGCGGTACTCTTGGGTACTTCGTCCTTACGGTCGTCTGCATCATCAGACTTTAGCTGACAACACTTCATATTACCGGCTAATATTTGCAGCTATGGCGACAAATTACTGCTTGGCTACACATCTGACACGTAACCGATGTGCTCTCCGAACAACAACACTTGCATTTCAGAACATGTCTTTCACACATGTCTACAAAATCACCTTCACCTTCAAATACAGTTTCCTTGCGACTGACAGAGACGTAGGCAAAGTTTAAAGTTGCTATTTCCATTAAATCTCGTTAATCAGAAAAACGGTAATTTACACCTGCAGCGGAACAAAATTCCGTTCCGCTCAGCGTCTGGCTCGAACCCACGACCCTGGGATTAAGAGTCTGACACTCTACCGACTGAGCTAGCCGGCTACCTCGGTGAATACCTGCCGGGTAGCACGTCACACAGTACTCGTTTGGGTTGGGTGGTCCCATACAGAATCTCTCCATGATGCCTAATGTTTTCCTAACGTCACACTCGTCACGTACTTCACTTTTATGTCATAATCATTTCTGAGAGGTAAAGAAATTGCATGACAACATGCAGAGCTAGTGGCGTCAAAATTAACACACACACTTTATGTGACTGAAAAGCCGAACGAGTTACTTTCCGACGTTGTTTTAGATGTGCAAGTGATAGTCAGAACTCGCTGTGTCGGCACTCTGCCGACCATTTCGCTAGTTAACACCGGTCTTGGTGTGTGTTTCAAGCTCAAGGGCATCTCCAAGCAAAAAATGGTCAACAGCAACATTCAGACGGTTTCGTACTGCTCAATTGCTACATTAAAACGTTATGTTTCTTTTTCAGAACTGGAAAAATACAAGCGTGACAGCATTCGAACCTGTAATCTTCAGATCCGAAGTCCGACGCCTTATCCATTAGGCCACACGGTCACTGACGACCAACATTTACATGTATACGACTCATCTCGAAACGCTCACACCCCTGAGGATTTGTGTTTTCGTTCTACACAGCCGCTGCCCCTTGCTCTTTCCCACCCATTCGTTACATTCAACCTCTGACGAGACCGACCAAATATAGACTGAGAAACAAGAGGACACACTTTGTGCATTCGGAATCGAAGGCAGGGCGTCCCTCGCCGCATTTGCTACGATTGCCATTTGCTACTTCTGCAGAAGCGGCGACGACGACGAATATCGCGAGAGGCTCTGAGATATGTGAGAATACATCTATAAAATGTAATTCAGACTGCCTCGTCCCACCTTATGCTGTACCGCTTTGGCAAATGCTTTATCTGCGCCATTCGCCTTAATCGCATCTGAGAGTAATTCTTAAATAAACGCCTGTCGCTAATTGTTCGTCATCACAGGTACTGTTTGCTATACGGCCACGACGCGCAACTGATTTCCAAAATTCATCTTTCTCGTGTTAGGATGGAACTTACGACTCCTGGTTTATTAGACCAGTGCTCCACCACTGAGCTAAAGAGGCGCGGCCTAGCGGTACTCTTGGGTACTTCGTCCTTACGGTCGTCTGCATCATCAGACTTTAGCTGACAACACTTCATATTACCGGCTAATATTTGCAGCTATTTCGACAAATTACTGCTTGGCTACACATCTGACAAGTAACCGATGTGCTCTCCAAACAACAACACTTGCATTTCAGAACATGTCTTTCACACATATCTACAAAATCACCTTCACCTTCAAATACAGTTTCCTTGCGACTGACAGAGACGTAGGCAAAGTTTAAAGTTGCTATTTCCATTAAATCTCGTTAATAAGAAAACGGTAATTTACACCTGCAGCGGAACAAAATTCCGTTCCGCCCAGCGTCTGGCTCGAACCCACGACCTGGGATTAATAGTCTGACGCTCTACCGACTGAGCTAGCCGGCTACCTCGGTGAATACATGCCGGGTAGCATGTCATACAGTACTCGTTTGGGTTGGGTGGTCCCATATAGAATCTCTCCATGATGCCAAATGTTTTCCTAACGTCACACTCGTCACGTACTTCACTTTTATGTCATAATCATTTCTGAGAGGTAAAGAAATTGCATGACAACATGCAGAGCTAGTGGCGTCAAAATTAACATACATACTTTATGTGACTGAAAAGCCGAACGAGTTACTTTCCGACGTTGTTTTAGATGTGCAAGTGATAGTCAGAACTCGCTGTGTCGGCACTCTGCCGACCATTTCGCTAGTTAACACCGGTCTTGTTTTGTGTGTTTCAAGCTCAAGAGCATCTCCAAGCAAGAAATGGTCAACAGCAACATTCAGACGGTTTCGTACTGCTCAATTGCTACATTAAAACGTTATGTTTCTTTTTCAGAACTGGAAAAATACAAGCGTGACAGCATTCGAACCTGTAATCTTCAGATCCGAAGTCCGACGCCTTATCCATTAGGCCACACGGTCACTGACGACCAACATTTACATGTATACGACTCATCTCGAAACGCTCACACCCCTGAGGATTTGTGTTTTCGTTCTACACAGCCGCTGCCCCTTCCTCTTTCCCACCCATTCGTTACATTCAACCTCTGACGAGACCGACCAAATATAGACTGAGAAACAAGACGACACACTTTGTGCATTCGGAATCGAAGGCAGGGCGTCCCTCGCCGCATTTGCTACGATTGCCATTTGCTACTTCTGCAGAAGCAGCGGCGGCGGCGACGACGACGACGACGACGAGGACGAATATCGCGAGAGGCTCTGAGATATGTGAGAAATACATCTATAAAATGTAATTCAGACTGCCTCGTCCCACCTTATGCTGTACCGCTTTGGCAAATGCTTTATCTGCGCCATTCGCCTTAATCGCATCTGAGAGTAATTCTTAAAAAAACGCCTGTCGCTAATTGTTCGTCATCACAGGTACTGTATGCTATACGGCCACGACGCACAACTGATTTCCAAAATTCATCTTTCTCGTGTTAGGATGGAACTTACGACTCCTGGTTTATTAGACCAGTGCTCCACCACTGAGCTAAAGAGGCGCGGCCTAGCGGTACTCTTGGGTACTTCGTCCTTACGGTCGTCTGCATCATCAGACTTTAGCTGACAACACTTCATATTAGCGGCTAATATTTGCAGCTATGGCGACAAATTAATGCTTGGCTACACATCTGACACGTAACCGATGTGCTCTCCAAACAACAACACTTGCATTTCAGAACATGTCTTTCACACATATCTACAAAAACACCTTCACCTTCAAATACAGTTTCCTTGCGACTGACAGAGACGTAGGCAAAGTTTAAAGTTGCTATTTCCATTAAATCTCGTTAATCAGAAAAACGGTAATTTACACCTGCAGCGGAACAAAATTCCGTTCCGCCCAGCGTCTGGCTCGAACCCACGACCCTGGGATTAAGAGTCTGACGCTCTACCAACTGAGCTAGCCGGCTACCTCGGTGAATACCTGCTGGGTAGCACGTCACACAGTACTCGTTTGGGTTGGGTGGTCCCATACAGAATCTCTCCATGATGCCTAATGTTTTCCTAACGTCACACTCGTCACGTACTTCACTTTTATGTCATAATCATTTCTGAGAGGTAAAGAAATTGCATGACAACATGCAGAGCTAGTGGCGTCAAAATTAACACACATACTTTATGTGACTGAAAAGCCGAACGAGTTACTTTCCGACGTTGTTTTAGATGTGCAAGTGATAGTCAGAACTCGCTGTGTCGGCACTCTGCCGACCATTTCGCTAGTTAACACCGGTCTTGTTGTGTGTGTTTCAAGCTCAAGAGCATCTCCAAGCAAAAAATGGTCAACAGCAACATTCAGACGGTTTCGTACTGCTCAATTGCTACATTAAAACGTTATGTTTCTTTTTCAGAACTGGAAAAATACAAGCGTGACAGCATTCGAACCTGTAATCTTCAGATCCGAAGTCCGACGCCTTATCCATTAGGCCACACGGTCACTGACGACCAACATTTACATGTATACGACTCATCTCGAAACGCTCACACCCCTGAGGATTTGTGTTTTCGTTCTACACAGCCGCTGCCCCTTGCTCTTTCCCACCCATTCGTTACATTCAACCTCTGACGAGACCGACCAAATATAGACTGAGAAACAAGACGACACACTTTGTGCATTCGGAATCGAAGGCAGGGCGTCCCTCGCCGCATTTGCTACGATTGCCATTTGCTACTTCTGCAGAAGCGGCGGCGGCGGCGGCGGCGACGACGACGAATATCGCGAGAGGCTCTGAGATATGTGAGAATACATCTATAAAATGTAATTCAAACTGCCTCGTCCCACCTTATGCTGTACCGCTTTGGCAAATGCTTTATCTGCGCCATTCGCCTTAATCGCATCTGAGAGTAATTCTTAAAAAAACGCCTGTCGCTAATTGTTCGTCATCACAGGTACTGTTTGCTATACGGCCACGACGCGCAACTGATTTCCAAAATTCATCTTTCTCGTGTTAGGATGGAACTTACGACTCCTGGTTTATTAGACCAGTGCTCCACCACTGAGCTAAAGAGGCGCGGCCTAGCGGTACTCTTGGGTACTTCGTCCTTACGGTCGTCTGCATCATCAGACTTTAGCTGACAACACTTCATATTACCGGCTAATATTTGCAGCTATTTCGACAAATTACTGCTTGGCTACACATCTGACACGTAACCGATGTGCTCTCCAAACAACAACACTTGCATTTCAGAACATGTCTTTCACACATGTCTACAAAATCACCTTCACCTTCAAATACAGTTTCCTTGCGACTGACAGAGACGTAGGCAAAGTTTAAAGTTGCTATTTCCATTAAATCTCGTTAATCAGAAAAACGGTAATTTACACCTGCAGCGGAACAAAATTCCGTTCCGCCCAGTGTCTGGCTCGAACCCACGACCCTGGGATTAAGAGTCTGACGCTCTACCGCCTGGGCTAGCCGGCTACCTCGATGAATACCTGCCGGGTAGCTCGTCACACAGTACTCGTTTGGGTTGGGTGGTCCCATACAGAATCTCTCCATGATGCCTAATGTTTTCCTAACGTCACACTCGTCACGTACTTCACTTTTATGTCATAATCATTTCTGAGAGGTAAAGAAATTGCATGACAACATGCAGAGCTAGTGGCGTCAAAATTAACACACACACTTTATGTGACTGAAAAGCCGAACGAGTTACTTTCCGACGTTGTTTTAGATGTGCAAGTGATAGTCAGAACTCGCTGTGTCGGCACTCTGCCGACCATTTCGCTATTTAACACCGGTCTTGTTGTGTGTTTCAAGCTCAAGAGCATCTCCAAGCAAAAAATGGTCAACAGCAACATTCAGACGGTTTCGTACTGCTCAATTCCTACATTAAAACGTTATGTTTCTTTTTCAGAACTGGAAAAATACAAGCGTGACAGCATTCGAACCTGTAATCTTCAGATCCGAAGTCCGACGCCTTATCCATTAGGCCACACGGTCACTGACGACCAACATTTACATGTATACGACTCGTCTCGAAACGCTCACACCCCTGAGGATTTGTGTTTTCGTTCTACACAGCCGCTGCCCCTTGCTCTTTCCCACCCCACAAGACCACACACTTTGTGCATTCAGAATCGAAGGCAGGCGTCCCTCGCCGCATTTGCTACGATTGCCATTTGCTACTTCTGCAGAAGCAGCGGCGGCGGCGACGACGACGACGACGACGACGACGACGACGACGACGAATATCGCGAGAGGCTCTGTGATATGTGAGAAATACATCTATTAAATGTAATTCAGACTGCCTCGTCGCACCTTATGCTGTACCGCTTTGGCAAATGCTTTATCTGCGCCATTCGCCTTAATCACATTTGAGAGTAATTCTTAAAAAAAACGCCTTTCGCTAATTGTTCGTCATCACAGATACTGTTTGCTATACGGCCACGACGCGCAACTGATTTCCAAAATTCATCTTTCTCGTGTTAGGATGGAACTTACGACTCCTGGTTTATTAGACCAGTGCTCCACCACTGAGCTAAAGAGGCGCGGCCTAGCGGTACTCTTGGGTACTTCGTCCTTACGGTCGTCTGCATCATCAGACTTTAGCTGACAACACTTCATATTACCGGCTAATATTTGCAGCTATTTCGACAAATTACTGCTTGGCTACACATCTGACACGTAACCGATGTGCTCTCCAAACAACAACACTTGCATTTCAGAACATGTCTTTCACACATGTCTACAAAATCACCTTCACCTTCAAATACAGTTTCCTTGCGACTGACAGAGACGTAGGCAAAGTTTAAAGTTGCTATTTCCATTAAATCTCGTTAATCAGAAAAACGGTAATTTACACCTGCAGCGGAACAAAATTCCGTTCCGCCCAGCGTCTGGCTCGAACCCACGACCCTGGGATTAAGAGTCTGACGCTCTACCAACTGAGCTAGCCGGCTACCTCGGTGAATACCTGCCGGGTAGCACGTCACACAGTACTCGTTTTGGTTGGGTCGTCCCATACAGAATCTCTCCATGATGCCTAATGTTTTCCTAACGTCACACTCGTCACGTACTTCACTTTTATGTCATAATCATTTCTGAGAGGTAAAGAAATTGCATGACAACATGCAGAGCTAGTGGCGTCAAAATTAACACACATACTTTATGTGACTGAAAAGCCGAACGAGTTACATTCCGACGTTGTTTTAGATGTGCAAGTGATAGTCAGAACTCGCTGTGTCGGCACTCTGCCGACCATTTCGCTAGTTAACACCGGTCTTGTTGTGTGTGTTTCAAGCTCAAGAGCATCTCCAAGCAAAAAATGGTCAACAGCAACATTCAGACGGATTCGTACTGCTCAATTGCTACATTAAAACGTTATGTTTCTTTTTCAGAACTGGAAAAATACAAGCGTGACAGCATTCGAACCTGTAATATTCAGATCCGAAGTCCGACGCCTTATCCATTAGGCCACACGGTCACTGACGACCAACATTTACATGTATACGACTCATCTCGAAACGCTCACACCCCTGAGGATTTGTGTTTTCGTTCTACACAGCCGCTGCCCCTTGCTCTTTCAGACCCATTCGTTACATTCAACCTCTGACGAGACCGACCAAATATAGACTGAGAAACAAGACCACACACTTTGTGCATTCGGAATCGAAGGCAGGGCGTCCCTCGCCGCATTTGCTACGATTGCCATTTGCTACTTCTGCAGAAGCGGCGGCGGCGGCTGCGGCGGCGGCGACGACGACGAATATCGCGAGAGGCTCTGAGATATGTGAGAATACATCTATAAAATGTAATTCAGACTGCCTCGTCCCACCTTATGCTGTACCGCTTTGGCAAATGCTTTATCTGCGCCATTCGCCTTAATCGCATCTGAGAGTAATTCTTAAAAAAACGCCTGTCGCTAATTGTTCGTCATCACAGGTACTGTATGCTATACGGCCACGACGCGCAACTGATTTCCAAAATTCATCTTTCTCGTGTTAGGATGGAACTTACGACTCCTGGTTTATTAGACCAGTGCTCCACCACTGAGCTAAAGAGGCGCGGCCTAGCGGTACTCTTGGGTACTTCGTCCTTACGGTCGTCTGCATCATCAGACTTTAGCTGACAACACTTCATATTACCGACTAATATTTGCAGCTATTGCGACAAATTACTGCTTGGCTACACATCTGACACGTAACCGATGTGCTCTCCAAACAACAACACTTGCATTTCAGAACATGTCTTTCACACATGTCTACAAAATCACCTTCACCTTCAAATACAGTTTCCTTGCGACTGACAGAGACGTAGGCAAAGTTTAAAGTTGCTATTTCCATTAAATCTCGTTAATCAGAAAAACGGTAATTTACACCTGCAGCGGAACAAAATTCCGTTCCGCCCAGCGTCTGGCTCGAACCCACGACCCTGGGATTAAGAGTCTGACGCTCTACCAACTGAGCTAGCCGGCTACCTCGGTGAATACCTGCCGGGTAGCACGTCACACAGTACTCGTTTGGGTTGGGTGGTCCCATACAGAATCTCTCCATGATGCCTAATGTTTTCCTAACGTCACACTCGTCACGTACTTCACTTTTATGTCATAATCATTTCTGAGAGGTAAAGAAATTGCATGACAACATGCAGAGCTAGTGGCGTCAAAATTAACACACATACTTTATGTGACTGAAAAGCCGAACGAGTTACTTTCCGACGTTGTTTTAGATGTGCAAGTGATAGTCAGAACTCGCTGTGTCGGCACTCTGCCGACCATTTCGCTAGTTAACACCGGTCTTGTTGTGTGTGTTTCAAGCTCAAGAGCATCTCCAAGCAAAAAATGGTCAACAGCAACATTCAGACGGTTTCGTACTGCTCAATTGCTACATTAAAACGTTATGTTTCTTTTTCAGAACTGGAAAAATACAAGCGTGACGGCATTCGAACCTGTAATCTTCAGATCCGAAGTCCGACGCCTTATCCATTAGGCCACACGGTCACTGACGACCAACATTTACATGTATACGACTCATCTCGAAACGCTCACACCCCTGAGGATTTGTGTTTTCGTTCTACACAGCCGCTGCCCCTTGCTCTTTCCCACCCATTCGTTACATTCAACCTCTGACGAGACCGACCAAATATAGACTGAGAAACAAGACCACACACTTTGTGCATTCGGAATCGAAGGCAGGGCGTCCCTCGCCGCATTTGCTACTTCTGCAGAAGCAGCGGCGGCGGCGACAAAGACGACGACCACGAGGACGAATATCGCGAGAGGCTCTGAGATATGTGAGAAATACATCTATAAAATGTAATTCAGACTGCCTCGTCCCACCTTATGCTGTACCGCTTTGGCAAATGCTTTATCTGCGCCATTCGCCTTAATCGCATCTGAGAGTAATTCTTAAAAAAACGCCTGTCGCTAATTGTTCGTCATCACAGGTACTGTATGCTATACGGCCACGACGCGCAACTGATTTCCAAAATTCATCTTTCTCGTGTTAGGATGGAACTTACGACTCCTGGTTTATTAGACCAGTGCTCCACCACTGAGCTAAAGAGGCGCGGCCTAGCGGTACTCTTGGGTACTTCGTCCTTACGGTCGTCTGCATCATCAGACTTTAGCTGACAACACTTCATATTACCGGCTAATATTTGCAGCTATGGCGACAAATTACTGCTTGGCTACACATCTGACACGTAACCGATGTGCTCTCCGAACAACAACACTTGCATTTCAGAACATGTCTTTCACACATGTCTACAAAATCACCTTCACCTTCAAATACAGTTTCCTTGCGACTGACAGAGACGTAGGCAAAGTTTAAAGTTGCTATTTCCATTAAATCTCGTTAATCAGAAAAACGGTAATTTACACCTGCAGCGGAACAAAATTCCGTTCCGCTCAGCGTCTGGCTCGAACCCACGACCCTGGGATTAAGAGTCTGACACTCTACCGACTGAGCTAGCCGGCTACCTCGGTGAATACCTGCCGGGTAGCACGTCACACAGTACTCGTTTGGGTTGGGTGGTCCCATACAGAATCTCTCCATGATGCCTAATGTTTTCCTAACGTCACACTCGTCACGTACTTCACTTTTATGTCATAATCATTTCTGAGAAAATGGTGAGAACCATTTTGCAAATTAACCCAAATGGGCTAACTGCATACAGCAAATACTTCAAACAACGACACGAACACACAACCACGCACAATCACGTGAAACAGAAAGCACAAATACAACGTAAACAAGCAAGTGACACTGAGCGCTCCGAACGTCCGCACGCTGCCGCGTCGCAAGCGGTAATGATATCCATTAGGCCACACGGTCACTGACGACCAACATTTACATGTATACGACTCATCTCGAAACGCTCACACCCCTGAGGATTTGTGTTTTCGTTCTACACAGCCGCTGCCCCTTGCTCTTTCCCACCCATTCGTTACATTCAACCTCTGACGAGACCGACCAAATATAGACTGAGAAACAAGACCACACACTTTGTGCATTCGGAATCGAAGGCAGGGCGTCCCTCGCCGCATTTGCTACGATTGCCATTTGCTACTTCTGCAGAAGCAGCGGCGGCGGCGACGACGACGACGACGACGACGAGGACGAATATCGCGAGAGGCTCTGAGATATGTGAGAAATACATCTATAAAATGTAATTCAGACTGCCTCGTTCCACCGACCAAATATAGACTGAGAAACAAGAGGACACACTTTGTGCATTCGGAATCGAAGGCAGGGCGTCCCTCGCCGCATTTGCTACGATTGCCATTTGCTACTTCTGCAGAAGCGGCGACGACGACGAATATCGCGAGAGGCTCTGAGATATGTGAGAATACATCTATAAAATGTAATTCAGACTGCCTCGTCCCACCTTATGCTGTACCGCTTTGGCAAATGCTTTATCTGCGCCATTCGCCTTAATCGCATCTGAGAGTAATTCTTAAATAAACGCCTGTCGCTAATTGTTCGTCATCACAGGTACTGTTTGCTATACGGCCACGACGCGCAACTGATTTCCAAAATTCATCTTTCTCGTGTTAGGATGGAACTTACGACTCCTGGTTTATTAGACCAGTGCTCCACCACTGAGCTAAAGAGGCGCGGCCTAGCGGTACTCTTGGGTACTTCGTCCTTACGGTCGTCTGCATCATCAGACTTTAGCTGACAACACTTCATATTACCGGCTAATATTTGCAGCTATTTCGACAAATTACTGCTTGGCTACACATCTGACAAGTAACCGATGTGCTCTCCAAACAACAACACTTGCATTTCAGAACATGTCTTTCACACATATCTACAAAATCACCTTCACCTTCAAATACAGTTTCCTTGCGACTGACAGAGACGTAGGCAAAGTTTAAAGTTGCTATTTCCATTAAATCTCGTTAATAAGAAAACGGTAATTTACACCTGCAGCGGAACAAAATTCCGTTCCGCCCAGCGTCTGGCTCGAACCCACGACCTGGGATTAATAGTCTGACGCTCTACCGACTGAGCTAGCCGGCTACCTCGGTGAATACATGCCGGGTAGCATGTCATACAGTACTCGTTTGGGTTGGGTGGTCCCATATAGAATCTCTCCATGATGCCAAATGTTTTCCTAACGTCACACTCGTCACGTACTTCACTTTTATGTCATAATCATTTCTGAGAGGTAAAGAAATTGCATGACAACATGCAGAGCTAGTGGCGTCAAAATTAACATACATACTTTATGTGACTGAAAAGCCGAACGAGTTACTTTCCGACGTTGTTTTAGATGTGCAAGTGATAGTCAGAACTCGCTGTGTCGGCACTCTGCCGACCATTTCGCTAGTTAACACCGGTCTTGTTTTGTGTGTTTCAAGCTCAAGAGCATCTCCAAGCAAGAAATGGTCAACAGCAACATTCAGACGGTTTCGTACTGCTCAATTGCTACATTAAAACGTTATGTTTCTTTTTCAGAACTGGAAAAATACAAGCGTGACAGCATTCGAACCTGTAATCTTCAGATCCGAAGTCCGACGCCTTATCCATTAGGCCACACGGTCACTGACGACCAACATTTACATGTATACGACTCATCTCGAAACGCTCACACCCCTGAGGATTTGTGTTTTCGTTCTACACAGCCGCTGCCCCTTCCTCTTTCCCACCCATTCGTTACATTCAACCTCTGACGAGACCGACCAAATATAGACTGAGAAACAAGACGACACACTTTGTGCATTCGGAATCGAAGGCAGGGCGTCCCTCGCCGCATTTGCTACGATTGCCATTTGCTACTTCTGCAGAAGCAGCGGCGGCGGCGACGACGACGACGACGACGAGGACGAATATCGCGAGAGGCTCTGAGATATGTGAGAAATACATCTATAAAATGTAATTCAGACTGCCTCGTCCCACCTTATGCTGTACCGCTTTGGCAAATGCTTTATCTGCGCCATTCGCCTTAATCGCATCTGAGAGTAATTCTTAAAAAAACGCCTGTCGCTAATTGTTCGTCATCACAGGTACTGTATGCTATACGGCCACGACGCACAACTGATTTCCAAAATTCATCTTTCTCGTGTTAGGATGGAACTTACGACTCCTGGTTTATTAGACCAGTGCTCCACCACTGAGCTAAAGAGGCGCGGCCTAGCGGTACTCTTGGGTACTTCGTCCTTACGGTCGTCTGCATCATCAGACTTTAGCTGACAACACTTCATATTAGCGGCTAATATTTGCAGCTATGGCGACAAATTAATGCTTGGCTACACATCTGACACGTAACCGATGTGCTCTCCAAACAACAACACTTGCATTTCAGAACATGTCTTTCACACATATCTACAAAAACACCTTCACCTTCAAATACAGTTTCCTTGCGACTGACAGAGACGTAGGCAAAGTTTAAAGTTGCTATTTCCATTAAATCTCGTTAATCAGAAAAACGGTAATTTACACCTGCAGCGGAACAAAATTCCGTTCCGCCCAGCGTCTGGCTCGAACCCACGACCCTGGGATTAAGAGTCTGACGCTCTACCAACTGAGCTAGCCGGCTACCTCGGTGAATACCTGCTGGGTAGCACGTCACACAGTACTCGTTTGGGTTGGGTGGTCCCATACAGAATCTCTCCATGATGCCTAATGTTTTCCTAACGTCACACTCGTCACGTACTTCACTTTTATGTCATAATCATTTCTGAGAGGTAAAGAAATTGCATGACAACATGCAGAGCTAGTGGCGTCAAAATTAACACACATACTTTATGTGACTGAAAAGCCGAACGAGTTACTTTCCGACGTTGTTTTAGATGTGCAAGTGATAGTCAGAACTCGCTGTGTCGGCACTCTGCCGACCATTTCGCTAGTTAACACCGGTCTTGTTGTGTGTGTTTCAAGCTCAAGAGCATCTCCAAGCAAAAAATGGTCAACAGCAACATTCAGACGGTTTCGTACTGCTCAATTGCTACATTAAAACGTTATGTTTCTTTTTCAGAACTGGAAAAATACAAGCGTGACAGCATTCGAACCTGTAATCTTCAGATCCGAAGTCCGACGCCTTATCCATTAGGCCACACGGTCACTGACGACCAACATTTACATGTATACGACTCATCTCGAAACGCTCACACCCCTGAGGATTTGTGTTTTCGTTCTACACAGCCGCTGCCCCTTGCTCTTTCCCACCCATTCGTTACATTCAACCTCTGACGAGACCGACCAAATATAGACTGAGAAACAAGACGACACACTTTGTGCATTCGGAATCGAAGGCAGGGCGTCCCTCGCCGCATTTGCTACGATTGCCATTTGCTACTTCTGCAGAAGCGGCGGCGGCGGCGGCGGCGACGACGACGAATATCGCGAGAGGCTCTGAGATATGTGAGAATACATCTATAAAATGTAATTCAAACTGCCTCGTCCCACCTTATGCTGTACCGCTTTGGCAAATGCTTTATCTGCGCCATTCGCCTTAATCGCATCTGAGAGTAATTCTTAAAAAAACGCCTGTCGCTAATTGTTCGTCATCACAGGTACTGTTTGCTATACGGCCACGACGCGCAACTGATTTCCAAAATTCATCTTTCTCGTGTTAGGATGGAACTTACGACTCCTGGTTTATTAGACCAGTGCTCCACCACTGAGCTAAAGAGGCGCGGCCTAGCGGTACTCTTGGGTACTTCGTCCTTACGGTCGTCTGCATCATCAGACTTTAGCTGACAACACTTCATATTACCGGCTAATATTTGCAGCTATTTCGACAAATTACTGCTTGGCTACACATCTGACACGTAACCGATGTGCTCTCCAAACAACAACACTTGCATTTCAGAACATGTCTTTCACACATGTCTACAAAATCACCTTCACCTTCAAATACAGTTTCCTTGCGACTGACAGAGACGTAGGCAAAGTTTAAAGTTGCTATTTCCATTAAATCTCGTTAATCAGAAAAACGGTAATTTACACCTGCAGCGGAACAAAATTCCGTTCCGCCCAGTGTCTGGCTCGAACCCACGACCCTGGGATTAAGAGTCTGACGCTCTACCGCCTGGGCTAGCCGGCTACCTCGGTGAATACCTGCCGGGTAGCTCGTCACACAGTACTCGTTTGGGTTGGGTGGTCCCATACAGAATCTCTCCATGATGCCTAATGTTTTCCTAACGTCACACTCGTCACGTACTTCACTTTTATGTCATAATCATTTCTGAGAGGTAAAGAAATTGCATGACAACATGCAGAGCTAGTGGCGTCAAAATTAACACACACACTTTATGTGACTGAAAAGCCGAACGAGTTACTTTCCGACGTTGTTTTAGATGTGCAAGTGATAGTCAGAACTCGCTGTGTCGGCACTCTGCCGACCATTTCGCTATTTAACACCGGTCTTGTTGTGTGTTTCAAGCTCAAGAGCATCTCCAAGCAAAAAATGGTCAACAGCAACATTCAGACGGTTTCGTACTGCTCAATTCCTACATTAAAACGTTATGTTTCTTTTTCAGAACTGGAAAAATACAAGCGTGACAGCATTCGAACCTGTAATCTTCAGATCCGAAGTCCGACGCCTTATCCATTAGGCCACACGGTCACTGACGACCAACATTTACATGTATACGACTCGTCTCGAAACGCTCACACCCCTGAGGATTTGTGTTTTCGTTCTACACAGCCGCTGCCCCTTGCTCTTTCCCACCCATTCGTTACATTCAACCTCTGACGAGACCGACCAAATATAGACTGAGAAACAAGACCACACACTTTGTGCATTCGGAATCGAAGGCAGGGCGTCCCTCGCCGCATTTGCTACGATTGCCATTTGCTACTTCTGCAGAAGCAGCGGCGGCGGCGACGACGACGACGACGACGACGAGGACGAATATCGCGAGAGGCTCTGAGATATGTGAGAAATACATCTATAAAATGTAATTCAGACTGCCTCGTTCCACCTTATGGTGTACCGCTTTGGCAAATGCTTTATCTGCGCCATTCGCCTTAATCACATTTGAGATTAATTCTTAAACAAACGCCTGTCGCTAATTGTTCGTCATCACAGATACTGTTTGCTATACGGCCACGACGCGCAACTGATTTCCAAAATTCATCTTTCTCGTGTTAGGATGGAACTTACGACTCCTGGTTTATTAGACCAGTGCTCTACCACTGAGCTAAAGAGGCGCGGCCTAGCGGTACTCTTGGGTACTTCGTCCTTACGGTCGTCTGCATCATCAGACTTTAGCTGACAACACTTCATATTACCGGCTAATATTTGCAGCTATGGCGACAAATTACTGCTTGGCTACACATCTGACACGTAACCGATGTGCTCTCCAAACAACAACACTTGCATTTCAGAACATGTCTTTCACACATATCTACAAAATCACCTTCACCTTCAAATACAGTTTCCTTGCGACTGACAGAGACGTAGGCAAAGTTTAAAGTTGCTATTTCCATTAAATCTCGTTAATCAGAAAAACGGTAATTTACACCTGCAGCGGAACAAAATTCCGTTCCGCCCAGCGTCTGGCTCGAACCCACGACCCTGGGATTAAGAGTCTGACGCTCTACCAACTGAGCTAGCCGGCTACCTCGGTGAATACCTGCCGGGTAGCACGTCACACAGTACTCGTTTGGGTTGGGTGGTCCCATACAGAATCTCTCCATGATGCCTAATGTTTTCCTAACGTCACACTCGTCACGTACTTCACTTTTATGTCATAATCATTTCTGAGAGGTAAAGAAATTGCATGACAACATGCAGAGCTAGTGGCGTCAAAATTAACACACATACTTTATGTGACTGAAAAGCCGAACGAGTTACTTTCCGACGTTGTTTTAGATGTGCAAGTGATAGTCAGAACTCGCTGTGTCGGCACTCTGCCGACCATTTCGCTAGTTAACACCGGTCTTGTTGTGTGTGTTTCAAGCTCAAGAGCATCTCCAAGCAAAAAATGGTCAACAGCAACATTCAGACGGTTTCGTACTGCTCAATTGCTACATTAAAACGTTATGTTTCTTTTTCAGAACTGGAAAAATACAAGCGTGACAGCATTCGAACCTGTAATCTTCAGATCCGAAGTCCGACGCCTTATCCAATAGGCCACACGGTCACTGACGACCAACATTTACATGTATACGACTCATCTCGAAACGCTCACACCGCTGAGGATTTGTGTTTTCGTTCTACACAGCCGCTGCCCCTTGCTCTTTCCCACCCATTCGTTACATTCAACCTCTGACGAGACCGACCAAATATAGACTGAGAAACAAGACGACACACTTTGTGCATTCGGAATCGAAGGCAGGGCGTCCCTCGCCGCATTTGCTACGATTGCCATTTGCTACTTCTGCAGAAGCGGCGGCGGCGGCGGCGGCGGCGGCGGCGGCGACGACGACGAATATCGCGAGAGGCTCTGAGATATGTGAGAATACATCTATAAAATGTAATTCAGACTGCCTCGTCCCACCTTATGCTGTACCGCTTTGGCAAATGCTTTATCTGCGCCATTCGCCTTAATCGCATCTGAGAGTAATTCTTAAAAAAACGCCTGTCGCTAATTGTTCGTCATCACAGGTACTGTTTGCTATACGGCCACGACGCGCAACTGATTTCCAAAATTCATCTTTCTCGTGTTAGGATGGAACTTACGACTCCTGGTTTATTAGACCAGTGCTCCACCACTGAGCTAAAGAGGCGCGGCCTAGCAGTACTCTTGGGTACTTCGTCCTTACGGTCGTCTGCATCATCAGACTTTAGCTGACAACACTTCATATTACCGGCTAATATTTGCAGCTATTTCGACAAATTACTGCTTGGCTACACATCTGACACGTAACCGATGTGCTCTCCAAACAACAACACTTGCATTTCAGAACATGTCTTTCACACATATCTACAAAATCACCTTCACCTTCAAATACAGTTTCCTTGCGACTGACAGAGACGTAAGCAATGTTTAAAGTTGCTATTTCCATTAAATCTCGTTAATCAGAAAAACGGTAATTTACACCTGCAGCGGAACAAAATTCCGTTCCGCCCAGCGTCTGGCTCGAACCCACGACCCTGGGATTAAGAGTCTGACGCTCTACCAACTGAGCTAGCCGGCTACCTCGGTGAATACCTGCCGGGTAGCACGTCACACAGTACTCGTTTGGGTTGGGTGGTCCCATACAGAATCTCTCCATGATGCCAAATGTTTTCCTAACGTCACACTCGTCACGTACTTCACTTTTATGTCATAATCATTTCTGAGAGGTAAAGAAATTGCATGACAACATGCAGAGCTAGTGGCGTCAAAATTAACACAAATACTTTATGTGACTGAAAAGCCGAACGAGTTACTTTCCGACGTTGTTTTAGATGTGCAAGTGATAGTCAGAACTCGCTGTGTCGGCACTCTGCCGACCATTTCGCTAGTTAACACCGGTCTTGTTGTGTGTGTTTCAAGCTCAAGAGCATCTCCAAGCAAAAAATGGTCAACAGCAACATTCAGACGGTTTCGTACTGCTCAATTGCTACATTAAAACGTTATGTTTCTTTTTCAGAACTGGAAAAATATAAGCGTGACAGCATTCGAACCTGTAATCTTCAGATCCGAAGTCCGACGCCTTATCCAATAGGCCACACGGTCACTGACGACCAACATTTACATGTATACGACTCATCTCGAAACGCTCACACCCCTGAGGATTTGTGTTTTCGTTCTACACAGCCGCTGCCCCTTCCTCTTTCCCACCCATTCGTTACATTCAACCTCTGACGAGACCGACCAAATATAGACTGAGAAACAAGACGACACACTTTGTGCATTCGGAATCGAAGGCAGGGCGTCCCTCGCCGCATTTGCTACGATTGCCATTTGCTACTTCTGCAGAAGCGGCGGCGGCGGCGGCGGCGGCGGCGACGACGACGACGACGACGAATATCGCGAGAGGCTTTGAGATATGTGAGAATACATCTATAAAATGTAATTCAGACTGCCTCGTCCCACCTTATGCTGTACCGCTTTGGCAAATGCTTTATCTGCGCCATTCGCCTTAATCGCATCTGAGAGTAATTCTTAAAAAAACGCCTGTCGCTAATTGTTCGTCATCACAGGTACTGTATGCTATACGGCCACGACGCGCAACTGATTTCCAAAATTCATCTTTCTCGTGTTAGGATGGAACTTACGACTCCTGGTTTATTAGACCAGTGCTCCAGCACTGAGCTAAAGAGGCGCGGCCTAGCGGTACTCTTGGGTACTTCGTCCTTACGGTCGTCTGCATCATCAGACTTTAGCTGACAACACTTCATATTACCGGCTAATATTTGCAGCTATGGCGACAAATTACTGCTTGGCTACACATCTGACACGTAACCGATGTGCTCTCCAAACAACAACACTTGCATTTCAGAACATGTCTTTCACACATGTCTACAAAATCACCTTCACCTTCAAATACAGTTTCCTTGCGACTGACAGAGACGTAGGCAAAGTTTAAAGTTGCTATTTCCATTAAATCTCGTTAATCAGAAAAACGGTAATTTACACCTGCAGCGGAACAAAATTCCGTTCCGCCCAGCGTCTGGCTCGGACCCACGACCCTGGGATTAAGAGTCTGACGCTCTACCGACTGAGCTAGCCGGCTACCTCGGTGAATACATGCCGGGTATCACGTCATACAGTACTCGTTTGGGTTGGGTGGTCCCATATAGAATCTCTCCATGATGCCAAATGTTTTCCTAACGTCACACTCGTCACGTACTTCACTTTTATGTCATAATCATTTCTGAGAGGTAAAGAAATTGCATGACAACATGCAGAGCTAGTGGCGTCAAAATTAACACACATACTTTATGTGACTGAAAAGCCGAACGAGTTACTTTCCGACGTTGTTTTAGATGTGCAAGTGATAGTCAGAACTCGCTGTGTCGGCACTCTGCCAACCATTTCGCTAGTTAACACCGGTCTTGTTGTGTGTGTTTCAAGCTCAAGAGCATCTCCAAGCAAAAAATGGTCAACAGCAACATTCAGACGGTTTCGTACTGCTCAATTGCTACATTAAAACGTTATGTTTCTTTTTCAGAACTGGAAAAATACAAGCGTGACAGCATTCGAACCTGTAATCTTCAGATCCGAAGTCCGACGCCTTATCCATTAGGCCACACGGTCACTGACGACAAACATTTACATGTATACGACTCATCTCGAAACGCTCACACCCCTGAGGATTTGTGTTTTCGTTCTACACAGCCGCTGCCCCTTGCTCTTTCCCACCCATTCGTTACATTCAACCTCTGACGAGACCGACCAAATATAGACTGAGAAACAAGACCACACACTTTGTGCATTCGGAATCGAAGGCAGGGCGTCCCTCGCCGCATTTGCTACGATTGCCATTTGCTACTTCTGCAGAAGCGGCGGCGGCGGCGGCGGCGGCGGCGGCGGCGGCGACGACGACGACGACGACGACGAATATCGCGAGAGGCTCTGAGATATGTGAGAATACATCTATAAAATGTAATTCAGACTGCCTCGTCCCACCTTATGCTGTACCGCTTTGGCAAATGCTTTATCTGCGCCATTCGCCTTAATCGCATCTGAGAGTAATTCTTAAAAAAACGCCTGTCGCTAATTGTTCGTCATCACAGGTACTGTTTGCTATACGGCCACGACGCGCAACTGATTTCCAAAATTCATCTTTCTCGTGTTAGGATGGAACTTACGACTCCTGGTTTATTAGACCAGTGCTCTACCACTGAGCTAAAGAGGCGCGGCCTAGCGGTACTCTTGGGTACTTCGTCCTTACGGTCGTCTGCATCATCAGACTTTAGCTGACAACACTTCATATTACCGGCTAATATTTGCAGCTATTTCGACAAATTACTGCTTGGCTACACATCTGACACGTAACCGATGTTCTCTCCAAACAACAACACTTGCATTTCAGAACATGTCTTTCACACATATCTACAAAATCACCTTCACCTTCAAATACAGTTTCCTTGCGACTGACAGAGACGTAGGCAAAGTTTAAAGTTGCTATTTCCATTAAATCTCGTTAATCAGAAAAACGGTAATTTACACCTGCAGCGGAACAAAATTCCATTCCGCCCAGCGTATGGCTCGAACCCACGACCCTGGGATTAAGAGTCTGACGCTCTACCGACTGAGCTAGCCGGCTACCTCGGTGAATACATGCCGGGTAGCACGTCATACAGTACTCGTTTGGGTTGGGTGGTCCCATATAGAATCTCTCCATGATGCCTAATGTTTTCCTAACGTCACACTCGTCACGTACTTCACTTTTATGTCATAATCATTTCTGAGAGGTAAAGAAATTGCATGACAACATGCAGAGCTAGTGGCGTCAAAATTAACACACATACTTTATGTGACTGAAAAGCCGAACGAGTTACTTTCCGACGTTGTTTTAGATGTGCAAGTGATAGTCAGAACTCGCTGTGTCGGCACTCTGCCGACCATTTCGCTAGTTAACACCGGTCTTGTTGTGTGTGTTTCAAGCTCAAGAGCATCTCCAAGCAAAAAATGGTCAACAGCAACATTCAGACGGTTTCGTACTGCTCAATTGCTACATTAAAACGTTATGTTTCTTTTTCAGAACTGGAAAAATACAAGCGTGACAGCATTCGAACCTGTAATCTTCAGATCCGAAGTCCGACGCCTTATCCATTAGGCCACACGGTCACTGACGACCAACATTTACATGTATACGACTCATCTCGAAACGCTCACACCCCTGAGGATTTGTGTTTTCGTTCTACACAGCCGCTGCCCCTTGCTCTTTCCCACCCATTCGTTACATTCAACCTCTGACGAGACCGACCAAATATAGACTGAGAAACAAGACCACACACTTTGTGCATTCGGAATCGAAGGCAGGGCGTCCCTCGCCGCATTTGCTACGATTGCCATTTGCTACTTCTGCCGAAGCAGCGGCGGCGGCGACGACGACGACGACGAGGACGAATATCGCGAGAGGCTCTGAGATATGTGAGAATACATCTATAAAATGTAATTCAGACTGCCTCGTCCCACCTTATGCTGTACCGCTTTGGCAAATGCTTTATCTGCGCCATTCGCCTTAATCGCATCTGAGAGTAATTCTTAAAAAAACGCCTGTCGCTAATTGTTCGTCATCACAGGTACTGTATGCTATACGGCCACGACGCGCAACTGATTTCCAAAATTCATCTTTCTCGTGTTAGGATGGAACTTACGACTCCTGGTTTATTAGACCAGTGCTCCACCACTGAGCTAAAGAGGCGCGGCCTAGCGGTACTCTTGGGTACTTCGTCCTTACGGTCGTCTGCATCATCAGACTTTAGCTGACAACACTTCATATTACCGGCTAATATTTGCAGCTATGGCGACAAATTACTGCTTGGCTACACATCTGACACGTAACCGATGTGCTCTCCAAACAACAACACTTGCATTTCAGAACATGTCTTTCACACATGTCTACAAAATCACCTTCACCTTCAAATACAGTTTCCTTGCGACTGACAGAGACGTAGGCAAAGTTTAAAGTTGCTATTTCCATTAAATCTCGTTAATCAGAAAAACGGTAATTTACACCTGCAGCGGAACAAAATTCCATTCCGCCCAGCGTCTGGCTCGAACCCACGACCCTGGGATTAAGAGTCTGACGCTCTACCGACTGAGCTAGCCGGCTACCTCGGTGAATACCTGCCGGGTAGCACGTCACACAGTACTCGTTTGGGTTGGGTGGTCCCATACAGAATCTCTCCATGATGCCTAATGTTTTCCTAACGTCACACTCGTCACGTACTTCACTTTTATGTCATAATCATTTCTGAGAGGTAAAGAAATTGCATGACAACATGCAGAGCTAGTGGCGTCAAAATTAACACACACACTTTATGTGACTGAAAAGCCGAACGAGTTACTTTCCGACGTTGTTTTAGATGTGCAAGTGATAGTCAGAACTCGCTGTGTCGGCACTCTGCCGACCATTTCGCTAGTTAACACCGGTCTTTTTGTGTGTTTCAAGCTCAAGAGCATCTCCAAGCAAAAAATGGTCAACAGCAACATTCAGACGGTTTCGTACTGCTCAATTGCTACATTAAAACGTTATGTTTTTTTTTTCAGAACTGGAAAAATACAAGCGTGACAGCATTCGAACCTGTAATCTTCAGATCCGAAGTCCGACGCCTTATCCATTAGGCCACACGGTCACTGACGACCAACATTTACATGTATACGACTCGTCTCGAAACGCTCACACCCCTGAGGATTTGTGTTTTCGTTCTACACAGCCGCTGCCCCTTGCTCTTTCCCACCCATTCGTTACATTCAACCTCTGACGAGACCGACCAAATATAGACTGAGAAACAAGACCACACACTTTGTGCATTCGGAATCGAAGGCAGGGCGTCCCTCGCCGCATTTGCTACGATTGCCATTTGCTACTTCTGCAGAAGCAGCGGCGGCGGCGACGACGACTACGACCACGAGGACGAATATCGCGAGAGGCTCTGAGATATGTGAGAAATACATCTATAAAATGTAATTCAGACTGCCTCGTCCCACCTTATGCTGTACCGCTTTGGCAAATGCTTTATCTGCGCCATTCGCCTTAATCACATTTGAGAGTAATTCTTAAAAAAAACGCCTGTCGCTAATTGTTCGTCATCACAGATACTGTTTGCTATACGGCCACGACGCGCAACTGATTTCCAAAATTCATCTTTCTCGTGTTAGGATGGAACTTACGACTCCTGGTTTATTAGACCAGTGCTCTACCACTGAGCTAAAGAGGCGCGGCCTAGCGGTACTCTTGGGTACTTCGTCCTTACGGTCGTCTGCATCATCAGACTTTAGCTGACAACACTTCATATTACCGGCTAATATTTGCAGCTATGGCGACAAATTACTGCTTGGCTACACATCTGACACGTAACCGATGTGCTCTCCAAACAACAACACTTGCATTTCAGAACATGTCTTTCACACATGTCTACAAAATCACCTTCACCTTCAAATACAGTTTCCTTGCGACTGACAGAGACGTAGGCAAAGTTTAACGTTGCTATTTCCATTAAATCTCGTTAATCAGAAAAACGGTAATTTACACCTGCAGCGGAACAAAATTCCGTTCCGCCCAGCGTCTGGCTCGAACCCACGACCGTGGGATTAAGAGTCTGACGCTCTACCAACTGAGCTAAACGGCTACCTCGGTGAATACCTGCCGGGTAGCACGTCACACAGTACTCGTTTGGGTTGGGTGGTCCCATATAGAATCTCTCCATGATGCCTAATGTTTTCCTAACGTCACACTCGTCACGTACTTCACTTTTATGTCATAATCATTTCTGAGAGGTAAAGAAATTGCATGACAACATGCAGAGCTAGTGGCGTCAAAATTAACACACACACTTTATGTGACTGAAAAGCCGAACGAGTTACTTTCCGACGTTGTTTTAGATGTGCAAGTGATAGTCAGAACTCGCTGTGTCGGCACTCCGCCGATCATTTCGCTAGTTAACACCGGTCTTGTTGTGTGTTTCAAGCTCAAGAGCATCTCCAAGCAAAAAATGGTCAACAGCAACATTCAGACGGTTTCGTACTGCTCAATTGCTACATTAAAACGTTATGTTTCTTTTTCAGAACTGGAAAAATACAAGCGTGACAGCATTCGAACCTGTAATCTTCAGATCCGAAGTCCGACGCCTTATCCATTAGGCCACACGGTCACTGACGACCAACATTTACATGTATACGACTCGTCTCGAAACGCTCACACCCCTGAGGATTTGTGTTTTCGTTCTACACAGCCGCTGCCCCTTGCTCTTTCCCACCTATTCGTTACATTACCTCTGACGAGACCGACCAAATATAGACTGAGAAACAAGACCACACACTTTGTGCATTCGGAATCGAAGGCAGGGCGTCCCTCGCCGCATTTGCTACGATTGCCATTTGCTACTTCTGCAGAAGCGGCGGCGGCGGCGGCGGCGGCGGCGGCGGCGGCGGCGGCGGCAGCGGCGGCGGCGGCGGCGAATATCGCGAGAGGCTCTGAGATATGTGAGAATACATCTATAAAATGTAATTCAGACTGCCTCGTCCCACCTTATGCTGTACCGCTTTGGCAAATGCTTTATCTGCGCCATTCGCCTTAATCACATTTGAGAGTAATTCTAAAAAAAACGCCTGTCGCTAATTGTTCGTCATCACAGATACTGTTTGCTATACGGCCACGACGCGCAACTGATTTCCAAAATTCATCTTTCTCGTGTTAGGATGGAACTTACGACTCCTGGTTTATTAGACCAGTGCTCCACCACTGAGCTAAAGAGGCGCGGCCTAGCGGTACTCTTGGGTACTTCGTCCTTACGGTCGTCTGCATCATCAGACTTTAGCTGACAACACTTCATATTACCGGCTAATATTTGCAGCTATTTCGACAAATTACTGCTTGGCTACACATCTGACACGTAACCGATGTGCTCTCCAAACAACAACACTTGCATTTCAGAACATGTCTTTCACACATGTCTACAAAATCACCTTCACCTTCAAATACAGTTTCCTTGCGACTGACAGAGACGTAGGCAAAGTTTAACGTTGCTATTTCCATTAAATCTCGTTAATCAGAAAAACGGTAATTTACACCTGCAGCGGAACAAAATTCCGTTCCGCCCAGCGTCTGGCTCGAACCCACGACCGTGGGATTAAGAGTCTGACGCTCTACCAACTGAGCTAAACGGCTACCTCGGTGAATACCTGCCGGGTAGCACGTCACACAGTACTCGTTTGGGTTGGGTGGTCCCATATAGAATCTCTCCATGATGCCTAATGTTTTCCTAACGTCACACTCGTCACGTACTTCACTTTTATGTCATAATCATTTCTGAGAGGTAAAGAAATTGCATGACAACATGCAGAGCTAGTGGCGTCAAAATTAACACACACACTTTATGTGACTGAAAAGCCGAACGAGTTACTTTCCGACGTTGTTTTAGATGTGCAAGTGATAGTCAGAACTCGCTGTGTCGGCACTCTGCCGACCATTTCGCTAGTTAACACCGGTCTTGTTATGTGTTTCAAGCTCAAGAGCATCTCCAAGCAAAAAATGGTCAACAGCAACATTCAGACGGTTTCGTACTGCTCAATTGCTACATTAAAACGTTATGTTTCTTTTTCAGAACTGGAAAAATACAAGCGTGACAGCATTCGAACCTGTAATCTTCAGATCCGAAGTCCGACGCCTTATCCATTAGGCCACACGGTCACTGACGACCAACATTTACATGTATACGACTCGTCTCGAAACGCTCACACCCCTGAGGATTTGTGTTTTCGTTCTACACAGCCGCTGCCCCTTGCTCTTTCCCACCTATTCGTTACATTACCTCTGACGAGACCGACCAAATATAGACTGAGAAACAAGACCACACACTTTGTGCATTCGGAATCGAAGGCAGGGCGTCCCTCGCCGCATTTTCTACGATTGCCATTTGCTACTTCTGCAGAAGCGGCGGCGGCGGCGGCGGCGGCGGCGAATATCGCGAGAGGCTCTGAGATATGTGAGAATACATCTATAAAATGTAATTCAGACTGCCTCGTCCCACGTTATGCTGTACCGCTTTGGCAAATGCTTTATCTGCGCCATTCGCCTTAATCGCATCTGAGAGTAATTCTTAAAAAAACGCCTGTCGCTAATTGTTCGTCATCACAGGTACTGTTTGCTATACGGCCACGACGCGCAACTGATTTCCAAAATTCATCTTTCTCGTGTTAGGATGGAACTTACGACTCCTGGTTTATTAGACCAGTGCTCCACCACTGAGCTAAAGAGGCGCGGCCTAGCGGTACTCTTGGGTACTTCGTCCTTACGGTCGTCTGCATCATCAGACTTTAGCTGACAACACTTCATATTACCGGCTAATATTTGCAGCTATTTCGACAAATTACTGCTTGGCTACACATCTGACACGTAACCGATGTTCTCTCCAAACAACAACACTTGCATTTCAGAACATGTCTTTCACACATATCTACAAAATCACCTTCACCTTCAAATACAGTTTCCTTGCGACTGACAGAGACGTAGGCAAAGTTTAAAGTTGCTATTTCCATTAAATCTCGTTAATCAGAAAAACGGTAATTTACACCTGCAGCGGAACAAAATTCCGTTCCGCCCAGCGTCTGGCTCGAACCCACGACCCTGGGATTAAGGGTCTGACGCTCTACCGACTGAGCTAGCCGGCTACCTCGGTGAATACTTGCCGGGTAGCACGTCATACAGTACTCGTTTGGGTTGGGTGGTCCCATACAGAATCTCTCCATGATGCCTAATGTTTTCCTAACGTCACACTCGTCACGTACTTCACTTTTATGTCATAATCATTTCTGAGAGGTAAAGAAATTGCATGACAACATGCAGAGCTAGTGGCGTCAAAATTAACACACATACTTTATGTGACTGAAAAGCCGAACGAGTTACTTTCCGACGTTGTTTTAGATGTGCACGTGATAGTCAGAACTCGCTGTGTCGGCACTCTGCCGACCATTTCGCTAGTTAACACCGGTCTTGTTGTGTGTGTTTCAAGCTCAAGAGCATCTCCAAGCAAAAAATGGTCAACAGCAACATTCAGACGGTTTCGTACTGCTCAATTGCTACATTAAAACGTTATGTTTCTTTTTCAGAACTGGAAAAATACAAGCGTGACAGCATTCGAACCTGTAATCTTCAGATCCGAAGTCCGACGCCTTATCCATTAGGCCACACGGTCACTGACGACCAACATTTACATGTATACGACTCGTCTCGAAACGCTCACACCCCTGAGGATTTGTGTTTTCGTTCTACACAGCCGCTGCCCCTTGCTCTTTCCCACCCATTCGTTACATTACCTCTGACGAGACCGACCAAATATAGACTGAGAAACAAGACCACACACTTTGTGCATTCGGAATCGAAGGCAGGGCGTCCCTCGCCGCATTTGCTACGATTGCCATTTGCTACTTCTGCAGAAGCAGCGGCGGCGGCGACGACGACGACGACCACGAGGACGAATATCGCGAGAGGCTCTGAGATATGTGAGAAATACATCTATAAAATGTAATTCAGACTGCCTCGTCCCACCTTATGCTGTACCGCTTTGGCAAAAGCTTTATCTGCGCCATTCGCCTTAATCACATTTGAGAGTAATTCTTAAAAAAAACGCCTGTCGCTAATTGTTCGTCATCACAGATACTGTTTGCTATACGGCCACGACGCGCAACTGATTTCCAAAATTCATCTTTCTCGTGTTAGGATGGAACTTACGACTCCTGGTTTATTAGACCAGTGCTCTACCACTGAGCTAAAGAGGCGCGGCCTAGCGGTACTCTTGGGTACTTCGTTCTTACGGTCGTCTGCATCATCAGACTTTAGCTGACAACACTTCATATTACCGGCTAATATTTGCAGCTATGGCGACAAATTACTGCTTGGCTACACATCTGACACGTAACCGATATGCTCTCCAAACAACAACACTTGCATTTCAGAACATGTCTTTCACACATGTCTACAAAATCACCTTCACCTTCAAATACAGTTTCCTTGCGACTGACAGAGACGTAGGCAAAGTTTAACGTTGCTATTTCCATTAAATCTCGTTAATCAGAAAAACGGTAATTTACACCTGCAGCGGAACAAAATTCCGTTCCGCCCAGCGTCTGGCTCGAACCCACGACCGTGGGATTAAGAGTCTGACGCTCTACCAACTGAGCTAAACGGCTACCTCGGTGAATACCTGCCGGGTAGCACGTCACACAGTACTCGTTTGGGTTGGGTGGTCCCATACGGAATCTCTCCATGATGCCTAATGTTTTCCTAACGTCACACTCGTCACGTACTTCACTTTTATGTCATAATCATTTCTGAGAGGTAAAGAAATTGCATGACAACATGCAGAGCTAGTGGCGTCAAAATTAACACACACACTTTATGTGACTGAAAAGCCGAACGAGTTACTTTCCGACGTTGTTTTAGATGTGCAAGTGATAGTCAGAACTCGCTGTGTCGGCACTCTGCCGACCATTTCGCTAGTTAACACCGGTCTTGTTGTGTGTTTCAAACTCAAGAGCATCTCCAAGCAAAAAATGGTCAACAGCAACATTCAGACGGTTTCGTACTGCTCAATTGCTACATTAAAACGTTATGTTTCTTTTTCAGAACTGGAAAAATACAAGCGTGACAGCATTCGAACCTGTAATCTTCAGATCCGAAGTCCGACGCCTTATCCATTAGGCCACACGGTCACTGACGACCAACATTTACATGTATACGACTCGTCTCGAAACGCTCACACCCCTGAGGATTTGTGTTTTCGTTCTACACAGCCGCTGCCCCTTGCTCTTTCCCACCCATTCGTTACATTAACTCTGACGAGACCGACCAAATATAGACTGAGAAACAAGACCACACACTTTGTGCATTCGGAATCGAAGGCAGGGCGTCCCTCGCCGCATTTGCTACGATTGCCATTTGCTACTTCTGCAGAAGCAGCGGCGGCGGCAACGACGACGACGACGACGAGGACGAATATCGCGAGAGGCTCTGAGATATGTGAGAAATACATCTATAAAATGTAATTCAGACTGCCTCGTCCCACCTTATGCTGTACCGCTTTGGCAAATGCTTTATCTGCGCCATTCGCCTTAATCACATTTGAGATTAATTCTTAAACAAACGCCTGTCGCTAATTGTTCGTCATCACAGATACTGTTTGCTATACGGCCACGACGCGCAACTGATTTCCAAAATTCATCTTTCTCGTGTTAGGATGGAACTTACGACTCCTGGTTTATTAGACCAGTGCTCTACCACTGAGCTAAAGAGGCGCGGCCTAGCGGTACTCTTGGGTACTTCGTCTTTACGGTCGTCTGCATCATCAGACTTTAGCTGACAACACTTCATATTACCGGCTAATATTTGCAGCTATGGCGACAAATTACTGCTTGGCTACACATCTGACACGTAACCGATGTGCTCTCCAAACAACAACACTTGCATTTCAGAACATGTCTTTCACACATGTCTACAAAATCACCTTCACCTTCAAATACAGTTTCCTTGCGACTGACAGAGACGTAGGCAAAGTTTAAAGTTGCTATTTCCATTAAATCTCGTTAATCAGAAAAACGGTAATTTACACCTGCAGCGGAACAAAATTCCGTTCCGCCCAGCGTCTGGCTCGAACCCACGACCCTGGGATTAAGAGTATGACGCTCTACCAACTGAGCTAGCCGGCTACCTCGGTGAATACCTGCCGGGTAGCACGTCACACAGTACTCGTTTGGGTTGGGTGGTCCCATACAGAATCTCTCCATGATGCCTAATGTTTTCCTAACGTCACACTCGTCACGTACTTCACTTTTATGTCATAATCATTTCTGAGAGGTAAAGAAATTGCATGACAACATGCAGAGCTAGTGGCGTCAAAATTAACATACATACTTTATGTGACTGAAAAGCCGAACGAGTTACTTTCCGACGTTGTTTTAGATGTGCAAGTGATAGTCAGAACTCGCTGTGTCTTCACTCTGCCGACCATTTCGCTAGTTAACACCGGTCTTGTTGTGTGTGTTTCAAGCTCAAGAGCATCTCCAAGCAAAAAATGGTCAACAGCAACATTCAGACGGTTTCGTACTGCTCAATTGCTACATTAAAACGTTATGTTTCTTTTTCAGAACTGGAAAAATACAAGCGTGACAGCATTCGAACCTGTAATCTTCAGATCCGAAGTCCGACGCCTTATCCATTAGGCCACACGGTCACTGACGACCAACATTTACATGTATACGACTCATCTCGAAACGCTCACACCCCTGAGGATTTGTGTTTTCGTTCTACACAGCCGCTGCCCCTTGCTCTTTCCCACCCATTCGTTACATTCAACCTCTGACGAGACCGACCAAATATAGACTGAGAAACAAGACGACACACTTTGTGCATTCGGAATCGAAGGCAGGGCGTCCCTCGCCGCATTTGCTACGATTGCCATTTGCTACTTCTGCAGAAGCAGCGGCGGCGGCGACGACGACGACGACGACGACGACGACGAGGACGAATATCGCGAGAGGCTCTGAGATATGTGAGAAATACATCTATAAAATGTAATTCAGACTGCCTCGTCCCACCTTATGCTGTACCGCTTTGGCAAATGCTTTATCTGCGCCATTCGCCTTAATCGCATCTGAGAGTAATTCTTAAAAAAACGCCTGTCGCTAATTGTTCGTCATCACAGGTACTGTATGCTATACGGCCACGACGCACAACTGATTTCCAAAATTCATCTTTCTCGTGTTAGGATGGAACTTACGACTCCTGGTTTATTAGACCAGTGCTCCACCACTGAGCTAAAGAGGCGCGGCCTAGCGGTACTCTTGGGTACTTCGTCCTTACGGTCGTCTGCATCGTCAGACTTTAGCTGACAACACTTCATATTACCGGCTAATATTTGCAGCTATTTCGACAAATTACTGCTTGGCTACATATCTGACACGTAACCGATGTGCTCTCCAAACAACAACACTTGCATTTCAGAACATGTCTTTCACACATGTCTACAAAATCACCTTCACCTTCAAATACAGTTTCCTTGCGACTGACAGAGACGTAGGCAAAGTTTAAAGTTGCTATTTCCATTAAATCTCGTTAATCAGAAAAACGGTAATTTACACCTGCAGCGGAACAAAATTCCATTCCGCCCAGCGTCTGGCTCGAACCCACGACCCTGGGATTAAGAGCCTGACGCTCTACCGACTGAGCTAGCCGGCTACCTCGGTGTATACCTGCCGGGTAGCACGTCATACAGTACTCGTTGGGGTTGGGTGGTCCCATACAGAATCTCTCCATGATGCCAAATGTTTTCCTAACGTCACACTCGTCACGTACTTCACTTTTATGTCATAATCATTTCTGAGAGGTAAAGAAATTGCATGACAACATGCAGAGCTAGTGGCGGCAAAATTAACACACACACTTTATGTGACTGAAAAGCCGAACGAGTTACTTTCCGACGTTGTTTTAGATGTGCAAGTGATAGTCAGAACTCGCTGTGTCGGCACTCTGCCGACCATTTCGCTAGTTAACACCGGTCTTGTTGTGTGTTTCAAGCTCAAGAGCATCTCCAAGCAAAAAATGGTCAACAGCAACATTCAGACGGTTTCGTACTGCTCAATTCCTACATTAAAACGTTATGTTTCTTTTTCAGAACTGGAAAAATACAAGCGTGACAGCATTCGAACCTGTAATTTTCAGATCCGAAGTCCGACGCCTTATCCATTAGGCCACACGGTCACTGACGACCAACATTTACATGTATACGACTCGTCTCGAAACGCTCACACCCCTGAGGATTTGTGTTTTCGTTCTACACAGCCGCTGCCCCTTGCTCTTTCCCACCCATTCGTTACATTCAACCTCTGACGAGACCGACCAAATATAGACTGAGAAACAAGACCACACACTTTGTGCATTCGGAATCGAAGGCAGGGCGTCCCTCGCCGCATTTGCTACGATTGCCAGTTGCTACTTCTGCAGAAGCGGCGGCGGCGACGACGACGAATATCGCGAGAGGCTCTGAGATATGTGAGAAATACATCTATCAAATGTAATTCAGACTGCCTCGTCCCACCTTATGCTGTACCGCTTTGGCAAATGCTTTATCTGCGCCATTCGCCTTAATCGCATCTGAGAGTAATTCTTAAAAAAACGCCTGTCGCTAATTGTTCGTCATCACAGGTACTGTTTGCTATACGGCCACGACGCGCAACTGATTTCCAAAATTCATCTTTCTCGTGTTAGGATGGAACTTACGACTCCTGGTTTATTAGACCAGTGCTCCACCACTGAGCTAAAGAGGCGCGGCCTAGCGGTACTCTTGGGTACTTCGTCCTTACGGTCGTCTGCATCATCAGACTTTAGCTGACAACACTTCATATTACCGGCTAATATTTGCAGCTATGGCGACAAATTACTGCTTGGCTACACATCTGACACGTAACCGATGTGCTCTCCAAACAACAACACTTGCATTTCAGAACATGTCTTTCACACATATCTACAAAATCACCTTCACCTTCAAATACAGTTTCCTTGCGACTGACAGAGACGTAGGCAAAGTTTAAAGTTGCTATTTCCATTAAATCTCGTTAATCAGAAAAACGGTAATTTACACCTGCAGCGGAACAAAATTCCGTTCCGCCCAGCGTCTGGCTCGAACCCACGACCCTGCGATTAAGAGTCTCACGCTCTACCGACTGAGCTAGCCGGCTACCTCGGTGAATACATGCCGGGTAGCACGTCATACAGTACTCGTTTGGGTTGGGTGGTCCCATATAGAATCTCTCCATGATGCCAAATGTTTTCCTAACGTCACACTCGTCACGTACTTCACTTTTATGTCATAATCATTTCTGAGAGGTAAAGAAATTGCATGACAACATGCAGAGCTAGTGGCGTCAAAATTAACACACACACTTTATGTGACTGAAAAGCCGAACGAATTACTTTCCGACGTTGTTTTAGATGTGCAAGTGATAGCCAGAACTCGCTGTGTCTGCACTCTGCCGACCATTTCGCTAGTTAACACCGGTCTTGTTATGTGTGTTTCAAGCTCAAGAGCATCTCCAAGCAAAAAATGGTCAACAGCAACATTCAGACGGTTTCGTACTGCTCAATTGCTACATTAAAACGTTATGTTTTTTTTTTTCAGAACTGGAAAAATACAAGCGTGACAGCATTCGAACCTGTAATCTTCAGATCCGAAGTCCGACGCCTTATCCATTAGGCCACACGGTCACTGACGACCAACATTTACATGTATACGACTCATCTCGAAACGCTCACACCCCTGAGGATTTGTGTTTTCGTTCTACACAGCCGCTGCCCCTTGCTCTTTCCCACCCATTCGTTACATTCAACCTCTGACGAGACCGACCAAATATAGACTGAGAAACAAGACCACACACTTTGTGCATTCGGAATCGAAGGCAGGGCGTCCCTCGCCGCATTTGCTACGATTGCCATTTGCTACTTCTGCAGAAGCGGCGGCGGCGGCGGCGGCGGCGGCGGCGACGACGACGAATATCGCGAGAGGCTCTGAGATATGTGAGAAATACATCTATCAAATGTAATTCAGACTGCCTCGTCCCACCTTATGCTGTACCGCTTTGGCAAATGCTTTATCTGCGCCATTCGCCTTAATCGCATCTGACAGTAATTCTTAAAAAAACGCCTGTCGCTAATTGTTCGTCATCACAGGTACTGTTTGCTATACGGCCACGACGCGCAACTGATTTCCAAAATTCATCTTTCTCGTGTTAGGATGGAACTTACGACTCCTGGTTTATTAGACCAGTGCTCCACCACTGAGCTAAAGAGGCGCGGCCTAGTGGTACTCTTGGGTACTTCGTCCTTACGGTCGTCTGCATCATCAGACTTTAGCTGACAACACTTCATATTACCGGCTAATATTTGCAGCTATTTCGACAAATTACTGCTTGGCTACACATCTGACACGTAACCGATGTGCTCTCCAAACAACAACACTTGCATTTCAGAACATGTCTTTCACACATATCTACAAAATCACCTTCACCTTCAAATACAGTTTCCTTGCGACTGACAGAGACGTAGGCAAAGTTTAAAGTTGCTATTTCCATTAAATCTCGTTAATCAGAAAAACGGTAATTTACACCTGCAGCGGAACAAAATTCCGTTCCGCCCAGCGTCTGGCTCGAACCCACGACCCTGTGATTAAGAGTCTGACGCTCTACCGACTGAGCTAGCCGGCTACCTCGGTGAATACATGCCGGGTAGCACGTCATACAGTACTCGTTTGGGTTGGGTGGTCCCATATAGAATCTCTCCATGATGCCAAATGTTTTCCTAACGTCACACTCGTCACGTACTTCACTTTTATGTCATAATCATTTCTGAGAGGTAAAGAAATTGCATGACAACATGCAGAGCTAGTGGCGTCAAAATTAACACACATACTTTATGTGACTGAAAAGCCGAACGAGTTACTTTCCGACGTTGTTTTAGATGTGCAAGTGATAGTCAGAACTCGCTGTGTCGGCACTCTGCCGACCATTTCGCTAGTTAACACCGGTCTTGTTGTGTGTGTTTCAAGCTCAAGAGCATCTCCAAGCAAGAAATGGTCAACAGCAACATTCAGACGGTTTCGTACTGCTCAATTGCTACATTAAAACGTTATGTTTTTTTTTTTTCAGAACTGGAAAAATACAAGCGTGACAGCATTCGAACCTGTAATCTTCAGATCCGAAGTCCGACGCCTTATCCATTAGGCCACACGGTCACTGACGACCAACATTTACATGTATACGACTCATCTCGAAACGCTCACACCCCTGAGGATTTGTGTTTTCGTTCTACACAGCCGCTGCCCCTTGCTCTTTCCCACCCATTCGTTACATTCAACCTCTGACGAGACCGACCAAATATAGACTGAGAAACAAGACCACACACTTTGTGCATTCGGAATCGAAGGCAGGGCGTCCCTCGCCGCATTTGCTACGATTGCCATTTGCTACTTCTGCCGAAGCAGCGGCGGCGGCGGCGGCGACGACGACGACGACGACGACGACGACGACGTCGAATATCGCGAGAGGCTCTGTGATATGTGAGAAATACATCTATAAAATGTAATTCAGACTGCCTCGTCCCACCTTATGCTGTACCGCTTTGGCAAATGCTTTATCTGCGCCATTCGCCTTAATCGCATCTGAGAGTAATTCTTAAAAAAACGCCTGTCGCTAATTGTTCGTCATCACAGGTACTGTATGCTATACGGCCACGACGCGCAACTGATTTCCAAAATTCATCTTTCTCGTGTTAGGATGGAACTTACGACTCCTGGTTTAATAGACCAGTGCTCCACCACTGAGCTAAAGAGGCGCGGCCTAGCGGTACTCTTGGGTACTTCGTCCTTACGGTCGTCTGCATCATCAGACTTTAGCTGACAACACTTCATATTACCGGCTAATATTTGCAGCTATGGCGACAAATTACTGCTTGGCTACACATCTGACACGTAACCGATGTGCTCTCCAAACAACAACACTTGCATTTCAGAACATGTCTTTCACACATGTCTACAAAATCACCTTCACCTTCAAATACAGTTTCCTTGCGACTGACAGAGACGTAGGCAAAGTTTAAAGTTGCTATTTCCATTAAATCTCGTTAATCAGAAAAACGGTAATTTACACCTGCAGCGGAACAAAATTCCATTCCGCCCAGCGTCTGGCTCGAACCCACGACCCTGGGATTAAGAGTCTGACGCTCTACCAACTGAGCTAGCCGGCTACCTCGGTGAATACCTGCCGGGTAGCACGTCACACACTACTCGTTTGGGTTGGGTGGTCCCATACGGAATCTCTCCATGATGCCTAATGTTTTCCTAACGTAACACTCGTCACGTACTTCACTTTTATGTCATAATCATTTCTGAGAGGTAAAGAAAATGCATGACAACATGCAGAGCTAGTGGCGTCAAAATTAACACACACACTTTATGTGACTGAAAAGCCGAACGAGTTACTTTCCGACGTTGTTTTAGATGTGCAAGTGATAGTCAGAACTCGCTGTGTCGGCACTCTGCCGACCATTTCGCTAGTTAACACCGGTCTTGTTGTGTGTTTCAAGCTCAAGAGCATCTCCAAGCAAAAAATGGTCAACAGCAACATTCAGACGGTTTCGTACTGCTCAATTGCTACATTAAAACGTTATGTTTCTTTTTCAGAACTGGAAAAATACAAGCGTGACAGCATTCGAACCTGTAATCTTCAGATCCGAAGTCCGACGCCTTATCCATTAGGCCACACGGTCACTGACGACCAACATTTACATGTATACGACTCGTCTCGAAACGCTCACACCCCTGAGGATTTGTGTTTTCGTTCTACACAGCCGCTGCCCCTTGCTCTTTCCCACCCATTCGTTACATTACCTCTGACGAGACCGACCAAATATAGACTGAGAAACAAGACCACACACTTTGTGCATTCGGAATCGAAGGCAGGGCGTCCCTCGCCGCATTTGCTACGATTGCCATTTGCTACTTCTGCAGAAGCAGCGGCGGCGGCGACGACGACGACGACGACGACGAGGACGAATATCGCGAGAGGCTCTGAGATATGTGAGAAATACATCTATAAAATGTAATTCAGACTGCCTCGTCCCACCTTATGCTGTACCGCTTTGGCAAATGCTTTATCTGCGCCATTCGCCTTAATCGCATCTGAGAGTAATTCTTAAAAAAACGCCTGTCGCTAATTGTTCGTCATCACAGGTACTGTATGCTATACGGCCACGACGCGCAACTGATTTCCAAAATTCATCTTTCTCGTGTTAGGATGGAACTTACGACTCCTGGTTTATTAGACCAGTGCTCCACCACTGAGCTAAAGAGGCGCGGCCTAGCGGTACTCTTGGGTACTTCGTCCTTACGGTCGTCTGCATCATCAGACTTTAGCTGACAACACTTCATATTACCGGCTAATAATTGCAGCTATGGCGACAAATTACTGCTTGGCTACACATCTGACACGTAACCGATGTGCTCTCCAAACAACAACACTTGCATTTCAGAACATGTCTTTCACACATGTCTACAAAATCACCTTCACCTTCAAATACAGTTTCCTTGCGACTGACAGAGACGTAGGCAAAGTTTAAAGTTGCTATTTCCATTAAATCTCGTTAATCAGAAAAACGGTAATTTACACCTGCAGCGGAACAAAATTCCGTTCCGCCCAGCGTCTGGCTCGAACCCACGACCCTGGGATTAAGAGTCTGACGCTCTACCGACTGAGCTAGCCGGCTACCTCGGTGAATACCTGCCGGGTAGCACGTCACACAGTACTCGTTTGGGTTGGGTGGTCCCAAACAGAATCTCTCCATGATGCCTAATGTTTTCCTAACGTCACACTCGTCACGTACTTCACGTTTATGTCATAATCATTTCTGAGAGGTAAAGAAATTGCATGACAACATGCAGAGCTAGTGGCGTCAAAATTAACACACACACTTTATGTGACTGAAAAGCCAAACGAGTTACTTTCCGACGTTGTTTTAGATGTGCAAGTGATAGTCAGAACTCGATGTGTCGGCACTCTGCCGACCATTTCGCTAGTTAACACCGGTCTTGTTGTGTGTGTTTCAAGCTCAAGAGCATCTCCAAGCAAAAAATGGTCAACAGCAACATTCAGACGGTTTCGTACTGCTCAATTGCTACATTAAAACGTTATGTTTTTTTCCAGAACTGGAAAAATACAAGCGTGACAGCATTCGAACCTGTAATCTTCAGATCCGAAGTCCGACGCCTTATCCATTAGGCCACACGGTCACTGACGACCAACATTTACATGTATACGACTCATCTCGAAACGCTCACACCCCTGAGGATTTGTGTTTTCGTTCTACACAGCCGCTGCCCCTTGCTCTTTCCCACCCATTCGTTACATTCAACCTCTGACGAGACCGACCAAATATAGACTGAGAAACAAGACCACACACTTTGTGCATTCGGAATCGAAGGCAGGGCGTCCCTCGCCGCATTTGCTACGATTGCCATTTGCTACTTCTGCCGAAGCAGCGGCGACGACGACGACGACGAGGACGAATATCGCGAGAGGCTCTGAAATATGTGAGAATACATCTATAAAATGTAATTCAGACTGCCTCGTCCCACCTTATGCTGTACCGCTTTGGCAAATGCTTTATCTGCGCCATTCGCCTTAATCGCATCTGAGAGTAATTCTTAAAAAAACGCCTGTCGCTAATTGTTCGTCATCACAGGTACTGTATGCTATACGGCCACGACGCGCAACTGATTTCCAAAATTCATCTTTCTCGTGTTAGGATGGAACTTACGACTCCTGGTTTATTAGAGCAGTGCTCCACCACTGAGCTAAAGAGGCGCGGCCTAGCGGTACTCTTGGGTACTTCGTCCTTACGGTCGTCTGCATCATCAGACTTTAGCTGACAACACTTCATATTATCGGCTAATATTTGCAGCTATGGCGACAAATTACTGCTTGGCTACACATCTGACACGTAACCGATGTGCTCTCCAAACAACAACACTTGCATTTCAGAACATGTCTTTCACACATGTCTACAAAATCACCTTCACCTTCAAATACAGTTTCCTTGCGACTGACAGAGACGTAGGCAAAGTTTAAAGTTGCTATTTCCATTAAATCTCGTTAATCAGAAAAACGGTAATTTACACCTGCAGCGGAACAAAATTCCGTTCCGCCCAGCGTCTGGCTCGAACCCACGACCCTGGGATTAAGAGTCTGACGCTCTACCGACTGAGCTCTACCGAATGCTATTTCCATTAAATCTCGTTAATCAGAAAAACGGTAATTTACACCTGCAGCGGAACAAAATTCCGTTCCGCCCAGCGTCTGGCTCGAACCCACGACCCTGGGATTAAGAGTCTGACGCTCTACCGACTGAGCTAGCCGGCTACCTCGGTGAATACCTGCCGGGTAGCACGGCACACAGTACTCGTTTGGGTTGGGTGGTCCCATATAGAATCTCTCCATGATGCCTAATGTTTTCCTAACGTCACACTCGTCACGTACTTCACTTTTATGTCATAATCATTTCTGAGAGGTAAAGAAATTGCATGACAACATGCAGAGCTAGTGGCGTCAAAATTAACACACATACTTTATGTGACTGAAAAGCCGAACGAGTTACTTTCCGACGTTGTTTTAGATGTGCAAGTGATAGTCAGAACTCGCTGTGTCGGCACTCTGCCGACCATTTCGCTAGTTAACACCGGTCTTGTTGTGTGTGTTTCAAGCTCAAGAGCATCTCCAAGCAAAAAATGGTCAACAGCAACATTCAGACGGTTTCGTACTGCTCAATTGCTACATTAAAACGTTATGTATCTTTTTCAGAACTGGAAAAATACAAGCGTGACAGCATTCGAACCTGTAATCCTCAGATCCGAAGTCCGACGCCTTATCCATTAGGCCACACGGTCACTGACGACCAACATTTACGTGTATACGACTCGTCTCGAAACGCTCACACCCCTGAGGATTTGTGTTTTCGTTCTACACAGCCGCTGCCCCTTGCTCTTTCCCACCCATTCGTTACATTCAACCTCTGACGAGACCGACCAAATATAGACTGAGAAACAAGACCACACACTTTGTGCATTCGGAATCGAAGGCAGGGCGTCCCTCGCCGCATTTGCTACGATTGCCATTTGCTACTTCTGCAGAAGCGGCGGCGGCGGCGGCGGCGACGACGACGACGACGACGACGACGAATATCGCGAGAGGCTCTGTGATATGTGAGAAATACATCTATAAAATGTAATTGAGACTGCCTCGTCCCACCTTATGCTGTACCGCTTTGGCAAATGCTTTATCTGCGCCATTCGCCTTAATCACATTTGAGAGTAATTCTTAAAAAAAACGCCTGTCGCTAATTGTTCGTCATCACAGATACTGTTTGCTATACGGCCACGACGCGCAACTGATTTCCAAAATTCATCTTTCTCGTGTTAGGATGGAACTTACGACTCCTGGTTTATTAGACCAGTGCTCCACCACTGAGCTAAAGAGGCGCGGCCTAGCGGTACTCTTGGGTACTTCGTCCATACGGTCGTCTGCATCATCAGACTTTAGCTGACAACACTTCATATTACCGGCTAATATTTGCAGCTATGGCGACAAATTACTGCTTGGCTACACATCTGACACGTAACCGATGTGCTCTCCAAACAACAACACTTGCATTTCAGAACATGTCTTTCACACATGTCTACAAAATCACCTTCACCTTCAAATACAGTTTCCTTGCGACTGACAGAGACGTAGGCAAAGTTTAAAGTTGCTATTTCCATTAAATCTCGTTAATCAGAAAAACGGTAATTTACACCTGCAGCGGAACAAAATTCTGTTCCGCCCAGCGTCTGGCTCGAACCCACGACCCTGGGATTAAGAGTCTGACGCTCTACCGACTGAGCTAGCCGGCTACCTCGGTGAATACCTGCTGGTTAGCACGGCACACAGTACTCGTTTGGGTTGGGTGGTCCCATATAGAATCTCTCCATGATGCCTAATGTTTTCCTAACGTCACACTCGTCACGTACTTCACTTTTATGTCATAATCATTTCTGAGAGGTAAAGAAATTGCATGACAACATGCAGAGCTAGTGGCGTCAAAATTAACACACATACTTTATGTGACTGAAAAGCCGAACGAGTTACTTTCCGACGTTGTTTTAGATGTGCAAGTGATAGTCAGAACTCGCTGTGTCGGCACTCTGCCGACCATTTCGCTAGTTAACACCGGTCTTGTTGTGTGTGTTTCAAGCTCAAGAGCATCTCCAAGCAAAAAATGGTCAACAGCAACATTCAGACGGTTTCGTACTGCTCAATTGCTACATTAAAACGTTATGTTTCTTTTTCAGAACTGGAAAAATACAAGCGTGACAGCATTCGAACCTGTAATCCTCAGATCCGAAGTCCGACGCCTTATCCATTAGGCCACACGGTCACTGACGACCAACATTTACATGTATACGACTCGTCTCGAAACGCTCACACCCCTGAGGATTTGTGTTTTCGTTCTACACAGCCGCTGCCCCTTGCTCTTTCCCACCCATTCGTTACATTCAACCTCTGACGAGACCGACCAAATATAGACTGAGAAACAAGACCACACACTTTGTGCATTCGGAATCGAAGGCAGGGCGTCCCTCGCCGCATTTGCTACGATTGCCATTTGCTACTTCTGCAGAAGCGGCGGCGGCGGCGGCGACGACGACGACGACGATGAGGACGAATATCGCGAGAGGCTCTGAGATATGTGAGAAATACATATATAAAATGTAATTGAGACTGCCTCGTCCCACCTTATGCTGCACCGCTTTGGCAAATGCTTTATCTGCGCCATTCGCCTTAATCGCATCTGAGAGTAATTCTTAAAAAAACGCCTGTCGCTAATTGTTCGTCATCACAGGTACTGTATGCTATACGGCCACGACGCGCAACTGATTTCCAAAATTCATCTTTCTCGTGTTAGGATGGAACTTACGACTCCTGGTTTATTAGACCAGTGCTCCACCACTGAGCTAAAGAGGCGCGGCATAGCGGTACTCTTGGGTACTTCGTCCATACGGTCGTCTGCATCATCAGACTTTAGCTGACAACACTTCATATTACCGGCTAATATTTGCAGCTATGGCGACAAATTACTGCTTGGCTACACATCTGACACGTAACCGATGTGCTCTCCAAACAACAACACTTGCATTTCAGAACATGTCTTTCACACATGTCTACAAAATCACCTTCACCTTCAAATACAGTTTCCTTGCGACTGACAGAGACGTAGGCAAAGTTTAAAGTTGCTATTTCCATTAAATCTCGTTAATCAGAAAAACGGTAATTTACACCTGCAGCGGAACAAAATTCTGTTCCGCCCAGCGTCTGGCTCGAACCCACGACCCTGGGATTAAGAGTCTGACGCTCTACCGACTGAGCTAGCCGGCTACCTCGGTGAATACCTGCTGGGTAGCACAGCACACAGTACTCGTTTGGGTTGGGTGGTCCCATATAGAATCTCTCCATGATGCCTAATGTTTTCCTAACGTCACACTCGTCACGTACTTCACTTTTATGTCATAATCATTTCTGAGAGGTAAAGAAATTGCATGACAACATGCAGAGCTAGTGGCGTCAAAATTAACACACATACTTTATGTGACTGAAAAGCCGAACGAGCTACTTTCCGACGTTGTTTTAGATGTGCAAGTGATAGTCAGAACTCGCTGTGTCGGCACTCTGCCGACCATTTCGCTAGTTAACACCGGTCTTGTTGTGTGTGTTTCAAGCTCAAGAGCATCTCCAAGCAAAAAATGGTCAACAGCAACATTCAGACGGTTTCGTACTGCTCAATTGCTACATTAAAACGTTATGTTTCTTTTTCAGAACTGGAAAAATACAAGCGTGACAGCATTCGAACCTGTAATCCTCAGATCCGAAGTCCGACGCCTTATCCATTAGGCCACACGGTCACTGACGACCAACATTTACATGTATACGACTAGTCTCGAAACGCTCACACCCCTGAGGATTTGTGTTTTCGTTCTACACAGCCGCTGCCCCTTGCTCTTTCCCACCCATTCGTTACATTCAACCTCTGACGAGACCGACCAAATATAGACTGAGAAACAAGACCACACACTTTGTGCATTCGGAATCGAAGGCAGGGCGTCCCTCTCCGCATTTGCTACGATTGCCATTTGCTACTTCTGCAGAAGCGGCGGCGGCGGCGGCGTCGACGACGACGACGAATATCGCGAGAGGCTCTGTGATATGTGAGAAATACATCTATAAAATGTAATTCAGACTGCCTCGTCCCACCTTATGCTGTACCGCTTTGGCAAATGCTTTATCTGCGCCATTCGCCTTAATCACATTTGAGAGTAATTCTTAAAAAAAACGCCTGTCGCTAATTGTTCGTCATCACAGATACTGTTTGCTATACGGCCACGACGCGCAACTGATTTCCAAAATTCATCTTTCTCGTGTTAGGATGGAACTTACGACTCCTGGTTTATTAGACCAGTGCTCCACCACTGAGCTAAAGAGGCGCGGCCTAGCGGTACTCTTGGGTACTTCGTCCATACGGTCGTCTGCATCATCAGACTTTAGCTGACAACACTTCATATTACCGGCTAATATTTGCAGCTATGGCGACAAATTACTGCTTGGCTACACATCTGACACGTAACCGATGTGCTCTCCAAACAACAACACTTGCATTTCAGAACATGTCTTTCACACATGTCTACAAAATCACCTTCACCTTCAAATACAGTTTCCTTGCGACTGACAGAGACGTAGGCAAAGTTTAAAGTTGCTATTTCCATTAAATCTCGTTAATCAGAAAAACGGTAATTTACACCTGCAGCGGAACAAAATTCCGTTCCGCCCAGCATCTGGCTCGAACCCACGACCCTGGGATTAAGAGTCTGACGCTCTACCGACTGAGCTACCCGGCTACCTCTGTGAATACCTGCCGGGTAGCACGTCACACAGTACTCGTTTGGGTTGGGTGGTCCCATATAGAATCTCTCCATGATGCCTAATGTTTTCCTAACGTCACACTCGTCACGTACTTCACTTTTATGTCATAATCATTTCTGAGAGGTAAAGAAATTGCATGACAACATGCAGAGCTAGTGGCGTCAAAATTAACACACACACTTTATGTGACTGAAAAGCCGAACGAGTTACTTTCCGACGTTGTTTTAGATGTGCAAGTGATAGTCAGAACTCGCTGTGTCGGCACTCTGCCGACCATTTCGCTAGTTAACACCGGTCTTGTTGTGTGTGTTTCAAGCTCAAGAGCATCTCCAAGCAAAAAATGGTCAACAGCAACATTCAGACGGTTTCGTACTGCTCAATTGCTACATTAAAACGTTATGTTTCTTTTTCAGAACTGGAAAAATACAAGCGTGACAGCATTCGAACCTGTAATCCTCAGATCCGAAGTCCGACGCCTTATCCATTAGGCCACACGGTCACTGACGACCAACATTTACATGTATACGACTCGTCTCGAAACGCTCACACCCCTGAGGATTTGTGTTTTCGTTCTACACAGCCGCTGCCCCTTGCTCTTTCCCACCCATTCGTTACATTCAACCTCTGACGAGACCGACCAAATATAGACTGAGAAACAAGACCACACACTTTGTGCATTCGGAATCGAAGGCAGGGCGTCCCTCGCCGCATTTGCTACGATTGCCATTTGCTACTTCTGCAGAAGCGGCGGCGGCGGCGGCGACGACGACGACGACGACGACGACGAATATCGCGAGAGGCTCTGTGATATGTGAGAAATACATCTATAAAATGTAATTGAGACTGCCTCGTCCCACCTTATGCTGTACCGCTTTGGCAAATGCTTTATCTGCGCCATTCGCCTTAATCACATTTGAGAGTAATTCTTAAAAAAAAACGCCTGTCGCTAATTGTTCGTCATCACAGATACTGTTTGCTATACGGCCACGACGCGCAACTGATTTCCAAAATTCATCTTTCTCGTGTTAGGATGGAACTTACGACTCCTGGTTTATTAGACCAGTGCTCCACCACTGAGCTAAAGAGGCGCGGCCTAGCGGTACTCTTGGGTACTTCGTCCATACGGTCGTCTGCATCATCAGACTTTAGCTGACAACACTTCATATTACCGGCTAATATTTGCAGCTATGGCGACAAATTACTGCTTGGCTACACATCTGACACGTAACCGATGTGCTCTCCAAACAACAACACTTGCATTTCAGAACATGTCTTTCACACATGTCTACAAAATCACCTTCACCTTCAAATACAGTTTCCTTGCGACTGACAGAGACGTAGGCAAAGTTTAAAGTTGCTATTTCCATTAAATCTCGTTAATCAGAAAAACGGTAATTTACACCTGCAGCGGAACAAAATTCCGTTCCGCCCAGCGTCTGGCTCGAACCCACGACCCTGGGATTAAGAGCCTGACGCTCTACCGACTGAGCTAGCCGGCTACCTCGGTGAATACCTGCTGGGTAGCACGTCACACAGTACTCGTTGGGTTGGGTGGTCCCATACAGAATCTCTCCATGATGCCTAATGTTTTCCTAACGTCACACTCGTCACGTACTTCACTTTTATGTCATAATCATTTCTGAGAGGTAAAGAAATTGCATGACAACATGCAGAGCTAGTGGCGTCAAAATTAACACACACACTTTATGTGACTGAAAAGCCGAACGAGTTACTTTCCGACGTTGTTTTAGATGTGCAAGTGATAGTCAGAACTCGCTGTGTCGGCACTCTGCCGACCATTTCGCTAGTTAACACCGGTCTTGTTGTGTGTGTTTCAAGCTCAAGAGCATCTCCAAGCAAAAAATGGTCAACAGCAACATTCAGACGGTTTCGTACTGCTCAATTGCTACATTAAAACGTTATGTTTCTTTTTCAGAACTGGAAAAATACAAGCGTGACAGCATTCGAACCTGTAATCTTCAGATCCGAAATCCGACGCCTTATCCATTAGGCCACACGGTCACTGACGACCAACATTTTCATGTATACGACTCATCTCGAAACGCTCACACCCCTGAGGATTTGTGTTTTCGTTCTACACAGCCGCTGCCCCTTGCTCTTTCCCACCCATTCGTTACATTCTACCTCTGACGAGACCGACCAAATATCGACTGAGAAACAAGACCACACACTTTGTGCATTCGGAATCGAAGGCAGGGCGTCCCTCGCCGCATTTGCTACGATTGCCATTTGCTACTTCTGCAGAAGCGGCGGCGGCGGCGGCGACGACGACGACGATGAGGACGAATATCGCGAGAGGCTCTGAGATATGTGAGAAATACATCTATAAAATGTAATTGAGACTGCCTCGTCCCACCTTATGCTGCACCGCTTTGGCAAATGCTTTATCTGCGCCATTCGCCTTAATCGCATCTGAGAGTAATTCTTAAAAAAACGCCTGTCGCTAATTGTTCGTCATCACAGGTACTGTATGCTATACGGCCACGACGCACAACTGATTTCCAAAATTCATCTTTCTCGTGTTAGGATGGAACTTACGACTCCTGGTTTATTAGACCAGTGCTCCACCACTGAGCTAAAGAGGCGCGGCCTAGCGGTACTCTTGGGTACTTCGTCCATACGGTCGTCTGCATCATCAGACTTTAGCTGACAACACTTCATATTACCGGCTAATATTTGCAGCTATGGCGACAAATTACTGCTTGGCTACACATCTGACACGTAACCGATGTGCTCTCCAAACAACAACACTTGCATTTCAGAACATGTCTTTCACACATGTCTACAAAATCACCTTCACCTTCAAATACAGTTTCCTTGCGACTGACAGAGCCGTAGGCAAAGTTTAAAGTTGCTATTTCCATTAAATCTCGTTAATCAGAAAAACGGTAATTTACACCTGCAGCGGAACAAAATTCCGTTCCGCCCAGCGTCTGGCTCGAACCCACGACCCTGGGATTAAGAGCCTGACGCTCTACCGACGGAGCTAGCCGGCTACCTCGGTGAATACCTGCCGGGTAGCACGTCACACAGTACTCGTTGGGTTGGGTGGTCCCATACAGAATCTCTCCATGATGCCTAATGTTTTCCTAACGTCACACTCGTCACGTACTTCACTTTTATGTCATAATCATTTCTGAGAGGTAAAGAAATTGCATGACAACATGCAGAGCTAGTGGCGTCAAAATTAACACACACACTTTATGTGACTGAAAAGCCGAACGAGTTACTTTCCGACGTTGTTTTAAATGTGCAAGTGATAGTCAGAACTCGCTGTGTCGGCACTCTGCCGACCATTTCGCTAGTTAACACCGGTCTTGTTGTGTGTGTTTCAAGCTCAAGAGCATCTCCAAGCAAAAAATGGTCAACAGCAACATTCAGACGGTTTCGTACTGCTCAATTGCTACATTAAAACGTTATGTTTCTTTTTCAGAACTGGAAAAATACAAGCGTGACAGCATTCGAACCTGTAATCTTCAGATCCGAAATCCGACGCCTTATCCATTAGGCCACACGGTCACTGACGACCAACATTTTCATGTATACGACTCATCTCGAAACGCTCACACCCCTGAGGATTTGTGTTTTCGTTCTACACAGCCGCTGCCCCTTGCTCTTTCCCACCCATTCGTTACATTCTACCTCTGACGAGACCGACCAAATATCGACTGAGAAACAAGACCACACACTTTGTGCATTCGGAATCGAAGGCAGGGCGTCCCTCGCCGCATTTGCTACGATTGCCATTTGCTACTTCTGCAGAAGCGGCGGCGGCGACGACGACGACGACGATGAGGACGAATATCGCGAGAGGCTCTGAGATATGTGAGAAATACATCTATAAAATGTAATTGAGACTGCCTCGTCCCACCTTATGCTGCACCGCTTTGGCAAATGCTTTATCTGCGCCATTCGCCTTAATCGCATCTGAGAGTAATTCTTAAAAAAACGCCTGTCGCTAATTGTTCGTCATCACAGGTACTGTATGCTATACGGCCACGACGCACAACTGATTTCCAAAATTCATCTTTCTCGTGTTAGGATGGAACTTACGACTCCTGGTTTATTAGACCAGTGCTCCACCACTGAGCTAAAGAGGCGCGGCCTAGCGGTACTCTTGGGTACTTCGTCCATACGGTCGTCTGCATCATCAGACTTTAGCTGACAACACTTCATATTACCGGCTAATATTTGCAGCTATGGCGACAAATTACTGCTTGGCTACACATCTGACACGTAACCGATGTGCTCTCCAAACAACAACACTTGCATTTCAGAACATGTCTTTCACACATGTCTACAAAATCACCTTCACCTTCAAATACAGTTTCCTTGCGACTGACAGAGCCGTAGGCAAAGTTTAAAGTTGCTATTTCCATTAAATCTCGTTAATCAGAAAAACGGTAATTTACACCTGCAGCGGAACAAAATTCCGTTCCGCCCAGCGTCTGGCTCGAACCCACGACCCTGGGATTAAGAGCCTGACGCTCTACCGACTGAGCTAGCCGGCTACCTCGGTGAATACCTGCCGGGTAGCACGTCACACAGTACTCGTTGGGTTGGGTGGTCCCATACAGAATCTCTCCATGATGCCTAATGTTTTCCTAACGTCACACTCGTCACGTACTTCACTTTTATGTCATAATCATTTCTGAGAGGTAAAGAAATTGCATGACAACATGCAGAGCTAGTGGCGTCAAAATTAACACACACACTTTATGTGACTGAAAAGCCGAACGAGTTACTTTCCGACGTTGTTTTAGATGTGCAAGTGATAGTCAGAACTCGCTGTGTCGGCACTCTGCCGACCATTTCGCTAGTTAACACCGGTCTTGTTGTGTGTGTTTCAAGCTCAAGAGCATCTCCAAGCAAAAAATGGTCAACAGCAACATTCAGACGGTTTCGTACTGCTCAATTGCTACATTAAAACGTTATGTTTCTTTTTCAGAACTGGAAAAATACAAGCGTGACAGCATTCGAACCTGTAATCTTCAGATCCGAAATCCGACGCCTTATCCATTAGGCCACACGGTCACTGACGACCAACATTTTCATGTATACGACTCATCTCGAAACGCTCACACCCCTGAGGATTTCCGTTTTCGTTCTACACAGCCGCTGCCCCTTGCTCTTTCCCACCCATTCGTTACATTCTACCTCTGACGAGACCGACCAAATATCGACTGAGAAACAAGACCACACACTTTGTGCATTCGGAATCGAAGGCAGGGCGTCCCTCGCCGCATTTGCTACGATTGCCATTTGCTACTTCTGCAGAAGCGGCGGCGGCGGCGGCGACGACGACGACGATGAGGACGAATATCGCGAGAGGCTCTGAGATATGTGAGAAATACATCTATAAAATGTAATTGAGACTGCCTCGTCCCACCTTATGCTGCACCGCTTTGGCAAATGCTTTATCTGCGCCATTCGCCTTAATCGCATCTGAGAGTAATTCTTAAAAAAACGCCTGTCGCTAATTGTTCGTCATCACAGGTACTGTATGCTATACGGCCACGACGCACAACTGATTTCCAAAATTCATCTTTCTCGTGTTAGGATGGAACTTACGACTCCTGGTTTATTAGACCAGTGCTCCACCACTGAGCTAAAGAGGCGCGGCCTAGCGGTACTCTTGGGTACTTCGTCCATACGGTCGTCTGCATCATCAGACTTTAGCTGACAACACTTCATATTACCGGCTAATATTTGCAGCTATGGCGACAAATTACTGCTTGGCTACACATCTGACACGTAACCGATGTGCTCTCCAAACAACAACACTTGCATTTCAGAACATGTCTTTCACACATGTCTACAAAATCACCTTCACCTTCAAATACAGTTTCCTTGCGACTGACAGAGCCGTAGGCAAAGTTTAAAGTTGCTATTTCCATTAAATCTCGTTAATCAGAAAAACGGTAATTTACACCTGCAGCGGAACAAAATTCCGTTCCGCCCAGCGTCTGGCTCGAACCCACGACCCTGGGATTAAGAGCCTGACGCTCTACCGACTGAGCTAGCCGGCTACCTCGGTGAATACCTGCCGGGTAGCACGTCACACAGTACTCGTTGGGTTGGGTGGTCCCATACAGAATCTCTCCATGATGCCTAATGTTTTCCTAACGTCACACTCGTCACGTACTTCACTTTTATGTCATAATCATTTCTGAGAGGTAAAGAAATTGCATGACAACATGCAGAGCTAGTGGCGTCAAAATTAACACACACACTTTATGTGACTGAAAAGCCGAACGAGTTACTTTCCGACGTTGTTTTAGATGTGCAAGTGATAGTCAGAACTCGCTGTGTCGGCACTCTGCCGACCATTTCGCTAGTTAACACCGGTCTTGTTGTGTGTGTTTCAAGCTCAAGAGCATCTCCAAGCAAAAAATGGTCAACAGCAACATTCAGACGGTTTCGTACTGCTCAATTGCTACATTAAAACGTTATGTTTCTTTTTCAGAACTGGAAAAATACAAGCGTGACAGCATTCGAACATGTAATCTTCAGATCCGAAATCCGACGCCTTATCCATTAGGCCACACGGTCACTGACGACCAACATTTTCATGTATACGACTCATCTCGAAACGCTCACACCCCTGAGGATTTGTGTTTTCGTTCTACACAGCCGCTGCCCCTTGCTCTTTCCCACCCATTCGTTACATTCTACCTCTGACGAGACCGACCAAATATCGACTGAGAAACAAGACCACACACTTTGTGCATTCGGAATCGAAGGCAGGGCGTCCCTCGCCGCATTTGCTACGATTGCCATTTGCTACTTCTGCAGAAGCGGCGGCGGCGGCGGCGACGACGACGACGATGAGGACGAATATCGCGAGAGGCTCTGAGATATGTGAGAAATACATCTATAAAATGTAATTGAGACTGCCTCGTCCCACCTTATGCTGCACCGCTTTGGCAAATGCTTTATCTGCGCCATTCGCCTTAATCGCATCTGAGAGTAATTCTTAAAAAAACGCCTGTCGCTAATTGTTCGTCATCACAGGTACTGTATGCTATACGGCCACGACGCACAACTGATTTCCAAAATTCATCTTTCTCGTGTTAGGATGGAACTTACGACTCCTGGTTTATTAGACCAGTGCTCCACCACTGAGCTAAAGAGGCGCGGCCTAGCGGTACTCTTGGGTACTTCGTCCATACGGTCGTCTGCATCATCAGACTTTAGCTGACAACACTTCATATTACCGGCTAATATTTGCAGCTATGGCGACAAATTACTGCTTGGCTACACATCTGACACGTAACCGATGTGCTCTCCAAACAACAACACTTGCATTTCAGAACATGTCTTTCACACATGTCTACAAAATCACCTTCACCTTCAAATACAGTTTCCTTGCGACTGACAGAGACGTAGGCAAAGTTTAAAGTTGCTATTTCCATTAAATCTCGTTAATCAGAAAAACGGTAATTTACACCTGCAGCGGAACAAAATTCCTTTCCGCCCAGCGTCTGGCTCGAACCCACGACCCTGGGATTAAGAGTCTGACGCTCTACCGACTGAGCTAGCCGGCTACCTCGGTGAATACCTGCCGGGTAGCACGTCACACAGTACTCGTTTGGGTTGGCTGGTCCCATACAGAATCTCTCCATGATGCCTAATGTTTTCCTAACGTCACACTCGTCACGTACTTCACTTTTATGTCATAATCATTTCTGAGAGGTAAAGAAATTGCATGACAACATGCAGAGCTAGTGGCGTCAAAATTAACACACACACTTTATGTGACTGAAAAGCCGAACGAGTTACTTTCCGACGTTGTTTTAGATGTGCAAGTGATAGTCAGAACTCGCTGTGTCGGCACTCTGCCGACCATTTCGCTAGTTAACACCGGTTTTGTTGTGTGTGTTTCAAGCTCAAGAGCATCTCCAAGCAAAAAATGGTCAACAGCAACATTCAGACGGTTTCGTACTGCTCAATTGCTACATTAAAACGTTATGTTTCTTTTTCAGAACTGGAAAAATACAAGCGTGACAGCATTCGAACCTGTAATCTTCAGATCCGAAATCCGACGCCTTATCCATTAGGCCACACGGTCACTGACGACCAACATTTTCATGTATACGACTCATCTCGAAACGCTCACACCCCTGAGGATTTGTGTTTTCGTTCTACACAGCCGCTGCCCCTTGCTCTTTCCCACCCATTCGTTACATTCTACCTCTGACGAGACCGACCAAATATCGACTGAGAAACAAGACCACACACTTTGTGCATTCGGAATCGAAGGCAGGGCGTCCCTCGCCGCATTTGCTACGATTGCCATTTGCTACTTCTGCAGAAGCGGCGGCGGCGGCGGCGACGACGCCGACGATGAGGACGAATATCGCGAGAGGCTCTGAGATATGTGAGAAATACATCTATAAAATGTAATTCAGACTGCCTCGTCCCACCTTATGCTGCACCGCTTTGGCAAATGCTTTATCTGCGCCATTCGCCTTAATCGCATCTGAGAGTAATTCTTAAAAAAACGCCTGTCGCTAATTGTTCGTCATCACAGGTACTGTATGCTATACGGCCACGACGCACAACTGATTTCCAAAATTCATCTTTCTCGTGTTAGGATGGAACTTACGACTCCTGGTTTATTAGACCAGTGCTCCACCACTGAGCTAAAGAGGCGCGGCCTAGCGGTACTCTTGGGTACTTCGTCCATACGGTCGTCTGCATCATCAGACTTTAGCTGACAACACTTCATATTAGCGGCTAATATTTGCAGCTATGGCGACAAATTACTGCTTGGCTACACATCTGACACGTAACCGATGTGCTCTCCAAACAACAACACTTGCATTTCAGAACATGTCTTTCACACATGTCTACAAAATCACCTTCACCTTCAAATACAGTTTCCTTGCGACTGACAGAGACGTAGGCAAAGTTTAAAGTTGCTATTTCCATTAAATCTCGTTAATCAGAAAAACGGTAATTTACACCTGCAGCGGAACAAAATTCCGTTCCGCCCAGCGTCTGGCTCGAACCCACGACCCTGGGATTAAGAGTCTGACGCTCTACCGACTGAGCTAGCCGGCTACCTCGGAGAATACCTGCCGGGTAGCACGTCACACAGTACTCGTTTGGGTTGGGTGGTCCCATATAGAATCTCTCCATGATGCCTAATGTTTTCCTAACGTCACACTCGTCACGTACTTCACTTTTATGTCATAATCATTTCTGAGAGGTAAAGAAATTGCATGACAACATGCAGAGCTAGTGGCGTCAAAATTAACACACATACTTTATGTGACTGAAAAGCCGAACGAGTTACTTTCCGACGTTGTTTTAGATGTGCAAGTGATAGTCAGAACTCGCTGTGTCGGCACTCTGCCGACCATTTCGCTAGTTAACACCGGTCTTGTTGTGTGTGTTTCAAGCTCAAGAGCATCTCCAAGCAAAAAATGGTCAACAGCAACATTCAGACGGTTTCGTACTGCTCAATTGCTGCATTAAAACGTTATGTTTCTTTTTCAGAACTGGAAAAATACAAGCGTGACAGCATTCGAACCTGTAATCCTCAGATCCGAAGTCCGACGCCTTATCCATTAGGCCACACGGTCACTGACGACCAACATTTACATGTATACGACTCGTCTCGAAACGCTCACACCCCTGAGGATTTCCGTTTTCGTTCTACACAGCCGCTGCCCCTTGCTCTTTCCCACCCATTCGTTACATTCAACCTCTGACGAGACCGACCAAATATAGACTGAGAAACAAGACCACACACTTTGTGCATTTGGAATCGAAGGCAGGGCGTCCCTCGCCGCATTTGCTACGATTGCCATTTGCTACTTCTGCAGAAGCGGCGGCGGCGGCGGCGACGACGACGACGACGACGACGACGACGACGACGACGACGACGACGAATATCGCGAGAGGCTCTGAGATATGTGAGAAATACATCTATAAAATGTAATTGAGACTGCCTCGTCCCACCTGATGCTGCACCGCTTTGGCAAATGCTTTATCTGCGCCATTCGCCTTAATCGCATCTGAGAGTAATTCTTAAAAAAACGCCTGTCGCTAATTGTTCGTCATCACAGGTACTGTATGCTATACGGCCACGACGCACAACTGATTTCCAAAATTCATCTTTCTCGTGTTAGGATGGAACTTACGACTCCTGGTTTATTAGACCAGTGCTCCACCACTGAGCTAAAGAGGCGCGGCCTAGCGGTACTCTTGGGTACTTCGTCCATACGGTCGTCTGCATCATCAGACTTTAGCTGACAACACTTCATATTACCGGCTAATATTTGCAGCTATGGCGACAAATTACTGCTTGGCTACACATCTGACACGTAACCGATGTGCTCTCCAAACAACAACACTTGCATTTCAGAACATGTCTTTCACACATGTCTACAAAATCACCTTCACCTTCAAATACAGTTTCCTTGCGACTGACAGAGCCGTAGGCAAAGTTTAAAGTTGCTATTTCCATTAAATCTCGTTAATCAGAAAAACGGTAATTTACACCTGCAGCGGAACAAAATTCCGTTCCGCCCAGCGTCTGGCTCGAACCCACGACCCTGGGATTAAGAGCCTGACGCTCTACCGACTGAGCTAGCCGGCTACCTCGATGAATACCTGCCGGGTAGCACGTCACACACTACTCGTTGGGTTGGGTGGTCCCATACAGAATCTCTCCATGATGCCTAATGTTTTCCTAACGTCACACTCGTCACGTACTTCACTTTTATGTCATAATCATTTCTGAGAGGTAAAGAAATTGCATGACAACATGCAGAGCTAGTGGTGTCAAAATTAACACACACACTTTATGTGACTGAAAAAAAGAACGAGTTACTTTCCGACGTTGTTTTAGATGTGCAAGTGATAGTCAGAACTCGCTGTGTCGGCACTCTGCTGACCATTTCGCTAGTTAACACCGGTCTTGTTGTGTGTGTTTCAAGCTCAAGAGCATCTCCAAGCAAAAAATGGTCAACAGCAACATTCAGACGGTTTCGTACTGCTCAATTGCTACATTAAAACGTTATGTTTCTTTTTCAGAACTGGAAAAATACAAGCGTGACAGCATTCGAACCTGTAATCTTCAGATCCGAAATCCGACGCCTTATCCATTAGGCCACACGGTCACTGACGACCAACATTTTCATGTATACGACTCATCTCGAAACGCTCACACCCCTGAGGATTTGTGTTTTCGTTCTACACAGCCGCTGCCCCTTGCTCTTTCCCACCCATTCGTTACATTCTACCCCTGACGAGACCGACCAAATATCGACTGAGAAACAAGACCACACACTTTGTGCATTCGGAATCGAAGGCAGGGCGTCCCTCGCCGCATTTGCTACGATTGCCATTTGCTACTTCTGCAGAAGCGGCGGCGGCGGCGGCGACGACGACGACGATGAGGACGAATATCGCGAGAGGCTCTGAGATATGTGAGAAATACATCTATAAAATGTAATTGAGACTGCCTCGTCCCACCTTATGCTGCACCGCTTTGGCAAATGCTTTATCTGCGCCATTCGCCTTAATCGCATCTCAGAGTAATTCTTAAAAAAACGCCTGTCGCTAATTGTTCGTCATCACAGGTACTGTATGCTATACGGCCACGACGCACAACTGATTTCCAAAATTCATCTTTCTCGTGTTAGGATGGAACTTACGACTCCTGGTTTTTTAGACCAGTGCTCCACCACTGAGCTAAAGAGGCGCGGCCTAGCGGTACTCTTGGGTACTTCGTCCATACGGTCGTCTGCATCATCAGACTTTAGCTGACAACACTTCATATTAGCGGCTAATATTTGCAGCTATGGCGACAAATTACTGCTTGGCTACACATCTGACACGTAACCGATGTGCTCTCCAAACAACAACACTTGCATTTCAGAACATGTCTTTCACACATGTCTACAAAATCACCTTCACCTTCAAATACAGTTTGCTTGCGACTGACAGAGCCGTAGGCAAAGTTTAAAGTTGCTATTTCCATTAAATCTCGTTAATCAGAAAAACGGTAATTTACACCTGCAGCGGAACAAAATTCCGTTCCGCCCAGCGTCTGGCTCGAACCCACGACCCTGGGATTAAGAGCCTGACGCTCTACCGACTGAGCTAGCCGGCTACCTCGGTGAATACCTGCCGGGTAGCACGTCACACAGTACTCGTTGGGTTGGGTGGTCCCATACAGAATCTCTCCATGATGCCTAATGTTTTCCTAACGTCACACTCGTCACGTACTTCACTTTTATGTCATAATCATTTCTGAGAGGTAAAGAAATTGCATGACAACATGCAGAGCTAGTGGCGTCAAAATTAACACACACACTTTATGTGACTGAAAAGCCGAACGAGTTACTTTCCGACGTTGTTTTAGATGTGCAAGTGATAGTCAGAACTCGCTGTGTCGGCACTCTGCCGACCATTTCGCTAGTTAACACCGGTCTTGTTGTGTGTGTTTCAAGCTCAAGAGCATCTCCAAGCAAAAAATGGTCAACAGCAACATTCAGACGGTTTCGTACTGCTCAATTGCTACATTAAAACGTTATGTTTCTTTTTCAGAACTGGAAAAATACAAGCGTGACAGCATTCGAACCTGTAATCTTCAGATCCGAAATCCGACGCCTTATCCATTAGGCCACACGGTCACTGACGACCAACATTTTCATGTATACGACTCATCTCGAAACGCTCACACCCCTGAGGATTTGTGTTTTCGTTCTACACAGCCGCTGCCCCTTGCTCTTTCCCACCCATTCGTTACATTCTACCTCTGACGAGACCGACCAAATATCGACTGAGAAACAAGACCACACACTTTGTGCATTCGGAATCGAAGGCAGGGCGTCCCTCGCCGCATTTGCTACGATTGCCATTTGCTACTTCTGCAGAAGCGGCGGCGGCGGCGGCGGCGACGACGACGACGATGAGGACGAATATCGCGAGAGGCTCTGAGATATGTGAGAAATACATCTATAAAATGTAATTGAGACTGCCTCGTCCCACCTTATGCTGCACCGCTTTGGCAAATGCTTTATCTGCGCCATTCGCCTTAATCGCATCTGAGAGTAATTCTTAAAAAAACGCCTGTCGCTAATTGTTCGTCATCACAGGTACTGTATGCTATACGGCCACGACGCACAACTGATTTCCAAAATTCATCTTTCTCGTGTTAGGATGGAACTTACGACTCCTGGTTTATTAGACCAGTGCTCCACCACTGAGCTAAAGAGGCGCGGCCTAGCGGTACTCTTGGGTACTTCGTCCATACGGTCGTCTGCATCATCAGACTTTAGCTGACAACACTTCATATTACCGGCTAATATTTGCAGCTATGGCGACAAATTACTGCTTGGCTACACATCTGACACGTAACCGATGTGCTCTCCAAACAACAACACTTGCATTTCAGAACATGTCTTTCACACATGTCTACAAAATCACCTTCACCTTCAAATACAGTTTCCTTGCGACTGACAGAGACGTAGGCAAAGTTTAAAGTTGCTATTTCCATTAAATCTCGTTAATCAGAAAAACGGTAATTTACACCTGCAGCGGAACAAAATTCCTTTCCGCCCAGCGTCTGGCTCGAACCCACGACCCTGGGATTAAGAGTCTGACGCTCTACCGACTGAGCTAGCCGGCTACCTCGGTGAATACCTGCCGGGTAGCACGTCACACAGTACTCGTTTGGGTTGGGTGGTCCCATACAGAATCTCTCCATGATGCCTAATGTTTTCCTAACGTCACACTCGTCACGTACTTCACTTTTATGTCATAATCATTTCTGAGAGGTAAAGAAATTGCATGACAACATGCAGAGCTAGTGGCGTCAAAATTAACACACACACTTTATGTGACTGAAAAGCCGAACGAGTTACTTTCCGACGTTGTTTTAGATGTGCAAGTGATAGTCAGAACTCGCTGTGTCGGCACTCTGCCGACCATTTCGCTAGTTAACACCGGTCTTGTTGTGTGTGTTTCAAGCTCAAGAGCATCTCCAAGCAAAAAATGGTCAACAGCAACATTCAGACGGTTTCGTACTGCTCAATTGCTACATTAAAACGTTATGTTTCTTTTTCAGAACTGGAAAAATACAAGCGTGACAGCATTCGAACCTGTAATCTTCAGATCCGAAATCCGACGCCTTATCCATTAGGCCACACGGTCACTGACGACCAACATTTTCATGTATACGACTCATCTCGAAACGCTCACACCCCTGAGGATTTGTGTTTTCGTTCTACACAGCCGCTGCCCCTTGCTCTTTCCCACCCATTCGTTACATTCTACCTCTGACGAGACCGACCAAATATCGACTGAGAAACAAGACCACACACTTTGTGCATTCGGAATCGAAGGCAGGGCGTCCCTCGCCGCATTTGCTACGATTGCCATTTGCTACTTCTGCAGAAGCGGCGGCGGCGGCGGCGACGACGACGACGATGAGGACGAATATCGCGAGAGGCTCTGAGATATGTGAGAAATACATCTATAAAATGTAATTCAGACTGCCTCGTCCCACCTTATGCTGCACCGCTTTGGCAAATGCTTTATCTGCGCCATTCGCCTTAATCGCATCTGAGAGTAATTCTTAAAAAAACGCCTGTCGCTAATTGTTCGTCATCACAGGTACTGTATGATATACGGCCACGACGCGCAACTGATTTCCAAAATTCATCTTTCTCGTGTTAGGATGGAACTTACGACTCCTGGTTTATTAGACCAGTGCTCCACCACTGAGCTAAAGAGGCGCGGCCTAGCGGTACTCTTGGGTACTTCGTCCTTACGGTCGTCTGCATCATCAGACTTTAGCTGACAACACTTCATATTACCGGCTAATAATTGCAGCTATGGCGACAAATTACTGCTTGGCTACACATCTGACACGTAACCGATGTGCTCTCCAAACAACAACACTTGCATTTCAGAACATGTCTTTCACACATGTCTACAAAATCACCTTCACCTTCAAATACAGTTTCCTTGCGACTGACAGAGACGTAGGCAAAGTTTAAAGTTGCTATTTCCATTAAATCTCGTTAATCAGAAAAACGGTAATTTACACCTGCAGCGGAACAAAATTCCTTTCCGCCCAGCGTCTGGCTCGAACCCACGACCCTGGGATTAAGAGTCTGACGCTCTACCGACTGAGCTAGCCGGCTACCTCGGTGAATACCTGCCGGGTAGCACGTCACACAGTACTCGTTTGGGTTGGGTGGTCCCATACAGAATCTCTCCATGATGCCTAATGTTTTCCTAACGTCACACTCGTCACGTACTTCACTTTTATGTCATAATCATTTCTGAGAGGTAAAGAAATTGCATGACAACATGCAGAGCTAGTGGCGTCAAAATTAACACACACACTTTATGTGACTGAAAAGCCGAACGAGTTACTTTCCGACGTTGTTTTAGATGTGCAAGTGATAGTCAGAACTCGCTGTGTCGGCACTCTGCCGACCATTTCGCTAGTTAACACCGGTCTTGTTGTGTGTGTTTCAAGCTCAAGAGCATCTCCAAGCAAAAAATGGTCAACAGCAACATTCAGACGGTTTCGTACTGCTCAATTGCTACATTAAAACGTTATGTTTCTTTTTCAGAACTGGAAAAATACAAGCGTGACAGCATTCGAACCTGTAATCTTCAGATCCGAAATCCGACGCCTTATCCATTAGGCCACACGGTCACTGACGACCAACATTTTCATGTATACGACTCATCTCGAAACGCTCACACCCCTGAGGATTTGTGTTTTCGTTCTACACAGCCGCTGCCCCTTGCTCTTTCCCACCCATTCGTTACATTCTACCTCTGACGAGACCGACCAAATATCGACTGAGAAACAAGACCACACACTTTGTGCATTCGGAATCGAAGGCAGGGCGTCCCTCGCCGCATTTGCTACGATTGCCATTTGCTACTTCTGCAGAAGCGGCGGCGGCGGCGGCGACGACGACGACGATGAGGACGAATATCGCGAGAGGCTCTGAGATATGTGAGAAATACATCTATAAAATGTAATTCAGACTGCCTCGTCCCACCTTATGCTGCACCGCTTTGGCAAATGCTTTATCTGCGCCATTCGCCTTAATCGCATCTGAGAGTAATTCTTAAAAAAACGCCTGTCGCTAATTGTTCGTCATCACAGGTACTGTATGATATACGGCCACGACGCGCAACTGATTTCCAAAATTCATCTTTCTCGTGTTAGGATGGAACTTACGACTCCTGGTTTATTAGACCAGTGCTCCACCACTGAGCTAAAGAGGCGCGGCCTAGCGGTACTCTTGGGTACTTCGTCCTTACGGTCGTCTGCATCATCAGACTTTAGCTGACAACACTTCATATTACCGGCTAATAATTGCAGCTATGGCGACAAATTACTGCTTGGCTACACGTCTGACACGTAACCGATGTGCTCTCCAAACAACAACACTTGCATTTCAGAACATGTCTTTCACACATGTCTACAAAATCACCTTCACCTTCAAATACAGTTTCCTTGCGACTGACAGAGACGTAGGCAAAGTTTAAAGTTGCTATTTCCATTAAATCTCGTTAATCAGAAAAACGGTAATTTACACCTGCAGCGGAACAAAATTCCGTTCCGCCCAGCGTCTGGCTCGAACCCACGACCCTGGGATTAAGAGTCTGACGCTCTACCGACTGAGCTAGCCGGCTACCTCGGTGAATACATGCCGGGTAGCACGTCATACAGTACTCGTTTGGGTTGGGTGGTCCCATATAGAATCTCTCCATGATGCCTAATGTTTTCCTAACGTCACACTCGTCACGTACTTCACTTTTATGTCATAATCATTTCTGAGAGGTAAAGAAATTGCATGACAACATGCAGAGCTAGTGGCGTCAAAATTAACAAACATACTTTATGTGACTGAAAAGCCGAACGAGTTACTTTCCGACGTTGTTTTAGATGTGCAAGTGATAGTCAGAACTCGCTGTGTCGGCACTCTGCCGACCATTTCGCTAGTTAACACCGGTCTTGTTGTGTGTGTTTCAAGCTCAAGAGCATCTCCAAGCAAAAAATGGTCAACAGCAACATTCAGACGGTTTCGTACTGCTCAATTGCTACATTAAAACGTTATGTTTCTTTTTCAGAACTGGAAAAATACAAGCGTGACAGCATTCGAACCTGTAATCTTCAGATCCGAAATCCGACGCCTTATCCATTAGGCCACACGGTCACTGACGACCAACATTTTCATGTATACGACTCATCTCGAAACGCTCACACCCCTGAGGATTTGTGTTTTCGTTCTACACAGCCGCTGCCCCTTGCTCTTTCCCACCCATTCGTTACATTCTACCTCTGACGAGACCGACCAAATATCGACTGAGAAACAAGACCACACACTTTGTGCATTCGGAATCGAAGGCAGGGCGTCCCTCGCCGCATTTGCTACGATTGCCATTTGCTACTTCTGCAGAAGCGGCGGCGGCGACGACGACGACGACGATGAGGACGAATATCGCGAGAGGCTCTGAGATATGTGAGAAATACATCTATAAAATGTAATTGAGACTGCCTCGTCCCACCTTATGCTGCACCGCTTTGGCAAATGCTTTATCTGCGCCATTCGCCTTAATCGCATCTGAGAGTAATTCTTAAAAAAACGCCTGTCGCTAATTGTTCGTCATCACAGGTACTGTATGCTATACGGCCACGACGCGCAACTGATTTCCAAAATTCATCTTTGTCGTGTTAGGATGGAACTTACGACTCCTGGTTTATTAGACCAGTGCTCCACCACTGAGCTAAAGAGGCGCGGCCTAGCGGTACTCTTGGGTACTTCGTCCATACGGTCGTCTGCATCATCAGACTTTAGCTGACAACACTTCATATTAGCGGCTAATATTTGCAGCTATGGCGACAAATTACTGCTTGGCTACACATCTGACACGTAACCGATGTGCTCTCCAAACAACAACACTTGCATTTCAGAACATGTCTTTCACACATGTCTACAAAATCACCTTCACCTTCAAATACAGTTTCCTTGCGACTGACAGAGCCGTAGGCAAAGTTTAAAGTTGCTATTTCCATTAAATCTCGTTAATCAGAAAAACGGTAATTTACACCTGCAGCGGAACAAAATTCCGTTCCGCCCAGCGTCTGGCTCGAACCCACGACCCTGGGATTAAGAGCCTGACGCTCTACCGACTGAGCTAGCCGGCTACCTCGGTGAATACCTGCCGGGTAGCACGTCACACAGTACTCGTTGGGTTGGGTGGTCCCATACAGAATCTCTCCATGATGCCTAATGTTTTCCTAACGTCACACTCGTCACGTACTTCACTTTTATGTCATAATCATTTCTGAGAGGTAAAGAAATTGCATGACAACATGCAGAGCTAGTGGCGTCAAAATTAACACACACACTTTATGTGACTGAAAAGCCGAACGAGTTACTTTCCGACGTTGTTTTAGATGTGCAAGTGATAGTCAGAACTCGCTGTGTCGGCACTCTGCCGACCATTTCGCTAGTTAACACCGGTCTTGTTGTGTGTGTTTCAAGCTCAAGAGCATCTCCAAGCAAAAAATGGTCAACAGCAACATTCAGACGGTTTCGTACTGCTCAATTGCTACATTAAAACGTTATGTTTCTTTTTCAGAACTGGAAAAATACAAGCGTGACAGCATTCGAACCTGTAATCTTCAGATCCGAAATCCGACGCCTTATCCATTAGGCCACACGGTCACTGACGACCAACATTTTCATGTATACGACTCATCTCGAAACGCTCACACCCCTGAGGATTTCCGTTTTCGTTCTACACAGCCGCTGCCCCTTGCTCTTTCCCACCCATTCGTTACATTCTACCTCTGACGAGACCGACCAAATATCGACTGAGAAACAAGACCACACACTTTGTGCATTCGGAATCGAAGGCAGGGCGTCCCTCGCCGCATTTGCTACGATTGCCATTTGCTACTTCTGCAGAAGCGGCGGCGGCGGCGGCGACGACGACGACGATGAGGACGAATATCGCGAGAGGCTCTGAGATATGTGAGAAATACATCTATAAAATGTAATTGAGACTGCCTCGTCCCACCTTATGCTGCACCGCTTTGGCAAATGCTTTATCTGCGCCATTCGCCTTAATCGCATCTGAGAGTAATTCTTAAAAAAACGCCTGTCGCTAATTGTTCGTCATCACAGGTACTGTATGCTATACGGCCACGACGCACAACTGATTTCCAAAATTCATCTTTCTCGTGTTAGGATGGAACTTACGACTCCTGGTTTATTAGACCAGTGCTCCACCACTGAGCTAAAGAGGCGCGGCCTAGCGGTACTCTTGGGTACTTCGTCCATACGGTCGTCTGCATCATCAGACTTTAGCTGACAACACTTCATATTACCGGCTAATATTTGCAGCTATGGCGACAAATTACTGCTTGGCTACACATCTGACACGTAACCGATGTGCTCTCCAAACAACAACACTTGCATTTCAGAACATGTCTTTCACACATGTCTACAAAATCACCTTCACCTTCAAATACAGTTTCCTTGCGACTGACAGAGCCGTAGGCAAAGTTTAAAGTTGCTATTTCCATTAAATCTCGTTAATCAGAAAAACGGTAATTTACACCTGCAGCGGAACAAAATTCCGTTCCGCCCAGCGTCTGGCTCGAACCCACGACCCTGGGATTAAGAGCCTGACGCTCTACCGACTGAGCTAGCCGGCTACCTCGGTGAATACCTGCCGGGTAGCACGTCACACAGTACTCGTTGGGTTGGGTGGTCCCATACAGAATCTCTCCATGATGCCTAATGTTTTCCTAACGTCACACTCGTCACGTACTTCACTTTTATGTCATAATCATTTCTGAGAGGTAAAGAAATTGCATGACAACATGCAGAGCTAGTGGCGTCAAAATTAACACACACACTTTATGTGACTGAAAAGCCGAACGAGTTACTTTCCGACGTTGTTTTAGATGTGCAAGTGATAGTCAGAACTCGCTGTGTCGGCACTCTGCCGACCATTTCGCTAGTTAACACCGGTCTTGTTGTGTGTGTTTCAAGCTCAAGAGCATCTCCAAGCAAAAAATGGTCAACAGCAACATTCAGACGGTTTCGTACTGCTCAATTGCTACATTAAAACGTTATGTTTCTTTTTCAGAACTGGAAAAATACAAGCGTGACAGCATTCGAACATGTAATCTTCAGATCCGAAATCCGACGCCTTATCCATTAGGCCACACGGTCACTGACGACCAACATTTTCATGTATACGACTCATCTCGAAACGCTCACACCCCTGAGGATTTGTGTTTTCGTTCTACACAGCCGCTGCCCCTTGCTCTTTCCCACCCATTCGTTACATTCTACCTCTGACGAGACCGACCAAATATCGACTGAGAAACAAGACCACACACTTTGTGCATTCGGAATCGAAGGCAGGGCGTCCCTCGCCGCATTTGCTACGATTGCCATTTGCTACTTCTGCAGAAGCGGCGGCGGCGGCGGCGACGACGACGACGATGAGGACGAATATCGCGAGAGGCTCTGAGATATGTGAGAAATACATCTATAAAATGTAATTGAGACTGCCTCGTCCCACCTTATGCTGCACCGCTTTGGCAAATGCTTTATCTGCGCCATTCGCCTTAATCGCATCTGAGAGTAATTCTTAAAAAAACGCCTGTCGCTAATTGTTCGTCATCACAGGTACTGTATGCTATACGGCCACGACGCACAACTGATTTCCAAAATTCATCTTTCTCGTGTTAGGATGGAACTTACGACTCCTGGTTTATTAGACCAGTGCTCCACCACTGAGCTAAAGAGGCGCGGCCTAGCGGTACTCTTGGGTACTTCGTCCATACGGTCGTCTGCATCATCAGACTTTAGCTGACAACACTTCATATTACCGGCTAATATTTGCAGCTATGGCGACAAATTACTGCTTGGCTACACATCTGACACGTAACCGATGTGCTCTCCAAACAACAACACTTGCATTTCAGAACATGTCTTTCACACATGTCTACAAAATCACCTTCACCTTCAAATACAGTTTCCTTGCGACTGACAGAGACGTAGGCAAAGTTTAAAGTTGCTATTTCCATTAAATCTCGTTAATCAGAAAAACGGTAATTTACACCTGCAGCGGAACAAAATTCCTTTCCGCCCAGCGTCTGGCTCGAACCCACGACCCTGGGATTAAGAGTCTGACGCTCTACCGACTGAGCTAGCCGGCTACCTCGGTGAATACCTGCCGGGTAGCACGTCACACAGTACTCGTTTGGGTTGGCTGGTCCCATACAGAATCTCTCCATGATGCCTAATGTTTTCCTAACGTCACACTCGTCACGTACTTCACTTTTATGTCATAATCATTTCTGAGAGGTAAAGAAATTGCATGACAACATGCAGAGCTAGTGGCGTCAAAATTAACACACACACTTTATGTGACTGAAAAGCCGAACGAGTTACTTTCCGACGTTGTTTTAGATGTGCAAGTGATAGTCAGAACTCGCTGTGTCGGCACTCTGCCGACCATTTCGCTAGTTAACACCGGTTTTGTTGTGTGTGTTTCAAGCTCAAGAGCATCTCCAAGCAAAAAATGGTCAACAGCAACATTCAGACGGTTTCGTACTGCTCAATTGCTACATTAAAACGTTATGTTTCTTTTTCAGAACTGGAAAAATACAAGCGTGACAGCATTCGAACCTGTAATCTTCAGATCCGAAATCCGACGCCTTATCCATTAGGCCACACGGTCACTGACGACCAACATTTTCATGTATACGACTCATCTCGAAACGCTCACACCCCTGAGGATTTGTGTTTTCGTTCTACACAGCCGCTGCCCCTTGCTCTTTCCCACCCATTCGTTACATTCTACCTCTGACGAGACCGACCAAATATCGACTGAGAAACAAGACCACACACTTTGTGCATTCGGAATCGAAGGCAGGGCGTCCCTCGCCGCATTTGCTACGATTGCCATTTGCTACTTCTGCAGAAGCGGCGGCGGCGGCGGCGACGACGCCGACGATGAGGACGAATATCGCGAGAGGCTCTGAGATATGTGAGAAATACATCTATAAAATGTAATTCAGACTGCCTCGTCCCACCTTATGCTGCACCGCTTTGGCAAATGCTTTATCTGCGCCATTCGCCTTAATCGCATCTGAGAGTAATTCTTAAAAAAACGCCTGTCGCTAATTGTTCGTCATCACAGGTACTGTATGCTATACGGCCACGACGCACAACTGATTTCCAAAATTCATCTTTCTCGTGTTAGGATGGAACTTACGACTCCTGGTTTATTAGACCAGTGCTCCACCACTGAGCTAAAGAGGCGCGGCCTAGCGGTACTCTTGGGTACTTCGTCCATACGGTCGTCTGCATCATCAGACTTTAGCTGACAACACTTCATATTAGCGGCTAATATTTGCAGCTATGGCGACAAATTACTGCTTGGCTACACATCTGACACGTAACCGATGTGCTCTCCAAACAACAACACTTGCATTTCAGAACATGTCTTTCACACATGTCTACAAAATCACCTTCACCTTCAAATACAGTTTCCTTGCGACTGACAGAGACGTAGGCAAAGTTTAAAGTTGCTATTTCCATTAAATCTCGTTAATCAGAAAAACGGTAATTTACACCTGCAGCGGAACAAAATTCCGTTCCGCCCAGCGTCTGGCTCGAACCCACGACCCTGGGATTAAGAGTCTGACGCTCTACCGACTGAGCTAGCCGGCTACCTCGGAGAATACCTGCCGGGTAGCACGTCACACAGTACTCGTTTGGGTTGGGTGGTCCCATATAGAATCTCTCCATGATGCCTAATGTTTTCCTAACGTCACACTCGTCACGTACTTCACTTTTATGTCATAATCATTTCTGAGAGGTAAAGAAATTGCATGACAACATGCAGAGCTAGTGGCGTCAAAATTAACACACATACTTTATGTGACTGAAAAGCCGAACGAGTTACTTTCCGACGTTGTTTTAGATGTGCAAGTGATAGTCAGAACTCGCTGTGTCGGCACTCTGCCGACCATTTCGCTAGTTAACACCGGTCTTGTTGTGTGTGTTTCAAGCTCAAGAGCATCTCCAAGCAAAAAATGGTCAACAGCAACATTCAGACGGTTTCGTACTGCTCAATTGCTGCATTAAAACGTTATGTTTCTTTTTCAGAACTGGAAAAATACAAGCGTGACAGCATTCGAACCTGTAATCCTCAGATCCGAAGTCCGACGCCTTATCCATTAGGCCACACGGTCACTGACGACCAACATTTACATGTATACGACTCGTCTCGAAACGCTCACACCCCTGAGGATTTCCGTTTTCGTTCTACACAGCCGCTGCCCCTTGCTCTTTCCCACCCATTCGTTACATTCAACCTCTGACGAGACCGACCAAATATAGACTGAGAAACAAGACCACACACTTTGTGCATTTGGAATCGAAGGCAGGGCGTCCCTCGCCGCATTTGCTACGATTGCCATTTGCTACTTCTGCAGAAGCGGCGGCGGCGGCGGCGACGACGACGACGACGACGACGACGACGACGACGACGACGAATATCGCGAGAGGCTCTGAGATATGTGAGAAATACATCTATAAAATGTAATTGAGACTGCCTCGTCCCACCTGATGCTGCACCGCTTTGGCAAATGCTTTATCTGCGCCATTCGCCTTAATCGCATCTGAGAGTAATTCTTAAAAAAACGCCTGTCGCTAATTGTTCGTCATCACAGGTACTGTATGCTATACGGCCACGACGCACAACTGATTTCCAAAATTCATCTTTCTCGTGTTAGGATGGAACTTACGACTCCTGGTTTATTAGACCAGTGCTCCACCACTGAGCTAAAGAGGCGCGGCCTAGCGGTACTCTTGGGTACTTCGTCCATACGGTCGTCTGCATCATCAGACTTTAGCTGACAACACTTCATATTACCGGCTAATATTTGCAGCTATGGCGACAAATTACTGCTTGGCTACACATCTGACACGTAACCGATGTGCTCTCCAAACAACAACACTTGCATTTCAGAACATGTCTTTCACACATGTCTACAAAATCACCTTCACCTTCAAATACAGTTTCCTTGCGACTGACAGAGCCGTAGGCAAAGTTTAAAGTTGCTATTTCCATTAAATCTCGTTAATCAGAAAAACGGTAATTTACACCTGCAGCGGAACAAAATTCCGTTCCGCCCAGCGTCTGGCTCGAACCCACGACCCTGGGATTAAGAGCCTGACGCTCTACCGACTGAGCTAGCCGGCTACCTCGATGAATACCTGCCGGGTAGCACGTCACACACTACTCGTTGGGTTGGGTGGTCCCATACAGAATCTCTCCATGATGCCTAATGTTTTCCTAACGTCACACTCGTCACGTACTTCACTTTTATGTCATAATCATTTCTGAGAGGTAAAGAAATTGCATGACAACATGCAGAGCTAGTGGTGTCAAAATTAACACACACACTTTATGTGACTGAAAAAAAGAACGAGTTACTTTCCGACGTTGTTTTAGATGTGCAAGTGATAGTCAGAACTCGCTGTGTCGGCACTCTGCTGACCATTTCGCTAGTTAACACCGGTCTTGTTGTGTGTGTTTCAAGCTCAAGAGCATCTCCAAGCAAAAAATGGTCAACAGCAACATTCAGACGGTTTCGTACTGCTCAATTGCTACATTAAAACGTTATGTTTCTTTTTCAGAACTGGAAAAATACAAGCGTGACAGCATTCGAACCTGTAATCTTCAGATCCGAAATCCGACGCCTTATCCATTAGGCCACACGGTCACTGACGACCAACATTTTCATGTATACGACTCATCTCGAAACGCTCACACCCCTGAGGATTTGTGTTTTCGTTCTACACAGCCGCTGCCCCTTGCTCTTTCCCACCCATTCGTTACATTCTACCTCTGACGAGACCGACCAAATATCGACTGAGAAACAAGACCACACACTTTGTGCATTCGGAATCGAAGGCAGGGCGTCCCTCGCCGCATTTGCTACGATTGCCATTTGCTACTTCTGCAGAAGCGGCGGCGGCGGCGGCGACGACGACGACGATGAGGACGAATATCGCGAGAGGCTCTGAGATATGTGAGAAATACATCTATAAAATGTAATTGAGACTGCCTCGTCCCACCTTATGCTGCACCGCTTTGGCAAATGCTTTATCTGCGCCATTCGCCTTAATCGCATCTCAGAGTAATTCTTAAAAAAACGCCTGTCGCTAATTGTTCGTCATCACAGGTACTGTATGCTATACGGCCACGACGCACAACTGATTTCCAAAATTCATCTTTCTCGTGTTAGGAACACTAGATCGCGTGTTGGTTTTTTAGACCAGTGCTCCACCACTGAGCTAAAGAGGCGCGGCCTAGCGGTACTCTTGGGTACTTCGTCCATACGGTCGTCTGCATCATCAGACTTTAGCTGACAACACTTCATATTAGCGGCTAATATTTGCAGCTATGGCGACAAATTACTGCTTGGCTACACATCTGACACGTAACCGATGTGCTCTCCAAACAACAACACTTGCATTTCAGAACATGTCTTTCACACATGTCTACAAAATCACCTTCACCTTCAAATACAGTTTCCTTGCGACTGACAGAGCCGTAGGCAAAGTTTAAAGTTGCTATTTCCATTAAATCTCGTTAATCAGAAAAACGGTAATTTACACCTGCAGCGGAACAAAATTCCGTTCCGCCCAGCGTCTGGCTCGAACCCACGACCCTGGGATTAAGAGCCTGACGCTCTACCGACTGAGCTAGCCGGCTACCTCGGTGAATACCTGCCGGGTAGCACGTCACACAGTACTCGTTGGGTTGGGTGGTCCCATACAGAATCTCTCCATGATGCCTAATGTTTTCCTAACGTCACACTCGTCACGTACTTCACTTTTATGTCATAATCATTTCTGAGAGGTAAAGAAATTGCATGACAACATGCAGAGCTAGTGGCGTCAAAATTAACACACACACTTTATGTGACTGAAAAGCCGAACGAGTTACTTTCCGACGTTGTTTTAGATGTGCAAGTGATAGTCAGAACTCGCTGTGTCGGCACTCTGCCGACCATTTCGCTAGTTAACACCGGTCTTGTTGTGTGTGTTTCAAGCTCAAGAGCATCTCCAAGCAAAAAATGGTCAACAGCAACATTCAGACGGTTTCGTACTGCTCAATTGCTACATTAAAACGTTATGTTTCTTTTTCAGAACTGGAAAAATACAAGCGTGACAGCATTCGAACCTGTAATCTTCAGATCCGAAATCCGACGCCTTATCCATTAGGCCACACGGTCACTGACGACCAACATTTTCATGTATACGACTCATCTCGAAACGCTCACACCCCTGAGGATTTGTGTTTTCGTTCTACACAGCCGCTGCCCCTTGCTCTTTCCCACCCATTCGTTACATTCTACCTCTGACGAGACCGACCAAATATCGACTGAGAAACAAGACCACACACTTTGTGCATTCGGAATCGAAGGCAGGGCGTCCCTCGCCGCATTTGCTACGATTGCCATTTGCTACTTCTGCAGAAGCGGCGGCGGCGGCGGCGGCGACGACGACGACGATGAGGACGAATATCGCGAGAGGCTCTGAGATATGTGAGAAATACATCTATAAAATGTAATTGAGACTGCCTCGTCCCACCTTATGCTGCACCGCTTTGGCAAATGCTTTATCTGCGCCATTCGCCTTAATCGCATCTGAGAGTAATTCTTAAAAAAACGCCTGTCGCTAATTGTTCGTCATCACAGGTACTGTATGCTATACGGCCACGACGCACAACTGATTTCCAAAATTCATCTTTCTCGTGTTAGGATGGAACTTACGACTCCTGGTTTATTAGACCAGTGCTCCACCACTGAGCTAAAGAGGCGCGGCCTAGCGGTACTCTTGGGTACTTCGTCCATACGGTCGTCTGCATCATCAGACTTTAGCTGACAACACTTCATATTACCGGCTAATATTTGCAGCTATGGCGACAAATTACTGCTTGGCTACACATCTGACACGTAACCGATGTGCTCTCCAAACAACAACACTTGCATTTCAGAACATGTCTTTCACACATGTCTACAAAATCACCTTCACCTTCAAATACAGTTTCCTTGCGACTGACAGAGACGTAGGCAAAGTTTAAAGTTGCTATTTCCATTAAATCTCGTTAATCAGAAAAACGGTAATTTACACCTGCAGCGGAACAAAATTCCTTTCCGCCCAGCGTCTGGCTCGAACCCACGACCCTGGGATTAAGAGTCTGACGCTCTACCGACTGAGCTAGCCGGCTACCTCGGTGAATACCTGCCGGGTAGCACGTCACACAGTACTCGTTTGGGTTGGGTGGTCCCATACAGAATCTCTCCATGATGCCTAATGTTTTCCTAACGTCACACTCGTCACGTACTTCACTTTTATGTCATAATCATTTCTGAGAGGTAAAGAAATTGCATGACAACATGCAGAGCTAGTGGCGTCAAAATTAACACACACACTTTATGTGACTGAAAAGCCGAACGAGTTACTTTCCGACGTTGTTTTAGATGTGCAAGTGATAGTCAGAACTCGCTGTGTCGGCACTCTGCCGACCATTTCGCTAGTTAACACCGGTCTTGTTGTGTGTGTTTCAAGCTCAAGAGCATCTCCAAGCAAAAAATGGTCAACAGCAACATTCAGACGGTTTCGTACTGCTCAATTGCTACATTAAAACGTTATGTTTCTTTTTCAGAACTGGAAAAATACAAGCGTGACAGCATTCGAACCTGTAATCTTCAGATCCGAAATCCGACGCCTTATCCATTAGGCCACACGGTCACTGACGACCAACATTTTCATGTATACGACTCATCTCGAAACGCTCACACCCCTGAGGATTTGTGTTTTCGTTCTACACAGCCGCTGCCCCTTGCTCTTTCCCACCCATTCGTTACATTCTACCTCTGACGAGACCGACCAAATATCGACTGAGAAACAAGACCACACACTTTGTGCATTCGGAATCGAAGGCAGGGCGTCCCTCGCCGCATTTGCTACGATTGCCATTTGCTACTTCTGCAGAAGCGGCGGCGGCGGCGGCGACGACGACGACGATGAGGACGAATATCGCGAGAGGCTCTGAGATATGTGAGAAATACATCTATAAAATGTAATTCAGACTGCCTCGTCCCACCTTATGCTGCACCGCTTTGGCAAATGCTTTATCTGCGCCATTCGCCTTAATCGCATCTGAGAGTAATTCTTAAAAAAACGCCTGTCGCTAATTGTTCGTCATCACAGGTACTGTATGATATACGGCCACGACGCGCAACTGATTTCCAAAATTCATCTTTCTCGTGTTAGGATGGAACTTACGACTCCTGGTTTATTAGACCAGTGCTCCACCACTGAGCTAAAGAGGCGCGGCCTAGCGGTACTCTTGGGTACTTCGTCCTTACGGTCGTCTGCATCATCAGACTTTAGCTGACAACACTTCATATTACCGGCTAATAATTGCAGCTATGGCGACAAATTACTGCTTGGCTACACATCTGACACGTAACCGATGTGCTCTCCAAACAACAACACTTGCATTTCAGAACATGTCTTTCACACATGTCTACAAAATCACCTTCACCTTCAAATACAGTTTCCTTGCGACTGACAGAGACGTAGGCAAAGTTTAAAGTTGCTATTTCCATTAAATCTCGTTAATCAGAAAAACGGTAATTTACACCTGCAGCGGAACAAAATTCCTTTCCGCCCAGCGTCTGGCTCGAACCCACGACCCTGGGATTAAGAGTCTGACGCTCTACCGACTGAGCTAGCCGGCTACCTCGGTGAATACCTGCCGGGTAGCACGTCACACAGTACTCGTTTGGGTTGGGTGGTCCCATACAGAATCTCTCCATGATGCCTAATGTTTTCCTAACGTCACACTCGTCACGTACTTCACTTTTATGTCATAATCATTTCTGAGAGGTAAAGAAATTGCATGACAACATGCAGAGCTAGTGGCGTCAAAATTAACACACACACTTTATGTGACTGAAAAGCCGAACGAGTTACTTTCCGACGTTGTTTTAGATGTGCAAGTGATAGTCAGAACTCGCTGTGTCGGCACTCTGCCGACCATTTCGCTAGTTAACACCGGTCTTGTTGTGTGTGTTTCAAGCTCAAGAGCATCTCCAAGCAAAAAATGGTCAACAGCAACATTCAGACGGTTTCGTACTGCTCAATTGCTACATTAAAACGTTATGTTTCTTTTTCAGAACTGGAAAAATACAAGCGTGACAGCATTCGAACCTGTAATCTTCAGATCCGAAATCCGACGCCTTATCCATTAGGCCACACGGTCACTGACGACCAACATTTTCATGTATACGACTCATCTCGAAACGCTCACACCCCTGAGGATTTGTGTTTTCGTTCTACACAGCCGCTGCCCCTTGCTCTTTCCCACCCATTCGTTACATTCTACCTCTGACGAGACCGACCAAATATCGACTGAGAAACAAGACCACACACTTTGTGCATTCGGAATCGAAGGCAGGGCGTCCCTCGCCGCATTTGCTACGATTGCCATTTGCTACTTCTGCAGAAGCGGCGGCGGCGGCGGCGACGACGACGACGATGAGGACGAATATCGCGAGAGGCTCTGAGATATGTGAGAAATACATCTATAAAATGTAATTCAGACTGCCTCGTCCCACCTTATGCTGCACCGCTTTGGCAAATGCTTTATCTGCGCCATTCGCCTTAATCGCATCTGAGAGTAATTCTTAAAAAAACGCCTGTCGCTAATTGTTCGTCATCACAGGTACTGTATGATATACGGCCACGACGCGCAACTGATTTCCAAAATTCATCTTTCTCGTGTTAGGATGGAACTTACGACTCCTGGTTTATTAGACCAGTGCTCTACCACTGAGCTAAAGAGGCGCGGCCTAGCGGTACTCTTGGGTACTTCGTCCTTACGGTCGTCTGCATCATCAGACTTTAGCTGACAACACTTCATATTACCGGCTAATAATTGCAGCTATGGCGACAAATTACTGCTTGGCTACACATCTGACACGTAACCGATGTGCTCTCCAAACAACAACACTTGCATTTCAGAACATGTCTTTCACACATGTCTACAAAATCACCTTCACCTTCAAATACAGTTTCCTTGCGACTGACAGAGACGTAGGCAAAGTTTAAAGTTGCTATTTCCATTAAATCTCGTTAATCAGAAAAACGGTAATTTACACCTGCAGCGGAACAAAATTCCGTTCCGCCCAGCGTCTGGCTCGAACCCACGACCCTGGGATTAAGAGTCTGACGCTCTACCGACTGAGCTAGCCGGCTACCTCGGTGAATACATGCCGGGTAGCACGTCATACAGTACTCGTTTGGGTTGGGTGGTCCCATATAGAATCTCTCCATGATGCCTAATGTTTTCCTAACGTCACACTCGTCACGTACTTCACTTTTATGTCATAATCATTTCTGAGAGGTAAAGAAATTGCATGACAACATGCAGAGCTAGTGGCGTCAAAATTAACAAACATACTTTATGTGACTGAAAAGCCGAACGAGTTACTTTCCGACGTTGTTTTAGATGTGCAAGTGATAGTCAGAACTCGCTGTGTCGGCACTCTGCCGACCATTTCGCTAGTTAACACCGGTCTTGTTGTGTGTGTTTCAAGCTCAAGAGCATCTCCAAGCAAAAAATGGTCAACAGCAACATTCAGACGGTTTCGTACTGCTCAATTGCTACATTAAAACGTTATGTTTCTTTTTCAGAACTGGAAAAATACAAGCGTGACAGCATTCGAACCTGTAATCTTCAGATCCGAAATCCGACGCCTTATCCATTAGGCCACACGGTCACTGACGACTAACATTTACATGTATACGACTCATCTCGAAACGCTCACACCCCTGAGGATTTGTGTTTTCGTTCTACACAGCCGCTGCCCCTTGCTCTTTCCCACCCATTCGTTACATTCAACCTCTGACGAGACCGACCAAATATAGACTGAGAAACAAGACCACACACTTTGTGCATTCGGAATCGAAGGCAGGGCGTCCCTCGCCGCATTTGCTACGATTGCCATTTGCTACTTCTGCAGAAGCGGCGGCGGCGGCGGCGACGACAACGACGACGACGAATATCGCGAGAGGCTCTGTGATATGTGAGAAATAAATCTATAAAATGTAATTCAGACTGCCTCGTCCCACCTTATGCTGTACCGCTTTGGCAAATGCTTTATCTGCGCCATTCGCCTTAATCACATTTGAGAGTAATTCTTAAAAAAAACGCCTGTCGCTAATTGTTCGTCATCACAGATACTGTTTGCTATACGGCCACGACGCGCAACTGATTTCCAAAATTCATCTTTCTCGTGTTAGGATGGAACTTACGACTCCTGGTTTATTAGACCAGTGCTCTACCACTGAGCTAAAGAGGCGCGGCCTAGCGGTACTCTTGGGTACTTCGTCCTTACGGTCGTCTGCATCATCAGACTTTAGCTGACAACACTTCATATTACCGGCTAATAATTGCAGCTATGGCGACAAATTACTGCTTGGCTACACATCTGACACGTAACCGATGTGCTCTCCAAACAACAACACTTGCATTTCAGAACATGTCTTTCACACATGTCTACAAAATCACCTTCACCTTCAAATACAGTTTCCTTGCGACTGACAGAGCCGTAGGCAAAGTTTAAAGTTGCTATTTCCATTAAATCTCGTTAATCAGAAAAACGGTAATTTACACCTGCAGCGGAACAAAATTCCGTTCCGCCCAGCGTCTGGCTCGAACCCACGACCCTGGGATTAAGAGTCTGACGCTCTACCGACTGAGCTAGCCGGCTACCTCGGTGAATACATGCCGGGTAGCACGTCATACAGTACTCGTTTGGGTTGGGTGGTCCCATATAGAATCTCTCCATGATGCCTAATGTTTTCCTAACGTCACACTCGTCACGTACTTCACTTTTATGTCATAATCATTTCTGAGAGGTAAAGAAATTGCATGACAACATGCAGAGCTAGTGGCGTCAAAATTAACAAACATACTTTATGTGACTGAAAAGCCGAACGAGTTACTTTCCGACGTTGTTTTAGATGTGCAAGTGATAGTCAGAACTCGCTGTGTCGGCACTCTGCCGACCATTTCGCTAGTTAACACCGGTCTTGTTGTGTGTGTTTCAAGCTCAAGAGCATCTCCAAGCAAAAAATGGTCAACAGCAACATTCAGACGGTTTCGTACTGCTCAATTGCTACATTAAAACGTTATGTTTCTTTTTCAGAACTGGAAAAATACAAGCGTGACAGCATTCGAACCTGTAATCTTCAGATCCGAAATCCGACGCCTTATCCATTAGGCCACACGGTCACTGACGACTAACATTTACATGTATACGACTCATCTCGAAACGCTCACACCCCTGAGGATTTGTGTTTTCGTTCTACACAGCCGCTGCCCCTTGCTCTTTCCCACCCATTCGTTACATTCAACCTCTGACGAGACCGACCAAATATAGACTGAGAAACAAGACCACACACTTTGTGCATTCGGAATCGAAGGCAGGGCGTCCCTCGCCGCATTTGCTACGATTGCCATTTGCTACTTCTGCAGAAGCGGCGGCGGCGGCGGCGACGACAACGACGACGACGAATATCGCGAGAGGCTCTGTGATATGTGAGAAATAAATCTATAAAATGTAATTCAGACTGCCTCGTCCCACCTTATGCTGTACCGCTTTGGCAAATGCTTTATCTGCGCCATTCGCCTTAATCACATTTGAGAGTAATTCTTAAAAAAAACGCCTGTCGCTAATTGTTCGTCATCACAGATACTGTTTGCTATACGGCCACGACGCGCAACTGATTTCCAAAATTCATCTTTCTCGTGTTAGGATGGAACTTACGACTCCTGGTTTATTAGACCAGTGCTCTACCACTGAGCTAAAGAGGCGCGGCCTAGCGGTACTCTTGGGTACTTCGTCCTTACGGTCGTCTGCATCATCAGACTTTAGCTGACAACACTTCATATTACCGGCTAATAATTGCAGCTATGGCGACAAATTACTGCTTGGCTACACATCTGACACGTAACCGATGTGCTCTCCAAACAACAACACTTGCATTTCAGAACATGTCTTTCACACATGTCTACAAAATCACCTTCACCTTCAAATACAGTTTCCTTGCGACTGACAGAGCCGTAGGCAAAGTTTAAAGTTGCTATTTCCATTAAATCTCGTTAATCAGAAAAACGGTAATTTACACCTGCAGCGGAACAAAATTCCGTTCCGCCCAGCGTCTGGCTCGAACCCACGACCCTGGGATTAAGAGTCTGACGCTCTACCGACTGAGCTAGCCGGCTACCTCGGTGAATACATGCCGGGTAGCACGTCATACAGTACTCGTTTGGGTTGGGTGGTCCCATATAGAATCTCTCCATGATGCCTAATGTTTTCCTAACGTCACACTCGTCACGTACTTCACTTTTATGTCATAATCATTTCTGAGAGGTAAAGAAATTGCATGACAACATGCAGAGCTAGTGGCGTCAAAATTAACACACATACTTTATGTGACTGAAAAGCCGAACGAGTTACTTTCCGACGTTGTTTTAGATGTGCAAGTGATAGTCAGAACTCGCTGTGTCGGCACTCTGCCGACCATTTCGCTAGTTAACACCGGTCTTGTTGTGTGTGTTTCAAGCTCAAGAGCATCTCCAAGCAAAAAATGGTCAACAGCAACATTCAGACTGTTTCGTACTGCTCAATTGCTACATTAAAACGTTATGTTTCTTTTTCAGAACTGGAAAAATACAAGCGTGACAGCATTCGAACCTGTAATCTTCATATCCGAAGTCCGACGCCTTATCCATTAGGCCACACGGTCACTGACGACCAACATTTACATGTATACGACTCGTCTCGAAACGCTCACACCCCTGAGGATTTGTGTTTTCGTTCTACACAGCCGCTGCCCCTTGCTCTTTCCCACCCATTCGTTACATTCTACCTCTGACGAGACCGACCAAATATCGACTGAGAAACAAGAACACACACTTTGTGCATTCGGAATCGAAGGCAGGGCGTCCCTCGCCGCATTTGCTACGATTGCCATTTGCTACTTCTGCAGAAGCGGCGGCGGCGGCGGCGACGACGACGACGATGAGGACGAATATCGCGAGAGGCTCTGAGATATGTGAGAAATACATCTATAAAATGTAATTCAGACTGCCTCGTCCCACCTTATGCTGCACCGCTTTGGCAAATGCTTTATCTGCGCCATTCGCCTTAATCGCATCTGAGAGTAATTCTTAAAAAAACGCCTGTCGCTAATTGTTCGTCATCACAGGTACTGTATGCTATACGGCCACGACGCGCAACTGATTTCCAAAATTCATCTTTCTCGTGTTAGGATGGAACTTACGACTCCTGGTTTATTAGACCAGTGCTCCACCACTGAGCTAAAGAGGCGCGGCCTAGCGGTACTCTTGGGTACTTCGTCCTTACGGTCGTCTGCATCATCAGACTTTAGCTGACAACACTTCATATTACCGGCTAATAATTGCAGCTATGGCGACAAATTACTGCTTGGCTACACATCTGACACGTAACCGATGTGCTCTCCAAACAACAACACTTGCATTTCAGAACATGTCTTTCACACATGTCTACAAAATCACCTTCACCTTCAAATACAGTTTCCTTGCGACTGACAGAGACGTAGGCAAAGTTTAAAGTTGCTATTTCCATTAAATCTCGTTAATCAGAAAAACGGTAATTTACACCTGCAGCGGAACAAAATTCCGTTCCGCCCAGCGTCTGGCTCGAACCCACGACCCTGGGATTAAGAGTCTGACGCTCTACCGACTGAGCTAGCCGGCTACCTCGGTGAATACATGCCGGGTAGCACGTCATACAGTACTCGTTTGGGTTGGGTGGTCCCATATAGAATCTCTCCATGATGCCTAATGTTTTCCTAACGTCACACTCGTCACGTACTTCACTTTTATGTCATAATCATTTCTGAGAGGTAAAGAAATTGCATGACAACATGCAGAGCTAGTGGCGTCAAAATTAACAAACATACTTTATGTGACTGAAAAGCCGAACGAGTTACTTTCCGACGTTGTTTTAGATGTGCAAGTGATAGTCAGAACTCGCTGTGTCGGCACTCTGCCGACCATTTCGCTAGTTAACACCGGTCTTGTTGTGTGTGTTTCAAGCTCAAGAGCATCTCCAAGCAAAAAATGGTCAACAGCAACATTCAGACGGTTTCGTACTGCTCAATTGCTACATTAAAACGTTATGTTTCTTTTTCAGAACTGGAAAAATACAAGCGTGACAGCATTCGAACCTGTAATCTTCAGATCCGAAATCCGACGCCTTATCCATTAGGCCACACGGTCACTGACGACTAACATTTACATGTATACGACTCATCTCGAAACGCTCACACCCCTGAGGATTTGTGTTTTCGTTCTACACAGCCGCTGCCCCTTGCTCTTTCCCACCCATTCGTTACATTCAACCTCTGACGAGACCGACCAAATATAGACTGAGAAACAAGACCACACACTTTGTGCATTCGGAATCGAAGGCAGGGCGTCCCTCGCCGCATTTGCTACGATTGCCATTTGCTACTTCTGCAGAAGCGGCGGCGGCGGCGGCGACGACGACGACGACGACGAATATCGCGAGAGGCTCTGTGATATGTGAGAAATAAATCTATAAAATGTAATTCAGACTGCCTCGTCCCACCTTATGCTGTACCGCTTTGGCAAATGCTTTATCTGCGCCATTCGCCTTAATCACATTTGAGAGTAATTCTTAAAAAAAACGCCTGTCGCTAATTGTTCGTCATCACAGATACTGTTTGCTATACGGCCACGACGCGCAACTGATTTCCAAAACTCATCTTTCTCGTGTTAGGATGGAACTTACGACTCCTGGTTTATTAGACCAGTGCTCTACCACTGAGCTAAAGAGGCGCGGCCTAGCGGTACTCTTGGGTACTTCGTCCTTACGGTCGTCTGCATCATCAGACTTTAGCTGACAACACTTCATATTACCGGCTAATAATTGCAGCTATGGCGACAAATTACTGCTTGGCTACACATCTGACACGTAACCGATGTGCTCTCCAAACAACAACACTTGCATTTCAGAACATGTCTTTCACACATGTCTACAAAATCACCTTCACCTTCAAATACAGTTTCCTTGCGACTGACAGAGCCGTAGGCAAAGTTTAAAGTTGCTATTTCCATTAAATCTCGTTAATCAGAAAAACGGTAATTTACACCTGCAGCGGAACAAAATTCCGTTCCGCCCAGCGTCTGGCTCGAACCCACGACCCTGGGATTAAGAGTCTGACGCTCTACCGACTGAGCTAGCCGGCTACCTCGGTGAATACATGCCGGGTAGCACGTCATACAGTACTCGTTTGGGTTGGGTGGTCCCATATAGAATCTCTCCATGATGCCTAATGTTTTCCTAACGTCACACTCGTCACGTACTTCACTTTTATGTCATAATCATTTCTGAGAGGTAAAGAAATTGCATGACAACATGCAGAGCTAGTGGCGTCAAAATTAACACACATACTTTATGTGACTGAAAAGCCGAACGAGTTACTTTCCGACGTTGTTTTAGATGTGCAAGTGATAGTCAGAACTCGCTGTGTCGGCACTCTGCCGACCATTTCGCTAGTTAACACCGGTCTTGTTGTGTGTGTTTCAAGCTCAAGAGCATCTCCAAGCAAAAAATGGTCAACAGCAACATTCAGACTGTTTCGTACTGCTCAATTGCTACATTAAAACGTTATGTTTCTTTTTCAGAACTGGAAAAATACAAGCGTGACAGCATTCGAACCTGTAATCTTCATATCCGAAGTCCGACGCCTTATCCATTAGGCCACACGGTCACTGACGACCAACATTTACATGTATACGACTCGTCTCGAAACGCTCACACCCCTGAGGATTTGTGTTTTCGTTCTACACAGCCGCTGCCCCTTGCTCTTTCCCACCCATTCGTTACATTCTACCTCTGACGAGACCGACCAAATATCGACTGAGAAACAAGACCACACACTTTGTGCATTCGGAATCGAAGGCAGGGCGTCCCTCGCCGCATTTGCTACGATTGCCATTTGCTACTTCTGCAGATGCGGCGGCGGCGGCGGCGACGACGACGACGATGAGGACGAATATCGCGAGAGGCTCTGAGATATGTGAGAAATACATCTATAAAATGTAATTCAGACTGCCTCGTCCCACCTTATGCTGCACCGCTTTGGCAAATGCTTTATCTGCGCCATTCGCCTTAATCGCATCTGAGAGTAATTCTTAAAAAAACGCCTGTCGCTAATTGTTCGTCATCACAGGTACTGTATGCTATACGGCCACGACGCGCAACTGATTTCCAAAATTCATCTTTCTCGTGTTAGGATGGAACTTACGACTCCTGGTTTATTAGACCAGTGCTCCACCACTGAGCTAAAGAGGCGCGGCCTAGCGGTACTCTTGGGTACTTCGTCCTTACGGTCGTCTGCATCATCAGACTTTAGCTGACAACACTTCATATTACCGGCTAATAATTGCAGCTATGGCGACAAATTACTGCTTGGCTACACATCTGACACGTAACCGATGTGCTCTCCAAACAACAACACTTGCATTTCAGAACATGTCTTTCACACATGTCTACAAAATCACCTTCACCTTCAAATACAGTTTCCTTGCGACTGACAGAGACGTAGGCAAAGTTTAAAGTTGCTATTTCCATTAAATCTCGTTAATCAGAAAAACGGTAATTTACACCTGCAGCGGAACAAAATTCCGTTCCGCCCAGCGTCTGGCTCGAACCCACGACCCTGGGATTAAGAGTCTGACGCTCTACCGACTGAGCTAGCCGGCTACCTCAGTGAATACATGCCGGGTAGCACGTCATACAGTACTCGTTTGGGTTGGGTGGTCCCATATAGAATCTCTCCATGATGCCTAATGTTTTCCTAACGTCACACTCGTCACGTACTTCACTTTTATGTCATAATCATTTCTGAGAGGTAAAGAAATTGCATGACAACATGCAGAGCTAGTGGCGTCAAAATTAACAAACATACTTTATGTGACTGAAAAGCCGAACGAGTTACTTTCCGACGTTGTTTTAGATGTGCAAGTGATAGTCAGAACTCGCTGTGTCGGCACTCTGCCGACCATTTCGCTAGTTAACACCGGTCTTGTTGTGTGTGTTTCAAGCTCAAGAGCATCTCCAAGCAAAAAATGGTCAACAGCAACATTCAGACGGTTTCGTACTGCTCAATTGCTACATTAAAACGTTATGTTTCTTTTTCAGAACTGGAAAAATACAAGCGTGACAGCATTCGAACCTGTAATCTTCAGATCCGAAATCCGACGCCTTATCCATTAGGCCACACGGTCACTGACGACTAACATTTACATGTATACGACTCATCTCGAAACGCTCACACCCCTGAGGATTTGTGTTTTCGTTCTACACAGCCGCTGCCCCTTGCTCTTTCCCACCCATTCGTTACATTCAACCTCTGACGAGACCGACCAAATATAGACTGAGAAACAAGACCACACACTTTGTGCATTCGGAATCGAAGGCAGGGCGTCCCTCGCCGCATTTGCTACGATTGCCATTTGCTACTTCTGCAGAAGCGGCGGCGGCGGCGGCGACGACGACGACGACGACGAATATCGCGAGAGGCTCTGTGATATGTGAGAAATAAATCTATAAAATGTAATTCAGACTGCCTCGTCCCACCTTATGCTGCACCGCTTTGGCAAATGCTTTATCTGCGCCATTCGCCTTAATCGCATCTGAGAGTAATTCTTAAAAAAACGCCTGTCGCTAATTGTTCGTCATCACAGGTACTGTATGCTATACGGCCACGACGCGCAACTGATTTCCAAAATTCATCTTTCTCGTGTTAGGATGGAACTTACGACTCCTGGTTTATTAGACCAGTGCTCCACCACTGAGCTAAAGAGGCGCGGCCTAGCGGTACTCTTGGGTACTTCGTCCTTACGGTCGTCTGCATCATCAGACTTTAGCTGACAACACTTCATATTACCGGCTAATAATTGCAGCTATGGCGACAAATTACTGCTTGGCTACACATCTGACACGTAACCGATGTGCTCTCCAAACAACAACACTTGCATTTCAGAACATGTCTTTCACACATGTCTACAAAATCACCTTCACCTTCAAATACAGTTTCCTTGCGACTGACAGAGACGTAGGCAAAGTTTAAAGTTGCTATTTCCATTAAATCTCGTTAATCAGAAAAACGGTAATTTACACCTGCAGCGGAACAAAATTCCGTTCCGCCCAGCGTCTGGCTCGAACCCACGACCCTGGGATTAAGAGTCTGACGCTCTACCGACTGAGCTAGCCGGCTACCTCAGTGAATACATGCCGGGTAGCACGTCATACAGTACTCGTTTGGGTTGGGTGGTCCCATATAGAATCTCTCCATGATGCCTAATGTTTTCCTAACGTCACACTCGTCACGTACTTCACTTTTATGTCATAATCATTTCTGAGAGGTAAAGAAATTGCATGACAACATGCAGAGCTAGTGGCGTCAAAATTAACAAACATACTTTATGTGACTGAAAAGCCGAACGAGTTACTTTCCGACGTTGTTTTAGATGTGCAAGTGATAGTCAGAACTCGCTGTGTCGGCACTCTGCCGACCATTTCGCTAGTTAACACCGGTCTTGTTGTGTGTGTTTCAAGCTCAAGAGCATCTCCAAGCAAAAAATGGTCAACAGCAACATTCAGACGGTTTCGTACTGCTCAATTGCTACATTAAAACGTTATGTTTCTTTTTCAGAACTGGAAAAATACAAGCGTGACAGCATTCGAACCTGTAATCTTCAGATCCGAAATCCGACGCCTTATCCATTAGGCCACACGGTCACTGACGACTAACATTTACATGTATACGACTCATCTCGAAACGCTCACACCCCTGAGGATTTGTGTTTTCGTTCTACACAGCCGCTGCCCCTTGCTCTTTCCCACCCATTCGTTACATTCAACCTCTGACGAGACCGACCAAATATAGACTGAGAAACAAGACCACACACTTTGTGCATTCGGAATCGAAGGCAGGGCGTCCCTCGCCGCATTTGCTACGATTGCCATTTGCTACTTCTGCAGAAGCGGCGGCGGCGGCGGCGACGACGACGACGACGACGAATATCGCGAGAGGCTCTGTGATATGTGAGAAATACATCTATAAAATGTAATTCAGACTGCCTCGTCCCACCTTATGCTGTACCGCTTTGGCAAATGCTTTATCTGCGCCATTCGCCTTAATCACATTTGAGAGTAATTCTTAAAAAAAACGCCTGTCGCTAATTGTTCGTCATCACAGATACTGTTTGCTATACGGCCACGACGCGCAACTGATTTCCAAAATTCATCTTTCTCGTGTTAGGATGGAACTTACGACTCCTGGTTTATTAGACCAGTGCTCTACCACTGAGCTAAAGAGGCGCGGCCTAGCGGTACTCTTGGGTACTTCGTCCTTACGGTCGTCTGCATCATCAGACTTTAGCTGACAACACTTCATATTACCGGCTAATAATTGCAGCTATGGCGACAAATTACTGCTTGGCTACACATCTGACACGTAACCGATGTGCTCTCCAAACAACAACACTTGCATTTCAGAACATGTCTTTCACACATGTCTACAAAATCACCTTCACCTTCAAATACAGTTTCCTTGCGACTGACAGAGACGTAGGCAAAGTTTAAAGTTGCTATTTCCATTAAATCTCGTTAATCAGAAAAACGGTAATTTACACCTGCAGCGGAACAAAATTCCGTTCCGCCCAGCGTCTGGCTCGAACCCACGACCCTGGGATTAAGAGTCTGACGCTCTACCGACTGAGCTAGCCGGCTACCTCGGTGAATACATGCCGGGTAGCACGTCATACAGTACTCGTTTGGGTTGGGTGGTCCCTTATAGAATCTCTCCATGATGCCTAATGTTTTCCTAACGTCACACTCGTCACGTACTTCACTTTTATGTCATAATCATTTCTGAGAGGTAAAGAAATTGCATGACAACATGCAGAGCTAGTGGCGTCAAAATTAACACACATACTTTATGTGACTGAAAAGCCGAACGAGTTACTTTCCGACGTTGTTTTAGATGTGCAAGTGATAGTCAGAACTCGCTGTGTCGGCACTCTGCCGACCATTTCGCTAGTTAACACCGGTCTTGTTGTGTGTGTTTCAAGCTCAAGAGCATCTCCAAGCAAAAAATGGTCAACAGCAACATTCAGACTGTTTCGTACTGCTCAATTGCTACATTAAAACGTTATGTTTCTTTTTCAGAACTGGAAAAATACAAGCGTGACAGCATTCGAACCTGTAATCTTCATATCCGAAGTCCGACGCGTTATCCATTAGGCCACACGGTCACTGACGACCAACATTTACATGTATACGACTCGTCTCGAAACGCTCACACCCCTGAGGATTTGTGTTTTCGTTCTACACAGCCGCTGCCCCTTGCTCTTTCCCACCCATTCGTTACATTCAACCTCTGACGAGACCGACCAAATATAGACTGAGAAACAAGACCACACACTTTGTGCATTCGGAATCGAAGGCAGGGCGTCCCTCGCCGCATTTGCTACGATTGCCATTTGCTACTTCTGCAGAAGCGGCGGCGGCGGCGGCGACGACGACGACGACGACGAATATCGCGAGAGGCTCTGTGATATGTGAGAAATACATCTATAAAATGTAATTCAGACTGCCTCGTCCCACCTTATGCTGTACCGCTTTGGCAAATGCTTTATCTGCGCCATTCGCCTTAATCACATTTGAGAGTAATTCTTAAAAAAAACGCCTGTCGCTAATTGTTCGTCATCACAGATACTGTTTGCTATACGGCCACGACGCGCAACTGATTTCCAAAATTCATCTTTCTCGTGTTAGGATGGAACTTACGACTCCTGGTTTATTAGACCAGTGCTCTACCACTGAGCTAAAGAGGCGCGGCCTAGCGGTACTCTTGGGTACTTCGTCCTTACGGTCGTCTGCATCATCAGACTTTAGCTGACAACACTTCATATTAGCGGCTAATATTTGCAGCTATGGCGACAAATTACTGCTTGGCTACACATCTGACACGTAACCGATGTGCTCTCCAAACAACAACACTTGCATTTCAGAACATGTCTTTCACACATGTCTACAAAATCACCTTCACCTTCAAATACAGTTTCCTTGCGACTGACAGAGACGTAGGCAAAGTTTAAAGTTGCCATTTCCATTAAATCTCGTTAATCAGAAAAACGGTAATTTACACCTGCAGCGGAACAAAATTCCGTTCCGCCCAGCGTCTGGCTCGAACCCACGACCCTGGGATTAACAGTCTGACGCTCTACCGACTGAGCTAGCCGGCTACCTCGGTGAATACATGCCGGGTAGCACGTCATACAGTACTCGTTTGGGTTGGGTGGTCCCATATAGAATCTCTCCATGATGCCTAATGTTTTCCTAACGTCACACTCGTCACGTACTTCACTTTTATGTCATAATCATTTCTGAGAGGTAAAGAAATTGCATGACAACATGCAGAGCTAGTGGCGTCAAAATTAACACACATACTTTATGTGACTGAAAAGCCGAACGAGTTACTTTCCGACGTTGTTTTAGATGTGCAAGTGATAGTCAGAACTCGCTGTGTCGGCACTCTGCCGACCATTTCGCTAGTTAACACCGGTCTTGTTGTGTGTGTTTCAAGCTCAAGAGCATCTCCAAGCAAAAAATGGTCAACAGCAACATTCAGACGGTTTCGTACTGCTCAATTGCTACATTAAAACGTTATGTTTCTTTTTCAGAACTGGAAAAATACAAGCGTGACAGCATTCGAACCTGTAATCTTCAGATCCGAAATCCGACGCCTTATCCATTAGGCCACACGGTCACTGACGACCAACATTTTCATGTATACGACTCATCTCGAAACGCTCACACCCCTGAGGATTTGTGTTTTCGTTCTACACAGCCGCTGCCCCTTGCTCTTTCCCACCCATTCGTTACATTCAACCTCTGACGAGACCGACCAAATATAGACTGAGAAACAAGACCACACACTTTGTGCATTCGGAATCGAAGGCAGGGCGTCCCTCGCCGCATTTGCTACGATTGCCATTTGCTACTTCTGCAGAAGCGGCGGCGGCGGCGGCGACGACGACGACGACGACGAATATCGCGAGAGGCTCTGTGATATGTGAGAAATACATCTATAAAATGTAATTCAGACTGCCTCGTCCCACCTTATGCTGTACCGCTTTGGCAAATGCTTTATCTGCGCCATTCGCCTTAATCACATTTGAGAGTAATTCTTAAAAAAAACGCCTGTCGCTAATTGTTCGTCATCACAGATACTGTTTGCTATACGGCCACGACGCGCAACTGATTTCCAAAATTCATCTTTCTCGTGTTAGGATGGAACTTACGACTCCTGGTTTATTAGACCAGTGCTCTACCACTGAGCTAAAGAGGCGCGGCCTAGCGGTACTCTTGGGTACTTCGTCCTTACGGTCGTCTGCATCATCAGACTTTAGCTGACAACACTTCATATTAGCGGCTAATATTTGCAGCTATGGCGACAAATTACTGCTTGGCTACACATCTGACACGTAACCGATGTGCTCTCCAAACAACAACACTTGCATTTCAGAACATGTCTTTCACACATGTCTACAAAATCACCTTCACCTTCAAATACAGTTTCCTTGCGACTGACAGAGACGTAGGCAAAGTTTAAAGTTGCTATTTCCATTAAATCTCGTTAATCAGAAAAACGGTAATTTACACTTGCAGCGGAACAAAATTCCGTTCCGCCCAGCGTCTGGCTCGAACCCACGACCCTGGGATTAAGAGTCTGACGCTCTACCGACTGAGCTAGCCGGCTACCTCGGTGAATACATGCCGGGTAGCACGTCATACAGTACTCGTTTGGGTTGGGTGGTCCCATATAGAAACTCTCCATGATGCCTAATGTTTTCCTAACGTCACACTCGTCACGTACTTCACTTTTATGTCATAATCATTTCTGAGAGGTAAAGAAATTGCATGACAACATGCAGAGCTAGTGGCGTCAAAATTAACACACATACTTTATGTGACTGAAAAGCCGAACGAGTTACTTTCCGACGTTGTTTTAGATGTGCAAGTGATAGTCAGAACTCGCTGTGTCGGCACTCTGCCGACCATTTCGCTAGTTAACACCGGTCTTGTTGTGTGTGTTTCAAGCTCAAGAGCATCTCCAAGCAAAAAATGGTCAACAGCAACATTCAGACGGTTTCGTACTGCTCAATTGCTACATTAAAACGTTATGTTTCTTTTTCAGAACTGGAAAAATACAAGCGTGACAGCATTCGAACCTGTAATCTTCAGATTCGAAATCCGACGCCTTATCCATTAGGCCACACGGTCACTGACGACCAACATTTACATGTATACGACTCATCTCGAAACGCTCACACCCCTGAGGATTTGTGTTTTCGTTCTACACAGCCGCTGCCCCTTGCTCTTTCCCACCCATTCGTTACATTCAACCTCTGACGAGACCGACCAAATATCGACTGAGAAACAAGACGACACACTTTGTGCATTCGGAATCGAAGGCAGGGCGTCCCTCGCCGCATTTGCTACGATTGCCATTTGCTACTTCTGCAGAAGCGGCGGCGGCGGCGGCGGCGACGACGACGACGACGACGACGAATATCGCGAGAGGCTCTGTGATATGTGAGAAATACATCTATAAAATGTAATTCAGACTGCCTCGTCCCACCTTATGCTGTACCGCTTTGGCAAATGCTTTATCTGCGCCATTCGCCTTAATCACATTTGAGAGTAATTCTTAAAAAAAACGCCTGTCGCTAATTGTTCGTCATCACAGATACTGTTTGCTATACGGCCACGAAGTGCAACTGATTTCCAAAATTCATCTTTCTCGTGTTAGGATGGAACTTACGACTCCTGGTTTATTAGACCAGTGCTCTACCACTGAGCTAAAGAGGCGCGGCCTAGCGGTACTCTTGGGTACTTCGTCCTTACGGTCGTCTGCATCATCAGACTTTAGCTGACAACACTTCATATTACCGGCTAATATTTGCAGCTATGGCGACAAATTACTGCTTGGCTACACATCTGACACGTAACCGATGTGCTCTCCAAACAACAACACTTGCATTTCAGAACATGTCTTTCACACATGTCTACAAAATCACCTTCACCTTCAAATACAGTTTCCTTGCGACTGACAGAGACGTAGGCAAAGTTTAAAGTTGCTATTTCCGTTAAATCTCGTTAATCAGAAAAACGGTAATTTACACCTGCAGCGGAACAAAATTCCGTTCCGCCCAGCGTCTGGCTCGAACCCACGACCCTGGGATTAAGAGTCTGACGCTCTACCGACTGAGCTAGCCGGCTACCTCGGTGAATACATGCCGGGTAGCACGTCATACAGTACTCGTTTGGGTTGGTTGGTCCCATATAGAATCTCTCCATGATGCCTAATGTTTTCCTAACGTCACACTCGTCACGTACTTCACTTTTATGTCATAATCATTTCTGAGAGGTAAAGAAATTGCATGACAACATGCAGAGCTAGTGGCGTCAAAATTAACACACATACTTTATGTGACTGAAAAGCCGAACGAGTTACTTTCCGACGTTGTTTTAGATGTGCAAGTGATAGTCAGAACTCGCTGTGTCGGCACTCTGCCGACCATTTCGCTAGTTAACACCGGTCTTGTTGTGTGTGTTTCAAGCTCAAGAGCATCTCCAAGCAAAAAATGGTCAACAGCAACATTCAGACGGTTTCGTACTGCTCAATTGCTACATTAAAACGTTATGTTTCTTTTTCAGAACTGGAAAAATACAAGCGTGACAGCATTCGAACCTGTAATCTTCAGATCCGAAATCCGACGCCTTATCCATTACGCCACACGGTCACTGACGACCAACATTTTCATGTATACGACTCATCTCGAAACGCTCACACCCCTGAGGATTTGTGTTTTCGTTCTACACAGCCGCTGCCCCTTGCTCTTTCCCACCCATTCGTTACATTCAACCTCTGACGAGACCGACCAAATATAGACTGAGAAACAAGACCACACACTTTGTGCATTCGGAATCGAAGGCAGGGCGTCCCTCGCCGCATTTGCTACGATTGCCATTTGCTACTTCTGCAGAAGCGGCGGCGGCGGCGGCGACGACGACGACGACGAATATCGCGAGAGGCTCTGTGATATGTGAGAAATACATCTATAAAATGTAATTCAGACTGCCTCGTCCCACCTTATGCTGTACCGCTTTGGCAAATGCTTTATCTGCGCCATTCGCCTTAATCACATTTGAGAGTAATTCTTAAAAAAAACGCCTGTCGCTAATTGTTCGTCATCACAGATACTGTTTGCTATACGGCCACGACGCGCAACTGATTTCCAAAATTCATCTTTCTCGTGTTAGGATGGAACTTACGACTCCTGGTTTATTAGACCAGTGCTCTACCACTGAGATAAAGAGGCGCGGCCTAGCGGTACTCTTGGGTACTTCGTCCTTACGGTCGTCTGCATCATCAGACTTTAGCTGACAACACTTCATATTACCGGCTAATATTTGCAGCTATGGCGACAAATTACTGCTTGGCTACACGTCTGACACGTAACCGATGTGCTCTCCAAACAACAACACTTGCATTTCAGAACATGTCTTTCACACATGTCTACAAAATCACCTTCACCTTCAAATACAGTTTCCTTGCGACTGACAGAGACGTAGGCAAAGTTTAAAGTTGCTATTTCCATTAAATCTCGTTAATCAGAAAAACGGTAATTTACACCTGCAGCGGAACAAAATTCCGTTCCGCCCAGCGTCTGGCTCGAACCCACGACCCTGGGATTAAGAGTCTGACGCTCTACCGACTGAGCTAGCCGGCTACCTCGGTGAATACATGCCGGGTAGCACGTCATACAGTACTCGTTTGGGTTGGGTGGTCCCATATAGAAACTCTCCATGATGCCTAATGTTTTCCTAACGTCACACTCGTCACGTACTTCACTTTTATGTCATAATCATTTCTGAGAGGTAAAGAAATTGCATGACAACATGCAGAGCTAGTGGCGTCAAAATTAACACACATACTTTATGTGACTGAAAAGCCGAACGAGTTACTTTCCGACGTTGTTTTAGATGTGCAAGTGATAGTCAGAACTCGCTGTGTCGGCACTCTGCCGACCATTTCGCTAGTTAACACCGGTCTTGTTGTGTGTGTTTCAAGCTCAAGAGCATCTCCAAGCAAAAAATGGTCAACAGCAACATTCAGACGGTTTCGTACTGCTCAATTGCTACATTAAAACGTTATGTTTCTTTTTCAGAACTGGAAAAATACAAGCGTGACAGCATTCGAACCTGTAATCTTCAGATTCGAAATCCGACGCCTTATCCATTACGCCACACGGTCACTGACGACCAACATTTACATGTATACGACTCATCTCGAAACGCTCACACCCCTGAGGATTTGTGTTTTCGTTCTACACAGCCGCTGCCCCTTGCTCTTTCCCACCCATTCGTTACATTCTACCTCTGACGAGACCGACCAAATATCGACTGAGAAACAAGACCACACACTTTGTGCATTCGGAATCGAAGGCAGGGCGTCCCTCGCCGCATTTGCTACGATTGCCATTTGCTACTTCTGCAGAAGCGGCGGCGGCGGCGGCGGCGACGACGACGACGACGACGACGAATATCGCGAGAGGCTCTGTGATATGTGAGAAATACATCTATAAAATGTAATTCAGACTGCCTCGTCCCACCTTATGCTGTACCGCTTTGGCAAATGCTTTATCTGCGCCATTCGCCTTAATCACATTTGAGAGTAATTCTTAAAAAAAACGCCTGTCGCTAATTGTTCGTCATCACAGATACTGTTTGCTATACGGCCACGACGCGCAACTGATTTCCAAAATTCATCTTTCTCGTGTTAGGATGGAACTTACGACTCCTGGTTTATTAGACCAGTGCTCTACCACTGAGCTAAAGAGGCGCGGCCTAGCGGTACTCTTGGGTACTTCGTCCTTACGGTCGTCTGCATCATCAGACTTTAGCTGACAACACTTCATATTAGCGGCTAATATTTGCAGCTATGGCGACAAATTACTGCTTGGCTACACATCTGACACGTAACCGATGTGCTCTCCAAACAACAACACTTGCATTTCAGAACATGTCTTTCACACATGTCTACAAAATCACCTTCACCTTCAAATACAGTTTCCTTGCGACTGACAGAGACGTAGGCAAAGTTTAAAGTTGCTATTTCCATTAAATCTCGTTAATCAGAAAAACGGTAATTTACACCTGCAGCGGAACAAAATTCCGTTCCGCCCAGCGTCTGGCTCGAACCCACGACCCTGGGATTAAGAGTCTGACGCTCTACCGACTGAGCTAGCCGGCTACCTCGGTGAATACATACCGGGTAGCACGTCATACAGTACTCGTTTGGGTTGGGTGGTCCCATATAGAAACTCTCCATGATGCCTAATGTTTTCCTAACGTCACACTCGTCACGTACTTCACTTTTATGTCATAATCATTTCTGAGAGGTAAAGAAATTGCATGACAACATGCAGAGCTAGTGGCGTCAAAATTAACACACATACTTTATGTGACTGAAAAGCCGAACGAGTTACTTTCCGACGTTGTTTTAGATGTGCAAGTGATAGTCAGAACTCGCTGTGTCGGCACTCTGCCGACCATTTCGCTAGTTAACACCGGTCTTGTTGTGTGTGTTTCAAGCTCAAGAGCATCTCCAAGCAAAAAATGGTCAACAGCAACATTCAGACGGTTTCGTACTGCTCAATTGCTACATTAAAACGTTATGTTTCTTTTTCAGAACTGGAAAAATACAAGCGTGACAGCATTCGAACCTGTAATCTTCAGATTCGAAATCCGACGCCTTATCCATTAGGCCACACGGTCACTGACGACCAACATTTACATGTATACGACTCATCTCGAAACGCTCACACCCCTGAGGATTTGTGTTTTCGTTCTACACAGCCGCTGCCCCTTGCTCTTTCCCACCCATTCGTTACATTCTACCTCTGACGAGACCGACCAAATATCGACTGAGAAACAAGACCACACACTTTGTGCATTCGGAATCGAAGGCAGGGCGTCCCTCGCCGCATTTGCTACGATTGCCATTTGCTACTTCTGCAGAAGCGGCGGCGGCGGCGGCGGCGACGACGACGACGACGACGACGAATATCGCGAGAGGCTCTGTGATATGTGAGAAATACATCTATAAAATGTAATTCAGACTGCCTCGTCCCACCTTATGCTGTACCGCTTTGGCAAATGCTTTATCTGCGCCATTCGCCTTAATCACATTTGAGAGTAATTCTTAAAAAAAACGCCTGTCGCTAATTGTTCGTCATCACAGATACTGTTTGCTATACGGCCACGACGCGCAACTGATTTCCAAAATTCATCTTTCTCGTGTTAGGATGGAACTTACGACTCCTGGTTTATTAGACCAGTGCTCTACCACTGAGCTAAAGAGGCGCGGCCTAGCGGTACTCTTGGGTACTTCGTCCTTACGGTCGTCTGCATCATCAGACTTTAGCTGACAACACTTCATATTAGCGGCTAATATTTGCAGCTATGGCGACAAATTACTGCTTGGCTACACATCTGACACGTAACCGATGTGCTCTCCAAACAACAACACTTGCATTTCAGAACATGTCTTTCACACATGTCTACAAAATCACCTTCACCTTCAAATACAGTTTCCTTGCGACTGACAGAGACGTAGGCAAAGTTTAAAGTTGCTATTTCCATTAAATCTCGTTAATCAGAAAAACGGTAATTTACACCTGCAGCGGAACAAAATTCCGTTCCGCCCAGCGTCTGGCTCGAACCCACGACCCTGGGATTAAGAGTCTGACGCTCTACCGACTGAACTAGCCGGCTACCTCGGTGAATACATGCCGGGTAGCACGTCATACAGTACTCGTTTGGGTTGGGTGGTCCCATATAGAAACTCTCCATGATGCCTAATGTTTTCCTAACGTCACACTCGTCACGTACTTCACTTTTATGTCATAATCATTTCTGAGAGGTAAAGAAATTGCATGACAACATGCAGAACTAGTGGCGTCAAAATTAACACACATACTTTATGTGACTGAAAAGCCGAACGAGTTACTTTCCGACGTTGTTTTAGATGTGCAAGTGATAGTCAGAACTCGCTGTGTCGGCACTCTGCCGACCATTTCGCTAGTTAACACCGGTCTTGTTGTGTGTGTTTCAAGCTCAAGAGCATCTCCAAGCAAAAAATGGTCAACAGCAACATTCAGACGGTTTCGTACTGCTCAATTGCTACATTAAAACGTTATGTTTCTTTTTCAGAACTGGAAAAATACAAGCGTGACAGCATTCGAACCTGTAATCTTCAGATCCGAAATCCGACGCCTTATCTATTAGGCCACACGGTCACTGACGACCAACATTTACATGTATACGACTCATCTCGAAACGCTCACACCCCTGAGGATTTGTGTTTTCGTTCTACACAGCCGCTGCCCCTTGCTCTTTCCCACCCATTCGTTACATTCAACCTCTGACGAGACCGACCAAATATAGACTGAGAAACAAGACCACACACTTTGTGCATTCGGAATCGAAGGCAGGGCGTCCCTCGCCGCATTTGCTACGATTGCCATTTGCTACTTCTGCAGAAGCGGCGGCGGCGGCGGCGACGACGACGACGACGACGACGACGAATATCGCGAGAGGCTCTGTGATATGTGAGAAATACATCTATAAAATGTAATTCAGACTGCCTCGTCCCACCTTATGCTGTACCGCTTTGGCAAATGCTTTATCTGCGCCATTCGCCTTAATCACATTTGAGAGTAATTCTTAAAAAAAACGCCTGTCGCTAATTGTTCGTCATCACAGATACTGTTTGCTATACGGCCACGACGCGCAACTGATTTCCAAAATTCATCTTTCTCGTGTTAGGATGGAACTTACGACTCCTGGTTTATTAGACCAGTGCTCTACCACTGAGCTAAAGAGGCGCGGCCTAGCGGTACTCTTGGGTACTTCGTCCTTACGGTCGTCTGCATCATCAGACTTTAGCTGACAACACTTCATATTACCGGCTAATATTTGCAGCTATGGCGACAAATTACTGCTTGGCTACACATCTGACACGTAACCGATGTGCTCTCCAAACAACAACACTTGCATTTCAGAACATGTCTTTCACACATGTCTACAAAATCACCTTCACCTTCAAATACAGTTTCCTTGCGACTGACAGAGACGTAGGCAAAGTTTAAAGTTGCTATTTCCATTAAATCTCGTTAATCAGAAAAACGGTAATTTACACCTGCAGCGGAACAAAATTCCGTTCCGCCCAGCGTCTGGCTCGAACCCACGACCCTGGGATTAAGAGTCTGACGCTCTACCGACTGAGCTAGCCGGCTACCTCGGTGAATACATGCCGGGTAGCACGTCATACAGTACTCGTTTGGGTTGGGTGGTCCCATATAGAAACTCTCCATGATGCCTAATGTTTTCCTAACGTCACACTCGTCACGTACTTCACTTTTATGTCATAATCATTTCTGAGAGGTAAAGAAATTGCATGACAACATGCAGAACTAGTGGCGTCAAAATTAACACACATACTTTATGTGACTGAAAAGCCGAACGAGTTACTTTCCGACGTTGTTTTAGATGTGCAAGTGATAGTCAGAACTCGCTGTGTCGGCACTCTGCCGACCATTTCGCTAGTTAACACCGGTCTTGTTGTGTGTGTTTCAAGCTCAAGAGCATCTCCAAGCAAAAAATGGTCAACAGCAACATTCAGACGGTTTCGTACTGCTCAATTGCTACATTAAAACGTTATGTTTCTTTTTCAGAACTGGAAAAATACAAGCGTGACAGCATTCGAACCTGTAATCTTCAGATCCGAAATCCGACGCCTTATCTATTAGGCCACACGGTCACTGACGACCAACATTTACATGTATACGACTCATCTCGAAACGCTCACACCCCTGAGGATTTGTGTTTTCGTTCTACACAGCCGCTGCCCCTTGCTCTTTCCCACCCATTCGTTACATTCAACCTCTGACGAGACCGACCAAATATAGACTGAGAAACAAGACCACACACTTTGTGCATTCGGAATCGAAGGCAGGGCGTCCCTCGCCGCATTTGCTACGATTGCCATTTGCTACTTCTGCAGAAGCGGCGGCGGCGGCGGCGACGACGACGACGACGACGACGACGAATATCGCGAGAGGCTCTGTGATATGTGAGAAATACATCTATAAAATGTAATTCAGACTGCCTCGTCCCACCTTATGCTGTACCGCTTTGGCAAATGCTTTATCTGCGCCATTCGCCTTAATCACATTTGAGAGTAATTCTTAAAAAAAACGCCTGTCGCTAATTGTTCGTCATCACAGATACTGTTTGCTATACGGCCACGACGCGCAACTGATTTCCAAAATTCATCTTTCTCGTGTTAGGATGGAACTTACGACTCCTGGTTTATTAGACCAGTGCTCTACCACTGAGCTAAAGAGGCGCGGCCTAGCGGTACTCTTGGGTACTTCGTCCTTACGGTCGTCTGCATCATCAGACTTTAGCTGACAACACTTCATATTACCGGCTAATATTTGCAGCTATGGCGACAAATTACTGCTTGGCTACACATCTGACACGTAACCGATGTGCTCTCCAAACAACAACACTTGCATTTCAGAACATGTCTTTCACACATGTCTACAAAATCACCTTCACCTTCAAATACAGTTTCCTTGCGACTGACAGAGACGTAGGCAAAGTTTAAAGTTGCTATTTCCATTAAATCTCGTTAATCAGAAAAACGGTAATTTACACCTGCAGCGGAACAAAATTCCGTTCCGCCCAGCGTCTGGCTCGAACCCACGACCCTGGGATTAAGAGTCTGACGCTCTACCGACTGAGCTAGCCGGCTACCTCGGTGAATACATGCCGGGTAGCACGTCATACAGTACTCGTTTGGGTTGGGTGGTCCCATATAGAAACTCTCCATGATGCCTAATGTTTTCCTAACGTCACACTCGTCACGTACTTCACTTTTATGTCATAATCATTTCTGAGAGGTAAAGAAATTGCATGACAACATGCAGAACTAGTGGCGTCAAAATTAACACACATACTTTATGTGACTGAAAAGCCGAACGAGTTACTTTCCGACGTTGTTTTAGATGTGCAAGTGATAGTCAGAACTCGCTGTGTCGGCACTCTGCCGACCATTTCGCTAGTTAACACCGGTCTTGTTGTGTGTGTTTCAAGCTCAAGAGCATCTCCAAGCAAAAAATGGTCAACAGCAACATTCAGACGGTTTCGTATTGCTCAATTGCTACATTAAAACGTTATGTTTCTTTTTCAGAACTGGAAAAATACAAGCGTGACAGCATTCGAACCTGTAATCTTCAGATCCGAAGTCCGACGCCTTATCCATTACGCCACACGGTCACTGACGACCAACATTTACATGTATACGACTCATCTCGAAACGCTCACACCCCTGAGGATTTGTGTTTTCGTTCTACACAGCCGCTGCCCCTTGCTCTTTCCCACCCATTCGTTACATTCAACCTCTGACGAGACCGACCAAATATAGACTGAGAAACAAGACCACACACTTTGTGCATTCGGAATCGAAGGCAGGGCGTCCCTCGCCGCATTTGCTACGATTGCCATTTGCTACTTCTGCAGAAGCAGCGGCGGCGGCGACGACGACGACGACGACGAGGACGAATATCGCGAGAGGCTCTGAGATATGTGAGAAATACATCTATAAAATGTAATTCAGACTGCCTCGTCCCACCTTATGCTGTACCGCTTTGGCAAATGCTTTATCTGCGCCATTCGCCTTAATCGCATCTGAGAGTAATTCTTAAAAAAACGCCTGTCGCTAATTGTTCGTCATCACAGGTACTGTATGCTATACGGCCACGACGCGCAACTGATTTCCAAAATTCATCTTTCTCGTGTTAGGATGGAACTTACGACTCCTGGTTTATTAGACCAGTGCTCCACCACTGAGCTAAAGAGGCGCGGCCTAGCGGTACTCTTGGGTACTTCGTCCTTACGGTCGTCTGCATCATCAGACTTTAGCTGACAACACTTCATATTAGCGGCTAATATTTGCAGCTATGGCGACAAATTACTGCTTGGCTACACATCTGACACGTAACCGATGTGCTCTCCAAACAACAACACTTGCATTTCAGAACATGTCTTTCACACATGTCTACAAAATCACCTTCACCTTCAAATACAGTTTCCTTGCGACTGACAGAGACGTAGGCAAAGTTTAAAGTTGCTATTTCCATTAAATCTCGTTAATCAGAAAAACGGTAATTTACACCTGCAGCGGAACAAAATTCCGTTCCGCCCAGCGTCTGGCTCGAACCCACGACCCTGGGACTAAGAGTCTGACGCTCTACCGACTGAGCTAGCCGGCTACCTCGGTGAATACCTGCCGGGTAGCACGTCATACAGTACTCGTTTGGGTTGGGTGGTCCCATACAGAATCTCTCCATGATGCCTAATGTTTTCCTAACGTCACACTCGTCACGTACTTCACTTTTATGTCATAATCATTTCTGAGAGGTAAAGAAATTGCATGACAACATGCAGAGCTAGTGGCGTCAAAATTAACACACACACTTTATGTGACTGAAAAGCCGAACGAGTTACTTTCCGACGTTGTTTTAGATGTGCACGTGATAGTCAGAACTCGCTGTGTCGGCACTCTGCCGACCATTTCGCTAGTTAACACCGGTCTTGTTGTGTGTGTTTCAAGCTCAAGAGCATCTCCAAGCAAAAAATGGTCAACAGCAACATTCAGACGGTTTCGTACTGCTCAATTGCTACATTAAAACGTTATGTTTCTTTTTCAGAACTGGAAAAATACAAGCGTGACAGCATTCGAACCTGTAATCTTCAGATCCGAAATCCGACGCCTTATCCATTACGCCACACGGTCACTGACGACCAACATTTACATGTATACGACTCATCTCGAAACGCTCACACCCCTGAGGATTTGTGTTTTCGTTCTACACAGTCGCTGCCCCTTGCTCTTTCCCACCCATTCGTTACATTCTACCTCTGACGAGACCGACCAAATATCGACTGAGAAACAAGACCACACACTTTGTGCATTCGGAATCGAAGGCAGGGCGTCCCTCGCCGCATTTGCTACGATTGCCATTTGCTACTTCTGCAGAAGCGGCGGCGGCGGCGGCGACGACGACGACGACGAATATCGCGAGAGGCTCTGTGATATGTGAGAAATACATCTATAAAATGTAATTCAGACTGCCTCGTCCCACCTTATGCTGTACCGCTTTGGCAAATGCTTTATCTGCGCCATTCGCCTTAATCACATTTGAGAGTAATTCTTAAAAAAAACGCCTGTCGCTAATTGTTCGTCATCACAGATACTGTTTGCTATACGGCCACGACGCGCAACTGATTTCCAAAATTCATCTTCCTCGTGTTAGGATGGAACTTACGACTCCTGGTTTATTTGACCAGTGCTCTACCACTGAGCTAAAGAGGCGCGGCCTAGCGGTACTCTTGGGTACTTCGTCCTTACGGTCGTCTGCATCATCAGACTTTAGCTGACAACACTTCATATTAGCGGCTAATATTTGCAGCTATGGCGACAAATTACTGCTTGGCTACACATCTGACACGTAACCGATGTGCTCTCCAAACAACAACACTTGCATTTCAGAACATGTCTTTCACACATGTCTACAAAATCACCTTCACCTTTAAATACAGTTTCCTTGCGACTGACAGAGACGTAGGCAAAGTTTAAAGTTGCTATTTCCATTAAATCTTGTTAATCAGAAAAACGGAAATTTACACCTGCAGCGGAACAAAATTCCGTTCCGCCCAGCGTCTGGCTCGAACCCACGACCCTGGGATTAAGAGTCTGACGCTCTACTGACTGAGCTAGCCGGCTACCTCGGTGAATACATGCCGGGTAGCACGTCATACAGTACTCGTTTGGGTTGGGTGGTCCCATATAGAATCTCTCCATGATGCCTAATGTTTTCCCAACGTCACACTCGTCACGTACTTCACTTTTATGTCATAATCATTTCTGAGAAGTAAAGAAATTGCATGACAACATGCAGAGCTAGTGGCGTCAAAATTAAGACACATACTTTATGTGACTGAAAAGCCGAACGAGTTACTTTCCGACGTTGTTTTAGATGTGCAAGTGATAGTCAGAACTCGCTGTGTCGGCACTCTGCCGACCATTTCGCTAGTTAACACCGGTCTTGTTGTGTGTGTTTCAAGCTCAAGAGCATCTCCAAGCAAAAAATGGTCAACAGCAACATTCAGACGGTTTCGTACTGCTCAATTGCTACATTAAAACGTTATGTTTCTTTTTCAGAACTGGAAAAATACAAGCGTGACAGCATTCGAACCTGTAATCTTCAGATCCGAAGTCCGACGCCTTATCCATTAGGCCACACGGTCACTGACGACCAACATTTACATGTATACGACTCATCTCGAAACGCTCACACCCCTGAGGATTTGTGTTTTCGTTCTACACAGCCGCTGCCCCTTGCTCTTTCCCACCCATTCGTTACATTCAACCTCTGACGAGACCGACCAAATATAGACTGAGAAACAAGACCACACACTTTGTGCATTCGGAATCGAAGGCAGGGCGTCCCTCGCCGCATTTGCTACGATTGCCATTTGCTACTTCTGCAGAAGCAGCGGCGGCGGCGACGACGACGACGACGACGAGGACGAATATCGCGAGAGGCTCTGAGATATGTGAGAAATACATCTATAAAATGTAATTCAGACTGCCTCGTCCCACCTTATGCTGTACCGCTTTGGCAAATGCTTTATCTGCGCCATTCGCCTTAATCGCATCTGAGAGTAATTCTTAAAAAAACGCCTGTCGCTAATTGTTCGTCATCACAGGTACTGTATGCTATACGGCCACGACGCGCAACTGATTTCCAAAATTCATCTTTCTCGTGTTAGGATGGAACTTACGACTCCTGGTTTATTAGACCAGTGCTCCACCACTGAGCTAAAGAGGCGCGGCCTAGCGGTACTCTTGGGTACTTCGTCCTTACGGTCGTCTGCATCATCAGACTTTAGCTGACAACACTTCATATTACCGGCTAATATTTGCAGCTATGGCGACAAATTACTGCTTGGCTACACATCTGACACGTAACCGATGTGCTCTCCAAACAACAACACTTGCATTTCAGAACATGTCTTTCACACATGTCTACAAAATCACCTTCACCTTCAAATACAGTTTCCTTGCGACTGACAGAGACGTAGGCAAAGTTTAAAGTTGCTATTTCCATTAAATCTCGTTAATCAGAAAAACGGTAATTTACACCTGCAGCGGAACAAAATTCCGTTCCGCCCAGCGTCTGGCTCGAACCCACAACCCTGGGACTAAGAGTCTGACGCTCTACCGACTGAGCTAGCCGGCTACCTCGGTGAATACCTGCCGGGTAGCACGTCACACAGTACTCGTTTGGGTTGGGTGGTCCCATACAGAATCTCTCCATGATGCCTAATGTTTTCCTAACGTCACACTCGTCACGTACTTCACTTTTATGTCATAATCATTTCTGAGAGGTAAAGAAATTGCATGACAACATGCAGAGCTAGTGGCGTCAAAATTAACACACACACTTTATGTGACTGAAAAGCCGAACGAGTTACTTTCCGACGTTGTTTTAGATGTGCACGTGATAGTCAGAACTCGCTGTGTCGGCACTCTGCCGACCATTTCGCTAGTTAACACCGGTCTTGTTGTGTGTGTTTCAAGCTCAAGAGCATCTCCAAGCAAAAAATGGTCAACAGCAACATTCAGACGGTTTCGTACTGCTCAATTGCTACATTAAAACGTTATGTTTCTTTTTCAGAACTGGAAAAATACAAGCGTGACAGCATTCGAACCTGTAATCTTCAGATCCGAAATCCGACGCCTTATCCATTACGCCACACGGTCACTGACGACCAACATTTACATGTATACGACTCATCTCGAAACGCTCACACCCCTGAGGATTTGTGTTTTCGTTCTACACAGTCGCTGCCCCTTGCTCTTTCCCACCCATTCGTTACATTCTACCTCTGACGAGACCGACCAAATATCGACTGAGAAACAAGACCACACACTTTGTGCATTCGGAATCGAAGGCAGGGCGTCCCTCGCCGCATTTGCTACGATTGCCATTTGCTACTTCTGCAGAAGCGGCGGCGGCGGCGGCGACGACGACGACGACGAATATCGCGAGAGGCTCTGTGATATGTGAGAAATACATCTATAAAATGTAATTCAGACTGCCTCGTCCCACCTTATGCTGTACCGCTTTGGCAAATGCTTTATCTGCGCCATTCGCCTTAATCACATTTGAGAGTAATTCTTAAAAAAAACGCCTGTCGCTAATTGTTCGTCATCACAGATACTGTTTGCTATACGGCCACGACGCGCAACTGATTTCCAAAAGTCATCTTTCTCGTGTTAGGATGGAACTTACGACTCCTGGTTTATTTGACCAGTGCTCTACCACTGAGCTAAAGAGGCGCGGCCTAGCGGTACTCTTGGGTACTTCGTCCTTACGGTCGTCTGCATCATCAGACTTTAGCTGACAACACTTCATATTACCGGCTAATATTTGCAGCTATGGCGACAAATTACTGCTTGGCTACACATCTGACACGTAACCGATGTGCTCTCCAAACAACAACACTTGCATTTCAGAACATGTCTTTCACACATGTCTACAAAATCACCTTCACCTTCAAATACAGTTTCCTTGCGACTGACAGAGACGTAGGCAAAGTTTAAAGTTGCTATTTCCATTAAATCTCGTTAATCAGAAAAACGGTAATTTACACCTGCAGCGGAACAAAATTCCGTTCCGCCCAGCGTCTGGCTCGAACCCACGACCCTGGGATTAAGAGTCTGACGCTCTACCGACTGAGCTAGCCGGCTACCTCGGTGAATACATGCCGGGTAGCACGTCATACAGTACTCGTTTGGGTTGGGTGGTCCCATATAGAAACTCTCCATGATGCCTAATGTTTTCCTAACGTCACACTCGTCACGTACTTCACTTTTATGTCATAATCATTTCTGAGAGGTAAAGAAATTGCATGACAACATGCAGAGCTAGTGGCGTCAAAATTAACACACATACTTTATGTGACTGAAAAGCCGAACGAGTTACTTTCCGACGTTGTTTTAGATGTGCAAGTGATAGTCAGAACTCGCTGTGTCGGCACTCTGCCGACCATTTCGCTAGTTAACACCGGTCTTGTTGTGTGTGTTTCAAGCTCAAGAGCATCTCCAAGCAAAAAATGGTCAACAGCAACATTCAGACGGTTTCGTACTGCTCAATTGCTACATTAAAACGTTATGTTTCTTTTTCAGAACTGGAAAAATACAAGCGTGACAGCATTCGAACCTGTAATCTTCAGATCCGAAATCCGACGCCTTATCCATTAGGCCACACGGTCACTGACGACCAACATTTACATGTATACGACTCATCTCGAAACGCTCACACCCCTGAGGATTTGTGTTTTCGTTCTACACAGCCGCTGCCCCTTGCTCTTTCCCACCCATTCGTTACATTCAACCTCTGACGAGACCGACCAAATATAGACTGAGAAACAAGACCACACACTTTGTGCATTCGGAATCGAAGGCAGGGCGTCCCTCGCCGCATTTGCTACGATTGCCATTTGCTACTTCTGCAGAAGCAGCGGCGGCGGCGACGACGACGACGACGACGAGGACGAATATCGCGAGAGGCTCTGAGATATGTGAGAAATACATCTATAAAATGTAATTCAGACTGCCTCGTCCCACCTTATGCTGTACCGCTTTGGCAAATGCTTTATCTGCGCCATTCGCCTTAATCGCATCTGAGAGTAATTCTTAAAAAAACGCCTGTCGCTAATTGTTCGTCATCACAGGTACTGTATGCTATACGGCCACGACGCGCAACTGATTTCCAAAATTCATCTTTCTCGTGTTAGGATGGAACTTACGACTCCTGGTTTATTAGACCAGTGCTCCACCACTGAGCTAAAGAGGCGCGGCCTAGCGGTACTCTTGGGTACTTCGTCCTTACGGTCGTCTGCATCATCAGACTTTAGCTGACAACACTTCATATTACCGGCTAATATTTGCAGCTATGGCGACAAATTACTGCTTGGCTACACATCTGACACGTAACCGATGTGCTCTCCAAACAACAACACTTGCATTTCAGAACATGTCTTTCACACATGTCTACAAAATCACCTTCACCTTCAAATACAGTTTCCTTGCGACTGACAGAGACGTAGGCAAAGTTTAAAGTTGCTATTTCCATTAAATCTCGTTAATCAGAAAAACGGTAATTTACACCTGCAGCGGAACAAAATTCCGTTCCGCCCAGCGTCTGGCTCGAACCCACAACCCTGGGACTAAGAGTCTGACGCTCTACCGACTGAGCTAGCCGGCTACCTCGGTGAATACCTGCCGGGTAGCACGTCACACAGTACTCGTTTGGGTTGGGTGGTCCCATACAGAATCTCTCCATGATGCCTAATGTTTTCCTAACGTCACACTCGTCACGTACTTCACTTTTATGTCATAATCATTTCTGAGAGGTAAAGAAATTGCATGACAACATGCAGAGCTAGTGGCGTCAAAATTAACACACACACTTTATGTGACTGAAAAGCCGAACGAGTTACTTTCCGACGTTGTTTTAGATGTGCACGTGATAGTCAGAACTCGCTGTGTCGGCACTCTGCCGACCATTTCGCTAGTTAACACCGGTCTTGTTGTGTGTGTTTCAAGCTCAAGAGCATCTCCAAGCAAAAAATGGTCAACAGCAACATTCAGACGGTTTCGTACTGCTCAATTGCTACATTAAAACGTTATGTTTCTTTTTCAGAACTGGAAAAATACAAGCGTGACAGCATTCGAACCTGTAATCTTCAGATCCGAAATCCGACGCCTTATCCATTACGCCACACGGTCACTGACGACCAACATTTACATGTATACGACTCATCTCGAAACGCTCACACCCCTGAGGATTTGTGTTTTCGTTCTACACAGTCGCTGCCCCTTGCTCTTTCCCACCCATTCGTTACATTCTACCTCTGACGAGACCGACCAAATATCGACTGAGAAACAAGACCACACACTTTGTGCATTCGGAATCGAAGGCAGGGCGTCCCTCGCCGCATTTGCTACGATTGCCATTTGCTACTTCTGCAGAAGCGGCGGCGGCGGCGGCGACGACGACGACGACGAATATCGCGAGAGGCTCTGTGATATGTGAGAAATACATCTATAAAATGTAATTCAGACTGCCTCGTCCCACCTTATGCTGTACCGCTTTGGCAAATGCTTTATCTGCGCCATTCGCCTTAATCACATTTGAGAGTAATTCTTAAAAAAAAACGCCTGTCGCTAATTGTTCGTCATCACAGATACTGTTTGCTATACGGCCACGACGCGCAACTGATTTCCAAAAGTCATCTTTCTCGTGTTAGGATGGAACTTACGACTCCTGGTTTATTTGACCAGTGCTCTACCACTGAGCTAAAGAGGCGCGGCCTAGCGGTACTCTTGGGTACTTCGTCCTTACGGTCGTCTGCATCATCAGACTTTAGCTGACAACACTTCATATTACCGGCTAATATTTGCAGCTATGGCGACAAATTACTGCTTGGCTACACATCTGACACGTAACCGATGTGCTCTCCAAACAACAACACTTGCATTTCAGAACATGTCTTTCACACATGTCTACAAAATCACCTTCACCTTCAAATACAGTTTCCTTGCGACTGACAGAGACGTAGGCAAAGTTTAAAGTTGCTATTTCCATTAAATCTCGTTAATCAGAAAAACGGTAATTTACACCTGCAGCGGAACAAAATTCCGTTCCGCCCAGCGTCTGGCTCGAACCCACGACCCTGGGATTAAGAGTCTGACGCTCTACCGACTGAGCTAGCCGGCTACCTCGGTGAATACATGCCGGGTAGCACGTCATACAGTACTCGTTTGGGTTGGGTGGTCCCATATAGAAACTCTCCATGATGCCTAATGTTTTCCTAACGTCACACTCGTCACGTACTTCACTTTTATGTCATAATCATTTCTGAGAGGTAAAGAAATTGCATGACAACATGCAGAGCTAGTGGCGTCAAAATTAACACACATACTTTATGTGACTGAAAAGCCGAACGAGTTACTTTCCGACGTTGTTTTAGATGTGCAAGTGATAGTCAGAACTCGCTGTGTCGGCACTCTGCCGACCATTTCGCTAGTTAACACCGGTCTTGTTGTGTGTGTTTCAAGCTCAAGAGCATCTCCAAGCAAAAAATGGTCAACAGCAACATTCAGACGGTTTCGTACTGCTCAATTGCTACATTAAAACGTTATGTTTCTTTTTCAGAACTGGAAAAATACAAGCGTGACAGCATTCGAACCTGTAATCTTCAGATCCGAAATCCGACGCCTTATCCATTAGGCCACACGGTCACTGAAGACCAACATTTACATGTATACGACTCATCTCGAAACGCTCACACCCCTGAGGATTTGTGTTTTCGTTCTACACAGCCGCTGCCCCTTGCTCTTTCCCACCCATTCGTTACATTCTACCTCTGACGAGACCGACCAAATATCGACTGAGAAACAAGACCACACACTTTGTGCATTCGGAATCGAAGGCAGGGCGTCCCTCGCCGCATTTGCTACGATTGCCATTTGCTACTTCTGCAGAAGCGGCGGCGGCGGCGGCGGCGGCGACGACGACGACGACGAATATCGCGAGAGGCTCTGAGATATGTGAGAAATACATCTATAAAATGTAATTCAGACTGCCTCGTCCCACCTTATGCTGTACCGCTTTGGCAAATGCTTTATCTGCGCCATTGGCCTTAATCGCATCTGAGAGTAATTCTTAAAAAAACGCCTGTCGCTAATTGTTCGTCATCACAGGTACTGTATGCTATACGGCCACGACGCGCAACTGATTTCCAAAATTCATCTTTCTCGTGTTAGGATGGAACTTACGACTCCTGGTTTATTAGACCAGTGCTCCACCACTGAGCTAAAGAGGCGCGGCCTAGCGGTACTCTTGGGTACTTCGTCCTTACGGTCGTCTGCATCATCAGACTTTAGCTGACAACACTTCATATTACCGGCTAATATTTGCAGCTATGGCGACAAATTACTGCTTGGCTACACATCTGACACGTAACCGATGTGCTCTCCAAACAACAACACTTGCATTTCAGAACATGTCTTTCACACATGTCTACAAAATCACCTTCACCTTTAAATACAGTTTCCTTGCGACTGACAGAGACGTAGGCAAAGTTTAAAGTTGCTATTTCCATTAAATCTTGTTAATCAGAAAAACGGAAATTTACACCTGCAGCGGAACAAAATTCCGTTCCGCCCAGCGTCTGGCTCGAACCCACGACCCTGGGATTAAGAGTCTGACGCTCTACTGACTGAGCTAGCCGGCTACCTCGGTGAATACATGCCGGGTAGCACGTCATACAGTACTCGTTTGGGTTGGGTGGTCCCATATAGAATCTCTCCATGATGCCTAATGTTTTCCCAACGTCACACTCGTCACGTACTTCACTTTTATGTCATAATCATTTCTGAGAAGTAAAGAAATTGCATGACAACATGCAGAGCTAGTGGCGTCAAAATTAAGACACATACTTTATGTGACTGAAAAGCCGAACGAGTTACTTTCCGACGTTGTTTTAGATGTGCAAGTGATAGTCAGAACTCGCTGTGTCGGCACTCTGCCGACCATTTCGCTAGTTAACACCGGTCTTGTTGTGTGTGTTTCAAGCTCAAGAGCATCTCCAAGCAAAAAATGGTCAACAGCAACATTCAGACGGTTTCGTACTGCTCAATTGCTACATTAAAACGTTATGTTTCTTTTTCAGAACTGGAAAAATACAAGCGTGACAGCATTCGAACCTGTAATCTTCAGATCCGAAGTCCGACGCCTTATCCATTACGCCACACGGTCACTGACGACCAACATTTACATGTATACGACTCATCTCGAAACGCTCACACCCCTGAGGATTTGTGTTTTCGTTCTACACAGCCGCTGCCCCTTGCTCTTTCCCACCCATTCGTTACATTCAACCTCTGACGAGACCGACCAAATATAGACTGAGAAACAAGACCACACACTTTGTGCATTCGTAATCGAAGGCAGGGCGTCCCTCGCCGCATTTGCTACGATTGCCATTTGCTACTTCTGCAGAAGCAGCGGCGGCGGCGACGACGACGACGACGACGAGGACGAATATCGCGAGAGGCTCTGAGATATGTGAGAAATACATCTATAAAATGTAATTCAGACTGCCTCGTCCCACCTTATGCTGTACCGCTTTGGCAAATGCTTTATCTGCGCCATTCGCCTTAATCGCATCTGAGAGTAATTCTTAAAAAAACGCCTGTCGCTAATTGTTCGTCATCACAGGTACTGTATGCTATACGGCCACGACGCGCAACTGATTTCCAAAATTCATCTTTCTCGTGTTAGGATGGAACTTACGACTCCTGGTTTATTAGACCAGTGCTCCACCACTGAGCTAAAGAGGCGCGGCCTAGCGGTACTCTTGGGTACTTCGTCCTTACGGTCGTCTGCATCATCAGACTTTAGCTGACAACACTTCATATTACCGGCTAATATTTGCAGCTATGGCGACAAATTACTGCTTGGCTACACATCTGACACGTAACCGATGTGCTCTCCAAACAACAACACTTGCATTTCAGAACATGTCTTTCACACATGTCTACAAAATCACATTCACCTTCAAATACAGTTTCCTTGCGACTGACAGACACGTAGGCAAAGTTTAAAGTTGCTATTTCCATTAAATCTCGTTAATCAGAAAAACGGTAATTTACACCTGCAGCGGAACAAAATTCCGTTCCGCCCAGCGTCTGGCTCGAACCCACGACCCTGGGACTAAGAGTCTGACGCTCTACCGACTGAGCTAGCCGGCTACCTCGGTGAATACCTGCCGGGTAGCACGTCACACAGTACTCGTTTGGGTTGGGTGGTCCCATACAGAATCTCTCCATGATGCCTAATGTTTTCCTAACGTCACACTCGTCACGTACTTCACTTTTATGTCATAATCATTTCTGAGAGGTAAAGAAATTGCATGACAACATGCAGAGCTAGTGGCGTCAAAATTAACACACACACTTTATGTGACTGAAAAGCCGAACGAGTTACTTTCCGACGTTGTTTTAGATGTGCACGTGATAGTCAGAACTCGCTGTGTCGGCACTCTGCCGACCATTTCGCTAGTTAACACCGGTCTTGTTGTGTGTGTTTCAAGCTCAAGAGCATCTCCAAGCAAAAAATGGTCAACAGCAACATTCAGACGGTTTCGTACTGCTCAATTGCTACATTAAAACGTTATGTTTCTTTTTCAGAACTGGAAAAATACAAGCGTGACAGCATTCGAACCTGTAATCTTCAGATCCGAAATCCGACGCCTTATCCATTAGGCCACACGGTCACTGACGACCAACATTTACATGTATACGACTCATCTCGAAACGCTCACACCCCTGAGGATTTGTGTTTTCGTTCTACACAGCCGCTGCCCCTTGCTCTTTCCCACCCATTCGTTACATTCTACCTCTGACGAGACCGACCAAATATCGACTGAGAAACAAGACCACACACTTTGTGCATTCGGAATCGAAGGCAGGGCGTCCCTCGCCGCATTTGCTACGATTGCCATTTGCTACTTCTGCAGAAGCGGCGGCGGCGGCGGCGACGACGACGACGACGAATATCGCGAGAGGCTCTGAGATATGTGAGAAATACATCTATAAAATGTAATTCAGACTGCCTCGTCCCACCTTATGCTGTACCGCTTTGGCAAATGCTTTATCTGCGCCATTCGCCTTAATCGCATCTGAGAGTAATTCTTAAAAAAACGCCTGTCGCTAATTGTTCGTCATCACAGATACTGTTTGCTATACGGCCACGACGCGCAACTGATTTCCAAAATTCATCTTTCTCGTGTTAGGATGGAACTTACGACTCCTGGTTTATTAGACCAGTGCTCTACCACTGAGCTAAAGAGGCGCGGAGTAGCGGTACTCTTGGGTACTTCGTCCTTATGGTCGTCTGCATCATCAGACTTTAGCTGACAACACTTCATATTACCGGCTAATATTTGCAGCTATGGCGACAAATTACTGCTTGGCTACACATCTGACACGTAACCGATGTGCTCTCCAAACAACAACACTTGCATTTCAGAACATGTCTTTCACACATGTCTACAAAATCACCTTCACCTTCAAATACAGTTTCCTTGCGACTGACAGAGACGTAGGCAAAGTTTAAAGTTGCTATTTCCATTAAATCTCGTTAATCAGAAAAACGGTAATTTACACCTGCAGCGGAACAAAATTCCGTTCCGCCCAGCGTCTGGCTCGAACCCACGACCCTGGGACTAAGAGTCTGACGCTCTACCGACTGAGCTAGCCGGCTACCTCGGTGAATACATGCCGGGTAGCACGTCATACAGTACTCGTTTGGGTTGGGTGGTCCCATATAGAAACTCTCCATGATGCCTAATGTTTTCCTAACGTCACACTCGTCACGTACTTCACTTTTATGTCATAATCATTTCTGAGAGGTAAAGAAATTGCATGACAACATGCAGAGCTAGTGGCGTCAAAATTAACACACATACTTTATGTGACTGAAAAGCCGAACGAGTTACTTTCCGACGTTGTTTTAGATGTGCAAGTGATAGTCAGAACTCGCTGTGTCGGCACTCTGCCGACCATTTCGCTAGTTAACACCGGTCTTGTTGTGTGTGTTTCAAGCTCAAGAGCATCTCCAAGCAAAAAATGGTCAACAGCAACATTCAGACGGTTTCGTACTGCTCAATTGCTACATTAAAACGTTATGTTTCTTTTTCAGAACTGGAAAAATACAAGCGTGACAGCATTCGAACCTGTAATCTTCAGATCCGAAATCCGACGCCTTATCCATTAGGCCACACGGTCACTGACGACCAACATTTACATGTATACGACTCATCTCGAAACGCTCACACCCCTGAGGATTTGTGTTTTCGTTCTACACAGCCGCTGCCCCTTGCTCTTTCCCACCCATTCGTTACATTCTACCTCTGACGAGACCGACCAAATATCGACTGAGAAACAAGACCACACACTTTGTGCATTCGGAATCGAAGGCAGGGCGTCCCTCGCCGCATTTGCTACGATTGCCATTTGCTACTTCTGCAGAAGCGGCGGCGGCGGCGGCGACGACGACGACGACGAATATCGCGAGAGGCTCTGAGATATGTGAGAAATACATCTATAAAATGTAATTCAGACTGCCTCGTCCCACCTTATGCTGTACCGCTTTGGCAAATGCTTTATCTGCGCCATTCGCCTTAATCGCATCTGAGAGTAATTCTTAAAAAAACGCCTGTCGCTAATTGTTCGTCATCACAGATACTGTTTGCTATACGGCCACGACGCGCAACTGATTTCCAAAATTCATCTTTCTCGTGTTAGGATGGAACTTACGACTCCTGGTTTATTAGACCAGTGCTCTACCACTGAGCTAAAGAGGCGCGGAGTAGCGGTACTCTTGGGTACTTCGTCCTTATGGTCGTCTGCATCATCAGACTTTAGCTGACAACACTTCATATTACATGCTAATATTTGCAGCTATGGCGACAAATTACTGCTTGGCTACACATCTGACACGTAACCGATGTGCTCTCCAAACAACAACACTTGCATTTCAGAACATGTCTTTCACACATGTCTACAAAATCACCTTCACCTTCAAATACAGTTTCCTTGCGACTGACAGAGACGTAGGCAAAGTTTAAAGTTGCTATTTCCATTAAATCTCGTTAATCAGAAAAACGGTAATTTACACCTGCAGCGGAACAAAATTCCGTTCCGCCCAGCGTCTGGCTCGAACCCACGACCCTGGGATTAAGAGTCTGAAGCTCTACCGACTGAGCTAGCCGGCTACCTCGGTGAATACATGCCGGGTAGCACGTCATACAGTACTCGTTTGGGTTGGGTGGTCCCATATAGAAACTCTCCATGATGCCTAATGTTTTCCTAACGTCACACTCGTCACGTACTTCACTTTTATGTCATAATCATTTCTGAGAGGTAAAGAAATTGCATGACAACATGCAGAGCTAGTGGCGTCAAAATTAACACACATACTTTATGTGACTGAAAAGCCGAACGAGTTACTTTCCGACGTTGTTTTAGATGTGCAAGTGATAGTCAGAACTCGCTGTGTCGGCACTCTGCCGACCATTTCGCTAGTTAACACCGGTCTTGTTGTGTGTGTTTCAAGCTCAAGAGCATCTCCAAGCAAAAAATGGTCAACAGCAACATTCAGACGGTTTCGTACTGCTCAATTGCTACATTAAAACGTTATGTTTCTTTTTCAGAACTGGAAAAATACAAGCGTGACAGCATTCGAACCTGTAATCTTCAGATCCGAAATCCGACGCCTTATCCATTAGGCCACACGGTCACTGACGACCAACATTTACATGTATACGACTCATCTCGAAACGCTCACACCCCTGAGGATTTGTGTTTTCGTTCTACACAGCCGCTGCCCCTTGCTCTTTCCCACCCATTCGTTACATTCTACCTCTGACGAGACCGACCAAATATCGACTGAGAAACAAGACCACACACTTTGTGCATTCGGAATCGAAGGCAGGGCGTCCCTCGCCGCATTTGCTACGATTGCCATTTGCTACTTCTGCAGAAGCGGCGGCGGCGGCGGCGGCGGCGGCGACGACGACGACGACGTCGACGACGACGACGAATATCGCGAGAGGCTCTGTGATATGTGAGAAATACATCTATAAAATGTAATTCAGACTGCCTCGTCCCACCTTATGCTGTACCGCTTTGGCAAATGCTTTATCTGCGCCATTCGCCTTAATCACATTTGAGAGTAATTCTTAAAAAAAACGCCTGTCGCTAATTGTTCGTCATCACAGATACTGTTTGCTATACGGCCACGACGCGCAACTGATTTCCAAAATTCATCTTTCTCGTGTTAGGATGGAACTTACGACTCCTGGTTTATTAGACCAGTGCTCCACCACTGAGCTAAAGAGGCGCGGCCTAGCGGTACTCTTGGGTACTTCGTCCTTATGGTCGTCTGCATCATCAGACTTTAGCTGACAACACTTCATATTACCGGCTAATATTTGCAGCTATGGCGACAAATTACTGCTTGGCTACACATCTGACACGTAACCGATGTGCTCTCCAAACAACAACACTTGCATTTCAGAACATGTCTTTCACACATGTCTACAAAATCACCTTCACCTTCAAATACAGTTTCCTTGCGACTGACAGAGACGTAGGCAAAGTTTAAAGTTGCTATTTCCATTAAATCTCGTTAATCAGAAAAACGGTAATTTACACCTGCAGCGGAACAAAATTCCGTTCCGCCCAGCGTCTGGCTCGAACCCACGACCCTGGGATTAAGAGTCTGACGCTCTACCGACTGAGCTAGCCGGCTACCTCGGTGAATACATGCCGGGTAGCACGTCATACAGTACTCGTTTGGGTTGGGTGGTCCCATATAGAAACTCTCCATGATGCCTAATGTTTTCCTAACGTCACACTCGTCACGTACTTCACTTTTATGTCATAATCATTTCTGAGAGGTAAAGAAATTGCATGACAACATGCAGAGCTAGTGGCGTCAAAATTAACACACATACTTTATGTGACTGAAAAGCCGAACGAGTTACTTTCCGACGTTGTTTTAGATGTGCAAGTGATAGTCAGAACTCGCTGTGTCGGCACTCTGCCGACCATTTCGCTAGTTAACACCGGTCTTGTTGTGTGTGTTTCAAGCTCAAGAGCATCTCCAAGCAAAAAATGGTCAACAGCAACATTCAGACGGTTTCGTACTGCTCAATTGCTACATTAAAACGTTATGTTTCTTTTTCAGAACTGGAAAAATACAAGCGTGACAGCATTCGAACCTGTAATCTTCAGATCCGAAATCCGACGCCTTATCCATTAGGCCACACGGTCACTGACGACCAACATTTACATGTATACGACTCATCTCGAAACGCTCACACCCCTGAGGATTTGTGTTTTCGTTCTACACAGCCGCTGCCCCTTGCTCTTTCCCACCCATTCGTTACATTCTACCTCTGACGAGACCGACCAAATATCGACTGAGAAACAAGACCACACACTTTGTGCATTCGGAATCGAAGGCAGGGCGTCCCTCGCCGCATTTGCTACGATTGCCATTTGCTACTTCTGCAGAAGCGGCGGCGGCGGCGGCGACGACGACGACGACGAATATCGCGAGAGGCTCTGAGATATGTGAGAAATACATCTATAAAATGTAATTCAGACTGCCTCGTCCCACCTTATGCTGTACCGCTTTGGCAAATGCTTTATCTGCGCCATTCGCCTTAATCGCATCTGAGAGTAATTCTTAAAAAAACGCCTGTCGCTAATTGTTCGTCATCACAGATACTGTTTGCTATACGGCCACGACGCGCAACTGATTTCCAAAATTCATCTTTCTCGTGTTAGGATGGAACTTACGACTCCTGGTTTATTAGACCAGTGCTCTACCACTGAGCTAAAGAGGCGCGGAGTAGCGGTACTCTTGGGTACTTCGTCCTTATGGTCGTCTGCATCATCAGACTTTAGCTGACAACACTTCATATTACCGGCTAATATTTGCAGCTATGGCGACAAATTACTGCTTGGCTACACATCTGACACGTAACCGATGTGCTCTCCAAACAACAACACTTGCATTTCAGAACATGTCTTTCACACATGTCTACAAAATCACCTTCACCTTCAAATACAGTTTCCTTGCGACTGACAGAGACGTAGGCAAAGTTTAAAGTTGCTATTTCCATTAAATCTCGTTAATCAGAAAAACGGTAATTTACACCTGCAGCGGAACAAAATTCCGTTCCGCCCAGCGTCTGGCTCGAACCCACGACCCTGGGATTAAGAGTCTGACGCTCTACCGACTGAGCTAGCCGGCTACCTCGGTGAATACATGCCGGGTAGCACGTCATACAGTACTCGTTTGGGTTGGGTGGTCCCATATAGAAACTCTCCATGATGCCTAATGTTTTCCTAACGTCACACTCGTCACGTACTTCACTTTTATGTCATAATCATTTCTGAGAGGTAAAGAAATTGCATGACAACATGCAGAGCTAGTGGCGTCAAAATTAACACACATACTTTATGTGACTGAAAAGCCGAACGAGTTACTTTCCGACGTTGTTTTAGATGTGCAAGTGATAGTCAGAACTCGCTGTGTCGGCACTCTGCCGACCATTTCGCTAGTTAACACCGGTCTTGTTGTGTGTGTTTCAAGCTCAAGAGCATCTCCAAGCAAAAAATGGTCAACAGCAACATTCAGACGGTTTCGTACTGCTCAATTGCTACATTAAAACGTTATGTTTCTTTTTCAGAACTGGAAAAATACAAGCGTGACAGCATTCGAACCTGTAATCTTCAGATCCGAAATCCGACGCCTTATCCATTAGGCCACACGGTCACTGACGACCAACATTTACATGTATACGACTCATCTCGAAACGCTCACACCCCTGAGGATTTGTGTTTTCGTTCTACACAGCCGCTGCCCCTTGCTCTTTCCCACCCATTCGTTACATTCTACCTCTGACGAGACCGACCAAATATCGACTGAGAAACAAGACCACACACTTTGTGCATTCGGAATCGAAGGCAGGGCGTCCCTCGCCGCATTTGCTACGATTGCCATTTGCTACTTCTGCAGAAGCGGCGGCGGCGGCGGCGACGACGACGACGACGAATATCGCGAGAGGCTCTGAGATATGTGAGAAATACATCTATAAAATGTAATTCAGACTGCCTCGTCCCACCTTATGCTGTACCGCTTTGGCAAATGCTTTATCTGCGCCATTCGCCTTAATCGCATCTGAGAGTAATTCTTAAAAAAACGCCTGTCGCTAATTGTTCGTCATCACAGATACTGTTTGCTATACGGCCACGACGCGCAACTGATTTCCAAAATTCATCTTTCTCGTGTTAGGATGGAACTTACGACTCCTGGTTTATTAGACCAGTGCTCTACCACTGAGCTAAAGAGGCGCGGAGTAGCGGTACTCTTGGGTACTTCGTCCTTATGGTCGTCTGCATCATCAGACTTTAGCTGACAACACTTCATATTACCGGCTAATATTTGCAGCTATGGCGACAAATTACTGCTTGGCTACACATCTGACACGTAACCGATGTGCTCTCCAAACAACAACACTTGCATTTCAGAACATGTCTTTCACACATGTCTACAAAATCACCTTCACCTTCAAATACAGTTTCCTTGCGACTGACAGAGACGTAGGCAAAGTTTAAAGTTGCTATTTCCATTAAATCTCGTTAATCAGAAAAACGGTAATTTACACCTGCAGCGGAACAAAATTCCGTTCCGCCCAGCGTCTGGCTCGAACCCACGACCCTGGGATTAAGAGTCTGACGCTCTACCGACTGAGCTAGCCGGCTACCTCGGTGAATACATGCCGGGTAGCACGTCATACAGTACTCGTTTGGGTTGGGTGGTCCCATATAGAAACTCTCCATGATGCCTAATGTTTTCCTAACGTCACACTCGTCACGTACTTCACTTTTATGTCATAATCATTTCTGAGAGGTAAAGAAATTGCATGACAACATGCAGAGCTAGTGGCGTCAAAATTAACACACATACTTTATGTGACTGAAAAGCCGAACGAGTTACTTTCCGACGTTGTTTTAGATGTGCAAGTGATAGTCAGAACTCGCTGTGTCGGCACTCTGCCGACCATTTCGCTAGTTAACACCGGTCTTGTTGTGTGTGTTTCAAGCTCAAGAGCATCTCCAAGCAAAAAATGGTCAACAGCAACATTCAGACGGTTTCGTACTGCTCAATTGCTACATTAAAACGTTATGTTTCTTTTTCAGAACTGGAAAAATACAAGCGTGACAGCATTCGAACCTGTAATCTTCAGATCCGAAATCCGACGCCTTATCCATTAGGCCACACGGTCACTGACGACCAACATTTACATGTATACGACTCATCTCGAAACGCTCACACCCCTGAGGATTTGTGTTTTCGTTCTACACAGCCGCTGCCCCTTGCTCTTTCCCACCCATTCGTTACATTCTACCTCTGACGAGACCGACCAAATATCGACTGAGAAACAAGACCACACACTTTGTGCATTCGGAATCGAAGGCAGGGCGTCCCTCGCCGCATTTGCTACGATTGCCATTTGCTACTTCTGCAGAAGCGGCGGCGGCGGCGGCGACGACGACGACGACGAATATCGCGAGAGGCTCTGAGATATGTGAGAAATACATCTATAAAATGTAATTCAGACTGCCTCGTCCCACCTTATGCTGTACCGCTTTGGCAAATGCTTTATCTGCGCCATTCGCCTTAATCGCATCTGAGAGTAATTCTTAAAAAAACGCCTGTCGCTAATTGTTCGTCATCACAGGTACTGTATGCTATACGGCCACGACGCGCAACTGATTTCCAAAATTCATCTTTCTCGTGTTAGGATGGAACTTACGACTCCTGGTTTATTAGACCAGTGCTCCACCACTGAGCTAAAGAGGCGCGGCCTAGCGGTACTCTTGGGTACTTCGTCCTTACGGTCGTCTGCATCATCAGACTTTAGCTGACAACACTTCATATTACCGGCTAATATTTGCAGCTATGGCGACAAATTACTGCTTGGCTACACATCAAAGAAATTGCATGACAACAAGCAGAGCTAGTGGCGTCAAAATTAACACACATACTTTATGTGACTCAAAAGCCGAACGAGTTACTTTCCGACGTTGTTTTAGATGTGCAAGTGCCAGTCAAAACTCGCGGTGTCGGCCCTCTGCCGACCATTTCGCTAGTTAACACCGGTCTTGCTGTGTGTGTTTCAAGCTCAAGAGCATCTCCAAGCAAAAAATGGTCAACAGCAACATTCAGACAGTTTCGTACTGCTCAATTGCTACATTAAAACGGTATGTTTCTTTTTCAGAACTGGAAAACACGAGCGTGACAGCATTCGAACCTGTAATCTTCAGATGCGAAGTCCGACGCCTTATCCATTAGGCCACACGGTCACTGACAACAAACATTTACATGTATACGACTCATCTCAAAACGCTCACACCCCCTGAGGATTTGTGTTTTCGATCTACACAGCCGCTGCCCCTTGCTCTTTCCCACCCATTCGTTACATTCAACCTCTGACGAGACCGACGAAATATAGACTGAGAAACAAGACCACACACTTTGTGCATTCGGAATCGAAGGCAGGGCGTCCCTCGCCGCATTTGCTACGATGGCCATTTGCTACTTCTGCAGAAGCGGCGGCGGCGGCGGCGGCGGCGGCGACGACGACGACGACGACGAAGATCGCGAGAGGCTCTGAGATATGTGAGAAATGCATCTATAAAATGTAATTCAGACTGCCTCGTCCCACCTTATGCTGTATCGCTTTGGCAAATGCTTTATCTGCGCCATTCGCCTCAATCACATCTGAGAGTAAATCTTAAAAAAAACGCCTGTCGCTAATTGTTCGTCATCATAGGTACTGTTTGCTATACGGCCACGACGCGCAACTGATTTCCAAAATTCATCTTTCTCCTGTGAGGATGGAATTTACGACCCCTGGTTTATTAGACCAGTGCTCTACCACTGAGCTAAAGATGCGCGGCCTAGCGGTACTCTTGGGTACTTCGTCCTTACGGTCTTCTGCATCATCAGACTTTAGCTGACAACACTTCATATTACCGGCTAATATTTGCAGCTATGTCGACAAATTACTGCTTCCCTACACATCTGACACGTAACCGATGTGCTCTCCAAACCACAACACTTGCATTTCAGAACATGTCTTTCACACATGTCTATAAAATCACCTTCACCTTCAAATACAGTTTCCTTGCGACTGACAGAGACGTAGGCAAAGTTTAAAGTTGCTATTTCCATTAAATCTCGTTAAACAGAAAAACGGTAATTTACACCTGCAGCGGAACAAAATTCCGTTCCGCCCAGCGTCTGGCTCGAACCCACGACCCTGGGATTAAGAGTCTGACGCTCTACCGACTGAGCTAGCCGGCTACCTCGGTGAATACATGCCGGGTAGCACGTCATACAGTACTCGTTTGGGTTGGGTGGTCCCATACAGAATCTCTCCATGATGCCTAATGTTTTCCTAACGTCACACTCGTCACGTACTTCACTTTTATGTCATAATCATTTCTGAGAGGTAAAGAAATTGCATGACAACATGCAGAGCTACTGGCGTCAAAATTAACACACATACTTTATGTGACTGAAAAGCCGAACGAGTTACTTTCCGACGTTGTTTTAGATGTGCAAGTGATAGTCAGAACTCGCTGTGTCGGCACTCTGCCGACCATTTCGCTAGTTAACACCGGTCTTGTTGTGTGTGTTTCAAGCTCAAGAGCATCTCCAAGCAAAAAATGGTCAACAGCAACATTCAGACGGTTTCGTACTGCTCAATTGCTACATTAAAACGTTATGTTTCTTTTTCAGAACTGGAAAAATACAAGCGTGACAGCATTCGAACCTGTAATCTTCAGATCCGAAATCCGACGCCTTATCCATTAGGCCACACGGTCACTGACGACCAACATTTACATGTATACGACTCATCTCGAAACGCTCACACCCCTGAGACACTAGATCGCGTGTTACACAGCCGCTGCCCCTTGCTCTTTCCCACCCATTCGTTACATTCTACCTCTGACGAGACCGACCAAATATCGACTGAGAAACAAGACCACACACTTTGTGCATTCGGAATCGAAGGCAGGGCGTCCCTCGCCGCATTTGCTACGATTGCCATTTGCTACTTCTGCAGAAGCGGCGGCGGCGGCGGCGACGACGACGACGACGAATATCGCGAGAGGCTCTGAGATATGTGAGAAATACATCTATAAAATGTAATTCAGACTGCCTCGTCCCACCTTATGCTGTACCGCTTTGGCAAATGCTTTATCTGCGCCATTCGCCTTAATCGCATCTGAGAGTAATTCTTAAAAAAACGCCTGTCGCTAATTGTTCGTCATCACAGATACTGTTTGCTATACGGCCACGACGCGCAACTGATTTCCAAAATTCATCTTTCTCGTGTTAGGATGGAACTTACGACTCCTGGTTTATTAGACCAGTGCTCTACCACTGAGCTAAAGAGCGCGGCCTAGCGGTACTCTTGGGTACTTCGTCCTTATGGTCGTCTGCATCATCAGACTTTAGCTGACAACACTTCATATTACCGGCTAATATTTGCAGCTATGGCGACAAATTACTGCTTGGCTACACATCTGACACGTAACCGATGTGCTCTCCAAACAACAACACTTGCATTTCAGAACATGTCTTTCACACATGTCTACAAAATCACCTTCACCTTCAAATACAGTTTCCTTGCGACTGACAGAGACGTAGGCAAAGTTTAAAGTTGCTATTTCCATTAAATCTCGTTAATCAGAAAAACGGTAATTTACACCTGCAAGCGGAACAAAATTCCGTTCCGCCCAGCGTCTGGCTCGAACCCACGACCCTGGGATTAAGAGTCTGACGCTCTACCGACTGAGCTAGCCGGCTACCTCGGTGAATACATGCCGGGTAGCACGTCATACAGTACTCGTTTGGGTTGGGTGGTCCCATATAGAATCTCTCCATGATGCCTAATGTTTTCCCAACGTCACACTCGTCACGTACTTCACTTTTATGTCATAATCATTTCTGAGAAGTAAAGAAATTGCATGACAACATGCAGAGCTAGTGGCGTCAAAATTAAGACACATACTTTATGTGACTGAAAAGCCGAACGAGTTACTTTCCGACGTTGTTTTAGATGTGCAAGTGATAGTCAGAACTCGCTGTGTCGGCACTCTGCCGACCATTTCGCTAGTTAACACCGGTCTTGTTGTGTGTGTTTCAAGCTCAAGAGCATCTCCAAGCAAAAAATGGTCAACAGCAACATTCAGACGGTTTCGTACTGCTCAATTGATACATTAAAACGTTATGTTTCTTTTTCAGAACTGGAAAAATACAAGCGTGACAGCATTCGAACCTGTAATCTTCAGATCCGAAGTCCGACGCCTTATCCATTACGCCACACGGTCACTGACGACCAACATTTACATGTATACGACTCATCTCGAAACGCTCACACCCCTGAGGATTTGTGTTTTCGTTCTACACAGCCGCTGCCCCTTGCTCTTTCCCACCCATTCGTTACATTCAACCTCTGACGAGACCGACCAAATATAGACTGAGAAACAAGACCACACACTTTGTGCATTCGGAATCGAAGGCAGGGCGTCCCTCGCCGCATTTGCTACGATTGCCATTTGCTACTTCTGCAGAAGCAGCGGCGGCGGCGACGACGACGACGACGACGAGGACGAATATCGCGAGAGGCTCTGAGATATGTGAGAAATACATCTATAAAATGTAATTCAGACTGCCTCGTCCCCACCTTATGCTGTACCGCTTTGGCAAATGCTTTATCTGCGCCATTCGCCTTAATCGCATCTGAGAGTAATTCTTAAAAAACGCCTGTCGCTAATTGTTCGTCATCACAGGTACTGTATGCTATACGGCCACGACGCGCAACTGATTTCCAAAATTCATCTTTCTCGTGTTAGGATGGAACTTACGACTCCTGGTTTATTAGGACCAGTGCTCCACCACTGAGCTAAAGAGGCGCGGCCTAGCGGTACTCTTGGGTACTTCGTCCTTACGGTCGTCTGCATCATCAGACTTTAGCTGACAACACTTCATATTACCGGCTAATATTTGCAGCTATGGCGACAAATTACTGCTTGGCTACACATCTGACACCTAACCGATGTGCTCTCCAAACAACAACACTTGCATTTCAGAACATGTCTTTCACACATGTCTACAAAATCACCTTCACCTTCAAATACAGTTTCCTTGCGACTGACAGAGACGTAGGCAAAGTTTAAAGTTGCTATTTCCATTAAATCTCGTTAATCAGAAAAACGGTAATTTACACCTGCAGCGGAACAAAATTCCGTTCCGCCCAGCGTCTGGCTCGAACCCACGACCCTGGGACTAAGAGTCTGACGCTTTACCGACTGAGCTAGCCGGCTACCTCGGTGAATACCTGCCGGGTAGCACGTCACACAGTGCTCGTTTGGGTTGGGTGGTCCCATACAGAATCTCTCCATGATGCCTAATGTTTTCCTAACGTCACACTCGTCACGTACTTCACTTTTATGTCATAATCATTTCTGAGAGGTAAAGAAATTGCATGACAACATGCAGAGCTAGTGGCGTCAAAATTAACACACACACTTTATGTGACTGAAAAGCCGAACGAGTTACTTTCCGACGTTGTTTTAGATGTGCACGTGATAGTCAGAACTCGCTGTGTCGGCACTCTGCCGACCATTTCGCTAGTTAACACCGGTCTTGTTGTGTGTGTTTCAAGCTCAAGAGCATCTCCAAGCAAAAAATGGTCAACAGCAACATTCAGACGGTTTCGTACTGCTCAATTGCTACATTAAAACGTTATGTTTCTTTTTCAGAACTGGAAAAATACAAGCGTGACAGCATTCGAACCTGTAATCTTCAGATCCGAAATCCGACGCCTTATCCATTACGCCACACGGTCACTGACGACCAACATTTACATGTATACGACTCATCTCGAAACGCTCACACCCCTGAGGATTTGTGTTTTCGTTCTACACAGCCGCTGCCCCTTGCTCTTTCCCACCCATTCGTTACATTCAACCTCTGACGAGACCGACCAAATATAGACTGAGAAACAAGACGACACACTTTGTGCATTCGGAATCGAAGGCAGGGCGTCCCTCGCCGCATTTGCTACGATTGCCATTTGCTACTTCTGCAGAAGCGGCGGCGGCGGCGGCGGCGGCGACGACGACGACGACGACGACGACGAATATCGCGAGAGGCTCTGTGATATGTGAGAAATACATCTATAAAATGTAATTCAGACTGCCTCGTCCCACCTTATGCTGTACCGCTTTGGCAAATGCTTTATCTGCGCCATTCGCCTTAATCACATTTGAGAGTAATTCTTAAAAAAAACGCCTGTCGCTAATTGTTCGTCATCACAGATACTGTTTGCTATACGGCCACGACGCGCAACTGATTTCCAAAATTCATCTTTCTCGTGTTAGGATGGAACTTACGACTCCTGGTTTATTAGACCAGTGCTCTACCACTGAGCTAAAGAGGCGCGGCCTAGCGGTACTCTTGGGTACTTCGTCCTTATGGTCGTCTGCATCATCAGACTTTAGCTGACAACACTTCATATTACCGGCTAATATTTGCAGCTATGGCGACAAATTACTGCTTGGCTACACATCTGACACGTAACCGATGTGCTCTCCAAACAACAACACTTGCATTTCAGAACATGTCTTTCACACATGTCTACAAAATCACCTTCACCTTCAAATACAGTTTCCTTGCGACTGACAGAGACGTAGGCAAAGTTTAAAGTTGCTATTTCCATTAAATCTCGTTAATCAGAAAAACGGTAATTTACACCTGCAGCGGAACAAAATTCCGTTCCGCCCAGCGTCTGGCTCGAACCCACGACCCTGGGATTAAGAGTCTGACGCTCTACCGACTGAGCTAGCCGGCTACCTCGGTGAATACATGCCGGGTAGCACGTCATACAGTACTCGTTTGGGTTGGGTGGTCCCATATAGAAACTCTCCATGATGCCTAATGTTTTCCTAACGTCACACTCGTCACGTACTTCACTTTTATGTCATAATCATTTCTGAGAGGTAAAGAAATTGCATGACAACATGCAGAGCTAGTGGCGTCAAAATTAACACACATACTTTATGTGACTGAAAAGCCGAACGAGTTACTTTCCGACGTTGTTTTAGATGTGCAAGTGATAGTCAGAACTCGCTGTGTCGGCACTCTGCCGACCATTTCGCTAGTTAACACCGGTCTTGTTGTGTGTGTTTCAAGCTCAAGAGCATCTCCAAGCAAAAAATGGTCAACAGCAACATTCAGACGGTTTCGTACTGCTCAATTGCTACATTAAAACGTTATGTTTCTTTTTCAGAACTGGAAAAATACAAGCGTGACAGCATTCGAACCTGTAATCTTCAGATCCGAAGTCCGACGCCTTATCCATTAGGCCACACGGTCACTGACGACCAACATTTACATGTATACGACTCATCTCGAAACGCTCACACCCCTGAGGATTTGTGTTTTCGTTCTACACAGCCGCTGCCCCTTGCTCTTTCCCACCCATTCGTTACATTCTACCTCTGACGAGACCGACCAAATATCGACTGAGAAACAAGACCACACACTTTGTGCATTCGGAATCGAAGGCAGGGCGTCCCTCGCCGCATTTGCTACGATTGCCATTTGCTACTTCTGCAGAAGCGGCGGCGGCGGCGGCGACGACGACGACGACGAATATCGCGAGAGGCTCTGAGATATGTGAGAAATACATCTATAAAATGTAATTCAGACTGCCTCGTCCCACCTTATGCTGTACCGCTTTGGCAAATGCTTTATCTGCGCCATTCGCCTTAATCGCATCTGAGAGTAATTCTTAAAAAAACGCCTGTCGCTAATTGTTCGTCATCACAGGTACTGTATGCTATACGGCCACGACGCGCAACTGATTTCCAAAATTCATCTTTCTCGTGTTAGGATGGAACTTACGACTCCTGGTTTATTAGACCAGTGCTCCACCACTGAGCTAAAGAGGCGCGGCCTAGCGGTACTCTTGGGTACTTCGTCCTTACGGTCGTCTGCATCATCAGACTTTAGCTGACAACACTTCATATTACCGGCTAATATTTGCAGCTATGGCGACAAATTACTGCTTGGCTACACATCTGACACGTAACCGATGTGCTCTCCAAACAACAACACTTGCATTTCAGAACATGTCTTTCACACATGTCTACAAAATCACCTTCACCTTCAAATACAGTTTCCTTGCGACTGACAGAGACGTAGGCAAAGTTTAAAGTTGCTATTTCCATTAAATCTCGTTAATCAGAAAAACGGTAATTTACACCTGCAGCGGAACAAAATTCCGTTCCGCCCAGCGTCTGGCTCGAACCCACGACCCTGGGACTAAGAGTCTGACGCTCTACCGACTGAGCTAGCCGGCTACCTCGGTGAATACCTGCCGGGTAGCACGTCACACAGTACTCGTTTGGGTTGGGTGGTCCCATACAGAATCTCTCCATGATGCCTAATGTTTTCCTAACGTCACACTCGTCACGTACTTCACTTTTATGTCATAATCATTTCTGAGAGGTAAAGAAATTGCATGACAACATGCAGAGCTAGTGGCGTCAAAATTAACACACACACTTTATGTGACTGAAAAGCCGAACGAGTTACTTTCCGACGTTGTTTTAGATGTGCACGTGATAGTCAGAACTCGCTGTGTCGGCACTCTGCCGACCATTTCGCTAGTTAACACCGGTCTTGTTGTGTGTGTTTCAAGCTCAAGAGCATCTCCAAGCAAAAAATGGTCAACAGCAACATTCAGACGGTTTCGTACTGCTCAATTGCTACATTAAAACGTTATGTTTCTTTTTCAGAACTGGAAAAATACAAGCGTGACAGCATTCGAACCTGTAATCTTCAGATCCGAAATCCGACGCCTTATCCATTACGCCACACGGTCACTGACGACCAACATTTACATGTATACGACTCATCTCGAAACGCTCACACCCCTGAGGATTTGTGTTTTCGTTCTACACAGCCGCTGCCCCTTGCTCTTTCCCACCCATTCGTTACATTCAACCTCTGACGAGACCGACCAAATATAGACTGAGAAACAAGACGACACACTTTGTGCATTCGGAATCGAAGGCAGGGCGTCCCTCGCCACATTTGCTACGATTGCCATTTGCTACTTCTGCAGAAGCGGCGGCGGCGGCGGCGGCGGCGGCGACGACGACGACGACGACGACGACGACGACGACGAATATCGCGAGAGGCTCTGTGATATGTGAGAAATACATCTATAAAATGTAATTCAGACTGCCTCGTCCCACCTTATGCTGTACCGCTTTGGCAAATGCTTTATCTGCGCCATTCGCCTTAATCACATTTGAGAGTAATTCTTAAAAAAAACGCCTGTCGCTAATTGTTCGTCATCACAGATACTGTTTGCTATACGGCCACGACGCGCAACTGATTTCCAAAATTCATCTTTCTCGTGTTAGGATGGAACTTACGACTCCTGGTTTATTAGACCAGTGCTCTACCACTGAGCTAAAGAGGCGCGGCCTAGCGGTACTCTTGGGTACTTCGTCCTTATGGTCGTCTGCATCATCAGACTTTAGCTGACAACACTTCATATTACCGGCTAATATTTGCAGCTATGGCGACAAATTACTGCTTGGCTACACATCTGACACGTAACCGATGTGCTCTCCAAACAACAACACTTGCATTTCAGAACATGTCTTTCACACATGTCTACAAAATCACCTTCACCTTCAAATACAGTTTCCTTGCGACTGACAGAGACGTAGGCAAAGTTTAAAGTTGCTATTTCCATTAAATCTCGTTAATCAGAAAAACGGTAATTTACACCTGCAGCGGAACAAAATTCCGTTCCGCCCAGCGTCTGGCTCGAACCCACGACCCTGGGATTAAGAGTCTGACGCTCTACCGACTGAGCTAGCCGGCTACCTCGGTGAATACATGCCGGGTAGCACGTCATACAGTACTCGTTTGGGTTGGGTGGTCCCATATAGAAACTCTCCATGATGCCTAATGTTTTCCTAACGTCACACTCGTCACGTACTTCACTTTTATGTCATAATCATTTCTGAGAGGTAAAGAAATTGCATGACAACATGCAGAGCTAGTGGCGTCAAAATTAACACACATACTTTATGTGACTGAAAAGCCGAACGAGTTACTTTCCGACGTTGTTTTAGATGTGCAAGTGATAGTCAGAACTCGCTGTGTCGGCACTCTGCCGACCATTTCGCTAGTTAACACCGGTCTTGTTGTGTGTGTTTCAAGCTCAAGAGCATCTCCAAGCAAAAAATGGTCAACAGCAACATTCAGACGGTTTCGTACTGCTCAATTGCTACATTAAAACGTTATGTTTCTTTTTCAGAACTGGAAAAATACAAGCGTGACAGCATTCGAACCTGTAATCTTCAGATCCGAAGTCCGACGCCTTATCCATTAGGCCACACGGTCACTGACGACCAACATTTACATGTATACGACTCATCTCGAAACGCTCACACCCCTGAGGATTTGTGTTTTCGTTCTACACAGCCGCTGCCCCTTGCTCTTTCCCACCCATTCGTTACATTCTACCTCTGACGAGACCGACCAAATATCGACTGAGAAACAAGACCACACACTTTGTGCATTCGGAATCGAAGGCAGGGCGTCCCTCGCCGCATTTGCTACGATTGCCATTTGCTACTTCTGCAGAAGCGGCGGCGGCGGCGGCGGCGACGACGACGACGACGACGACGACGACGACGAATATCGCGAGAGGCTCTGAGATATGTGAGAAATACATCTATAAAATGTAATTCAGACTGCCTCGTCCCACCTTATGCTGTACCGCTTTGGCAAATGCTTTATCTGCGCCATTCGCCTTAATCGCATCTGAGAGTAATTCTTAAAAAAACGCCTGTCGCTAATTGTTCGTCATCACAGGTACTGTATGCTATACGGCCACGACGCGCAACTGATTTCCAAAATTCATCTTTCTCGTGTTAGGATGGAACTTACGACTCCTGGTTTATTAGACCAGTGCTCCACCACTGAGCTAAAGAGGCGCGGCCTAGCGGTACTCTTGGGTACTTCGTCCTTACGGTCGTCTGCATCATCAGACTTTAGCTGACAACACTTCATATTACCGGCTAATATTTGCAGCTATGGCGACAAATTACTGCTTGGCTACACATCTGACACGTAACCGATGTGCTCTCCAAACAACAACACTTGCATTTCAGAACATGTCTTTCACACATGTCTACAAAATCACCTTCACCTTTAAATACAGTTTCCTTGCGACTGACAGAGACGTAGGCAAAGTTTAAAGTTGCTATTTCCATTAAATCTTGTTAATCAGAAAAACGGAAATTTACACCTGCAGCGGAACAAAATTCCGTTCCGCCCAGCGTCTGGCTCGAACCCACGACCCTGGGATTAAGAGTCTGACGCTCTACTGACTGAGCTAGCCGGCTACCTCGGTGAATACATGCCGGGTAGCACGTCATACAGTACTCGTTTGGGTTGGGTGGTCCCATATAGAATCTCTCCATGATGCCTAATGTTTTCCCAACGTCACACTCGTCACGTACTTCACTTTTATGTCATAATCATTTCTGAGAAGTAAAGAAATTGCATGACAACATGCAGAGCTAGTGGCGTCAAAATTAAGACACATACTTTATGTGACTGAAAAGCCGAACGAGTTACTTTCCGACGTTGTTTTAGATGTGCAAGTGATAGTCAGAACTCGCTGTGTCGGCACTCTGCCGACCATTTCGCTAGTTAACACCGGTCTTGTTGTGTGTGTTTCAAGCTCAAGAGCATCTCCAAGCAAAAAATGGTCAACAGCAACATTCAGACGGTTTCGTACTGCTCAATTGCTACATTAAAACGTTATGTTTCTTTTTCAGAACTGGAAAAATACAAGCGTGACAGCATTCGAACCTGTAATCTTCAGATCCGAAGTCCGACGCCTTATCCATTACGCCACACGGTCACTGACGACCAACATTTACATGTATACGACTCATCTCGAAACGCTCACACCCCTGAGGATTTGTGTTTTCGTTCTACACAGCCGCTGCCCCTTGCTCTTTCCCACCCATTCGTTACATTCAACCTCTGACGAGACCGACCAAATATAGACTGAGAAACAAGACCACACACTTTGTGCATTCGGAATCGAAGGCAGGGCGTCCCTCGCCGCATTTGCTACGATTGCCATTTGCTACTTCTGCAGAAGCAGCGGCGGCGGCGACGACGACGACGACGACGAGGACGAATATCGCGAGAGGCTCTGAGATATGTGAGAAATACATCTATAAAATGTAATTCAGACTGCCTCGTCCCACCTTATGCTGTACCGCTTTGGCAAATGCTTTATCTGCGCCATTCGCCTTAATCGCATCTGAGAGTAATTCTTAAAAAAACGCCTGTCGCTAATTGTTCGTCATCACAGGTACTGTATGCTATACGGCCACGACGCGCAACTGATTTCCAAAATTCATCTTTCTCGTGTTAGGATGGAACTTACGACTCCTGGTTTATTAGACCAGTGCTCCACCACTGAGCTAAAGAGGCGCGGCCTAGCGGTACTCTTGGGTACTTCGTCCTTACGGTCGTCTGCATCATCAGACTTTAGCTGACAACACTTCATATTACCGGCTAATATTTGCAGCTATGGCGACAAATTACTGCTTGGCTACACATCTGACACGTAACCGATGTGCTCTCCAAACAACAACACTTGCATTTCAGAACATGTCTTTCACACATGTCTACAAAATCACCTTCACCTTCAAATACAGTTTCCTTGCGACTGACAGAGACGTAGGCAAAGTTTAAAGTTGCTATTTCCATTAAATCTCGTTAATCAGAAAAACGGTAATTTACACCTGCAGCGGAACAAAATTCCGTTCCGCCCAGCGTCTGGCTCGAACCCACGACCCTGGGACTAAGAGTCTGACGCTCTACCGACTGAGCTAGCCGGCTACCTCGGTGAATACCTGCCGGGTAGCACGTCACACAGTACTCGTTTGGGTTGGGTGGTCCCATACAGAATCTCTCCATGATGCCTAATGTTTTCCTAACGTCACACTCGTCACGTACTTCACTTTTATGTCATAATCATTTCTGAGAGGTAAAGAAATTGCATGACAACATGCAGAGCTAGTGGCGTCAAAATTAACACACACACTTTATGTGACTGAAAAGCCGAACGAGTTACTTTCCGACGTTGTTTTAGATGTGCACGTGATAGTCAGAACTCGCTGTGTCGGCACTCTGCCGACCATTTCGCTAGTTAACACCGGTCTTGTTGTGTGTGTTTCAAGCTCAAGAGCATCTCCAAGCAAAAAATGGTCAACAGCAACATTCAGACGGTTTCGTACTGCTCAATTGCTACATTAAAACGTTATGTTTCTTTTTCAGAACTGGAAAAATACAAGCGTGACAGCATTCGAACCTGTAATCTTCAGATCCGAAATCCGACGCCTTATCCATTACGCCACACGGTCACTGACGACCAACATTTACATGTATACGACTCATCTCGAAACGCTCACACCCCTGAGGATTTGTGTTTTCGTTCTACACAGCCGCTGCCCCTTGCTCTTTCCCACCCATTCGTTACATTCAACCTCTGACGAGACCGACCAAATATAGACTGAGAAACAAGACGACACACTTTGTGCATTCGGAATCGAAGGCAGGGCGTCCCTCGCCGCATTTGCTACGATTGCCATTTGCTACTTCTGCAGAAGCGGCGGCGGCGGCGGCGGCGGCGGCGACGACGACGACGACGACGACGACGACGACGACGACGACGACGAATATCGCGAGAGGCTCTGTGATATGTGAGAAATACATCTATAAAATGTAATTCAGACTGCCTCGTCCCACCTTATGCTGTACCGCTTTGGCAAATGCTTTATCTGCGCCATTCGCCTTAATCACATTTGAGAGTAATTCTTAAAAAAAACGCCTGTCGCTAATTGTTCGTCATCACAGATACTGTTTGCTATACGGCCACGACGCGCAACTGATTTCCAAAATTCATCTTTCTCGTGTTAGGATGGAACTTACGACTCCTGGTTTATTAGACCAGTGCTCTACCACTGAGCTAAAGAGGCGCGGCCTAGCGGTACTCTTGGGTACTTCGTCCTTATGGTCGTCTGCATCATCAGACTTTAGCTGACAACACTTCATATTACCGGCTAATATTTGCAGCTATGGCGACAAATTACTGCTTGGCTACACATCTGACACGTAACCGATGTGCTCTCCAAACAACAACACTTGCATTTCAGAACATGTCTTTCACACATGTCTACAAAATCACCTTCACCTTCAAATACAGTTTCCTTGCGACTGACAGAGACGTAGGCAAAGTTTAAAGTTGCTATTTCCATTAAATCTCGTTAATCAGAAAAACGGTAATTTACACCTGCAGCGGAACAAAATTCCGTTCCGCCCAGCGTCTGGCTCGAAACCACGACCCTGGGATTAAGAGTCTGACGCTCTACCGACTGAGCTAGCCGGCTACCTCGGTGAATACATGCCGGGTAGCACGTCATACAGTACTCGTTTGGGTTGGGTGGTCCCATATAGAAACTCTCCATGATGCCTAATGTTTTCCTAACGTCACACTCGTCACGTACTTCACTTTTATGTCATAATCATTTCTGAGAGGTAAAGAAATTGCATGACAACATGCAGAGCTAGTGGCGTCAAAATTAACACACATACTTTATGTGACTGAAAAGCCGAACGAGTTACTTTCCGACGTTGTTTTAGATGTGCAAGTGATAGTCAGAACTCGCTGTGTCGGCACTCTGCCGACCATTTCGCTAGTTAACACCGGTCTTGTTGTGTGTGTTTCAAGCTCAAGAGCATCTCCAAGCAAAAAATGGTCAACAGCAACATTCAGACGGTTTCGTACTGCTCAATTGCTACATTAAAACGTTATGTTTCTTTTTCAGAACTGGAAAAATACAAGCGTGACAGCATTCGAACCTGTAATCTTCAGATCCGAAATCCGACGCCTTATCCATTAGGCCACACGGTCACTGACGACCAACATTTACATGTATACGACTCATCTCGAAACGCTCACACCCCTGAGGATTTGTGTTTTCGTTCTACACAGCCGCTGCCCCTTGCTCTTTCCCACCCATTCGTTACATTCTACCTCTGACGAGACCGACCAAATATCGACTGAGAAACAAGACCACACACTTTGTGCATTCGGAATCGAAGGCAGGGCGTCCCTCGCCGCATTTGCTACGATTGCCATTTGCTACTTCTGCAGAAGCGGCGGCGGCGGCGGCGACGACGACGACGACGACGAATATCGCGAGAGGCTCTGAGATATGTGAGAAATACATCTATAAAATGTAATTCAGACTGCCTCGTCCCACCTTATGCTGTACCGCTTTGGCAAATGCTTTATCTGCGCCATTCGCCTTAATCGCATCTGAGAGTAATTCTTAAAAAAACGCCTGTCGCTAATTGTTCGTCATCACAGGTACTGTATGCTATACGGCCACGACGCGCAACTGATTTCCAAAATTCATCTTTCTCGTGTTAGGATGGAACTTACGACTCCTGGTTTATTAGACCAGTGCTCCACCACTGAGCTAAAGAGGCGCGGCCTAGCGGTACTCTTGGGTACTTCGTCCTTACGGTCGTCTGCATCATCAGACTTTAGCTGACAACACTTCATATTACCGGCTAATATTTGCAGCTATGGCGACAAATTACTGCTTGGCTACACATCTGACACGTAACCGATGTGCTCTCCAAACAACAACACTTGCATTTCAGAACATGTCTTTCACACATGTCTACAAAATCACCTTCACCTTTAAATACAGTTTCCTTGCGACTGACAGAGACGTAGGCAAAGTTTAAAGTTGCTATTTCCATTAAATCTTGTTAATCAGAAAAACGGAAATTTACACCTGCAGCGGAACAAAATTCCGTTCCGCCCAGCGTCTGGCTCGAACCCACGACCCTGGGATTAAGAGTCTGACGCTCTACCGACTGAGCTAGCCGGCTACCTCGGTGAATACATGCCTGGTAGCACGTCATACAGTACTCGTTTGGGTTGGGTGGTCCCATATAGAATCTCTCCATGATGCCTAATGTTTTCCCAACGTCACACTCGTCACGTACTTCACTTTTATGTCATAATCATTTCTGAGAAGTAAAGAAATTGCATGACAACATGCAGAGCTAGTGGCGTCAAAATTAACACACATACTTTATGTGACTGAAAAGCCGAACGAGTTACTTTCCGACGTTGTTTTAGATGTGCAAGTGATAGTCAGAACTCGCTGTGTCGGCACTCTGCCGACCATTTCGCTAGTTAACACCGGTCTTGTTGTGTGTGTTTCAAGCTCAAGAGCATCTCCAAGCAAAAAATGGTCAACAGCAACATTCAGACGGTTTCGTACTGCTCAATTGCTACATTAAAACGTTATGTTTCTTTTTCAGAACTGGAAAAATACAAGCGTGACAGCATTCGAACCTGTAATCTTCAGATCCGAAGTCCGACGCCTTATCCATTACGCCACACGGTCACTGACGACCAACATTTACATGTATACGACTCATCTCGAAACGCTCACACCCCTGAGGATTTGTGTTTTCGTTCTACACAGCCGCTGCCCCTTGCTCTTTCCCACCCATTCGTTACATTCTACCTCTGACGAGACCGACCAAATATCGACTGAGAAACAAGACCACACACTTTGTGCATTCGGAATCGAAGGCAGGGCGTCCCTCGCCGCATTTGCTACGATTGCCATTTGCTACTTCTGCAGAAGCGGCGGCGGCGGCGGCGACGACGACGACGACGACGACGAATATCGCGAGAGGCTCTGAGATATGTGAGAAATACATCTATAAAATGTAATTCAGACTGCCTCGTCCCACCTTATGCTGTACCGCTTTGGCAAATGCTTTATCTGCGCCATTCGCCTTAATCGCATCTGAGAGTAATTCTTAAAAAAACGCCTGTCGCTAATTGTTCGTCATCACAGGTACTGTATGCTATACGGCCACGACGCGCAACTGATTTCCAAAATTCATCTTTCTCGTGTTAGGATGGAACTTACGACTCCTGGTTTATTAGACCAGTGCTCCACCACTGAGCTAAAGAGGCGCGGCCTAGCGGTACTCTTGGGTACTTCGTCCTTACGGTCGTCTGCATCATCAGACTTTAGCTGACAACACTTCATATTACCGGCTAATATTTGCAGCTATGGCGACAAATTACTGCTTGGCTACACATCTGACACGTAACCGATGTGCTCTCCAAACAACAACACTTGCATTTCAGAACATGTCTTTCACACATGTCTACAAAATCACCTTCACCTTTAAATACAGTTTCCTTGCGACTGACAGAGACGTAGGCAAAGTTTAAAGTTGCTATTTCCATTAAATCTTGTTAATCAGAAAAACGGAAATTTACACCTGCAGCGGAACAAAATTCCGTTCCGCCCAGCGTCTGGCTCGAACCCACGACCCTGGGATTAAGAGTCTGACGCTCTACCGACTGAGCTAGCCGGCTACCTCGGTGAATACATGCCGGGTAGCACGTCATACAGTACTCGTTTGCGTTGGGTGGGCCCATATAGAATCTCTCCATGATGCCTAATGTTTTCCCAACGTCACACTCGTCACGTACTTCACTTTTATGTCATAATCATTTCTGAGAAGTAAAGAAATTGCATGACAACATGCAGAGCTAGTGGCGTCAAAATTAAGACACATACTTTATGTGACTGAAAAGCCGAACGAGTTACTTTCCGACGTTGTTTTAGATGTGCAAGTGATAGTCAGAACTCGCTGTGTCGGCACTCTGCCGACCATTTCGCTAGTTAACACCGGTCTTGTTGTGTGTGTTTCAAGCTCAAGAGCATCTCCAAGCAAAAAATGGTCAACAGCAACATTCAGACGGTTTCGTACTGCTCAATTGCTACATTAAAACGTTATGTTTCTTTTTCAGAACTGGAAAAATACAAGCGTGACAGCATTCGAACCTGTAATCTTCAGATCCGAAGTCCGACGCCTTATCCATTACGCCACACGGTCACTGACGACCAACATTTACATGTATACGACTCATCTCGAAACGCTCACACCCCTGAGGATTTGTGTTTTCGTTCTACACAGCCGCTGCCCCTTGCTCTTTCCCACCCATTCGTTACATTCTACCTCTGACGAGACCGACCAAATATCGACTGAGAAACAAGACCACACACTTTGTGCATTCGGAATCGAAGGCAGGGCGTCCCTCGCCGCATTTGCTACGATTGCCATTTGCTACTTCTGCAGAAGCGGCGGCGGCGGCGGCGACGACGACGACGACGACGACGAATATCGCGAGAGGCTCTGAGATATGTGAGAAATACATCTATAAAATGTAATTCAGACTGCCTCGTCCCACCTTATGCTGTACCGCTTTGGCAAATGCTTTATCTGCGCCATTCGCCTTAATCGCATCTGAGAGTAATTCTTAAAAAAACGCCTGTCGCTAATTGTTCGTCATCACAGGTACTGTATGCTATACGGCCACGACGCGCAACTGATTTCCAAAATTCATCTTTCTCGTGTTAGGATGGAACTTACGACTCCTGGTTTATTAGACCAGTGCTCCACCACTGAGCTAAAGAGGCGCGGCCTAGCGGTACTCTTGGGTACTTCGTCCTTACGGTCGTCTGCATCATCAGACTTTAGCTGACAACACTTCATATTACCGGCTAATATTTGCAGCTATGGCGACAAATTACTGCTTGGCTACACATCTGACACGTAACCGATGTGCTCTCCAAACAACAACACTTGCATTTCAGAACATGTCTTTCACACATGTCTACAAAATCACCTTCACCTTTAAATACAGTTTCCTTGCGACTGACAGAGACGTAGGCAAAGTTTAAAGTTGCTATTTCCATTAAATCTTGTTAATCAGAAAAACGGAAATTTACACCTGCAGCGGAACAAAATTCCGTTCCGCCCAGCGTCTGGCTCGAACCCACGACCCTGGGATTAAGAGTCTGACGCTCTACCGACTGAGCTAGCCGGCTACCTCGGTGAATACATGCCTGGTAGCACGTCATACAGTACTCGTTTGGGTTGGGTGGTCCCATATAGAATCTCTCCATGATGCCTAATGTTTTCCCAACGTCACACTCGTCACGTACTTCACTTTTATGTCATAATCATTTCTGAGAAGTAAAGAAATTGCATGACAACATGCAGAGCTAGTGGCGTCAAAATTAACACACATACTTTATGTGACTGAAAAGCCGAACGAGTTACTTTCCGACGTTGTTTTAGATGTGCAAGTGATAGTCAGAACTCGCTGTGTCGGCACTCTGCCGACCATTTCGCTAGTTAACACCGGTCTTGTTGTGTGTGTTTCAAGCTCAAGAGCATCTCCAAGCAAAAAATGGTCAACAGCAACATTCAGACGGTTTCGTACTGCTCAATTGCTACATTAAAACGTTATGTTTCTTTTTCAGAACTGGAAAAATACAAGCGTGACAGCATTCGAACCTGTAATCTTCAGATCCGAAGTCCGACGCCTTATCCATTACGCCACACGGTCACTGACGACCAACATTTACATGTATACGACTCATCTCGAAACGCTCACACCCCTGAGGATTTGTGTTTTCGTTCTACACAGCCGCTGCCCCTTGCTCTTTCCCACCCATTCGTTACATTCTACCTCTGACGAGACCGACCAAATATCGACTGAGAAACAAGACCACACACTTTGTGCATTCGGAATCGAAGGCAGGGCGTCCCTCGCCGCATTTGCTACGATTGCCATTTGCTACTTCTGCAGAAGCGGCGGCGGCGGCGGCGACGACGACGACGACGACGACGAATATCGCGAGAGGCTCTGAGATATGTGAGAAATACATCTATAAAATGTAATTCAGACTGCCTCGTCCCACCTTATGCTGTACCGCTTTGGCAAATGCTTTATCTGCGCCATTCGCCTTAATCGCATCTGAGAGTAATTCTTAAAAAAACGCCTGTCGCTAATTGTTCGTCATCACAGGTACTGTATGCTATACGGCCACGACGCGCAACTGATTTCCAAAATTCATCTTTCTCGTGTTAGGATGGAACTTACGACTCCTGGTTTATTAGACCAGTGCTCCACCACTGAGCTAAAGAGGCGCGGCCTAGCGGTACTCTTGGGTACTTCGTCCTTACGGTCGTCTGCATCATCAGACTTTAGCTGACAACACTTCATATTACCGGCTAATATTTGCAGCTATGGCGACAAATTACTGCTTGGCTACACATCTGACACGTAACCGATGTGCTCTCCAAACAACAACACTTGCATTTCAGAACATGTCTTTCACACATGTCTACAAAATCACCTTCACCTTTAAATACAGTTTCCTTGCGACTGACAGAGACGTAGGCAAAGTTTAAAGTTGCTATTTCCATTAAATCTTGTTAATCAGAAAAACGGAAATTTACACCTGCAGCGGAACAAAATTCCGTTCCGCCCAGCGTCTGGCTCGAACCCACGACCCTGGGATTAAGAGTCTGACGCTCTACCGACTGAGCTAGCCGGCTACCTCGGTGAATACATGCCGGGTAGCACGTCATACAGTACTCGTTTGCGTTGGGTGGGCCCATATAGAATCTCTCCATGATGCCTAATGTTTTCCCAACGTCACACTCGTCACGTACTTCACTTTTATGTCATAATCATTTCTGAGAAGTAAAGAAATTGCATGACAACATGCAGAGCTAGTGGCGTCAAAATTAAGACACATACTTTATGTGACTGAAAAGCCGAACGAGTTACTTTCCGACGTTGTTTTAGATGTGCAAGTGATAGTCAGAACTCGCTGTGTCGGCACTCTGCCGACCATTTCGCTAGTTAACACCGGTCTTGTTGTGTGTGTTTCAAGCTCAAGAGCATCTCCAAGCAAAAAATGGTCAACAGCAACATTCAGACGGTTTCGTACTGCTCAATTGCTACATTAAAACGTTATGTTTCTTTTTCAGAACTGGAAAAATACAAGCGTGACAGCATTCGAACCTGTAATCTTCAGATCCGAAGTCCGACGCCTTATCCATTACGCCACACGGTCACTGACGACCAACATTTACATGTATACGACTCATCTCGAAACGCTCACACCCCTGAGGATTTGTGTTTTCGTTCTACACAGCCGCTGCCCCTTGCTCTTTCCCACCCATTCGTTACATTCAACCTCTGACGAGACCGACCAAATATAGACTGAGAAACAAGACCACACACTTTGTGCATTCGGAATCGAAGGCAGGGCGTCCCTCGCCGCATTTGCTACGATTGCCATTTGCTACTTCTGCAGAAGCAGCGGCGGCGACGACGACGACGACGACGACGACGACGACGAGGACGAATATCGCGAGAGGCTCTGAGATATGTGAGAAATACATCTATAAAATGTAATTCAGACTGCCTCGTCCCACCTTATGCTGTACCGCTTTGGCAAATGCTTTATCTGCGCCATTCGCCTTAATCGCATCTGAGAGTAATTCTTAAAAAAACGCCTGTCGCTAATTGTTCGTCATCACAGGTACTGTATGCTATACGGCCACGACGCGCAACTGATTTCCAAAATTCATCTTTCTCGTGTTAGGATGGAACTTACGACTCCTGGTTTATTAGACCAGTGCTCCACCACTGAGCTAAAGAGGCGCGGCCTAGCGGTACTCTTGGGTACTTCGTCCTTACGGTCGTCTGCATCATCAGACTTTAGCTGACAACACTTCATATTACCGGCTAATATTTGCAGCTATTTCGACAAATTACTGCTTGGCTACACATCTGACACGTAACCGATGTGCTCTCCAAACAACAACACTTGCATTTCAGAACATGTCTTTCACACATATCTACAAAATCACCTTCACCTTCAAATACAGTTTCCTTGCGACTGACAGAGACGTAGGCAAAGTTTAAAGTTGCTATTTCCATTAAATCTTGTTAATCAGAGAAACGGTAATTTACACCTGCAGCGGAACAAAATTCCGTTCCGCCCAGCGTCTGGCTCGAACCCACGACCCTGGGATTAAGAGTCTGACGCTCTACCGACTGAGCTAGCCGGCTACCTCGGTAAATACATGCCGGGTAGCACGTCATACAGTACTCGATTGGGTTGGGTGGTCCCATATAGAATCTCTCCATGATGCCTAATGTTTTCCTAACGTCACACTCGTCACGTACTTCACTTTTATGTCATAATCATTTCTGAGAGGTAAAGAAATTGCATGACAACATGCAGAGCTAGTGGCGTCAAAATTAACACACACACTTTATGTGACTGAAAAGCCGAACGAGTTACTTTCCGACGTTGTTTTAGATGTGCACGTGATAGTCAGAACTCGCTGTGTCGGCACTCTGCCGACCATTTCGCTAGTTAACACCGGTCTTGTTGTGTGTGTTTCAAGCTCAAGAGCATCTCCAAGCAAAAAATGGTCAACAGCAACATTCAGACGGTTTCGTACTGCTCAATTGCTACATTAAAACGTTATGTTTCTTTTTCAGAACTGGAAAAATACAAGCGTGACAGCATTCGAACCTGTAATCTTCAGATCCGAAATCCGACGCCTTATCCATTACGCCACACGGTCACTGACGACCAACATTTACATGTATACGACTCATCTCGAAACGCTCACACCCCTGAGGATTTGTGTTTTCGTTCTACACAGTCGCTGCCCCTTGCTCTTTCCCACCCATTCGTTACATTCTACCTCTGACGAGACCGACCAAATATCGACTGAGAAACAAGACCACACACTTTGTGCATTCGGAATCGAAGGCAGGGCGTCCCTCGCCGCATTTGCTACGATTGCCATTTGCTACTTCTGCAGAAGCGGCGGCGGCGGCGGCGACGACGACGACGACGAGGACGAATATCACGAGAGGCTCTGAGATATGTGAGAAATACATCTATAAAATGTAATTCAGACTGCCTCGTCCCACCTTATGCTGTACCGCTTTGGCAAATGCTTTATCTGCGCCATTCGCCTTAATCGCATCTGAGAGTAATTCTTAAAAAAACGCCTGTCGCTAATTGTTCGTCATCACAGGTACTGTATGCTATACGGCCACGACGCGCAACTGATTTCCAAAATTCATCTTTCTCGTGTTAGGATGGAACTTACGACTCCTGGTTTATTAGACCAGTGCTCCACCACTGAGCTAAAGAGGCGCGGCCTAGCGGTACTCTTGGGTACTTCGTCCTTACGGTCGTCTGCATCATCAGACTTTAGCTGACAACACTTCATATTACCGGCTAATATTTGCAGCTATGGCGACAAATTACTGCTTGGCTACACATCTGACACGTAACCGATGTGCTCTCCAAACAACAACACTTGCATTTCAGAACATGTCTTTCACACATGTCTACAAAATCACCTTCACCTTCAAATACAGTTTCCTTGCGACTGACAGAGACGTAGGCAAAGTTTAAAGTTGCTATTTCCATTAAATCTCGTTAATCAGAAAAACGGAAATTTACACCTGCAGCGGAACAAAATTCCGTTCCGCCCAGCGTGTGGCTCGAACCCACGACCCTGGGATTAAGAGTCTGACGCTCTACCGACTGAGCTAGCCGGCTACCTCGGTGAATACATGCCGGGTAGCACGTCATACAGTACTCGTTTGGGTTGGATGGTCCCATATAGAATCTCTCCATGATGCCTAATGTTTTCCCAACGTCACACTCGTCACGTACTTCACTTTTATGTCATAATCATTTCTGAGAGGTAAAGAAATTGCATGACAACATGCAGAGCTAGTGGCGTCAAAATTAACACACATACTTTATGTGACTGAAAAGCCGAACGAGTTACTTTCCGACGTTGTTTTAGATGTGCAAGTGATAGTCAGAACTCGCTGTGTCGGCACTCTGCCGACCATTTCGCTAGTTAACACCGGTCTTGTTGTGTGTGTTTCAAGCTCAAGAGCATCTCCAAGCAAAAAATGGTCAACAGCAACATTCAGACGGTTTCGTACTGCTCAATTGCTACATTAAAACGTTATGTTTCTTTTTCAGAACTGGAAAAATACAAGCGTGACAGCATTCGAACCTGTAATCTTCAGATCCGAAGTCCGACGCCTTATCCATTACGCCACACGGTCACTGACGACCAACATTTACATGTATACGACTCATCTCGAAACGCTCACACCCCTGAGGATTTGTGTTTTCGTTCTACACAGTCGCTGCCCCTTGCTCTTTCCCACCCATTCGTTACATTCTACCTCTGACGAGACCGACCAAATATCGACTGAGAAACAAGACCACACACTTTGTGCATTCGGAATCGAAGGCAGGGCGTCCCTCGCCGCATTTGCTACGATTGCCATTTGCTACTTCTGCAGAAGCGGCGGCGGCGGCGGCGACGACGACGACGACGACGAATATCACGAGAGGCTCTGAGATATGTGAGAAATACATCTATAAAATGTAATTCAGACTGCCTCGTCCCACCTTATGCTGTACCGCTTTGGCAAATGCTTTATCTGCGCCATTCGCCTTAATCGCATCTGAGAGTAATTCTTAAAAAAACGCCTGTCGCTAATTGTTCGTCATCACAGGTACTGTATGCTATACGGCCACGACGCGCAACTGATTTCCAAAATTCATCTTTCTCGTGTTAGGATGGAACTTACGACTCCTGGTTTATTAGACCAGTGCTCCACCACTGAGCTAAAGAGGCGCGGCCTAGCGGTACTCTTGGGTACTTCGTCCTTACGGTCGTCTGCATCATCAGACTTTAGCTGACAACACTTCATATTACCGGCTAATATTTGCAGCTATGGCGACAAATTACTGCTTGGCTACACATCTGACACGTAACCGATGTGCTCTCCAAACAACAACACTTGCATTTCAGAACATGTCTTTCACACATGTCTACAAAATCACCTTCACCTTCAAATACAGTTTCCTTGCGACTGACAGAGACGTAGGCAAAGTTTAAAGTTGCTATTTCCATTAAATCTCGTTAATCAGAAAAACGGAAATTTACACCTGCAGCGGAACAAAATTCCGTTCCGCCCAGCGTCTGGCTCGAACCCACGACCCTGCGATTAAGAGTCTGACGCTCTACCGACTGAGCTAGCCGGCTACCTCGGTGAATACATGCCGGGTAGCACGTCATACAGTACTCGTTTGGGTTGGGTGGTCCCATATAGAATCTCTCCATGATGCCTAATGTTTTCCCAACGTCACACTCGTCACGTACTTCACTTTTATGTCATAATCATTTCTGAGAGGTAAAGAAATTGCATGACAACATGCAGAGCTAGTGGCGTCAAAATTAACACACACACTTTATGTGACTGAAAAGCCGAACGAGTTACTTTCCGACGTTGTTTTAGATGTGCACGTGATAGTCAGAACTCGCTGTGTCGGCACTCTGCCGACCATTTCGCTAGTTAACACCGGTCTTGTTGTGTGTGTTTCAAGCTCAAGAGCATCTCCAAGCAAAAAATGGTCAACAGCAACATTCAGACGGTTTCGTACTGCTCAATTGCTACATTAAAACGTTATGTTTCTTTTTCAGAACTGGAAAAATACAAGCGTGACAGCATTCGAACCTGTAAACTTCAGATCCGAAATCCGACGCCTTCTCCATTAGGCCACACGGTCACTGACGACCAACATTTACATGTATACGACTCATCTCGAAACGCTCACACCCCTGAGGATTTGTGTTTTCGTTCTACACAGCCGCTGCCCCTTGCTCTTTCCCACCCATTCGTTACATTCTACCTCTGACGAGACCGACCAAATATCGACTGAGAAACAAGACCACACACTTTGTGCATTCGGAATCGAAGGCAGGGCGTCCCTCGCCGCATTTGCTACGATTGCCATTTGCTACTTCTGCAGAAGCAGCGGCGGCGGCGACGACGACGACGACGACGACGACGAATATCGCGAGAGGCTCTGTGATATGTGAGAAATACATCTATAAAATGTAATTCAGACTGCCTCGTCCCACCTTATGCTGTACCGCTTTGGCAAATGCTTTATCTGCGCCATTCGCCTTAATCACATTTGAGAGTAATTCTTAAAAAAAACGCCTGTCGCTAATTGTTCGTCATCACAGATACTGTTTGCTATACGGCCACGACGCGCAACTGATTTCCAAAATTCATCTTTCTCGTGTTAGGATGGAACTTACGACTCCTGGTTTATTAGACCAGTGCTCCACCACTGAGCTAAAGAGGCGCGGCCTAGCGGTACTCTTGGGTACTTCGTCCTTACGGTCGTCTGCATCATCAGACTTTAGCTGACAACACTTCATATTACCGGCTAATATTTGCAGCTATGGCGACAAATTACTGCTTGGCTACACATCTGACACGTAACCGATGTGCTCTCCAAACAACAACACTTGCATTTCAGAACATGTCTTTCACACATGTCTACAAAATCACCTTCACCTTCAAATACAGTTTCCTTGCGACTGACAGAGACGTAGGCAAAGTTTAAAGTTGCTATTTCCATTAAATCTCGTTAATCAGAAAAACGGTAATTTACACCTGCAGCGGAACAAAATTCCGTTCCGCCCAGCGTCTGGCTCGAACCCACGACCCTGGGATTAAGAGACTGACGCTCTACCGACTGAGCTAGCCGGCTACCTCGGTGAATACATGCCGGGTAGCACGTCATACAGTACTCGATTCCGTTGGGTGGTCCCATATAGAATCTCTCCATGATGCCTAATGTTTTCCTAACGTCACACTCGTCACGTACTTCACTTTTATGTCATAATCATTTCTGAGAGGTAAAGAAATTGCATGACAACATGCAGAGCTAGTGGCGTCAAAATTAACACACACACTTTATGTGACTGAAAAGCCGAACGAGTTACTTTCCGACGTTGTTTTAGATGTGCACGTGATAGTCAGAACTCGCTGTGTCGGCACTCTGCCGACAATTTCGCTAGTTAACACCGGTCTTGTTGTGTGTGTTTCAAGCTCAAGAGCATCTCCAAGCAAAAAATGGTCAACAGCAACATTCAGACGGTTTTGTACTGCTCAATTTCTAGCTTAAAACGTTATGTTTCTTTTTCAGAACTGGAAAAATACAAGCGTGACAGCATTCGAACCTGTAAACTTCAGATCCGAAATCCGACGCCTTCTCCATTAGGCCACACGGTCACTGACGACCAACATTTACATGTATACGACTCATCTCGAAACGCTCACACCCCTGAGGATTTGTGTTTTCGTTCTACACAGCCGCTGCCCCTTGCTCTTTCCCACCCATTCGTTACATTCTACCTCTGACGAGACCGACCAAATATCGACTGAGAAACAAGACCACACACTTTGTGCATTCGGAATCGAAGGCAGGGCGTCCCTCGCCGCATTTGCTACGATTGCCATTTGCTACTTCTGCAGAAGCAGCGGCGGCGGCGACGACGACGACGACGACGACGACGACGAATATCGCGAGAGGCTCTGTGATATGTGAGAAATACATCTATAAAATGTAATTCAGACTGCCTCGTCCCACCTTATGCTGTACCGCTTTGGCAAATGCTTTATCTGCGCCATTCGCCTTAATCACATTTGAGAGTAATTCTTAAAAAAAACGCCTGTCGCTAATTGTTCGTCATCACAGATACTGTTTGCTATACGGCCACGACGCGCAACTGATTTCCAAAATTCATCTTTCTCGTGTTAGGATGGAACTTACGACTCCTGGTTTATTAGACCAGTGCTCCACCACTGAGCTAAAGAGGCGCGGCCTAGCGGTACTCTTGGGTACTTCGTCCTTACGGTCGTCTGCATCATCAGACTTTAGCTGACAACACTTCATATTACCGGCTAATATTTGCAGCTATGGCGACAAATTACTGCTTGGCTACACATCTGACACGTAACCGATGTGCTCTCCAAACAACAACACTTGCATTTCAGAACATGTCTTTCACACATGTCTACAAAATCACCTTCACCTTCAAATACAGTTTCCTTGCGACTGACAGAGACGTAGGCAAAGTGTAAAGTTGCTATTTCCATTAAATCTCGTTAATCAGAAAAACGGTAATTTACACCTGCAGCGGAACAAAATTCCGTTCCGCCCAGCGTCTGGCTCTAACCCACGACCCTGGGATTAAGAGTCTGACGCTCTACCAACTGAGCTAGCCGGCTACCTCGGTGAATACCTGCCGGGTAGCACGTCACACAGTACTCGTTTGGGTTGGGTGGTCCCATACAGAATCTCTCCATGATGCCTAATGTTTTCCTAACGTCACACTCGTCACGTACTTCACTTTTATGTCATAATCATTTCTGAGAGGTAAAGAAATTGCATGACAACATGCAGAGCTAGTGGCGTCAAAATTAACACACACACTTTATGTGACTGAAAAGCCGAACGAGTTACTTTCCGACGTTGTTTTAGATGTGCAAGTGATAGTCAGAACTCGCTGTGTCGGCACTCTGCCGACCATTTCGCTAGTTAACACCGGTCTTGTTGTGTGTGTTTCAAGCTCAAGAGCATCTCCAAGCAAAAAATGGTCAACAGCAACATTCAGACGGTTTCGTACTGCTCAATTGCTACATTAAAACGTTATGTTTCTTTTTCAGAACTGGAAAAATACAAGCGTGACAGCATTCGAACCTGTAATCTTCAGATCCGAAGTCCGACGCCTTATCCATTACGCCACACGGTCACTGACGACCAACATTTACATGTATACGACTCATCTCGAAACGCTCACACCCCTGAGGATTTGTGTTTTCGTTCTACACAGCCGCTGCCCCTTGCTCTTTCCCACCCATTCGTTACATTCAACCTCTGACGAGACCGACCAAATATAGACTGAGAAACAAGACCACACACTTTGTGCATTCGGAATCGAAGGCAGGGCATCCCTCGCCGCATTTGCTACGATTGCCATTTGCTACTTCTGCAGAAGCGGCGGCGGCGGCGACGACGAGGACGAATATCGCGAGAGGCTCTGAGATATGTGAGAAATACATCTATAAAATGTAATTCAGACTGCCTCGTCCCACCTTATGCTGTACCGCTTTGGCAAATGCTTTATCTGCGTCATTCGCCTTAATCGCATCTGAGAGTAATTCTTAAAAAAACGCCTGTCGCTAATTGTTCGTCATCACAGGTACTGTATGCTATACGGCCACGACGCGCAACTGATTTCCAAAATTCATCTTTCTCGTGTTAGGATGGAACTTACGACTCCTGGTTTATTAGACCAGTGCTCCACCACTGAGCTAAAGAGGCGCGGCCTAGCGGTACTCTTGGGTACTTCGTCCTTACGGTCGTCTGCATCATCAGACTTTAGCTGACAACACTTCATATTACCGGCTAATATTTGCAGCTATGGCGACAAATTACTGCTTGGCTACACATCTGACACGTAACCGATGTGCTCTCCAAACAACAACACTTGCATTTCAGAACATGTCTTTCACACATGTCTACAAAATCACCTTCACCTTCAAATACAGTTTCCTTGCGACTGACAGAGACGTAGGCAAAGTTTAAAGTTGCTATTTCCATTAAATCTCGTTAATCAGAAAAACGGTAATTTACACCTGCAGCGGAACAAAATTCCGTTCCGCCCAGCGTCTGGCTCGAACCCACGACCCTGGGATTAAGCGTCTGACGCTCTACCGACTGAGCTAGCCGGCTACCTCGGTGAATACCTGCCGGGCAGCACGTCACACAGTACTCGTTTGGGTTGGGTGGTCCCATACAGAATCTCTCCATGATGCCTAATGTTTTCCTAACGTCACACTCGTCACGTACTTCACTTTTATGTCATAATCATTTCTGAGAGGTAAAGAAATTGCATGACAACATGCAGAGCTAGTGGCGTCAAAATTAACACACACACTTTATGTGACTGAAAAGCCGAACGAGTTACTTTCCGACGTTGTTTTAGATGTGCAAGTGATAGTCAGAACTCGCTGTGTCGGCACTCTGCCGACCATTTCGCTAGTTAACACCGGTCTTGTTGTGTGTGTTTCAAGCTCAAGAGCATCTCCAAGCAAAAAATGGTCAACAGCAACATTCAGACGGTTTCGTACTGCTCAATTGCTACATTAAAACGTTATGTTTCTTTTTCAGAACTGGAAAAATACAAGCGTGACAGCATTCGAACCTGTAAACTTCAGATCCGAAATCCGACGCCTTATCCATTAGGCCACACGGTCACTGACGACCAACATTTACATGTATACGACTCATCTCGAAACGCTCACACCCCTGAGGATTTGTGTTTTCGTTCTACACAGCCGCTGCCCCTTGCTCTTTCCCACCCATTCGTTACATTCTACCTCTGACGAGACCGACCAAATATCGACTGAGAAACAAGACCACACACTTTGTGCATTCGGAATCGAAGGCAGGGCGTCCCTCGCCGCATTTGCTACGATTGCCATTTGCTACTTCTGCAGAAGCGGCGGCGGCGGCGGCGGCGACGACGACGACGACGACGACGACGATGAGGACGAATATCGCGAGAGGCTCTGAGATATGTGAGAAATACATCTATAAAACGTAATTCAGACTGCCTCGTCCCACCTTATGCTGCACCGGTTTGGCAAATGCTTTATCTGCGCCATTCGCCTTAATCGCATCTGAGAGTAATTCTTAAAAAAACGCCTGTCGCTAATTGTTCGTCATCACAGGTACTGTATGCTATACGGCCACGACGCGCAACTGATTTCCAAAATTCATCTTTCTCGTGTTAGGATGGAACTTACGACTCCTGGTTTATTAGACCAGTGCTCCACCACTGAGCTAAAGAGGCGCGGCCTAGCGGTACTCTTGGGTACTTCGTCCTTACGGTCGTCTGCATCATCAGACTTTAGCTGACAACATTTCATATTACCGGCTAATATTTGCAGCTATGGCGACAAATTACTGCTTGGCTACACATCTGACACGTAACCGATGTGCTCTCCAAACAACAACACTTGCATTTCAGAACATGTCTTTCACACATGTCTACAAAATCACCTTCACCTTCAAATACAGTTTCCTTGCGACTGACAGAGACGTAGGCAAAGTTTAAAGTTGCTATTTCCATTAAATCTCGTTAATCAGAAAAACGGTAATTTACACCTGCAGCGGAACAAAATTCCGTTCCACCCAGCGTCCGGCTCGAACCCACGACCCTGGGATTAAGAGTCTGACGCTCTACCGACTGAGCTAGCCGGCTACCTCGGTGAATACCTGCCGGGTACCACGTCACACAGTACTCGTTTGGGTTGGGTGGTCCCATATAGAATCTCTCCATGATGCCTAATGTTTTCCTAACGTCACACTCGTCACGTACTTCACTTTTATGTCATAATCATTTCTGAGAGGTAAAGAAATTGCATGACAACATGCAGAGCTAGTGGCGTCAAAATTAACACACACACTTTATGTGACTGAAAAGCCGAACGAGTTACTTTCCGACGTTGTTTTAGATGTGCAAGTGATAGTCAGAACTCGCTGTGTCGGCACTCTGCCGACCATTTCGCTAGTTAACACCGGTCTTGTTGAGTGTGTTTCAAGCTCAAGAGCATCTCCAAGCAAAAAATGGTCAACAGCAACATTCAGACGGTTTCGTACTGCTCAATTGCTACATTAAAACGTTATGTTTCTTTTTCAGAACTGGAAAAATACAAGCGTGACAGCATTCGAACCTGTAATCTTCAGATCCGAAGTCCGACGCCTTATCCATTAGGCCACACGGTCACTGACGACCAACATTTACATGTATACGACTCATCTCGAAACGCTCACACACCTGAGGATTTGTGTTTTCGTTCTACACAGCCGCTGCCCCTTGCTCTTTCCCACCCATTCGTTACATTCAACCTCTGACGAGACCGACCAAATATAGACTGAGAAACAAGACCACACACTTTGTGCATTCGGAATCGAAGGCAGGGCGTCCCTCGCCGCATTTGCTACGATTGCAATTTGCTACTTCTGCAGAAGCGGCGGCGGCGGCGGCGACGACGACGACGACGACGACCGCGAGAGGCTCTGTGATATGTGAGAAATACATCTATAAAATGTAATTCAGACTGCCTCGTCCCACCTTATGCTGTACCGCTTTGGCAAATGCTTTATCTGCGCCATTCTCCTTAATCACATTTGAGAGTAATTCTTAAAAAAAAATGCCCGTCGCTAATAGTTCGTCATCACAGATACTGTTTGCTATACGGCCACGACGCGCAACTGATTTCCAAAATTCATCTTTCTCGTGTTAGGATGGAACTTACGACTCCTGGTTTATTGGACCAGTGCTCTACCACTGAGCTAAAGAGTCGCGGCCTAGCGGTACTCTTGGGTACTTCGTCCTTACGGTCGTCTGCATCATCAGACTTTAGCTGACAACACTTCATATTACCGGCTAATATTTGCAGCTATGGCGACAAATTACTGCTTGGCTACACATCTGACACGTAACCGATGTGCTCTCCAAACAACAACACTTGCATTTCAGAACATGTCTTTCACACATGTCTACAAAATCACCTTCACCTTCAAATACAGTTTCCTTGCGACTGACAGAGACGTAGGCAAAGTTTAAAGTTGCTATTTCCATTAAATCTCGTTAATCAGAAAAACGGTAATTTACACCTGCAGCGGAACAAAATTCCGTTCCGCCCAGCGTCTGGCTCGAACCCACGTCCCTGGGATTAAGAGTCTGACGTTCTACCAACTGAGCTAGCCGGCTACCTCGGTGAATACCTGCCGGGTAGCACGTCACACAGTACTCGTTTGGGTTGGGTGGTCCCATACAGAATCTCTCCATGATGCCTAATGTTTTCCTAACGTCACACTCGTCACGTACTTCACTTTTATGTCATAATCATTTCTGAGAGGTAAAGAAATTGCATGACAACATGCAGAGCTACTGGCGTCAAAATTAACACACATACTTTATGTGACTGAAAAGCCGAACGAGTTACTTTCCGACGTTGTTTTAGATGTGCAAGTGATAGTCAGAACTCGCTGTGTCGGCACTCTGCCGACCATTTCGCTAGTTAACACCGGTCTTGTTGTGTGTGTTTCAAGCTCAAGAGCATCTCCAAGCAAAAAATGGTCAACAGCAACATTCAGACGGTTTCGTACTGCTCAATTGCTACATTAAAACGTTATGTTTCTTTTTCAGAACTGGAAAAATACAAGCGTGACAGCATTCGAACCTGTAATCTTCAGATCCGAAGTCCGACGCCTTATCCATTAGGCCACACGGTCACTGACGACCAACATTTACATGTAAACGACTCGTCTCGAAACGCTCACACCCCTGAGGATTTGTGTTTTCGTTCTACACAGCCGCTGCCCCTTGCTCTTTCCCACCCATTCGTTACATTCAACCTCTGACGAGACAGACCAAATATAGACTGAGAAACAAGAGCAACACTTTGTGCATTCGGAATCGAAGGCAGGGCGTCCCTCGCCGCATTTGCTACGATTGCCATTTGCTACTTCTGCAGAAGCGGCGGCGGCGGCCGCGACGACGACGACGACGACCGCGAGAGGCTCTGTGATATGTGAGAAATACATCTATAAAATGTAATTCAGACTGCCTCGTCCCACCTTATGCTGTACCGCTTTGGCAAATGCTTTATCTGCGCCATTCTCCTTAATCACATTTGAGAGTAATTCTTAAAAAAAAATGCCTGTCGCTAATTGTTCGTCATCACAGATACTGTTTGCTATACGGCCACGACGCGCAACTGATTTCCAAAATTCATCTTTCTCGTGTTAGGATGGAACTTACGACTCCTGGTTTATTGGACCAGTGCTCTACCACTGAGCTAAAGAGTCGCGGCCTAGCGGTACTCTTGGGTACTTCGTCCTTACGGTCGTCTGCATCATCAGACTTTAGCTGACAACACTTCATATTACCGGCTAATATTTGCAGCTATGGCGACAAATTACTGCTTGGCTACACATCTGACACGTAACCGATGTGCTCTCCAAACAACAACACTTGCATTTCAGAACATGTCTTTCACACATGTCTACAAAATCACCTTCAAATACAGTTTCCTTGCGACTGACAGAGACGTAGGCAAAGTTTAAAGTTGCTATTTCCATTAAATCTCGTTAATCAGAAAAACGGTAATTTACACCTGCAGCGGAACAAAATTCCGTTCCGCCCAGCGTCTGGCTCGAACCCACGACCCTGGGAATAAGAGTCTGACGCTCTACCAACTGAGCTAGCCGGCTACCTCGGTGAATACCTGCCGGGTAGCACGTCACACAGTACTCGTTTGGGTTGGGTGGTCCCATACAGAATCTCTCCATGATGCCTAATGTTTTCCTAACGTCACACTCGTCACGTACTTCACTTTTATGTCATAATCATTTCTGAGAGGTAAAGAAATTGCATGACAACATGCAGAGCTAGTGGCGTCAAAATTAACACACATACTTTATGTGACTGAAAAGCCGAACGAGTTACTTTCCGACGTTGTTTTGGATGTGCAAGTGACAGTCAGAACTCGCTGTGTCGGCACTCTGCCGACCATTTCGCTAGTTAACACCGGTCTTGTTGTGTGTGTTTCAAGCTCAAGAGCATCTCCAAGCAAAAAATGGTCAACAGCAACATTCAGACGGTTTCGTACTGCTCAATTGCTACATTAAAACGTTATGTTTCTTTTTCAGAACTGGAAAAATACAAGCGTGACAGCATTCGAACCTGTAATCTTCAGATCCGAAATCCGACGCCTTATCCATTAGGCCACACGGTCACTGACGACCAACATTTACATGTATACGACTCGTCTCGAAACGCTCACACCCCTGAGGATTTGTGTTTTCGTTCTACACAGCCGCTGCCCCTTGCTCTTTCCCACCCATTCGTTACATTCAACCTCTGACGAGACCGACCAAATATAGACTGAGAAACAAGACCACACACTTTGTGCATTCGGAATCGAAGGCAGGGCGTCCCTCGCCGCATTTGCTACGATTGCCATTTGCTACTTCTGCAGAAGCGGCGGCGGCGGCGGCGACGACGACGACGACGACCGCGAGAGGCTCTGTGATATGTGAGAAATACATCTATAAAATGTAATTCAGACTGCCTCGTCCCACCTTTTGCTGTACCGCTTTGGCAAATGCTTTATCTGCGCCATTCGCCTTAATCACATTTGAGAGTAATTCTTAAAAAAAACGCCTGTCGCTAATTGTTCGTCATCACAGATACTGTTTGCTATACGGCCACGACGCGCAACTGATTTCCAAAATTCATCTTTCTCGTGTTAGGATGGAACTTACGACTCCTGGTTTATTAGACCAGTGCTCTACCACTGAGCTAAAGAGGCGCGGCCTAGCAGTACTCTTGGGTACTTCGTCCTTACGGTCGTCTGCATCATCAGACTTTAGCTGACAACACTTCATATTACCGGCTAATATTTGCAGCTATGGCGACAAATTACTGCTTGGCTACACATCTGACACGTAACCGATGTGCTCTCCAAACAACAACACTTGCATTTCAGAACATGTCTTTCACACATGTCTACAAAATCACCTTCACCTTCAAATACAGTTTCCTTGCGACTGACAGAGACGTAGACAAAGTTTAAAGTTGCTATTTCCATTAAATCTCGTTAATCAGAAAAACGGTAATTTACACCTGCAGCGGAACAAAATTCCATTCCGCCCAGCGTCTGGCTCGAACACACGACCCTAGGATTAAGAGTCTGACGCTCTACCAACTGAGCTAGCCGGCTACCTCGGTGAATACCTGCCGGGTAGCACGTCACACAGTACTCGTTTGGGTTGGGTGGTCCCATACAGAATCTCTCCATGATGCCTAATGTTTTCCTAACGTCACACTCGTCACGTACTTCACTTTTATGTCATAATCATTTCTGAGAGGTAAAGAAATTGCATGACAACATGCAGAGCTAGTGGCGTCAAAATTAACACACATACTTTATGTGACTGAAAAGCCGAACGAGTTACTTTCCGACGTTGTTTTAGATGTGCAAGTGATAGTCAGAACTCGCTGTGTCGGCACTCTGCCGACCATTTCGCTAGTTAACACCGGTCTTGTTGTGTGTGTTTCAAGCTCAAGAGCATCTCCAAGCAAAAAATGGTCAACAGCAACATTCAGACGGTTTCGTACTGCTCAATTGCTACATTAAAACGTTATGTTTCTTTTTCAGAACTGGAAAAATACAAGCGTGACAGCATTCGAACCTGTAATCTTCAGATCCGAAGTCCGACGCCTTATCCATTAGGCCACACGGTCACTGACGACCAACATTTGCATGTATACGACTCGTCTCGAAACGCTCACACCCCTGAGGATTTGTGTTTTCGTTCTACACAGCCGCTGCCCCTTGCTCTTTCCCACCCATTCGTTACATTCAACCTCTGACGAGACCGACCAAATATAGACTGAGAAACAAGACCACACACTTTGTGCATTCGGAATCGAAGGCAGGGCGTCCCTCGCCGCATTTGCTACGATTGCCATTTGCTACTTCTGCAGAAGCGGCGGCGGCGGCCGCGACGACGACGACGACGACCGCGAGAGGCTCTGTGATATGTGAGAAATACATCTATAAAATGTAATTCAGACTGCCTCGTCCCACCTTATGCTGTACCGCTTTGGCAAATGCTTTATCTGCGCCATTCGCCTTAATCACATTTGAGAGTAATTCTTAAAAAAAACGCCTGTCGCTAATTGTTCGTCATCACAGATACTGTTTGCTATACGGCCACGACGCGCAACTGATTTCCAAAATTCATCTTTCTCGTGTTAGGATGGAACTTACGACTCCTGGTTTATTAGACCAGTGCTCTACCACTGAGCTAAAGAGGCGCGGCCTAGCAGTACTCTTGGGTACTTCGTCCTTACGGTCGTCTGCATCATCAGACTTTAGCTGACAACACTTCATATTACCGGCTAATATTTGCAGCTATGGCGACAAATTACTGCTTGGCTACACATCTGACACGTAACCGATGTGCTCTCCAAACAACAACACTTGCATTTCAGAACATGTCTTTCACACATGCCTACAAAATCACCTTCACCTTCAAATACAGTTTCCTTGCGACTGACAGAGACGTAGGCAAAGTTTAAAGTTGCTATTTCCATTAAATCTCGTTAATCAGAAAAACGGTAATTTACACCTGCAGCGGAACAAAATTCCGTTCCGCCCAGCGTCTGGCTCGAACCCACGACCCTGGGATTAAGAGTCTGACGCTCTACCAACTGAGCTAGCCCGCTACCTCGGTGAATACCTGCCGGGTAGCACGTCACACAGTACTCGTTTGGGTTGGGTGGTCCCATACAGAATCTCTCCATGATGCCTAATGTTTTCCTAACGTCACACTCGTCACGTACTTCACTTTTATGTCATAATCATTTCTGAGAGGTAAAGAAATTGCATGACAACATGCAGAGCTAGTGGCGTCAAAATTAACACACATACTTTATGTGACTGAGAAGCCGAACGAGTTACTTTCCGACGTTGTTTTAGATGTGCAAGTGATAGTCAGAACTCGCTGTGTCGGCACTCTGCCGACCATTTCGCTAGTTAACACCGGTCTTGTTGTGTGTGTTTCAAGCTCAAGAGCATCTCCAAGCAAAAAATGGTCAACAGCAACATTCAGACGGTTTCGTACTGCTCAATTGCTACATTAAAAAGTTATGTTTCTTTTTCAGAACTGGAAAAATACAAGCGTGACAGCATTCGAACCTGTAATCTTCAGATCCGAAGTCCGACGCCTTATCCATTAGGCCACACAGTCACTGACGACCAACATTTTCATGTATACGACTCATCTCGAAACGCTCACACCCCTGAGGATTTGTGTTTTCGTTCTACACAGCCGCTGCCCCTTGCTCTTTCCCACCCATTCGTTACATTCAACCTCTGACGAGACCGACCAAATATAGACTGAGAAACAAGACCACACACTCTGTGCATTCGGAATCGAAGGCAGGGCGTCCCTCGCCGCATTTGCTACGATTGCCATTTGCTACTTCTGCAGAAGCGGCGGCGGCGGCCGCGACGACGACGACGACGAATATCGCGAGAGGCTCTGAGATATATGAGAAATACATCTATAAAATGTAATTCAGACTGCCTCGTCCCACCTTATGCTGTACCGCTTTGGCAAATGCTTTATCTGCGCCATTCGCCTTAATCGCATCTGAGAGTAATTCTTAAAAAAACGCCTGTCGCTAATTGTTCGTCATCACAGGTACTGTATGCTATACGGCCACGACGCGCAACTGATTTCCAAAATTCATCTTTCTCGTGTTAGGATGGAACTTACGACTCCTGGTTTATTAGACCAGTGCTCTATTACTGAGCTAAAGAGGCGCGGCCTAGCGGTACTCTTGGGTACTTCGTCCTTACGGTCGTCTGCATCATCAGACTTTAGCTGACAACACTTCATATTACCGGCTAATATTTGCAGCTATGGCGACAAATTACTGCTTGGCTACACATCTGACACGTAACCGATGTGCTCTCCAAACAACAACACTTGCATTTCAGAACATGTCTTTCACACATGTCTACAAAATCACCTTCACCTTCAAATACAGTTTCCTTGCGACTGACAGAGACGTAGGCAAAGTTTAAAGTTGCTATTTCCATTAAATCTCGTTAATCAGAAAAACGGTAATTTACACCTGCAGCGGAACAAAATTCCGTTCCGCCCAGCGTCTGGCTCGAACCCACGACCCTGGGATTAAGAGTCTGACGCTCTACCGACTGAGCTAGCCGGCTGCCTCGGTGAATACCTGCCGGGTAGCACGTCACACAGTACTCGTTTGGGTTGGGTGGTCCCATACAGAATCTCTCCATGATGCCTAATGTTTTCCTAACGTCACACTCGTCACGTACTTCACTTTTATGTCACAATCATTTCTGTGAGGTAAAGAAATTGCATGACAACATGCAGAGCTAGTGGCGTCAAAATTAACACACATACTTTATGTGACTGAAAAGCCGAACGAGTTACTTTCCGACGTTGTTTTAGATGTGCAAGTGATAGTCAGAACTCGCTGTGTCGGCACTCTGCCGACCATTTCGCTAGTTAACACCGGTCTTGTTGTGTGTGTTTCAAGCTCAAGAGCATCTCCAAGCAAAAAATGGTCAACAGCTACATTCAGATGGTTTCGTACTGCTCAATTGCTACATTAAAACGTTATGTATCTTTTTCAGAACTGGAAAAATACAAGCGTGACAGCATTCGAACCTGTAATCTTCAGATCCGAAGTCCGACGCCTTATCCATTAGGCCACACGGTCACTGACGACCAACATTTACATGTATACGACTCATCTCGAAACGCTAACACCCCTGAGGATTTGTGTTTTCGTTCTACACAGCCGCTGCCCCTTGCTCTTTCCCACCCATTCGTTACATTCAACCTCTGACGAGACCGACCAAATATAGACTGAGAAACAAGACCACACACTTTGTGCATTCGGAATCGAAGGCAGGGCGTCCCTCGCCGCATTTGCTACGATTGCCATTTGCTACTTCTGCAGAAGCAGCGGCGGCGGCGGCGGCGGCGGCGACGAATATCGCGAGAGGCTCTGAGATATGTGAGAAATACATCTATAAAATGTAATTCAGACTGCCTCGTCCCACCTTATGCTGTACCGCTTTGGCAAATGCTTTATCTGCGCCATTCGCCTTAATCGCATCTGAGAGTAATTCTTAAAAAAACGCCTGTCGCTAATTGTTCGTCATCACAGGTACTGTATGCTATACGGCCAAGACGCGCAACTGATTTCCAAAATTCATCTTTCTCGTGTTAGGATGGAACTTACGACTCCTGGTTTATTAGACCAGTGCTCTACCACTGAGCTAAAGAGGCGCGGCCTAGCAGTACTCTTGGGTACTTCGTCCTTACGGTCGTCTGCATCATCAGACTTTAGCTGACAACACTTCATATTACTGGCTAATATTTGCAGCTATGGCGACAAATTACTGCTTGGCTACACATCTGACACGTAACCGATGTGCTCTCCAAACAACAACACTTGCATTTCAGAACATGTCTTTCACACATGTCTACAAAATCACCTTCACCTTCAAATACAGTTTCCTTGCGACTGACAGAGACGTAGGCAAAGTTTAAAGTTGCTATTTCCATTAAATCTCGTTAATCAGAAAAACGGTAATTTACACCTGCAGCGGAACAAAATTCCGTTCCGCCCAGCGTCTGGCTCGAACCCACGACCCTGGGATTAAGAGTCTGACGCTCTACCGACTGAGCTAGCCGGCTGCCTCGGTGAATACCTGCCGGGTAGCACGTCACACAGTACTCGTTTGGGTTGGGTGGTCCCATACAGAATCTCTCCATGATGCCTAATGTTTTCCTAACGTCACACTCGTCACGTACTTCACTTTTATGTCACAATCATTTCTGTGAGGTAAAGAAATTGCATGACAACATGCAGAGCTAGTGGCGTCAAAATTAACACACATACTTTATGTGACTGAAAAGCCGAACGAGTTACTTTCCGACGTTGTTTTAGATGTGCAAGTGATAGTCAGAACTCGCTGTGTCGGCACTCTGCCGACCATTTCGCTAGTTAACACCGGTCTTGTTGTGTGTGTTTCAAGCTCAAGAGCATCTCCAAGCAAAAAATGGTCAACAGCTACATTCAGATGGTTTCGTACTGCTCAATTGCTACATTAAAACGTTATGTATCTTTTTCAGAACTGGAAAAATACAAGCGTGACAGCATTCGAACCTGTAATCTTCAGATCCGAAGTCCGACGCCTTATCCATTAGGCCACACGGTCACTGACGACCAACATTTACATGTATACGACTCATCTCGAAACGCTAACACCCCTGAGGATTTGTGTTTTCGTTCTACACAGCCGCTGCCCCTTGCTCTTTCCCACCCATTCGTTACATTCAACCTCTGACGAGACCGACCAAATATAGACTGAGAAACAAGACCACACACTTTGTGCATTCGGAATCGAAGGCAGGGCGTCCCTCGCCGCATTTGCTACGATTGCCATTTGCTACTTCTGCAGAAGCAGCGGCGGCGGCGGCGGCGGCGGCGACGAATATCGCGAGAGGCTCTGAGATATGTGAGAAATACATCTATAAAATGTAATTCAGACTGCCTCGTCCCACCTTATGCTGTACCGCTTTGGCAAATGCTTTATCTGCGCCATTCGCCTTAATCGCATCTGAGAGTAATTCTTAAAAAAACGCCTGTCGCTAATTGTTCGTCATCACAGGTACTGTATGCTATACGGCCAAGACGCGCAACTGATTTCCAAAATTCATCTTTCTCGTGTTAGGATGGAACTTACGACTCCTGGTTTATTAGACCAGTGCTCTACCACTGAGCTAAAGAGGCGCGGCCTAGCAGTACTCTTGGGTACTTCGTCCTTACGGTCGTCTGCATCATCAGACTTTAGCTGACAACACTTCATATTACTGGCTAATATTTGCAGCTATGGCGACAAATTACTGCTTGGCTACACATCTGACACGTAACCGATGTGCTCTCCAAACAACAACACTTGCATTTCAGAACATGTCTTTCACACATGTCTACAAAATCACCTTCACCTTCAAATACAGTTTCCTTGCGACTGACAGAGACGTAGGCAAAGTTTAAAGTTGCTATTTCCATTAAATCTCGTTAATCAGAAAAACGGTAATTTACACCTGCAGCGGAACAAAATTCCGTTCCGCCCAGCGTCTGGCTCGAACCCACGACCCCGGGATTAAGAGTCTGACGCTCTACCGACTGAGCTAGCCGGCTGCCTCGGTGAATACCTGCCGGGTAGCACGTCACACAGTACTCGTTTGGGTTGGGTGGTCCCATACAGAATCTCTCCATGATGCCTAATGTTTTCCTAACGTCACACTCGTCACGTACTTCACTTTTATGTCACAATCATTTCTGTGAGGTAAAGAAATTGCATGACAACATGCAGAGCTAGTGGCGTCAAAATTAACACACATACTTTATGTGACTGAAAAGCCGAACGAGTTACTTTCCGACGTTGTTTTAGATGTGCAAGTGATAGTCAGAACTCGCTGTGTCGGCACTCTGCCGACCATTTCGCTAGTTAACACCGGTCTTGTTGTGTGTGTTTCAAGCTCAAGAGCATCTCCAAGCAAAAAATGGTCAACAGCAACATTCAGACGGTTTCGTACTGCTCAATTGCTACATTAAAACGTTATGTTTCTTTTTCAGAACTGGAAAAATACAAGCGTGACAGCATTCGAACCTGTAATCTTCAGATCCGAAGTCCGACGCCTTATCCATTAGGCCACACGGTCACTGACGACCAACATTTACATGTATACGACTCATCTCGAAACGCTAACACCCCTGAGGATTTGTGTTTTCGTTCTACACAGCCGCTGCCCCTTGCTCTTTCCCACCCATTCGTTACATTCAACCTCTGACGAGACCGACCAAATATAGACTGAGAAACAAGACCACACACTTTGTGCATTCGGAATCGAAGGCAGGGCGTCCCTCGCCGCATTTGCTACGATTGCCATTTGCTACTTCTGCAGAAGCAGCGGCGGCGGCGGCGGCGGCGGCGACGAATATCGCGAGAGGCTCTGAGATATGTGAGAAATACATCTATAAAATGTAATTCAGACTGCCTCGTCCCACCTTATGCTGTACCGCTTTGGCAAATGCTTTATCTGCGCCATTCGCCTTAATCGCATCTGAGAGTAATTCTTAAAAAAACGCCTGTCGCTAATTGTTCGTCATCACAGGTACTGTATGCTATACGGCCAAGACGCGCAACTGATTTCCAAAATTCATCTTTCTCGTGTTAGGATGGAACTTACGACTCCTGGTTTATTAGACCAGTGCTCTACCACTGAGCTAAAGAGGCGCGGCCTAGCAGTACTCTTGGGTACTTCGTCCTTACGGTCGTCTGCATCATCAGACTTTAGCTGACAACACTTCATATTACTGGCTAATATTTGCAGCTATGGCGACAAATTACTGCTTGGCTACACATCTGACACGTAACCGATGTGCTCTCCAAACAACAACACTTGCATTTCAGAACATGTCTTTCACACATGTCTACAAAATCACCTTCACCTTCAAATACAGTTTCCTTGCGACTGACAGAGACGTAGGCAAAGTTTAAAGTTGCTATTTCCATTAAATCTCGTTAATCAGAAAAACGGTAATTTACACCTGCAGCGGAACAAAATTCCGTTCCGCCCAGCGTCTGGCTCGAACCCACGACCCTGGGATTAAGAGTCTGACGCTCTACCAACTGAGCTAGCCGGCTACCTCGGTGAATACTTGCCGGGTAGCACGTCACACAGTACTCGTTTGGGTTGGGTGGTCCCATACAGAATCTCTCCATGATGCCTAATGTTTTCCTAACGTCACACTCGTCACGTACTTCACTTTTATGTCGTAATCATTTCTGAGAGGTAAAGAAATTGCATGACAACATGCAGAGCTAGTGGCGTCAAAATTAACACACATACTTTATGTGACTGAAAAGCCGAACGAGTTACTTTCCGACGTTGTTTTAGATGTGCAAGTGATAGTCAGAACTCGCTGTGTCGGCACTCTGCCGACCATTTCGCTAGTTAACACCGGTCTTGTTGTGTGTGTTTCAAGCTCAAGAGCATCTCCAAGCAAAAAATGGTCAACAGCAACATTCAGACGGTTTCGTACTGCTCAATTGCTACATTAAAACGTTATGTTTCTTTTTCAGAACTGGAAAAATACAAGCGTGACAGCATTCGAACCTGTAATCCTCAGATCCGAAGTCCGACGCCTTATCCATTAGGCCACACGGTCACTGACGACCAACATTTACATGTATACGACTCGTCTCGAAACGCTCACACCCCTGAGGATTTGTGTTTTCGTTCTACACAGCCGCTGCCCCTTGCTCTTTCCCACCCATTCGTTACATTCAACCTCTGACGAGACCGACCAAATATAGACTGAGAAACAAGACCACACACTTTGTGCATTCGGAATCGAAGGCAGGGCGTCCCTCGCCGCATTTGCTACGATTGCCATTTGCTACTTCTGCAGAAGCGGCGGCGGCGGCGACGACGACGACGACGACGACGACGAATATCGCGAGAGGCTCTGAGATATGTGAGAAATACATCTATAAAATGTAATTCAGACTGCCTCGTCCCACCTTATGCTGTACCGCTTTGGCAAATGCTTTATCTGCGCCATTCGCCTTAATCGCATCTGAGAGTAATTCTTAAAAAAACGCCTGTCGCTAATTGTTCGTCATCACAGGTACTGTATGCTATACGGCCACGACGCGCAACTGATTTCCAAAATTCATCTTTCTCGTGTTAGGATGGAACTTACGACTCCTGGTTTATTAGACCAGTGCTCTATTACTGAGCTAAAGAGGCGCGGCCTAGCGGTACTCTTGGGTACTTCGTCCTTACGGTCGTCTGCATCATCAGACTTTAGCTGACAACACTTCATATTACCGGCTAATATTTGCAGCTATGGCGACAAATTACTGCTTGGCTACACATCTGACACGTAACCGATGTGCTCTCCAAACAACAACACTTGCATTTCAGAACATGTCTTTCACACATGTCTACAAAATCACCTTCACCTTCAAATACAGTTTCCTTGCGACTGACAGAGACGTAGGCAAAGTTTAAAGTTGCTATTTCCATTAAATCTCGTTAATCAGAAAAACGGTAATTTACAACTGCAGCGGAACAAAATTCCGTTCCGCCCAGCGTCTGGCTCGAACCCACGACCCTGGGATTAAGAGTCTGACGCTCTACCGACTGAGCTAGCCGGCTACCTCGGTGAATACCTGCCGGGTAGCACGTCACACAGTACTCGTTTGGGTTGGGTGGTCCCATACAGAATCTCTCCATGATGCCTAATGTTTTCCTAACGTCACACTCGTCACGTACTTCACTTTTATGTCACAATCATTTCTGTGAGGTAAAGAAATTGCATGACAACATGCAGAGCTAGTGGCGTCAAAATTAACACACATACTTTATGTGACTGAAAAGCCGAACGAGTTACTTTCCGACGTTGTTTTAGATGTGCAAGTGATAGTCAGAACTCGCTGTGTCGGCACTCTGCCGACCATTTCGCTAGTTAACACCGGTCTTGTTGTGTGTGTTTCAAGCTCAAGAGCATCTCCAAGCAAAAAATGGTCAACAGCTACATTCAGATGGTTCCGTACTGCTCAATTGCTACATTAAAACGTTATGTATCTTTTTCAGAACTGGAAAAATACAAGCGTGACAGCATTCGAACCTGTAATCTTCAGATCCGAAGTCCGACGCCTTATCCATTAGGCCACACGGTCACTGACGACCAACATTTACATGTATACGACTCATCTCGAAACGCTAACACCCCTGAGGATTTGTGTTTTCGTTCTACACAGCCGCTGCCCCTTGCTCTTTCCCACCCATTCGTTACATTCAACCTCTGACGAGACCGACCAAATATAGACTGAGAAACAAGACCACACACTTTGTGCATTCGGAATCGAAGGCAGGGCGTCCCTCGCCGCATTTGCTACGATTGCCATTTGCTACTTCTGCAGAAGCAGCGGCGGCGGCGGCGGCGGCGGCGGCGACGACGACGACGACGACGAATATCGCGAGAGGCTCTGAGATATGTGAGAAATACATCTATAAAATGTAATTCAGACTGCCTCGTCCCACCTTATGCTGTACCGCTTTGGCAAATGCTTTATCTGCGCCATTCGCCTTAATCGCATCTGAGAGTAATTCTTAAAAAAACGCCTGTCGCTAATTGTTCGTCATCACAGGTACTGTATGCTATACGGCCACGACGCGCAACTGATTTCCAAAATTCATCTTTCTCGTGTTAGGATGGAACTTACGACTCCTGGTTTATTAGACCAGTGCTCTATTACTGAGCTAAAGAGGCGCGGCCTAGCGGTACTCTTGGGTACTTCGTCCTTACGGTCGTCTGCATCATCAGACTTTAGCTGACAACACTTCATATTACCGGCTAATATTTGCAGCTATGGCGACAAATTACTGCTTGGCTACACATCTGACACGTAACCGATGTGCTCTCCAAACAACAACACTTGCATTTCAGAACATGTCTTTCACACATGTCTACAAAATCACCTTCACCTTCAAATACAGTTTCCTTGCGACTGACAGAGACGTAGGCAAAGTTTAAAGTTGCTATTTCCATTAAATCTCGTTAATCAGAAAAACGGTAATTTACACCTGCAGCGGAACAAAATTCCGTTCCGCCCAGCGTCTGGCTCGAACCCACGACCCTGGGATTAAGAGTCTGACGCTCTACCGACTGAGCTAGCCGGCTACCTCGGTGAATACCTGCCGGGTAGCACGTCACACAGTACTCGTTTGGGTTGGGTGGTCCCATACAGAATCTCTCCATGACGCCTAATGTTTTCCTAACGTCACACTCGTCACGTACTTCACTTTTATGTCACAATCATTTCTGTGAGGTAAAGAAATTGCATGACAACATGCAGAGCTAGTGGCGTCAAAATTAACACACATACTTTATGTGACTGAAAAGCCGAACGAGTTACTTTCCGACGTTGTTTTAGATGTGCAAGTGATAGTCAGAACTCGCTGTGTCGGCACTCTGCCGACCATTTCGCTAGTTAACACCGGTCTTGTTGTGTGTGTTTCAAGCTCAAGAGCATCTCCAAGCAAAAAATGGTCAACAGCTACATTCAGATGGTTTCGTACTGCTCAATTGCTACATTAAAACGTTATGTTTCTTTTTCAGAACTGGAAAAATACAAGCGTGACAGCATTCGAACCTGTAATCTTCAGATCCGAAGTCCGACGCCTTATCCATTAGGCCACACGGTCACTGACGACCAACATTTACATGTATACGACTCATCTCGAAACGCTAACACCCCTGAGGATTTGTGTTTTCGTTCTACACAGCCGCTGCCCCTTGCTCTTTCCCACCCATTCGTTACATTCAACCTCTGACGAGACCGACCAAATATAGACTGAGAAACAAGACCACACACTTTCTGCATTCGGAATAGAAGGCAGGGCGTCCCTCGCCGCATTTGCTACGATTGCCATTTGCTACTTCTGCAGAAGCGGCGACGACGACGACGACGAATATCGCGAGAGGCTCTGAGATATGTGAGAAATACATCTATAAAATGTAATTCAGACTGACTCGTCCCACCTTATGCTGTACCGCTTTGGCAAATGCTTTATCTGCGCCATTGGCCTTAATCGCATCTGAGAGTAATTCTTAAAAAAACGCCTGTCGCTAATTGTTCGTCATCACAGGTACTGTTTGCTATACTGCCACGACGCGCAACTGATTTCCAAAATTCATCTTTCTCGTGTTAGGATGGAACTTACGACTCCTGGTTTATTAGACCAGTGCTCCACCACTGAGCTAAAGAGGCGCGGCGTAGCGGTACTCTTGGGTACTTCGTCCTTACGGTCGTCTGCATCATCAGACTTTAGCTGACAACACTTCATATTACCGGCTAATATTTGCAGCTATGGCGACAAATTACTGCTTGGCTACACATCTGACACGTAACCGATGTGCTCTCCAAACAACAACACTTGCATTTCAGAACATGTCTTTCACACATGTCTACAAAATCACCTTCACCTTCAAATACAGTTTCCTTGCGACTGACAGAGACGTAGGCAAAGTTTAAAGTTGCTATTTCCATTAAATCTCGTTAATCAGAAAAACGGTAATTTACACCTGCAGCGGAACAAAATTCCGTTCCGCCCAGCGTCTGGCTCGAACCCACGACCCTGGGATTAAGAGTCTGACGCTCTACCGACTGAGCTAGCCGGCTACCTCGGTGAATACCTGCCGGGTAGCACGTCACACAGTACTCGTTTGGGTTGGGTGGTCCCATACAGAATCTCTCCATGACGCTTAATGTTTTCCTAACGTCACACTCGTCACGTACTTCACTTTTATGTCACAATCATTTCTGTGAGGTAAAGAAATTGCATGACAACATGCAGAGCTAGTGGCGTCAAAATTAACACACATACTTTATGTGACTGAAAAGCCGAACGAGTTACTTTCCGACGTTGTTTTAGATGTGCAAGTGATAGTCAGAACTCGCTGTGTCGGCACTCTGCCGACCATTTCGCTAGTTAACACCGGTCTTGTTGTGTGTGTTTCAAGCTCAAGAGCATCTCCAAGCAAAAAATGGTCAACAGCTACATTCAGATGGTTTCGTACTGCTCAATTGCTACATTAAAACGTTATGTTTCTTTTTCAGAACTGGAAAAATACAAGCGTGACAGCATTCGAACCTGTAATCTTCAGATCCGAAGTCCGACGCCTTATCCATTAGGCCACACGGTCACTGACGACCAACATTTACATGTATACGACTCATCTCGAAACGCTCACACCCCTGAGGATTTGTGTTTTCGTTCTACACAGCCGCTGCCCCTTGCTCTTTCCCACCCATTCGTTACATTCAACCTCTGACGAGACCGACCAAATATAGACTGAGAAACAAGACCACACACTTTGTGCATTCGGAATCGAAGGCAGGGCGTCCCTCGCCGCATTTGCTACGATTGCCATTTGCTACTTCTGCAGAAGCAGCGGCGGCGGCGGCGGCGGCGGCGGCGGCGGCGGCGGCGGCGACGACGACGACGACGACGAATATCGCGAGAGGCTCTGAGATATGTGAGAAATACATCTATAAAATGTAATTCAGACTGCCTCGTCCCACCTTATGCTGTACCGCTTTCGCAAATGCTTTATCTGCGCCATTGGCCTTAATCGCATCTGAGAGTAATTCTTAAAAAAACGCCTGTCGCTAATTGTTCGTCATCACAGGTACTGTTTGCTACACGGCCACGACGCGCAACTGATTTCCAAAATTCATCTTTCTCGTGTTAGGATGGAACTTACGACTCCTGGTTTATTAGACCAGTGCTCCGCCACTGAGCTAAAGAGGCGCGGCCTAGCGGTACTCTTGGGTACTTCGTCCTTACGGTCGTCTGCATCATCAGACTTTAGCTGACAACACTTCATATTACCGGCTAATATTTGCAGCTATTTCGACAAATTACTGCTTTGCTACACATCTGACACGTAACCGATGTGCTCTCCAAACAACAACACTTGCATTTCAGAACATGTCTTTCACACATATCTACAAAATCACCTTCACCTTCAAATACAGTTTCCTTGCGACTGACAGAGACGTAGGCAAAGTTTAAAGTTGCTATTTCCATTAAATCTCGTTAATCAGAAAAACGGTAATTTACACCTGCAGCGGAACAAAATTCCGTCCGCCCAGCGTCTGGCTCGAACCCACGACCCTGGAATTAAGAGTCTGACGCTCTACCGACTGAGCTAGACGGCTACCTCGGTGAATACCTCCCGGGTAGCACGTCACACAGTACTCGTTTGGGTTGGGTGGTCCCATACAGAATCTCTCCATGATGCCTAATGTTTTCGTAACGTCACACTCGTCACGTACTTCACTTTTATGTCATAATCATTTCTGAGAGGTAAAGAAATTGCATGACAACATGCAGAGCTAGTGGCGTCAAAATTAACACACATACTTTATGTGACTGAAAAGCCGAACGAGTTACTTACCGACGTTGTTTTAGATGTGCAAGTGATAGTCAGAACTCGCTGTGTCGGCACTCTGCCGACCATTTCGCTAGTTAACACCGGTCTTGTTGTGTGTGTTTCAAGCTCAAGAGCATCTCCAAGCAAAAAATGGTCAACAGCAACATTCAGACGGTTTCGTACTGCTCAATTGCTACATTAAAACGTTATGTTTCTTTTTCAGAACTGGAAAAATACAAGCGTGACAGCATTCGAACCTGTAATCTTCAGATCCCAAGTCCGACGCCTTATCCATTAGGCCACACGGTCACTGACGACCAACATTTACATGTATACGACTCATCTCGAAACGCTCACACCCCTGAGGATTTGTGTTTTCGTTCTACACAGCCGCTGTCCCTTGCTCTTTCCCACCCATTCGTTACATTCAACCTCTGACGAGACCGACCAAATATAGACTGAGAAACAAGACCACACACTTTCTGCATTCGGAATAGAAGGCAGGGCGTCCCTCGCCGCATTTGCTACGATTGCCATTTGCTACTTCTGCAGAAGCGGCGACGACGACGACGACGAATATCGCGAGAGGCTCTGAGATATGTGAGAAATACATCTATAAAATGTAATTCAGACTGCCTCGTCCCACCTTATGCTGTACCGCTTTGGCAAATGCTTTATCTGCGCCATTGGCCTTAATCGCATCTGAGAGTAATTCTTAAAAAAACGCCTGTCGCTAATTGTTCGTCATCACAGGTACTGTTTGCTATACTGCCACGACGCGCAACTGATTTCCAAAATTCATCTTTCTCGTGTTAGGATGGAACTTACGACTCCTGGTTTATTAGACCAGTGCTCCACCACTGAGCTAAAGAGGCGCGGCGTAGCGGTACTCTTGGGTACTTCGTCCTTACGGTCGTCTGCATCATCAGACTTTAGCTGACAACACTTCATATTACCGGCTAATATTTGCAGCTATGGCGACAAATTACTGCTTGGCTACACATCTGACACGTAACCGATGTGCTCTCCAAACAACAACACTTGCATTTCAGACCATGTCTTTCACACATGTCTACAAAATCACCTTCACCTTCAAATACAGTTTCCTTGCGACTGACAGAGACGTAGGCAAAGTTTAAAGTTGCTATTTCCATTAAATCTCGTTAATCAGAAAAACGGTAATTTACACCTGCAGCGGAACAAAATTCCGTTCCGCCCAGCGTCTGGCTCGAACCCACGACCCTGGGATTAAGAGTCTGACGCTCTACCGACTGAGCTAGCCGGCCACCTCGGTTAATACCTGCCGGGTAGCACGTCACACAGTACTCGTTTGGGTTGGGTGGTCCCATACAGAATCTCTCCATGATGCCTAATGTTTTCCTAACGTCACACTCGTCACGTACTTCACTTTTATGTCATAATCATTTCTGAGAGGTAAAGAAATTGCATGACAACATGCAGAGCTAGTGGCGTCAAAATTAACACACACACTTTATGTGACTGAAAAGCCGAACGAGTTACTTTCCGACGTTGTTTTAGATGTGCAAGTGATAGTCAGAACTCGCTGTGTCGGCACTCTGCCGACCATTTCGCTAGTTAACACCGATTTTGTTGTGTGTGTTTCAAGCTCAAGAGCATCTCCAAGCAAAAAATGGTCAACAGCAACATTCAGACGGTTTCGTACTGCTCAATTGCTACATTAAAACGTTATGTTTCTTTTTCAGAACTGGAAAAATACAAGCGAGACAGCATTCGAACCTGTAATCTTCAGATCCGAAGTCCGACACCTTATTCATTACGCCACACGGTCACTGACGACCAACATTTACATGTATACGACTCATCTCGAAACGCTCACACCCCTGAGGATTTGTGTTTTCGTTCTACACAGCCGCTGCCCCTTGCTCTTTCCCACCCATTCGTTACATTCTACCTCTGACGAGACCGACCAAATATCGACTGAGAAACAAGACCACACACTTTGTGCATTCGGAATCGAAGGCAGGGCGTCCCTCGCCGCATTTGCTACGATTGCCATTTGCTACTTCTGCAGAAGCAGCGGCGGCGGCGGCGACGACGACGACGACGACGACGACGACGAATATCGCGAGAGGCTCTGTGATATGTGAGAAATACATCTATAAAATGTAATTCAGACTGCCTCGTCCCACCTTATGCTGTACCGCTTTGGCAAATGCTTTATCTGCGCCATTCGCCTTAATCACATTTGAGAGTAATTCTTAAAAAAAAACGCCTGTCGCTAATTGTTCGTCATCACAGATACTGTTTGCTATACGGCCACGACGCGCAACTGATTTCCAAAATTCATCTTTCTCGTGTTAGGATGGAACTTACGACTCCTGGTTTATTAGACCAGTGCTCCACCACTGAGCTAAAGAGGCGCGGCCTAGCGGTACTCTTGGGTACTTCGTCCTTACGGTCGTCTGCATCATCAGACTTTAGCTGACAACACTTCATATTACCGGCTAATATTTGCAGCTATGGCGACAAATTACTGCTTGGCTACACATCTGACACGTAACCGATGTGCTCTCCAAACAACAACACTTGCATTTCAGAACATGTCTTTCACACACGTCTACAAAATCACCTTCACCTTCAAATACAGTTTCCTTGCGACTGACAGAGACGTAGGCAAAGTTTAAAGTTGCTATTTCCATGAAATCTCTTTAATCAGAAAAACGGTAATTTACACCTGCAGCGGAACAAAATTCCGTTCCGCCCAGCGTCTGGCTCGAACCCACGACCCTGGGATTAAGAGTCTGACGCTCTACCAACTGAGCTAGCCGGCTACCTCGGTGAATACCTGCAGGGGGTAGCACGTCACACAGTACTCGGTTGGGTTGGGTGGTCCCATACAGAATCTCTCCATGATGCCTAATGTTTTCCTAACGTCACACTCGTCACGTACTTCACTTTTATGTCATAATCATTTCTGAGAGGTAAAGAAATTGCATGACAACATGCAGAGCTAGTGGCGTCAAAATTAACACACATACTTTATGTGACTGAAAAGCCGAACGAGTTACTTTCCGACGTTGTTTTAGATGTGCAAGTGATAGTCAGAACTCGCTGTGTCGGCACTCTGCCGACCATTTCGCTAGTTAACACCGGTCTTGTTGTGTGTGTTTCAAGCTCAAGAGCATCTCCAAGCAAAAAATGGTCAACAGCAACATTCAGACGGTTTCGTACTGCTCAATTGCTACATTAAAACGTTATGTTTCTTTTTCAGAACTGGAAAAATACAAGCGTGACAGCATTCGAACCTGTAATCTTCAGATCCCAAGTCCGACGCCTTATCCATTAGGCCACACGGTCACTGACGACCAACATTTACATGTATACGACTCATCTCGAAACGATCACACCCCTGAGGATTTGTGTTTTCGTTCTACACAGCCGCTGCCCCTTGCTCTTTCCCACCCATTCGTTACATTCAACCTCTGACGAGACCGACCAAATATAGACTGAGAAACAAGACCACACACTTTGTGCATTCGGAATCGAAGGCAGGGCGTCCCTCGCCGCATTTGCTACGATTGCCATTTGCTACTTCTGCAGAAGCGGCGGCGGCGGCCGCGACGACGACGACGACGACCGCGAGAGGCTCTGTGATATGTGAGAAATACATCTATAAAATGTAATTCAGACTGCCTCGTCCCACCTTATGCTGTACCGCTTTGGCAAATGCTTTATCTGCGCCATTCGCCTTAATCACATTTGAGAGTAATTCTTAAAAAAAACGCCTGTCGCTAATTGTTCGTCATCACAGATACTGTTTGCTATACGGCCACGACGCGCAACTGATTTCCGAAATTCATCTTTCTCGTGTTAGGATGGAACTTACGACTCCTGGTTTATTAGACCAGTGCTCTACCACTGAGCTAAAGAGGCGCGGCCTAGCAGTACTCTTGGGTACTTCGTCCTTACGGTCGTCTGCATCATCAGACTTTAGCTGACAACACTTCATATTACCGGCTAATATTTGCAGCTATGGCGACAAATTACTGCTTGGCTACACATCTGACACGTAACCGATGTGCTCTCCAAACAACAACACTTGCATTTCAGAACATGTCTTTCACACATGTCTACAAAATCACCTTCACCTTCAAATACAGTTTCCTTGCGACTGACAGAGACGTAGGCAAAGTTTAAAGTTGCTATTTCCATTAAATCTCGTTAATCAGAAAAACGGTAATTTACACCTGCAGCGGAACAAAGTTCCGTTCTGCCCAGCGTCTGGCTCCAAACCAACGACCCTGGGATTAAGAGTCTGACGCTCTACCAACTGAGCTAGCCGGCTACCTCGGTGAATACCTGCCGGGTAGCACGTCATACAGTACTCGTTTGGGTTGGGTGGTCCCATACAGAATCTCTCCATGATGCCTAATGTTTTCCTAACGTCACACTCGTCACGTACTTCACTTTTATGTCATAATCATTTCTGAGAGGTAAAGAAATTGCATGACAACATGCAGAGCTAGTGGCGTCAAAATTAACACACATACTTTATGTGACTGAAAAGCCGAACGAGTTACTTTCCGACGGTGTTTTAGATGTGCAAGTGATAGTCAGAACTCGCTGTGTCGGCACTCTGCCGAGCATTTCGCTAGTTAACACCGGTCTTGTTGTGTGTGTTTCAAGCTCAAGAGCATCTCCAAGCAAAAAATGGTCAACAGCAACATTCAGACGGTTTCGTACTGCTCAATTGCTACATTAAAACGTTATGTTTCTTTTTCAGAACTGGAAAAATACAAGCGTGACAGCATTCGAACCTGTAATCTTCAGATCCGAAGTCCGACGCCTTATCCATTAGGCCACACGGTCACTGACGACCAACATTTACATGTATACGACTCATCTCGAAACGCTCACACCCCTGAGGATTTGTGTTTTCGTTCTACACAGCCGCTGCCCCTTGCTCTTTCCCACCCATTCGTTACATTCAACCTCTGACGAGACCGACCAAATATAGACTGAGAAACAAGACCACACACTTTGTGCATTCGGAATCGAAGGCAGGGCGTCCCTCGCCGCATTTGCTACGATTGCCATTTGCTACTTCTGCAGAAGCGGCGACGACGACGACGACGACGACGACGAATATCGCGAGAGGCTCTGAGATGTGTGAGAAATACATCTATAAAATGTAATTCAGACTGCCTCGTCCCACCTTATGCTGTACCGCTTTGGCAAATGCTTTATCTGCGCCATTCGCCTTAATCACATTTGAGAGTAATTCTTAAAAAAAAACGCCTGTCGCTAATTGTTCGTCATCACAGATACTGTTTGCTATACGGCCACGACGCGCAACTGATTTCCAAAATTCATCTTTCTCGTGTTAGGATGGAACTTACGACTCCTGGTTTATTAGACCAGTGCTCCACCACTGAGCTAAAGAGGCGCGGCCTAGCGGTACTCTTGGGTACTTCGTCCTTACGGTCGTCTGCATCATCAGACTTTAGCTGACAACACTTCATATTACCGGCTAATATTTGCAGCTATGGCGACAAATTACTGCTTGGCTACACATCTGACACGTAACCGATGTGCTCTCCAAACAACAACACTTGCATTTCAGAACATGTCTTTCACACACGTCTACAAAATCACCTTCACCTTCAAATACAGTTTCCTTGCGACTGACAGAGACGTAGGCAAAGTTTAAAGTTGCTATTTCCATGAAATCTCTTTAATCAGAAAAACGGTAATTTACACCTGCAGCGGAACAAAATTCCGTTCCGCCCAGCGTCTGGCTCGAACCCACGACCCTGGGATTAAGAGTCTGACGCTCTACCAACTGAGCTAGCCGGCTACCTCGGTGAATACCTGCAGGGGGTAGCACGTCACACAGTACTCGGTTGGGTTGGGTGGTCCCATACAGAATCTCTCCATGATGCCTAATGTTTTCCTAACGTCACACTCGTCACGTACTTCACTTTTATGTCATAATCATTTCTGAGAGGTAAAGAAATTGCATGACAACATGCAGAGCTAGTGGCGTCAAAATTAACACACATACTTTATGTGACTGAAAAGCCGAACGAGTTACTTTCCGACGTTGTTTTAGATGTGCAAGTGATAGTCAGAACTCGCTGTGTCGGCACTCTGCAAACCATTTCGCTAGTTAACACCGGTCTTGTTGTGTGTGTTTCAAGCTCAAGAGCATCTCCAAGCAAAAAATGGTCAACAGCAACATTCAGACGGTTTCGTACTGCTCAATTGCTACATTAAAACGTTATGTTTCTTTTTCAGAACTGGAAAAATACAAGCGTGACAGCATTCGAACCTGTAATCTTCAGATCCCAAGTCCGACGCCTTATCCATTAGGCCACACGGTCACTGACGACCAACATTTACATGTATACGACTCATCTCGAAACGCTCACACCCCTGAGGATTTGTGTTTTCGTTCTACACAGCCGCTGCCCCTTGCTCTTTCCCACCCATTCGTTACATTCAACCTCTGACGAGACCGACCAAATATAGACTGAGAAACAAGACCACACACTTTGTGCATTCGGAATCGAAGGCAGGGCGTCCCTCGCCGCATTTGCTACGATTGCCATTTGCTACTTCTGCAGAAGCGGCGGCGGCGGCCGCGACGACGACGACGACGACCGCGAGAGGCTCTGTGATATGTGAGAAATACATCTATAAAATGTAATTCAGACTGCCTCGTCCCACCTTATGCTGTACCGCTTTGGCAAATGCTTTATCTGCGCCATTCGCCTTAATCACATTTGAGAGTAATTCTTAAAAAAAACGCCTGTCGCTAATTGTTCGTCATCACAGATACTGTTTGCTATACGGCCACGACGCGCAACTGATTTCCGAAATTCATCTTTCTCGTGTTAGGATGGAACTTACGACTCCTGGTTTATTAGACCAGTGCTCTACCACTGAGCTAAAGAGGCGCGGCCTAGCAGTACTCTTGGGTACTTCGTCCTTACGGTCGTCTGCATCATCAGACTTTAGCTGACAACACTTCATATTACCGGCTAATATTTGCAGCTATGGCGACAAATTACTGCTTGGCTACACATCTGACACGTAACCGATGTGCTCTCCAAACAACAACACTTGCATTTCAGAACATGTCTTTCACACATGTCTACAAAATCACCTTCACCTTCAAATACAGTTTCCTTGCGACTGACAGAGACGTAGGCAAAGTTTAAAGTTGCTATTTCCATTAAATCTCGTTAATCAGAAAAACGGTAATTTACACCTGCAGCGGAACAAAGTTCCGTTCTGCCCAGCGTCTGGCTCCAAACCAACGACCCTGGGATTAAGAGTCTGACGCTCTACCAACTGAGCTAGCCGGCTACCTCGGTGAATACCTGCCGGGTAGCACGTCATACAGTACTCGTTTGGGTTGGGTGGTCCCATACAGAATCTCTCCATGATGCCTAATGTTTTCCTAACGTCACACTCGTCACGTACTTCACTTTTATGTCATAATCATTTCTGAGAGGTAAAGAAATTGCATGACAACATGCAGAGCTAGTGGCGTCAAAATTAACACACATACTTTATGTGACTGAAAAGCCGAACGAGTTACTTTCCGACGGTGTTTTAGATGTGCAAGTGATAGTCAGAACTCGCTGTGTCGGCACTCTGCCGAGCATTTCGCTAGTTAACACCGGTCTTGTTGTGTGTGTTTCAAGCTCAAGAGCATCTCCAAGCAAAAAATGGTCAACAGCAACATTCAGACGGTTTCGTACTGCTCAATTGCTACATTAAAACGTTATGTTTCTTTTTCAGAACTGGAAAAATACAAGCGTGACAGCATTCGAACCTGTAATCTTCAGATCCGAAGTCCGACGCCTTATCCATTAGGCCACACGGTCACTGACGACCAACATTTACATGTATACGACTCATCTCGAAACGCTCACACCCCTGAGGATTTGTGTTTTCGTTCTACACAGCCGCTGCCCCTTGCTCTTTCCCACCCATTCGTTACATTCAACCTCTGACGAGACCGACCAAATATAGACTGAGAAACAAGACCACACACTTTGTGCATTCGGAATCGAAGGCAGGGCGTCCCTCGCCGCATTTGCTACGATTGCCATTTGCTACTTCTGCAGAAGCGGCGACGACGACGACGACGACGACGACGAATATCGCGAGAGGCTCTGAGATATGTGAGAAATACATCTATAAAATGTAATTCAGACTGCCTCGTCCCACCTTATGCTGTACCGCTTTGGCAAATGCTTTATCTGCGCCATTCGCCTTAATCGCATCTGAGAGTAATTCTTAAAAAAACGCCTGTCGCTAATTGTTCGTCATCACAGGTACTGTTTGCTATGCGGCCACGACGCGCAACTGATTTCCAAAATTCATCTTTCTCGTGTTAGGATGGAACTTACGACTCCTGGTTTATTAGACCAGTGCTCCACCACTGAGCTAAAGAGGCGCGGCCTAGCGGTACTCTTGGGTACTTCGTCCTTACGGTCGTCTGCATCATCAGACTTTAGCTGACAACACTTCATATTACCGGCTAATATTTGCAGCTATGGCGACAAATTACTGCTTGGCTACACATCTGACACGTAACCAATGTGCTCTCCAAACAACAACACTTGCATTTCAGAACATGTCTTTCACACATGTCTACAAAATCACCTTCACCTTCAAATACAGTTTCCTTGCGACTGACAGAGACGTAGGCAAAGTTTAAAGTTGCTATTTCCATTAAATCTCGTTAATCAGAAAAACGGTAATTTACACCTGCAGCGGAACAAAATTCCGTTCCGCCCAGCGTCTGGCTCGAACCCACGACCCTGGGATTAAGAGTCTGACGCTCTACCGACTGAGCTAGCCGGCCACCTCGGTGAATACCTGCCGGGTAGCACGTCACACAGTACTCGTTTGGGTTGGGTGGTCCCATACAGAATCTCTCCATGATGCCTAATGTTTTCCTAACGTCACACTCGTCACGTACTTCACTTTTATGTCATAATCATTTCTGAGAGGTAAAGAAATTGCATGACAACATGCAGAGCTAGTGGCGTCAAAATTAACACACACACTTTATGTGACTGAAAAGCCGAACGAGTTACTTTCCGACGTTGTTTTAGATGTGCAAGTGATAGTCAGAACTCGCTGTGTCGGCACTCTGCCGACCATTTCGCTAGTTAACACCGATCTTGTTGTGTGTGTTTCAAGCTCAAGAGCATCTCCAAGCAAAAAATGGTCAACAGCAACATTCAGACGGTTTCGTACTGCTCAATTGCTACATTAAAACGTTATGTTTCTTTTTCAGAACTGGAAAAATACAAGCGAGACAGCATTCGAACCTGTAATCTTCAGATCCCAAGTCCGACGCCTTATCCATTAGGCCACACGGTCACTGACGACCAACATTTACATGTATACGACTCATCTCGAAACGCTCACACCCCTGAGGATTTGTGTTTTCGTTCTACACAGCCGCTGCCCCTTGCTCTTTCCCACCCATTCGTTACATTCTACCTCTGACGAGACCGACCAAATATCGACTGAGAAACAAGACCACACACTTTGTGCATTCGGAATCGAAGGCAGGGCGTCCCTCGCCGCATTTGCTACGATTGCCATTTGCTACTTCTGCAGAAGCAGCGGCGGCGGCGGCGACGACGACGACGACGACGACGACGAATATCGCGAGAGGCTCTGTGATATGTGAGAAATATATCTATAAAATGTAATTCAGACTGCCTCGTCCCACCTTATGCTGTACCGCTTTGGCAAATGCTTTATCTGCGCCATTCGCCTTAATCACATTTGAGAGTAATTCTTAAAAAAAACGCCTGTCGCTAATTGTTCGTCATCACAGATACTGTTTGCTATACGGCCACGACGCGCAACTGATTTCCAAAATTCATCTTTCTCGTGTTAGGATGGAACTTACGACTCCTGGTTTATTAGACCAGTGCTCCACCACTGAGCTAAAGAGGCGCGGCCTAGCGGTACTCTTGGGTACTTCGTCCTTACGGTCGTCTGCATCATCAGACTTTAGCTGACAACACTTCATATTACCGGCTAATATTTGCAGCTATGGCGACAAATTACTGCTTGGCTACACATCTGACACGTAACCGATGTGCTCTCCAAACAACAACACTTGCATTTCAGAACATGTCTTTCACACACGTCTACAAAATCACCTTCACCTTCAAATACAGTTTCCTTGCGACTGACAGAGACGTAGGCAAAGTTTAAAGTTGCTATTTCCATGAAATCTCTTTAATCAGAAAAACGGTAATTTACACCTGCAGCGGAACAAAATTCCGTTCCGCCCAGCGTCTGGCTCGAACCCACGACCCTGGGATTAAGAGTCTGACGCTCTACCAACTGAGCTAGCCGGCTACCTCGGTGAATACCTGCAGGGGGTAGCACGTCACACAGTACTCGGTTGGGTTGGGTGGTCCCATACAGAATCTCTCCATGATGCCTAATGTTTTCCTAACGTCACACTCGTCACGTACTTCACTTTTATGTCATAATCATTTCTGAGAGGTAAAGAAATTGCATGACAACATGCAGAGCTAGTGGCGTCAAAATTAACACACATACTTTATGTGACTGAAAAGCCGAACGAGTTACTTTCCGACGTTGTTTTAGATGTGCAAGTGATAGTCAGAACTCGCTGTGTCGGCACTCTGCCGACCATTTCGCTAGTTAACACCGGTCTTGTTGTGTGTGTTTCAAGCTCAAGAGCATCTCCAAGCAAAAAATGGTCAACAGCAACATTCAGACGGTTTCGTACTGCTCAATTGCTACATTAAAACGTTATGTTTCTTTTTCAGAACTGGAAAAATACAAGCGTGACAGCATTCGAACCTGTAATCTTCAGATCCGAAGTCCGACGCCTTATCCATTAGGCCACACGGTCACTGACGACCAACATTTACATGTATACGACTCATCTCGAAACGCTCACACCCCTGAGGATTTGTGTTTTCGTTCTACACAGCCGCTGCCCCTTGCTCTTTCCCACCCATTCGTTACATTCAACCTCTGACGAGACCGACCAAATATAGACTGAGAAACAAGACCACACACTTTGTGCATTCGGAATCGAAGGCAGGGCGTCCCTCGCCGCATTTGCTACGATTGCCATTTGCTACTTCTGCAGAAGCGGCGGCGGCGGCCGCGACGACGACGACGACGACCGCGAGAGGCTCTGTGATATGTGAGAAATACATCTATAAAATGTAATTCAGACTGCCTCGTCCCACCTTATGCTGTACCGCTTTGGCAAATGCTTTATCTGCGCCATTCGCCTTAATCACATTTGAGAGTAATTCTTAAAAAAAACGCCTGTCGCTAATTGTTCGTCATCACAGATACTGTTTGCTATACGGCCACGACGCGCAACTGATTTCCGAAATTCATCTTTCTCGTGTTAGGATGGAACTTACGACTCCTGGTTTATTAGACCAGTGCTCTACCACTGAGCTAAAGAGGCGCGGCCTAGCAGTACTCTTGGGTACTTCGTCCTTACGGTCGTCTGCATCATCAGACTTTAGCTGACAACACTTCATATTACCGGCTAATATTTGCAGCTATGGCGACAAATTACTGCTTGGCTACACATCTGACACGTAACCGATGTGCTCTCCAAACAACAACACTTGCATTTCAGAACATGTCTTTCACACATGTCTACAAAATCACCTTCACCTTCAAATACAGTTTCCTTGCGACTGACAGAGACGTAGGCAAAGTTTAAAGTTGCTATTTCCATTAAATCTCGTTAATCAGAAAAACGGTAATTTACACCTGCAGCGGAACAAAGTTCCGTTCTGCCCAGCGTCTGGCTCCAAACCAACGACCCTGGGATTAAGAGTCTGACGCTCTACCAACTGAGCTAGCCGGCTACCTCGGTGAATACCTGCCGGGTAGCACGTCATACAGTACTCGTTTGGGTTGGGTGGTCCCATACAGAATCTCTCCATGATGCCTAATGTTTTCCTAACGTCACACTCGTCACGTACTTCACTTTTATGTCATAATCATTTCTGAGAGGTAAAGAAATTGCATGACAACATGCAGAGCTAGTGGCGTCAAAATTAACACACATACTTTATGTGACTGAAAAGCCGAACGAGTTACTTTCCGACGGTGTTTTAGATGTGCAAGTGATAGTCAGAACTCGCTGTGTCGGCACTCTGCCGAGCATTTCGCTAGTTAACACCGGTCTTGTTGTGTGTGTTTCAAGCTCAAGAGCATCTCCAAGCAAAAAATGGTCAACAGCAACATTCAGACGGTTTCGTACTGCTCAATTGCTACATTAAAACGTTATGTTTCTTTTTCAGAACTGGAAAAATACAAGCGTGACAGCATTCGAACCTGTAATCTTCAGATCCGAAGTCCGACGCCTTATCCATTAGGCCACACGGTCACTGACGACCAACATTTACATGTATACGACTCATCTCGAAACGCTCACACCCCTGAGGATTTGTGTTTTCGTTCTACACAGCCGCTGCCCCTTGCTCTTTCCCACCCATTCGTTACATTCAACCTCTGACGAGACCGACCAAATATAGACTGAGAAACAAGACCACACACTTTGTGCATTCGGAATCGAAGGCAGGGCGTCCCTCGCCGCATTTGCTACGATTGCCATTTGCTACTTCTGCAGAAGCGGCGGCGACGGCGACGACGACGACGACGAATATCGCGAGAGGCTCTGAGATATGTGAGAAATACATCTATAAAATGTAATTCAGACTGCCTCGTCCCACCTTATGCTGTACCGCTTTGGCAAATGCTTTATCTGCGCCATTCGCCTTAATCGCATCTGAGAGTAATTCTTAAAAAAACGCCTGTCGCTAATTGTTCGTCATCACAGGTACTGTTTGCTATGCGGCCACGACGCGCAACTGATTTCCAAAATTCATCTTTCTCCTGTGAGGATGGAACTTACGACCCCTGGTTTATTAGACCAGTGCTCTACCACTGAGCTAAAGAGGCGCGGCCTAGCGGTACTCTTGGGTACTTCGTCCTTACGGTCGTCTGCATCATCAGACTTTAGCTGACAACACTTCATATTACCGGCTAATATTTGCAGCTATGGCGACAAATTACTGCTTGGCTACACATCTGACACGTAACCAATGTGGTCTCCAAACAACAACACTTGCATTTCAGAACATGTCTTTCACACATGTCTACAAAATCACCTTCACCTTCAAATACAGTTTCCTTGCGACTGACAGAGACGTAGGCAAAGTTTAAAGTTGCTATTTCCATTAAATCTCGTTAATCAGAAAAACGGTAATTTACACCTGCAGCGGAACAAAATTCCGTTCCGCCCAGCGTCTGGCTCGAACCCACGACCCTGGGATTAAGAGTCTGACGCTCTACCGACTGAGCTAGCCGGCTACCTCGGTGAATACCTGCCGGGTAGCACGTCACACAGTACTCGTTTGGGTTGGGTGGTCCCATACAGAATCTCTCCATGATGCCTAATGTTTTCCTAACGTCACACTCGTCACGTACTTCACTTTTATGTCATAATCATTTCTGAGAGGTAAAGAAATTGCATGACAACATGCAGAGCTAGTGGCGTCAAAATTAACACACATACTTTATGTGACTGAAAAGCCGAACGAGTTACTTTCCGACGTTGTTTTAGATGTGCAAGTGATAGTCAGAACTCGCTGTGTCGGCACTCTGCCGAGCATTTCGCTAGTTAACACCGGTCTTGTTGTGTGTGTTTCAAGCTCAAGAGCATCTCCAAGCAAAAAATGGTCAACAGCAACATTCAGACGGTTTCGTACTGCTCAATTGCTACATTAAAACGTTATGTTTCTTTTTCAGAACTGGAAAAATACAAGCGTGACAGCATTCGAACCTGTAATCTTCAGATCCGAAGTCCGACGCCTTATCCATTAGGCCACACGGTCACTGACGACCAACTTTTACATGTATACGACTCATCTCGAAACGCTCACACCCCTGAGGATTTGTGTTTTCGTTCTACACAGCCGCTGCCCCTTGCTCTTTCCCACCCATTCGTTACATTCAACCTCTGACGAGACCGACCAAATATAGACTGAGAAACAAGACCACACACTTTGTGCATTCGGAATCGAAGGCAGGGCGACCCTCGCCGCATTTGCTACGATTGCCATTTGCTACTTCTGCAGAAGCGGCGACGACGACGACGACGACGACGACGACGAATATCGCGAGAGGCTCTGAGATATGTGAGAAATACATCTATAAAATGTAATTCAGACTGCCTCGTCCCACCTTATGCTGTACCGCTTTGGCAAATGCTTTATCTGCGTCATTCGCCTTAATCGCATCTGAGAGTAATTCTTAAAAAAACGCCTGTCGCTAATTGTTCATCATCACAGGTACTGTTTGCTATACGGCCACGACGCGCAACTGATTTCCAAAATTCATCTTTCTCGTGTTAGGATGGAACTTACGACTCCTGGTTTATTAGACCAGTGCTCCACCACTGAGCTAAAGAGGCGCGGCTTAGCGGTACTCTTGGGTACTTCGTCCTTACGGTCGTCTGCATCATCAGACTTTAGCTGACAACACTTCATATTACCGGCTAATATTTGCAGCTATGGCGACAAATTACTGCTTGGCTACACATCTGACACGTAACCGATGTGCTCTCCAAACAACAACACTTGCATTTCAGAACATGTCTTTCACACATGTCTACAAAATCACCTTCACCTTCAAATACAGTTTCCTTGCGACTGACAGAGACGTAGGCAAAGTTTAAAGTTGCTATTTCCATTAAATCTCGTTAATCAGAAAAACGGTAATTTACACCTGCAGCGGAACAAAGTTCCGTTCCGCCCAGCGTCTGGCTCGAACCCACGACCCTGGGATTAAGAGTCTGACGCTCTACCAACTGAGCTAGCCGGCTACCTCGGTGAATACCTGCCGGGTAGCACGTCACACAGTACTCGTTTGGGTTGGGTGGTCCCATACAGAATCTCTCCATGATGCCTAATGTTTTCCTAACGTCACACTCGTCACGTACTTCACTTTTATGTCATAATCATTTCTGAGAGGTAAAGAAATTGCATGACAACATGCAGAGCTAGTGGCGTCAAAATTAACACACATACTTTATGTGACTGAAAAGCCGAACGAGTTACTTTCCGACGTTGTTTTAGATGTGCAAGTGATAGTCAGAACTCGCTGTGTCGGCACTCTGCCGACCATTTCGCTAGTTAACACCGGTCTTGTTGTGTGTGTTTCAAGCTCAAGAGCATCTCCAAGCAAAAAATGGTCAACAGCAACATTCAGACGGTTTCGTACTGCTCAATTGCTACATTAAAACGTTATGTTTCTTTTTCAGAACTGGAAAAATATAAGCGTGACAGCATTCGAACCTGTAATCTTCAGATCCGAAGCCCGACGCCTTATCCATTAGGCCACACGGTCACTGACGACCAACATTTACATGTATACGACTCATCTCGAAACGCTCACACCCCTGAGGATTTGTGTTTTCGTTCTACACAGCCGCTGCCCCTTGCTCTTTCCCACCCATTCGTTACATTCAACCTCTGACGAGACCGACCAAATATAGACTGAGAAACAAGACCACACACTTTGTGCATTCGGAATCGAAGGCAGGGTTTCCCTCGCCGCATTTGCTACGATTGCCATTTGCTACTTCTGCAGAAGCGGCGGCGGCGGCGGCGACGACGACAACGACGACGACGACGACGAATATCGCGAGAGGCTCTGAGATATGTGAGAAATACATCTATAAAATGTAATTCAGACTGCCTCGTCCCACCTTATGCTGTACCGCTTTGGCAAATGCTTTATCTGCGCCATTGGCCTTAATCGCATCTGAGAGTAATTCTTAAAAAAACGCCTGTCGCTAATTGTTCGTCATCACAGGTACAGTTTGCTATACTGCCACGACGCGCAACTGATTTCCAAAATTCATCTTTCTCGTGTTAGGATGGAACTTACGACTCCTGGTTTATTAGACCAGTGCTCCACCACTGAGCTAAAGAGGCGCGGCCTAGCGGTACTCTTGGGTACTTCGTCCTTACGGTCGTCTGCATCATCAGACTTTAGCTGACAACACTTCATATTACCGGCTAACATTTGCAGCTATTTCGACAAATTACTGCTTGGCTACATATCTGACACGTAACCGATGTGCTCTCCAAACAACAACACTTGCATTTCAGAACATGTCTTTCACACATATCTACAAAATCATCTTCACCTTCAAATACAGTTTCCTTGCGACTGACAGAGACGTAGGCAAAGTTTAAAGTTGCTATTTCCATTAAATCTCGTTAATCAGAAAAACGGTAATTTACACCTGCAGCGGAACAAAATTCCGTTCCGCCCAGCGTCTGGCTCGAACCCACGACCCTGGGATTAAGAGTCTGACGCTCTACCGACTGAGCTAGCCGGCTACCTCGGTGAATACCTGCCGGGTAGCACGTCATACAGTACTCGTTTGGGTTGGGTGGTCCCATATAGAATCTCTCCATGATGCCTAATGTTTTCCTAACGTCACACTCGTCACGTACTTCACTTTTATGTCATAATCATTTCTGAGAGGTAAAGAAATTGCATGACAACATGCAGAGCTAGTGGCGTCAAAATTAACACACATACTTTATGTGACTGAAAAGCCGAACGAGTTACTTTCCGACGTTGTTTTAGATGTGCAAGTGATAGTCAGAACTCGCTGTGTCGGCACTCTGCCGACCATTTCGCTAGTTAACACCGGTCTTGTTGTGTGTGTTTCAAGCTCAAGAGCATCTCCAAGCAAAAAATGGTCAACAGCAACATTCAGACGGTTTCGTACTGCTCAATTGCTACATTAAAACGTTATGTTTCTTTTTCAGAACTGGAAAAATACAAGCGTGACAGCATTCGAACCTGTAATCTTCAGATCCGAAGTCCGACGCCTTATCCATTAGGCCACACGGTCACTGACGACCAACATTTACATGTATACGACTCATCTCGAAACGCTTACACCCCTGAGGATTTGTGTTTTCGTTCTACACAGCCGCTGCCCCTTGCTCTTTCCCACCCATTCGTTACATTCAACCTCTGACGAGACCGACCAAATATAGACTGAGAAACAAGACCACACACTTTGTGCATTCGGAATCGAAGGCAGGGCGACCCTCGCCGCATTTGCTACGATTGCCATTTGCTACTTCTGCAGAAGCGGCGACGACGACGACGACGACGACGACGACGAATATCGCGAGAGGCTCTGAGATATGTGAGAAATACATCTATAAAATGTAATTCAGACTGCCTCGTCCCACCTTATGCTGTACCGCTTTGGCAAATGCTTTATCTGCGCCATTCGCCTTAATCGCATCTGAGAGTAATTCTTAAAAAAACGCCTGTCGCTAATTGTTCGTCATCACAGGTACTGTTTGTATACGGCCACGACGCGCAACTGATTTCCAAAATTCATCTTTCTCGTGTTAGGATGGAACTTACGACTCCTGGTTTATTAGACCAGTGCTCCACCACTGAGCTAAAGAGGCGCGGCCTAGCGGTACTCTTGGGTACTTCGCCCTTACGGTCGTCTGCATCATCAGACTTTAGCTGACAACACTTCATATTACCGGCTAATATTTGCAGCTATGGCGACAAATTACTGCTTGGCTACACATCTGACACGTAACCGATGTGCTCTCCAAACAACAACACTTGCATTTCAGAACATGTCTTTCACACATGTCTACAAAATCACCTTCACCTTCAAATACAGTTTCCTTGCGAGTGACAGAGACGTAGGCAAAGTTTAAAGTTGCTATTTCCATTAAATCTCGTTAATCAGAAAAACGGTAATTTACACCTGCAGCGGAACAAAGTTCCGTTCCGCCCAGCGTCTGGCTCGAACCCACGACCCTGGGATTAAGAGTCTGACGCTCTACCAACTGAGCTAGCCGGCTACCTCGGTGAATACCTGCCGGGTAGCACGTCACACAGTACTCGTTTGGGTTGGGTGGTCCCATACAGAATCTCTCCATGATGCCTAATGTTTTCCTAACGTCACACTCGTCACGTACTTCACTTTTATGTCATAATCATTTCTGAGAGGTAAAGAAATTGCATGACAACATGCAGAGCTAGTGGCGTCAAAATTAACACACATACTTTATGTGACTGAAAAGCCGAACGAGTTACTTTCCGACGTTGTTTTAGATGTGCAAGTGATAGTCAGAACTCGCTGTGTCGGCACTCTGCCGACCATTTCGCTAGTTAACACCGGTCTTGTTGTGTGTGTTTCAAGCTCAAGGGCATCTCCAAGCAAAAAATGGTCAACAGCAACATTCAGACGGTTTCGTACTGCTCAATTGCTACATTAAAACGTTATGTTTCTTTTTCAGAACTGGAAAAATACAAGCGTGACAGCATTCGAACCTGTAATCTTCAGATCCGAAGCCCGACGCCTTATCCATTAGGCCACACGGTCACTGACGACCAACATTTACATGTATACGACTCATCTCGAAACGCTCACACCCCTGAGGATTTGTGTTTTCGTTCTACACAGCCGCTGCCCCTTGCTCTTTCCCACCCATTCGTTACATTCAACCTCTGACGAGACCGACCAAATATAGACTGAGAAACAAGACCACACACTTTGTGCATACGGAATCGAAGGCAGGGTTTCCCTCGCCGCATTTGCTACGATTGCCATTTGCTACTTCTGCAGAAGCGGCGGCGGCGGCGGCGACGACGACAACGACGACGACGACGACGAATATCGCGAGAGGCTCTGAGATATGTGAGAAATACATCTATAAAATGTAATTCAGACTGCCTCGTCCCACCTTATGCTGTACCGCTTTGGCAAATGCTTTATCTGCGCCATTCGCCTTAATCGCATCTGAGAGTAATTCTTAAAAAAACGCCTGTCGCTAATTGTTCGTCATCACAGGTACAGTTTGCTATACTGCCACGACGCGCAACTGATTTCCAAAATTCATCTTTCTCGTGTTAGGATGGAACTTACGACTCCTGGTTTATTAGACCAGTGCTCCACCACTGAGCTAAAGAGGCGCGGCCTAGCGGTACTCTTGGGTACTTCGTCCTTACGGTCGTCTGCATCATCAGACTTTAGCTGACAACACTTCATATTACCGGCTAATATTTGCAGCTATGGCGACAAATTACTGCTTGGCTACACATCTGACACGTAACCGATGTGCTCTCCAAACAACAACACTTGCATTTCAGAACATGTCTTTCACACATGTCTACAAAATCACCTTCACCTTCAAATACAGTTTCCTTGCGACTGACAGAGACGTAGGCAAAGTTTAAAGTTGCTATTTCCATTAAATCTCGTTAATCAGAAAAACGGTAATTTACACCTGCAGCGGAACAAAATTCCGTTCCGCCCAGCGTCTGGCTCGAACCCACGACCCTGGGATTAAGAGTCTGACGCTCTACCGACTGAGCTAGCTGGCTACCTCGGTGAATACCTGCCGGGTAGCACGTCACACAGTACTCGTTTGGGTTGGGTGGTCCCATACAGAATCTCTCCATGATGCCTAATGTTTTCCTAACGTCACACTCGTCACGTACTTCACTTTTATGTCATAATCATTTCTGAGAGGTAAAGAAATTGCATGACAACATGCAGAGCTACTGGCGTCAAAATTAACACACATACTTTATGTGACTGAAAAGCCGAACGAGTTACTTTCCGACGTTGTTTTAGATGTGCAAGTGATAGTCAGAACTCGCTGTGTCGGCACTCTGCCGACCATTTCGCTAGTTAACACCGGTCTTGTTGTGTGTGTTTCAAGCTCAAGAGCATCTCCAAGCAAAAAATGGTCAACAGCAACATTCAGACGGTTTCGTACTGCTCAATTGCTACATTAAAACGTTATGTTTCTTTTTCAGAACTGGAAAAATACAAGCGTGACAGCATTCGAACCTGTAATCTTCAGATCCGAAGTCCGACGCCTTATCCATTAGGCCACACGGTCACTGACGACCAACATTTACATGTATACGACTCATCTCGAAACGCTCACACCCCTGAGGATTTGTGTTTTCGTTCTACACAGCCGCTGCCCCTTGCTCTTTCCCACCCATTCGTTACATTCAACCTCTGTCGAGACCGACCAAATATAGACTGAGAAACAAGACCACACACTTTGTGCATTCGGAATCGAAGGCAGGGCGTCCCTCGCCGCATTTGCTACGATTGCCATTTGCTACTTCTGCAGAAGCGGCGACGACGGCGACGACGACGACGACGACGAATATCGCGAGAGGCTCTGAGATATGTGAGAAATACATCTATAAAATGTAATTCAGAGTGCCTCGTCCCACCTTATGCTGTACCGCTTTGGCAAATGCTTTATCTGCGCCATTCGCCTTAATCGCATCTGAGAGTAATTCTTAAAAAAACGCCTGTCGCTAATTGTTCGTCATCACAGGTACTGTTTGCTATACTGCCACGACGCGCAACTGATTTCCAAAATTCATCTTTCTCGTGTTAGGATGGAACTTACGACTCCTGGTTTATTAGACCAGTGCTCCACCACTGAGCTAAAGAGGCGCGTCCTAGCGGTACTCTTGGGTACTTCGTCCTTACGGTCGTCTGCATCATCAGACTTTAGCTGACAACACTTCATATTACCGGCTAATATTTGCAGCTATGGCGACAAATTACTGCTTGGCTACACATCTGACACGTAACCGATGTGCTCTCCAAACAACAACACTTGCATTTCAGAACATGTCTTTCACACATGTCTACAAAATCACCTTCACCTTCAAATACAGTTTCCTTGCGACTGACAGAGACGTAGGCAAAGTTTAAAGTTGCTATTTCCATTAAATCTCGTTAATCAGAAAAACGGTAATTTACACCTGCAGCGGAACAAAATTCCGTTCCGCCCAGCGTCTGGCTCGAACCGACGACCCTGGGATTAAGAGTCTGACGCTCTACCGACTGAGCTAGCCGGCTACCTCGGTGAATACCTGCCGGGTAGCACGTCACACAGTACTCGTTTGGGTTGGGTGGTCCCATACAGAATCTCTCCATGATGCCTAATGTTTTCCTAACGTCACACTCGTCACGTACTTCACTTTTATGTCATAATCATTTCTGAGAGGTAAAGAAATTGCATGACAACATGCAGAGCTAGTGGCGTCAAAATTAACACACACACTTTATGTGACTGAAAAGCCGAACGAGTTACTTTCCGACGTTGTTTTAGATGTGCAAGTGATAGTCAGAACTCGCTGTGTCGGCACTCTGCCGACCATTTCGCTAGTTAACACCGGTCTTGTTGTGTGTGTTTCAAGCTCAAGAGCATCTCCAAGCAAAAAATGGTCAACAGCAACATTCAGACGGTTTCGTACTGCTCAATTGCTACATTAAAACGTTATGTTTCTTTTTCAGAACTGGAAAAATACAAGCGTGACAGGATTCGAACCTGTAATCTTCAGATCCGAAGTCCGACGCCTTATTCATTACGCCACACGGTCACTGACGACCAACATTTACATGTATACGACTCATCTCGAAACGCTCACACCCCTGAGGATTTGTGTTTTCGTTCTACACAGCCGCTGCCCATTGCTCTTTCCCACCCATTCGTTACATTCAACCTCTGAAGAGACCGACCAAATATAGACTGAGAAACAAGACCACACACTTTGTGCATTCGGAATCGAAGGCAGGGCGTCCCTCGCCGCATTTGCTACGATTGCCATTTGCTACTTCTGCAGAAGCGGCGGCGACGGCGACGACGACGACGACGAATATCGCGAGAGGCTCTGAGATATGTGAGAAATACATCTATAAAATGTAATTCAGACTGCCTCGTCCCACCTTATGCTGTACCGCTTTGGCAAATGCTTTATCTGCGCCATTCGCCTTAATCGCATCTGAGAGTAATTCTTAAAAAAACGCCTGCCGCTAATTGTTCGTCATCACAGGTACTGTTTGCTATACGCCCACGACGCGCAACTGATTTCCAAAATTCATCTTTCTCGTGTTAGGATGGAACTTACGACTCCTGGTTTATTAGACCAGTGCTCCACCACTGAGCTAAAGAGGCGCGGCCTAGCGGTACTCTTGGGTACTTCGTCCTTACGGTCGTCTGCATCATCAGACTTTAGCTGACAACACTTCATATTACCGGCTAACATTTGCAGCTATTTCGACAAATTACTGCTTGGCTACACATCTGACACGTAACCGATGTGCTCTCCAAACAACAACACTTGCATTTCAGAACATGTCTTTCACACATATCTACAAAATCATCTTCACCTTCAAATACAGTTTCCTTGCGACTGACAGAGACGTAGGCAAAGTTTAAAGTTGCTCTTTCCATTAAATCTCGTTAATCAGAAAAACGGTAATTTACACCTGCAGCGGAACAAAATTCCGTTCCGCCCAGCGTCTGGCTCGAACCCACGACCCTGGGATTAAGAGTCTGACGCTCTACCGACTGAGCTAGCCGGCTACCTCGGTGAATACCTGCCGGGTAGCACGTCATACAGTACTCGTTTGGGTTGGGTGGTCCCATATAGAATCTCTCCATGATGCCTAATGTTTTCCTAACGTCACACTCGTCACGTACTTCACTTTTATGTCATAATCATTTCTGAGAGGTAAAGAAATTGCATGACAACATGCAGAGCTAGTGGCGTCAAAATTAACACACATACTTTATGTGACTGAAAAGCCGAACGAGTTACTTTCCGACGTTGTTTTAGATGTGCAAGTGATAGTCAGAACTCGCTGTGTCGGCACTCTGCCGACCATTTCGCTAGTTAACACCGGTCTTGTTGTGTGTGTTTCAAGCTCAAGAGCATCTCCAAGCAAAAAATGGTCAACAGCAACATTCAGACGGTTTCGTACTGCTCAATTGCTACATTAAAACGTTATGTTTCTTTTTCAGAACTGGAAAAATACAAGCGTGACAGCATTCGAACCTGTAATCTTCAGATCCGAAGTCCGACGCCTTATCCATTAGGCCACACGGTCACTGACGACCAACATTTACATGTATACGACTCATCTCGAAACGCTCACACCCCTGAGGATTTGTGTTTTCGTTCTACACAGCCGCTGCCCCTTGCTCTTTCCCACCCATTCGTTACATTCAACCTCTGACGAGACCGACCAAATATAGACTGAGAAACAAGACCACACACTTTGTGCATTCGGAATCGAAGGCAGGGCGTCCCTCGCCGCATTTGCAACGATTGCCATTTGCTACTTCCGCAGAAGCGGCGGCGGCGGCGGCGGCGGCGACGACGACGACGACGACGACGACGACGACGAATATCGCGAGAGGCTCTGAGATATGTGAGAAATACATCTATAAAATGTAATTCAGACTGCCTCGTCCCACCTTATGCTGTACCGCTTTGGCAAATGCTTTATCTGCGCCATTCGCCTTAATCGCATCTGAGAGTAATTCTTAAAAAAACGCCTGCCGCTAATTGTTCGTCATCACAGGTACTGTTTGCTATACGCCCACGACGCGCAACTGATTTCCAAAATTCATCTTTCTCGTGTTAGGATGGAACTTACGACTCCTGGTTTATTAGACCAGTGCTCCACCACTGAGCTAAAGAGGCGCGGCCTAGCGGTACTCTTGGGTACTTCGTCCTTACGGTCGTCTGCATCATCAGACTTTAGCTGACAACACTTCATATTACCGGCTAATATTTGCAGCTATTTCGACAAATTACTGCTTGGCTACACATCTGACACGTAACCGATGTGCTCTCCAAACAACAACACTTGCATTTCAGAACATGTCTTTCACACATATCTACAAAATCATCTTCACCTTCAAATACAGTTTCCTTGCGACTGACAGAGACGTAGGCAAAGTTTAAAGTTGCTATTTCCATTAAATCTCGTTAATCAGAAAAACGCTAATTTACACCTGCAGCCGAACAAAATTCCGTTCCGCCCAGCGTCTGGCTCGAACCCACGACCCTGGGATTAAGAGTCTGACGCTCTACCGACTGAGCTAGCCGGCTACCTCGGTGAATACCTGACGGGTAGCACGTCATACAGTACTCGTTTGGGTTGGGTGGTCCCATATAGAATCTCTCCATGATGCCTAATGTTTTCCTAACGTCACACTCGTCACGTACTTCACTTTTATGTCATAATCATTTCTGAGAGGTAAAGAAATTGCATGACAACATGCAGAGCTAGTGGCGTCAAAATTAACACACATACTTTATGTGACTGAAAAGCCGAACGAGTTACTTTCCGACGTTGTTTTAGATGTGCAAGTGATAGTCAGAACTCGCTGTGTCGGCACTCTGCCGACCATTTCGCTAGTTAACACCGGTCTTGTTGTGTGTGTTTCAAGCTCAAGAGCATCTCCAAGCAAAAAATGGTCAACAGCAACATTCAGACGGTTTCGTACTGCTCAATTGCTACATTAAAACGTTATGTTTCTTTTTCAGAACTGGAAAAATACAAGCGTGACAGCATTCGAACCTGTAATCTTCAGATCCGAAGTCCGACGCCTTATTCATTACGCCACACGGTCACTGACGACCAACATTTACATGTATACGACTCATCTCGAAACGCTCACACCCCTGAGGATTTGTGTTTTCGTTCTACACAGCCGCTGCCCATTGCTCTTTCCCACCCATTCGTTACATTCAACCTCTGAAGAGACCGACCAAATATAGACTGAGAAACAAGACCACACACTTTGTGCATTCGGAATCGAAGGCAGGGCGTCCCTCGCCGCATTTGCTACGATTGCCATTTGCTACTTCTGCAGAAGCGGCGGCGACGGCGACGACGACGACGACGAATATCGCGAGAGGCTCTGAGATATGTGAGAAATACATCTATAAAATGTAATTCAGACTGCCTCGTCCCACCTTATGCTGTACCGCTTTGGCAAATGCTTTATCTGCGCCATTCGCCTTAATCGCATCTGAGAGTAATTCTTAAAAAAACGCCTGCCGCTAATTGTTCGTCATCACAGGTACTGTTTGCTATACGCCCACGACGCGCAACTGATTTCCAAAATTCATCTTTCTCGTGTTAGGATGGAACTTACGACTCCTGGTTTATTAGACCAGTGCTCCACCACTGAGCTAAAGAGGCGCGGCCTAGCGGTACTCTTGGGTACTTCGTCCTTACGGTCGTCTGCATCATCAGACTTTAGCTGACAACACTTCATATTACCGGCTAACATTTGCAGCTATTTCGACAAATTACTGCTTGGCTACACATCTGACACGTAACCGATGTGCTCTCCAAACAACAACACTTGCATTTCAGAACATGTCTTTCACACATATCTACAAAATCATCTTCACCTTCAAATACAGTTTCCTTGCGACTGACAGAGACGTAGGCAAAGTTTAAAGTTGCTCTTTCCATTAAATCTCGTTAATCAGAAAAACGGTAATTTACACCTGCAGCGGAACAAAATTCCGTTCCGCCCAGCGTCTGGCTCGAACCCACGACCCTGGGATTAAGAGTCTGACGCTCTACCGACTGAGCTAGCCGGCTACCTCGGTGAATACCTGCCGGGTAGCACGTCATACAGTACTCGTTTGGGTTGGGTGGTCCCATATAGAATCTCTCCATGATGCCTAATGTTTTCCTAACGTCACACTCGTCACGTACTTCACTTTTATGTCATAATCATTTCTGAGAGGTAAAGAAATTGCATGACAACATGCAGAGCTAGTGGCGTCAAAATTAACACACATACTTTATGTGACTGAAAAGCCGAACGAGTTACTTTCCGACGTTGTTTTAGATGTGCAAGTGATAGTCAGAACTCGCTGTGTCGGCACTCTGCCGACCATTTCGCTAGTTAACACCGGTCTTGTTGTGTGTGTTTCAAGCTCAAGAGCATCTCCAAGCAAAAAATGGTCAACAGCAACATTCAGACGGTTTCGTACTGCTCAATTGCTACATTAAAACGTTATGTTTCTTTTTCAGAACTGGAAAAATACAAGCGTGACAGCATTCGAACCTGTAATCTTCAGATCCGAAGTCCGACGCCTTATCCATTAGGCCACACGGTCACTGACGACCAACATTTACATGTATACGACTCATCTCGAAACGCTCACACCCCTGAGGATTTGTGTTTTCGTTCTACACAGCCGCTGCCCCTTGCTCTTTCCCACCCATTCGTTACATTCAACCTCTGACGAGACCGACCAAATATAGACTGAGAAACAAGACCACACACTTTGTGCATTCGGAATCGAAGGCAGGGCGTCCCTCGCCGCATTTGCTACGATTGCCATTTGCTACTTCTGCAGAAGCAGCGGCGGCAGCGACGACGACGACGACGACGACGACGACGACGAATATCGCGAGAGGCTCTGAGATATGTGAGAAATACATCTATAAAATGTAATTCAGACTGCCTCGTCCCACCTTATGCTGTACCGCTTTGGCAAATGCTTTATCTGCGCCATTCGCCTTAATCGCATCTGAGAGTAATTCTTAAAAAAACGCCTGCCGCTAATTGTTCGTCATCACAGGTACTGTTTGCTATACGCCCACGACGCGCAACTGATTTCCAAAATTCATCTTTCTCGTGTTAGGATGGAACTTACGACTCCTGGTTTATTAGACCAGTGCTCCACCACTGAGCTAAAGAGGCGCGGCCTAGCGGTACTCTTGGGTACTTCGTCCTTACGGTCGTCTGCATCATCAGACTTTAGCTGACAACACTTCATATTACCGGCTAATATTTGCAGCTATTTCGACAAATTACTGCTTGGCTACACATCTGACACGTAACCGATGTGCTCTCCAAACAACAACACTTGCATTTCAGAACATGTCTTTCACACATATCTACAAAATCATCTTCACCTTCAAATACAGTTTCCTTGCGACTGACAGAGACGTAGGCAAAGTTTAAAGTTGCTATTTCCATTAAATCTCGTTAATCAGAAAAACGCTAATTTACACCTGCAGCGGAACAAAATTCCGTTCCGCCCAGCGTCTGGCTCGAACCCACGACCCTGGGATTAAGAGTCTGACGCTCTACCGACTGAGCTAGCCGGCTACCTCGGTGAATACCTGACGGGTAGCACGTCATACAGTACTCGTTTGGGTTGGGTGGTCCCATATAGAATCTCTCCATGATGCCTAATGTTTTCCTAACGTCACACTCGTCACGTACTTCACTTTTATGTCATAATCATTTCTGAGAGGTAAAGAAATTGCATGACAACATGCAGAGCTAGTGGCGTCAAAATTAACACACATACTTTATGTGACTGAAAAGCCGAACGAGTTACTTTCCGACGTTGTTTTAGATGTGCAAGTGATAGTCAGAACTCGCTGTGTCGGCACTCTGCCGACCATTTCGCTAGTTAACACCGGTCTTGTTGTGTGTGTTTCAAGCTCAAGAGCATCTCCAAGCAAAAAATGGTCAACAGCAACATTCAGACGGTTTCGTACTGCTCAATTGCTACATTAAAACGTTATGTTTCTTTTTCAGAACTGGAAAAATACAAGCGTGACAGCATTCGAACCTGTAATCTTCAGATCCCAAGTCCGACGCCTTACCCATTAGGCCACACGGTCACTGACGACCAACATTTACATGTATACGACTCATCTCGAAACGCTCACACCCCTGAGGATTTGTGTTTTCGTTCTACACAGCCGCTGCCCCTTGCTCTTTCCCACCCATTCGTTACATTCAACCTCTGACGAGACCGATCAAATATAGACTGAGAAACAAGACCACACACTTTGTGCATTCGGAATCGAAGGCAGGGCGTCCCTCGCCGCATTTGCTACGATTGCCATTTGCTACTTCCGCAGAAGCGGCGGCGGCGGCGGCGGCGACGACGACGACGACGACGACGACGACGACGACGACGACGAATATCGCGAGAGGCTCTGAGATATGTGAGAAATACATCTATAAAATGTAATTCAGGCTGCCTCGTCCCACCTTATGCTGTACCGCTTTGGCAAATGCTTTATCTGCGCCATTCGCCTTAATCGCATCTGAGAGTAATTCTTAAAAAAACGCCTGTCGCTAATTGTTCGTCATCACAGGTACTGTATGCTATACGGCCACGACGCGCAACTGATTTCCAAAATTCATCTTTCTCGTGTTAGGATGGAACTTACGACTCCTGGTTTATTAGACCAGTGCTCCACCACTGAGCTAAAGAGGCGCGGCCTAGCGGTACTCTTGGGTACTTCGTCCTTACGGTCGTCTGCATCATCAGACTTTAGCTGACAACACTTCATATTACCGGCTAATATTTGCAGCTATTTCGACAAATTACTGCTTGGCTACACATCTGACACGTAACCGATGTGCTCTCCAAACAACAACACTTGCATTTCAGAACATGTCTTTCACACATATCTACAAAATCATCTTCACCTTCAAATACAGTTTCCTTGCGACTGACAGAGACGTAGGCAAAGTTTAAAGTTGCTATTTCCATTAAATCTCGTTAATCAGAAAAACGGTAATTTACACCTGCAGCGGAACAAAATTCCGTTCCGCCCAGCGTCTGGCTCGAACCCACGACCCTGGGATTAAGAGTCTGACGCTCTACCGACTGAGCTAGCCGGCTACCTCGGTGAATACCTGCCGGGTAGCACGTCATACAGTACTCGTTTGGGTTGGGTGGTCCCATACAGAATCTCTCCATGATGCCTAATGTTTTCCTAACGTCACACTCGTCACGTACTTCACTTTTATGTCATAATCATTTCTGAGAGGTAAAGAAATTGCATGACAACATGCAGAGCTAGTGGCGTCAAAATTAACACACATACTTTATGTGACTGAAAAGCCGAACGAGTTACTTTCCGACGTTGTTTTAGATGTGCAAGTGATAGTCAGAACTCGCTGTGTCGGCAATCTGCCGACCATTTCGCTAGTTAACACCGGTCTTGTTGTGTGTGTTTCAAGCTCAAGAGCATCTCCAAGCAAAAAATGGTCAACAGCAACATTCAGACGGTTTCGTACTGCTCAATTGCTACATTAAAACGTTATGTTTCTTTTTCAGAACTGGAAAACTACAAGCGTGACAGCATTCGAACCTGTAATCTTCAGATCCGAAGTCCGACGCCTTATCCATTACGCCACACGGTCACTGACGACCAACATTTACATGTATACGACTCATATCGAAACGCTCACACCCCTGAGGATTTGTGTTTTCGTTCTACACAGCCGCTGCCCCTTGCTCTTTCCCACCCATTCGTTACATTCAACCTCTGACGAGACCGACCAAATATAGACTGAGAAACAAGACCACACACTTTGTGCATTCGGAATCGAAGGCAGGGCGTCCCTCGCCGCATTTGCTACGATTGCCATTTGCTACTTCCGCAGAAGCGGCGGCGGCGGCGGCGGCGGCGGCGACGACGACGACGACGACGACGACGACGAATATCGCGAGAGGCTCTGAGATATGTGAGAAATACATCTATAAAATGTAATTCAGACTGCCTCGTCCCACCTTATGCTGTACCGCTTTGGCAAATGCTTTATCTGCGCCATTCGCCTTAATCGCATCTGAGAGTAATTCTTAAAAAAACGCCTGTCGCTAATTGTTCGTCATCACAGGTACTGTATGCTATACGGCCACGACGCGCAACTGATTTCCAAAATTCATCTTTCTCGTGTTAGGATGGAACTTACGACTCCTGGTTTATTAGACCAGTGCTCCACCACTGAGCTAAAGAGGCGCGGCCTAGCGGTACTCTTGGGTACTTCGTCCTTACGGTCGTCTGCATCATCAGACTTTAGCTGACAACACTTCATATTACCGGCTAATATTTGCAGCTATTTCGACAAATTACTGCTTGGCTACACATCTGACACGTAACCGATGTGCTCTCCAAACAACAACACTTGCATTTCAGAACATGTCTTTCACACATATCTACAAAATCATCTTCACCTTCAAATACAGTTTCCTTGCGACTGACAGAGACGTAGGCAAAGTTTAAAGTTGCTATTTCCATTAAATCTCGTTAATCAGAAAAACGCTAATTTACACCTGCAGCGGAACAAAATTCCGTTCCGCCCAGCGTCTGGCTCGAACCCACGACCCTGGGATTAAGAGTCTGACGCTCTACCGACTGAGCTAGCCGGCTACCTCGGTGAATACCTGCCGGGTAGCACGTCATACAGTACTCGTTTGGGTTGGGTGGTCCCATACAGAATCTCTCCATGATGCCTAATGTTTTCCTAACGTCACACTCGTCACGTACTTCACTTTTATGTCATAATCATTTCTGAGAGGTAAAGAAATTGCATGACAACATGCAGAGCTAGTGGCGTCAAAATTAACACACATACTTTATGTGACTGAAAAGCCGAACGAGTTACTTTCCGACGTTGTTTTAGATGTGCAAGTGATAGTCAGAACTCGCTGTGTCGGCACTCTGCCGACCATTTCGCTAGTTAACACCGGTCTTGTTGTGTGTGTTTCAAGCTCAAGAGCATCTCCAAGCAAAAAATGGTCAACAGCAACATTCAGACGGTTTCGTACTGCTCAATTGCTACATTAAAACGTTATGTTTCTTTTTCAGAACTGGAAAAATACAAGCGTGACAGCATTCGAACCTGTAATCTTCAGATCCCAAGTCCGACGCCTTACCCATTAGGCCACACGGTCACTGACCACCAACATTTACATGTATACGACTCATCTCGAAACGCTCACACCCCTGAGGGTTTGTGTTTTCGTTCTACACAGCCGCTGCCCCTTGCTCTTTCCCACCCATTCGTTACATTCAACCTCTGACGAGACCGACCAAATATAGACTGAGAAACAAGACCACACACTTTGTGCATTCGGAATCGAAGGCAGGGCGTCCCTCGCCGCATTTGCTACGATTGCCATTTGCTACTTCCGCAGAAGCGGCGGCGGCGGCGGCGGCGGCGGCGACGACGACGACGACGACGACGACGACGAATATCGCGAGAGGCTCTGAGATATGTGAGAAATACATCTATAAAATGTAATTCAGACTGCCTCGTCCCACCTTATGCTGTACCGCTTTGGCAAATGCTTTATCTGCGCCATTCGCCTTAATCGCATCTGAGAGTAATTCTTAAAAAAACGCCTGTCGCTAATTGTTCGTCATCACAGGTACTGTATGCTATACGGCCACGACGCGCAACTGATTTCCAAAATTCATCTTTCTCGTGTTAGGATGGAACTTACGACTCCTGGTTTATTAGACCAGTGCTCCACCACTGAGCTAAAGAGGCGCGGCCTAGCGGTACTCTTGGGTACTTCGTCCTTACGGTCGTCTGCATCATCAGACTTTAGCTGACAACACTTCATATTACCGGCTAATATTTGCAGCTATTTCGACAAATTACTGCTTGGCTACACATCTGACACGTAACCGATGTGCTCTCCAAACAACAACACTTGCATTTCAGAACATGTCTTTCACACATATCTACAAAATCATCTTCACCTTCAAATACAGTTTCCTTGCGACTGACAGAGACGTAGGCAAAGTTTAAAGTTGCTATTTCCATTAAATCTCGTTAATCAGAAAAACGGTAATTTACACCTGCAGCGGAACAAAATTCCGTTCCGCCCAGCGTCTGGCTCGAACCCACGACCCTGGGATTAAGAGTCTGACGCTCTACCGACTGAGCTAGCCGGCTACCTCGGTGAATACCTGCCGGGTAGCACGTCATACAGTACTCGTTTGGGTTGGGTGGTCCCATATCTAATCTCTCCATGATGCCTAATGTTTTCCTAACGTCACACTCGTCACGTACTTCACTTTTATGTCATAATCATTTCTGAGAGGTAAAGAAATTGCATGACAACATGCAGAGCTAGTGGCGTCAAAATTAACACACACACTTTATGTGACTGAAAAGCCGAACGAGTTACTTTCCGACGTTGTTTTAGATGTGCAAGTGATAGCCAGAACTCACTGTGTCGGCACTCTGCCGACCATTTCGCTAGTTAACACCGGTCTTGTTGTGTGTGTTTCAAGCTCAAGAGCATCTCCAAGCAAAAAATGGTCAACAGCAACATTCAGACGGTTTCGTACTGCTCAATTGCTACATTAAAACGTTATGTTTCTTTTTCAGAACTGGAAAAATACAAGCGTGACAGCATTCGAACCTGTAATCTTCAGATCCGAAGTCCGACGCCTTATCCATTACGCCACACGGTCACTGACGACCAACATTTACATGTATACGACTCATCTCGAAACGCTCACACCCCTGAGGATTTGTGTTTTCGTTCTACACAGCCGCTGCCCCTTGCTCTTTCCCACCCATTCGTTACATTCAACCTCTGACGAGACCGACCAAATATAGACTGAGAAACAAGACCACACACTTTGTGCATTCGGAATGGAAGGCAGGGCGTCCCTCGCCGCATTTGCTACGATTGCCATTTGCTACTTCTGCAGAAGCAGCGGCGGCGGCGGCGGCGGCGACGACGACGACGACGACGACGACGACGACGACGACGACGAATATCGCGAGAGGCTCTGAGATATGTGAGAAATACATCTATAAAATGTAATTCAGACTGCCTCGTCCCACCTTATGCTGTACCGCTTTGGCAAATGCTTTATCTGCGCCATTCGCCTTAATCGCATCTGAGAGTAATTCTTAAAAAAACGCCTGTCGCTAATTGTTCGTCATCACAGGTACTGTATGCTATACGGCCACGACGCGCAACTGATTTCCAAAATTCATCTTTCTCGTGTTAGGATGGAACTTACGACTCCTGGTTTATTAGACCAGTGCTCCACCACTGAGCTAAAGAGGCGCGGCCTAGCGGTACTCTTGGGTACTTCGTCCTTACGGTCGTCTGCATCATCAGACTTTAGCTGACAACACTTCATATTACCGGCTAATATTTGCAGCTATGGCGACAAATTACTGCTTGGCTACACATCTGACACGTAACCGATGTGCTCTCCAAACAACAACACTTGCATTTCAGAACATGTCTTTCACACATATCTACATAATCATCTTCACCTTCAAATACAGTTTCCTTGCGACTGACAGAGACGTAGGCAAAGTTTAAAGTTGCTATTTCCATTAAATCTCGTTAATCAGAAAAACGGTAATTTACACCTGCAGCGGAACAAAATTCCGTTCCGCCCAGCGTCTGGCTCGAACCCACGACCCTGGGATTAAGAGTCTGACGCTCTACCGACTGAGCTAGCCGGCTACCTCGGTGAATACCTGCCGGGTAGCACGTCATACAGTACTCGTTTGGGTTGGGTGGTCCCATATAGAATCTCTCCATGATGCCTAATGTTTTCCTAACGTCACACTCGTCACGTACTTCACTTTTATGTCATAATCATTTCTGAGAGGTAAAGAAATTGCATGACAACATGCAGAGCTAGTGGCGTCAAAATTAACACACATACTTTATGTGACTGAAAAGCCGAACGAGTTACTTTCCGACGTTGTTTTAGATGTGCAAGTGATAGTCAGAACTCGCTGTGTCGGCACTCTGCCGACCATTTCGCTAGTTAACACCGGTCTTGTTGTGTGTGTTTCAAGCTCAAGAGCATCTCCAAGCAAAAAATGGTCAACAGCAACATTCAGACGGTTTCGTACTGCTCAACTGCTACATTAAAACGTTATGTTTCTTTTTCAGAACTGGAAAAATACAAGCGTGACAGCATTCGAACCTGTAATCTTCAGATCCGAAGTCCGACGCCTTATCCATTAGGCCACACGGTCACTGACGACCAACATTTACATGTATACGACTCATCTCGAAACGCTCACACCCCTGAGGATTTGTGTTTTCGTTCTACACAGCCGCTGCCCCTTGCTCTTTCCCACCCATTCGTTACATTCAACCTCTGACGAGACCGACCAAATATAGACTGAGAAACAAGACCACACACTTTGTGCATTCGGAATCGAAGGCAGGGCGTCCCTCGCCGCATTTGCTACGATTGCCGTTTGCTACTTCCTCAGAAGCGGCGGCGGCGACGACGACGACGACAACGACGACGAATATCGCGAGAGGCTCTGAGATATGTGAGAAATACATCTATAAAATGTAATTCAGACTGCCTCGTCCCACCTTATGCTGTACCGCTTTGGCAAATGCTTTATCTGCGCCATTCGCCTTAATCGCATCTGAGAGTAATTCTTAAAAAAAACGCCTGTCGCTAATTGTTCGTCATCACAGGTACTGTATGCTATACGGCCACGACGCGCAACTCATTTCCAAAATTCATCTTTCTCGTGTTAGGATGGAACTTACGACTCCTGGTTTATTAGACCAGTGCTCCACCACTGAGCTAAAGAGGCGCGGCCTAGCGGTACTCTTGGGTACTTCGTCCTTACGGTCGTCTGCATCATCAGACTTTAGCTGACAACACTTCATATTACCGGCTAATATTTGCAGCTATTTCGACAAATTGCTGCTTGGCTACACATCTGACACGTAACCGATGTGCTCTCCAAACAACAACACTTGCATTTCAGAACATGTCTTTCACACATATCTACAAAATCACCTTCACCTTCAAATACAGTTTCCTTGCGACTGACAGAGACGTAGGCAAAGTTTAAAGTTGCTATTTCCATTAAATCTCGTTAATCAGAAAAACGGTAATTTACACCTGCAGCGGAACAAAATTCCGTTCCGCCCAGCGTCTGGCTCGAACCCACGACCCTGGGATTAAGAGTCTGACGCTCTACCGACTGAGCTAGCCGGCTACCTCGGTGAATACCTGCCGGGTAGCACGTCACACAGTACTCGTTTGGGTTGGGTGGTCCCATACAGAATCTGTCCATGATGCCTAATGTTTTCCTAACGTCACACTCGTCACGTACTTCACTTTTATGTCATAATCATTTCTGAGAGGTAAAGAAATTGCATGACAACATGCAGAGCTAGTGGCGTCAAAATTAACACACACACTTTATGTGACTGAAAAGCCGAACGAGTTACTTTCCGACGTTGTTTTAGATGTGCAAGTGATAGTCAGAACTCGCTGTGTCGGCACTCTGCCGACCATTTCGCTAGTTAACACCGGTCTTGTTGTGTGTGTTTCAAGCTCAAGAGCATCTCCAAGGAAAAAATGGTCAACAGCAACATTCAGACGGTTTCGTACTGCTCAATTGCTACATTAAAACGTTATGTTTCTTTTTCAGAACTGGAAAAATACAAGCGTGACAGCATTCGAACCTGTAATCCTCAGATCCGAAGTCCGACGCCTTATCCATTACGCCACACGGTCACTGACGACCAACATTTACATGTATACGACTCATCTCGAAACGCTCACACCCCTGAGGATTTGTGTTTTCGTTCTACACAGCCGCTGCCCCTTGCTCTTTCCCACCCATTCGTTACATTCAACCTCTGACGAGACCGACCAAATATAGACTGAGAAACAAGACCACACACTTTGTGCATTCGGAATCGAAGGCAGGGCGTCCCTCGCCGCATTTGCTACGATTGCCATTTGCTACTTCTGCAGAAGCAGCGACGACGACGACGACGACGACGACGAATATCGCGAGAGGCTCTGAGATATGTGAGAAATACATCTATAAAATGTAATTCAGACTGCCTCGTCCCACCTTATGCTGTACCGCTTTGGCAAATGCTTTATCTGCGCCATTCGCCTTAATCACATTTGAGAGTAATTCTTAAAAAAAACGCCTGTCGCTAATTGTTCGTCATCACAGATACTGTTTGCTATACGGCCACGACGCGCAACTGATTTCCAAAATTCATCTTTCTCGTGTTAGGATGGAACTTACGACTCCTGGTTTATTAGACCAGTGCTCCACCACTGAGCTAAAGAGGCGCGGCCTAGCGGTACTCTTGGGTACTTCGTCCTTACGGTCGTCTGCATCATCAGACTTTAGCTGACAACACTTCATATTACCGGCTAATATTTGCAGCTATGGCGACAAATTACTGCTTGGCTACACATCTGACACGTAACCGATGTGCTCTCCAAACAACAACACTTGCATTTCAGAACATGTCTTTCACACATGTCTACAAAATCACCTTCACCTTCAAATACAGTTTCCTTGCGACTGACAGAGACGTAGGCAAAGTTTAATGTTGCTATTTCCATTAAATCTCGTTAATCAGAAAAACGGTAATTTACACCTGCAGCGGAACAAAATTCGGTTCCGCCCAGCGTCTGGCTCGAACCCACGACCGTGGGATTAAGAGTCTGACGCTCTACCAACTGAGCTAGCCGGCTACCTCGGTGAATACCTGCCGGGTAGCACGTCACACAGTACTCGTTTGGGTTGGGTGGTCCCATACAGAATCTCTCCATGATGCCTAATGTTTTCCTAACGTCACACTCGTCACGTACTTCACTTTTATGTCATAATCATTTCTGAGAGGTAAAGAAATTGCATGACAACATGCAGAGCTAGTGGCGTCAAAATTAACACACATACTTTATGTGACTGAAAAGCCGAACGAGTTACTTTCCGACGTTGTTTTAGATGTGCAAGTGATAGTCAGAACTCGCTGTGTCGGCACTCTGCCGACCATTTCGCTAGTTAACACCGGTCTTGTTGTGTGTGTTTCAAGCTCAATAGCATCTCCAAGCAAAAAATGGTCAACAGCAACATTCAGACGGTTTCGTACTGCTCAATTGCTACATTAAAACGTTATGTTTCTTTTTCAGAACTGGAAAAATACAAGCGTGACAGCATTCGAACCTGTAATCTTCAGATCCGAAGTCCGACGCCTTATCCATTACGCCACACGGTCACTGACGACCAACATTTACATGTATACGACTCATCTCGAAACGCTCACACCCCTGAGGATTTGTGTTTTCGTTCTACACAGCCGCTGCCCCTTGCTCTTTCCCACCCATTCGTTACATTCAACCTCTGACGAGACCGACCAAATATAGACTGAGAAACAAGACCACACACTTTGTGCATTCGGAATCGAAGGCAGGGCGTCCCTCGCCGCATTTGCTACGATTGCCATTTGCTACTTCTGCAGAAGCAGCGGCGTCGGCGGCGGCGGCGGCGACGACGACGACGACGACGACGACGACGACGACGACGACGAATATCGCGAGAGGCTCTGAGATATGTGAGAAATACATCTATAAAATGTAATTCAGACTGCCTCGTCCCACCTTATGCTGTACCGCTTTGGCAAATGCTTTATCTGCGCCATTCGCCTTAATCGCATCTGAGAGTAATTCTTAAAAAAACGCCTGTCGCTAATTGTTCGTCATCACAGGTACTGTATGCTATACGGCCACGACGCGCAACTCATTTCCAAAATTCATCTTTCTCGTGTTAGGATGGAACTTACGACTCCTGGTTTATTAGACCAGTGCTCCACCACTGAGCTAAAGAGGCGCGGCCTAGCGGTACTCTTGGGTACTTCGTCCTTACGGTCGTCTGCATCATCAGACTTTAGCTGACAACACTTCATATTACCGGCTAATATTTGCAGCTATGGCGACAAATTACTGCTTGGCTACACATCTGACACGTAACCGATGTGCTCTCCAAACAACAACACTTGCATTTCAGAACATGTCTTTCACACATATCTACATAATCATCTTCACCTTCAAATACAGTTTCCTTGCGACTGACAGAGACGTAGGCAAAGTTTAAAGTTGCTATTTCCATTAAATCTCGTTAATCAGAAAAACGGTAATTTACACCTGCAGCGGAACAAAATTCCGTTCCGCCCAGCGTCTGGCTCGAACCCACGACCCTGGGATTAAGAGTCTGACGCTCTACTGTCTGAGCTAGCCGGCTACCTCGGTGAATACCTGCCGGGTAGCACGTCATACAGTACTCGTTTGGGTTGGGTGGTCCCATATAGAATCTCTCCATGATGCCTAATGTTTTCCTAACGTCACACTCGTCACGTACTTCACTTTTATGTCATAATCATTTCTGAGAGGTAAAGAAATTGCATGACAACATGCAGAGCTAGTGGCGTCAAAATTAACACACATACTTTATGTGACTGAAAAGCCGAACGAGTTACTTTCCGACGTTGTTTTAGATGTGCAAGTGATAGTCAGAACTCGCTGTGTCGGCACTCTGCCGACCATTTCGCTAGTTAACACCGGTCTTGTTGTGTGTGTTTCAAGCTCAAGAGCATCTCCAAGCAAAAAATGGTCAACAGCAACATTCAGACGGTTTCGTACTGCTCAACTGCTACATTAAAACGTTATGTTTCTTTTTCAGAACTGGAAAAATACAAGCGTGACAGCATTCGAACCTGTAATCTTCAGATCCGAAGTCCGACGCCTTATCCATTAGGCCACACGGTCACTGACGACCAACATTTACATGTATACGACTCATCTCGAAACGCTCACACCCCTGAGGATTTGTGTTTTCGTTCTACACAGCCGCTGCCCCTTGCTCTTTCCCACCCATTCGTTACATTCAACCTCTGACGAGACCGACCAAATATAGACTGAGAAACAAGACCACACACTTTGTGCATTCGGAATCGAAGGCAGGGCGTCCCTCGCCGCATTTGCTACGATTGCCGTTTGCTACTTCCGCAGAAGCGGCGGCGGCGGCGACGACGACGACGACAACGACGACGAATATCGCGAGAGGCTCTGAGATATGTGAGAAATACATCTATAAAATGTAATTCAGACTGCCTCGTCCCACCTTATGCTGTACCGCTTTGGCAAATGCTTTATCTGCGCCATTCGCCTTAATCGCATCTGAGAGTAATTCTTAAAAAAAACGCCTGTCGCTAATTGTTCGTCATCACAGGTACTGTATGCTATACGGCCACGACGCGCAACTCATTTCCAAAATTCATCTTTCTCGTGTTAGGATGGAACTTACGACTCCTGGTTTATTAGACCAGTGCTCCACCACTGAGCTAAAGAGGCGCGGCCTAGCGGTACTCTTGGGTACTTCGTCCTTACGGTCGTCTGCATCATCAGACTTTAGCTGACAACACTTCATATTACCGGCTAATATTTGCAGCTATTTCGACAAATTGCTGCTTGGCTACACATCTGACACGTAACCGATGTGCTCTCCAAACAACAACACTTGCATTTCAGAACATGTCTTTCACACATATCTACAAAATCACCTTCACCTTCAAATACAGTTTCCTTGCGACTGACAGAGACGTAGGCAAAGTTTAAAGTTGCTATTTCCATTAAATCTCGTTAATCAGAAAAACGGTAATTTACACCTGCAGCGGAACAAAATTCCGTTCCGCCCAGCGTCTGGCTCGAACCCACGACCCTGGGATTAAGAGTCTGACGCTCTACCGACTGAGCTAGCCGGCTACCTCGGTGAATACCTGCCGGGTAGCACGTCACACAGTACTCGTTTGGGTTGGGTGGTCCCATACAGAATCTGTCCATGATGCCTAATGTTTTCCTAACGTCACACTCGTCACGTACTTCACTTTTATGTCATAATCATTTCTGAGAGGTAAAGAAATTGCATGACAACATGCAGAGCTAGTGGCGTCAAAATTAACACACACACTTTATGTGACTGAAAAGCCGAACGAGTTACTTTCCGACGTTGTTTTAGATGTGCAAGTGATAGTCAGAACTCGCTGTGTCGGCACTCTGCCGACCATTTCGCTAGTTAACACCGGTCTTGTTGTGTGTGTTTCAAGCTCAAGAGCATCTCCAAGCAAAAAATGGTCAACAGCAACATTCAGACGGTTTCGTACTGCTCAATTGCTACATTAAAACGTTATGTTTCTTTTTCAGAACTGGAAAAATACAAGCGTGACAGCATTCGAACCTGTAATCCTCAGATCCGAAGTCCGACGCCTTATCCATTACGCCACACGGTCACTGACGACCAACATTTACATGTATACGACTCATCTCGAAACGCTCACACCCCTGAGGATTTGTGTTTTCGTTCTACACAGCCGCTGCCCCTTGCTCTTTCCCACCCATTCGTTACATTCAACCTCTGACGAGACCGACCAAATATAGACTGAGAAACAAGACCACACACTTTGTGCATTCGGAATCGAAGGCAGGGCGTCCCTCGCCGCATTTGCTACGATTGCCATTTGCTACTTCTGCAGAAGCAGCGACGACGACGACGACGACGACGACCGCGAGAGGCTCTGTGATATGTGAGAAATACATCTATAAAATGTAATTCAGACTGCCTCGTCCCACCTTATGCTGTACCGCTTTGGCAAATGCTTTATCTGCGCCATTCGCCTTAATCACATTTGAGAGTAATTCTTAAAAAAAACGCCTGTCGCTAATTGTTCGTCATCACAGATACTGTTTGCTATACGGCCACGACGCGCAACTGATTTCCAAAATTCATCTTTCTCGTGTTAGGATGGAACTTACGACTCCTGGTTTATTAGACCAGTGCTCCACCACTGAGCTAAAGAGGCGCGGCCTAGCGGTACTCTTGGGTACTTCGTCCTTACGGTCGTCTGCATCATCAGACTTTAGCTGACAACACTTCATATTACCGGCTAATATTTGCAGCTATGGCGACAAATTACTGCTTGGCTACACATCTGACACGTAACCGATGTGCTCTCCAAACAACAACACTTGCATTTCAGAACATGTCTTTCACACATGTCTACAAAATCACCTTCACCTTCAAATACAGTTTCCTTGCGACTGACAGAGACGTAGGCAAAGTTTAATGTTGCTATTTCCATTAAATCTCGTTAATCAGAAAAACGGTAATTTACACCTGCAGCGGAACAAAATTCGGTTCCGCCCAGCGTCTGGCTCGAACCCACGACCGTGGGATTAAAAGTCTGACGCTCTACCAACTGAGCTAGCCGGCTACCTCGGTGAATACCTGCCGGGTAGCACGTCACACAGTACTCGTTTGGGTTGGGTGGTCCCATACAGAATCTCTCCATGATGCCTAATGTTTTCCTAACGTCACACTCGTCACGTACTTCACTTTTATGTCATAATCATTTCTGAGAGGTAAAGAAATTGCACGACAACATGCAGAGCTAGTGGCGTCAAAATTAACACACATACTTTATGTGACTGAAAAGCCGAACGAGTTACTTTCCGACGTTGTTTTAGATGTGCAAGTGATAGTCAGAACTCGCTGTGTCGGCACTCTGCCGACCATTTCGCTAGTTAACACCGGTCTTGTTGTGTGTGTTTCAAGCTCAATAGCATCTCCAAGCAAAAAATGGTCAACAGCAACATTCAGACGGTTTCGTACTGCTCAATTGCTACATTAAAACGTTATGTTTCTTTTTCAGAACTGGAAAAATACAAGCGTGACAGCATTCGAACCTGTAATCTTCAGATCCGAAGTCCGACGCCTTATCCATTACGCCACACGGTCACTGACGACCAACATTTACATGTATACGACTCATCTCGAAACGCTCACACCCCTGAGGATTTGTGTTTTCGTTCTACACAGCCGCTGCCCCTTGCTCTTTCCCACCCATTCGTTACATTCAACCTCTGACGAGACCGACCAAATATAGACTGAGAAACAAGACCACACACTTTGTGCATTCGGAATCGAAGGCAGGGCGTCCCTCGCCGCATTTGCTACGATTGCCGTTTGCTACTTCCGCAGAAGCGGCGGCGGCGGCGGCGGCGACGACGACGACAACGACGACGAATATCGCGAGAGGCTCTGAGATATGTGAGAAATACATCTATAAAATGTATTTCAGACTGCCTCGTCCCACCTTATGCTGTACCGCTTTGGCAAATGCTTTATCTGCGCCATTCGCCTTAATCGCATCTGAGAGTAATTCTTAAAAAAAAAAGCCTGTCGCTAATTGTTCGTCATCACAGGTACTGTATGCTATACGGCCACGACGCGCAACTCATTTCCAAAATTCATCTTTCTCGTGTTAGGATGGAACTTACGACTCCTGGTTTATTAGACCACTGCTCCACCACTGAGCTAAAGAGGCGCGGCCTAGCGGTACTCTTGGGTACTTCGTCCTTACGGTCGTCTGCATCATCAGACTTTAGCTGACAACACTTCATATTACCGGCTAATATTTGCAGCTATGGCGACAAATTACTGCTTGGCTACACATCTGACACGTAACCGATGTGCTCTCCAAACAACAACACTTGCATTTCAGAACATTGTCTTTCACACATGTCTACAAAATCACCTTCACCTTCAAATACAGTTTCCTTGCGACTGACAGAGACGTAGGCAAAGTTTAAAGTTGCTATTTCCATTAAATCTCGTTAATCAGAAAAACGGTAATTTACACCTGCAGCGGAACAAAATTCCGTTCCGCCCAGCGTCTGGCTCGAACCCACGACCCTGGGATTAAGAGTCTGACGCTCTACCGACTGAGCTAGCCGGCTACCTCGGTGAATACCTGCCGGGTAGCACGTCACACAGTACTCGTTTGGGTTGGGTGGTCCCATACAGAATCTCTCCATGATGCCTAATGTTTTCCTAACGTCACACTCGTCACGTACTTCACTTTTATGTCATAATCATTTCTGAGAGGTAAAGAAATTGCATGACAACATGCAGAGCTAGTGGCGTCAAAATTAACACACATACTTTATGTGACTGAAAAGCCGAACGAGTTACTTTCCGACGTTGTTTTAGATGTGCAAGTGATAGTCAGAACTCGCTGTGTCGGCACTCTGCCGACCATTTCGCTAGTTAACACCGGTCTTGTTGTGTGTGTTTCAAGCTCAAGAGCATCTCCAAGCAAAAAATGGTCAACAGCAACATTCAGACGGTTTCGTACTGCTCAATTGCTACATTAAAACGTTATGTTTCTTTTTCAGAACTGGAAAAATACAAGCGTGACAGCATTCGAACCTGTAATCTTCAGATCCGAAGTCCGACGCCTTATCCATTAGGCCACACGGTCACTGATGACCAACATTTACATGTATACGACTCATCTCGAAACGCTCACACCCCTGAGGATTTGTGTTTTCGTTCTACACAGCCGCTGCCCCTTGCTCTTTCCCACCCATTCGTTACATTCAACCTCTGACGAGACCGACCAAATATAGACTGAGAAACAAGACCACACACTTTGTGCATTCGGAATCGAAGGCAGGGCGTCCCTCGCCGCATTTGCTACGATTGCCATTTGCTACTTCTGCAGAAGCAGCGACGACGACGACGACGACGACGACGAATATCGCGAGAGGCTCTGAGATATGTGAGAAATACATCTATAAAATGTAATTCAGACTGCCTCGTCCCACCTTATGCTGTACCGCTTTGGCAAATGCTTTATCTGCGCCATTCGCCTTAATCACATTTGAGAGTAATTCTTAAAAAAAACGCCTGTCGCTAATTGTTCGTCATCACAGATACTGTTTGCTATACGGCCACGACGCGCAACTGATTTCCAAAATTCATCTTTCTCGTGTTAGGATGGAACTTACGACTCCTGGTTTATTAGACCAGTGCTCCACCACTGAGCTAAAGAGGCGCGGCCTAGCGGTACTCTTGGGTACTTCGTCCTTACGGTCGTCTGCATCATCAGACTTTAGCTGACAACACTTCATATTACCGGCTAATATTTGCAGCTATGGCGACAAATTACTGCTTGGCTACACATCTGACACGTAACCGATGTGCTCTCCAAACAACAACACTTGCATTTCAGAACATGTCTTTCACACATGTCTACAAAATCACCTTCACCTTCAAATACAGTTTCCTTGCGACTGACAGAGACGTAGGCAAAGTTTAATGTTGCTATTTCCATTAAATCTCGTTAATCAGAAAAACGGTAATTTACACCTGCAGCGGAACAAAATTCGGTTCCGCCCAGCGTCTGGCTCGAACCCACGACCGTGGGATTAAAAGTCTGACGCTCTACCAACTGAGCTAGCCGGCTACCTCGGTGAATACCTGCCGGGTAGCACGTCACACAGTACTCGTTTGGGTTGGGTGGTCCCATACAGAATCTCTCCATGATGCCTAATGTTTTCCTAACGTCACACTCGTCACGTACTTCACTTTTATGTCATAATCATTTCTGAGAGGTAAAGAAATTGCACGACAACATGCAGAGCTAGTGGCGTCAAAATTAACACACATACTTTATGTGACTGAAAAGCCGAACGAGTTACTTTCCGACGTTGTTTTAGATGTGCAAGTGATAGTCAGAACTCGCTGTGTCGGCACTCTGCCGACCATTTCGCTAGTTAACACCGGTCTTGTTGTGTGTGTTTCAAGCTCAATAGCATCTCCAAGCAAAAAATGGTCAACAGCAACATTCAGACGGTTTCGTACTGCTCAATTGCTACATTAAAACGTTATGTTTCTTTTTCAGAACTGGAAAAATACAAGCGTGACAGCATTCGAACCTGTAATCTTCAGATCCGAAGTCCGACGCCTTATCCATTACGCCACACGGTCACTGACGACCAACATTTACATGTATACGACTCATCTCGAAACGCTCACACCCCTGAGGATTTGTGTTTTCGTTCTACACAGCCGCTGCCCCTTGCTCTTTCCCACCCATTCGTTACATTCAACCTCTGACGAGACCGACCAAATATAGACTGAGAAACAAGACCACACACTTTGTGCATTCGGAATCGAAGGCAGGGCGTCCCTCGCCGCATTTGCTACGATTGCCGTTTGCTACTTCCGCAGAAGCGGCGGCGGCGGCGGCGGCGACGACGACGACAACGACGACGAATATCGCGAGAGGCTCTGAGATATGTGAGAAATACATCTATAAAATGTATTTCAGACTGCCTCGTCCCACCTTATGCTGTACCGCTTTGGCAAATGCTTTATCTGCGCCATTCGCCTTAATCGCATCTGAGAGTAATTCTTAAAAAAAAAAGCCTGTCGCTAATTGTTCGTCATCACAGGTACTGTATGCTATACGGCCACGACGCGCAACTCATTTCCAAAATTCATCTTTCTCGTGTTAGGATGGAACTTACGACTCCTGGTTTATTAGACCACTGCTCCACCACTGAGCTAAAGAGGCGCGGCCTAGCGGTACTCTTGGGTACTTCGTCCTTACGGTCGTCTGCATCATCAGACTTTAGCTGACAACACTTCATATTACCGGCTAATATTTGCAGCTATGGCGACAAATTACTGCTTGGCTACACATCTGACACGTAACCGATGTGCTCTCCAAACAACAACACTTGCATTTCAGAACATGTCTTTCACACATGTCTACAAAATCACCTTCACCTTCAAATACAGTTTCCTTGCGACTGACAGAGACGTAGGCAAAGTTTAAAGTTGCTATTTCCATTAAATCTCGTTAATCAGAAAAACGGTAATTTACACCTGCAGCGGAACAAAATTCCGTTCCGCCCAGCGTCTGGCTCGAACCCACGACCCTGGGATTAAGAGTCTGACGCTCTACCGACTGAGCTAGCCGGCTACCTCGGTGAATACCTGCCGGGTAGCACGTCACACAGTACTCGTTTGGGTTGGGTGGTCCCATACAGAATCTCTCCATGATGCCTAATGTTTTCCTAACGTCACACTCGTCACGTACTTCACTTTTATGTCATAATCATTTCTGAGAGGTAAAGAAATTGCATGACAACATGCAGAGCTAGTGGCGTCAAAATTAACACACATACTTTATGTGACTGAAAAGCCGAACGAGTTACTTTCCGACGTTGTTTTAGATGTGCAAGTGATAGTCAGAACTCGCTGTGTCGGCACTCTGCCGACCATTTCGCTAGTTAACACCGGTCTTGTTGTGTGTGTTTCAAGCTCAAGAGCATCTCCAAGCAAAAAATGGTCAACAGCAACATTCAGACGGTTTCGTACTGCTCAATTGCTACATTAAAACGTTATGTTTCTTTTTCAGAACTGGAAAAATACAAGCGTGACAGCATTCGAACCTGTAATCTTCAGATCCGAAGTCCGACGCCTTATCCATTAGGCCACACGGTCACTGATGACCAACATTTACATGTATACGACTCATCTCGAAACGCTCACACCCCTGAGGATTTGTGTTTTCGTTCTACACAGCCGCTGCCCCTTGCTCTTTCCCACCCATTCGTTACATTCAACCTCTGACGAGACCGACCAAATATAGACTGAGAAACAAGACCACACACTTTGTGCATTCGGAATCGAAGGCAGGGCGACCCTCGCCGCATTTGCTACGATTGCCATTTGCTACTTCTGCAGAAGCAGCGGCGGCGGCGGCGGCGGCGACGACGACGACGACGACGAATATCGCGAGAGGCTCTGAGATATGTGAGAAATACATCTATAAAATGTAATTCAGACTGCCTCGTCCCACCTTATGCTGTACCGCTTTGGCAAATGCTTTATCTGCGCCATTCGCCTTAATCGCATCTGAGAGTAATTCTTAAAAAAACGCCTGTCGCTAATTGTTCGTCATCACAGGTACTGTATGCTATACGGCCACGACGCGCAACTGATTTCCAAAATTCATCTTTCTCGTGTTAGGATGGAACTTACGACTCCTGGTTTATTAGACCAGTGCTCCACCACTGAGCTAAAGAGGCGCGGCCTAGCGGTACTCTTGGGTACTTCGTCCTTACGGTCGTCTGCATCATCAGACTTTAGCTGACAACACTTCATATTACCGGCTAATATTTGCAGCTATTTCGACAAATTGCTGCTTGGCTACACATCTGACACGTAACCGATGTGCTCTCCAAACAACAACACTTGCATTTCAGAACATGTCTTTCACACATATCTACAAAATCACCTTCACCTTCAAATACAGTTTCCTTGCGACTGACAGAGACGTAGGCAAAGTTTAAAGTTGCTATTTCCATTAAATCTCGTTAATCAGAAAAACGGTAATTTACACCTGCAGCGGAACAAAATTCCGTTCCGCCCAGCGTCTGGCTCGAACCCACGACCCTGGGATTAAGAGTCTGACGCTCTACCGACTGAGCTAGCCGGCTACCTCGGTGAATACCTGCCGGGTAGCACGTCATACAGTACTCGTTTGGGTTGGGTGGTCCCATATAGAATCTCTCCATGATGCCTAATGTTTTCCTAACGTCACACTCGTCACGTACTTCACTTTTATGTCATAATCATTTCTGAGAGGTAAAGAAATTGCATGACAACATGCAGAGCTAGTGGCGTCAAAATTAACACACATACTTTATGTGACTGAAAAGCCGAACGAGTTACTTTCCGACGTTGTTTTAGATGTGCAAGTGATAGTCAGAACTCGCTGTGTCGGCACTCTGCCGACCAATTCGCTAGTTAACACCGGTCTTGTTGTGTGTGTTTCAAGCTCAAGAGCATCTCCAAGCAAAAAATGGTCAACAGCAACATTCAGACGGTTTCGTACTGCTCAATTGCTACATTAAAACGTTATGTTTCTTTTTCAGAACTGGAAAAATACAAGTGTGACAGCATTCGAACCTGTAATCTTCAGATCCGAAGTCCGACGCCTTATCCATTAGGACACACGGTCACTGACGACCAACATTTACATGTATACGACTTATCTCGAAACGCTCACACCCCTGAGGATTTGTGTTTTCGTTTTACACAGCCGCTGCCCCTTGCTCTTTCCCACCCATTCGTTACATTCAACCTCTGACGAGACCGACCAAATATAGACTGAGAAACAAGACCACACACTTTGTGCATTCGGAATCGAAGGCAGGGCGACCCTCGCCGCATTTGCTACGATTGCCATTTGCTACTTCTGCAGAAGCAGCGGCGGCGGCGACGACGACGACGACGACGAATATCGCGAGAGGCTCTGAGATATGTGAGAAATACATCTATAAAATGTAATTCAGACTGCCTCGTCCCACCTTATGCTGTACCGCTTTGGCAAATGCTTTATCTGCGCCATTCGCCTTAATCGCATCTGAGAGTAATTCTTAAAAAAACGCCTGTCGCTAATTGTTCGTCATCACAGGTACTGTATGCTATACGGCCACGACGCGCAACTGATTTCCAAAATTCATCTTTCTCGTGTTAGGATGGAACTTACGACTCCTGGTTTATTAGACCAGTGCTCCACCACTGAGCTAAAGAGGCGCGGCCTAGCGGTACTCTTGGGTACTTCGTCCTTACGGTCGTCTGCATCATCAGACTTTAGCTGACAACACTTCATATTACCGGCTAATATTTGCAGCTATTTCGACAAATTGCTGCTTGGCTACACATCTGACACGTAACCGATGTGCTCTCCAAACAACAACACTTGCATTTCAGAACATGTCTTTCACACATATCTACAAAATCACCTTCACCTTCAAATACAGTTTCCTTGCGACTGACAGAGACGTAGGCAAAGTTTAAAGTTGCTATTTCCATTAAATCTCGTTAATCAGAAAAACGGTAATTTACACCTGCAGCGGAACAAAATTCCGTTCCGCCCAGCGTCTGGCTCGAACCCACGACCCTGGGATTAAGAGTCTGACGCTCTACCGACTGAGCTAGCCGGCTACCTCGGTGAATACCTGCCGGGTAGCACGTCATACAGTACTCGTTTGGGTTGGGTGGTCCCATATAGAATCTCTCCATGATGCCTAATGTTTTCCTAACGTCACACTCGTCACGTACTTCACTTTTATGTCATAATCATTTCTGAGAGGTAAAGAAATTGCATGACAACATGCAGAGCTAGTGGCGTCAAAATTAACACACATACTTTATGTGACTGAAAAGCCGAACGAGTTACTTTCCGACGTTGTTTTAGATGTGCAAGTGATAGTCAGAACTCGCTGTGTCGGCACTCTGCCGACCATTTCGCTAGTTAACACCGGTCTTGTTGTGTGTGTTTCAAGCTCAAGAGCATCTCCAAGCAAAAAATGGTCAACAGCAACATTCAGACGGTTTCGTACTGCTCAATTGCTACATTAAAACGTTATGTTTCTTTTTCAGAACTGGAAAAATACAAGTGTGACAGCATTCGAACCTGTAATCTTCAGATCCGAAGTCCGACGCCTTATCCATTAGGCCACACGGTCACTGACGACCAACATTTACATGTATACGACTCATCTCGAAACGCTCACACCCCTGAGGATTTGTGTTTTCGTTCTACACAGCCGCTGCCCCTTGCTCTTTCCCACCCATTCGTTACATTCAACCTCTGACGAGACCGACCAAATATAGACTGAGAAACAAGACCACACACTTTGTGCATTCGGAATCGAAGGCAGGGCGACCCTCGCCGCATTTGCTACGATTGCCATTTGCTACTTCTGCAGAAGCAGCGGCGGCGGCGGCGACGACGACGACGACGACGAATATCGCGAGAGGCTCTGAGATATGTGAGAAATACATCTATAAAATGTAATTCAGACTGCCTCGTCCCACCTTATGCTGTACCGCTTTGGCAAATGCTTTATCTGCGCCATTCGCCTTAATCGCATCTGAGAGTAATTCTTAAAAAAACGCCTGTCGCTAATTGTTCGTCATCACAGGTACTGTATGCTATACGGCCACGACGCGCAACTGATTTCCAAAATTCATCTTTCTCGTGTTAGGATGGAACTTACGACTCCTGGTTTATTAGACCAGTGCTCCACCACTGAGCTAAAGAGGCGCGGCCTAGCGGTACTCTTGGGTACTTCGTCCTTACGGTCGTCTGCATCATCAGACTTTAGCTGACAACACTTCATATTACCGGCTAATATTTGCAGCTATGGCGACAAATTACTGCTTGGCTACACATCTGACACGTAACCGATGTGCTCTCCAAACAACAACACTTGCATTTCAGAACATGTCTTTCACACATGTCTACAAAATCACCTTCACCTTCAAATACAGTTTCCTTGCGACTGACAGAGACGTAGGCAAAGTTTAAAGTTGCTATTTCCATTAAATCTCGTTAATCAGAAAAACGGTAATTTACACCTGCAGCGGAACAAAATTCCGTTCCGCCCAGCGTCTGGCTCGAACCCACGACCCTGGGATTAAGAGTCTGACGCTCTACCGACTGAGCTAGCCGGCTACCTCGGTGAATACCTGCCGGGTAGCACGTCACACAGTACTCGTTTGGGTTGGGTGGTCCCATACAGAATCTCTCCATGATGCCTAATGTTTTCCTAACGTCACACTCGTCACGTACTTCACTTTTATGTCATAATCATTTCTGAGAGGTAAAGAAATTGCATGACAACATGCAGAGCTAGTGGCGTCAAAATTAACACACATACTTTATGTGACTGAAAAGCCGAACGAGTTACTTTCCGACGTTGTTTTAGATGTGCAAGTGATAGTCAGAACTCGCTGTGTCGGCACTCTGCCGACCATTTCGCTAGTTAACACCGGTCTTGTTGTGTGTGTTTCAAGCTCAAGAGCATCTCCAAGCAAAAAATGGTCAACAGCAACATTCAGACGGTTTCGTACTGCTCAATTGCTACATTAAAACGTTATGTTTCTTTTTCAGAACTGGAAAAATACAAGCGTGACAGCATTCGAACCTGTAATCTTCAGATCCGAAGTCCGACGCCTTATCCATTAGGCCACACGGTCACTGATGACCAACATTTACATGTATACGACTCATCTCGAAACGCTCACACCCCTGAGGATTTGTGTTTTCGTTCTACACAGCCGCTGCCCCTTGCTCTTTCCCACCCATTCGTTACATTCAACCTCTGACGAGACCGACCAAATATAGACTGAGAAACAAGACCACACACTTTGTGCATTCGGAATCGAAGGCAGGGCGACCCTCGCCGCATTTGCTACGATTGCCATTTGCTACTTCTGCAGAAGCAGCGGCGGCGGCGGCGGCGGCGACGACGACGACGACGACGAATATCGCGAGAGGCTCTGAGATATGTGAGAAATACATCTATAAAATGTAATTCAGACTGCCTCGTCCCACCTTATGCTGTACCGCTTTGGCAAATGCTTTATCTGCGCCATTCGCCTTAATCGCATCTGAGAGTAATTCTTAAAAAAACGCCTGTCGCTAATTGTTCGTCATCACAGGTACTGTATGCTATACGGCCACGACGCGCAACTGATTTCCAAAATTCATCTTTCTCGTGTTAGGATGGAACTTACGACTCCTGGTTTATTAGACCAGTGCTCCACCACTGAGCTAAAGAGGCGCGGCCTAGCGGTACTCTTGGGTACTTCGTCCTTACGGTCGTCTGCATCATCAGACTTTAGCTGACAACACTTCATATTACCGGCTAATATTTGCAGCTATTTCGACAAATTGCTGCTTGGCTACACATCTGACACGTAACCGATGTGCTCTCCAAACAACAACACTTGCATTTCAGAACATGTCTTTCACACATATCTACAAAATCACCTTCACCTTCAAATACAGTTTCCTTGCGACTGACAGAGACGTAGGCAAAGTTTAAAGTTGCTATTTCCATTAAATCTCGTTAATCAGAAAAACGGTAATTTACACCTGCAGCGGAACAAAATTCCGTTCCGCCCAGCGTCTGGCTCGAACCCACGACCCTGGGATTAAGAGTCTGACGCTCTACCGACTGAGCTAGCCGGCTACCTCGGTGAATACCTGCCGGGTAGCACGTCATACAGTACTCGTTTGGGTTGGGTGGTCCCATATAGAATCTCTCCATGATGCCTAATGTTTTCCTAACGTCACACTCGTCACGTACTTCACTTTTATGTCATAATCATTTCTGAGAGGTAAAGAAATTGCATGACAACATGCAGAGCTAGTGGCGTCAAAATTAACACACATACTTTATGTGACTGAAAAGCCGAACGAGTTACTTTCCGACGTTGTTTTAGATGTGCAAGTGATAGTCAGAACTCGCTGTGTCGGCACTCTGCCGACCATTTCGCTAGTTAACACCGGTCTTGTTGTGTGTGTTTCAAGCTCAAGAGCATCTCCAAGCAAAAAATGGTCAACAGCAACATTCAGACGGTTTCGTACTGCTCAATTGCTACATTAAAACGTTATGTTTCTTTTTCAGAACTGGAAAAATACAAGTGTGACAGCATTCGAACCTGTAATCTTCAGATCCGAAGTCCGACGCCTTATCCATTAGGCCACACGGTCACTGACGACCAACATTTACATGTATACGACTCATCTCGAAACGCTCACACCCCTGAGGATTTGTGTTTTCGTTCTACACAGCCGCTGCCCCTTGCTCTTTCCCACCCATTCGTTACATTCAACCTCTGACGAGACCGACCAAATATAGACTGAGAAACAAGACCACACACTTTGTGCATTCGGAATCGAAGGCAGGGCGACCCTCGCCGCATTTGCTACGATTGCCATTTGCTACTTCTGCAGAAGCAGCGGCGGCGGCGGCGACGACGACGACGACGACGAATATCGCGAGAGGCTCTGAGATATGTGAGAAATACATCTATAAAATGTAATTCAGACTGCCTCGTCCCACCTTATGCTGTACCGCTTTGGCAAATGCTTTATCTGCGCCATTCGCCTTAATCGCATCTGAGAGTAATTCTTAAAAAAAACGCCTGTCGCTAATTGTTCGTCATCACAGGTACTGTATGCTATACGGCCACGACGCGCAACTCATTTCCAAAATTCATCTTTCTCGTGTTAGGATGGAACTTACGACTCCTGGTTTATTAGACCAGTGCTCCACCACTGAGCTAAAGAGGCGCGGCCTAGCGGTACTCTTGGGTACTTCATCCTTACGGTCGTCTGCATCATCAGACTTTAGCTGACAACACTTCATATTACCGGCTAATATTTGCAGCTATGGCGACAAATTACTGCTTGGCTACACATCTGACACGTAACCGATGTGCACTCCAAACAACAACACTTGCATTTCAGAACATGTCTTTCACACATGTCTACAAAATCACCTTCACCTTCAAATACAGTTTCCTTGCGACTGACAGAGACGTAGGCAAAGTTTAAAGTTGCTATTTCCATTAAATCTCGTTAATCAGAAAAACGGTAATTTACACCTGCAGCGGAACAAAATTCCGTTCCGCCCAGCGTCTGGCTCGAACCCACGACCCTGGGATTAAGAGTCTGACGCTCTACCGACTGAGCTAGCCGGCTACCTCGGTGAATACCTGCCGGGTAGCACGTCACACAGTACTCGTTTGGGTTGGGTGGTCCCATACAGAATCTCTCCATGATGCCTAATGTTTTCCTAACGTCACACTCGTCACGTACTTCACTTTTATGTCATAATCATTTCTGAGAGGTAAAGAAATTGCATGACAACATGCAGAGCTAGTGGCGTCAAAATTAACACACATACTTTATGTGACTGAAAAGCCGAACGAGTTACTTTCCGACGTTGTTTTAGATGTGCAAGTGATAGTCAGAACTCGCTGTGTCGGCACTCTGCCGACCATTTCGCTAGTTAACACCGGTCTTGTTGTGTGTGTTTCAAGCTCAAGAGCATCTCCAAGCAAAAAATGGTCAACAGCAACATTCAGACGGTTTCGTACTGCTCAATTGCTACATTAAAACGTTATGTTTCTTTTTCAGAACTGGAAAAATACAAGCGTGACAGCATTCGAACCTGTAATCTTCAGATCCGAAGTCCGACGCCTTATCCATTAGGCCACACGGTCACTGATGACCAACATTTACATGTATACGACTCATCTCGAAACGCTCACACCCCTGAGGATTTGTGTTTTCGTTCTACACAGCCGCTGCCCCTTGCTCTTTCCCACCCATTCGTTACATTCAACCTCTGACGAGACCGACCAAATATAGACTGAGAAACAAGGCCACACACTTTGTGCATTCGGAATCGAAGGCAGGGCGACCCTCGCCGCATTTGCTACGATTGCCATTTGCTACTTCTGCAGAAGCAGCGGCGGCGGCGGCGGCGGCGGCGGCGGCGGCGACGACGACGACGAATATCGCGAGAGGCTCTGAGATATGTGAGAAATACATCTATAAAATGTAATTCAGACTGCCTCGTCCCACCTTATGCTGTACCGCTTTGGCAAATGCTTTATCTGCGCCATTCGCCTTAATCGCATCTGAGAGTAATTCTTAAAAAAACGCCTGTCGCTAATTGTTCGTCATCACAGGTACTGTATGCTATACGGCCACGACGCGCAACTGATTTCCAAAATTCATCTTTCTCGTGTTAGGATGGAACTTACGACTCCTGGTTTATTAGACCAGTGCTCCACCACTGAGCTAAAGAGGCGCGGCCTAGCGGTACTCTTGGGTACTTCGTCCTTACGGTCGTCTGCATCATCAGACTTTAGCTGACAACACTTCATATTACCGGCTAATATTTGCAGCTATGGCGACAAATTACTGCTTGGCTACACATCTGACACGTAACCGATGTGCTCTCCAAACAACAACACTTGCATTTCAGAACATGTCTTTCACACATGTCTACAAAATCACCTTCACCTTCAAATACAGTTTCCTTGCGACTGACAGAGACGTAGGCAAAGTTTAAAGTTGCTATTTCCATTAAATCTCGTTAATCAGAAAAACGGTAATTTACACCTGCAGCGGAACAAAATTCCGTTCCGCCCAGCGTCTGGCTCGAACCCACGACCGTGGGATTAAGAGTCTGACGCTCTACCAACTGAGCTAGCCGGCTACCTCGGTGAATACCTGCCGGGTAGCACGTCACACAGTACTCGTTTGGGTTGGGTGGTCCCATATAGAATCTCTCCATGATGCCTAATGTTTTCCTAACGTCACACTCGTCACGTACTTCACTTTTATGTCATAATCATTTCTGAGAGGTACAGAAATTTCATGACAACATGCAGAGCTAGTGGCGTCAAAATTAACACACATACTTTATGTGACTGAAAAGCCGAACGAGTTACTTTCCGACGTTGTTTTAGATGTGCAAGTGATAGTCAGAACTCGCTGTGTCGGCACTCTGCCGACCATTTCGCTAGTTAACACCGGTCTTGTTGTGTGTGTTTCAAGCTCAAGAGCATCTCCAAGCAAAAAATGGTCAACAGCAACATTCAGACGGTTTCGTACTGCTCAATTGCTACATTAAAACGTTATGTTTCTTTTTCAGAACTGGAAAAATACAAGCGTGACAGCATTCGAACCTGTAATCTTCAGATCCGAAGTCCGACGCCTTATCCATTAGGCCACACGGTCACTGATGACCAACATTTACATGTATACGACTCATCTCGAAACGCTCACACCCCTGAGGATTTGAGTTTTCGTTCTACACAGCCGCTGCCCCTTGCTCTTTCCCACCCATTCGTTACATTCAACCTCTGACGAGACCGACCAAATATAGACTGAGAAACAAGACCACACACTTTGTGCATTCAGAATCGAAGGCAGGGCGACCCTCGCCGCATTTGCTACGATTGCCATTTGCTACTTCTGCAGAAGCAGCGGCGGCGGCGGCGGCGGCGGCGGCGGCGACGACGACGACGACGACGAATATCGCGAGAGGCTCTGAGATATGTGAGAAATACATCTATAAAATGTAATTCAGACTGCCTCGTCCCACCTTATTCTGTACCGCTTTGGCAAATGCTTTATCTGCGCCATTCGCCTTAATCGCATCTGAGAGTAATTCTTAAAAAAACGCCTGTCGCTAATTGTTCGTCATCACAGGTACTGTATGCTATACGGCCACGACGCGCAACTGATTTCCAAAATTCATCTTTCTCGTGTTAGGATGGAACTTACGACTCCTGGTTTATTAGACCAGTGCTCCACCACTGAGCTAAAGAGGCGCGGCCTAGCGGTACTCTTGGGTACTTCGTCCTTACGGTCGTCTGCATCATCAGACTTTAGCTGACAACACTTCATATTACCGGCTAATATTTGCAGCTATTTCGACAAATTGCTGCTTGGCTACACATCTGACACGTAACCGATGTGCTCTCCAAACAACAACACTTGCATTTCAGAACATGTCTTTCACACATATCTACAAAATCACCTTCACCTTCAAATACAGTTTCCTTGCGACTGACAGAGACGTAGGCAAAGTTTAAAGTTGCTATTTCCATTAAATCTCGTTAATCAGAAAAACGGTAATTTACACCTGCAGCGGAACAAAATTCCGTTCCGCCCAGCGTCTGGCTCGAACCCACGACCCTGGGATTAAGAGTCTGACGCTCTACCGACTGAGCTAGCCGGCTACCTCGGTGAATACCTGCCGGGTAGCACGTCATACAGTACTCGTTTGGGTTGGGTGGTCCCATATAGAATCTCTCCATGATGCCTAATGTTTTCCTAACGTCACACTCGTCACGTACTTCACTTTTATGTCATAATCATTTCTGAGAGGTAAAGAAATTGCATGACAACATGCAGAGCTAGTGGCGTCAAAATTAACACACATACTTTATGTGACTGAAAAGCCGAACGAGTTACTTTCCGACGTTGTTTTAGATGTGCAAGTGATAGTCAGAACTCGCTGTGTCGGCACTCTGCCGACCATTTCGCTAGTTAACACCGGTCTTGTTGTGTGTGTTTCAAGCTCAAGAGCATCTCCAAGCAAAAAATGGTCAACAGCAATATTCAGACGGTTTCGTACTGCTCAATTGCTACATTAAAACGTTATGTTTCTTTTTCAGAACTGGAAAAATACAAGCGTGACAGCATTCGAACCTGTAATCTTCAGATCCGAAGTCCGACGCCTTATCCATTACGCCACATGGTCACTGACGACCAACATTTACATGTATACGACTCATCTCGAAACGCTCACACCCCTGAGGATTTGTGTTTTCGTTCTACACAGCCGCTGCCCCTTGCTCTTTCCCACCCATTCGTTACATTCAACCTCTGACGAGACCGACCAAATATAGACTGAGAAACAAGACCACACACTTTGTGCATTCGGAATCGAAGGCAGGGCGACCCTCGCCGCATTTGCTACGATTGCCATTTGCTACTTCTGCAGAAGCAGCGGCGGCGGCGGCGGCGGCGGCGGCGGCGGCGGCGGCGACGACGACGACGAATATCGCGAGAGGCTCTGAGATATGTGAGAAATACATCTATAAAATGTAATTCAGACTGCCTCGTCCCACCTTATGCTGTACCCCTTTGGCAAATGCTTTATCAGCGCCATTCGCCTTAATCGCATCTGAGAGTAATTCTTAAAAAAACGCCTGTCGCTAATTGTTCGTCATCACAGGTACTGTATGCTATACGGCCACGACGCGCAACTGATTTCCAAAATTCATCTTTCTCGTGTTAGGATGGAACTTACGACTCCTGGTTTATTAGACCAGTGCTCCACCACTGAGCTAAAGAGGCGCGGCCTAGCGGTACTCTTGGGTACTTCGTCCTTACGGTCGTCTGCATCATCAGACTTTAGCTGACAACACTTCATATTACCGGCTAATATTTGCAGCTATTTCGACAAATTGCTGCTTGGCTACACATCTGACACGTAACCGATGTGCTCTCCAAACAACAACACTTGCATTTCAGAACATGTCTTTCACACATATCTACAAAATCACCTTCACCTTCAAATACAGTTTCCTTGCGACTGACAGAGTCGTAGGCAAAGTTTAAAGTTGCTATTTCCATTAAATCTCGTTAATCAGAAAAACATTAATTTACACCTGCAGCGGAACGAAATTCCGTTCCGCCCAGCGTCTGGCTCGAACCCACGACCCGGGGATTAAGAGTCTGACGCTCTACCGACTGAGCTAGCCGGCTACCTCGGTGAATACCTGCCGGGTAGCACGTCATACAGTACTCGTTTGGGTTGGGTGGTCCCATACAGAATCTCTCCATGATGCCTAATGTTTTCCTAACGTCATACTCGTCACGTACTTCACTTTTATGTCATAATCATTTCTGAGAGGTAAAGAAATTGCATGACAACATGCAGAGCTAGTGGCGTCAAAATTAACACACATACTTTATGTGACTGAAAAGCCGAACGAGTTACTTTCCGACGTTGTTTTAGATGTGCAAGTGATAGTCAGAACTCGCTGTGTCGGCACTCTGCCGACCATTTCGCTAGTTAACACCGGTCTTGTTGTGTGTGTTTCAAGCTCAAGAGCATCTCCAAGCAAAAAATGGTCAACAGCAACATTCAGACGGTTTCGTACTGCTCAATTGCTACATTAAAACGTTATGTTTCTTTTTCAGAACTGGAAAAATACAAGTGTGACAGCATTCGAACCTGTAATCTTCAGATCCGAAGTCCGACGCCTTATCCATTAGGCCACACGGTCACTGACGACCAACATTTACATGTATACGACTCATCTCGAAACGCTCACACCCCTGAGGATTTGTGTTTTCGTTCTACACAGCCGCTGCCCCTTGCTCTTTCCCACCCATTCGTTACATTCAACCTCTGACGAGACCGACCAAATATAGACTGAGAAACAAGACCACACACTTTGTGCATTCGGAATCGAAGGCAGGGCGACCCTCGCCGCATTTGCTACGATTGCCATTTGCTACTTCTGCAGAAGCAGCGGCGGCGGCGGCGGCGGCGGCGGCGGCGACAACGACGACGACGACGAATTTCGCGAGAGGCTCTGAGATATGTGAGAAATACATCTATAAAATGTAATTCAGACTGCCTCGTCCCACCTTATGCTGTACCGCTTTGGCAAATGCTTTATCTGCGCCATTCGCCTTAATCGCATCTGAGAGTAATTCTTAAAAAAACGCCTGTCGCTAATTGTTCGTCATCACAGGTACTGTATGCTATACGGCCACGACGCGCAACTGATTTCCAAAATTCATCTTTCTCGTGTTAGGATGGAACTTACGACTCCTGGTTTATTAGACCAGTGCTCCACCACTGAGCTAAAGAGGCGCGGCCTAGCGGTACTCTTGGGTACTTCGTCCTTACGGTCGTCTGCATCATCAGACTTTAGCTGACAACACTTCATATTACCGGCTAATATTTGCAGCTATTTCGACAAATTGCTGCTTGGCTACACATCTGACACGTAACCGATGTGCTCTCCAAACAACAACACTTGCATTTCAGAACATGTCTTTCACACATATCTACAAAATCACCTTCACCTTCAAATACAGTTTCCTTGCGACTGACAGAGACGTAGGCAAAGTTTAAAGTTGCTATTTCCATTAAATCTCGTTAATCAGAAAAACGGTAATTTACACCTGCAGCGGAACAAAATTCCATTCCGCCCAGCGTCTGGCTCGAACCCACGACCCTGGGATTAAGAGTCTGACGCTCTACCGACTGAGCTAGCCGGCTACCTCGGTGAATACCTGCCGGGTAGCACGTCATACAGTACTCGTTTGGGTTGGGTGGTCCCATATAGAATCTCTCCATGATGCCTAATGTTTTCCTAACGTCACACTCGTCACGTACTTCACTTTTATGTCATAATCATTTCTGAGAGGTAAAGAAATTGCATGACAACATGCAGAGCTAGTGGCGTCAAAATTAACACACATACTTTATGTGACTGAAAAGCCAAACGAGTTACTTTCCGACGTTGTTTTAGATGTGCAAGTGATAGTCAGAACTCGCTGTGTCGGCACTCTGCCGACCATTTCGCTAGTTAACACCGGTCTTGTTGTGTGTGTTTCAAGCTCAAGAGCATCTCCAAGCAAAAAATGGTCAACAGCAACATTCAGACGGTTTCGTACTGCTCAATTGCTACATTAAAGCGTTATGTTTCTTTTTCAGAACTGGAAAAATACAAGTGTGACAGCATTCGAACCTGTGATCTTCAGATCCGAAGTCCGACGCCTTATCCATTAGGCCACACGGTCACTGACGACCAACATTTACATGTATACGACTCATCTCGAAACGCTCACACCCCTGAGGATTTGTGTTTTCGTTCTACACAGCCGCTGCCCCTTGCTCTTTCCCACCCATTCGTTACATTCAACCTCTGACGAGACCGACCAAATATAGACTGAGAAACAAGACCACACACTTTGTGCATTCGGAATCGAAGGCAGGGCGACCCTCGCCGCATTTGCTACGATTGCCATTTGCTACTTCTGCAGAAGCAGCGGCGGCGGCGGCGGCGGCGACAACGAATATCGCGAGAGGCTCTGAGATATGTGAGAAATACATCTATAAAATGTAATTCAGACTGCCTCGTCCCACCTTATGCTGTACCGCTTTGGCAAATGCTTTATCTGCGCCATTCGCCTTAATCGCATCTGAGAGTAATTCTTAAAAAAAACGCCTGTCGCTAATTGTTCGTCATCACAGGTACTGTATGCTATACGGCCACGACGCGCAACTCATTTCCAAAATTCATCTTTCTCGTGTTAGGATGGAACTTACGACTCCTGGTTTATTAGACCAGTGCTCCACCACTGAGCTAAAGAGGCGCGGCCTAGCGGTACTCTTGGGTACTTCGTCCTTACGGTCGTCTGCATCATCAGACTTTAGCTGACAACACTTCATATTACCGGCTAATATTTGCAGCTATGGCGACAAATTACTGCTTGGCTACACATCTGACACGTAACCGATGTGCTCTCCAAACAACAACACTTGCATTTCAGAACATGTCTTTCACACATGTCTACAAAATCACCTTCACCTTCAAATACAGTTTCCTTGCGACTGACAGAGACGTAGGCAAAGTTTAAAGTTGCTATTTCCATTAAATCTCGTTAATCAGAAAAACGGTAATTTACACCTGCAGCGGAACAAAATTCCGTTCCGCCCAGCGTCTGGCTCGAACCCACGACCCTGGGATTAAGAGTCTGACGCTCTACCAACTGAGCTAGCCGGCTTCCTCGGTGAATGCCTGCCGGGTAGCACGTCACACAGTACTCGTTTGGGTTGGGTGGTCCCATACAGAATCTCTCCATGATGCCTAATGTTTTCCTAACGTCACACTCGTCACGTACTTCACTTTTATGTCATAATCATTTCTGAGAGGTAAAGAAATTGCATGACAACATGCAGAGCTAGTGGCGTCAAAATTAACACACATACTTTATGTGACTGAAAAGCCGAACGAGTTACTTTCCGACGTTGTTTTAGATGTGCAAGTGATAGTCAGAACTCGCTGTGTCGGCACTCTGCCGACCATTTCGCTAGTTAACACCGGTCTTGTTGTGTGTGTTTCAAGCTCAAGAGCATCTCCAAGCAAAAAATGGTCAACAGCAACATTCAGACGGTTTCGTACTGCTCAATTGCTATATTAAAACGTTATGTTTCTTTTTCAGAACTGGAAAAATACAAGCGTGACAGCATTCGAACCTGTAATCTTCAGATCCGAAGTCCGACGCCTTATCCATTAGGCCACACGGTCACTGACGACCAACATTTACATGTATACGACTCATCTCGAAACGCTCACACCCCTGAGGATTTGTGTTTTCGTTCTACACAGCCGCTGCCCCTTGCTCTTTCCCACCCATTCGTTACATTCAACCTCTGACGAGACCGACCAAATATAGACTGAGAAACAAGACCACACAGTTTGTGCATTCGGAATCGAAGGCAGGGCGTCCCTCGCCGCATTTGCTACGATTGCCGTTTGCTACTTCCGCAGAAGCGGCGGCGGCGGCGGCGACGACGACGACAACGACGACGAATATCGCGAGAGGCTCTGAGATATGTGAGAAATACATCTATAAAATGTAATTCAGACTGCCTCGTCCCACCTTATGCTGTACCGCTTTGGCAAATGCTTTATCTGCGCCATTCGCCTTAATCGCATCTGAGAGTAATTCTTAAAAAAACGCCTGTCGCTAATTGTTCGTCATCACAGGTACTGTTTGCTATACGGCCACGACGCGCAACTCATTTCCAAAATTCATCTTTCTCGTGTTAGGATGGAACTTACGACTCCTGGTTTATTAGACCAGTGCTCCACCACTGAGCTAAAGAGGCGCGGCCTAGCGGTACTCTTGGGTACTTCGTCCTTACGGTCGTCTGCATCATCAGACTTTAGCTGACAACACTTCATATTACCGGCTAATATTTGCAGCTATTTCGACAAATTACTGCTTGGCTACACATCTGACACGTAACCGATGTGCTCTCCAAACAACAACACTTGCATTTCAGAACATGTCTTTCACACATGTCTACAAAATCACCTTCACCTTCAAATACAGTTTCCTTGCGACTGACAGAGACGTAGGCAAAGTTTAAAGTTGCTATTTCCATTAAATCTCGTTAATCAGAAAAACGGTAATTTACACCTGCAGCGGAACAAAATTCCGTTCCGCCCAGCGTCTGGCTCGAACCCACGACCCTGGGATTAAGAGTCTGACGCTCTTCCGACTGAGCTAGCCGGCTACCTCGGTGAATACCTCCCGGGTAGCTCGTCACACAGTACTCGTTTGGGTTGGGTGGTCCCATACAGAATCTCTCCATGATGCCTAATGTTTTCCTAACGTCACACTCGTCACGTACTTCACTTTTATGTCATAATCATTTCTGAGAGGTAAAGAAATTGCATGACAACATGCAGAGCTAGTGGCGTCAAAATTAACACACACACTTTATGTGACTGAAAAGCCGAAAGAGTTACTTTCCGACGTTGTTTTAGATGTGCAAGTGATAGTCAGAACTCGCTGTGTCGGCACTCTGCCGACCATTTCGCTAGTTAACACCGGTCTTGTTGTGTGTGTTTCAAGCTCAAGAGCATCTCCAAGCAAAAAATGGTCAACAGCAACATTCAGACGGTTTCGTACTGCTCAATTGCTACATTAAAACGTTATGTTTCTTTTTCAGAACTGGAAAAATACAAGTGTGACAGCATTCGAACCTGTAATCTTCAGATCCGAAGTCCGACGCCTTATCCATTAGGCCACACGGTCACTGACGACCAACATTTACATGTATACGACTCATCTCGAAACGCTCACACCCCTGAGGATTTGTGTTTTCGTTCTACACAGCCGCTGCCCCTTGCTCTTTCCCACCCATTCGTTACATTCAACCTCTGACGAGACCGACCAAATATAGACTGAGAAACAAGACCACACACTTTGTGCATTCGGAATCGAAGGCAGGGCGTCCCTCGCCGCATTTGCTACGATTGCCGTTTGCTACTTCCGCAGAAGCGGCGGCGGCGGCGGCGGCGGCGGCGACGACGACGACGACAACGACGACGAATATCGCGAGAGGCTCTGAGATATGTGAGAAATACATCTATAAAATGTAATTCAGACTGCCTCGTCCCACCTTATGCTGTACCGCTTTGGCAAATGCTTTATCTGCGCCATTCGCCTTAATCGCATCTGAGAGTAATTCTTAAAAAAACGCCTGTCGCTAATTGTTCGTCATCACAGGTACTGTATGCTATACGGCCACGACGCGCAACTGATTTCCAAAATTCATCTTTCTCGTGTTAGGATGGAACTTACGACTCCTGGTTTATTAGACCAGTGCTCCACCACTGAGCTAAAGAGGCGCGTCCTAGCGGTACTTTTGGGTACTTCGTCCTTACGGTCGTCTGCATCATCAGACTTTAGCTGACAACACTTCATATTACCGGCTAATATTTGCAGCTATTTCGACAAATTACTGCTTGGCTACACATCTGACACGTAACCGATGTGCTCTCCAAACAACAACACTTGCATTTCAGAACATGTCTTTCACACATATCTACAAAATCACCTTCACCTTCAAATACAGTTTCCTTGCGACTGACAGAGACGTAGGCAAAGTTTAAAGTTGCTATTTCCATTAAATCTCGTTAATCAGAAAAACGGTAATTTACACCTGCAGCGGAACAAAATTCCGTTCCGCCCAGCGTCTGGCTCGAGCCCACGACCCCGGGATTAAGAGTCTGACGCTCTACCGACTGAGCTAGCCGGCTACCTCGGTGAATACCTGCCGGGTAGCACGTCACACAGTACTCGTTTGGGTTGGGTGGTCCCATACAGAATCTCCCCATGATGCCTAATGTTTTCCTAACGTCACACTCGTCACGTACTTCACTTTTATGTCATAATCATTTCTGAGAGGTAAAGAAATTGCATGACAACATGCAGAGCTAGTGGCGTCAAAATTAACACACACACTTTATGTGACTGAAAAGCCGAACGAGTTACTTTCCGACGTTGTTTTAGATGTACAAGTGATAGTCAGAACTCGCTGTGTCGGCACTCTGCCGACCATTTCGCTAGTTAACACCGGTCTTGTTGTGTGTGTTTCAAGCTCAAGAGCATCTCCAAGCAAAAAATGGTCAACAGCAACATTCAGACGGTTTCGTACTGCTCAATTGCTACATTAAAACGTTATGTTTCTTTTTCAGAACTGGAAAAATACAAGCGTGACAGCATTCGAACCTGTAATCTTCAGATCCGAAGTCCGACGCCTTATCCATTAGGCCACACGGTCACTGACGACCAACATTTACATGTATACGACTCATCTCGAAACGCTCACACCCCTGAGGATTTGTGTTTTCGTTCTACACAGCCGCTGCCCCTTGCTCTTTCCCACCCATTCGTTACATTCAACCTCTGACGAGACCGACCAAATATAGACTGAGAAACAAGACCACACACTTTGTGCATTCGGAATCGAAGGCAGGGCGTCCCTCGCCGCATTTGCTACGATTGCCATTTGCTACTTCTGCAGAAGCGGCGGCGGCGACGACGACGACGACGACGACGAATATCGCGAGAGGCTCTGAGATATGTGAGAAATACATCTATAAAATGTAATTCAGACTGCCTCGTCCCACCTTATGCTGTACCGCTTTGGCAAATGCTTTATGTGCGCCATTCGCCTTAATCGCATCTGAGAGTAATTCTTAAAAAAGCGCCTGTCGCTAATTGTTCGTCATCACAGGTACTGTATGCTATACGGCCACGACGCGCAACTGATTTCCAAAATTCATCTTTCTCGTGTTAGGATGGAACTTACGACTCCTGGTTTATTAGACCAGTGCTCCACCACTGAGCTAAAGAGGCGCGGCCTAGCGGTACTCTTGGGTACTTCGTCCTTACGGTCGTCTGCATCATCAGACTTTAGCTGACAACACTTCATATTACCGGCTAATATTTGCAGCTATTTCGACAAATTGCTGCTTGGCTACACATCTGACACGTAACCGATGTGCTCTCCAAACAACAACACTGGCATTTCAGAACATGTCTTTCACACATATCTACAAAATCACCTTCACCTTCAAATACAGTTTCCTTGCGACTGACAGAGACGTAGGCAAAGTTTAAAGTTGCTATTTCCATTAAATCTCGTTAATCAGAAAAACGGTAATTTACACCTGCAGCGGAACAAAATTCCGTTCCGCCCAGCGTCTGGCTCGAACCCACGACCCTGGGATTAAGAGTCTGACGCTCTACCGACTGAGCTAGCCGGCTACCTCGGTGAATACCTGCCGGGTAGCACGTCATACAGTACTCGTTTGGGTTGGGTGGTCCCATATAAAATCTCTCCATGATGCCTAATGTTTTCCTAACGTCACACTCGTCACGTACTTCACTTTTATGTCATAATCATTTCTGAGAGGTAAAGAAATTGCATGACAACATGCAGAGCTAGTGGCGTCAGAATTAACACACATACTTTATGTGACTGAAAAGCCGAACGAGTTACTTTCCGACGTTGTTTTAGATGTGCAAGTGATAGTCAGAACTCGCTGTGTCGGCACTCTGCCGACCATTTCGCTAGTTAACACCGGTCTTGTTGTGTGTGTTTCAAGCTCAAGAGCATCTCCAAGCAAAAAATGGTCAACAGCAACATTCAGACGGTTTCGTACTGCTCAATTGCTACATTAAAACGTTATGTTTCTTTTTCAGAACTGGAAAAATACAAGCGTGACAGCATTCGAACCTGTAATCTTCAGATCCGAAGTCCGACGCCTTATCCATTAGGCCACACGGTCACTGACGACCAACATTTACATGTATACGACTCATCTCGAAACGCTCACACCCCTGAGGATTTGTGTTTTCGTTCTACACAGCCGCTGCCCCTTGCTCTTTCCCACCCATTCGTTACATTCAACCTCTGACGAGACCGACCAAATATAGACTGAGAAACAAGACCACACACTTTGTGCATTCGGAATCGAAGGCAGGGCGTCCCTCGCCGCATTTGCTACGATTGCCATTTGCTACTTCTGCAGAAGCGGCGGCGGCGACGACGACGACGACGACGACGACGAATATCGCGAGAGGCTCTGAGATATGTGAGAAATACATCTATAAAATGTAATTCAGACTGCCTCGTCCCACCTTATGCTGTACCGCTTTGGCAAATGCTTTATGTGCGCCATTCGCCTTAATCGCATCTGAGAGTAATTCTTAAAAAAGCGCCTGTCGCTAATTGTTCGTCATCACAGGTACTGTATGCTATACGGCCACGACGCGCAACTGATTTCCAAAATTCATCTTTCTCGTGTTAGGATGGAACTTACGACTCCTGGTTTATTAGACCAGTGCTCCACCACTGAGCTAAAGAGGCGCGGCCTAGCGGTACTCTTGGGTACTTCGTCCTTACGGTCGTCTGCATCATCAGACTTTAGCTGACAACACTTCATATTACCGGCTAATATTTGCAGCTATTTCGACAAATTGCTGCTTGGCTACACATCTGACACGTAACCGATGTGCTCTCCAAACAACAACACTGGCATTTCAGAACATGTCTTTCACACATATCTACAAAATCACCTTCACCTTCAAATACAGTTTCCTTGCGACTGACAGAGACGTAGGCAAAGTTTAAAGTTGCTATTTCCATTAAATCTCGTTAATCAGAAAAACGGTAATTTACACCTGCAGCGGAACAAAATTCCGTTCCGCCCAGCGTCTGGCTCGAACCCACGACCCTGGGATTAAGAGTCTGACGCTCTACCGACTGAGCTAGCCGGCTACCTCGGTGAATACCTGCCGGGTAGCACGTCATACAGTACTCGTTTGGGTTGGGTGGTCCCATATAAAATCTCTCCATGATGCCTAATGTTTTCCTAACGTCACACTCGTCACGTACTTCACTTTTATGTCATAATCATTTCTGAGAGGTAAAGAAATTGCATGACAACATGCAGAGCTAGTGGCGTCAGAATTAACACACATACTTTATGTGACTGAAAAGCCGAACGAGTTACTTTCCGACGTTGTTTTAGATGTGCAAGTGATAGTCAGAACTCGCTGTGTCGGCACTCTGCCGACCATTTCGCTAGTTAACACCGGTCTTGTTGTGTGTGTTTCAAGCTCAAGAGCATCTCCAAGCAAAAAATGGTCAACAGCAACATTCAGACGGTTTCGTACTGCTCAATTGCTACATTAAAACGTTATGTTTCTTTTTCAGAACTGGAAAAATACAAGTGTGACAGCATTCGAACCTGTAATCTTCAGATCCGAAGTCCGACGCCTTATCCATTAGGCCACACGGTCACTGACGACCAACATTTACATGTATACGACTCATCTCGAAACGCTCACACCCCTGAGGATTTGTGTTTTCGTTCTACACAGCCGCTGCCCCTTGCTCTTTCCCACCCATTCGTTACATTCAACCTCTGACGAGACCGACCAAATATAGACTGAGAAACAAGACCACACACTTTGTGCATTCGGAATCGAAGGCAGGGCGTCCCTCGCCGCATTTGCTACGATTGCCATTTGCTACTTCTGCAGAAGCGGCGGCGGCGACGACGACGACGACGACGACGAATATCGCGAGAGGCTCTGAGATATGTGAGAAATACATCTATAAAATGTAATTCAGACTGCCTCGTCCCACCTTATGCTGTACCGCTTTGGCAAATGCTTTATGTGCGCCATTCGCCTTAATCGCATCTGAGAGTAATTCTTAAAAAAGCGCCTGTCGCTAATTGTTCGTCATCACAGGTACTGTATGCTATACGGCCACGACGCGCAACTGATTTCCAAAATTCATCTTTCTCGTGTTAGGATGGAACTTACGACTCCTGGTTTATTAGACCAGTGCTCCACCACTGAGCTAAAGAGGCGCGGCCTAGCGGTACTCTTGGGTACTTCGTCCTTACGGTCGTCTGCATCATCAGACTTTAGCTGACAACACTTCATATTACCGGCTAATATTTGCAGCTATTTCGACAAATTGCTGCTTGGCTACACATCTGACACGTAACCGATGTGCTCTCCAAACAACAACACTGGCATTTCAGAACATGTCTTTCACACATATCTACAAAATCACCTTCACCTTCAAATACAGTTTCCTTGCGACTGACAGAGACGTAGGCAAAGTTTAAAGTTGCTATTTCCATTAAATCTCGTTAATCAGAAAAACGGTAATTTACACCTGCAGCGGAACAAAATTCCGTTCCGCCCAGCGTCTGGCTCGAACCCACGACCCTGGGATTAAGAGTCTGACGCTCTACCGACTGAGCTAGCCGGCTACCTCGGTGAATACCTGCCGGGTAGCACGTCATACAGTACTCGTTTGGGTTGGGTGGTCCCATATAAAATCTCTCCATGATGCCTAATGTTTTCCTAACGTCACACTCGTCACGTACTTCACTTTTATGTCATAATCATTTCTGAGAGGTAAAGAAATTGCATGACAACATGCAGAGCTAGTGGCGTCAGAATTAACACACATACTTTATGTGACTGAAAAGCCGAACGAGTTACTTTCCGACGTTGTTTTAGATGTGCAAGTGATAGTCAGAACTCGCTGTGTCGGCACTCTGCCGACCATTTCGCTAGTTAACACCGGTCTTGTTGTGTGTGTTTCAAGCTCAAGAGCATCTCCAAGCAAAAAATGGTCAACAGCAACATTCAGACGGTTTCGTACTGCTCAATTGCTACATTAAAACGTTATGTTTCTTTTTCAGAACTGGAAAAATACAAGTGTGACAGCATTCGAACCTGTAATCTTCAGATCCGAAGTCCGACGCCTTATCCATTAGGCCACACGGTCACTGACGACCAACATTTACATGTATACGACTCATCTCGAAACGCTCACACCCCTGAGGATTTGTGTTTTCGTTCTACACAGCCGCTGCCCCTTGCTCTTTCCCACCCATTCGTTACATTCAACCTCTGACGAGACCGACCAAATATAGACTGAGAAACAAGACCACACACTTTGTGCATTCGGAATCGAAGGCAGGGCGTCCCTCGCCGCATTTGCTACGATTGCCATTTGCTACTTCTGCAGAAGCGGCGGCGGCGACGACGACG